>NC_140594.1:1171076875-1172327600 GCF_964204655.1 Triturus cristatus
CACTAAAGTGAGGCTCTGACCCCTAGGGGTGAGTAGTCGCGCTTTACAAGTCCCTTGATTGATTGATGCCTCAGGTCATGTTGGATGCCTTTAAATCTTTAGACACAGACTCTCCCTGGACATGCAACTCAGGGGCTGGAAACTATGAGCGCGCACTAACACAGGTGAGGGACCGTCACGAGACCGGTGTGATGAACCGGAAGACCAAGATTCCCCCCCCTAGACCAGAACAAATCGCACCGGCATCCTCCATACAAAACCACATTTGCCTTTTGAGAATGTACCCATTCTCTGTCCGTATTTTTTACACTTCATAAACACGACATATAAACAATTCACTGTTGTCTCCACATTCATATTGCATAACAGATTCATATATACAAACACAACTATACGTTTAATACAGCAAGACGTTACTAATACAATTGCTCTCCTTCGTGCAAATTCTCATGATCGATTAGGAGCCATGTTTGACCACCTCTCGGCTCCTGGTGGCATCCTTTACAAGGCGGACTCCCCCTCCCTCAAGATAGTGGGCGCTAGGGCCAGCTAGGCAGCTGCCCCCAAAAGAATCATGGATCCTTTCAATATTTCAATAATGTCTGTGATGAAACTAGATTATTACTCTTTCGAAACTTTGCGTTCAGTAGGAGGCAATGGTGGTGAATAATTGGAAATGAAAAGACTTAATTACGCACATTTTGAAGACTGGATGGTTATTATCTTAAAAGTAACAGCCCTGGAAGGAGGAGCCGACATTAGCGTTTGCGGTGCGTGGTGCGACAATCTTTGTTGCCCCCCCCCATTAATTATTTCTTCACGGATTCCCTCCCTATCACCCCTCACATCTCCATAGCGCTTCTCTTACATGCATTTAATGTCATTTGCAGCACTTCTCATCACAATGCAGCGTGTCAGAACACTTTATATCCCACACACACACTATACAATGAATCATAAAGTGTGTAAATCAATGCACAGAAATTGTTCCATGAGGCAATCAGACGGGGACTATTAGGTGTAGATCTCAAATATCACCTGTACAGGAAGGCAGTATGTTTTATGAGTGACTGGTCTGTAGAATCGCAAACTCAGGATTTAGAAAGTAACGCAGTGTGTGGGGTTGGCTTTACTAACAATCATTGATTTCCTCCCAGACTAATGCCTCTTAGCAATGAAAGACTGGGGGGAAAAACAGAAGTCTCTAAACCTATGCCCTGCTGTTTGCGTGCAGCTCGTAGCGCAGGGCGCTGTATGAGGATTGTAATTTATGAACTGCAGTAACAAAAGGCTCTCTGTGACAAAACTCATGAACCCACTGAGCTATCTACAAAAATTACAGTCCTGTGACGTGCAGGTGCTTTACAGCAGGGACATTAACCCTCTGCTCTGCTTTATGATAATTCAAAACCACACTAAACACACCTCTGATCTCGCCAGAAGGTACATTAACCACCAGGGTTATCTTTGCATTTTATAACCACCAAAATGTTGCTGGTCACACAGGGAACTCTGCAGCTGGTGCTTTTAATCCCTTAAGGTATTTTTAAATGCAGCACCCTCGGAGCTCGGCGCCCTGTGCGGTGGCACCAGTCACACGCTATAAAGCCAGCCATGAGAGTAACTTTCTCTTCCAAGGCCTCGAAAAATGATGACAGATGGAAAGTTCTTTCGCAATTAAGATGTGTATACATCCAGTATGTATTACCAGGCATTCAATATGTGTTGACAATCTAGGGATCGCTTAAAGTACTTTTGAGACTTGAGCACATCTTAGCTTATTCGTTACAGCACATTGGGCTGCAGGCTCGAGGCGCTTTCACAGCTGAACTAGCTGCCATGACTGAGCCCTGCTCCCTGACCCTTTCCTTGTCGTTATTTTCTGCACAGAATAAGTACGGAGGTGACGGAGCATATGGGAAGGATATCTTGCTTCTAATTTTGCCGTTTCTAAGCGCTGGAAAATAGCAGGTGGGCGCATGAAAGTGTTTGAAAGCAAGGATCGTGTGCAGTGGGACGTGTGCATACCGTCTTTCTCTGAAATAAATGTATGTATCTGCTATGTACAGCGCTCAGAAGCCCCCCTTGACTGTTCCACGCTTTGATTCAACTTTTTTTTGACCTGGCGTCCTAGGTTGAAGGGAATTTTTATATGTATTTCCACATTTCACGTAAATTATGCTAATTTCTACAATTTACAAGTTGGGAAGAAATTAGAATTTAGTGCAAAGTTCGCTATGTGTGCTCCTCGGCGGATTTTCACTTATTGTGTGAAACTCGTCACACAGACATGCCGTGGAAATGTCTTAAGAGCTCCCAGTGGTGATAACCACTCACTGGCGTAGCTAGGGGGGGGCGGTGGGGGCGGTCCGCCCCAGGCAGCACTATTTTGGGGGCGGCGGCCTTTATAATTTATTTGGGGACACTCACAGTAGTGTCAGTGTCTCCAAATAAATTATAAAGGTCGCCGCCACTGGGGCCCTCACGCGGAAGAGCAAGCACACCTGATTGTAAATTGTGCTGCCTGCAGTGCAGCATGCGTGCCTGATGTACCTTGGGGCAGATTTACAAGAAAGTGACGCATCTGTACAGATGCGTCACTTTCCCTGCGCCACCCTTAGAAACCCTTGCGCCACCATAGATGCGCCGTATTTACAATACACCTGGCTAATCTGGATGAGGACTTAGGCAGTCGTGTGACCCGGAAGTGATTCCAATCACTTCCGGGTCACGCCCCCGGGCCGGCCCGGGACCAATGGGTGAGCCGGGACCAATGGGTGAGGAGACGCGTCTGTCGCGTCACCAAAGTGCGCGACAGGCTCGCCTCCCGATCCAGAGGGGGGCCGGCTCGACCGCCATACTTTTGGAGTGGCCGATGCCGGCCCCGCCGTTCTCTTTCCTTTCACAGCGCTGCAGAAATTCTGTTCGTTTTCCGGTGTCTTAGCCCATGAGCGGCTGCAGAAGCGAGAAGAGAGTGTGGCGTAGCGACCAGAGCTGCATACTTTAGAGCAGGTTCGAGTCTCGGCATCGGGTCAGCATCCTGTGATTCTGGGCCGATCACTCAATCTCCCTGTGTCTAACAACAATGAATGTGTCCTTATGTAATGTTATGGGAATGGTGCAGAAGCAGGGGTGTATATTAGGGGTGGGCAGAATTTGCGAAAGTGACTTTCGCAAATTACCGCGAAAATTTTAAAAATCTCTGCAAACAAGCGGAAATATCGCGAAGATGCGGAATTTTTTTTCCTGCCTGTTCGGGGTATTTTCTGCGTGGTTGCGGCTCGCCAACTTACCCATGCGGTTGCTCGCGGGCGCGGCCATCTTGTTTTCACTCTTCTTGCAGTGCATGATCGCGAGAAGAAAGACGTGATCGCGCGACCAATTACATTACTGCGGGCGCGAACTGTCGCGAGACAGCGCAAATGGCTACCAGCAATCCAACATCTTGTGGAGAACGCAACCGGATCGGGAAAACTTGTCGGCGAATGTGGGGATTCAGGTAAGGTGATCTCGCGCGCGAGAGAAGGTATTATTTTACAGCGCGAGCAAGAAACAAATTCTCGCTAAGCTGCGGAATGCGGAAATTTTGACATTTTCGCACTCTCCGCGGAACGCGAAAATGTCAAATTATCGCAATTTCCGCGAGCGGAACGGAAATTTAGCCCAGGCCTAGTGTATATGGCGAACAGTGACACAGTTTGACTGCTTCCTCCCAGAGAATATTGCGTGTCGGGCATGCAGTCTGAAGGTCAGATGTTCATGGAAAAGGCTTTACGCATGGGCTGTTCCATCTCTAGTGCATTTTTCAGAAGTTTAGTCCCTTTCTGCAGTGTGTTTTTTTACTTTTATATCAGAGGTGTCATCAGTGCTGCTCTAGCTGGACGTTTTCTTTTCTGCTGCCCTCAGAACCCCAGACATTGTAATGAGTGGCTGTCGTGTTTTCATGATTTCATGTTAGACGTTGGCCTTCCATTGGGTCGGTGTGCAGCTTTGGCAGTCCATGGGGTTGAGATTAATTCTATGAGTATGGAGGCAGGTTACCAGCAGACAGCAACTGTCAACGGTGCATTTGCTCCACGACATGTTGGTGAAAAGGAAAGTTCAAGTGAAGATCGTTCAAGCTCTCTGAGGCTATCTGAAGCTAGCATGCAGAATGATGGAGGACAGGAGGAAGCAGATTGTCGCATTGGTCCAGGGGTCCTTGGCGGCATCATAAAAAGGAGCGTATTTTCAGATCTGGGCAGAAGAAAAGAGGCGGCCATTGGAGGATGCGCACAGAGGGAGTCGGAGGGAGGATGTGTTCACTTTTCTCAAGTTGATGATTAAAAATGGTCGGTCCTAGTGACAATCGCTGGTAAGGCAGTGGGGATTGCTTTATGCTATTATGGGGTGACCAGCCATCAGCTGACGAAATGTAGAGGAGGTCAGTGGAAGGGTGGGAGACAGGGAAAGACGGGGGCCAGAGGGTGAGGAGGCCAATCTCATTGCCTCTGTTGAGGGGAGTTTTGTAGTCGCTGCCTGAGGTCTGTATGGGCGAAGGGGAGGTGGTATTATTCTCAATGGCATGTTTTTGGGGGGCATTTCGCGTGTCAGGGTTGAAAAAGAGAGTGGTTTGAGACAGAAGGAGGTGGTGGTGAGGAGCAAAGCGGTTGAAATGCAGGCGTACAAGTCTACAACCAATCGGAAAAGTAGATGTCCAACCATCGGAGGTGATGAAGAGGACGTATCCCTTACAGCACAGGTCCAGTCTACTGTGGTTGTGGTGGTGGTGGTCAGGATACATCCCACGCAGCACAGGTCCAGTCTACTGTGTTGTTGGTGGTGGTGGTGAAGACGTATCCCATAGCACAGGTCCAGTCTACTGTGGTGGTGGTGGTGAGGACGTCTCCCATGAAACAGGTCCAGTCTACTGTGGTGGTGGTGGTGGGGAGGACGTCTCCCATGAAACAGGTCCAGTCTACTGTGGTGGTGGTGAGGACGTCTCCCATGAAACAGGTCCAGTCTACTGTGGTGGTGGTGAGGACGTCTCCCATGATACAGGTCCAGTCTACTGTGGTGGTGGTGGTGGTGAGGACGTCTCCCATGAAACAGGTCCAGTCTTCTGTGGTGGTGGTGGTGGTGAGGACGTCTCTCATGAAACAGGTCCAGTCTACTGTGATGGTGGTGAGGACGTCTCCCATGAAACAAGTCCAGTCTACTGTGGTTGTGGTGGTCAGGATACATCCCACGCAGCACAGGTCCAGTCTACTGTAGTGGTGGTGGTGGTGAGGACATCTCCCATAGCACAGGTCCAGTCTACTGTGGTTGTGGTGGTGGTGGTCAGGATACATCCCACGCAGCATAGGTCCAGTCTACTGTGGTGGTGGTGGTGGTGAGGACGTCTCCCATGAAACAGGTCCAGTCTACTGTGGGGGTGGTGGTGGTGAGGACGTCTCCCATGAAACAGGTCCAGTCTACTGTGGGGGTGGTGGTGGTGAGGACGTCTCCCATGAAACAGGTCCAGTCTACTGTAGTTTGGTGGTAGTGAGGACGTCTCCCATGAAACAGGTCCAGTCTACTGTGGTGGTGAGGACGTCTCCCATGAAACAGGTCCAGTCTACTGTATTGGTTGTGGTGGTGAGGACGTCTCCATTGAAACAGGTCCAGTCTACTGTGGTGGTGGTGAGGACGTCTCCCATGAAACAGGTCCAGTCTACTGTGGTGGTGGTGGTGAGGACGTCTCCATTGAAACAGGTTGAGTCTACTGTGCGAGTGGTGGTGGTGAGGACATCTCCCATAGCACAGGTCCAGTCTACTGTGGTTGTGGTGGTGGTGGTCAGGATACATCCCACGCAGCACAGGTCCAGTCTACTGTGGTTTGGTGGTGGTGAGGACGTCTCCCATGAAACAGGTCCAGTCTACTGTGGTTTGGTGGTGGTGAGGACGTCTCGCATGAAACAGGTCCAGTCTACTGTGGGGGTGTACTATAGGTGGTCCATGGGCAGTCCCATGCAACCAGTGCTTTAAATGGGCAGGTGCTGTTTGGTACTGAGTGCCTGCACCTCTAAACTTTGACAGGGAGAGTACATGCACTTCTCAGCACTGGTGCACTACATTTATTGAGAGGGTACCTGCACTACTCACACTAGTGCACAACTTTTAACAGGACCGTACCAGCACTTCTCAGTTAAAAACAGGTGCTCCAGATAATAGAGCACTTACACTTTAATATTTCAATTTCAAGCATTACAAGCAAGTCTATCAATGTAAATTCTAATTCAGACCCAAAATAGTTCTTTGTATTCAGCGAAAGGCAGTTCCTAAGCGAATAGGACCACCTCTTGGCATTGTTCTGATTGTTGTCTCAGTTAAATAATCTGCTCTTGACAATAATGTTACAAATGGTGTAGTTTATATATTAAGAGTGCTTCCCACTTTCTTATTAAAACTTTGAACGAGAGGCATTTCATTAAATATTTTTCAAATAGAAATATACCAGGTTTTTGGGTGGTGGGGAAAAGAGGTAGGTGGTGGGCTGGGCCGCTGGGGGGGGGCCCCCCTCTATGTACTTTTCATTACGCCACTGCATCTTCCCTCCCAGCAGGTGACCTCCGGGCATGTGGAGGGATGAATATGTTTCCCCTAAACTCGTTTAATTTTCCCCAGACCCGGTCCAACTTCTGAGGGCAACCTCTATTTTTTTAAGCTTCCGCTTTGGCAGTCATGCACCAATCTATATCTCGCTTCCATTCAGCCAGAGTAGGCGTCTCCGCCACCCCCCATCTTTGAGCAATATTGCGTTTCACAAGCAATAATCCCATGGTAGTGCAGAGCTGCTCAGCATGATCGAGATCAGTAGGTTCCCACACATTCAACAGGCACACCGTAGGAGACAGTCATACTGTATCCCCATTTGCTTCTTTCAAACTTGTGATTATTGCACTCAAGAATCGTTGGATGAGTGGACACTCTCAGATAGTGTTTAAGAAGGTGCCATTACCTTCACATGCGCTTCTACACCCCGCATCCTCGAGCCTCCCCATTATAACAAGTGCAGTACATGTAATATATGACCTGTGGAGTATTTTTGGTTGAACAAGTCGCAGTCTTGATGATATTGCCACCTCCCGAGGCAACGCAAGCACCTACTTCCAGTCTTCTTCACCCAAAGCCCCGACATCTGCCTACCACCGTTTCCAGAGACTAAGCAACGGGTCTGGTAGGTTAGTGATGATTTGTTTACATGTCAATGAGATGGCCTTGCTCTCCATATATTTAGAAATTAGCCTATCCTCCAGAGGAGATGCCTCCGGCAAGTCTTCCCCTCATTGCTACCCGTCACTGGCATACTCGCTGGTGGGGTGCAGTTCACTAGTCTAGTTGTCTGCATGTCACAGCCACTCCCTGAAGGCAGGTTTGCACGCACACTACACCCATCCGACACAGGCGTCACAGGCCATGTGACTCCGCCAACATAAGGGCCCGACGACGTCACATTCTCCTCTGTCCGTGGTGACTGGATGACGGATGCCATGCTTCCCAATCATAACGGGCACAAGAGTTTTGTTGCGCACAGGGTTGGTGAGATCCCAGGCCTGCATACAGCACGGGCCGATCACCATGTGGCGCTGACTGGGGTTGCACAGGGTTAGTTGCACCCGGCACATTGCGGCAGGCACAGGCCCCCCGCCATGGGACGGTGACTTTGAGTGCACTGAGTCAGTTGCACCTTAAGCTGCTGAGCGGGTGGGCACCCTGCGATGATGCCCCGACCCGGCGGTCCAGGCAACTCAGGTTTCGTGTGTCCTGCTGGACTGCTGTGTAGGCCAGAGCCAGCAGGCAGCGCGGGCCTTCCGCCGCATGGCCTCGCTTCCTGGTCACAGACTTAGTGGCACCCATTGGGTTGATAGGGTGTGCAAATGACACACAATTGATGTACGTAATGCTGAAGAAATGAAAACTGGTGTTCAGCCTGCGATGTTGACGGGTGCACTGGTATGTCCTCAGCCATGGAGTATTCAAGACCCAGCAACACACGTGAGACCTGTTGGCCTGCGGAGCGTGGCTGCATGGTGTGGAGGGTGCCATGTCCGCGCCCCCTGGCTGGTGGCTTGTAGCAGCACATGGTGGGACATCCAGTCTACACACCGGTGGCAGAAGGTGAGCAGTGAGGCCTGGGTATGTATGGGCGGGCATGCTCCGTGGGCAGCGGGTGCCTTTGTGATGCCTCTGCCTTGGTGTGCATGGGCGGTCAGGCACTTTTGTCTTGTGCGAGTGTGTGTACTGGGCAAGTCATGTATCTGGACTGTGTTTCAGATGACGGCTCTGACTCAGATGTGTTACCATATGGACTGCACTACATGCACGCAAGTGGTTGGAAACACACCGGTGGCAGCAGGTGAGCAGTGTGGCCTGGGTGTGCAGGGGCGGCTCCTTCTCTTCTTCTCTCTCTCTCTCTCTTTTCTTCTCTCTCTCTCTCTCCCTCTCTTCTTCTCTCTCTCTCTCTCTCTCCCCCTCTCTTCTTCTCTCTCTCTCTCTCCCTCTCTTCTTCTCTCTCTCTCTCTCTCTCTCCCCTTCTCTTCTTCTCTCTCTCTGTCTCCCTCTCTTCTTTGCTCTCTCTCTGTCCTTTCATGTGCGCAGGACACACCTTCTCATTATGTTTAGGTCTCGCGCCTAGCGTTGCAGTGTGCAGCAGTGCTCGTGCAGCGTGAGACCTTATGTAGAGGGTTTTGAAATGCCAGCAGCCATTGGGTTTTGCGTGTTTTTTTTTTTAAAAAGGCACGCAATTGGGCAAAGGCGGGCGCATGTCCCGCCTTTGCTCCGCCCATTTTTATTTATTACTGTGGTTTCATTTCGGCACAAGATCTAGAATACAGGAAACGAAGCAGGCAGGGACCGTCAAATAAAACATGCGCATGCCCGTGGTGTTTCTTAGAACAGATCTGCTGCAGACACGTATGTAACTGGAGACAGAGAGGACGCTGCTGCTGTGTAGTGCCGTGTGCGAAGGATTGCATGTCCTACATTAAATCTACTGATTAATAAGGCCTCCTCTGTTTGTACACCTTTCCTTCCTTCCTTCTGCCCACTTAGAAGACGGTCTTCTAGTGCCGGTGTCTTGCCCTGAGTTGCGATTTAAAGGGGTCCGACACTTACTGTGTCTCCTCCCTCTGCTCCGGCTACAGCTCCTCTCTCTGTGTGTGGCACACGACCATAGCGCCCTGCCTGACTAGAAAGGATGCACAGGAGTCCAGGTTTCCGCTGGCATCCTCGTTGCACTGGTGCACTTTGTGGAGACTTTTATTTTTAATTTGACTTTTACAGCGCCTCCCTTGCTGTACCACAAGAGATAACAACGCTGCTCCGGATGACATTATCCAGCCGTGAGCCAAAGCATCATTCGTCCAGTCTTACCTTTTAACTTAATTTCGGCAAATGAAAAAATAGGTATCTGCGTACAGCACTGCTGCAAATTTCGGTTGCACTGCAAGGTTCATTAACATTTAAATATTTCCTCTTAATATTGTGATGGCGAATGTTTTCTTTTGTTCAGGTATTTTAGGGTACATCATGCATAAAAATAAACTGAGATGAGAAAGATCAGTCGGGGGGAAAAATTAAATATACATGCAGCAGCAATGTCTGAAGCAGATCATTTTCTAATTTACCTTTCTGTCACTTGGTGGTATTTTTTTCTGCCTTGAGAGAATTTGGCTTTGATCACTCGTCATATTACATAGTTCATGAATTAAACAGCTGAACAGGGCACACCTGGCATCTTATGAATATTATTAAGGAATTCAGTGGTGAAATAAGTGCGCTGACACACCGGTATACTAAACTGTAACCACCTTGCGGCAGGGATATTGTCCATGAATGATGCTTCGTTCTTTACAGTAGCCTGATTTTATTTTTAAACAGTAATTTTACACATGCATAAAATAATTTTTTTAGAATTGTCAGCCATTTACCTTTGATTCCAATTACGATAAAACCGAACACATTTGAGCCCAACTGTTGTATCATTTCAGCTCTGTTATTCGAATGAAAATGTGCTTTTCCAAAAGCCTCATTTAAGGCAGGAGTTTGTCTATCTGTCTTTGCCTTTCACCTCTTGGTATATTAACAGACCCTGCTGCCTCATAAGTGTTTTATGTGCTACACAAATTAGTTTTTGGCCCTCCCATCACTATGTTCTGTCTTATCAGCGAATCTGAACCGTTTTCTGTAGGAAATACAGAAATATGGCATGTGCTGGATGCCTCTCCTACATTCAGCACATTGCTCTTCTGCTCAGCTGTGCCTAAAGGGAACAAAAGGGCTGACAAAACCTATTCACATATGCAATTCTTGGATTTATGCACGTGAGTGCTAAACAATCTCTTCCATGAGCAGAGACGAAATATTCAATGTCAACAAAGTCAGAAGTGGTCATCAATTCCAGAGTCAGGTACAGCTGTGTGAGTGACATGAGACCACTATGGTATCAGGAGGCGAAGGAAACTGACATTAACATGTGGAATCGGGGACACATAATAAATATAGAGTAGAAAATGGTTGGGCGGTTATAGAGAGATCCTTCTACAACATACTGGGCTATGGTAACTTATAGAAGCTATTTTATGGGTAGGCCTGGGCTAAAATTTCGTTCCGTTCGCGGAAATTGCGATAATTTGACATTTTCGAGTTCCGCGGAGAGCGCGAAACTGTCAAAATTTCCGCTTTCCGCAGCTTGGCGATAATTTGTTTCTTGCTCGCGCTGTAAAATAATACATTCTCGCGTGCGCGCGATCGCCTTACCTGAATCCCTGCGTTCGCCGACAAGTTTTCTTGATCAGGTCACGTTCTCCATGAGATGTTGTATTGTTCTTAGCCATTTACGCTGTCTCGCGACAGTTCGCGCCCGCAGTGACATCATGCGTCACGCGATCACGTCTTTCTTCTCGCGATCATGCACCGCGAGACAACTCAAAACAAGATGGCCGCGCCCGCGAGCAACCAGATGGGTAAGTTGGCGACCCACAACCATGCAGAAAATCTCGCGAACATGTGGGAAAAAAACTTACGCATCTTCGCGATATTTCCGCTTGTTTGCGATAATTTTAAACATTTTAGCGATAATTTGCGAAAGTGGATTTCGCAAATTCCGCCCACCCCTAGTTATGGGAGACATTAAATCCAACCCGAATAGCATGCTTTTGTTACCTGTGAGTTAGCATCATTGATAAAAGATTATATCCCCAAACTTCACCCCCAACCTCTGTCATCATACAGCGACCATACATTAAAAAATAATAGACAGTGTCCCTGTTACTTGGATATAAAGTGTACAGACAATGCCCTGCAGTAACACTCAATGGAGGCGATCCGCAGAACCATGCTCAGTACGGGGAACTTAAGTCGCATCGCTAACTGTGGAATGGGCACATGCTGCTCGGTAAGACGAGGGCTGATTTATCATACATACTTACACCAATGGATGCCAATGAAAACAGACACATAATGCATTTCAAAATAGTTATTTTATTATGATAATGAATCATCTCATGATGCAATCAGTAAAACTTAATTTGCTTTACCTATCAGGGCTCAGTACAGTCGAACTTTTGGCATCATATTTTTAGGTCAACACAGCCCTTCATTTCCCTAGTGCTTGGCCTCCAACAGCACAATCTAAAAATGGAGCCACATTGTGACAGACATTAGGGACGGCGGTGGCATGTGTACGTGTACCCATAGGGGACACGTCGGGTACCCCAAATTAATTTCACCATGACACAAATACACCAAAAAATACCACCCCACACAATTCCACAACTAACAATTCCAAATCCAACCCTCATAATTCAACTCCACATCTCATACACCCACAACAATCCAAACAATAAGACATAGGTAAAAGACATTATCATTTGCAGCGCCAATAGCTCTAACTCTCACAAATGCGAGACCTATTGCATTGCAAATGCTTGTTTTTGTCTTGCAGGCTGTGACCTACGGACTGTCCCGCGGGGAGCCGCCATGTGTCTTCATTTCATTTCGGTGTTCATTTTAATAAAGTTTTATTTGTTGCTTTGAAAGTGAATGTGTGATGCTCATTTCTGTGACGACACATGCATTTCAACTGTTGTGATTGTGCGACGTCATGCAGAATATTTTGTACATGTTTTTGTGTAGCTGATGTGGCATGTCTTTGGGAGGGGGTGCCAGGGAGGGGTGGTCCTGGGGGTGGTGTTGGTAGGTGTTGTGGCACTCTTGGGTGTCCGGGCCACATGATGGGTGGCTCCATGGCATCTGTTGCCCTTCCCATGTGGCCCTGGGCTGGTGTCCCTTTTGTGGTGCTGGCTGCCGTTCGCCTTAACATCAGGTCAGAGCAGGTGTAGATTTCCAGCTGCTAACGCGCCTTATCGCCGGTTTTGTTTTCTTATCGCCGATCTGTCTGGTCGTTGAGAATAGTGTGGAGTGGTGTGGTCGCGGATGTGGGCACGGGAACGCCCACTCTGCATCTCATTACCGATAGTTGCGGGGATCCTCTGTGACGATGTTTTTTGCTGCTGCTATCGTGGGTAAACTGGTGCTGTGGGCTGTTAACACCACCTTGTGAATGGGGAGGTAAATTTATCACGACTTTGGCTGCGATGAAGTGCCGTTAATTCGGCGATAGCTCCTTGTGAATATGGCCCAGAGTATTTCACGCACCAGGCTCGCCTAGAGGCCAGAAGGGCTGAGGCAAAGCGAGTTACACATTGGCAGCTCTTCTGCAAGGTCAAGAAGAATAAGGCAGAGTCATTCTAATGCCAGGCTCGCCTAGAAGAGGCCAGGAGGGATGGGGTGAAGTCAGTTACCTGCGCCGCTGAACGGCAGAAGGCTCAGAAAGGGTGGATGACATACCGGGCCTGCCTTAGAAAGGGCAGGGGGTTCCATCAGTGAAGTTCAACCCGTCACGTGTCAGGCTCGCCTCGGAACAGCAAGAAGGGTTGGGGAGCTACAGTTGAGTCTATTGAACGGTCAGGAGCGCAGAGTACGAGTTATTTAAACGTCAGTGGTGCCTGACATCTGACTGACTCACCCCCAGCTCTCCTGCTAATCCTGAGGCACCAGCTGCCGGGGGTCTTGGCTAGAACACCCCATGAAGTAAGAGGTGAAGAGGCTGTGGTAGAAGGTCACAAACTCGTTCCTCCGTGGACTGAGGCCCCGTGACCCGCCAGCACACACGAGGGGGAAATCACAGGGGTGGGGGGGGGGCTGGGTGCTGCAGGCCCAGGGCGGAGACTGGGATGGGGAGGGGGGGGGTCACCCAGGCAGGCACAGGGACCCCGCACGTCCGCCGACCTCATGCCTCTGCCTCCGGGTCCCGGGGACATTCCACTCTCAGGGGTACCAGGGGTTACTGCCGGGGTGTCCGTGGGAAAAGCCGTTTTTTCAGGGGCTCTATCTGGGTCTCATCTGAAATGTAGTAAGTGGTCAAGGGAGAGGAGCAGGGAAAACAGGCACCCCCCCCCCTCCCCTCCCACCAGCTTCAAAGCGCCCACGAGCCCCTAACCATCAGTGCTTGGATAACGACAGCGCCACCGCGGGAGCAGAGCGCGCGACCCACAGGGCCTTCCATCGGCACACCTTTCCATCAAACCCAACTTTTTTTTTTTTTAAAGAGCCCTTAATTCTCAGGGCCACTAGAGGGCGTGCCTCACTAGAAGGGTGTGTACGCCCTGCACTCCACAGCTTCATTGCCATAATGAAGAGGCTTCTAGGCGCTTTGGACTTTCTCGTGCATGCTTTTGGGGCATGGAAAAAGCTACCAACCCCCATAAATATTTTAGCAGAAACCAACAGATAAACAAATACGGAGGTGGTGATATATAGCGGCGTCCGAGTGTATTCGAACGGCGCTGCAATAAACTAATTCATCGACCAAAGTTTGGGTGGGTTTTTACGACTGCTATGAGATAAAAACGTGCAGGATGACGCAGGGCGCGTCCTCCCTTGCACGTGGATCACTGGTGCTGGAAAGAGGATTCACCACGATGGAAGGTGCAAGCGGTTCACGCTCAAATGCCCAGAACAGTATAGCGAGCTGCAGAATGCCACATTCAATGAGCATCGCACTCTGATAGTGAGACATGGCATCGCCAGCTGTGACCTGATGTGAACCAGGAACCCCGGCGGCAGGCAGGAGCTGCATCCGCAGGCTCGAGCCGCCCATGGGTACAGGGCGAAGATGGGGGATGGATGGGTTGGTGGACGGATGGACGAAGGATGGATGGATGGATGGATGGATGGATGGATGGATGGATGGGTGGGTGGTGGATGGATGGATGGATGGATAGATGGATGGATGGATGGATGGAAGGAATGAAAGGGTGGCTAGATGGAAAAGGACAGATGGATGGATGGATGGATGAATGCATGGATGGGTGGATGAATAGGTGTGTGAGTGGGTGGGTGGGTGGATGGATGGCAAAGTGACCAAGTGTATGTTGCAGGAGCAAGTTTCCATGGCCGACAGGCTCTGGACATTGTAATGCTGTAGTTTAGAGGACGCACTTAGAAGTCTGTGGCTGATGGTGGCTCTTGTGCATCCCTCATAATTGGTCATTAGATGGGAGTTGCTAAATGACAGTGACCCCTGAAAAATGTGTCCAGAAGGACTTGAGATAGGCAACACCTCGAGTGTGCCCACCCACCCATATAACGGAGGGTAAAACTACAGCTCCCATCATGGGCCCAGAACTCTGAATGTCAATCATCCTAGGACCGGTTTCGGGGTAACACCCCTCATCAGCCGGGCTAGCTTGAATCTTGTGGCGCAGTGAGCATGGGACCAAAGTCTCGGCATACCCTTCCCACTTAGGGCGACAAAAGCAAAAAGAACAGATGATGTATGGAATACTGAACAAATGAAACGTTCACCCCAGTCCCAGATATGGGTTTAATCCATTGATGAGGGGTGATAACCCGAAACTGGTCCCAGGATGCTTGTTTCCGGTCTATGGAGGGCCTGGCCCGTGCCAGTCAACGCTGCTAACAAGTAGTGGGCAAGCCCACAACAATTAACACTAGTGTTGTGAAGTCGTTACTATAGTCGTATTGTATTGAGTACAAGTACATTTTAATTGAAAATGTCGTTTCATTCCTCGACCATAAATATCTGTCCATGCAGGTGAGTACAAAGTGGGGTGTTATAAATACCACGACGGAGCCCTTGTGATGAAAGGTCACTTGTGGTGAAAGGTAACAACAGTGACGTCTCCTGCACGTGAGGATTGTCCCCTGCCAACAGCGGGGTGCATTGTGGGGGACATGCACGTGGCGCGTGGGCTACCAATACCTATATGATTATACATATTTCCACCAACACCTCAACATTTAACACAAACGGGCGCACAGCGGTGACGTCTCCAGGTCTTCAGCGCCAGGCATGGGATGCAAGCCCTGTCCCAGAGCGATGCTAACTGCGCCCAGGGACCTCTGCGATCCGCCCGTGTGTGTGACCCGACGTGCACCGGCATTAATGGACCCTTGTGATTGGAAGCACGTGCATTATTGGACGAACCATGCCAGAGGGTGATAGCCTGGACACCCGCGGAGTAAACATAGCACTTAATACGAGAATCAGGGCGGATAGGGCTATTAAAGTCTTGATGACACGGGCTGCCTGGAAGGGCCGGGCCCTGGCCAGGGTGCTGAACCCCAGACCTCGGCCGGACGAGGCTGCTGACAGCTCCCCCAAGCTCTGACAGGCGCACATGGCCCGCCCGAGCCAGCCGTCCCAGAAACTCAATGCCGGCTCAGTTCCTCCTCTGCACGCCTCCGTTTCTTGCAGCTGTTTATTCATTTAACTGTTGTATGTCTAAAATGTGTCAGGAGGAGCGCAGGTGGGAAAGGAGCCCTTGTGATGGAAAGCCTGTGGCCTCTGACGTCATCCTCCAAACCCAGGGCCCCATCCTTGGCTCATGTGATGGACATGTCTTCGAGCCCTTATCTCTGTCCGTAAGAAGTAAACCTGTGAATATTCCACACCTTTTACTTAATGAAAACAGAGACATCACCCCCAGAAGGGGTTCACTTGTCAATCAGGGCAGGAGGTGTTGATGTGTGGGAAAGCCAGTGGAACACGCCTTAATCTGGGTGGGACATCATACCACTAAAGGTTTCTTTTTTTTGTGAAAGGCATCCAAAAATACAGGTATAGTTTGTATAAGTGACCACCACCCCTCTGGCCACAGAATGTACCTCCCCTGGCTGCAGTTTCCCTCTCATATGCAGAGGCGGCCCATTGGCGGAGGCCGCCTTGGCTTGACTTCAATGGGAGTCTGGAGGGGTCTTGACTCCAGAGAGGTGTAAGCATTGTACTTCAAACAATTCTGCTTTGTTTACAAGTGCTTGAGGCCAGGGGGAGGACAAAACAAGTGTAAACTGCCCTTGATGGAGGCATGTGGACACTGCCCACAGGCCCAGGGCTGCATGAGAACAGAGGCAACCCCTCTTCCCAGGCCCTTCTGGGGCTTGGCCTATGGGAGCAGGCAGGTAAGCAGCCTGGGAAACCCTAATTCCAGTGTTTTAGACACTGCACCCCAGACACCCCCTGCAGAATGTATGTGCACATCTCTAAAGCTATTTGTAAGAATTAAAGGCTTTAAAACTAATTGAGATAAGTTAAAATGAGTGGATTAAGGGCGGGCGAGATCCCCCAAATAGGTTTGAGATATTGCGTCCATAAGTTCCAATGGGAGGCCTACAAGAAGCACAGTAGGCAGGATGGCTGACTATTGAAACTGTCAACAGAGCTGAGTCTTAAAGTAACAGAGAAGCCCCTTCACTGTGTGGGACCCACCCTGGCAGCCATGTTGATGAATCTACCCTAGTGCAGACATGGAGGCTCCCAACTCTTTGCCTTGTAGGGCTCAGCTGCAGGTCTGGGCTTCCATGCGGCTCCAATGGGGGTCAGCAGCTACCCCTGGGTAAGCAGTGTTTGTGCAGTAAAGGTGACTTCTCTCCAGAACCTATAGCTGCTGAGTGGATCTCTCATGGTAAAGAAATGCTGTGCACACGCATGTGCTCGGGGGTAGCTAACGTGTGTAGCACACTGCGGGAGATCCATCGTCAATGCATGCACCATTCCTATGGTCGCACATGTATGTAGTCTCATAATATGGACTAGTCTAACAGTAGACACTTGTAGGCGCTGGAGTTGTGGAAAACTGGTCGCCAAGGCTGACAGGCCTTAGCAACAGCAGAGGAAGTGGAGAACATCTGTGTATTCCACTAACTTGACCAATGCCCTCCTTCAAGGATGCGACTGGATAGGCCCAGGTGCCGTTGCCCCTTTACCCACTTCTCAGCCTTACCTTTCGCGCCTCTGTAATGTTTCTCTACTTTTGCAGTTTGAGGCCTATCTATTTCCTTTGATCAAGTGTCCAACATCTGCTAATATTCTGGTTAAAACATTACATTCCCTCCATGAGAATTTATAAGAAGGTTTAATGGTGAATCATTTTCCTCCGCCCTCCTGTATTGTATACTGACCTCTACTTCTAGGCGAACTCAACCAACGAAAGCGCTTGACCCACGCGGTGAATTTATTCCCAATCATAATATAAACATATCTTTTATATGCATTACTCTCCTGTTCCCTCTGATACTTATGCGTACAGTATTACAGCATCTGTTCGTGTGATATGAAATGTAAACAGTTCTTCGCTTTAGGACGCCATCTCTTAACTTCTTCAGCCCACCTGCATCCCTCTTGGGATGTGGCCTTGGGCGCTGGACGCGGTGCGCTGTGGAGGCCCTGCACGCTGGGCACAGTGGTACCCCGCCCTGCTGTTACAGCTGCTTGTCTCCATCCTTTTACCCTATCAGGATCCCTGCATCCCCATGGCCTGGTTACATTGTCCAGTTCCTCTCAGCCCACCTGGTGTGATGCTCACGAGTCGCAGCTCGTGTCTGGCGCCCATGAAGAACTCAGCGATGATCATTCACTGAATGAAAAAGTGAAACATCTGTAGAGGATGTCTCTAGAGACTGATACACTTCAAGGCGCTTCCTGGTTTGGAAGCGTGGTGCGTGGAGGAGTCAGAAGAGATGGGTCTCAAGTACTGTTCAGAAGGTGCAGGGATTGGTGTCGGTGCAGGCAGTGATTGTGAGGGTACACCCCCACTGTGGTCCATGGACAACCAACCCTCCCTCCTTCCTACAGCAGCTGGGTCTGCAGGTGGGTGTCTTTGGTGAAATGAATGAATGAATGAAGCATTTGGACTTGCCCGGTTCCGCCCTTTCCACTGACGCAGTTGTGGGTGAGACAGAAGGCTTTGAAGGTGACCTTGGCTTTATAGGAAGCCGGCCTCAGTTTTTCAAGGAAATGGAGGTGAAGTTCCCAAACTTCCTTCAGCATTCCTTGAAGAGCCCCTCGAAGCCCCTCAGAAAGGGTCGGGAAGCGCCGACATTTTCCAAAGTTGAGTCACTTTGTATCCACGTTTGTAGCTGTCGGCTGAACCGCTGCTGTTGCTGTGACAGGGCTTTGAGGGGAAGGGGAGAGGGCCAGGTGGTAGAGGGAGAGGTGATGGGGTGATGTGACCCACGATATAGAGTCGTGACTGACTGAAGCCGACTCTCCGGGCCTTGATACATTGTTTCTGCCCCGGAAGCTGCGCGCGCCCTGTGCGTGTCAGTCAGGAGGTCCCAGGGCCCAGATACAGTTATCTCAACAGTGATGCCCGTTTTGGCTCGGTGTTGTAATCCCAGGAGAAGCCACTGCGGGTGGGAGGAGATGCCGCGCTCTGGACACCGGTGACCCTCGGCAGAATCCATATAAGGCATGGCTGAAGCTGGACAGCACAGGCCCTTTCTTTGGGGTTGGAGGGAGAGGGCACGCCCGGGAGGGTTTAAGATGTCTGCTTCCTCCTACAGACGACACACCAGTGGTCCTCGGTGTAAAGCGTTGACGGCCTCGCTGCAGTCTAAAGTGAAAGGTGGCATTTCTCACCTCTGCCCTCTGCTTCTATGGCGTCGCTGCACTGGCTAAGGAGGGCAGTGCCAGGGCCATGCCAGGGCAGAAAGGCTTCTACAGCTGAGGGGGCAGGGATTGTCAAGGTTATGAACACAGAAAGGGGAGACAATGTTTTCTGGAATGACCTGCTTCAAGGGGCCATGTATTTGTTGTACCGTAAGGCACATGGAAACGCCCCTTCCGGCACAAACTTCCGGCACAGGCTCCATTCTCATTCACTCTGATCCGACAGTCCCTTTGCCAGCTCCCCACCCTCTCCACAAACCCGCCTCTCCTAAGGGTCCTCACAGTGTGGGCAGGTTTGAGTGTGAGGGTGTATCCAGGGGTGTACCAGAGTGTAATGTACTCCAGCTGGGCTCTGCCTGGATGGACCGCCATGTTCATCCAGTGACAGAACTAAGAGTGACGTCTCCCTCGTGAAACTGCCACAGTGAGCCTTGGTACCCACAGCATCCATGGAGCAGACTTCTCAGATCGGAGGAGATGTCAGCTGTTTGTCTGTCTGGAGTGTGGTGCACGAGGGCTGATTGACACCACATCACAGAAAATGTGGTGTGAAAGCTAGTCAAATCACATCTGGGCACAACTGCACAGCACACACCTTTTTCATCATTCAGTTCTGCGGTTTTACTTTGCACATTTACAATTTCCTTTAGGCACAGGAATGTGCCAGTTCATACTTCACGCAAAGAGACAAGTACAGATTATTGAATGAAAGTGCACGTCCCCCCAGTGCTCACATGGAGTCTTGGCTGCGTCACCACTATCGCACGAGGGTCTCCACGGATAATAGTGCTGGGCGGGGTTATCGCTCTTAAGGTTTAGGAAAGGGTATATCGTTGGGTGAATTAATGAACCGGCTCTCCTGGGTTTCCAGAAATCTCTCATACTCCATACCTCCCAGTGAAACCTCACACTTTCGTGCACAAGGGTGCATCACTCAGTCATTTAATGAGCTGCACTGTGTCTGCAGTGCATGGAGACACACAGGTCAGGCTTGCATTTTTTACGCGTGCACCAGTTTTCTCGGCCCTGTCCTCACCAGCTGTGGTGACATCGGAAGAGGAGGGTGATGTCTCGCCTGACTCAACTGCCATTTGTCTCTGAGCACCATGAGGTCCTGCCTCTCAGCTTCCAGGGGCCGACTGACCTGTGGCAGGCGTGGCCTGGTCAGGATGCTCTCAGTGGCCTTGGTGTGGGGAAGGATGGCAGGACCTGCACACTCCTAGATGTCACCCCTTTGTCTGTGTTACTACAACCTACAGTTCATTTAGAAAGGACTCTGGGGTGCAATAAAATATACGTAGGGGTCACTTCATTGTGTGAGTGTGTCTAACTCTAGAAGGTCAGAGGTCACACAGGCCATGTAGCTATTGTGGTCAGTGTAGAAGACTGAACAAATGATTGTGTATGTGAACAGGTAGTGACTGGCCTACTGCATCTTTTACCCTCGTGAGTACAGAAAGTGTGCACAAAAATAAAGTTTCAGTGCGTTGTCCAGTTTGGGATTTTAGAGATTTAGGATATGCACTTCTATACTAGGAACAGGGACCCCCACCAACTCCAACCTACCACGCCCGCAACCTTTGGCATCATCCTGGACGGTGAGCTCACCATGAATAAAACGATCAACGCAGTCTCATCCACCTGCTCCCTCACCCTCCGCCAGCTCCGCAAGATTTTCAAGTGGCTCCCCATCGACACCAGAAGCACCGCCACGCAAGCCCACATCACCAGCCGGCTGCACTACAGCAAAGCACTCTACGCAGGAATCATCACGCACCTCCTCGAGAGACTGCAGGCAATACAGAGTTCAGTGGCCAAACTCATCCTGGACCCCCCATGTGGACCCACAACACCCCCACCTCAAGAAGCTGCACCGGCTCCTGATCCGGAAGGGATGCCATTTCTAGATGCTGACCCAAGCATAACCCAAGCATGAAAAGCCCTGCACGAAGAAAGACCGGCATACATCAACCACGTAGGGGTTTGCGACCAGCGAGGGCGAGAGCACGGCGAGGAGGAGGGCAGCCCGGAGACACCAGAGCAGGTATGTGGTTTTTTTAAAACTATTTTTAAGTGTGGGAGGGTGGAGCGGAGTTTGTTTCAAACTCCGTGGAACTCCGCGTAGTGGCACTCCGCGTACCCCGCCCTGGGTTAGCATATACATGCACCTCCCAGGACTGCAAAAATTAGATATAAGTGGCCTGGCGCCATCACTGCACCCGCTGCACTCATGACGGCCACACCACAAAAAGGCACCCAAGCACCCCATATTTCTCAGACCTTTTATTAAGGGGGCTTCTTCAGCAGGAACATCATTTTTCTGGTAAAAACAAAACGTTTACGCGCATTCACATTTTCCTGGCAATCTAGGCTCTCTATATATTTAGGTGCAGGCATTGTGTGCATTGTGTGCATTTTTTTAAACTTCGTAAAAACAAGGAGAGGGGCTCAATAACGTCCAAAGGAACAGAGCACCAAAATATACTGTGAAGTAAAAGTTTTCCCTTTGGACTTTCTCACATCAATAATAGAAGCACTACTCAGGTGTCATGTCAAAGAGGGATATAGCTTAAGAAAATTTCTACCAGAGCCAAACCAGTGGTCATATGGAGTACAGAACTCCCTAATAGTATACACAATAAAAGCCAATGAGTGAGTGAAAATCGATCTTTCCGATAGAGTGTCGCAAGGGTGATCCAATACACAGCAATGCAATTAAACAAAAGGCATACATAAAGGAAATCTAGTTAGTCAATACATGTTTTATTAAAACAAATTTCAAAAAAAGGGGAAGCGCGCATCATAGATACAGACAAAATAAATCAATACATAAAAAGTTCTATTTATAAAAACCAATTTCTTCATAAAAATATATACACAGATTTTTTTTTAAAAAACAGCAAATACCTCACAAATCTAAATCACACAAATTAGGTGGAAGGACACATTTTGTAATAAAAGCACCCCAATTGTGCTTCAATATTGTTGGTTTGTGTTCCCTTAGGACCAGTACCACTAAGCTCACTAAACCCAAATATTTGGTAATTAGTCCCAGGACAAATACAACTCGGGTATCAAGCGTCGACGCGTTTCGGTGGACAAGATTATAGAGCCACCTTCTTCAGGACAGGTAATTGAGGTCCTTCCTTCCGTAAATCGTACTTCTAACAATACCTCAAATTGAGAATTGAGGGGGATGCCTGTAGTCTGTAATGGTTAGTTGACCACTCGCCATATCCACATAATGATTCAGCTTATTCACGGGAAATAAAGGGATTGGTGTGGATGTGTTTTAATTTTTTATTTTATTTTTTTTTTTTTTTTACAGCTCACATCGCAGACAGGTCGTATTAGTTCACCCTCTTATAAAGTAACTACGACGAAGACACCGTAAGCTTTACACTCTCTCAGCACCACGTTTATTGATAAGCGGTAGTGAAAGAAGATGGGAGATGGTGGTTGGTACTCTATCTCCGCTTGTTAAAACAATTCGCCAGCATAGACTTTCATCTGTTTAATACTGGTAGGCTGTATAGCTCTACACATTCCGGCCTTCGTCTCGCCCCCTCGTTTTTCGCGGGTAAAACGAGGGGGCGAGACGAAGGCCGGAATGTGTAGAGCTATACAGCCTACCAGTATTAAACAGATGAAAGTCTATGCTGGCGAATTGTTTTAACAAGCGGAGATAGAGTACCAACCACCATCTCCCATCTTCTTTCACTACCGCTTATCAATAAACATGGTGCTGAGAGAGTGTAAAGCTTACGGTGTCTTCGTCGTAGTTACTTTATAAGAGGGTGAACTAATACGACCTGTCTACGATGTGAGTTGTAAAAAAAAAAAAAAAAAATTAAAACACATCCACACCAATCCCTTTATTTCCCGTGAATAAGCTGAATCATTATGTGGATACGGCGAGTGGTCAACTAACCATTACAGACTACAGGCATCCCCCTCAATTCTCAATTTGAGGTATTGTTAGAAGTACGATTTACGGAAGGAAGGACCTCAATTACCTGTCCTGAAGAAGGTGGCTCTATAATCTTGTCCACCGAAACGCGTCGACGCTTGATACCCGAGTTGTATTTGTCCTGGGACCAATTACCAAATATTTGGGTTTAGTGATCTTAGTGGTACTGGTCCTAAGGGAACACAAACCAACAATATTGAAGCACAATTGGGGTGCTTTTATTACAAAATGTGTCCTTCCACCTAATTTGTGTGATTTAGATTTGTGAGGTATTTGCTGTTTTTTTTTAAAAATCTGTGTATATATTTTTATGAAGAAATTGGTTTTTATAAATAGAACTTTTTATGTATTGATTTATTTTGTCTGTATCTATGATGCGCGCTTCCCCTTTTTTTGAAATTTGTTTTAATAAAACATGTATTGACTAACTAGATTTCCTTTATGTATGCCTTTTGTTTAATTGCATTGCTGTGTATTGGATCACCCTTGCAACACTGGAAAGATCGATTTTCACTCACTCATTGGCTTTTATTGTGTATACTATTAGGGAGTTCTGTACTCCATATGACCACTGGTTTGGCTCTGGTAGAAATTTTCTTAAGCTATATCCCTCTTTGACATGACACCTGAGTAGTGCCTCTATTATTGATGTGAGAAAGTCCAAAGGGAAAACTTTTACTTCACATTTTTTTAAACTCCCAAATGGGTGTAAATGGATTCAGATTTGGGCCACATGTTCACCTGTTCAAATAGTACCAGTAAATCCGCCCTCTACTCACTGCGGTTATTCTTTCGGGGTGAGGGCGAATGTTTGGGGGAGAGGGGGTTTCGTGGGGGGGGGGGGGTGCTGTAATGAGCAGGCTCCATTTGTCACACCTCGTCCATCAGTAATCATTCATGACACGTTTTAATGAACTTCGCAAATGATTTTGAACACCGGGTTAAGAGACCGACGGCTGCAAGGATGTATTTAAGATCCGCTTTGTAAAGGAGAGAGTAAACTTGGCAAACTGGTAAAAGGCCAGCATGCCTGGCAGCCGTGGCCGCCATTATGACCCATGTAATGGCAGTCAATATACCAACCTCGGAAGGATTAGCCTCTATGCTGTCCCTGCCAGGATTCCATTGGAAGACCTGCAGTTCACTGCATAAATATGATAACCGTGAGCAATTAACTCGCTGAGCCATCTTTCCGGCAAGTATATATTTTTGTTTTACTTTGATCTTTGTAATATTCTGGACAGCACACTACGGTAGCCTCGGCTCTTCCAAACACCCTCCCCTCCCCCCAACAACACACTCACGGTTACAAGCCCGGACATGCTTCACCGAGGGCATAAAGTCAAGTCGCTGGAAAGTAGCAGTTCGCTTCCAGGCTTTTCTGGATGGCTCAATGTGTGATCCTGGGCACATCCTAAAACATGTCCATTTTAGGCTTCATCGACGGGCACAGCGCAGGCTCGATGTCATAATAAAGCGCTCCTTCTCCGAGTGGACAGTTACTTGCACGAGTCAAGGGTGTTGCCCCCTCCCCCACCCACCGGCTCACGGTGGGGGTACCAGCGCAGTCCTGTGGCCATGTACCTCACTGTTGAGTGCTTGATATTTCACCTCTAGAACGAGTCTACTTACCATAGGGGCAATACCAAAAAACAGTGCTGAAGAAACACTATATATGCATTTCTTTTTTTTTAATTGTTAAACTCCAGATTTCTCCCAAAGCAAGCACCGCCGCCATCGATGAATTTTCGTATTTATTTACAGACCCTTTTGTGTCTGGAACTGGCGCCAGCGAAGCCCCCCCGCCGCCCGGGCCCTGCGGGACATCCCCTGGGAAGCAAGGTGTACGTGCGCCATGGAAATGAGGGGCCCCTGCTGCCCCGCGCATGCGTCATTTACAGAAGCTGCGATGGGGGAGCGCATCCTCCTGGCGTGTGTTTGTGGTTTTTCTTGGGGGGTCGGGGGACAGAATATGAGTAAGAAAGGATTGCCCCCCTCTGCCTCTACAACATGCGTTGAGAGGAGGGTTCTGTCCCGCGGTACCGCAGTGGGACGTCTGACACGGAGCACGTGCGCTCACACCGAGGAAGCGTGCCCGTGCGCCGCGCGAGGTAACACATTGTGTAAATTAAATCCACGTGGGCATTTCGGCTGCGCCTGGCACACACAACCCCGAACTGGTCAGTAAGTGGCCTGGACCCCAGGTACAGCAGAGGGACGGCGGGGGAGGCATTGAAGCCCCGTCGGGCTCCAGCAGGCCTGCATCCCTTGTGCTTCCGGGGAGAGACCAGGTTTGAGAGATTGAGGCTTGGAGATTTTCTTTGCTTGCAAAAGTAATTTCTCAAATTCGGCTCGCCCGAGCTTCACGTCACCGGCTGTATTTCGGCCCCTTCCTACCGACAAACCCCATACAGGGCCAGACATGTCTCTGATTGCTGCACGTCGTTGAGAGATCTCCGTCTTCGACTGATGATGTCTTGGTTTCCGTGACTACGTGCACAGGCTTTACTCATGACTTCTGCATGCGGCCCTGTTCTGAGCTGGGCCCCCCAATAAACAGGGATCTGAGGGTGCAGATTTCTTGTGCAGTGGGGGGCCTTCTCTACTGAACCTTCAATCAATGAACTCGTGAGCAGTGGCTCCTCCAGTGAACCCTGGCACTGCGCAGGCGCAGATGAGTACAGGGCAGAGGAAGCCGTGGCACAACAACATCCACACTGGCACTGGACAGTCACAGATGTGTACAGGGCACGGGGAGCCGTGGCACAACAACATGCACACTGGCACTGGGCTGGCAGGTGAGTCCAGGGCAGAGGGAGGGGGGCACAGCAGCATCCACACTGCCACCGTGGCAGGTGATAAATACAGGACAGAGGAAGGGGTCACACAGCAGTAGATATACTGGCATAGTGTGTGCACAGATGAGAACAGGGCAGAGAGGATGGCACAGTAGCGTACACACTGGCACAGTGGCAGGCAAAGATAAGTACAGGACAGAGTGGACACACCCTCATCTACACTGGCACAGTGTCAGGCACAGATGAAGACGAGTACAAGTTAGTGGGTGGTGGAGGGGTGGCATAACTGCATGCAAAGTGGCAGTCGCAGATGCTTGCATGGCAGTGAGAGGTGGTGCACAGCACCCCCACTGTCACAGTGGTAGTCACAGGTGAGTACATGTAGACAGAAACTGGCACAACAGTATGTGCAGTGGTAATGTGGTCGTCATAGATGGGGGCATATCAAAGAAAGCAGCAGCACAATCACCCACAGTGCCACCGGGCACTGAGATATGGGAACAAGAGGTGGCACAACAAGAGCGACACTGGCACTGTAGCAGTCCCAGATGAGTCCAGAGCACAGGGAGAGACTGTACAGGAGCATCCATGCCGGCACTGTGGCAGTCACAGGTGGGTACCTGGCAAAGGGGAAGATGGCACAACAGAATCCACACTGACACTGTGGCAGGTGCAGAGGAGTGCAGGGCAAGGTGGAGCAGTGGCAGAACAACTTCCACACTGGCACATCTGCACTGGCACATGCACACTGGCAGGGGGAGAGGAAAGGTGCACAGAGAAGAGGGAGGGATGGCACCATAGCTTCCACCCTGGTAGTGTGGCAGGAACAAATGAGTAGAGAGTAAGGGGACGCCATACACTCCCCTAAAAAATGCATTCCTCAAGGTGGTCTGCCCCTGAGCCTTGGTCCGCTCCAGTGCAACACTGGACAAGAACGATGCAAACAGCTGGAAAGAAAATGGAGGAAAGACTATAAGAATGAGGATAAATACATTTACAAACAAGCAGCCCTTAAGGAATACTGCAAAGTATACAAATTGCGCAAGCTGACTTCTGTTCTAATAAAATTAAAATGTCTGGCAATGCATCATGGGAAACATTTCAGTTTGTGAAATTATTCCTTTACCCTAAAGCCAGTACTTATAGAATTCTGCACTCTAAAGACCTCTGCAATAACCTATCTGCCTTCCTTGAGGAAAAGATGAGTACATTGAAAATAACTTTTTATTAGCAGCCCCTGTGAAACCTCAGAAATTCCTTTACTACCAGCCCTCTCTGAAGGTCTCCTGGGCTCTTCTGAATTTAATTCAATTTCACTTGAAGAGTGCGACTGAGTTGGGGTAGGTCTCAGTGCTTAATTTGAGCTGATAGTTGCCGGTGGCGGCCACCGGCACTCATTTGTGGGGACCAGCGCTTATATTTTCCACCTCAGACATTTATGAAAGCAAGATGGGGCAAAACACAGAAAAGGGAAAGACAGAGGAACAGTAAGAGAGAAGCCCTGTGACAAGAGAGAAATCATGAATGTACAAGAGTGAAATAGAGGCTTTGGCCCTCGTCACCTCAAGCAGAGGTTCAGCCTTGGTCATCATGAGTGGGCCCTGAGATCCAATCACTAGGGTCTTCTTCCTGTCCCACGATATTACAAAGCGCGACAAGGGAGAAGGCCAGTCCACATTAGCACCGGGACAGCTCCGCCGAGGTAGCTGTACGCTTTATAAATTCTCATTGTTTGATTGACTGATTGATTGATTAAATTATTGAAATAAAGGGGCAGGGCGTGTCTGGTAGTGTATTAAAGAGGCCGTAGGTGGAATTAGTGCTACGCAGCCTTGATATTGGGTGTGTCGCCCTTCACGGGCACCAGTCGCGGGCTTCTGAGCAGAGCCCTGGGCACCAACACTCTTCCTTTTAAAAGTGAAGTACTAGTGAATCTAAGTGAAACTTGTGGTCTCTTAGTTGACAAGGTAGGCGTTAGAGTTGATGACTAGTGAAGCGACAAAGTCCGTTATGTTGCTGGTGAAGTTGGCGCGGGGTCCTGACGGTCGGTAGGTTTCCACTCAGGATGAAGTTGGCTGTGATTTGCAGTTTGAAATTGAGGTGTTCCGTGTTGTCGGCTCTGGTTTCTGTGGAGGTGGTGCAGCCGACGTGTCCTTGAAAATGATAGTGATTCTTCCCACCGGGTCTCTCTTAAAATATTGGCTGACAATCTTATATCCAACAAAGATAGCGGTGGCAAATTCTTGTGTTGTGCCGCGGTCAGCCATGTTTCCTTGAGGAACACGTGGTCCGGAGTGGCCTCATCCAGCAGGTCTTAGATCTCCGTGACGTGTTTGCTAAGCAAGCGAGTGTTGAGTAGGTCTGGGAGAAATGTTAATTATGCCGGAGTAATTGAAGTAATTTCATGTTACTCTTTCGATGCAAAGATGACTGAAAATTATGTAATTACGCCTGTTAGTGTAATTACAAGTAATATGGAACAAAAGTCCTACTACAGGAGCAGAGGTAAAATAAACGTAGGGAGTGCGATCGGGCTGCTGTTCCTACGATCTTTCCCGGACAACAGGCATCACGCCGAGACTTTTAAGAATAAATAAGGACCCTGATTTCCTACGACTTCGTTTTTCACACAGCTATTATACTACGCCCTGAAGAAGCCCCGGGCCGGATGGCCATGTAATGGGGCGAAACACGTGTTGTCTGCTTGTTATTTTCTTTATTACCCACTCAACCCTTGTTCAAAGAGTGACACCACGGATAAATATTATTTTCAGAAAGAATTCAGCCTATTGGAATTATTCTTGTAATACAACGATCGCCTGTACTTGTCCTGACACCAACCTTTGAGTGCTCTGTATAATGAATTGGATACGATAAAGGGACCAGAGGCGGTATGTTAAAGGTGAAGGCCCTTTGTAAGGTTATGATACGCTGTACCTTTTTTATGCGCAGGAGGTAGTACTTTATTCATTGAACTATACAAAAAGATAATAATGGCTTTATATCATGTGCAATATTGGGGTGTGCTGAGAGACAATACGCTATATCAAAAGGGGATTTGCACTCGATCACACAGGTGACACATTTAGAATCAAGGAGATTAAGGTACTTGTCCAGAATCACACAATTTTCAGACAAGTGCTAAAGCCGGGATTTAAAATTAGATTCAATGGTCAAAAGATGACGCCATAGCCAATAGATCTCTTACTTGATATATTGCTGCCACGTGGGCAAGAGACCTTCCAGGTTAGCATTCGTAGAGTAATATGCAATCTGTACTGTGCACATAAACACACTGATATGCAGTGCATCATTTGGTGCAAACTCATTTTAATCAGGTTGATGAAAGTAAATGAAAGGCTGGTCTTGTGACATAGAACAGGCGGTAAGTGTGACTCATACCCTTCTATGCTGAACTCCCAACAGTGCAGTGAGTAAGCACGTGTCTCCCACCAGCCTAGTGTGAATGTTCACCAGTGAGTCATCAGAAGATGGTGACATGCTTAAGCTGGTTGAGTGTTCAAATTGCCCTTAAGTGACTTGCTCAGGAATCTGCTTTTCACACTTAGCGCTGGCTCTGGAAGCAGGGACTGTGATGGTGCAAATAAACTGTGAACACGTTTCCAATAAACTTGTGTCAGCTTTGTTTCACAAGTGAATGATGACGTCACATCTAAATTGTAAGAAAAACAGGTTCAGTTTGTTCAAAAGGCATTTCCGGCTTCCTTGTATCATGTTTCGTGCATGACGCGTGTCCTGCAGCCCCTTCTCTGCATCATAAGGTTATTGTACGTCACTGAGGAGTGACTTTATAAGGTCACAGGACTCCGAGGGGACCCGCACGCACAATAGAATGTTTCATTCCTTATTGTGTATGGTCGCACAATCACTCCCCCCACTAAACACTAGTAAACCTCAGGTCTCTGGTGTATCTTAAGAGAGTTTGGTTGCAGATAAGTGGGTCACACCCTGAAAAGTGCAGCGAATAGAAACACGCACATGCGCAGCTCAGTGTGTAATTCGTCACAATTGAAATTGATTGATTTGTGTTGTGGAATGTTCGCTGGAATGCAGATCTATTCCTTGGCATCTATTGCCAGAAAAGCAGGTCTTTTAATTGGAATTTATAGTGGTTCAATGTTGAGTGATTTGCTGCCTTATCAGGTGGGTAATGCGGCTGTCAATGGCCGACAAGAGCCGTGACCCAGGGCTGACCCCCACCCAAGGACATGGGGGCCATGTCCTTGCTTCCATAGGGGACCGTGGTCATATGGTGCTCTGACCCAGGCCTGTGATTGGCCCATATCCCCTGAATTTCATCTGCCCATTACCCCCATGTCCTCCTCCCATTCATTAACAAAGTGGAGCTAATCAGCTTCCGACAGAAAAGAAAGAAAAGAGGAATGCTGGGACCCTAACCCTTGCCCCTCCCACTGGGAGTGTATAAGCAGTACTTACCCAGCATTCTGCCTGTTCTTTTTTTCTGTCTGTCAACAGAATTGGGATATGGATGCTGGTGCCGCTCTTGCAGAGCTTGAGTGCCTTTCTTCCTTGGAAATCCCCGTCCGGCTGCCTGGCTGTGCAGTCGGGGTATCTGGTGCTCTGCCTCCCAGCCTGCCAGGGTTGCTGGGAGGCTTGGTTTTCCCAGCCGGCTCTTGCAGCCTACCGCATTACCACCCTGAAAGCATGGCCTCCTCACTGTCTTCTGGCTCTGTGGGTGCCGGCCGGCCCTTGGCTGGTGGTGCGCCGGCCTCCCAGTTCCTTCTGGGTTGCTGAGCTCGTCTTCCTTCGGCCTGGCCGGGTGGAAGACGAGCCGTGTTGCCTGTTTTCCCTGCCTTCCTGTTTCCACCTTCCCTGGCAAGGATGTCTTCAGATGCCTTGCTGGGGCTGGAAGGGGGGGCCTTGTCCCTTGTCTCTGCCCCCACGGGTGAGTCCCGCATAGCGTTTTTTAGGTCTCGCCTGACCCAGCGCATGCGCTGGTCTGGCGAGACTTATTGAGAGGGCTCCAAAAAAGTGCTACCAGGCCAGCCTAGAGATACAGTGCATGTGCGCGGGCGCGCGCACCGCGTTTTACCGCAATTACTTTCACTTTCGGCCGCACGGCCGCTTTGATGTTTGATTGTGATCGGATCGTGATCACTTTCACTTTCGCGGCCGCATGGCCGCTTTGCATAGCCAATAGGTCTCGCTTTTGGGACCTTATAAGTATTTAGTTACGCAAATGTTGCATGGCTAAACACTTATAAGGTCCCAAAGGCGAGACCTATTGGCTATGCCAATGCTTGTTCTCATTGTCCGTGCCCCGCCTTCTGACTGCCGAGGTCGCGGACAGCCGCTTCCGCTGTCCCTGCGGTGCACGGCGGGTTCTCTGCGGGGTCCTTGCTTCGAGTTCTTGCTGCTGCCATGCTTGGAAGCTCGTGGTGCTGTTTTCCTCCGTTTGTTGATGGTTTTCTCCGGCTGCCTGCTACGCTGCCTGTCCCGCCTCTCTAGCGTTTTTGGCACTGGCTGGCTGACTGGGCCTGGTGGTTGCGGTTACAGTCTCTTGCTCCTGTGGTTTCTGGTGTCACTTTGCAGGCATTGGCGCTTTCTTTCTGGCAGTCTGTTGCTTCTTGTTGTGGGCAGGGGATGTGGTGTGCTGGCCGGAGCTGCAGTCTTCCGAGCTGGGGTTGCAGGTTCGATTTCAGTTTTGGTTCAGTTCACTGTCCTGTGTTACTGGCGACTCACCTGCTCTTCCAGTGCCTGCCATGTTGACTGTGTCCTTACCTGAGGCTCCTGCGCAGCACCGCTGTTGCTTATCCGGTGCCTGTGGTAAGCCCCGGTCGCCGCTGGCTCACGTTTAGCCTCTGTGGGTACTTGCTTTGCATGTTTGGGTGCTATGGGTTCTGGGCGGTTGTCTCCACTGGCCTACAGCCCTGCCACCCTGAATGCACCTTATCATGTCTGTTCTCTGCCCGGGTCGCTCCTTGCTGTGCCTTCTGCCTGCTGTGCACAATCTTGCCTTATGGCCCATGTCTTTTGCATTGATTTGCATCGCTGGCGTTGTGGCACCTCTGTGCTGTCTTTGTTCTTTGGTGTCAACGACCCAGCCCACCTGAGGGGGGGTCTTGTTCTTGTTTCTAGCCCCCCCAGGTGTTTTACGCATGGCAGGGGCTGTTTCCTCGGTGTGCTTTTCTCACTGCCTGGTTCCGCTCTGGTTGCCTTGTGCTCCTCCTGTGGTTCCAGATTTTTGCCTCTTCTCCTTTCCCTCTTGCGGGGTTCATCTCTTCGTGGGGCGGAGGGGGGGGGCTTTGTTCGGTATCTGCTGGGCCCGCCTCCTCTGGGTGCGGTGGCGTTTGGCCTCTTCTGTCTTGCCTTTGGTGCTGGCACTGTGGGTTCCTGGCTCGTCCTCCTGGGTGTCTGGGTTCCTCTCCGCTTCTGTGCCGCGTTTCCTCCTGGGGTGGTCCTTTAGTCCTCCCTGCCTTTGTCGCTCTTGTACCCTTTGCCATGGCTTCGGTCTTCCTCCTGGGGTGTGTCTACCCTCTGCGTGTTCTGGCCCGGTGGTTCCCTTGCTGGGTGCTTCCCTGTGTTTGCGGGAGCTGTGGTCTCCAGCCCCTCTTTGTCTGGTTTTGGGCTGAGTCTTTGCTGCCTTGTCAGCCCCTGGTTTAACCTGGTTGCTGGGTGTGGTGCTGGTTTGGGTCTGGTCCTTCCCTATTTGCATGTCTACCTGGGGTTGCCACAGGCTGTGGTGTTTGTTCCTCCTGCGGGGGGGCCTCGGGACCCTTTTTTTCTTCGTCGGGCCCTCCCTGACTCTGGCTGGGTTTGCCTGCTGGTCCCTGGTCTATTCTGGTCTCGACCCTTTTTTGGGTGAGTCGGGGCTGGTTTGGGGCCTGCTGGTGTGGCCTGGTTGGTCCGGTGCTCTTGGCTTCTCTTGCCGGCTGTTCTCCACTGCTTTGTTGGGTTTGGGCTTTTGGCCCGGTCCTGTGGTCTCTGGCTGTGTGGTTGCTGCCTGTGGGTAGCTCTTCCCTCGGCGGTCGTTTCCTGGTTTTCTGCTGTGGTGGGCTGATTTTTCCCCTTGTGGCCTGAGCCTCCCCTTTCCGGCTGCGCTGGTCTTTTGCCTGGGTGGCCAAACCTGTCTTCCCTGCATGCCCCACCCCCTTTTTAGGGGGGGGGCGCTATGTTTGGCCGCGTCTGTCTCTCTGTGCCCCCCTTTCTCTGTTCGGGGGGTTTGTCTTGCCCCTTGGGGTGTCTGCCCGCTTGGCAGTTGGTTTCCCGGGGCCAGTTGCTGTGGTTTGGGAGGGGAGTGGTGTCTTGTGCCTCTAGCTCTGATGGCCCTCCCTGGCCATTGCTTTCGACTGTGCCCTGCTGGGGGCTTTCTCGTTTGGGGCCGCTTGGCCCTTCTGATCGGGTGCGTTGCTTGGCTTTGGACCTGGCTTCCTGTTGGCTTGGCACTCTGTTGTCTGGTTTCTGCCCTGGGGGGTGGTTTCCCTGTCCTGCCCTCCCTTGGTGGGTGCTGGGCCATGGTGTTGGTGGCCTTGGGCGGTCAGCTTGGCTTCCGCCCTGGCTTCTGTTGCCTTTCTGGCTTGGCTGGTTTTGGGGGTATGTTCCCCTCCCCTCACGGGTCGGGGTTTCGGGTTTTGGGCCGTTGGTTCTGTCCCGTCCCTGCTGGGCCTGTGCGAGTTCCGGGTTGTTGGTCCCCAGTCTTTGCTGGCCTGTCTGTAGTTTGGTTAGTTGTTTGCCTGGTCTCTTTGGGGGGGCGTCTTTGGCTGACTTGTTCTTCTGCCCTGGTCTTTGAGGACTTGGGGGTTGGCTTCGCCTGTCCCTGCTGCTCTGGCGCTTTCTGTCGGATCCTGGTTCACTTGAGGCCTTGTTCCTTGTGAGGCGTTTGACCTCCTGGGGTTCTGGTCTCTGGCTCTTCCCCTGCCCTTTTCGGTTTGGTAGAGGTCTGGCTGTCTGGTCCTCCTGGTTGGTCTTTCACGGAGGCTAGTTCTGTTCGATTCTCAGGCCTGCTCCCTTCAGGATCTCTGGGCCTTGTGGGGTGGCGTTCCTGGGGTTATGTTCCTGTTTCCCCGGCTTTCTTTTGTGTGCCTTGGCCTTTGCTGGCTCTTGGCCTGTTCCTGGGCTCTCGCTGTGGCTCCGCCTCCCAGACAGGGTGCATGGTTGTTGTCATGTGGCAGCTCTGGTGGTTGTTGCTGGCCTTTCTTTCCTGGGGCCTGGTCCTCCTCTGTGGGGTTTCGGAGGTTTTGTCCTCTGGGCTCTCTGGGTGCCTGGTCGTTCTGGTTGGGGGGGGGTAGGGCTGGTGCCTGGCCGGTGCTTCCCTCCTTTGTGGTTTGGTCTGGGTTGTACTGCCCTTGGGTGATCCTTGGGTTTGTGCCTGTGCCGTGTTGGCTGGCCATGGCTTCTTTCCTTTTTTTTTTTTTTACATTTTCCGGTGTGACTATCCGGTGCTGTTGGGGTTTGTTCCCTGGTTGTCCCTTTTCGCCCTTCCTGCCTAGTTGCGTTGGGGACTGTGGGGCCTTCTTTTCTTCCACTTTTGGGGCTGCTTGTGCTTCCATTTGTCTGTCAGGCTTCCCATCTTTCTTGGGGCTAGCTCTGTGTCTGTGCTGCTGCAGTGTCTGTGTGCCTGACTGGTGTTTCTGGGCTTGTCAGCCTTTTTGTCCGGTGGGCTCCCTTGGTCGTGTCCTGTTGGGGCTTCCTCTTCTCTGGTCCGCTGCGGTCTGGGGTGTTGGTTGCTTTGGTGCCTGTTTCCCTTCTGGGGCTTTGCCTTTGGGGTCACTTTGGGGTGCCTCCTTTTCGTCTTCCATTTTGGCCTCGTCGTCCTTTGGTGTGCTCTCATCCATTTGGCGGGTTGGGGTGTCCCTTTGGTTGGCCTGGGTCCTCTGTTTCCTTATTCTCTGGTTGGCTGCCTCCTTGCTGTCACCATCGGTTTTCCTTGGTCCCGGTTTCTGGTCCTTGGTTGTTTCCTTGCTGGCTTGTTCTGGCTTTCTGGCCAGTTGGGCAACTGGAGGTCGTCTTCATTGTATGGCCTGCTCATTGTCCTTTTGTTGTTGGTGGCTTCTGTTGTTGTTTTAATTTGGTGTGTTCTCCCACTTCCTTGTTCGGGGGAGGGTGGGGTGTCTTGGGGTGTGCTGACTGCCCTCTGTGGGTTGTCCTCTTCTTCGGCTTGGTCTTCTCCCCTTTGTTTTGGTGGGTACGACCCTGCTTTGGTGGGGTGCTTTCCTGTTTGGGTGCTCTCTTGTTGTTTCCTGCGGTTCTCCCTTTTGCATCCCTTGTGTTGCTGCCTTTGGTGTGGTTTCCTGGGAGTGCTTGAGGGTTTGGAGGCCGGGTTTCTGCTTCGGTATTCTCCACCTTTTGTTATGAATGGGACGAGGACATAAGGGCCCGGGGGTAATGCTCTAGTACCTAACGGTAATCTTCATTACTCCGGGTCCTGTTGTCCTCGTCCCATTCATACGCCCGACCTCCCTCCCAGCCGGCCGGCCTTCCAGTGGGGGCTTGGTTGTTCAGGCGGAATGCTGGGTAGGTACTGCTTACGTACTCCCAGTGGGAGGGGCTAGGGTTAGGGTCCCAGCGTTCCTCTTTTCTTTTTCTTCTGACGGGAGATGATTATCTCCACTTTGTTAATTAAATGGGACGAGGACAACGGGACCCGGAGTAATGAAGATTACCGGTAAGTAATAGAGGTTACTGACCAACCCTGGACACAGGAGTCTGCACATACATAGAGGCAGGAGTCACCCCGGATGCCAGCGCCCTTAAGCGCACTCTTCGTTGTGGCTTATAGAGACCCACGGAAGGATGGGTGCAGGCTGTCGCACCCCCACCATTGTGGGGTCCATCAGCCCCACCCCCGTAAAAGGCCAGATCATGGGGCTAATGAACAAGAAAGAGGACCCCCACTCTGCGTTGTTCAAGTTCACCTTGCCTGGCGCATACCTGATGACGTCACATTCGCTAATTGTTCACATAACCATCGTCAGTAATTGGAGGCAATGAACTTGTTCCCTAAATCGGCTCGGCCTCCTCTAGACACGCGCAACATTCCGGTAACACCAGGGCCAATAAATGCCTCCGGACTCGTCCATGAGGGAATGTTTGAGAAAGGGGGGGGGGGGGGAGCTGGACTTCCTTCAGTCGTGAGGGGCCGGGGCAGTGAGGGCTCTGTTCAGCAGCCACCTCTGACACCCTCTGCTGGCTCTTTCTGGAGGCACGGCTGTGACGTCACTACTCTCCTGTAATAAATGATTACAGAAGAGAAGCAACGTCCTTGTCTCACCACAGGTGAGAGGTGATATCATAACAAGACAATAAAATACGAAGCTTAATGAATGGTTTTGGGAGGTGCAAAGTTGCAAACATGTATTTGGAAAATATCACAGCATTTCTAAAACAAATGTGCAAATCATGTGAAGTTTCATGAAAGTCACGGCAGAACTTCCGATGTAAAGTGAATGCACGGACATATCTCACGTTCAAAAGTCACACAGGATACACGGGTTTGATGAGCAAATGTGTAACATGGAACGTTTTATACTGAACCCTGTCCCCTAAAAAACATTATTTCCCATAGCAAACACATGCCACATTTCAACACTTCTGTGGGCTTAATAGACATTGTTCACGGCTTTACTTTTAACAAAGGGGGTTCGGGCATCCATGAATTATAAAGCAATCGATGCAGAGAGGCCCGGAGATGGCATTGGACTTAGGCCCCCTGAAGAGGTTTAAAACACTCAAATGTTGCATTTTTTTCACATTGGGGTGTAGTTATCTGTTCGATCCAAACCCAGACCGTGTTGGTGTCTAATATATTGCGCCCGCTTGGGTTACTTTAGAATTCATACTCTTGCCACATGCGTCTGTGGTCCGAAAATATTTTACAATTAAATATCGCCATTAACTCTTCGTCAGACTACAGCGCATAGAAGCCTGAAAGAATATGGAATATCGGTGACCCGGAAGTGAAGCATCTATGTCACCGGTTCAAGTAACAGTCTTGTAGAGCAGTTCAAGCACATCTGTATTGCATTTTTGAAGTTTTCCCCGTTTTATTGTTGAATAATTAACACTTAGTGAATCCTTCATATTAGTTTCACAACAAATTAATCACCGCCAGAACACCTGCTGCACTTTTTCCCCAAAAATAGGTTTCATTGTAAAAAATATTTTCCTGAAGCGCTCAGACTCAAGAACAACAATTCATTGTTTTATATATGGATGTTTTTTATTGAATAACTAGGTCTGTAAACCTTTATTAACCATTTAACAACTCACCACCCCTCAAAAATGGATGCCAAAAATGTTAAACGTGCATAATTAAGATCATAATGACCACAGATAATAAGGGAAAAAGAAAAGGGGTGTCTCGCCAAAGAAAAAGGGGCGTCCAAGTGACAACACAGGGAGAACAGGATGACTGAATTTGAAGAGCTCTACTCAACGCTACAATGGCGCCCCCTGCTGGATGGCATTCGACACTGCGACGCGCACTCCCGCCCGTGAGCTTTAAACTGCAGCAGGGCGGGGGGGGGGGGGGGGGGGCAGTTGTATTTCATGAGAGTGAGATATTAAATGAGGTAACCTTGGTGTTTCTCTCAGAAGCGCGTATGACGTCACATCCCGGGGGCACAGCATCTGCGGACAGTGCATTATTTAAGGGGAAACGAACTCGACTCTACACATTTCAGCGGCAGTACTGTCAGCTGCCTCTGTCACGAGGGTGTCTTTTTAATGACGCTGTTAAGAGTAGCGGCTCGTAGTGGGAGTGCTGCGGGACTGTGGGGCGGGGGAGGGGGGACAGTAAACTCCGGCATACGGCTGACCGGAGGTAAGTACATCAATAAATAAATAGATAAATAAACGCAACGTTGAAGCGCGTGCAATGTAATTCGGTTTATTTATTTATTTATGTATGTACTTACTTCCGGTCGGTCGTATGCTGGAATTTACTACCCCCATCCCTCCGCCCACCGCCCACCGCCCCGCAGCACTCCCACTATGAGCCGCTACTGCTTTGATGTCGGAGCAGCCACCTGCAGACCCTGTTTATAAACTGAAGTTAGAAACTACAAGTCCCACCATCCTCGGCAATGCTAACAATCCAGCGCTGTTTGAAAGTTACGATTGGGACTTGTTACCGACTGTTCTAAGTGTCAGTAGATTACAACCAACACCAGCCCAAAAACCGTTCTACCCCAGAGCCATAAACGTTTCAATGAACATTGGGGCAGATTATCAAGGTCCAGCGTTAGAATTGCGATAATGGGCTTGATAATATGCCCTTGAGAATTCCAATAGAAGCCCATGTTGAACCTTAAGTGGAATGGTCTTCACCTGTTTTCTTTTGACACTGCCTAGATGCTATGATAATGTGCATTTTCAGGAACAGGGTAGCTGTTTGTTCTCGTGTTGTGACCGTCAAGGTACTTTGGAGCATATTATCAACAAACGGCGTTAAAATTATCGCCGCTTTAGCGGCAGAAAACTGCTGCTAAAGAGGCGAGAATGGGCTTGATAATATGCCGCAGAGAATTCCCATAGAAGCCCATGTTCTGGTGTCAACATGGGCTTCTATGGGAATTCTCTGCGGCATATTATCAATCCCATCATCGCCGCTTTAGCGGCAGTATTCTGCCGATAAAGCAGCAATAATTTTAACGCCGGACCTTGATAATATGCCCCATAAACCTTTACCTCGTCCTCACCTTCACCATTCAATGTAATCGGTGTAAAATCTAAAACACTGCTGAGCCCAAAATGAGTTACTGTTCATCCCCAAAGTAGGGGTGGGCAGAACTCGCAGAGTTACATACTCTGGAGATGAATTGAAAACTCGACAAGATTCAGCGGAGTTCCGCAAACTGGCAAACATCATCACCTTACTCTGCTAGCGCTGATGTTTAGCACCAGGAGCTTGTCCACTCCGCAAAATCAGCGTGAACTGCACCACGCAACGTGCCAGAAGACGCTTCTTCTTTGCTCCAGCTCGAGTACATTTTCTACTCGAGTGGCAGCTTTCTCAAAACCCGCGTTGCCCTCTCCGAGCTCCCGAATATCGCACTAAGGGGTGCAAATTCTCGCTCTCCCGCATACCATTGGTATGCCCTATACGCGAGAAAAAACTCTGTAACGGTTGGTGGAATTTGTCCGGAACTCTGCTTAACATGCATAATGTAGAGTGGCCAAAACTACACCGACTCCGACAACAGAGAGGAATTTTTCACCCACCCCTACTCCAGAGGTCTCAGATCAAGGAGTTCTAGCACCATTGTAAGTATATCTTCCAATTTATTTTATCTCCCTTGCCATTGTTTCTCCGGCCTACACATTTATACTGATAAACGGATTTGAGTTTCAAGAAGATCGGTGATACAACCAAGATCACACAACGCAGAAGCCAAGATTATAGGCAAGGGTTCCTGGTACCAATGTGTCTCACTAAGTACTCACCCTAGTAATATTTCACAAAAACACTACAACATTCTCTGTTTATTCTGTGAGCCTCAGTGTCATTCTTCCTCTCAGGGACCAGCTACCCTCCCCTGCTTCCGACACCCTCCGTTGTATAGTGTGAGTAGTTAACCAGTCACACCTTTCTCTAGATTCAGGCAGTTATATTTGCTAATAATTTATTTTACATTTTAGGTGCAAACAAAGAAATAATTATAAACAGGGCTCAAGGTTTTATGATTTTTTTTTGCCATTTCCATCTATATTTATCCATATTTATTTTTTGCTAATTTTATCTGTATTTATCCATATTTACTTTGGGTTTTGTGGAAAAGTTAAGCTAAAATTAGAATATATCCACATTTATTCAACCAATAAATATGCAGCAATGCTCGAATACCTTCCAGGTTTCAGCGCTGTAAACACCCGCAGAAGATAAATCAGTGCACTTATATGAAAATATGCAAATTTCAGTTTCAACCTTGTGCAGATCTACTGCTGTTAAAGCCTCTTTACTAACCCCCTTATCTATCAATCCGCACATTTATTGGTCTGACAGTCATGGCAGCTGATATTTAGAATTGCTCAAAAAACAACCCAATTTCCACTTTTTTATCCACATTTTAAAATAAATACAGACAAGAAAATTAATGTTTTCTGTCTGTATTTATCTGTAAAAATCAGTAAAAATGGGAAACGGTGAGCCTTAATTACAAAGCACCTAAATATTATGTTAAAAAAAATTACAAAAGTAAGTACACATAAATGCATTTCTAAATGTATTTAATGCAATTATTATACTGAATAATATTTCAATAATACATTTGTGGTATTTTTATTTATTTATTTTAAATAATTGATAGCAAATATAGCTTTTTTTAAATGTAAATCTTTGTAGGAATGGAGTTAAAATTGTAAATCTGACCTAACTTTACACTCCCCAATTATATGCATTGTCCTCATTGTTTGTAGGATGGGAGTTAGAATAGTAAGCGCCCCCCCCCCCCCCTTTCCATTTACTTTCCCTACTGTTAGTGGAACTGGAGTTCGTACAGTAAATCTGACACATGCACCCAAATGTATACATAACCCTGGGCGTAGTTCGTGAAGTAGCACTACGCGAAGCTACGCAAAGTGCACTTCGCACTACGCGAGCTACGCGTAGCACTTCGTGAACTGCGTAGTACCCTGTTCACACTGTGCAAGATGTCGTTTTCAATGATTGCACAGTGCGGACAAGCAACCGGCACTGTGCAATCATTGAAAATGGCATCTTGCTCAGTGCGAGCTGTAGTTTTCTGCCGCTCGAGTAGATTTTTACTCGAGCGGCAGCTTTCTCAACGCGGACTGGTAGTTTCTCATCGCGAGCGGTCGCGAGCATACGTGACCACTCGCAATGAGAAACCTGACCTTCTCGCATTGAGAATCTCGCCTGGAGGTTTATTTTCCACGCTCGCGATCGCCAACTTGATGTTGCTGATCGCGAAGGAGGAAAAAGTCTCGCTGGGATGTCATTTTGCTTGCTCGCAGTCGCCAACTTGACGTTGAGGACCGCGAGCAAGCAAAAAATGACCGCTGCAATACGCAACACTACGCTACGCGTGTTTGCACTGTTCTACGTGCAATTCACGTAGTGCGAAGTAGCGCAAACTTCGCAAACTACGCGAGCGTTGCGTAGTGCTTTGCTCAGACTTAATATTTATGCAGGTTTATGGACACAATATTGAATCTTCCCTCTCTGCCCCGCACACCAATTATATGCACTTTCCAAAATGCTAGTTTTACTGGAATTAGAATAGTGATTCTGGCCTGCTCAAATCTTTAAACTCTCCCCAGTGTTAATAGGACTGGCTTTTTATAGAGGACCAAACAAGATACCAGATCTGTCTTCTTTTAATTAGGATTTTAATGAGGATGGTTTATAAAGGGTTTTGCATAGGATCAAGGAAGGTGAAGCTACTGGCCCGGATGGTTTCCCAGCTGAATTTTAGTTGCAGTTTAAAAAAATAATAGCAACGAGACTGTCACATATGGTCCCCGGGTAGGGGAAAGGAACATCGGTACACAAGAGTATGGGGTTTTCTCTTCTTTATTGTTTTTCTTTACAGGCAAGATAGGGGAGGAGGTGACGGAATCTTCCTGCTTTTCCAGCCTTCTGTTGGTAAGCTTCCTCCAGTTAGGGCTCCCCTCCGAGGCTCCAAAGCGGGAAAAGAAAAACAAACACGGGGACACACGGGTGAGATGAGGATTTCTATACCAGAATGGCAAGGGGGCAAGGGAGTGAGGGATCACCGGGCCTACCACCACGTCTCGATTATTTAGAAAAGAACGCTGTGTAGAAAAAGTGAGGGGGACAAAGATATAGAAACGATAGTGTCCACGCACTCACAGCCCTGTGACCTCCCCAAGTTAAACTACCCAGTCCCTCCCCGTGAAAAAGAAAAGCGCAGGACTCGGTCCCGTACCTTTCCCAGCCACGCTCCTCCTGGAACGTGGCGAGGCGAATCGCGTTGTCGTTGGCCTCCTGGCACACCAGTGTCCTCGGTTCCGCTCTCTCCGGTCACTCGAACGTCAGTCGTCCTTCTCTCTTTACCGTCTGCTTCTCCCTCCGATTCGCGCTCTCGTTCTCCTCCTCCGACTCTTCCTCCGGCTTTCGCCCTGCTCCATTCTTCCGGGTCTCCTTTACTTGCCTGTCCGTCCGTTGATTGGCCCACGGCTGTTGATGCCGGACCTGCAAATCCCGCCTCCGTGAAGCTCCAGTCCGATTTAAAGGAGCCGTCTGTGTCCTGTGGTCGGGGTGGAAACGAATAATCGTTAATGTATCCACTCCGACCCGCCTCCTCGATGACCTTGTGACATAGACATACAATTAATTGCTCATTTTGTTTGAATACCAGATCTCAAGGTTAATTTTTTGAGGCTATATTATGGTATTGATTAATTTTCTGTTTCCCCAAAAATATATAGTCCCTGCATACTGTAAAAATTATAGACCCACTTAGCTTATAAACATACATTTTGACGGGTACATCTATTCAAACTTATTGGCCACTGGGTTGAAGGTATTTTTACCCAATCTCATTTAACCAGATCAATCCGGATTTATCATAAGTAGTTATATTTGCATAACTCAATAAATGTTGTGAATATTATTCATGCTTCTAAATTAAAGTTAGTAATTGATTCTTTTACTTTAAATGCTGAGAACTCCTTTGACCTGGTAGCGTGAGATTTTTTTAATGAAGGAACACAACGGCATGGTAATGGCCTTAAATTCTTACAAATGTTCTCTAATACACTTATCCCCAAGAACTTCCAATTCTCCAATTTTTTTTTTTTTTTTTTCCTATTTTCCATTTTTCGCACCATGCAGTTTAACTAGTCAAGATTTTCCCTGTTCTCAGTTTTTGCTTTATCGTTGGAACATTTTTTGATTAGATTAAGACAGAATTCGATTACAGAAGGTTTTAATGATGCGGATCCTAGTTAGTGTGGATGGTGTGATATAACCACAGGATGCAGACCTTCTCTAACACTTTAATGCAATAGATACCAGGAGTGTTGTCCGAGTCACAGCACTGCCATTTACTCTAAATAGGATCTTAAAACTGGAGATCAAATGATATAATTTAAATCCCCCCAGATATGGGATAACCACGGGTCACCGGAACGAACAATTACATATCTAAACACTCGCTTCCTGGAAAAACACAAAATAGATTTATTCCACCTACTGGACTCAACCAAGCCAGACATTCTTTTATTAACCCAAACCTGGCTCTCACATGAGTCCGCCCCCAATAACGTGGCCCCCCCTCCTACAAATCAAAGCAGCTAGGCAGCAGCAGATTTTCGGTGCTGGACCCCAGCTTCTGGAATGCCCTACCTCTTTATATCAGATCCTGTATAGACCGCCCGAGATTCAGGAGGCTCCTTAAGACATGGCTGTTTACTCAGGCATATGAATAACTCACCAGGACTCAGCTTACTCCTATACATAGCGCCAAGAAACCAACCGGTGTACGTGTGGTCTACAAATAATTTTAACATAACATAACACCATCCTATATTCATTTACATTTCTAAAATTCCATTTCCTATCTTGACTGACTTATTACCATCTGGTAACATACAACAGCAGCACTGCTTATACGAAGCATAAGCCTTGGACATGTTCAACCAGGAACACAACATGTGTTGGCTCGCTTTAAACAGTTAAGATTTCCACTACATGTCCAAGTTATTGTTAGTCTAGGATATGATATTTCACATGTTAGATTTTTTTGATATTCACATAACTTTACATGTAAATTACGTGTAAGTTACAACTGGATAACAAATTGAATGCTTCTATGTGCGCTACTCAGATTGCTTGCCTAACTTAGGAGAACTATTGTTTTCCAGTGATAAAATGTAAAAGAAGCTGTGTGTTCTGGTACTGTTAAGAGTAAATAGGCCATGGTGATTGACTTATTCCATAAAGATTTTTGAACTGACAACATTAATTACAAATCATATTCACATATTTAATATACAGCTATATTGTAGTACAATAATTTTGGTGGCGTGCAAACTTCTTCCTTCATCCAACAGGATATCCTGGCGGTTGTGATAAACAAGTAAGCGAGGGCCCTAACTTAGACCTCTGAGTAAGCGAGGGCCATACCTTGTACCTCTGAGTAAACGAGGGCCATACCTTGTACCTCTGAGTTAGTGAGGACCAAAACTTGTACCTCTGAGTTAGTGAGGGCCATAACTTGTACCTCCGAGTAAGCGAGGGCCATACCTTGTACCTCTGAGTTAGTGAGGGCCAAAACTTGTACCTCTGAGTTAGTGAGGGCCAAAACTTGTACCTCTGAGTAAGCGAGTCCATAACTTGTACCTCTGAGTAAGAGTGGAGCATTAGAGCGTACCTCTGAGTAAGCAAGGGCCATAACTTGTACCTCTGAGTAAGCGAGGCCATAACTTGTACCTCTGAGTAAGACTGGAGCATTAGAGCGTACCTCTGAGTAAGCAAGGGCCATAACTTGTACCTCTGAGTAAGCGAGGACCATAACTTGTACCTCTGAGTAAGCGAGGCCATAACTTGTACCTCTGAGTAAGCAAGGGCCATAACTTGTACCTCTGAGTAAGCAAGGGACATAACTTGTACCTCTGAGTAAGCAAGGGCCAAAACTTGTACCTCTGAGTAAGCGAAGGCCATAACTTGTCCTCTTACCTACAGGAAGTGTAGGAAGCTGTACCTCGAGTACCTAAAGAAAAGACAGCAGGACCGGATGTTATCCTGGTTCACATTTATCACAAATTCTACCTGCATTTCCATTTTACTATTCAATTGATCTCAAGGATTTGGTGTTGCAATAAAGAGCCTGTGACCCGGTTCTTGGACAAAATAATATTTAAAAAAGGCAAACACCAGTCTTACTGGCACTGCTTGAAGATACAAAGACCCTTGACAGTGATGCGGTTCATTGACTCCAGCAGCAGAATGTGTTCAGAGCCAAAGGCTCTTAATTGGTGAATGTGGAGGAGTTTGAACACTTTAAAACAAGCTGGGGTATCCACAAGCCTTCCAGCCTCACCATCCTGTACATCTTTGTTATGAATGGAGCCCTCTGTACAGTACATCCTGCAAACAGAGACTCAGAGACTGGTCCATCTCTCATGGGACATGGAGGTCCTCAGAAGGTCCCAGCATGTGCATATGCTGGTCTGTTGCAACCTAGCAGAGGCCGTAATCCAGACTAGTGGAGGCTGCAATCCAGACTAGTGGAGGCCGCAATCCAGACTAGTGAAGGCCGCAATCCAGACTAGTGGAGGCCACAATCCAGACTAGTGGAGGCTGCAATCCAGACTAGTGGAGGCCGCAATCCAGACTAGAGGAGGCTGCAATCCAGACTAGCTGAGGCCACAAACCAGACTAGTGGAGGCTGCAATCCAGACTAGAGGAGGCTACAATCCAGATTAGAGAAGGCTGCAATCCAGACTAGAGGAGGCTACAATCCAGACTAGCGGAGGCTTCAATCCAGACTAGCGGAGGCTTCAATACAGATTAGAGGAGGCTGCAATCCAGACTAGAGGAGGCTACAATCCAGACTAGCCGAGGCTGCAATCCAGACTAGAGGAGGCTACAATCCAGACTAGAAGAGGCTGCAATCCAGACTAGTGGAGGTGCAATCAAGACTAGAGGAGGCTACAATCCAGACTAGAGGAGGCTGCAATCCAGACTAGAGGAGGCTGCAATCCAGACTAGCGGAGGCCACAATCCAGTCTAGGCGAGGTGCAATCAAGACTAGCGGCGATCGCAATCCAGACTAGAAGAGGCTGCAATCCAGACTAGAGGAGGCTGCAATCCAGACTAGCGGAGGCCACAATCCAGACTAGTGGAGGTGCAATCAAGACTAGCGGCAATGACAATCCAGACTAGAAGAGGCCGCAATCCAGATTAGAGGAGGCTACAATCCAGATTAGAGGAGGCTGCAATCCAGACTAGAGGAGGCTACAATCCAGACTAGAGGAGGCTGCAATCCAGACTAGCGGAGGCTACAATCCAGACTAGCGGAGGCTGCAATGCAGACTAGAGGAGGCTACAATCCAGACTAGAGGAGGCTACAATCCAGACTAGCGGAGGTCACAATCCAGTCTAGTGGAGGTGCAATCAAGACTAGCGGCAATCGCAATCCAGACTAGAAGAGGCCACAATCCAGACTAAAGGAGACCTAAATCCAGACTAGTGGAAGTGCAATCAAGACTAGCGGAGGCAGCAAATCCAGACTAGCGGCAGCTACAATCCAGGCTAGTGGAGGCTGCAACCCAGACTAGTGGAGGTGCAATCAAGACTAGCGGAAGCTGCAATCCAGATTAGAGGAGGCTACAATCCAGATTAGAGGAGGCTGCAATCGAGACTAGAGGAGGCTACAATCCAGACTAGAGGAGGCTGCAATCCAGACTAGCGGAGGCTACAATCCAGACTAGCGGAGGCTACAATCCAGACTAGAGGAGGCTACAATCCAGACTAGCGGAGGTCACAATCCAGTCTAGGCGAGGTGCAATCAAGACTAGCGGCGATCGCAATCCAGACTGAAAGAGGCCACAATCCAGACCAAAGGAGACCTAAATCCAGACTAGTGAAAGTGCAATCAAGACTAGCAGAGGCAGCAAATCCAGACTAGCGGCGGCTACAATCCAGGCTAGTGGAGGCTGCAACCCAGACTAGTGGAGGTGCAATCAAGACTAGTGGAGGCCGCAAATCCATACTAGCGGAGGCTACAATCCAGACTAGCGGAGGCTGCAATCCAGACTAGTGGAGGTGCAATCAAGACGAGCGGAGGCCGCAAATCCAGACTAGCGGAGGCTACAATCCAGACTAGCGAAGGCTGCAATCCAGACTAGTGGAGGTACAATCAAGACTAGCGAAGGCCGCAAATACAGACTAGTGGAAGCTACAATCCAGACTAGCGGAGACTGCAATCTAGACTAGAGGAGGCTACAATCCAAACTAGTGGAGGCTACAATCGAGACTAGAGGAGGCCACAGTCCAGACTAAAGGAGGCTGAAATCCAGACAAGCAGAGGCCGCAATCCAGACTAAAGGAGACCGAAATCCAGACAAAAGGAGAATAGCGGAGGCTGCAATCCAGACTAAAGGAGACCACAATCCAGACTAGTAGAAGTGCAATCAAGACTAGCGGAGGCAGCAAATCCAGACTAGCGAAAGCTACAATCCTGACTAGTGGAGGCCACAATCCAGTCTAGCAGAGGCCGCAATCCAGACTAGCAGAGGCCGCAATCCAGATAAGAGGAGGCTACAATCCAGATTAGAGGAGGCTACAATCCAGACTAGAGGAGGCTACAATCCAGACTAGAGGAGGCTGCAATCCAGACTAGCGGAGGCTACAATCCAGACTAGCGGAGGCTACAATCCAGACTAGAGGAGGCTACAATCCAGACTAGCGGAGGTCACAATCCAGTCTAGTGGAGGTGCAATCAAGACTAGCGGCGATCGCAATCCAGACTAGAAGAGGCCAAAATCCAGACCAAAGGAGACCTAAATCCAGACTAGTGGAAGTGCAATCAAGACTAGCAGAGGCAGCAAATCCAGACTAGCGGCGGCTACAATCCAGGCTAGTGGAGGCTGCAACCCAGACTAGTGGAGGTGCAATCAAGACTAGTGGAGGCCGCAAATCCATACAAGCGGAGGCTACAATCCAGACTAGCGGAGGCTGCAATCCAGACTAGTGGAGGTTCAATCAAGACTAGCGAAGGCCGCGAATACAGACTAGTGGAAGCTACAATCCAGACTAGCGGAGACTGCAATCCAGACTAGAGGAGGCTACAATCCAAACTAGTGGAGGCTACAATCGAGACTAGAGGAGGCCACAGTCCAGACTAAAGGAGGCTGAAATCCAGACAAGCAGAGGCCGCAATCCAGACTAAAGGCGACCGAAATCCAGACAAAAGTAGACTAGCGGAGGCTGCAATCCAGACTAAAGGAGACCACAATCCAGACTAGTGGAAGTGCAATCAAGACTAGCGGAAGCAGCAAATCCAGACTAGCGAAAGCTACAATCCAGACTAGTGGAGGCCACAATCCAGTCTAGCAGAGGCCGCAATCCAGACTAGCAGAGGCCGCAATCCAGACTAGCGATGCCACAATCCAGAGTAGCGAAGGTCGCAATCCAGACTAGAAGGGGCAGCAATTCAGACTAACAGAGGCTGAATCCAGACTAGTGGGTGCCGCAGTCCAAACTAGCAGAGGCCTAATCCAGACTATCGCAGGCCACAATCCACACTAGAGGAGGCAGCAATCCTGAATAGAAGAGGCTGCAATCCAGACTAAAAGAAGCAGCAATCCAGACTAGAGGACGCCGCAATTCAGATTAGCGGAGGCTGCAATCTAGACTAGAGGAGGCAGCAATCCAGAATAGAGTAGGCAGCATTCCAGACTAGAGGAGGCCACAATCCAGACTAGCGGAGGCGCAATCCAGACTAAATGAGACTGCAATCCAGACTAGAGGAGGCTACAATCCAGACCAGAGGAGGCTACAATCCAGACTAGCGGAGGTCACAATCCAGTCTAGTGGAGGTGCAATCAAGACTAGCGGCGACCGCAATCCAGACTAGAAGAGGCCACAATCCAGACCAAAGGAGACCTAAATCCAGACTAGTGGAAGTGCAATCAAGACTAGCGGAGGCAGCAAATCCAGACTAGCGGCGGCTACAATCCAGGCTAGTGGAGGCTGCAACCCAGACTATTGGAGGTGCAATCAAGACTAGTGGAGGCCGCAAATCCATACTAGCGGAGGCTACAATCCAGACTAGCGGAGGCTGCAATCCAGACTAGTGGAGGTGCAATCAAGACGAGCGGAGGCCACAAATCCAGACTAGCGGAGGCTACAATCCAGACTAGCGAAGGCTGCAATCCAGACTAGTGGAGGTACAATCAAGACTAGCGAAGGCCGCAAATACAGACTAGTGGAAGCTACAATCCAGACTAGCGGAGACTGCAATCCAGACTAGAGGAGGCTACAATCCAAACTAGTGGAGGCTACAATCCAGACTAGAGGAGGCTACAGTCCAGACTAAAGGAGGCTGAAATCCAGACAAGCAGAGGCCGCAATCCAGACTAAAGGAGACCGAAATCCAGACAAAAGGAGAATAGCGGAGGCTGCAATCCAGACTAAAGGAGACCACAATCCAGACTAGTGGAAGTGCAATCAAGACTAGCGGAGGCAGCAAATCCAGACTAGCGGAAGCTACAATCCTGACTAGTGGAGGCCACAATCCAGTCTAGCAGAGGCCGCAATCCAGACTAGCAGAGGCCGCAATCCAGACTAGCGATGCCACAATCCAGAGTAGTGGAGGTCGCAATCCAGACTAGAAGGGGCAGCAATCCAGACTAGCAGAGGCTGAATCCAGACTAGTGGGTGCCGCAGTCCAAACTAGCAGAGGCCTAATCCAGACTATCGCAGGCCACAATCCACACTAGAGGAGGCAGCAATCCTGAATAGAAGAGGCTGCAATCCAGACTAGAAGAAGCAGCAATCCAGACTAGAGGACGCCGCAATCCAGACTAGCGGAGGCTGCAATCTAGACTAGAGGAGGCAGCAATCCAGAATAGAGTAGGCAGCATTCCAGACTAGAGGAGGCAAAAATCCAGACTAGCTGAGGCTGCAATCCAGACTAGCGAATGCTGAAGTCCAGCCTAGCGGAGGCCGCAATCCAGAATAACAGAGGCCGCAATCCCTACTAGTGGAAGCTGCAATCCAGAGTTGCGGAGGCCGCAATCCAGACAAGAAGAGGCAGCAATCCAGACTAGCGGAGGCTGCAAACTAATCTAGCGGAGGCCACAATCCAGACTAGTGGAGGCACAATCCAGAATAGCAGAGGCCACAATCCAGACTATTAGAGGCCACAATCCAGACTAGCAGGGGCTGCAATCCGGAGTAATGGAAGTCACAATCCAGAGTAGCGGGAGTCGTAATCCAGACTAGCGGAGGTCACAATCTAGACTAGTGGAGGCTGCAATCCAGACTCGAGATGGCAGCAATCCAGACTAGCAGAGGTCGAATCCAGACTAGTGGACGCCGCAGTCCAAACTAGCAGAGGCACAATCCAGACTATTGAAGGGAACAATCCAGACTAGAGGATGCAGCAATCCAGACTAGCAGTGGCTGCAATCCAGACTAGAAGAGGCTGCAATCCAGACTAGCAGAGGCCGCAATCCAGACTAGCGATGCCACAATCCAGAGTAGCGAAGGTCGCAATCCAGACTAGAAGGGGCAGCAATTCAGACTAACAGAGGCTGAATCCAGACTAGTGGGTGCCGCAGTCCAAACTAGCAGAGGCCTAATCCAGACTATCGCAGGCCACAATCCACACTAGAGGAGGCAGCAATCCTGAATAGAAGAGGCTGCAATCCAGACTAAAAGAAGCAGCAATCCAGACTAGAGGACGCCGCAATTCAGATTAGCGGAGGCTGCAATCTAGACTAGAGGAGGCAGCAATCCAGAATAGAGTAGGCAGCATTCCAGACTAGAGGAGGCCACAATCCAGACTAGCGGAGGCGCAATCCAGACTAAATGAGACTGCAATCCAGACTAGAGGAGGCTACAATCCAGACCAGAGGAGGCTACAATCCAGACTAGCGGAGGTCACAATCCAGTCTAGTGGAGGTGCAATCAAGACTAGCGGCGACCGCAATCCAGACTAGAAGAGGCCACAATCCAGACCAAAGGAGACCTAAATCCAGACTAGTGGAAGTGCAATCAAGACTAGCGGAGGCAGCAAATCCAGACTAGCGGCGGCTACAATCCAGGCTAGTGGAGGCTGCAACCCAGACTATTGGAGGTGCAATCAAGACTAGTGGAGGCCGCAAATCCATACTAGCGGAGGCTACAATCCAGACTAGCGGAGGCTGCAATCCAGACTAGTGGAGGTGCAATCAAGACGAGCGGAGGCCACAAATCCAGACTAGCGGAGGCTACAATCCAGACTAGCGAAGGCTGCAATCCAGACTAGTGGAGGTACAATCAAGACTAGCGAAGGCCGCAAATACAGACTAGTGGAAGCTACAATCCAGACTAGCGGAGACTGCAATCCAGACTAGAGGAGGCTACAATCCAAACTAGTGGAGGCTACAATCCAGACTAGAGGAGGCTACAGTCCAGACTAAAGGAGGCTGAAATCCAGACAAGCAGAGGCCGCAATCCAGACTAAAGGAGACCGAAATCCAGACAAAAGGAGAATAGCGGAGGCTGCAATCCAGACTAAAGGAGACCACAATCCAGACTAGTGGAAGTGCAATCAAGACTAGCGGAGGCAGCAAATCCAGACTAGCGGAAGCTACAATCCTGACTAGTGGAGGCCACAATCCAGTCTAGCAGAGGCCGCAATCCAGACTAGCAGAGGCCGCAATCCAGACTAGCGATGCCACAATCCAGAGTAGTGGAGGTCGCAATCCAGACTAGAAGGGGCAGCAATCCAGACTAGCAGAGGCTGAATCCAGACTAGTGGGTGCCGCAGTCCAAACTAGCAGAGGCCTAATCCAGACTATCGCAGGCCACAATCCACACTAGAGGAGGCAGCAATCCTGAATAGAAGAGGCTGCAATCCAGACTAGAAGAAGCAGCAATCCAGACTAGAGGACGCCGCAATCCAGACTAGCGGAGGCTGCAATCTAGACTAGAGGAGGCAGCAATCCAGAATAGAGTAGGCAGCATTCCAGACTAGAGGAGGCAAAAATCCAGACTAGCTGAGGCTGCAATCCAGACTAGCGAATGCTGAAGTCCAGCCTAGCGGAGGCCGCAATCCAGAATAACAGAGGCCGCAATCCCTACTAGTGGAAGCTGCAATCCAGAGTTGCGGAGGCCGCAATCCAGACAAGAAGAGGCAGCAATCCAGACTAGCGGAGGCTGCAAACTAATCTAGCGGAGGCCACAATCCAGACTAGTGGAGGCACAATCCAGAATAGCAGAGGCCACAATCCAGACTATTAGAGGCCACAATCCAGACTAGCAGGGGCTGCAATCCGGAGTAATGGAAGTCACAATCCAGAGTAGCGGGAGTCGTAATCCAGACTAGCGGAGGTCACAATCTAGACTAGTGGAGGCTGCAATCCAGACTCGAGATGGCAGCAATCCAGACTAGCAGAGGTCGAATCCAGACTAGTGGACGCCGCAGTCCAAACTAGCAGAGGCACAATCCAGACTATTGAAGGGAACAATCCAGACTAGAGGATGCAGCAATCCAGACTAGCAGTGGCTGCAATCCAGACTAGAAGAGGCTGCAATCCAGAATAGCGGAGGCCGCAATCCAGACTACAAGAGGCTCCAATCCAGACTAGAGGAGGCAGCAATCCAGACTAGACGAGGCCGTAATCCAGACTAGCGGAGGCTGCAATCCAGACTAGAGAAGGCCACAATCCAGACTAGCGGAGGCACGATCCAGACTAAAGGAGACCATAATCCAGACTAGAGGAGGCCACAATCCACACTAGTGGAGGCCTCAATCTGGACTAGTGAAGTCTGCAATCGAGATTTGAGGAGGCAACAATCCAGACTAGAAGAGGCTGCAATTCAGACTAGAGGAGGCCTCAATACAGACTCCCTGAGGTCACAATGCAGACTCGAGGAGGTCGCAATTCTGACTAGCGGAGGCTACAATCCAGACTGGCAGAGGCCGCAATCCAGACTAGCAGAGGCCGCAATCTGGACTAGCAGAGGTGTAATCCAGACTAGCGGAGGCTGCCATGCAGAATAGCATAGACTGCAATCCATACTAGCAGAGGCACAAACCAGACTAGCAGAGGCACAATCCAGACTAGCAGTGGCACAATCCAGACTAGCAAAGGCTGCAATCCAGACTAGCAGAGGCACAATCCAGACTAACAGAGGTGTAATCCAGACTAGCGGAGCCCGCAATCCACACTAGCAGAGGCACAATCCAGACTAGCAGAGGCCGCATTCCAGACTGGCGGAGGACGCAATCCAGTCAAGCGGAGGTAGCAATCCAGACTAGAGGAGACCGTAATCCAGACTAGTGGAGGCCGCAATCCAGACTAGAGGAGGCAGCATTCCAGACTAGAGGAGGCCTCAATCCAGACAAGTGGAGGCTACAATCCAGATTAGAGGAGGCTGCAATCCAGACTAGAGGAGGCAACAATCCAGACTAGCGCAGGATGCAATCCAGACTAGAGGAGCCTCAATACAGATTACCAGAGGTCGCAATGCAGGCTAGAGGAGGTTGCAATCCTGACTAGAGGAGGCAGCAATCCAGACTAGCAGAGGCGCAATCCAGACTAGCAGAGGCGCAATCCAGACAAGAGAAGCAGCAATCCAGACTAGGGGAGGCCGCAATCCAAACTAGAGGAGGCAGCAATCCAGACTAGCAGAGGCTGCAATCCAGCCTAGCGGAGGTCGCAATCCAGAGTAGCAGAGGCCGCAATCCCTACTAGTGGAAGCTGCAATCCAGAGTTACGGAGGCCGTAATCCAGACAAGAGGAGGCAGCAATCCAGACTAGAGGAGGCTGCAATCCAGATTAGAAGAGTCTGCAATCCAGATTAGAAGAGTCTGCAATCTGGACTAGAGAAGGCAGCAATCCAGACTAGAGGAGGCCGCAATCTAGTCTAGCGGAGGCTGCAATCCAGACTAGAGGAGGCCACAATCCAGACTAGCGGAGGCAGAATCCAGACTAAAGGAGACCGCAATCCAGACTAGAGGAGGCCACAATCCAGACTAATGGAGGCCTCAATCCGGACTGGTGGAGGCTGCAATCGACACTAGAGGAGGCAGCAATCCAGACTAGAAAAAGCTGCAATTCAGACTAGCGGAGTCCTCAATACAGACTACCGGAGGCCACAATGCTGTCTCGAGGAGGCCGCAATCCTGACTAGCGGAGGCTACAATCCAGACTGGTAGAGGACGCAATCCAGACTAGCAGAGGCCGCAATCTGGTCTAGAACAGGTGCAATCCAGACTAGCGGAGCCTGCAATCTAGACTAGCAGAGGCACAAACCAGACTAGCGAAGGCTGCAATCCAGACTAGCAAAGTCACAATCCAGACTAACAGAAGTGTAATCCAGACTAGCGGAGCCCGCAATCCACACTAGTGGAGGCTGTAATCCACACTAGCGAAGGCTGCAATCAAGACTATCAGAGGCAAAATCCAGACTAGAGGAGGCCTCCATCCAAACTAGTGGAGGCTGCAATCCAGACTAGCAGAGGCACAATCCAGACTAGCATAGGTGCAATCCAGCCTAGCAGAGGCCCAATCCAGACTAGCAGAGGCTGCAATCCAGACTAGCAGAGGCCACAATCCAGACTAGCAGAGGCCGCAATCCAGATTAGCAGAGGCACAATCCAGACTAGCAGAGTTGCAATCCAGCCTAGCAGAGGCGCAATCCAGACTAGCAGAGGCTGCAATCCAGATTAGCAGAGGCACAATCCAGACTAGCAGAGGCTGCAATTCAGACTAGAGGGGGCTGCAATCCTGACTAACGAGGCCTTAATCCAGACCAGAGAAGGCACAAATCAGGCTAGCGGAGGCTGCAATCCAGATTTGCAGAGGTGAAATCTAGAGTAGCGGAGGCTGCAATCCAGACTAGCGGAGGCCAAAATCCAGACTAGAGGAGGCCTCAATCCAGACTAGCGGAGGCACAATCCAGACTAGCGGAGGCACAATCCATGGACAGGAACGCCTGGATGAATACTTTGGGAGGTCTTATCTACAGAGAAAGAGTGGCTGTAGGTAAGGAGCCCACCTAACCATCGAGATGATAAAATAATAAACCAAGCAAGAGATTTGGGTATCACAAGGATGGAAGGATGAATCCATGGATACAAAATCAACTATGACTTAATGCACAAAGAGATGTATGCATGTACATATGTATTTATGTTTGTATGAATGAATGTAGGCATGTACGTACATATATGTATGTATGTATGTTTGTAGATAGTATGTATGAATGTATAAATGTATGTAGGTATGCATGTATACATGTATGTATGTATGTACATATTTAAGTATATATGCATGTACGTATTCATGTATATATGTATGTAGTATGTATGCATGTATGAATGTACGTACCTGTGCATTTATGCATGTATGTATGTATGTAGGTACATATGTATGTGTGTATGTGTATATATATATATATATATATATATATATATATATATATATATGTGCATATGTATATATGTATGCATGTATGTGTTATGCATGCATATATGTATGTAGGTAGTTTGTATGCATGTATGAAAGTATGTGTGTGTGCCTGTATGCATGTTTGCATGTATGTACCTGTGTATGAATGTATGTATATATGTATCTGTGTATGAATGTATATATGTATATATGGATATAGGTAGTATGTATGCATATATGAATGTAAGTACATGTGCTTGTATGTATGAATGTATGTATGTATATATGTACACATGTATGTATGAATGCATGTACGTACGTACTTATGTAGGTATGCATGCATGTATGTATATATGCACGTACGTACGTAACTATGCATGCATGTGTGTGGTATCTGTATAGCGCCAGACTATCCTAAAGGAGCTGTACAGAGTCAGAGTCATGGATGCAGTCAGCTAGTGATAGTGGGATTCGGGAGCTCGTGACCCTATTACCAGATAGTGGAGATATTACCATTATTTCACAGCCCCGTCATTACGGGTCCCTGGAGGGTTCTTTTGACGGCTTAAATCCGTGGTTTCTTCCTTTGTTCGGGACTTCGAATACCACGCGTCATCTACGGCTGCCCTTAGAACATGGGAGGGGGCCTTAGCTCTTGCTGTCAGTCTGAGGTCAAAGGTCGGTTAGATTATTGAGGCGTGATACCCCCTCCTCGTGGGAAGCATTCCTCTAAGCTTTCCATCCATGGTACCTTGTTCCAAATTCCATCGGATACAGAATACAGCATTTCCGATTTGGGAAAGTTGTGTTGGCCGTCAGGATTGAGGGACCCTGCAGGGGATCTAAGATTCACGGCAGGACGTTGGTGGGGGGACCAGGGCTGTGGGGGCGGGTGTGAGTGGAGAGATACCAGGCTGCAGTTTGTACCTCAGCAGCCAGACTCACAAAATCAGGGCCAGAGGCATTTACCAAGCGCCAAGTGCCCGTGTCCTCCATTGTGGCCCCTTTAGGGTCCCCGCAGGTTTGTACGGAGAGGAGGCATCATTGTGGTTTAAATGGGATGGAAGGGGGTCCTACAAGTGCACTAAACAAAGCAGGCGACGCGGGTGAAAGGGGCTCGATATAAAAAGAAAGAAAAAAAACCCAGTCAAAGAACAAATAGTGATGTTCCCATATTTCTGCCACACGTACTCCAGTGAGTTTTGTGTGTCAGCAAAAATTCACAAATCTTTGCAAATTGTGACGTAAGTCTTTGAAAATTTATGCAAATTCAAATTCAAAATAAGCTTTATTCGATTTTAGTCGTTTAAAATCACAAAAGCAAACAGTTAAAACATTTCATATATGCAATAGAGTAAAAAGAACAAATACACTATTATTACACAGTTCATTCAATCAAAATAATTCATCCAAACAACCTAATTTGGGGGATGTACACTTAAAAAACAAGGTAGTCCTACAGAAATTGGTACATTCTGGTCTATTTTCAGAGAGAATTAACCATTTATGCGTTACCTTAGAAGATTTATGCATATTTCTGTGCCGTGGCAGAGGGGCTCGGATCACATTTTTTCCACCTTAGAATAACAAACGGACACGATTCCCACGCCGGATTCTTGACCTGGCGCACTCTACACTGCATACCCCTTCTCATTGCTTTAGTCAATATATCTTTAATTTTCTCTGCGGTGAGCGCTCAACCCCCTGAGCTACATCACCAAAGTGCTTTAATCCCTTCATTAGATTTGATGAACACGAACCTCGTTGCCCAGCTTTTGAAGTCAGGCTCTAGAAGTCAGGCCTGCCCCCCCTCCCCGAGACGAGTCTCTCTCATCCCAGGCCCCCAGAGTACCCTCCCTACCTCTGTTGTTTCACCTCATGCCACTGTCACGATCCTGCAAGTTCTGCCTCAGTGGGGAGGCTCTCTGCCACACCTGCCCCCCCCCCCCCCCCCGCAGCGCCCGCTCTCGTCCCAGGACCCCAGAGTGCCCTCTCTACCTCTCTGTTGTTTCACCTCGTGCCACTGTCACGATCCTGCAAGTTCTGCCTCAGTGGGGAGGCTCTTGGCCTCACCTGACCCCCCCCCCCTGCAGCGCCCACTCTCATCCCAGGACCCCAGAGTGCCCTCTCTACCCCTGTTGTTTCACTTCGTGCCACTGTCACGATCCTGCACTTCTGCCTCAGCGGGGAGGCTCTCCGCCTCACCTGCCCCCCCCCCCCCCCCACCCCCGCAGCGCCCACTCTCATCCCAGGACCCCAGAGTGCCCTCTCTACCCCTCTGTTGCTTCACCTTGTGCCACTGTCACGATCCTGCAGTTCTGCCTCAGTGGGGAGGCTCTCCGCCTCACCTGCCCCCCCCCCCCACCTCCGCAGCGCCCACTCTCATCCCAGGACCCCAGAGTGCCCTCTCTACCCCTCTGTTGCTTCACCTTGTGCCACTGTCACGATCCTGCAGTTCTGCCTCAGTGGGGAGGCTCTCCGCCTCACCTGCCCCCCCCCCCCCCCCCACCTCCGCAGCGCCCACTCTCATCCCAGGACCCCAGAGTGCCCTCTCTACCCCTCTGTTGTTTCACCTTGTGCCACTGTCACGATCCTGCAGTTCTGCCTCAGTGGGGAGGCTCTTGGCCTCACCTGCCCCCCCCCCCCCTGCAGCGCCCACTCTCATCCCAGGACCCCAGAGTGCCCTCTCTACCCCTCTGTTGTTTCACCTTGTGCCACTGTCACGATCCTGCAGTTCTGCCTCAGTGGGGAGGCTCTCCGCCTCACCTGCCCCCCCCCCCCCTGCAGCGCCCACTCTCATCCCAGGACCCCAGAGTGCCCTCTCTACCCCTCTGTTGTTTCACCTTGTGCCACTGTCACGATCCTGCAGTTCTGCCTCAGTGGGGAGGCTCTCCGCCTCACCTGCCCCTCCCCCCCCCACCCCCGCAGCGCCCACTCTCATCCCAGGACCCCAGAGTGCCCTCTCTACCCCTGTTGTTTCACCTCGCGCCACTGTCACGATCCTACAAGTTCTGCCTCAGTGGGGAGACGCTCCGCTCCTCCTCATCTCCCGACCTGTCCTCTGCGCACTCTGCGCAGCTCGGTGCAGACACCCAAATCGCTTTCAGTAATCATTAAAAAGTTGTGCTCCCCTGGGCCCGTCCATCATGTGCACCCGCCGAGCAGCGCAGGTGACCGGGGCAGCTCACCGGGGAGAGGCCGCCTCCCACAGCCGCCCGGAGAGGGGTCAGCGGCGCGGGCATCACCCACCTGCGGCTTCCCGGATGGTGGCACATTTCAAAAGTCATCGCAGGAGACTGTCGGCAGCAGCGCAGGATGTAATAGAATATACAGGATGGGGGAAAGCGAACCCCGATATTATGTCGTATATTTTAAAAAATGCATTGAGCCGCCTGCACACATGGCCAGGCCTGGCCCCGAGAGATACAGGGAGACACTGCAACCTCTGTGGCTGTACATTAACTGAGAGGGCGAAGCTGAGGGGCATAGTCACAAGATGTCGGAGCGCATTCTCAGCCAAATATGGCAGCGCCCTGTGTTTCCCTGTGCAAAAAGAACAATTGATGGACAGAATGCAGAACAATGTCTTACATTCACCCCAGTACAGAGATCTGGGCCTAAATCCATCGTTTTTTTGCTCACCATGCAATTCCAGTTTGGACCCAGCCATATGCAAATCAGTCTTGACCCTGTGCCTCATGGGAACAGTCCAGCCCGAACTGCCAAGCCAGGTCCTCCCTGGACTGGAACCAAGCATCCTAGGACCGGTTTTGGACTTTCAGCCCTCATCAGCTAGGATAGCTTGACTCAAGTGGCACCGGTCCTAGGATGCTTGTTTCCGGGCCAGGGAGAAACTGGCTTGGCAGTGCTGAACTGTTCTCATGAGGCACAGGGTGAGAATGATTTGCATATGGCTGGGACCAAACTGGGGTGGTGTGGTGAGCAAAAGAATGATGGACTAAACGCAGATCCTTGTGACTGGGGGTGAATGTTTGCATTGTCCAGCATCCGTCCATCAATTGTTTCTTCTGCATATGTCGCCCTAAGTGGGAAGGGTATGCCCAGACGAGGGTCCCGTGCTCACTGCCCCACTGGATTCAAGCTAGCCTGGCTGATGAAGGGTGATGCCCTGAAACCGGTCCAGGGAGGACCTGGCTTGGCAGTTCGGGCTGGACTGTTCCCACACGGAACAGGGTCAAGACTGATTTGCATATAGCTGGGTCCAAACTGGGGTGGAGTGGTGAGCAAAAGAATGATGGATTAAACCCAGATCCTTGTGACTGGGGGTGAAAGTTTGCATTGTCCAGCATTCCATCCATCAATTGTTTCTTCTGCATTTGTTTCCCTAGGCCTGGTGCAAAAAAAGTAAGCCTGGGCAAAGCACTATGCTACGCTCGCGTAGTTTGCGAAGTTTGCGCTACTTAGCACTACGCGAATTGCACGTAGCACAGTGCAAACACGCGTAGTGTAGTGCAGCAGTCATTTTTTGCTTGCTCGCGGTCCTCAACGTCAAGTTGGCGACCACGAGCAAGCAAAATGACATCCCGGCGAGACTTTTTCCTCGTTCACGATCAGCAACATCAAGTTGCCGATCGCGAGCGTGGAAAATAAACCTCATTGCGAGTGGTCACTCATTGCGAGTGACCACTCGCAATGAGAAACCAGGAAGGTCAGGTTTCTCATTGCGAGTGGTCACGTATGCTTGCGACCGCTCGCGATGAGAAACTACCAGTCCGCGTTGAGAAAACTGCCGCTCGAGTAGAAATCTACTCAGGCGGCAGAAAATGACCACCTGCACTGTGCAAGATGCAGTTTGCACTGATTGCACAGTGCGGACAAGCATCCGGCACTGTGCAATCAGTGCGAACAGCATCTTGCACAGTGCACTACGCAGTTTGCGAAGCTACGCGTAGCTCGCGTAGTGTGAAGTGCACTTTGCGTAGCTACGCGTAGCCCTACTTCACAAACTACGCCCAGGGTTAAAAAAAAAAAGCTGGCTAGCAATGGTGCCTGCGCTGCAGGGAACATTGTTCATGTGCAGGAAGGGACAATTGTTTATGTGCAGCAACACTCACCTTCTTGCACATAAACAATCAATAATGGCGATTTGCACCTTCTATGTGTGCTGAAAGAGCATAAAATGAGGAGAAATTAATAATTTCTCCTTGTTGTGCCATTCTAATGCCTGGTATTCTATGGCATTAGTTTTTGGCACTGTCCCAGCCTTGTAAATCTGGGGCAGCATCAAAAAGCAATGGGTGTTGCGGCAGAACACCCACAGCAACACCCATGGCACGCCTCTTTGCCACAGAGGACTGAGGTGGAAAGGGGGATATATTTACAAGGTGGCATTAAGTAAGCCAGTGTGGACTTTGCGGAGTTACCAAAAAACTCCACAGACGCTACGCGGAGTTCCGAAAACAGCAGAGTGTGCGTGGTCATTCCTGTTCATGTTGATTTTCAGTGCTGGGTGTTTGTCCTGTGCTGGAAAACCAACACGAACTGCACCACGTGCAGCGCAAGAGGGAGCTGCTTCTTTTCTGCCGCTCGAGTACATTTTCTAGTCGCGCGGCAACTTTCTCAATGCGAACGGAAAGTTTCTCAACGCGGGTGGTCGCGATCACCCACGACCACCCAGATTAAGAAATTCGACCATAATTGGTTAATTAGTAAAAAATAATTGTTGGAGCTCTCATCAGAAGGCAGCTTGCACCAGCCCATTTCTCCTATTCGCACTGCCTAAAAGAGAGCCAAAAAGTGGGGAGAGGATATGGTGTAAAGGCCAGAGCTGCCAACTTCGGAGCAGGGGAACCAGGTTCAAGTCTCAGCGTTGGCTCAACATCCAGTGATTCTGGGCAAATCATTTAATCTCCCCATAAATGAATGTGTCCTTAACTGGTGCTCATGAAAAGCGCCGGTGTCGATAATTAAATGCTGGTGCAGAGCAGCATAAACCACCGGCTCAAATTAAGCACTGCCTGAGCAATCTCGCCGGGAGGTATATTTTTCTCGCTTGCACTCTCCAACTTGACATTGGAGAGCGTAAGCAAGGAAAAATCTCACCGGGAGGTGGATTTTCTTCTTTTGCCAACTTGACGTTGGTGACCGCGAGTGAGGAAAAAAATGCAGAGAGCAGAAAACTCCCCAAACTCCGCGAGCAGAGTGGAGCGGAGTGCACCGCCTGGGCTTACCGTTAAGCCACACTAAGTGGCTTAACACACCTTGGAAATATGGAAAATGGAGCTGCGCCACCAGAGCGTAAAAAGAAAGAGACTCGTCGGTGGTGCTGAGACCTTGTAAATATGCCCCTGAGTATCCCAGACTGCTCAGGCAGTGGGCACAGGATGTGATGTCAGAAGATGTGTAGTGATTTGGACCAGGAACTCCATTGCCTGGCTCTATTCTCGCCCACAGGCTCAATACCGCAGGCCTTGTCTAGAACATTCCATGGCAGAATAATATCAGCAAAGCACCTGTGTCTGCGAAGCTTTAATGTTTGCAACGTCCTAGTGTTCTGAAGCTCGGAATACAACAAATATAACAAGACATAAAAGCAACACAATACAGCACACAGCTACCAACAGGATGATGGTGCGTTCACAAAATATTTACAAGACAGTTACTGCACCAAAATTGACAATTACAAACTCCTCACCTAAAAACTGGTTACTTTGTATCACTTAAGTTTAAGGGTCTTGACACCTGCGTCAGAAACATCTGGACTAATATGCAACAAAGTTAACACCAAGTCATTCAAGAACTGCAAAGAAAGGGACAATGTATCAGGGGTCATTATGTTATGTTATGTAGATTTGCAGAGCGCACTGTCACCCTGATGGGTGTGAGTCTGGCCACACTTCGGGCCTAGTGGGACTACTCGAAAAGTCAGGCCTTCAACTTGTTGCAGATTCAAGAAGTGAAGAGGAGGTTCCTATGTACAGCGAGCAGCGGGTTGTTCAACCCTTCTGGAACTTGTAGAAGAAACCTCGACCACCGGATCAAGTTTTCCGTATGAGTGGGATGTGTGCAAGTAGAAGTCCGGATAAGTGGAGGTGTCTGGAAGGTGTGTGAAAGCAGATGTGATTGTTGACGGATGCTGGGCCCGTGTTATGTAGCGCCTTGAAAGTGTGGGTGAGGAGTTCGAGTTGTCCTAGTTTGTGTAATGGGAGTCAGCGGAGCTAATTCTGGTGTCGTGCGATGTGTGAGCCGTGTGGGAGGCTGAGAGTGATTCTGGCCTCCGAGTTCTGAATGGTCGGCAGACTTCTGGTGAGTTTTTGATGATAAAGGATGTTCCCATAGTGCGGCTTGTTTATGACTAGGGCATGTGGGACAGTTTTGCTGATTTGGAGACATTTTAAAAGTTCCTCAGCATCTTGAGGGTATGGAAGCACAAAGCGATGACAATGTTGACTTATTTGCTCATGTTGAGGCTGCTGTCACTGACGATCCTGAGGTTCTTGGCATGGGTGGTGGGGGTGGGTGTCAGTCCTAGCTCTGTGGCCACCAGGTGGAGTCTCACAGTGAAGTGCTCTTCCCGACGATCACAATTTCGGTTTTGTCGGTGTCCAGCTTTAGACAGTTGGTCTTCATTCAGTGGGCAATTTCAGTCACGCATGTATTTAACTTTACTCAGAGTACTGGGTGTCTTGTCCATGACGGAGCGATTGAGCTGGGTGTCATTGGCGGAAGAGAGGACGTTGATGTCATGAGAGCGGATAATGCTGGCTTGAGGGATCATGTATGCATTGAAGAGGGTCGGGCTCAGGGAGGATCCTTGTGAAACTCCGTGGAGGAGGACACGGGCATCCAAGATGTATGGTGCCAGGTGGTCTTTCCAATCAGGAAGGAGCGGATCCATTGGATGCGTGTGCTTTGATTCTGATGTCATGTAGGCATTGGATGAGGATGGTGTGAGAGTCCGTGTCAAATGCTGGAGAGAGTTCCAGGAGTATGAGGTCCGCCATGTCACCTCTATCCAGAGTCATGCAGTGGAAATTAGGGCAGTTTCCATGCTGTGGTTGGGTCTGAAAGCAGATGGAGTGGTGTTGAGGAGTTGGTGGTCATTCAGGTTTTCGATGAGGCATCTGTTTATGATTTTATTTAAGATCTTACCAGGCAGTGGTAGAATGGAGATCGGTCTGTTGTTCACGAGCCTGAAAGGTTCTGCGGAATGTTTCTTCAGCAATGAGAGAACAGCTGTACGTACCCAAGCATCTGGAAAGGTCACGGAAGAGGTGGAGGTTTTCAGAGCGGGTTTGAGGATGGCACTGATGGGCCGAATTCCAATTGAGTAAGTGTGTCGGGGGCAGTGGTCCGATGGGCCCTGAGTAAATGGACTTCATGTTGGGGGTAGTTTCTTCTGAGGTAATGATGCTCCATGTTGTTAGCATTGGTTCTTTGGATAAGACCGGGAGGCATTTTTGAGGTCTGTCGGGTACGGTTGTGGGTTGAGGTTGCTGTAAACTGTGATGACTTTGTTGCTAAAAAATTAAGAAAGATTGTTGCAGAAGTGGTGTGAGCGTGTGATCGACTTGGAGGCAGCCACTTGAGAGGTAAAATCCTTCACAACGGCAAACATTTCTTTGCTTCTGTTGGTGCTGGTCTCGATGTGGTCCCCCATAGCCATGCATTTGGTGATCTGGATAATTTGGTGGTCGCATCTCAGGGCGGATTGAACATGCTGCTGTTTGTATTGTCCTGGCTCAGTCTCCACGTGTGCTCCAGCCGTTTTCAGTGTCATATCATCAGTCTTTCATAGGTCTGAGTTCCTCCATGTATCAACAGGCCTGGGGTCTAGACTTTGTTTTTTTGTTGTAATTGAGGAGGGCCTGGGAGTCGGCAAGGAGGCGATCAAATTGTTGAAATTCTTGAAGGCTTTGGGGAAGCTATTGCTGTGTTCGGGTCAGTGGGCATTGAGAGTGGTGTTCCAGTCCTCGTCAGTGATGCTGTGCCAGTTTCAGCAGGCTGGCCTGGTGGTGGTGCATGTGCACTGGATTGCGATGGGGATGCTGAACTTGACAAGTGTGTAGATTGTCCAGAAGAGTGGTGTGGGCATCTCGACTCTGATGTTTTTGTAAGTGGTGAAATAGGGTCGAGGAGGTGTCCAGTGACTTGGGCAGGTCTCTTTACTCGTTGGGTGAGACCCAGGCTTCCAAATTCTTTGATGAGTGCTTTTGATTTAGGGCTCAGTGTGGTCTCAGAGATTGAATTTCAAGTCGCCAAGCAGCATGTAAGCTAGTGTCGAGGACGAGTGGTTTGGCGAAGTCCGTGATGGTGTTAGCGAGGTTTGTGTGTGAGGCAGATGGTATGTAGATGAGTGTGCAACTTCGGGTGAAGTTGGCTGTGATATGCAGTTTGAACAACAGGTGTTCCGTGTTGGAGCATGACGTGTCCATAGCACTTGATGGTGTTCTTGTGGATGATAGCGATTTCAGTCTGTCTTGCCTGGCGATCTTGCAGCTAAGGGGATGGCTGTGATGATGTGAGATGCTGATGCAGTTTTTAGCTGGTTTCCGTAAGGAAGAGTGGGTCCGGCTTCGTCATGCAGCAGGTTCCAGATCTCTGTTGTGTGCTTGGTGAGTGAACAGGCGTAGATGAGCATGCATGCAAGCGCAAAGAATTGTGTGGGTGGTGCAGGACTGGGTGAGTGTGAGAGAGTATGGTCTTTGGTGCTGTAGGCACAGGTGCATGTTGGGCATGAAAACGTGCAGGAAGAGCAGGGGAACGCTAGCTCGGCGTTGTGTGGCTCAGCGAGTCAGCAGTATGGGGAGTGGCGGCCAGGGTTGAAGGTACAGAGATTCGCAAAGGAGTTGCACTTGAAGAGGGTTGGACAAGGGATCCTGGCACTGGGCACTGATGGGCACGGATGGGATCAATCAATCAATCGATTGTATAGCACAGCCACTCACCCATGAGGGTCTAAAAGGCGGTTAGGGTGGTGGTGGGGGTGGGGCTGCTGATCCATCTGGGTTTGGTTGAACAGCCAGATCTTGAGATCCTTCTTGAATTGGGTCAGCAACAGAGATTGTTTGAAGTGGAGGGGCGGGGTGTTCCAGGTCTTGGCAGTGAGGTAGGAGAAGGATCTTCCTCCAGTTTTAGTCTTGTGAATCTGAGGGTCGGAGGAAAGGGCCAGGTGGGTGGAGCGGAGGTGTCTGGTGGAAATGAGAAATGCAAGGAGGCGGTTCAAATATGCTGGTCCAGCGTTGTGGAGGGCTTTGTAGGCATGAGTGAAGAGCTTGAAGGTGATTCTTTTGTTAACCGGGAGCCAGTGGAGTTCTCGAAGGTGTTCGGTGATGTGGCTGTGGTGGGGGGTGTTGAGGACCAGTCTAGCTGTGGTGTTTTGAATGTTCTGTAGTTTCCTGAGGAGTTTCTAGGTGATGCCAGCATTAGGGGTGGGCGGAATTTGCGAAATCCACTTTCGCAAATTATCGCGAAAATGTTAAAAATTATCGCAAATACGCGCAAATATCGCGAAGATGCAGAAGTTTTTTTCCCGCATGTTCGCGAGATTTTCTGCATGGTTGCGGCTCACCAACTTACCCATGTGGTTGCTCGCGGGCACGGCCATCTTGTTTTCAGTTGTCTCGCGGTGCATGATCGCGAGAAGAAAGACGTGATCGCGCGACGCATGACATCACTGCGGACGCGAACTGTCGTGAGACAGCGCAAATGGCTAAAAACAATACAACATCTCATGGAGAACGCGACCGGATCAAGAAAACTTGTCGGCGAACGCAGGGATTCAGGTAAGGCGATCGCGCGCGCGCGCGAGAATGTATTATTTTACAGCACGAGCAAGAACCAAATTATCGCTAAGCTGCGGAATGCAGAAATTTTGACATTTTTGCGCTTTCCGTGGAACGCAAAAATGTCAAATTATCGCAATTTCCGCGAACGGAATTAAATTTTCGCCCAGGCCTAGCCAGCATAGCGTTGCCATAGTCGAGACTGCTGGTGATGAGTGCATGGGTGACCGCCTTTCTTGCTCCGGTGTGGATCCATCTAAAAGCCTTTATAAGCAAGCGTGGTGTGTGGAACCATGAGGAGGATAAGGCGTTGATCTGAGTGTTCATTGTGAACGAGGAGTCCTGAATGATGCCGAGGTTGCATGCATGGCCTGTGGGGGTAGGTGGGGGTCACAGTGTGGCAGGCCACCAGGAGTCATCCCAGGCAGAGGGTGGGCCCCAGGATGAGTACTTCCGTCTTGTTCGAGTTGAGTTTGAGACAGCTGTCCCTAATCCAGAAGGCAACGGGCTTCATCCAGCTGTGGAAGTTGATTCTGGTGGGCCACGATTAGTTAGTGAGGGATAAGATCAGCTGGCTGTCGTCTGCATAGGAGACAATGTTAAGTCTGTGGTTTCTTACGATGGTGGTGAGGGGAGCCATGTAGAACTTGAAGAGGGTGGCGCTCAGCGAGGAGCCCTGGGGCCCTCCGTAGCTGATCTATGTAGCTTTGGAGCGGAACAGGGGTAGTCTGGCTTGTTGAGTTTGGCCGGAGAGGAAGGAGTGGATACAGTCGAGGCCCTTGCTGTGGATGCCAGCGTCAAGGAGTTTTGCGATTAGGGTGTGGTGTGAGACTGTACTGAAGGCGACAGAGAAGTCCAGCAGGATCAGGGCTGCCATTTCACCCCAGTTGAAGAGAGCGCAGATGTCGTCGGTGGCATTGAGGAGTGCGGTCTTGGTGTTGTGATTGCTTCAGAAGCCAGATTGGGAGATGTCCAGGATGTGGTTCACTTTGATGAATTCGGAAGTTGGGCGTTAATGGCCTTCTCGGCGACCTTTGCTGGGAAGAAGAACAGGGAGATGGGTTGGAAGTTTTTGAGGTCTGTCGGGTCGGCGGACGGCTTTTTCAGCAGGGGATTGATCTCTGCATCTTTCGAGTCTTTGAGGAAGATGGTGGTCTCAATGGAGCAGTTGGTAGTGCACTGGAGTTCGGGGCGATAGAGGTGTCTGTTCTCTAAAATATGTGGTGCAGGCAGGGGTCTGATGGGGCTCCGGACTGAATGCTCTCCATGGTCTTGAATGAGCCTGGGTGGGAGTGACAAAATAACTCTGCCAAGCTACACGGAGCTCTGCGAGCAGCGCAGTGGGTTACCTCATGCCGGTTGCACTGATTTTTAGTGCCGGGTTTCTGTCATATGTGGTAAAATCAGCCCAAACCACAAACGGCATCTCGCACAGTGCAAGAGGGTGCTGCTTTTTTTCTGACGCTCGAGTAGAAGTTCTACTTGAGCGGCAACTTCCTTAACATGAACAGGTTTCTCAACATGAGCGGTAGTGACCGTCTGCGACTGCCCGCATTAAGAAATCTCGCTGGGAAGTGGTCTAGCATTGAACTTACTGTTGGTGAGCGCGAGCGAGGAAAAACACAGTGCCGTAGAGTGGAGGTTTTGGAACTCCACGGGCTCTGGGGAGTACGAAAAATTCTGCAAGTTCCGCGAACGAAACGGAGTTCACCCGGCTTAGTCTTGGGTGTGTCATCCATGGTGAGCAGGGTTCAGTTGAGCAGGGTAGTTCGGGTGCAGTGTGGTTGGGTGTGATGTTGTCGGGCTCGATGGAAGGGTCTTAGGCGTTGAATCTGTCATACATCAGTCTAATCTTGTAGTGGAAGTAGGTGTTGAGTTTGTCGCAGAGTTCTTGGGAGGGGGGGCGTCTGTGGTCTCACTGCTGGGCCTGGTGAACTCCTTGAAGATGGCGAATAGTTCTTTACTGTTGTGTGCGTTGGCGTGGATTCTGCATTGGAGGGCTGTTTTGTTTGTGGCTTTGAGGAGGAGGTGGTGTGTGGTGGCAACAGTTTTGAAGGCTGTGCGGCACTTGTGTAACAAAACTTGAGGAGGCACCTGAAAACTACAGGGAGGGGGCCACCAAAGAACTCAGGCAGGAGCTGTCATGCCAGGGAACTGTGCTGAGGGGGCCCCCTGGAGCTCAGGACCCCCGCACTGCAGGGGCTGCAGGGGACCTTGTTACACCACTGCTGCGTGGGTTTCTGGGGTTTTATTGTTCCTCCATCTCTTCTCGAGTTATCTGCAGGTGCACTGGACTAGCAGAGATCAGGCGTGAACCAGCTAGCTTTCTCAGTGTGTGGTTTGCCAGGGGCCTTCTTGAGGGGAGCCAGGGCATTGGTTGGTTCAGTTGGTGATCCATTGGTAGATGTTGCAAGCTGAGGTGTTGGTGTCTGCTGTGGTCAGAAGTGTGGTGGTGCTGAGAAAGGCGGTGAGATGTTGTAATGGCTGGATTTTCTGTTTAGATGGGATCAGCCCCCAGGGGCCCCTGTGACCCAGCCAAAACGTACTCACCTTCCCTTCTTAGATCGTATTTACAATGGGTAGATATAAAGATGAATATACAGGTCGCACCTAAGAATGGGGAATGACAATATACATATATGGATTTTCTACAATATCTTATTCACATCAGTTGGCCTCGCGGTCGCCCTGACCCAGACCGTTCTACCCTAGGGCAGATCTGACACGCAATCCGGCGTGTCTACACACGGGCCTGCAGAACCCAATGCTCCCTTTTCCAAATCGTTCGCGATCCTGCGAAACTTACACGGCGGTATCCCTCCCGCCGCTCTCATTTACACACGGGCTGCAATCCGGCAGCCCTACACGCTGGTAATCCTCCCCAGCACTCTCATTAACGCCGCATATCAACGACGACCACATTCCTATGAAACATTATTAGGATGATATCTTAGCAATCTACTTAGGATAAAACTAAAATAATAACTTTGGATATGGATTCAGATTATATAGTGTACTCCGTGCTTACGACATCAAAGGTCCACTCACTCCCTCTTTATTTGATAACTATTCGTCTGATCGGGATTTCTCATCCGTTCGTCTAAACAGTGCTCAACTAGGAGCATCATTTACCAAGATTGGACACAAGAACCAGGTACACGATAATTCTATATGAATTAGGGCATTTATTAACCATAAACATAAATCACATTACTATGCAGCATTACATTTGCACAAGAAATAAAAGAGAAAGATTAGGGTGCACGCACTATAAGAATCGGTCGGACTTCACCTGGTTAATGGGAAATCGGGACTCGGCAGTCATCTAGGCTCCTGTCTCGTCTCTGGGTCCTGGCTCGCCTTGCAGTCACCCTCAGCCGTCACAAGTACACGTCTGCACTGATAGGCTCAAACTCGTCTGCTCTCCCTCAGGACCTCGGAACCTTGCTGTTAATTAGCTACCGTCTCTCTCTCTCTCTGGGTTAGTGCGCTCCGCGCCACTTCTCGTTCAGTCTATCTTCAGAGAGTTTCGGTCTTAAATCTTTCTCCGACTTCAAAGATGGCGACTTGTCCACCATGAAAATGAATAATGGCAGAGATGCTAACGGCTAGATGCCGCCTACGGACTGACTGACTGAAAGACTAACACCTTTGCTAATATCAAAAGCCCGTTCCTTCATGGAAATTCACGGCCAGTAACCTGCCGCCCACCAAATTCTTGTACCTCCCCGTACCAAGGACACTTTCCCAGCTGGCCAGCCTGAAGTTGTGTCTTCGGAGTGGAGAAAAATACATTCCTTCGATAAGGGTCAGCCTGAACCGGTTCTCTCCAAGCGAACAACAGCTTAAAACTAAAACATCACTTTTAACCTAGAAAGCCTTCTCGAGCTACCAGGCAGAAAGCAAAATGGAGTCTGTCTCGCTTAAGGCCTACGGAGCCCATAATATGCATAGCTCCATGAGAAACAGATCGGCATGTTAGCAAATGAGTAAATCATGACTAATACTTATATATCTAACCCCTCACTTAAATTCATAAGCCTTACTCTAAGAGAAATGGCACGAAAATGCCCTTATATCTGTAAGACAAGGTCCCTGTTTATCGGCCTAATCCCTATGCTATGGGGGTGATAGGCTGGAGTCACTCTCCATCATTCTCCTTCTCCAGAGAGCTGGCAAAAAGACAGCCATAACAGATGTTCCTATGTGATCTTGTTCCAGCTGTAATGGGGGGGATGGGGATGCGGTAGTGTACGCTGGGAGAGTTGAAGGTGAAATGCAGCAAGAGGTGGTCGGGCCGGAGGAGTTTGGTGGTGTTGTCATAGGTGATGTGCCTGCTGGCAGAGAAGACGGGGTCGACCATGTGCCCTGCTGAGTGGGTTGGTGCGGTGACTAGCTGCTTCATTCCGATGTTGATGAGGTTCTTCAGAAAGGATGCAGTGTTCTGGTCATGGCGATTGTCCAGATGGGCTTGCCTTTGGCTCGCTTTTGGCTGCCATTGAGTAAGTCCTGAGAGGCACTTCCTGTGCAGATGGATGATAGAAATGAGTCCTCTTGCTTAGCTTCTTTTAAAAGCAGTTTTGGAGGGAAATAAGGGATGTCACTTCTTATGGAGATGAATGATGGGAAATCATTTCACTTCCTGTGCGGATGGATGGTGGAAATGAGTCCTCCGGCTTAGCTTCTTTTTGCATGCATGCGTGGATGGTAATCAACACTTAAGGCACACTGACCTGTAAGTGTAAGGTGCAGAAAGAGTGTGAGTCTAAGTGCGCACAGGCTTTACCACAGACCACACAACTCTCTCAATAATCAAGCAGCACAACCCACCAGGAGTTAGATCGCTGGCCACAAAAAGGTGAAGAGTGCAAGGAAAATAAGGTAAGTAGATGCAGCAAGAGATTTGTTCTGCTGTCAGGGTCATCACCTGACTCACCTTCCCATGCAGCAGTAGATCTCCCCAGAAGCCCGTGCTTGATCTTCGGGGAGGTGTTTGAGTGGCTCAGGGCATCTTCGTGAACATCAGTTGCTGTTGAGGTCATGTCAATCAGAGGCTTCCTCCGGGCATGTGTTGAGGTGTTCAGTGGGCCTTGGCTCTCCTCAGCATCTCAGAGGTCCTTGGGCAGGCTTGGAATGTACGCAAGGTCGGCAACACAGGCAAGCCCAGTAGAGCAGCAGCAGGGTGTTGGCTCTTGGACTTGTGTTTGGGCGCACCTTGCTCACTCAAAAACCATAACTAGACAGGATCCCCAGCTAGTGCAAGCCTCTAGACGTAGTTCAAATGGGTGAGCCATAATGCACCTCCCCGTGCACCCAGAGCACTCCAAAGTAAAAAAATACGCTCTTATTAGCCAGGGTTCGTGCCGCGGGTGTCAAGGATAACTACACCCTTTAAACTATGGGGGGTCAATAGAGAGTCTTCCCATTCTGTAGATGTGCCACAGGCATGCATGGGAAACAGTCTCTCTGCAGTTTGAGGGGTTTTGTTATGGAGGCCACACTATTTCTGTTAAAAACCACAATACAGAGGAGCAGCGTGGACCCTAGAAAAGATAGTAGAGATGCCCAGTGGGTACTTTACTTTCACCCCTGCAGTTTGCTACTCCCAGATCAGACTTGCAGTGAGGAACTGCCTACAATGGAAGAGTCTTTGACAGTAGTAAGTTAAGCTTCCTTGAAAGTCCATCCACATTCACACGGCAGGTTCAATACAGGCCTCCGCTCTGCCATTGTAGGAGACTTGGCCGGGCATTTTGAAATATTTCTGGTTAGGCCATTCCAAGCGGTCAATAGGTCAATGTCTTCTTGCAGAGATGGGTCCCAAATCAAAGGGCAGCTAATAAACAAATAAACCACCCAGACTCCAGGGAGGTTTCTGGTCTCCGGTCACCTGCCATTGTCTCTTTACAAATGGATGAGGTGGGATCTGGGCCTTAGTGAGTGCAAGAAATGTCTCTATGAGAAATGACCACCTCTGCATCTTGAAAGCTCCTCTTTTTGAGCCCCAACCATCACTAGTCATGCAGACAGGACAGGGACGTGCCCCAGAGTAGGCCACGTGCGGGCCCGCACAGCCAACAATGGTTCTTCTCATGCCTGGGCAGGAAACTCAGTGATCCACTGGGCACCGTCAGCGACAAATTCAATCTGCAACCTGTTGGCACGCTCTTTGTGGTACATTTCAGGTCAATCCAGATCAGCGGCTGACACGGCAAACTGGATCTGATCATTGACTAGGAGACGTAAGGGATATTCGCACAACAACCTTAAGTATTTGTTTCAGGCCGCAGGTCCATCCATACTAGGGGGTGCCCAAACCTCTTCCCTAGAGGAGGCTGGGTCAGGCCAGTGAACCCTTGAATGTAATGATCAAGGGCCATGAAATCACCATCATTGTACGATTTGCTCTTCTGTCGCGAAGTGGTACCAAGTGCTGGCCGCCCACTGTGCGTCAATGAATGGGTTGGTATTCAGCCGTATCCCTGAGACAGGGTTGAGTGCCGCCTGCCAGTCATATAGGATCACCAGTCTTCAGCATGAGATATGGCACCAACTAGTTGGCCTTCCAGCAGTTTCCTTCCTGGACAGGTTTGCTTCCTGTGGGCTGGTTGACTACACGGGTAGCTACCCTCCCGGCGACTTGTCTCACTCTGCTGTCTTTTCCTTCACAAAAAAAAACAGTCAGTTTAGGATTTGGGCCCTGTTGGGAGCTCTGGGATGCAGATGGATTCTCATCAGTCTTGATGCATGCTTGTTGTGATTGTCATCCGTATGAGAGTTTGTCCTCTACCTTGTCCTGTTGCTCTTGCCCCATTGGCTACTCATTCTACTCTCACAGCCAACTGTCTTGGGTCAACCTGTGTAGCAGCGAGATACTCACACCAATCAGCAGGAAAAGTGTGCACAATGTTCTCTTCCAAATGGAAATTGGATCATTTAAAAATGTAGGTTATACAAACTTATATACTATTTTAAAATTAATATATATTTGTATTTCTAACTACTTTAATTGTTTTATAAACATATGTTTTTATGATAGTTAGGCTGCATATGTTTGTTTTTTAAAAAATTTTTTTTTTGTGGGTTATGAGGCTTTGGGAATTTGGTATTTTTTTAGTATTATGAAGACGTATTAACAAATAGTAATACACACATTTTTCACATGAGTCACCATTTATTTATAGTGGTTCATGTGAAATAACTGTGTTTATTACATTGGTTCTAAACCTATTTATAAAACAATTCTTAAAATATTTAAATGGGAGCTTTATTTTTAACTTAAATTAAAATGCAAATGTAGCATTTTGGGGAATTAATTGTTGAATTGGTTAGGGGTGTATTTGTTTGCAATATCACATTTTGTTGTTCACGTTTTATTGTTAGGAATAATATATGTGATCCCAACATTGAAATTATAGAAAATAAATACATCCTATGAAATGTATTACATTAAATTTAAAAAGTGGGAAAAAATATAATTGCATTTTTTAAAGTCTATTTTTATTCCTCTACTAATTTGCTATTAGACAAAATACTTTGCCACTTTGGAGATAGAATATTAAATCTGGCTTTCCAATTATATGCACTTTCCCCAAAATTCGTGGGACTGGAGTTAAAATAGAAAATCTGACCAAATTTATTTTTCACCGTACCAAATGTTTGTGAAATGGGTTAGAACAGCACGCCTGTCACTGCTGATATATGTACCTTTTAGAATGGTGTGGGACTGGAGTTATACTAGTTAAACTGGCACCACAAATATATGCACTTTCCCCAATGTTAGAATAGTAAATGTGGTTCCCTCCTAAAATAGAATGCAGTTTGTCCAATATTTGTGGCACTGGAATTAGAATAGGTAATCTACCCTCTTTTATGTTTGCATTTTCCCACGTTTGCAGTTGCTGGCAGTGAGAATAGGAAATGTGCCCCACTTTATTTTTGCACTTGCTCCAATGGTTGTGGGGGTAGAATTAGTAAAGTAAACCCATTACGCCAAATAAAATTTCTTTCATCAGTGTTTGTGGAAGATGAGTTACATTACTAATGTTAAAGCTCTCTACTAAAGTAATTTTATCTAATACAATTATACTGTTGGCAAACACCTATTTTGGCAGAAAATATTAGCAGCAAAACAATAATGTTTTTGTATCATTTATTAAAATGATTTTTATAAACAATAATGGTGACATTTGTAGATGAAAATTCCATTTTATTGAGATAGTAGCACTTATAAATAAACATGATAATGTGTCATTTATCACATTTCATTGGCAAATAATGTGTTTGAACTAATGTATAGTCAAGTAATATACTTATTTCATAGATTTAGAAAACTCACAATTGTACACAAATATAAAACAATGTATTTAATATCTACTAAACCATTACATAACAGAAGAAAACATTTTAAAATATTTTTCAAGACGCATATATGGAAATATGTTTAACTACTTTAAAAATATACAATATGCACAAAGATTTTAATTATTTCATGATATTGTTGACCGTGCCTCAGGGATAGCCTGGAGCTTTCAGTTTCTTTAGATTATGAAATAACTTGAACATTTTTAAAGTGCGATTGCTTGTTATTTAATGCATCAGTTTATATATATTAATCTTAGGATGGAGTGGGGTTAGGATATGAATTCGTCTTCAGCCAGCGCCATAATACAATTGTGAGAAATATCTATTTCTGGAAAGAGTTTGGGTGCCAATGGTGTTTGTCTCTCTGCCACCCTGTAGGAAAGAGCCCTTTTTGACATGGTCACCCCTACTCTTTGCCTGGTATTTAATGCAATTTTGACTGGAAGTGCACCGAGTTCCTGCTAACCAGGCCCCCAATGCAAGATCTCTTGACCTAAACTGTACAATCATTTCCCCAATTGCCAAAACCGTTGGCACCCTCTGTACGTCTCCAGTAAATGGTACTCCTAGGACAGCGGGTACTAAAGAGGATACCCAAGGGCTGCAGCATGAATTGTGCCACCTTGAGGGAACCCTCACCAAAACCATGTGGCATGCTATTGCAGGCTGCTTGTCTTGGTGCAGAAAAAAGTGAAAACACAACATGGCACACAGCCCTGTGTGCCATGCCTGCAGACACTGCATGTTGCATAGGTAAGTAACTCCTACAAAGAGCCTTCCAGCTCTAAGGCAGGGTGAACTATACTACCTGTGTGGGCATAACTGCACAAGCAGATATGCCCCTGTACTGACCAGTCCCATTACTGCCAGTAAAAGTTACCAGGGAAGCCATTTTAAGAACAAGTGCTGAACACTGGTAAAAACAAGTTCCCCAGTTACATGATGGCTGCACTGAAACTAGGAATGTTTGGTATCAAACAACTCATATTAAATGAACACACACTGGTTCCAGTGATGGATTTATTAAAACAATCACCCAGAGGGTACCTTAGAGGTACCCCTGAAAACCTACTAACTACCAGTGTGCTGACTGACTGGTCCTAGCCAGCCTGCCACCACAGATGAGTTCCGACCCCCAGGGTTGAGGGCCTTCGCTCTCAGGAGGTCAGGAACAAAGTCTGCTCAGGCAGAGGGTGTTTATACCCCCTCCTAAAGGATGACCTGTGAATTAGCATTCCAAAGGCGGGGGATTTAAAGAGCCCAATGCCTTTAGTATGACTATCTGGATTTCCTCACATGAGAGGTTGCCGGCCCCCCACCCAGGGCCCATTAGGCGCCTGGACAGGTGGGAAAATTTGTAGTCAGAGAGGCGTATTCACCTTCAGGCTAGTTCCACCCCTAAGGTGGGCTACCTGAAGTGAAGCCCAAAAATTAGAAGTCTGCCAAGTTTGTAAAGACACACTTAGGAATTCTAGGACAGAAATATATCCACTTCCCACAGGAAGTGGTCATATAGGGGACGTATTGGCCCTAGGGGTCTGCAGCCCATTGGCTACTACCCTACACTCCCTAATGCCCCTAAATCTAGTATTTAGCGGAGCCCCTCTCACCAGAAAACCAGATTCTGCTGACCTAAAAGAAAAAGAAGGACTGAAGAACTGAAAAAAGCAAGGACTGTGGAATAAGCAACTGACTTGAACACCAAATCTGCCGGCCTGTTCACTGTTCCTGACGATTGTGCCAAAGTCGAATTACACTGTAAGCCTGGGAGGACGACAATGCGTCTGTCAAGACATGGGAACTCAGGTGGAGCAGCGGAGCTGCTTCTCTGAACCCTGCAGGTACCAAACAAAAACCGGTCTGGCCTTCAGAAGTCTCCTCAAGACCTGGCTCTTCAACCAGTAGCACCCCCCCCTCCCCCCTCCCCAGCGCCTTGAGACCCTCTCGGGTATGTAGCGCGCTTTACAAATGCAGTGATTGATTGATTGATTGGAGGACTCCGGACCGTGTTAACCCAACACAGGTCAGCACTACTGCACCCATCGCTCCAAGCCTGAGTTGAAGTGGGCCAACGGTGCCAGGGTGGTCCCTCAGCCCTCCAGAGAAGAAGCCCACTCTGGTTTGGCCAGGACGGGACTCCCGACACCGTCTGCAGCCTCGTTGCGAAGCCCCGACCGCCAGTGGCTCTGCTGTGTGAAACCAGACAAGGAGCATTGACAGCGCCCCCAGAAGAGCATGTGCAGGAAGCAGGTACGGAGAACTTATAACCCTCGAAAGTCCCACCCACTCAGGACCAGCCCCTTTTACTCAGTTCAGTCATCCTATGCCCGGGCACCTCCATATTAAGTCCGGGAGCTTTCAATATATGCCAGGAAACACAAAGATATGCACAGAAAAGACCCATAAATCTGGCAAAAGCAATACAGCTGCAGATCCCAGGGACAGCCTCTTGTGATCCTTACAACGTCTTACACCCCCGGATAGATTCCTCAGTGCTACACACCCAGGAACAGACTCGATCCAGGGACAAATTCATATGTCCATGAAAGCCTCACATGCCTGGGTGCAGTCTCTCGAGCCTCTGTATAGGCTGATATGCCCAGTGACTGCCTCTTGGGCAGAGACTCATTGCCAAGATACAAACGTATATCCTAATTAGGTCACCGCAGGACTCTCCAGCACCAAGGACCTGATGCTCCAGCCCTGGCCCAATGCATTCGGGGAGTTGTATTCCTGGTTTACTTCAATTAATCCGATTGAGTTAACACACCTGAAAACAATGGTTTGGGAAATGAAAACCTAGGACTGAAGCGGTGTGTCCTTGCTGACGCAGAGTCTTCTGCATAGCTGCCAAGTTTACCAAGTTCATGGGGTTATACTGTACCTTGTTGAATTGTGGAACTTGTAGTCCTGTTTTACAATGCAATAAACAAGACTACAAGTCCCAGAATTCAACGAATAAAAAACTGGAGTATTGCATCTCAGATGGACCTGGGAAACTCGGAAGGGCGGCTTCTGGTCACTTTACTAGGCCTGGGTGAAGATTGTGGAGTTCTATTCTGCAGAACTCCGCTAAGTGCCGAAAAAATTCCGCCACGCTCTGCGTAGTTCCGCCAGCGGTGGAGTCGGTTGAGCCAAACTGCTCGCACTGATTTTTAGTGCCTGGAGTTTGTCCCGCGCTGTAAAATCAGCGCGAAGTGCACTACGCCAGAGGCCACTGCTACTTTCTGCTTCTTGAGTAGACATTCGATTCGAGACGCAGCTTCCCCAACACGAGCGGCAGATTTCTCAATGCGAATGCTCGCGACCTGCCACGACCGCCCACATTCAGAAATCCCATTTGTGTTTTTTCGTCGCGAATCGCCCAATTGAAGCCTAGTTTGTTTGCTGGAACACAAACTCATTTGCCCAGCACAACTTAGTTGGCCAGCATAGCCTTATTCACAGTAGCGGCTCGCACAGCTAAAAGCGGTATGGAGGGTGAGGGGTGGTGGAAGTCAACAGACGACGTGTTAAGTAATATTAAATCAATAAAACCACTTACCTATGTATTTCATATTACTTAACCCGTCGTCTGTCGGCTTCCAACCCCCCCCCCCCCCGCTCCGCCCTCCGCCCTCCGCCTCGCCTCGCCTCGCCTCACCACACTTACCTATGCGAGCCGCCACTGCTCATTCATCCAGGTACACCGTCCTTGTCTCTGTACAACTTCGTATAACCAGGCCTGGGATTATGCCCCGCCTTCTTTTTTCTCATGTTTCTGGGATCCAGGAGTGACTGGTCCATCCAGGGCAAAGAAAAAACCCGGACTGGAGCTGCACATCACGCACGAACCTGGCAAAAGTGCCAGGTCTGACTATGATCAAACTCCAGGGCGTTCGGTTTAAATTCATATTCAGACACAGTGTAACATCTAAACCCACAGCACACACGTACAGATACTCGGCTGGTAGGTTACCCTTGGGACTCTGAGCAAACTCCCACCGTAAGGCAGTGTGCGCACGTCACAGGATTTACAGCTATCACGGACTGTACTGCTGCCCTCTGCCCCGGATTGAGTTGAGGACCTGTTTTTTAGCCCAGTACTTCCATTTAACCAAGCAATGCATGCTGGGACATGCAGTCCCAATTCAGTTCAAATAATCCTATTGTGCTAACACACCTGACAATAACAATTGGTATCTGGAAAGCCCAAAACAGGACCCCCCCAGAAGGCCCCCCGACCTGCAGTCATTCGGTCCCTTCCGCCAGGGCAGAACTGCTGAACTGTACCCATCAGAAAGCCCCCGGGGCGGGCAGCCCAGAAGAGACGGATGCTTCGGTATAATTAGTGTCAGCTGAGAGGCCAAGCCCGGAGCCGGCTCCACAGCAGTGTCAGTCATGCCTTCGCGTGGGGTAGGCTGCCTGTGTCGGGCCTACGTGCCGGGGCGTCGCAGCCTCGCCCGGCAGTGCCTGCGGGCCTGGATGAATGCTAACGAAGCAGGCACGGTGCCAGGATGCACCGGGCTTAGACAGGCAGAGCCTGGGACAGCCAATCAGGGCCCTTGTAGGGGGAAAGACACTCTCCTATTGCATAAAAGAATCCCCAGCCGGGGCCTAGGCGTAGGGTGCGGGGAGGTACTGGGCCACCATGGGGAGTTTTATTCTAGGAGGTGTTGTTGATAGCGAGGGCTCTCAGTAGCCGAGGGCCACTGGATCCCTGGGAGGAAGGGAGACAGGAGAGCAGTGTACTGGGGTACCTGGGTCTGGCCCCCCTCACTTCCCCATGCAGGAGTCTGTGTTTGGCCGCACGCGTCATGCTGGCCTTCCAGCTCACGCTGCCTCCCGGCAACTCACAGCAAGAGATGGCTACCAAAAGGCACCATCTCTGGGGGAAAAATACTTTTCAGGCTTTTTCCAGCATGTTGCATCTTGGGACTTGTAGTTTCACTTTTACGATAAAGCAGGTGCTGAAGGTTCGAACATGCAAAGTGCTGCTGGGAAGATGGGCAAGCCCGGGCCGAGATGACAGGAATGCGGGGAACCACTTGGGAGCCATGGAAGAGGGAACCTACTGAATGACGTCACTGTTCAGTGCTTGCCAAAGCTGCATGAAAGTGCCTTTTACAGAATAGGGCTTTGTGAGCGGAACGGAGTTATCTCCCGTTGCAGATTTACTGGGGCGGCCCTACAGCGCTATGTCAGGACAGTAAAAAGAGGTTCTGTGATTTCCTTATGTAAGTGGTTCATCTTTATAGGTCTTGTCTTTGCATTCTGGGATTTGTAGTACTCTATATTTAATAAAAACATCAGGACTCTCTGTTCCCAAAGCAAAGACGTAAACGGGAGTGGAGAGGGGACTGCGCTTGAGAACTCTGTGCCCGACCCCAAAGCACCGCATTAGTCTGCCTCACATCTGCTTTGTCGTAACCGCTGGAAAGAGGCCGCAAGAAGTGAATGGGGTGGAACCCGCTGTCACCTTGCACACCAGCAGCACGTGTGCAAAACAGACGCAATCTCTTGGGCCATCGTGCGGTAAAGGCCAGGAGTGAGATCCAGACCAGAGAAGTAAAGAAAGCCAAAGGCCAGCACTAGGACAGCAACAGAGCTGGTGGGGCCCGGCACGCATGCAATGGCCTACAGCCACAGCTGTTCAATGCACACTGAAATAAATTGGCCAATGGCACAAGGCGGTCCATACCAGATGCTGCCAACCAACACAGCTGTTCAATACATAAAGCAATAAACTAGACAATGGTACACGGTGGTCCATTCCAGATGTTGCCAACCAACACAGCTGTTCAATACATAAAGCAATAAACTAGTCAATGGCACAAGGTGGTCCATTCCAGATGTTGCCAACCAACAGAGCGGTTCAATACATAAAGCAATAAACTAGACAATGGTACAAGGTGGTCCATCCCGGATGTTGCCAATCAACCGACACAGCTGGCACAGCTGTTCAATACATAAAGCAATAAACTAGTCAATGGCACAAGGTGGTCCATCCCGGATGTTGCCAATCAACCGACACAGCTGTTCAATACATAAAGCAATAAACTAGACAATGGTACAAGGTGGTCCATCCCGGATGTTTCCAATCAACCGACACAGCTGGCACAGCTGTTCAAAACATAAAGCAATAAACTAGTCAATGGCACAAGGTGGTCCATCCCGGATGTTGCCAATCAACCGACACAGCTGGCACAGCTGTTCAATACATAAAGCAATAAACTAGTCAATGGCACAAGGTGGTTCATTCCAGATGTTGCCAACCAACCGACACAGCTGTTCAATACATAAAGCAATAAACTAGACAATGGTACAAGGCGGTCCATCCCGGATGTTGCCAATCAACCGACACAGCTGGCACAGCTGTTCAATACATAAAGCAATAAACTAGTCAATGGCACAAGGTGGTTCATTCCAGATGATGCCAACCAACCGACACAGCTGTTCAATACATAAAGCAATAAACTAGACAATGGTACAAGGCGGTCCATCCCAGATGTTTCCAATCAACCGACACAGCTGGCACAGCTCTTCAATACATGCAGCAATAAATTGACCAATGGCACTCCATCCCTGATGTTGCTAACTAACCGACACAGCTGGCACAGCTGATCAATACATAAAGCAATAAACTAGTCAATGGTACAAGGCGGTCCATCCCGGATGTTGCCAAGCAACTGACACAGCTGGCACAGCTGTTCAATACATAAAGCAATAAACTAGCCAACGGCACAAGGCGGTCCATCCCTGATGTTGCCAACCAACAAACACAGCTGGCACTGCTGTTCAATATATACAGCAATAAACTGGCCAATGGCACAAGGCGGTCCATCTCAGATGTTGCCAACCAACCGACACAGCTGTTCAATACATAAAAGCAATAAACTAGTCAATGGTACAGGGCGGTCAATTCCGGATGTTGCCAACCAACCAACACAGGTGGCACAGCTGTTCAATACATAAAGCAATAAACTGGCCCATGGCACAAGATGGTCCATCCTAGATGTTGCCAACCAACCGACACAGCTGGAACAGCTGTTCAATACACAAAGCAATAAACTAGCCAATGGCACAAGGCAGTCCATCCCAGATGTTGCCAACCAACCGACACAGCTGTTCAATACTTAAAGCAATAAACTAGCCAATGGCAAAAGGCGGTCCATCCCAGATGTTGCCAACCAACCAACACAGCTGGCACAGAAGTTCAATACATACAGCATTAAATTGGCCAATGGCACAAGGCGTTCCAGCCCTGATGTTACCAGCCATCCGACACAGCTGGCACAGTTGTTCAAAACATACAGCAATAAACTAGCCAATGGCATAAGGTTATCCATCCCAGATGTTGCCAACCGACTGACACAGCTGATCAATACATAAAGCAATGAAGTAGCCAGTGGCACAAGGCAGTCCATCCCAGATGTTGCCAACCAACCAACACAGCTGGCACAGCTGTTCAGTACATAAAACAATACACCGACCAATGGCACAAGGCGGTCATCCCTGATGTTGCCAGCCATCCTACAATCTTCTCTTTCCTGCAGGAGACCGGGGCTTGACAAGTGTGCACAGAATGGCTTCTGCAATCAGCTCCTCCAGAGCAGCCTTACACTTCTAGGCGCGCACTCTTCCATAGATGGCTATGCATCATGCAATGTAAGTTTCTGTAATGTATTTAAATCTTTTGCGAGTTCCCGCTGCTCTGCGCCATTCTAGGTTGTCGCTGAAAGGAGTACAAGTTGTCAGCAGATCTTGGTTCTCTATTTCATAATGTTTAGGTATAAAGGTCTCTGGATGATGGCCAGCACGGCTGGACTTTAGTAACTCCTTATGCTACAAAGGATTGCTATAAGTGTGCACAGATAAATGCAGAAGTGCACAAGCTCAAGTCTACCGCTGAGACTTGATGCCTACATATGGCGAATGTCCTTTACTATGTCCAACTGTCCTTTTATAGTCAACAGGGGCGTAGTTATCAATGGTGAAGCCTGAGTTAGATCTCGGCGGACGGGTTACTCCGTCACAGCGGAGAGGGATATCAGGTCGGCTGAAATGCAAGTCCCATGGGATAAGATGGGATTTATATTTCGGCGGACAGTATATCCGTCACTGTTGAGACGGAGTAACCCATCCGCCGAGATCTAACTCAGGCCCTTAATTCATCTCAAATTCTTAAATCCAGAACCTTAAGCCTATTTTTTAAATCATAATATTCTTTGGACATCCTTTATTTCTCTGTGACATGAGTTCTAATTTCCTGAAAAGGTACCACAGAATTGGTGGAAAATCTAAAAATTTCAGTTTATCAGCAGATTTGAGATTGCTCACCAGCCTAAAAGGAGAAATCCCTGTGGTGTTACGTAGAGTTAAATAGTAGCACTATTTGATTTCTTTTATACTTTTTACAATGTCAAAACCAGTGTTGGCAGCTAATTATATGCTATCCTTATACATAAAGCTTGCTCTTTCCACCAACCCATTACCTTGGAGATTGTATAAAGGAACCATCCGAGGTGTTTTATACTGTCATTTTATAAGTATTCACCGAATCCTCTAGGCACAAGTTGAACTCCATTATCCATTACAATACAGTTAGGAAACCCTTATAGATAGAAAATGTGACATAGAAACTCAATGTCCTTTCTGGAAGTAGCAGCACCTGTAAACATTTAATAATTTTGCGTAAAGAAACTGTCAATTATGACATTATAAAGCTATTATCATTAGGCAAATCACTCAAAGTACTCCTAATGTATTGTATTGTATTGTAGTTGCATTTATATAGCGCTTACTACCCCTGACGAGGGCGTCAAAGCACTTTTTCGGCGAGTAGCACCCTACTCCGGAACCTATAAAGGATTAGTGTTGAATTACTATAGTGAAAATGAAAGTAATTTGAGTGGTGGATACCAGTCCGTTATTTGGAGTGGGGAGGATAGCTGAGGGATAGAAGAGGGAAAAAGGTTTGCATTTATATAGCGCTGGTTACCCCTGATGAGGTGTTGAAACACTTTTCGGCGAGTAGCACGCTTCTCCTGAACCCATAAAGGATAAGTGTTGAATTAGTATAGTGAAATATGAAAGTAGTTTGAGTGGTGGATATTAGTCAGTTATTTGGATCGAAAAGGTTAGGGGAGGGATGGAAGAGGGAAAAAAGTTTGCATTTATATAGCGCTGGTTACCCCTGATGGGGTGTTGAAGGGATTTTTTGATGAGTAGCACGCTACCAATAAAGGATCAGTGTTTAAAATTAGTATAGTGAAATATGACTGTAGTTTGAGTGGTGGATATGTTATTCTGTTATTTGGATCGAGAAGGGTAGCGGAGGGATAGAAGAGGGAAAGAGGCTTACATTGCTATAGCTTTTGCTAGAGTCTCGGGGGGGGCCTTTGAGGAAGGGACTGGTTTATGTATCTAACCAGCAGACCCCTGTTGTGGTATTCCCAAGATACAGCATTTTGGAGGCTGGTCACAGGTCAGGCAGAAAAGACCATTATCCAATAGCTTCCCAGATTCATATCCCCTATAAGTTTGACATTCTCAGATATAGTTTCTGCAAAATCAATTATGTTATCTTGCCATTTTATGTGCATTTAGCCATCTGATCACTGCCTGTTCTTTTGTGTATCTTGGCAAGATTAAAGCTTTTTCAAATTGTTTTTTTTTCCCTCTTGCATCTGATTTACTCTCTCTAAAGCGTTGGGGGGGGGGGGTGGGGGTGGATAGATATTATATGTTTGTTAAGAGCACACATTTCTGAATATTCCCTACTCGCTGACTTCGATTGTTTTGTAATGAGTTCCCACACATTTCCACAACATGCAAAGCTCCTTTAACACACTTAATTTCATCCATATCTTCCTTACTCTATATCCTTACGCACAGGAAATCTGGGCAAAAAAAATCTACCCAGAATAATTTTCCTCCCAGTATTTAATGTGCCTCAAAATGAAATTCCCGAAACCTTAATAATAGCCAGTTAACCTATGATTTGCCCATCCCATTCCTTTGTCACTAAACAAAGATGCAAACTGGTTGTGGTCTCTACAAACATTTACCACACAAAGATGTTAAAAAGCTTCCGATGATCATTCACCTGGTAACACTTCTCACTCAATTGTGCTAATTAACTGAACAATAAGGTCTTACTTACTTACTTACTCAATAGGGCTATAATGGAGCTCGGCATTTTGTAAACTCCTTGTTGAAAATCCTATAGTACTTTTCTTTCCAGCATCAGATTGGGTGAGAACACTCACATCCTAGACCACTGGCTTTTCGGCGATAAGACACTTCATAACAGGATTATAGGGGGTCGAAGCTGAGGAACTGGCGATAAGGTCCCGGATGCTGTCACATGTTTTGTCTTCTTTTTCCTCCAACACAAATTGTGTTAATTTTTAAATGATTCTGTGATTGCAGCAGCTCCTGTGACACACCTCGAATAATATCAACATTAATGCAGAAAGGGCTTGCGTGGGCTCATGCTTGTTGGTTGGTTTCAGAGCGTACCTGCCCGCTTCAATCAAGACCTATTTGGCTTAATCCCCGATGACATAAATAGAGGCCACTCTCAAACACCCAACACTGTCCATCAAAAATATCTTTATTTAACTGTCATGGTATATTTACCTAAAATGTGTAACACGTTGTCTAGTTCCAAGTTGTGCAGTTCTCCAACAAAAAGTGTCATCTTGATAAATTAACACTCGAACTAACCCAGCAATGAATTTGAACATTAACTTTTGAAAAAGGCAGTCACAGAAGCTAAGGCAAATGGAGACCTGACACGTCAATATGTGCGGAAGGGTGTGGTAAAAGTTATTATTGACGTCAGCTCCTCTGAACAAGGCACCTGGTGATTAGCCAATCCGAGGTCAACAGAAGCACAATATTTGACTCCATTTATTCTAGATAACAATTCATGACATTTTAAAAGTGGGGGGCAATCAACAAGGATATTTTTATTTAATGATCTCAAAGAATACATAAATTCTCATTCTTATGTTTTGCCAGTACTCTAGGTGAAACCTACTCTCCCGAATCAGCACTTTCAAATACTCCTTTACTTACTAGTATTCTCAAATGTTCCTTCAACTGTCCTCGTGGCCTTAAGGGTACATCACACACCATGGGCGCTACAGGAACTGAATATGGTTTTTAAAAATTAGCAAGACTGCCTACATTTTCATTGAACACTAGTATACGTTATTCCAAAAGTTTGTTAATTGATTTACGGTCCTTTTGTAGCAGTGGAATAGGAACAATAATACCAGGGCATAAATTATCCCTAAACCGCCCTGATCCCTCCATTCCAAAATGTTATAGGTCGTCTTGGCAATTTAGATATTTACTTTAATGCACATATCTTTAAACGTTAAATTATCTTCAAAGTAATTTGAAAGAGTAATTTTTAGTTGGCCAAAAAAATGAAAATAATTGTCATTAAGACATAGTTGAGTGTTACGCTAGTGTGAGTAGAACAAGTGTCCACCCAGAATAGTAATTGGTGAACCTTAATCTGCTGTCATATTCCAACTTAATCTAAACATATTTCACATGCTGTATCTCATTCAGACCTGATATTTGTTCCAAAAGTCAGTACAACTCTGCACCATTCCATAGTCTCTGTTGCTTTGTGAACCTGTTGTACAGGGTTCACCGATATAGTTCTAGATGAGTTATGACGAACTTTGGCAAAGTGTCCTGGCTTTATGAATTGCTTACTCGTAGCTTTTCAATCTTTTGAGCTTGGTAAATGTTTTATTCTTACCCAGATTTATAGCAAACATTTACTGATTTTTAAAAAAGAAACATTTACTGATTTTAAAAAAAGAAACATTTACTGATTTAAAAAAAAGAAACATTTACTGATATAAAAAAATGATTTATCCCATTTTAACGTACATATCATTCTCCATACTGACTCTATGACTCATTCAACTCTTTTGAATCTTGTAATGACCTTTCAATCCCTTTAAGAGATATACTTTCACTTAATATTGGGCTCTTTGCCACACTATAAACTTCAATGAACGTGACTGTGCTAGCATTTTTTTTACAATTTGATCTCTCAAATATTGGTTAACTAAACCTTCAAATTCACAAGCCATTGCAAGGATTCTCAAAGAACCGATGCACTCCTCAGGTGTCATGCGCTTCTTGTAATAGAAAAGATGCCTCTCTAAGAGCATACATCAGGGAACAGCGGTCCGTAACTAGCCCCGGTCATACGCAGATCCAGGCCCAGAGGTGGAAGACATCACGGAGAGGAGGACAGCCCAACGATGGCGATGTGGAGGACATGTTCCATCAGGGAACAAATGGCCATAACTAGCCCCGGTCATACGCAGATCCAGGCCCAGAGGTGGAAGACATCACGGAGAGGAGGACAGCCCAACGATGGCGATGTGGAGGACATGTTCCATCAGGGAACAAATGGCCATAACTAGCCCCGGTCATACGCAGATCCAGGCCCAGAGGTGGAAGACATCACGGAGAGGAGGACAGCCCAACGATGGCGATGTGGAGGACATGTTCCATCAGGGAACAGCGGTCCGTAACTAGCCACGGTCATACGCAGATCCAGGCCCAGAGGTGGAAGACATCACGTAGAGGAGGACCGCCCAACGATGGCGATGTGGAGGACATGTTCCATCAGGGAACAGAGGTCCGTAACTAGCCACGGTCATACGCAGATCCAGGCCCAGAGGTGGAAGACATCACGTAGAGGAGGACCGCCCAACGATGGCGATGTGGAGGACATGTTCCATCAGGGAACAGAGGTCCGTAACTAGCCCCGGTCATACGAAGATCTAGACCCAGAGGTGGAAGACATCACGGAGAGGAGGACCGCCCAACGATGGCGATGTGGAGGACATGTTCCGTCAGGGAACAAAGGTCCATAACTAGCCCCGGTCATATCAAGATCCAGGCTCAGAGCCACAAGACATCAAGGATATGAAGACGGCACACTGAGGGAACCTAGGACCTGCAGGAATTAAGGCAAAGGGGAAAAGGGGAAGGGGACGCAATGCCGAGTGATGGAGTGGAGCAGAAGCAGCGAGCCAAAACACCTGGGGCTGTTGCAGGACTCTTAGCTATTGCCTATCAGAGTCTGTTTTATGAACACAACCAGAGGCACAACTAGAGGCAAATTTCGGGGGGGGGGGCTGAATCTTTAAACAATAGGCAGAGTGGAGCTGCAGGGGTTCTTAGAAGGGGTGAAACAACAGCGAGGCCTCATTAACATGCAAATGGTCTTTTAAAGACCTGTGAAGTGCTCGGGTGCGGCTGTGTGTGTGTCCGGAAGATGTCTCATCCCGGGCTGCCACATACGACGGGGGGGGCTGAAGCCCGAGTCCAATGGGTGTTGCGCGCCTGAACACAACCCTATGTGCCTGGAAGATTCCCCCCATTCCAGAAGTATAAGCAAGCTGTGTCTTATGCTAGTTTCCCTCTGCCTGTCCTTTCCCATGTTCCTGTCTTGCATGGTCTCCTTGAACATGTATGAGGCTCTGAATCCTGGGTGTCGGTCAGAATGCATCGCAAACTCTGCTCTTGTCTTTCGTCATTCCTTAGTATTCATGACATACCTTCCCATCCACCATGGAGCCCACCCTTGACGCCTGAAGCTCCTGGCCACCTCCCAGCCACCCTCTGTAATCAAGGAGTTCCAGCAAGAAGTGAAGTAGCCAAAGAATCCCGTAATAGGAGATAGATAGATACATTTTTTATTGCACAATTACTTAAAACCATTGCATATTAGGAGTGTCGACTGGAGTCTTGTAATGCTGCAATACATGCTGAAAGTTGCAATCCTATTTTAATAAATATATATGCCTTGCACGGTGGAGTAACACTATACCTCGCAGCCCCTGCGGTGCGTGGGGGCCCCTCCGGCAGTGTGCACGGGCTGCGGACCCCTGGCTTGAGAGCTCCTGACTGGGTGGGGGGGCTCTATGTACTTTGAAGGGGGGCCCCCTCAAGTTTCGTTACGCCCTGGCCTTGCTAGGGAAAATATATGAGGCAGAATAGAGGAAATGTACTAATAAATGCACATTATGCTTTTATTACCACAGCACAAACGTCACATTTTTTTGTTATGACCACAGTGCAGCAAAGTGACACGAGAAAAACACAGATATTGACTCACAGATTGCATGTTACAATGACTTTGCACATGTAATAAATCCTGAATTGTCACAAGGTTTCTTCAATAATACATTACCTCACAGCACAAATGTAACCCCTGGCCTTAGCATAATATACATTTTTTAGAAAAATATACATGAAAACCCCCTGGATTTACCATCCATCGAATATTTGCCTCTTGTGGGCCATGACCCCCTGACCCACTCAAAAACGGTAATAAAAAACGTATTACATTTTGCAACTCTACATATATAAGTTTTATGCCATGCTGGTGAAAATAAATGTGACCAAATAGTGCATATTGTAGGGTACAGGTGGGTGTACTACCAAACGCACCCTGTCTCACTTAATACCACAGCGCAAAGGTCGGATTTCTCACTATTACTTCACAACAATGTAAGTGACCTGAGAAAGCAATGCTTATTGGCTCACAGATTCCAGTCTAGAATCATTGGACAGAGATAAACAGCTGAACCCTCCTCACTGGGCTAAGCTACAATGAGTCCACCTCACCCCTTAACCTCTGGGTGTGGACTGTGTGTAACTTTTACACGTCACAAAAGTGCGTGGCATAAACCGCACGTGCAGACCCTGAGTGTAATATGATGTGCGTTGCCATTGTTAGGGGTGGGCGGGGCGTCAAGGTTCACCTGAGGCTCCGCCTCTCGAGAGTCCTGACCCCTCCCACAGTCACCAAGGTACTAAGTAGCACATTACACTCTACACACCGTCACCTGACTGTATTTAAACAAAGTGTGTTCGGGATAAAAAAGAAATGTGCATTGGAGACAATAGACAGAATGTCTGAGGTTTTGGAAACTGTTTCAATTTCAAAAGAGAAAGTAACAATGTTTGTATTCTTGGTCACATTGTCAGTCAAGAGTTAACAAAGGGGCTGAATCCCATCCACAGCTCACAGTTGTAGTGATTGAAATACCAGATTCCCATGTCCATGTGCAGCTGAGCGTACAGCCTCTGTTCCCTCCTGGCGGGACGCGCCCAGCGGGCTGACATTTCGCTCCATCAGTCGCGATCTGCTTGCCAACCTTTATTGAGAAGGCACAGGAGGGGAAAGATGAAGGCCAAAACTATGGAGAAGAGGTAGAAACAGGTTATTGTCCAAGTCACAAAGAACTCAGACCCACTGAAGGCCGCGTCAATGAAATCAGCGACTGGCCATTCCTGAGAGCGCGCAAAGGTTACAGCGGTCACAGCCAAGAAGCTGAAGGCTCTCCGTGGAGCACTGGCCACTGGCCGAGAGGGAGGCATGCTCCACATTTACTCAAGGCTGGCAGATGTATCGTGTGGCCAAAGGGCACAGACAAGATAGAGAACTGTATGCCATGGAATCGACTACCACTGAATTATTTTTGCAAAGCTAAAGGTGATAAGGCTGCAATTCAAGGCACTTCTGCAAACAGCAGAGGGGCGCTCCGTAGGTCATGTTCACATAGTCTTATAAGCAAAGACAGATTATGAAAGGAGGGGCATCTTCAAAGCTTCCACCCGGGCACTGGAACACCACAACTGGAAGGTGTACCACTGAATCCGCTCTGGTTTCCATGAAGGCGGCTCTCTGTCCAGCAGCATGACTCCTCAGAGACAATGGACATTTAAATACATCACCTCAACCAAGATCAAACCGAACTGGCTCCCCTTGGAAGCCTCCGTCATAGTCCAATCAGATGCATCAGCGAAACAGTCAACATATCCCTGCCTCTGAAGTGAGCCCACCTTTTCTGATGAGCATCCACAGCCAGGCAAGCACTACCAAGACGGCAAATACAAGCAAGTGGCTGCGAGGCAAGGGTTCTCAGTCAACACACACGACTGTAGAACAACACCCAACGCCACTTCAGGCTTGCCCCACCACTTCTCTTCCGGAAAATAATCAGGGACACCCTACTTATGAGACACCTGCCCAACCACTCCCAGGAGCCACAGCCCAAACTATCTAGAACATCTCCCGTAAGCCTCTGCCTCACACCCAGCAGACACGCACGCTAGCGCCTTGTCCTTTTAGCGAGTGCCTGCTCCTCTCCTCTCACCCCAGTACTCGTGGAAGGTAGATTAGCTCCCTTGAAATGACCAAATCAATGAAAACATTTACATCAGAGTGACCGGTTGAAGGATGTACTCCACGCGAGCGTTAGCAGGATTCTCGAGTTCCTTCAGACTAGAAGAAGAGAAAGACCAAAAGGACAAAGATTTCTTCTAAATAGACATTTCTGTTTCATTGAATGATGTTCCACTCAATACAGAATTTGGAATTTGTGGATAAACACAATACAAAATGGCAGACAGTGTAAACGTCATCACCAGCACTGAATGTGTAAATCCAGAAATCAGAAGGCCTGACCCAGATGCTGAGACGATATCCAACATACTAAGCAGCCAAGGAACGTGTGTACCTGGAGACGTGCCGACACCAATCACCTCATGATGGTAACTTTAGAATTTATTGAAGTTTTGAATGTCTCTGTTTTCAGAGTATCTGTCTTTTTTCTGCGTCTCTCTTCTACATTTATCTTGGGTGAATAAGAATTGTTGCTACGGGAATTAATATGGAATGCTCCTGACCATGAAGGACGCAGTGTCCTAAGATCCGGGAAGTCTGAACTCTGCAGCCACCAGTCTCCCTGGACCCTGCGTTGCTTGTCTCTTGGAGACTGGTGCAGACATGGTGCTTTGCAGCCCACCTTGAATCATTCATGTCCCATATAGGAGACCAGGGCTCATTACATCCTCACTGCTCAATGACTGTCTGAACCCCAACACCTTCCTATGTTTTCAAACATTATATTGAGCCCTCCTGTCCTTCAGCTCGGGCCAGTCAACCAGAGCTGCACCGGCACAGATGTCCTGCATTGCCCCTCTGTGCTCCTAAGCTGTTGAAGTACCTGCTGAGAATGAACACATATGTAAGCACAGAAGGTCACAGTAAGCACTGACAATGGACATTTGTGGTTGAGCAGCTAGAGAAATGAGAGGGCTCTAGAGCCTAGAAATGGGAGGGCTTATTACATGCTTCCGGTCTCACGACCCACAGCTTTATGTGTCTGTAGCAGACTCCTGGGTAACCAATACTTTAACATACACTCATCATGGCCTTTGGCTTTGCCACTTGCTCATAAATATATGAGTTAGGAGAAGTGTGGTACATCGTTAACATGTTTCAAATGGATTGTCCCATTCAGCTTCACGAAACAGTAGCTGACTGTACACGGTCCTTAATTAGTAAATTAGGGGCATATTATCAAGGACGGCGTAAAAATTATCACCGGTTTAGTGGCAGAAAACTGTCGCTAAAGCGGCAGTAATGGGCTTGATAATATGCCCTTGTGAATTCCCATAGAAGCCCATGTTCTGGTGTGAATATGCCCCCACGTTCTTTTGACTAATCCATTAGCCATGGGACAATACAGAGTAATTTTAAGGTGGAAGGTGATCAAAGGTGGTTCTGCCTGGGGCAAGCGCTGAATGTGTCAGTGCTTAAAGAATAAACCACTTACCTTACCAGTAAGTAACCTCACTGTGCCGCCCCAAAAAATAAAAAATAGAGTAGTCATGCACTAATATTTGGTGCAATTTTGTATTTGTCTACATACTATTTTGAGAGTCATTTACAATATGTGAAAAGATGTGCATAATCCAGTGAAATGTTGGAAAAGTGGGTTTCTGTATATTTACCTCTATTTTTGCATTAAGAGAAGGGAGACATCCATTCATTACAACGCAAGTCGTTACAACGCTTTAACCTAAGGAATAGTACGATTTACTATTCCAACACCTTCCCTACTGTACGTAGACTGGAGTTGGAATAGTAAATCATACTATTCCTAAGTCCAGCGCCCTCCAGCGCAAGTCATTGTAACGACGTGCATTGTAAGGAACGTGATGTAAAATACCGCGTTGTGAATGTATATGATGTAAAGTCATACATTCTAAGAGTGTTCAGAGGTAGAAAGGAGTTTGCAGAGTTCAGGAACAAGTGGTAGTAAGGGTTAGAAACAAGCTTTCAGGGTTCACGGAAGGGTGCTGTGAGGGATAGTAATGAGTTTTTGGGAACAGGGAAGGGTAGTGGTAAAGTGTAGTATGAGCTTTTAAGGGTTTGGGTAAGTGTAGTGTTAAGGGGCAATAAGGTTTTTAGGGTTCAACACAGATTAGAGTTGAGTGACAGCAATAGATTTTTAGTATTCTGGTACGTGTAGCATTAAGGGTCGCAAAGGTTTTTGGGCCAGATGTACGACAGAGTTTTGCATGCGCAAACTGGTTTTACACCCGTTTGCGCATGTAAAAACCCTGTGGGCCATGTACTAACCCTATTTTGCAAGTCTCAAATAATTTGTGACTCACAAAATAGTGTTTTGCGACTCGCTATTCCCTTCCTAATAGTGACTTAACAGCTATGTAAGAATGTTTTGCAACCGCAATTGCGGTCGCAAAACACTCACAGTTTACCACCCTTCTAAGAAGAGTGGTAAAGCACTCACAAACGGGAAGGGGTCCCCAGGGGACCCCTTCCCATCCGTGAATGCATGCACAAACATTTTTTAAGGGCAGGCAGTAGTTCCAGGGACCCCTGCCTGCCCTTAAAAAATATAAATGAAAAGTAAAAATGTTTTTTTAAATGCATCCCGTTTTCGGGACAGCCTCATTAATATTTACAAGGTATGCAATTTGCGACCCCATTGGGAATGCAAACAGTGTCTCAGACACTGTTGTACATCAGAAATTGTGTCTCGTAAATTGCGACCAATGGTTGTACATCTGGCCCTGTATGATTTAAAGAAGGTAAAGGGGTTGTGATCAGTTTAAGGGTTTAAAGATGGATAGCATTAAGGAACAGTACGGGGTTTGCGGGGTTCAGGAAAAGGTAGTGTTAAGAGTTTTTAGGGTTCAGGGAAGAGTTGCTTTAAGTGGTCATGTGGAGTTTTTAGGGTTCACGGTCGAGTATTGTTAAGGAGTAGTAAAGTTTTTCCATTTTAGGGAAGGGTAGAATTAAGGGAAGTTTGGGCGTTTAGGGTTCAGGGAAGGATAGCTGTCAGGGGTGGTAAGATTGTGTTAGGGTTTGGGGATTGGTATCATTAAGGGACATGGGGGGTTACTGTTCAGAGAATGTTAGCATTAAAGAATAGTAAGTGGTTTTTAGGGTTCAGGCACGGGTAGCGTTAAGGGTCAGTAAAGATTTTTTGGGGCTCACAGATAGATATCCTTAAAGGGTAGTTTGACGTTCTAGGGTTCACTGATGGGTAAAGTTAACGGGTAGAGAGGGTTTTTGGGGTTCAGGGATGAGTATCATCAAGGGATAGTAATGTTTTTAAGGTTCAAGGAAGAGTGTCAGAAAATTATTTTTATGGTTTAGGGAACAGTAGTAATAATGGGTAATAAAAGGCTTTCTGGGTTTAAGGCAGGTAGCATTAAGGTTTTGTTTTAGAGTGTTCAGGGATCAAAGATGGATAGCATTGAGGAACAGTAACAAGTTTGTATGACTCCGGGAAGGCTAGTGTTAAAGGTTTTTAAGGTTCAGTAAGGAGTAGCTTTTATGAGTAATAAGGTGTTTGTAGGGTTTAGGGAAGGGTAGTGGTAAAGGGTAGTAATGAATTTTTAGCTTTCAGGGAAGGGTAGTTTTAATGGATTGTAAGGAGGTTTTAGGGTTCAGAGATGGGTAGTGTTAACGGGTAGTATGTGTTTTGCTGTTCATGGAAGGAAAGCTTTAAGGGGTAGTATGGGGTTTTAAGGTTCAGGGAAGCTGTTAGGGGTACTAAGGTTTTATTAGGGTTTGGAAATGGTTATGATTAACGGATAGTAAGAGTTTTTAGGATTGAGTGATTGGTAGCGTTAATGGGTAGTAAGAGGTTTTTAAGGTTCAGGGATGATAGCTCTAAGGAGTGTTAAAGGGTTATTCAGTACTAGTTGTAAGGAGCAGGAACCGTTTTTAGGTTTCAGGGAATGGTAGAGTCAAGGGAAATTAAGGGGTGTTTAGGGTTCTTGGAAGGGTAGCGTTAGGCTGTAGTAAGGACATTCTAAGGTTCAGGGAAGGGTATTGTACGGTTAAGCAGCAGTAAGGTTTTTTAGTGACTCACGAAAAGTTGGCATTAATGTGTACAAAGTCATTTTTACTGTTCATGGAAGTAAAGCATTAAGGAGTAGAAAGGGGCTTTTATGGTTCAGGGAATGGCAGGGTTAGGGGATAGCAAGGAGTTTATAGGATTCAGTGAACAGTAGCGTTAGGGCGCAGTAAGGAGTTTTTAGATTTAGCGAAGGATAATTTAAAATGACAGCATACAGTATATTAAATGAGTAAATACATTTAATATACCATATAAAATATTACACTTGAAGTAAATTAAATCTATTAGTAATGTACATTTAAAAAACATATTAGGAAATTAAAATGATTAATTAAGTTTTCTCTTCTAGCAGACCCGCTTAAAAGATTCTCCCCATATCATAAATCTTACAACTATTAATTAAAAGATAAAACACAATTCTCTCGTGTTTTGGAGTTTATGAAGTTGATGATGGATAGATAGCACATTCCTCACAACAGTCCCCTCCCATCTGTGCTGCCGCCAGAGCAAAAGAAACGCCATCATTATCCAATTATTTAGGACGGCATTTCACAAACTGTAGGTCAGTTGCAAGACGATTTTTAGAGTGTCGGGAAAGTCCAACCATTATATAAAGATGCCTTTAAATTTTGTATTTATCTTGTCACATTTACTGCACTTCAGAGACAGAAGGTCAAATGTCTGGCTCTGTTTTTGGCAAATTGCTGCTTCTTGTTTAAACATGGGGATTGGTGATACAAACACCTCTCACTTTGCAGCCAGAGGAAGGATAAAAAGTTAAGTGGATTATGTGACAATCTTGCTGGGGTACAGAGTGTGAAAGAAAAGACCGTAGGGTGTCATTTTTGTAACACACAGCAAAATGTAAATACCTGTAAATGAACTGTACACATTCAGCAGCTAGGAAAGAAAAAATTAAGCACCTTTTTTGTAATTCTGAATTATGATGGAAAAAAGATTTGAATAGAATGAAAACAAATCAAGACACTTCACTCGATGATGCAGAAATGATAGATATTCACTGGAACCCAATTTCCTCACAGTATCATTTGTGTGTAATGTTGTTTTATCAGTAAATCCATTTGTCTGTGTATATTTAGTGGCCATCTCAATGGAAACTGTGGTGACTGTAAATGACAGTGCGCTACCACAGAATTTGTATTTACATTGAAAATGGCCCCCCTCATTTCCATTAAAGCTAGGTGCGTCGTGAAAGTTTATTGTTCTAAAAAGTGGGTCGTGGTTCTAAAAAGTTTGGGAAGCGCTGATCTTGGAGACATGTAGCATGGCTGTGGCATGTGTTTGACCTGAAGTTCAAGTTAAGATGTTACACAATACCCAGACCTGACAAAGTGCTATGGCTCACACAACTTGATAAACTACTTATTTCAGGGTTTGAGGCTAGTCACTTTTTGTGTGGAAGCACACTACTCCCGCCCAATAAAAATATGTACTCCTGTCTATTCGCATCTGGGTGGAGCCAAAACCCCTCTCTGCAGCAATCCTAAAGCTCTTTTTAGGTTGATCACATAATGTCTAGCGACAGCTGACCTATTAAGGCAGACCTAAAAATATGAGCCACTATTTAGCAGAATTCTCCATTGCGAATCCCTAATCAAGGAAGCCGGAAGAGGGCGAGATCTGAACTTCATACAAGACATGGCATGTAAGGATTTTGGCAAACAGCTGCTGGCCAGCCTGCTCTCAAGATGTTGGGGAGGTCTCAAAAGTTGCTGTCCAATTAAAAGAAACAGATATTAGTGTTGTAACAGAGGACATGATTGCAGGGACGTGTCTCTTTTCATTTACTCTCTTCTGTGCTGTTACAATCAAACTAATCAACAGACCACAGTTAATAAGATTGTTAATATCAAGCAAAACAATAAAACCAGATATAATATTATGGGTTCCGGAGTAGCGTGCTACTCGCAAAAAAAGCACTTTGACGCCTTGTCAGGGGTAGCACTATATAAATGCAATTGCAATACAATACGATACAATAATGGAAAATATCCAGGATTAATAAATTTGAAATTCAAATCAAATATTTGCCATTTGGGAGCACACTGGGCGACTGAAAAGGTGTCCAGGAACCAGCGCAGGCATCCATTTATGCGAAGGAATAGAGCATCACACAAAAAGGTGTAATTTAGTTTGGAAAGAGCAAAAGACTTTGCTGGCAATCCCAGGATGCACAAGCTGCACCAGTGCCTGTGCATGCTCGTGCAAAACCACAGGAACACCATATGCACTTCTGGATTGTTCTGTTATTTGCCTCCACCTAGCAGCATGATCAGGTCGGCTCACTTCCCGGGCGCTGTTGGCTTCACAGCAACCCAACTCCAGAATCATGGGGGTGGCAAAGGTGTTGGAGGAGCATTGGTTTGGTTTTTCTCCTGTGGCGCCTCAAACAAACTACTTTTTTTTCCAATTTTTCACAAAAAATGTCAGTAGTAAAAATGTAGGCATCCATTAAGTGATCTGATCCACTCTTAAAGGCGATCAACATTCCTCACAACCAAAGGCTGCAGGGGGCAAACCCAAAGCAACCATTGGCTAAAGAGGGATAACCCAAAGCAACCATTGGCTAAAGAGGGTTGGCCCAAAGCAACCATTGACTAAAGAGGGATAACCCAAAGCAACCAATGGCTAAAGAGGGATAACCCAAAGCAACCAATGACTAAAGAGGGGTAACCCAAAGCAACTATTGGCTAAAGAGGGATAACCCAAAGCAACCATTGGCTATAGAGGGAGAACCCAAAGCAACCATTGGCTAAAGAGGGATAACCCAAAGCAACCATTGGCTAAAGAGGGATAACCCAAAGCAACCAATGGCTAAAGAGGGTTGGCCCAAAGCAACCGAAGGCTGAAGAGGGCTAAGCAAAAGCAACCAATGGCTAAAGAGGACTAACCCAAAGCAACCAAGGCCAAAGAGGGCTAACCCAAAGCAACCAAATGCTGAAGAGGGCTAGCCCAAAGCAACCAAAGGCTGAAGAGGGCTAACCCAAAGCAACCAATGGCTAAAGAGGGCCAACTCAAAGCAACCAAGGCCAAAGAGGGCTAAACTAAAGCAACCAAAGGCTGAAGAGGGCAGCCCAAAACCACAAATGGCTAATGAAAGCTGCCTCAAGGCAACCAAGGCTAAAGAGGGCTAACCCAATGTGGAAATTTAGCTTGCAAACTGAACATTATCTGCGCCATCTTGCCCCTCCCCAGCACCACGCACAGCGAACGCACGGCTGCCATTTTAGGCACCCCACTCTCTCTCCCCGCTCACTCTCGATCGCCAGCGCTTTCCCCCGGCGCTGCGAGCATCCCCCGCGCGCCGGCCACCCCCGCTCTCTCATACAGGCCATAAACCCTCTCCTTCTGCGCGACCCTGCTACGGAACCACTTCCGACCGACAACCCATACATGGTCATGCCTCTCCTTTGATAACCCCCTTCCCCTGCGCCCCATTGTCTGAACTGGTCCCAGGCCATCACCTAGCCCTGCGGATGCAGTTTATTGCCCCTACTGTAAGGGAAACACCCCACATCAAAGGGATTACAGTAGAATCAAAGCCCCTACCCCCTGAGACCCGGCCGGTTGCACACACCCCCGGGAATTAGCGGAATTCCCTGCTGCGCGATAGCCATCTCCCACTGCGGGTAGGGTGGGAACCTCTACTGCAACCATGTGTGGGATCGGATCTGAGCCGGGGCTTCAGGGGATATTTCCCCGCACATCAAGGGAATCTCAAGAATGTACTAGGTATAATAAAGTAATAAACCAGTGTATAAGAGACCAGGTGTCAGAGATGCAGGTAGAGCACCTCGTGACGATACCTTGCTGTCTGATCTGATGTGTTCTGCTCCGACGGAATAAAACCTTGTTTCCTGCCTTCCAGTCTCCAGCGCCTGCCTCTTTTATTGGTAAATTATCGAGTGGTATGAGAGGCGATTACCGCCGGGCAAATACTTGAAAGGATACCGACTGAAACTGCCGCTACCATTTAACAATTGGCGTCCCAAACGTGGGGCCCATCAGCGACACGTGGATCCAGTGGGAGAGGTCCCGACGACAGAGTGAACGACTGCAACGATCGGGAGAGCTCCTGCCCAATAGACCCTCGTCTGGCAGCCGATCATCCGAACTTCACTGGTTCCGAGCAGACCTCTCTCGAGTGATCTACGGTCCTGACTGGGAACCATCAGGAGTGCCGCGGCAAATACGGAGAGTAGAGGACGATCGGGCGCTGGAGGCGGAAGACGAGAAACTGTCCACGCGGTCCGGGTAAGGTCGTGAAATACGACAAAAGTGCGAAATAATTGATTGATTGTTTGAATACTAGTATTGCTCATTGATTGTTCTCTTTGAGATATTCACTGTCTACAAACGGGGAGGAGTAGAAATACTCTCTCTCTCTCTCCCTTTGCAGATAGTGAAGGGTAGGTAACGCAGACTTTTGTCCCCGTTGAAACCCGTCGTGCCTATCTTTATCTCCCCATTGATTGATCGTCCGAACATTGATTGTTTTGAAGAATAGTGCTTTTTGAGATATTCTCTGTTTGCAAATAACGTAGAATAGGAATATTCTGTCTAGTCTTTGCAAATAGTGAAGGGTAGGTAACGCAGACTTTTGTCCCCGTTGAAACCCGTCGTGCCTATCTTTATCTCCCCATTGATTGATTGATTGATTGTCCGAACACTAGTTGTTCGATATTGGTTCTTTGGAGGTATTCTCTGCTTACAAATAACGAAGAATAGAGATATTCTGTCTAGTCTTTGCAAGCAGTGAAAAGATAGGTAGTGCTGACTTTTGTCCCCGTTGAAACCCGTCATGCCTATCTTCTCCCCACTGATTGGTAGTTGGTTCTGCCCGGACCGCTTATTAGAGGTGAACCACCCGGCTCCACTGGAAGGCACCCCTAATGAGGACATGTTCACTAAATATGGACTAGTCGCCGTAGCTTATAGCAAGCTGTGGCAAAAATATACCAAGAAGGACCCCGAAAGTCAGTGGCCACTGATGGGATCCTTCGACGACCGCAAGATAGAAGCGCTAGAAGTAGCTCTGCGTAGCAATAAGACGACGCCTACTATGCTTGACAGTATTGGCATGTGGCGCAAAGAAGCGACGCAACGGAAAAAGAGGGAAGAAGTAAAAGCAGAAAAGGAATTACGAAAGGCAGCTCACCTTGCCGCTAAAAAGTTAGAAGAAGACATAAAGGAGAGAAGGGAAACTAAACTAAGACAGGAGCCCGAAACCTCAGGCCAGTACGCTGTTAGGACCCCTTCTCTGCTCTACCCTGAGTTGTCCTCCAAGCAGCGAACGAATGACGAATTACTGTTAGGTCCCCCGATCATTTACATGCCCCCTCCGTATGCACCCTCCCAATCAATAGTGCAACACCCACAACCCCCGAACACGAGCGAAAGCAGTACAAGGGCCTCGGCCCTCACGGCCTCCGCGCCGGCTGAGCCTCTTGTGCCGAACCCAACGTCGACTACAACGCTAGACGACCATGAGATAGGAAAGAAAGAGTCCACCAGAATGAATCGATTAACTAAGGATGAACGAACAGGAATCGACAAGATAGTAAAGGCACTGGTAGGATCCTTTTTGACCTTACAAAAAACTAAAATAACGCTAGGAGTTAGCCCTTTGTGGGACATATGAAACCAAGGGAACGAGTCAAGCTCACGGTCGAGACGACCGCGAGGTAGCCCGACTCCATTACTCTCGCTACCTAAACATGTCTGCCCTACTGCCCACCCCGCCCAATAAGCATGACAAAATCCCGCACAAACGGAAGCCTGCTGACACCCACCATCGACGTCACCAAACTAGGGCTAGATCGCGCACAATTGGGCTATGTTATTTTTCCGATTGCACAGTAACCTCCTTGTGCTCGTCATCAAACTACAAATATGTACAAGCACTCCAACGAAGTAATGTAGTTATAACATTTTAATAACTTATAGGATATAACAAACACACCAACAGGGTAAACAGGTTAAAACACGTTTTAAAACAACTATTTACATGACAGTCTGCTGCAACCTCCATACCAAAGCCTTAACGTCCACGTGACACCGTCCTCGCCTCTCCTTCCTCGAAATCGCAACATTGGCCTGTTTTGGGCGGTCCCTCTTAGTTGACTTTGGGCTATAAAAGCCATGCAAAAATCCCTTGACATCAGTGGCGGGCGATTGTGCGAATAGGCCGGAGGCTATACGAAGCGCCGAAGTTCTGGCAACACCAAGGCGGAGCCCACCACGCTGTGCGGGCCTTTCCGCTTTCTCTTCTTTCTTTAATGAGGGCTGGTGCCCTGGCGGGGGGAGGCGACGCGGACGGGCCTCCCCCACCTCCCCAGGTGGAGGCTCGCCAGGCACCCCGACCGCCTTTTACTCGCCGGCCAGCTAAGCTGCACCCAGCCATCTTTTTCATCGGCCTGCTGAATTTCACCCTGGCACGCTGTGCGGATCTTCCCAGTCACTTCTTCCTTCAATAACGGAGGGTGCCTTGGCGGGGGGAGGCGACGCGGACGGACCTCCCCCACCTCCCCAGGTGGAGGCTCGCCAGGCACCCCGACCGCCTTTTACTCGCCGGCCAGCTAAGCTGCACCCAGCCATCTTTTTCATCGGCCTGCTGAATTTCACCCTGGCACGCTGTGCGGATCTTCCCAGTCACTTCTTCCTTCAATAACAGAGGGTGCCTTGGCGGGGGGAGGCGACGCGGACGGACCTCCCCCACCTCCCCAGGTGGAGGCTCGCCAGCAGATGAGGGCACCCCAAACCGCATCTTTCACACGTCAGCCAGCTGAGTTGCGCCCTGCCACTTCATTCGCCGTTCGGCTGAGCCGGCACCCCTGCACGCGGCCGCCAGGCAACCACCCAAGCACCGGGTTCACCAGGACTGCCGCTAGCACCCGACGTGAGGAGTGGGCCCCCGCAGCAAGGTAATCGGGGACCCACCCCGGTGGTGATACCATCCAAACTGCTGTCGTCACTGCTACTGGGACCACCCCGGTGGCAGTACCATCCGAACTGCCGCTGTTACTGCTGCTGGCTCCTCTCCGGTGACTGTACCGAAGAGCTGCTGCTACTGCTGCCCTTGAACTCCGGCGGTTGACCCTCCGGTTCCAGGCCTGGCCCACCGTGAGACAATTCTGGACTCGAAAGCTTGTTTGCTAGGGCATGGGCCCCACCCTTGACAGAACGCTCCCCTCAGCCTTGCAGAATTGGTTGGAGTCATTTGACGTTCGACTCCTGCGGACTTCCGGTAAGGACAAAACCACCACCATTGCTCTTTTTGCCCCCGGGCGGCAGCCACCTTGCCTCCGCTTGATACAGTGAGACAGTAAAGCGTCGGCGGAAGAACCCGCCTGCTGCCCCGCCCTAAGAACAAACCGTGGCATTACTACAGGGTTGCAGTGACGCCATGCTGACGCAAATTTGACGCTAACGAAAGTTCTCGAACTACCGAAAGGAATTCTGGTTCAACAGCTAATTCATGGAAAGACTTAGACTGTGCACTGGCCCGACCCCGCCCTAAGATGGCGCTGATGTAGGAGTGGCCTACAACTCCTTGTGGCGTTCCAGTCACGTGACATTCGTGTTAAAAAGAGATATATATACATGTATGCGATGCTTTCACACATGACGATGGGGGAGAGGGGGGAACCGATTTTTATGTTAATCTAGTGTTGCTCATGTTGCTCGACGCCTCTCACACCGTGGCCGGCCTATAGCGGCTGTAGGCCCGTACTTCCATACTGACATTGTTTTAAATAAAGGGCTTCTAAAAAAAAAAAAAGAATTACGGAATCAGTGTCATGACTAATCATCTAGGTTGTTAAAGGTTTTTCTTTTAAATAAATGATTGTTACTCCTAAGCGAAAGCATACAGATAATACAGACACAATTTGCCTAAAAATCTTTTTTTAACGAAATTTGTACCCATCACGCCTGCCCTTTTTCCAAGAATTGTCAAGTCAATAATGAACTATAACTTAAGGTATATGTCGCACGCAAGGTATGGTATCCTGCACCATAATACACGACCAATTGAGAAATACATGCACGACCAGGGAACGCGAATTTAGGAGATGAATGAACTAGAGCATCTTTGCCTCGAACTAAAGAATAATAGGTCCGTGGTATTACCCACCCCTGCGGCTAGCCTGGTACATGGTAGGTAGAACTTTTCGTGTCTGCGCGCGCTGGGGTATTTTGAATACTGCACCTCCCCTCCCCTCCCCTCTTATTTTCCCCTCTATAGGTCACGACGAAGTTCCGACTGAAGAGTGGAGTGGACATGGACCGAACCAAGTTCAATATCAGGGAAAACATAGACAAACGTTGTGAGATAGTGCGTAAAATTACAGACCACCATTGGGAACATGAAAAACTGTATGATATGATTGTGCGTGTGTACTACGATATGAATGTGTATGCATTTCATGTTCGGGTCACTTGAAGAGAGCGTCATCGTATGATTGAGGTGCTCGTCCACCGATCAAAGGGAGGAGAATAAAGGGTCAGACAACCCATAAGATAAACTACAAAATGCTAAAGGTACGCAGCATACATAGGAATAGAGGACAGGAAAGGAGAGATCCCCGTGCTCGACGCAGCCCTGAGTCTCCGTCTTGATGCATGTACTGTCACACCCTATCCGGCATTTGTGTGTACGTGGTCACCGAATTTATGTCTTTTCCCCGCTTGTGTTTTCTTACATGGAACAGACCCATGCTACTCCATGTTGTGTGTGCACCAAGTGGCCTATTATCTTGCCCATCTCTCTCTCTCTTGTTTTGTGTCGTATGTACGCCAAAATAGCCTACTTGATGCACACGTCTCTCTCTCTCTCTCTCTCTCTCTCTCTCTCTCTCTCTCTCTCTCTCTCTCTCTGCACACGTCTCTCTCTCTCTCTCTCTCTCTCTCTCTCTCTCTCTCTGCACACGTCTCTCTCTCTCTCTCTCTCTCTCTCACTCTCTCTCCCCCTCCCTCGCAAAAGGCTCTTTCTTGTCCTCTTTCTTCTTGAATAAATTAACGACATACACCTCTTTGGTAAGTGTATAATTGGCCCGAACACGGTGGTGTTCGAACAAAATTGACAGAAACAAAAACGACCATACTTTACCACGATTACTACCTCTCCTTTCTGCAAACGTTAAGCCTAATCGGCTGAGAAGGAAAGGACAGGTAAGACGACTGATGTCTCCCAATCTGACCCTCAACACGGGGACTATATGTCAGTGGTTTTTGTTCTTAAAGGACACCATCTCCACCACCCAGAATTACCCCTGACCAATTAGCCCGAAATAGAATGTCTAAAGCACCCTGTTCTCCCAGAGATAACTCCAGCCCTATACTAAGCCGTCTCGGAGTATCCCGAACGAAACAACTGATGGCCCTGTTTTAAACTGATAAAGGGTCACCTACTGTATGAAAAGGATACTCATGAACGCATGACAGTAGCACCTCGCACTTACGGGTACTACCAAACCTTGTATTATAAGGCGCAGAAACCGACACCTAGAAGGCCAGACGATGGACAGGGACACCCACAGAACCCTGCACCACAGCAGTAATTAATAGATTAGTAACACGCACATTAACATCAGAGTTAATAGGCACCAATCATGTAGTAACAGATAAGAGCATTTCCGCAACTACTCGGTGGTTGGGAGAGAGAATGAAGTATGTAAATGTCTTCCCTGCCAAGATCTCTAAGACTTTCGTTTCTTATAACCTATTCAAGGATAACCTTCAGCCATCGGAAGAGAGGGGTCGGACGTGACGCACAGTCTGGCTGCGGATCATAAAACATCTATGACATCGACCAAGGGGGAAGCGACGAAGCAACAAGAGTGTGAGACGAGACACCATTATCAGAACGATGAGCGCGAAGGGCTACATCGAGGCCCCTGCTCACTGACCAGCGTGCCTGAAGTCTCAACCCGTCGGGCCCGATTGATGGGCTCAGTGCTGAAAAGATTCTGCTCTCCTTGGTCCGCATTTTTTCGATCCGATCCCACGCCACCCCATTCTCTCTTCCTCTTTCATTTGGACTATGACTTTGACCTACTACCGAGGAACAAAAGGCCGGCACCCTGTATCAAAGTGCCTGTGGTGAACTGTGTTAAGGAACAGGACTGTGATCAAAGAACAGTGAGTGGTCACACCCTGCCACGTGAGAAATCGGATTTGAGCTGGACCTTAGCTCCACCGCCGGTGCTCAACAGTGCCAACGAAAGAAGGACAACAATGAGAGCTTACCAGTGATAGCTCTTTATAAAACAAGGATACTGGAAAGAAGGACCCATGTCAAAGTTGAAAATCCTCTCCCAACCACCTTATTATATTAACTATCTTCTTATCAAGTTTTCATGATGTTGCATCAATCACTTCCGACTGTACACTGAGAAGTTAAGAAAATGTAACTTTGTATAGTAACATTCATACAACACCAGCCATGTACACGACTATACTGCAACTTTGAATGCACTTCCTCCTCGCCTACTTTATCAAACTGTATGAGACAATGTACAAATGTGTCAGATTACTCCTGCCTACCCTAACGACTCTGTATCTTTAAGATGTGTGACGAACATTGACGATACTGTAACTGAAAGGCTAACAAAGGTGAATATTGGCCGGACAAGCTGGCGAGATATGTTAAAAGGGAGGACTGTGGAAATTTAGCTTGCAAACTGAACATTATCTGCACCATTTTGCCCCTCCCCAGCACCACGCACAGCGAACGCACGGCTGCCATTTTAGGCACCCCACTCTCTCTCCCCGCTCACTCTCGATCGCCAGCGCTTTCCCCCGGCGCTGCGAGCATCCCCCGCGCGCCGGCCACCCCCGCTCTCTCATACAGGCCATAAACCCTCTCCTTCTGCGCGACCCTGCTACGGAACCACTTCCGACCGACAACCCATACATGGTCATGCCTCTCCTTTGATAACCCCCTTCCCCTGCGCCCCATTGTCTGAACTGGTCCCAGGCCATCACCTAGCCCTGCGGATGCAGTTTATTGCCCCTACTGTAAGGGAAACACCCCACATCAAAGGGATTACAGTAGAATCAAAGCCCCTACCCCCTGAGACCCGGCCGGTTGCACACACCCCCGGGAATTAGCGGAATTCCCTGCTGCGCGATAGCCATCTCCCACTGCGGGTAGGGTGGGAACCTCTACTGCAACCATGTGTGGGATCGGATCTGAGCCGGGGCTTCAGGGGATATTTCCCCGCACATCAAGGGAATCTCAAGAATGTACTATGTATAATAAAGTAATAAACCAGTGTATAAGAGACCAGGTCTCAGAGATGCAGGTAGAGCACCTCGTGACGATACCTTGCTGTCTGATCTGATGTGTTCTGCTCCGACGGAATAAAACCTTGTTTCCTGCCTTCCAGTCTCCAGCGCCTGCCTCTTTTATTGGTAAATTATCGAGTGGTATGAGAGGCGATTACCGCCGGGCAAATACTTGAAAGGATACCGACTGAAACTGCCGCTACCATTTAACACCAAAGCCACCAAACGCTGAAGAGGGCTAACCCAAAGCAACCAATGGCTTAAGAGGGCCAACCCAAAGCAACCAAGGCCAAAGAGGGCTAACCCAAAGCAGCCAAAGCTAAAGAGGGCTAGCCCAAAGCAACCAATGGCTAAAAAGGGCTAACCCAAAGCAACAAATAGCTAAGGCAGGCTAACCCAAAGAAACCATTGGCTAAAAAAGTGCTAACCCAAAGCAACCAATGGCTAAAGAGAGGTAACCCAAAGCAACCAATGGCTAAAGAGAGGTAACCCAAAGCAATCAACTGCTAAAGAGGGCTCACTCTGCAAATGTTGTATCTTGTGTAGTCATTAGTTCTGGCAGACAGCTATAGCTGGGCTACCCAGACGTAAACATAAAGGTCTGCAAAATTAATAGCAAATTGGCTGAGTTCTGAAAGCACAGTTTAATAATGGGAGAGAGAGAAGTGAAAGAAAAGGCGGTGGGGCAGAGAGTTGTGCAGCAAAGGACACTGTTGGTCATTTTGTTCCACAGATTCTCTCGGTCAGAGCATAGTGACTACAAGCACAGGCTCCTTTTGGAGAGCAACAACAAAGTCAACATTAACACAATATAATTAGGGCTCCCAGTTTTCTGATCTCACAGATTTTTACAGATAAATACAGACAGAAAATATTGTCTCCTGTCTGTATTTATTTCTAAAAGCAGAAATATACTTAAAATTGGGCTTCTAATGAGCGACTTTCCATGCTGTCTGATGTGAATTCCAATATCACAGATGAGTGGATAGACGGCAGAGGGAGTTAAAAATAGGTTAAGATATTTAAGTACAGACATATGTTAAAATATACATGTTGTAAATTGCTTATAGTTCTCTGTGTGTGGAGTGTTTTGCTACATTTGGATGCTGAATTTTCTAAAACACAAAAGGCATCAAAATATTAGTGCACGTTTATCAGTTGAATAGATGTTGCCATTTGCCACTTTTGACTCCACTCATTCTCAAACCACAGAAGAAATACGGACAAACACTTATAAGAGGGCAAAAAAATAAATATGGATAAATACAGATGCAAATGTTAAAAAATTAATTCCATAAAACCGGGAGCCCTAAATATAATCACACAGACCTGGCGCAATCATATTCACCCAAAAACTGGAGCAGATTCACGAATGCTTTTGTTAGTGCAAAAATAACTCTACGGGTGCACTGTTTTATATACTCGTACGTACCTTTGTCACCTTGCCTGAAACATCCAACTACCTATTAGAAAAAGTGACAAGAGGGCACAGTCCTTTACATTTTTAGGTCTTGCCTGAGCCAGCGCATGAGCTGCACTGGCGAGACTTTTAGTAAGTGGGCTTCAGAAAATGCTCCCACACGATTTTGCTGGCCTCAAGCTTGCGGTTACGCGTGCGGGCGCGCGCTTACGAGCAGAGGCGCCATCTGCCTTTCGTCGCCATGCTCATTAAGTGCATCGCTCGCAGTGCACGATCGCGATCACTTTCACGGCTGCGCGGCCAATGCTTGTTTGGAGTGCACCATATTCCCCATTGTCTCAGGACTGTGCATCCGTGTCCAGCAGGTCGGCTGTGCTGACAAGGTCCCCCGTTGACAAATTAATCTCCCTCTCCCTCCACCCCCACCACCACCACCTCCCTGATGTGTCTTTCTGAAGGGACTTCCTAGCTCTCCTCTGTTATGCAGATGCCTCCCATGCACCCACCTCAGCAGGGGGAGGGTCTTCCTTCAGCCCCGAGCACGGCCTGTAATCTCTCCCCCATCATGGCTTCACAGGCCTCAGCCAGCAAGAAGTCCACCTCATTCAAACACAAAACATGTCTGGGCAGGTACTGGGCATCTCTGGGCGGAGCCCCAGGGGAGCTCGGTCAGATGGGCACCACAGCTGCAGGAGAGGGGACCTTATTTCAGAAAAGCCACGAAATTGCTCATGAGAAATACATTTATGTGCGGAGACAGCAGGCCTTTATGGGGATGTTTTAGCAGGACTATTAGAACATTCCACACCGTGATGGGAGTCTTTATTACAATTAAAAGAACAGGCCAGTATGCCCAAGGACATCTTAGTCATATGCCAGGATTGTTTGAAGACCTAAGGATGGAAACTCAGTCCAAAGTTTAGGATAGCCGCACCTGTCTCTGCCCGCATTCATACATATCCACCGGGGAAGTTATCAGTATCTAATTTGTTGAGACACTGACAAAGTGTGCTTGACCTCGGTTACTATCAGTGAATGAAGGAAGTTGAAAAAGTGCCAGAGAGTTTTAAATTATTTTTTCAAACACCGCTTTTGATCAGTTACTGTCTCACTGCAGCATTAATGCTGGTGAGCAGCCTCACTTCAGCTTAATCATGCGGCGTAATGTGTCACATTTTGTGAGAGCAATACTTCACTATTGTGTCATTTGTACACATTAACACCGTCTGGACAAAGGTTTCACCTCATTCATACTGATTTGACATCTAAATATAGCAGTATGCAACAGATGGGTGACCGGTCAACCTTTGAGAAGGGACTTCCACTGTGCACGTGTCACTGAGTTTTTTTGTAACTTTTGACCTGTTTGCACTAGAAATGTGTTTTTAAAAAAAATCTACAGATAATGCTGCAGATGACTGGTTATATGGCATACGTGTCAAAACTACAAGTATGCGGAAAATGCCACCGCTGCAAAATCGTATTATGTCAGTGGCCCTGCACACATGTTAGCGATGCTTACATCACGTGAGCCTTGCTCCAGGTATGGACGCATCGCTGAAAGCTTACACTGTCCTGACAGCACAGTAGCCTTATGTCATGGCCATATATGGAGACGTCACATCAGCCTTATTCAGTGCTTGCTAACATCACTGCAGCCTTATTTCAGGTTAAGTGATATCACCTACATCTTATACTGGATCCAACCCTGTTAACATCACAACAGCCTTCTTCCAAGCTGAGCTACAACGCTACAGTCCCACACAATGCTTGGTCCTATCACCTCAGCATTATTCCAGACCTTGTGTCATCCATGGAGCATTATTCCAGGTCTGGTGACGTAATTATATTTGTATTTCACATGGTTGTATCATACCAGCCTTTTCCGTGTTTTTTACATTGTTGCAACCTTATTGGAGGCTGGGTGGCATTATTGCTGCTTTAGTGCAGGAATGATGCCATAATTATAGTTTTACTGCATGTTCAGTCATGTAATCACAGCCAATGTCCATGCTCGGTTGCCTTATTTGAAGGTTGAGGGCGTCGCCGCTGCTTTATTCCCGGCCTGGGAACAGCAGTGCTGCCTTTATCCATGTTTAGTTACATGAAGGTTGTTTTAGTTCAGGCTTAAGGACAGCCCTACAGTTGTATTCCAGGTTTGGTGGCAGTAATGCTGCTTTATATCAGGTGTAATAATATTCCAGTCCTGGTGGTGTCACACCAGTTGTTTCTAGGCTTGGTCACATAATGGCTGCCTTACTCTAGATCTGTGGACATCAATGCTGCTGTGTGTGGATGGCGCTCCTGTGTGTGTGTTTTAGTCATATGTGGGGTGCTTGAACTTGGAAAGACCACGTCTGCCTGTTGCACAAGCCACTTTTGTCAAATGTGTTTTAGAGGTGAGATTATCTCACTGCACTCCCGAAGTGCCCAACTAGTTATAGTATAGCTGACATGTCATTGGTGAGCTCCTTCTAGTTGTAGCGGGTAGATGAGCTGGAGCTAATTCTGGCCCTGGGTTCTCAGAAACGTTAGGAATGAACTCAATGAATGAAGATGCCTACAGCACGCCCTGCATTGCCACTAGGGACTGTTAGCTTCAGAGTGAGGCAGGGACAGGGCAGGGGTAAAGAGATACTATGGGGGGTCACAAGGGGCTAATGTCAAATGATAAGATTCCCTTTGTTTTTAAGCCTTAAGGGCAGCTAGAGTCATCCTTGCCTTGATGTTTTGTAACCCTTCCAGGGATTGTTGCAGTGCCTTGAACTTTGACCTATGCTGCGTTCAACTTTAACATGGATTTTGCTTGTTGCTCGACAGCACTGTGTGACACTAATAACATGGCAGTCATGTAGTGCTGAATTTGTTTTTTTTTTAAAGTGACTATTAACAAACCCATTGGCACTGAAAGATTCTCAGTGGCGCGCATTTTGGGGCATATTAACAACGTCTAGCGATAATTATCGCTGGCCGTGCTTTGCGATAAATATATTATCTCAGGCTCACGCTGTTTTCTCCAAAAACTAACGTCTGCTAAAATGCAGACTTACCTATCCCTAACATTGGGGTGGATTATGCTGATACGACCCTGTGGGTCGTATCAGCAAGGTTATCGCCGTTTTGCAGGGAACATCGCTGGAAAACCAGTGATGCTCCCTGCAAAAGGGCGATAACCTCGCTATCTCTAGAATTTTTATCACACTGCAGTAATGCGTTGTTAATAACGTGCTACCAGGGCGATAAATTCCAGAGATAGCCTGAGATAATATATTTATCGCAAAGCACGGACAGCGACAATTATCGCTGGCCGTTGTTAATATGCCCCTAACGTGTGTTAAAATGCTGGGGCAGCCTTGTAAATATTGCGATGTGAACATCAGCGATATTTACATGGTTGTCCATCTGGGGTACGCCCAGTGGCGCCCACTTTGCATCTCATTAGAGATGCAAAGGGAGGCGTTGGGTAAAATGGTGCTAACGTGCGATTATGCATTTTAGCACCCTCTTGTAAATAGGGTGATAAAGCCCTTGTAAATATCCCCCTTGTACCTACAAATCGCTTCCAGCTTCCAGCTGATGCTTGGGTGTTGTGTCTCTAGCAGGATTTTAACATGAGAAGAGATTTTATTCCGCCTCTGTGTGGAAGGCACGTCTATGCATAACATAAGTATATCTGTAAAGGGATGTGTGCCACCTGCATCCCACATGAACTGAGAATAACTTAATATGACATTATTCACCCAGGATGGACCAATCTTCATAAATACTGTTATTGCTTGATTTTCATGTATTTTCACATTTGTAGAAAAACGACATGATATCTGTTTCATATCTATTCTACATTTACAAAGTTATACCGAGTAGACCACAGCTTTCAAAACTGTGTGTCGCGACACAGTACTGCGTTGCATGCCATGTGTGGATGTGTCGCGCGACGATGACGTCTGTGCAGCAGATTAGGGGAATGCTCTCTTGGACGTTGCGTTTGCGTTCAGTGCGAAGTACGCGGCAGTGGAAGGAGAAGTATTTTGAGAGCGGAGAACGCGGTCGTGTTCCCTTTGAGAAGCAGTGACTACGGAGCCCCATCCCAGGCACTCGGTACGGTTGTCGGCCTGTAACTTGGTTTTCCGTTGAGCGCTCTGTTCGCATGGTCTTTTTTTTGCATTGTAATTGCCGGCTCTGTGTGGTAGCTTATATGCACAACGTATCTTTATGTAGCGCAATTGCTGAAACAGTGCCCATTCTTTCCCAATGACTATTATCCTGTGTACAGTGTTTATTGCCAGTGCTGACAATGCGCTGTTGCACCATTCCATCAGAAACGACAGGCCTGAACTTTCACTTTGGGGGGCCTTCACCTGCACATTTCATATTTTGAGAATACAGTTGCCTCACGACAGTCAATGTGTCTCCTCGTTTCTCCGCCTTCACAGGGTTCTCCGCCCGCCATTTATTTCCTTTTAGGAGACTCATTCCTGTAGTGTCGCGGTCTAGTTGACGCGCACTACGTCAGGGTAGGAATGCGCGTAGCGGCCATCTTGGACGCTACTGCGCATGCGCGTTAGATAGCGCGGCGCGAGAGAAGCGAACGGAGCTTGCAGCCCGGCGCTCTCTCGGTAAGGTGATCTTAAATGTTAATAAAGGCAATTTAAACAGTCATAACCTTTCTCCAGCACATCCTTGAGAGGTACTTGCACCACATACAAAGCAGCAACTTTACAGTGGCGACGAGGCTCGGACAGAGCGGACCCGGTGACCCACAGTGAGGGAGGTGCCCCCAACCTGCACATAGGAGGAAGACCTACGCAGGGGGACGGCTCAACACGCGGAGAACAGATCCAGGAGGTCGGGGACAGACACCAACGCACCGAGAGAGCGCGGCAGAGGCAGACGGACGCCAGAGGGAGGCACGAGAGCAGTAAGTGTGCCGTCCACGAGGTAGAAGAAAGTCAGGGGCAAACCGTGGTGCGGCAGTAGAGACCCTGGCGGAATTGGGTGGAGACGGCGCAGGCAGCCCCGACGAGATCCCAGTGACCCGAAGAAGGGGGGAGAGGACAGAAGCGCCACGTAGCCCGAGGAAACAGGCGGACGTCAAGATGAGTGCGCAGGCATCAGCATTAACGACGCCGGTTCCGTTCCTCCCGCGGCCAGGAGAACCCCAAATGAAATGGGAAGACTGGAGGGAGTACTTCAAAAATTACCTAGAAGCGCTGGAAGATGAGAATGAGGAGGCGTTCTCCAGCGCCAGGAGGAAGAGGATACTATTGCACAACCTGGGACCAGAAGGCATACGGGTATTCCAAAACCTAACACCGGTCGCCAGACAGGCAGCGGACACCGACGTGTTCAAACATGCCCTTGAAGATTTGGACAACCACTATCGTCCCGCAGTATGCACCTCCATCGACCGCTACAACTTCCAGCAGAGGAAGCAAGAAGCGGGGGAAACGATAGACGATTACATGGCGGCACTGAGGAAACTTGCGATAACATGCAAATATGGAAGACTACAAGACGAATTCATCAAAGACCAAATCGTAATGCACACGACAAGCAAATCTGTGCAAGATAAATTGTGGGCGAGTGGAGATGCGACGCTGAAAGACGTGATCGCCATAGTGAAGAGGGCAGAGCTGACCAAGCGCTGCGCAGAAGCAGCAAAGAGAGATCAAGCCCCGAGACTCACGATAAACAAGGTAGATGACGCGGACCAGCATGGAAGAGGAAAACCGGCGCCTGGAGAATACAGAGGATCATACAAGGCGAAAGGAAAACCGGGACAGCCGTGGAAGCAAGACAAGGGAGAAACGGCGAGGTGCTACAGATGTGGAAGCCCGAGCCACGCGGCACATGACAAACGGTGCCCCGCCTTCAGAGCCAAATGTGCATTTTGCGGCCTGGTCGGCCACTATGAGAAGGTGTGCAGAAGGAAAGGGAAACAACGCACGGTGAAATTCGTGGCACAGGACATAGGTGAAGAAGAAGAAGGCCAGGAGGAAGACGACGAAGTCCTGTGCGTGGAAGACCAGGTACTGGGCATCGAGGGGAGAAGAGCGCACAAGCCCCAGTGCGACATGCTCATCGGAGGAGTAGGAATCACCCTAGTGGCGGATTCGGGGTCCCCTTACACGATCGTCCAAAGATCAGTATGGAACGAGAGGTTTGAACCCACACTGGGCTCACGCCTAGAACCACCTGACATACGACCGGTCACCCACACAGGGGAACCCATTCCGATGGTCGGATTCAGGAGACTGCTGTTCCAGTTCAAAGAACGCAGCGCCCACTGTAAATTATATGTCGCGGAGAAGGGACCATCAGTCCTAGGGTGGATGGACCAAGGAGAGTTGGGCGTACAGCTGAATCCAGGAGGGGACATCCAAGTGCTGGTGACCTTGGACGGAGATGAGTTGACAGCAGCAAAATGGCGGGGCGGACACCCGAAAGTGTTCGGCGGCAAGATCGGTAAACTCGAGAAGTTTACCCACAAGATCGTCCTCAAGGAAAACGTCAGCCCTGTGGCGCACAGAGTAAGGAACATACCGATCGCAGTGAGAGAGGCAGTGCAACAGGAACTACACCGACTGGAGGACGGGGGAATCATCGAACCGATCGACAGCGCGGAGTGGTTGGCGCCACTGGTAGTGGCCATGAAACCGCCAGGCAAGGTGCGCTTATGTGTGGATCTCCGAGAATTGAACAAGTGCATCGTGGTAGAGAAATTCCCCTTACCGCGCATAGAAGAAATGTTGGCCCGCACGAAAGGCTTGAAATGGTTCTCCACCATCGACCTGCAATCGGCATACCACCAGGTGGTGCTGCACCCCACGAGCAAGAAACTGACGTCATTTATAACGCCGTTTGGATGCTATCAGTTCTGTCGCATGCCCTTCGGACTAGCATCCGCAGCTGCAGTGTTCCAAAAGCTGATGGCCCGCCTATTCAAGGGTATAGAGGGAGTGCAATACTTCCAGGATGATATCCTAAAAATGGGGAAGGAGCTAGAAGACCACGACGAGAAGTTGGAAGCGGTGCTGAAGATCTTGGAGGAAAACGGTCTGACAGTGGAGTGGGAGAAGTGTCATTTCGGAATGACATCAGTCACATACCTGGGGCACGAGATAGGAGAACACGGGATAACACCGAAGAAAGGGAACGTGAAGGCAATCTGTGACGCACCCCCGCCCACTTCCAAGGAAGAAGTAAGGTCCTTCCTAGGGATGGCGGAATACTACAGCAAGTTTGTCCACCACTTCGCCATGAAAACACACAACATGAGACAACTCACGAGGGACAAGACGGCGTTTGCATGGATGGAAGAGGCGCAAGAAGAGTTTGACACGGTGAAACGTGAAATCAGCCAGGCGATCCCGCTGCATGGGTACGACCCCCAGGGGAGATCCATATTGATGACGGACGCAAGCGAAAAAGGGTTAGGAGCGGTGCTCATGCAAGAAAGACCAGAAGGCGGGACGGAGACGATCAGTTTCGCGTCTAGAACATTGACGTCTCCTGAACAAAAGTTCAGCGTAATTGAAAAAGAGATGCTAGCCATGGTCTGGGCCATGGGAAAGTACCGCCAGTTCCTGTGGGGCACACGTTTTCAGGTGAAGACGGACCATAAACCCCTAGTGAAGGTGTTGACGTCCTGCGGCCATGCTAGCGCCACACCCCGGATTGCAAAAATGACGCTGAAACTCCTAGAGTACAGGTACGACGTGGAGTACATACCGGGCTCGAGAAACAAGATAGCGGATTACCTCAGCAGGGCGTCAGCAATGGAAAGCACCACCAGCGGCACAGAGGAAGAAGACGAGATGGTGGCCCTGACGGATGATCCGGAAAAGACCATCAGTAGACAGGAGTGGAAAGACGCGTACGCAGCAGATGGAGATCTGGGCGACATCAAGGAGTACATCATACAAGGGTGGCCGGAGAGGAGACGACAGAGGCCCAAGGTCCGGCAGTTCTACGAGGTTCGAGAGGAGCTGTTGGTGGGGAACGACGGAGTGTTCGTATACAGAGGAAACAGAGTGGTACCACCGGGAAACATAATACCGGACCTGCTATCCATATTACACGAAGGACACCTGGGAATCGTGAAGACGAAGGCCAGGACCAAACAAACGTATTGGTGGCCGGGGATGGATATGCAAGTAGAAAGGCACGTGAGAGACTGCGTGCAGTGCCAAGGAGCGGACAAAATCCTAAAGCCTATGAGGCCGGCACTAGGGAAATTCACAAATCCCAGCAACCCATGGGAAGAGGTGGCAGTGGACATCTTAGGACCTATACTGGACGATCAGGGGATACCCAAATACCTATGCGTATTAGTGGACAAGTACTCAAAGTGGCCGGAGGTACACATCAAAGAGGTCATGGACACAGACGCAATTTTGCGCTTCCTCAAGGAGGTATTCCTCAGGGAAGGCATCCCCAGAACCATAATCAGTGACAATGGTCCCTAATTCACCTCGGACAAATGGTCCAAATTCGCAGAAAGGAACGGCATTCTACTCAGACACACGTCGATATATCATCCGGCCAGTAACGGACAAGTGGAAAGGTTTAATAGGGTGCTCATGGGTTCCATACAGGCCGCCATCACGAGGGGCAAAGACTGGGAAAAGGAAGTACAAAGCACCATCTGGGCATACCGCATCACCCCCACCGGTACGGGGTACAGCCCCTTCCAAATCCTACGAGGAAGGCAACCATTCACCAGAGACAATGTTGCTTGGCAAGAGAAGACAATCACCAGCAAGTGGTCTCCAGCTGTGGTACATCACAACCTGGAGAAGGCACAACGCATTTACACGGAACACTACAACCGCAACAGAAAGGTGAAGGAGACAGTGTTGGAAAAAGGGGAGTGGGTCAGAGTGAAGCTGGCAGTTATAAAGCGAAAGGGAGAAAGCAAGTACTCCCCACCCCTAAGAGTGGAAGAAGTGTACGACCGAGCAGCGTTGCTCAGTGATGGTAACGTGCGGTCCCATGACCGCATGGCCAAGTGCAACAAAATATTACAATGGCCCCGGGAGGACGCAGAAGGGGCGACACCACCAGAAGGGGCGACAAGGGAAGCAGAGCTCCTAAGAGAGAATGCGGAGAGAACAGGAGTGAAGAACAAGGCGGTGAGAGAGACATACTGGAAGGATGGGCCCCAGAGGAAAGAGCCCGGGAAGATGATGAGGATGGAGTGAGAGAGAGCCCGGGCACTCCGGAAGGTAGAAGAGGGAGCCCGGTCGCAGAAGGAGGTCAAGAAGGACACACCACCCCGGTAAGACACACCCGGGTTGGGCGAGCAGTGGTGAGACCAGCCAAGTTCAGAGACTATGAAATGGACTGACCACCTGGTTAGGTACATTGTGTTGCATGGTATAAAAGGGGGAGATATGTAGTGTTGCGGTCTAGTTGACGCACACTACGTCAGGGCAGGAATGCGCGTAGCGGCCATCTTGGACGCTACTGCGCATGCGCGTTAGATAGCGCGGCGCGAGGGAAGCGAACGGAGCTTGCAGCCCGGCGCTCTCTCGGTGAGGTGATCTTAAATGTTAATAATAAAGGCAATTTAAACAGTCATAACCTGTCTCCAGCACATCCTTGAGAGGTACTTGCACCACATACAAAGCAGCAACTTTACAATTCCGTCAGAAAAAAGAATTTTTGTAAAGAGCAACGAGATGCACCAGTGAACTTTCGTTGTGCGGTGCGCGAGCACCCGCTGCTGCCATTAACCAGCAGAGGAAGCACATTAAAAGGTCCGAGACGCAGCGTGCAATCTGAACTCAAACCACATGTGAGCGGTTCAACGTGTACAACTAAGTGTAGGCATGTGAGAAACCTTGACCGCTGCTGACCTTCCAAACTCTTATTGTCGCTGGCGTTATTTTGCCTCTGCGGAGTACAGTGTGCCCTCAAAATCCAGCACTTCTGGGAGTCTAAGTAAGGATGGCTTTCCAAAAGTGTTGAAGGTTCCATGATAAACCTAAGTCTGAATAGGTTTGTGGAGAAGAGTTGTCGGTAGAATGTGGGAAGTGACTGTGTCAGACTTAACTTAAGCCATCCTTGTGACTGCTATTCTAATTTCGATTTAGCTGGGAACCGGAGGTTTGTGCTCATAAAGGAATTACAAGTACTGCAGGACACCTTCTCCCTTAGCTTTTTCTCCAGGCCCATTTCACTAGGAAAATCAACAGAAATGTTTGCCGACAAAAGCACCTGGAACAGGAAACATACAAGCAGAAATCGATGCGATTCCGACAAGAATCCCAAATATGGCTGTTTCGACCCCTTAGCAAGAGATGCTCTGCTGGGGACCCATGGTTATGTCCTGAGTAGCGTGCTTGAGCATATCTCTTGGACTCCATCTTTTTAACCTCGTGTCTCATTTCCGTCTTCTTCGTGTCTTTTGGGTTTGGCCCTACAGTACTCTTTCCTTAGTTGTCTGTTCATCTGTTGTATTGTTTTTGTGTGTGTTTTTCTTTCCCAGTACCAAATTTCTTGGATGTATCAGTATTGTTGTTTGACCTGTGTCTTCTTGTACTATTGACATTGCCCGTACGTGCTTTCAATGTAGCATGTACGTTTCTTGTTCCTTTTTGCTCCCTTTTCAGTTTCCCATGTTGTGCTGTTTTTGTGACTTTTAAAGTCTTACCTCCCAGATAGCTCGAGCTGTCTGACAGTAAAAGTCCCATTGTGGGATTACGAAGAATTTTCTCCCGCCGCAAAACTCCCCTATGCTCTGTTCATGTGTTTCCCCCCAAACCCCCTTTGTTGTTATCCACTCGTCAGCTGCATGTCCCAATGTTAAATTGCATCAGCAAAAAGCATGTGCTTGTACTGTTGCAGTTCAGCATCAACTAACTATCAAGCTCTTAAACATACTACCAAGCATAAAAAAAATCAGTGTTCTTAAATATGAAGTTATGAAAACACTTTATTTAGTGAAATTATTTAAACACATGCATAAACGATGATTCCAAATTGTATTCAAAGTTTAAAGAAAATAGTGTCTCAGTGGTTATATATAATGTCACAAAAATGTTTATAACACTTTTTTGTAATAACTTTTCAACATGGTGCAAAACACCCATGCTACTCTACAAAATATCTTAAAGACATTGTCAAAGCCAATAGCTCCGGCTAAACACTTATAAGGTCCCAAAAGAGAGACCTATTGGCTATGCCAATGCTTGTTAATATTTATGTCACCCCTAAGGTAAGACTTTAAAGCCATTAGAACAGGGTAGGAGGCATTTGAAAGTAGGACATGTATAGTTCAAGTTTTTTCACGAAAATTTGTTTTGGCAAGGAAAAATCTCCAAAGTCATTTTTCACTGTGGGAAGGCTGGCACACTCATAGGCTAACACTGGTTTACACTATTACATTTAATACATTCTCGATTCCGTTTTGAAAAAGCTAGAAAACATTTCAAGAACTCAGTTTAATAGTAAATATATGCACACATGCTTTACTACTTTTTAGAAGTGGCGGAGCACATTGAGTGCCAAAACCAGCACAACCAGACAAGGAAAAATGATGTCCTTTAGTACAGTCACACCTTTTTTTATTTTCCATTGATGTCAGGATTTAGGCTTATTGAAACACAGAGAATAAGGCATATGCCTAGTCGGAGCTGGAGTACAGGGCAGTGGGAAGTAGAAAGAATATCAAAACTAGACTGCTAAGTGGCAGAAACCCTTGGATGCTGACTTCCTAGATAATACTAATAATACACTTCTCAGCCACTTAGTGTAGAGACAGTATTTAAGGCCACTTTGACTTGCTGTCTGTCCCTGATAATATGTTACTGTTGCGGTTCTCTGGTTTATAACAGTTCACACCTTTTTACTCGATATTCAAATTTTGTTTTTTTTCCCTGATGGTTCCCTGGCGTTAGATTTGTCTCCAGCTCCTCAACCTTTTGTATATTTGGTTGTGAGTATCTTCTCTTCCTGCCTCCTTAGCTCCTGACTGGTCTTGGTATGTGGTAGTGTCCTGTGGACCCTATTTGCTTTCCTGGTTCACTTGACAGGGGCGGCTCCTCCACGTAGGCGGAGGAGCGTTGCCCCACTGCTTTCTTGCAGGGCGAGAGGCAGAAACATAAAATTGTATTTTAAATACCATTTTATGTTTCTGCTTGTCGCACTGCGAGAATGCAAAATGGTATGCCTGGTTGGTTCTGTCCTGCTCCAGGCAGGGGAGGAGTGGCTAGCCCACTGTTGTGGCGCTGACTGTTTGATCGGCCCCAGGGATGACCAAACCAGTCATGCACACTCTGCATTTTCTCTATGTAGGCTGCATGCAGCCTACATAGAGAAAATGGCCTCCCCATAGACGCCTGTGGGGTTGGCGTCAGAGCCAATCACAACGCTGCCATTGCAGCTTTGTGATCGGCTTAGAGGAGGGGAGGGAGGCTGCCAGCTTCCTGTATGGAGAGGAGAGAGGCGACATGACGCGACAGGGGATCGGAGGAGATTGTAAGTTTAATTAAAAAAAATATATATATTAACCCCCTCCCTGCTTGACCCCCCTCCCCGCGCGAACCTCCCCACCCGTGAGCCAACTGCCACTTGGGGCTCGACATAGCAACATCTGCTACAAAAACAGGTAAACGTACACTCCTCATATGTTTAAGTAAATGCTTTGTTTATATTTCTGACTTTCAAAATTGGTTGAGATTCCAGCTCTGTGTTTACTGCTTACTCTTCCAGCGTAAATTCATTGCCATATAGCTGGGTCTTCACTGTAGTGGTGAAGTGAAGTAAAGAATGATGATGGATCCAGATCTGTGACTGGGGGTGAGTGTCTGTAAAGTTTCAGCGCTCTGCCCACCATCTCCTTGTGTTTGCTTTATTGTTTTATAGACTAATCTTAAGTCCTGTGATATGATTGACTGGATTAGAACTAGATTCTTGAAAGATGTCAGCCATTATTTTCAACACAGCTTGGGCAACAGTTTGATTTCCCAACTATTTTAGAGGTTTCAGAAACGTGCTCCTCAAACTTAATTAGAATTTCCGATGGGCAATGTTGGCGTGGTGCTTCCCCCTTCGATGGCATGTTTCCCGCGTGCATTTAGGTTGCCTGTCTCTGATCCAGTCAAAAAGGCTTCAGTGTCATAGCAGAGCAATATGTGGTTGTTTATGTGATTATCTCTTGATTGGTTCCAGTTCAAATAAGTAGATTAAAAATGAGACATTGATTTGTGTTTTAGGAAAGTAAGCAATCTAGTTTGGCGGGGAAGACCATGGCATGGAAATGCAAGGGCCTCCTGATAAAGGATGGAATATCATTGTGGGTTCTGGACAGCTCACTTGGCATCCTGAGTCTGTCCGAGGCAGCGTCAATGCAGTTAATACTTCTGTCCCCCCTTATGCTGTGAGCTCTGATTTCACATGATTATCTACTGCTCACATCCTGAAATGTTTCTGGAGAGAATGAAGACTGTAAGCGAGGCATAGGATTGTTAAACTTCGTATCTCATGTTCTTCCTATCTCTAGATTTCCACATTTCTTCATTTTCCCCGGAAGGCAAACAGAAACTCAAAATGGATAAGTTTATAATTCGGAAGCGAAAAGCTGGTGACGATGACGTTTGCGAAGAAAAAAATGTAGCAGCTATTGAGCAAAGTACCCAAGAAACAACTGAACGGTCTGTCTCAGTACGTAAGAAGTTTAAAGGGAAAATCGCCAATCCCCGTTTATATAATAAAGCTTATATGAAACTGGGGTTCACATTTTCTGGTAATGAAAACCATCCTTGTCCCCAGTGTTTAGTTTGTGGGGAAATACTTGCAAATGAAAGTATGGTACCAAATAAATTAAAACGCCATTTTACCACAAAACACAGCCATTTGTCAGAAAAACCAGTAGAATACTTTATTGAGCTTGCAAAATCTATAAGGAAGCAGTCTGCATCATTCACAAAGAGAATGAAGACATCGGCGAAAGCTCAAAAGTCAAGTTACTTGGTTGCTCAAATAATTGCCAAAAACAAGGAACCACACACTGTTGCCGAGACCACCATAAGGCAATCTTGCTGTGCTATTGTTCGAACAATGTTTGGGCCAGAATTTGAGATTGAAGTTAATTAAATCCCTTTGGCAGATAACACAATTGGAAGACAGATTCAAGATATGTCTGCTGAAGTTAAGCTGCAAATGAAGGATATTTTTCAAGACGACAATATGATTTTTACATTGCAACTAGACAAATCAACAGATGTCAGTGGGTTAGCTCAATTACTGGTTTTTCTACGTTTCATTCATACTGACAAAATTATTGAGCAATTCCTGTGTTTCCTAGAACTTCCATTGAGAACTAGAGGTGAGGATATATTTAAAACTTTGGATTGCTTCATGAAGGAAAATAATTTGTGCTGGTTAAATTGTGTCAGGATATGCACGGATGGTGCACCCTGGGCGGAATTTGCGGAATTAACCTTCGCAAATTATCGCGAGAATGTTTAAAATTATCGCAAACAAGCAGAAATATCGCGAAGATGCGGAAGTTTTTTTCCGGCATGTTCGCGAGATTTTCTGCATGGTTGCGGGTCGCCAACTTACCCATGTGGTTGCTTGCGGGCGCGGCCATCTTGTTTTGAGTTGTTCTCGCGGTGCATGATCGCGAGAAGAAAGACGTGATCGCGCGACGCATGACGTCACTGCGGGCGCGAACTGTCGCGAGACAGCGCAAATGGCTAAAAACAATACAACATCTCATGGAGAACGCGACCGGATCAAGAAAACTTGTCGGCGAACGCAGGGATTCAGGTAAGGCGATCGCGCGCGCGCAAGAATGTATTATTTTACAGCGCGAGCAAGAAACAAATTATCGCCAAGCTGCGGAAACCGGAATTTTTGACATTTTCGCGCTCTCCGCGGAACGCAAAAATGTCAAATTATCGCAATTTCCGCGAACGGAACGAAATTTTTGCCCAGGCCTAGTTGGCTCAACAAAAGGTTTTATAGCTTTAGCAAAGAAATAAAATGAAAATATCATATTTACTCATTGCTTTTTACATCACGAGGCACTAGTCGCGCAAACCATTGGAAGTGAATTAAGGGAAGTTATGGACAAAGTTATTCAAATGGTCAATTACATTATGAGCCGACCTCTTAAATCAAGAATATTTGCTCATATTTGTGAACAAATGGGGGCAAGGTTTAAAAAGCTCCTACTGCACACAGACGTTCGTTGGCTCTCAAGAGGTCGCGTGCTTTGTCTTGTATACGAATTGCGGGAAATTATGCTTAAACTTTTTGGGGAGAATCAGCAACACGAATTCTGCGATCTAATTCAAAACAAACTTTGGTGCACAAAATTGGCATATCTTGCTGACATATTTGAACATTTGAATCAAATTAACACCAGTATGCAAGGAAAAGGAGAAAATATCTTAACAGCTGTAGATAAAATTTGTGCTTTGAGAGACAAAATAAAAATGTGGGAAAGGAAAGTGAAAGAAGGCAGTTTTGAAATGTTTTCCAAAACTGATGAGTGCCAGCTGAAATGTAGCATCAGCCCGCTGATTGTTGACCATTTAACATTGCTCGGAGAGAAAGTTTATCATTACTTCCCAAATGTTGAAATCCAAGACTTCCAACTGCAACTGGGAACTTTTCACTAACTGAAGAAGTAGAATTAGCTGAAATAAAAAATGATCGAAGTATGTTCATGATGCATGCAGAGGGTGATTTAGACAGCTTTTGGATTCGTGTTACAAAAATGCATCCAAACATAGGTAAAAAAGCGTTAAATATTCTCTTGCAGTTTTCTACTACATACATTTGTGAAGTATCCTTTTCAACGATGACAAACTTAAAGACACTGAAACGTGGATGTTTGAAAATGCTTGATGATGAAATGCGAGTGTCTTTATCTAATATTCAACTAAATATTGACCAGCTGTGTTCATCCTGTCAGGCTCATATATCTCATTAAAATAGTAAGACAAGTGCTGTTGTTTTTATTCCAATTTTGTAATTCTTGTGCTATGAGCGACAAAAGAGCAATATGGAAAACCAAAGTGAAAGAAGGACATTTTGAAATGTTTTCCAAAACTGCTGAGTGCCCGCTGAAATGTGATATCAGCCCGCTGATTGTAGACCTTTTAACAATGCTCGGAGAGAACCTTCATCATTACTTCACAAACCTTGAAATCCAAAAATAATGATTGCAAAAGAAATACATTTCTTTCAACTGCAACTTGGAACTTTTCACTTTCTGAAGAAGAATTAGCTGAAATTAAACATGACACTGAAATGTGGAAGCTTGAAAATACTTAATGATGAAATGCGAGTGTCTTTATCTAATATTCCAGCAAATATTGACCAGCTGTGTTCATCTTATCCACCTCATTCATCTCAATAAAATAGTAAATGCTGTTTTCATTCAAACTTTTTCATTCTTGCACATATTTAAATGTTGTTACTCATAAAGGACAACATGTTTTGGAAATGAATGTGTGTAATATTACAAATCATATTTATTTTTAACAAAATCAATGAAAGGTTTCCGTGAGATATGTTGTGTCCCCATACATTTTGATATTTACAATTTCTGTGACATATATGTATTTGTCCTTTTCTCTAATATGCAGTTAATTTTACCTCAAAGTGCTGAATGGAAAAACATATGACTCGTCTTATTTTCTGTTGCCTTTTGGCGCGATGCGCGGAGGAAAGCGGTCCCACCTGAGTTCAATGCGCAGAGACCGACTGATAAGTTGAATGATTGCTTTACCACTCACAATTCCCCCTTCCTGAATGGATTCTTGTATAGCTCATATTCAGCAAGGCAGCAGGCGGACTTTGTGCATGGTTGGAAAGGTTGGCAGTGCGTGCACCCGCCCTTTTTGTGCTGTAAATCCCTGGGGCACGTGTCAATGTGTGCATCATTATATTCTTATTTCAGGCACAAACCTAACCTTGCTTACACCCTGTTTTGCCAGTCACTGTCTTTGTTAGAACAGATTCACAATTGCTTTATTAACCTTCCTGCTTTCTCAAATTTGCTTGAAAATGCACCATTTGCCCACTATTTTTTCAAATTTTTCACGGGGAGAACCCCCCCTGAACTCCCCTTAAGGTTCGCATTACCGTGTCACTAGGTGGAGATTGTGTAAAAGGCTTGTCACCAACATGAAAAGTTTGGAAAGCTGTGGAGTAGACCCATGATCCATTTTCCCCATTAACATTCCAGTCCCCACTCACTCAATAATCACAACTTTGCTTTATCTCTACATACAGAATCTAAAAGGGCAAATAACATTCCACGCACATTTCGACCCTGTCTAAATAACTCTTACATAACCAATCACAAAAACATCAAACAAATATTCATACTCATGTTATCAAAAAAGCTTCATGCAATGTTTCGGCTCCTTAAGAGAGTGGAGAGCCTACCTCAGGAGCAAGAATAATTTTACTAGACTGTCTTGTGCGAGAGACAAGTATAAACACGTACAAGAAGCAAACCACCCTTGGTGCAGCAACTACTTTTACAACAAGAACTGTAGGTAATTAATTCAGTTTGCTTAAAACAAGAAATGCAGGCAAATATTAATGTGTGTTGCTTTACATTATTTGCCTCCTTTAGGATATGAGTTAGTTCACTATCCCACAAAAAGAGTCATCTAGTTCATATGTTTGTTGACGGGCTGAACTCTTGATAATTGCAACTGTACTCCTATGTCCCGTCAACACCAAGTGGCCAGTCCTCTGTGCTTGTTTAGCAAGACCACTGGTTTTTCATACCTTAGGGATTAACAGTAATCTGCTGGGCTGTGAAGTGTGTATTGGCCTGTGGGGTGATAGGAGATGGCAAGACCTCTTTAAGGTTGTACCAGGATGTGGGTCTGTTATTGTGTCGGGTACCCTTGTATGTTACGAGGTGCTGGACGGAGCAGGTAAAAGGTATAAGGGACTGAAATAAACAGAATTTCTAGATATGCATATATTCATGGAGAAAAACTGCCAGCTAGTTAACAGCAAGATTCTATATTATTTGCCAATATTGTAATAGTCTGTGTTTTACTTGTCATGCAGAGTCTTCGTCAAAGTGTCCTGAAAACTCAATCAGCTCACTCTGGATTTTTGTCAGATTTGCTAAAGTTCACTAAAAGACAGGGCTGTTAACGGACGAAGCCCAATTGATTGCTTGCCCTTTCCAAACTTCCATCGAACGTTATTTGGATCAAGGAAGGGATTACATTTGGAACGCTCTGAAAGATTTGTCTGGTCCAGGTACTTTTTTTTAATGGTTTGTTTCGTTTTGGTGGATCTAGAGAGATTTACAAAAAATGTCTTCCTTTTCACATATTCTTAAATGCCTACTGTCAAATTACAACTTTACGAAGACACCATTAATCTTTAAAACGAAAAAAATTTATATATTTAGAAAATTCTTCAAAATTACTTAAATTACTTACACAGTGAGGAGAGAAAGCTATAAAACCCCAACGTTTTGATTTCCATCACTCAGGGTATTTGTGAATAGTTACACAATAGCTGTTAAGGTTCAAGAATATTTAGGTTTTGCATTGATAATGTATTTAGGTGAACGGCATGCTTGTTGATAGACATTCCCCAAATTCTTTTTTCCAAAGAAAGTTCAGAGAGATCAACTTCCTAGATTTAAATTAGTGAAGTTTGGTTGGGAGGCACCATAGGTGAAGACCCCAAAACAGTCTTGTGGCTAGAACATATCACACATGTGTGAAATGTATTTCTCAGGCCTCTGATCCTATACATTCATTACTTGTGTCACATGAGCTTCATTACCAGGTAGCTTGACTGTTCAAGCAGCTTAAAGTCTGGATTTGATGGTTTTCTGCAAAGAATGGAATTGTAAAGCTCCATCATTTTTAGGCTCTGCGGTGTTGGCGCTTTAGTGGGCTATTGCCTGTAATTCACTCACCTGAGGGAGTGGAATATGAGGGAGTTAGAGGAAACAAGGCAGGTAATGAGTGAGGGTGAAAGATGACAGGATAAACTCTGAGCATAACTGAACAAGCATTGGCATAGCCAATAGGTCTCGCCTTTGGGACCTTATAAGTGTTTAGCCATGCAACAGTCAGGGGCCGATTCCGTTCCGGGTCGGAAAGCACTCCGACCGAGCCGGATCCGGAGTGTTTTCCGACCGAGCCGGAGTCCTGCCGTCTGACCGAGCGAGTACGGTGCGGCCGTATGCTGTTGGACTCGGTTCGGTCGGGCTCCCATAGAAGTCAATGGGAGCCGGTCGTACGACGCGTACATGGGCTCCCATTGACTGAAATGGTACGTCGCGGACAAGTGCGCCCCCCACAGTGAGTACACGTTGGTGCCATACGCACTGTACATGCCTGTGTTGGGGAGACCCATGGGTCTCCCCCTGTGTCCGAGTCGTAAGGCTGCGGGTGACAGGGGGTCTGACGTGGACCCCCAAAGGCAACCATCCGGACGATTTGCGAGCCGGACACTCCGGCTTGCACAGACTGTCTGACGGGTGCATCGTACTGGCTCGGTCGTGAATCGCATCCATTGCATGCCATGGTTAGCTTACGACCGAGACGTACGGAGCGGTTCAGACCCAGAAACGAGTCGGTCGGTGAATTTCATGTAGCTCACATTGTACTTGCTCGCTCGTACAGCTGTACGAGTAGGGCGGAAAACACATGTATGGCGCGTAGTTTTTCCGGCTGGATCGCGTTCGGTGCCCTTCCGACCCGGATCGGAATCGGCCCCTTAATATTGTTGCACCAAGGATATTGTGCTGGATAACTAAACACTTCTAAGGTCCCGAAGGCGAGACCTATTGGCTATGCCAATGCTTGTTAAACATAGCATCCCTGACTTTGTTTGTCCAGCTCCTTTCCCTCCTCCTCCTCCCCCCCACCCTGGATTTTCTTGCTTGCCTGTTATACTCGCCCCTTCCCTTCCTCTCGATTGATGAATTCATATGCATTACACATGACAATTGCATCACTCTTCTATAATGTTGCTGCTTGGATTCAGCCTGTTTTTATTTGAATGTGTGAATTTAATAACACAATTTCAACAAAAAAAAAACACATAACCTGAATATTACCTGAATATTCTCATTTTATTCTCTATTTTGGTGTTCTGGAACCAATTCACGAAGGCATGTAATAGTACGTAAACAAGCACTATAGGAGGTCTGGATTACGTGCTCTAAAATGTCCCTGTGAACAGGCCCCTATGTTAAAAGGCGCCTTGTTCAGGTGTCATAATTGACTCCGAGGTAAGAAAAATATGGCTTCAATGAGTGCGTGTCGTCAAACCGGCTAAAGGGCAGGTACGTGTTGCAGTAAAATTTAAAAACATTCCTACTCAGACAGCTACAAATTGCCTCCTTGACAGCAGTGTCGCTCACACAAACATCAGAGTGTGGAGAGAGTCCTGCTCAGAAAAGGGATGGTGAGGTAGCAGCCTGCTGCCTTCAGAGCACCCATCATTGTCACCAGGTCTACCCTTCATCACACCTCTCATGCCTTGAAGACAAGTCCAATTACCTTTGTTCTAAGGAGACTCAAGTCACAGCAACCCGGCGAGCTTTGAAAAATATAGGAAACATTCTTATGGGACATCCAAGCAAAGTCTGACTATTCAACCTGCCCATAAATCACACTGTCTTTGCTGTTCCAGCTTCAAATGAACCTGTGTCGAATAAATAATCTCCTAATAAAAACTGTTAGAGAAAACCATGCTTTATAATTAGAGGGTGTTGATGGGGTGACAGGGAAAATTACAGAGACGTGCAAACTTTTTCTGAATTTGCGTTTCAGAGAAATTGTCTTTCTTTTCCTAGTAAAAATGAGTCTAGTCATGATACCTGCTTAGTAGAGTTCTTTCAAGAAAATCAAAGAGTGGCAACAAAAGTTTGTAAGAGTCATGAAAGTCGGCGTCTAGAGGAGGCCATTGTATGACAACTCTCGAGTGCTGTGATTGGGCACTTTTTGGGTGGGGCGATGCTCCTCCGCACTAACGGGGGAGCCGCTCCTGTCCCAGACATCAGGAAAGAACTCAAGGCCCCTTTGTCTTGAACCATCTCCTTTCTTACAAACATTCCCAAATACTCTTTTTCCGCAGATCTGTCGATAGAGATGGATCAGAGATTTTCAAGAATTAGAGTTGTTCTGCTGACCTGATCCAACTATGTGCCTTTCCAGGTCATTTTCTGACTATGAATATTTAGGGCCTGATTCACAGAACTAACTTAAGACAAAATCCTAAACTTACTACTTTTGGTATTCACAGAAGTTAGGATTTTGTCTTAAGTTTGTCTTAAGACAAACTTAAGACAGACTTAAGACAGACTTAAGACAGACTTAAGACAGACTTAAGACAGACTTAAGATAGACTTAAGACAGACTTAAGTTAGGATTTTGTCTTAAGTTTGTCTTAAGACTGTCTTAAGTCTGTCTTAAGTCTGTCTTAAGTCTGTTTTAAGTTTGTCTTAAGTCTGTCTTAAGTCTGTCTTAACTCTGTCTTAAGTTTGTCTTAAGACAAACTTAAGACAAAATCCTAACTTCTGTGAATACCAAAAGTAGTAAGTTTAGGATTTTGTCTTAAGTTAGTTCTGTGAATCAGCCCCTTAATATTTCGGCTTCTCCTTATTTTACATGTGTCCGCTTCTCTGTCTCCAACATGTCCCAACATAGACTGCATGTTACGTACTGCGCTTTCTTTACAGCTGTAAAGATGCATGAAGTTCTAGAACCTGTTTGAGTTGTGGATGACTCAAGCAAACACTACAACACCATCTCGGTGGCTGTAGTAGTAGGGATGTGCGGACGCACAAACTTAGCTGTTTTAACTTTACAACGTTTAATAAGTGTTGAAACAAAATATAAATAACATCATTAAGTATTTAGAATAATATTATGACTTAGAAAGAAAGAAGCTGTTATGAAAGGACACAAGCAATGACGTCACATATCAGCATTATGCTTCCAAGAACTGATGTCATCATTTGACCAAAAGTAACTTTAATAAAGAACTTACCAATACATAGGGGAACTAGTGTAACATTACAGGTTAGTGATTTTAACCAGAAGATAATAACAGAAGCATGAATGAGATGCTATATTAGAAGATTATTAGATGAACAAGAGAAGAGAAAATCACAGGATCACATTAAATTTAAGTATAGATTCATTATGGTATTCAGTTCGATTAGTAAAATCACACAAAATATGAAATGCATTAAAAAAAAGAATAAATGAGAGAGGGGGTGACATTCATACTGGTAAGGTTCTCAGAAGTTTGTTAACTTCCTCCTGTAAAATAGTGAAATGTTTATGAACAAATGTAATGACTGGACATTTATTGACATAGTTTCTATGTAGATTAATAAGCCTATAAATTAATATATGTATTATTAGGGGGAAGTAACAGTCAGGTATCTTTGGTGAGGAATGTATGCAGGATAGTTTCGGAATAATATATTTAGTGAACGCTATAAAAAGAGCCTCCGGGCATCCTTGTAAATCAATATATGGTAAACCAATATAATATCCTGGGAGAAGACATATTAAGATATTTTCTATTGGGGGTTTATCTAAATATCATCCGCAAAAGGCATTTTATATCAGAAGATATTCAGATAACTTAAGCCAGGGCTAAATCCAGGTATCTGAAGGGAAAACTATCTTGAGCATTCCCAAAAAATATATATGCTCCGTTATCCTGTGGAATTATATATTTAGGTATGTTTGAAAATAACAGGAACAAATGGATTCAGGTGCGTGTTGTTAGTGGAGGGTATATTCAAGTATCCTTAGGAAAAAATAATAAACTATGACGTTTTGGTAAGATTTGTTTCATGTATCTGTAGAGAAGAAAGCACCCTGGATCCTCTTGGGAGCACATATAAATTTAAGTACATTTCTAGGACAGTATATTAAAATGTCTCTGTGAAAGGATATATTTAGGAAACATAGCCCATGTTTAGGTATGATTTGCCAAAGCATGTTTTCAGGTATCTTGGGGAATTATATAGTCCCATACCACTAAATATATATATATATATATATAGACATGTACCTGTGAGGAGTGACGTCTTCCAATATTAAAAGAATATATGCTTACAAAAGGAAATATGTCTATTACATATTTGGCAGCATTCATTACACAAAATGCAGTGGTATAAGAAAATACATTTCGCTGGGATCCATTAAATATGGAGACTGTTTAATGATTGTCTGGTAAATATGGCTTCCATCATCATAACAGCAACCCCAAACCACTCTGCAGTGCCTCACCACTGTCAAGGCCACTGGGATTATGTGAAATGAACGACCAGGGTATGCAGCAGAGTGACCAAACATATGTCGCAAGAAATAACAAACTATGAGGCATTATGTGTCACATTTCTGGCACGTTTTGCAACAATTTATGTGGCACATGTGGTAAACTATAATTATGTGATTAATGCTGCAGCAACAGAATTGCACAGTTCCACAGACACTGACTATTGCCTGTTGTTTTGAGCACAATCTAAATAAATAGAATTGGAAATAAATAGCATTTGACAGCTTCTGTTTGGTTGGGTTACTGATTGACATGGGTGTCTGACACAGTTGGACTTGGTTGTCTAGCGCCCATCTTACAAACTGAGGCCGTTCGCCTCTTCCACTCTCCTTCGCATCGAGGGATATGCCCATTTTACTAACATGTTCTGAATAACGTGACGTCATATCTGTGGTTTGTTCTGAATGTGTTGCTATTGTCAGAGAGTGATATGTGGCAGAGCCTCCTCTGAAACTGACCTCAATACACTGAAGAGCCCTACACCCATAGAGAGGCGGGTACCCAAGAGATGAAAGCCCTATCTTCGGGCCTTCCAAGATTCACCCACCCCCAAGAGCCCAAACTCACCCACCATACCTTGTGCAAGTTCTTGTGCTACTCCCTCCCACCTGCCGGGCACTCAGTACCCTCACACAGCAACCCCCTATGAGGCCTCAGACGTGCACCGTCTGCAGAGCTCCTTGTCCCCTCACAGGCCGCCATCTTGAATTCCTTTACATGTCTTCACCCTCCTTCGACCTGTCACATGATTCCAGCTTGCATCCACCCAACAACTGCATCAGAACCCGCAAAGACTTCTGCCTACCCCAGAAAGGAGTAGCGGCCCATTACAAATTAAAAGCCACACCCCATTATTATCTACTGCTCAAAGCAAGCACTGGATCAAACATTTGGAGCCAACTTCTGGTGTGTCACGAATATCCTACCAATAAATAAAGGTGCCTTTACCTGCCCTTCAGAAACCGAGGCCACACGCGAGGCCCTGTCTTCTGACACATTGCTGCTGCCTGTGCTTTTTAATTGTGGGATTAGTAGTTACAACATCCTCTCACATCGCAGTCAGAGAAAGAAAAGTAAAGTGAACTATGTGACAATCTTACAGGGGCACCCTGTGAAGAAAAGGCTGTCATGTTTGTAACACACAACAAAATAAAAACGCCTGTAAGTGAACCACACACATTCAGCATTTTTTGTAAATTCTGAAGTGTGATGGAAACAAAGCTTTTAATGGATTTAAAACAAATGAAGACACCTTACTTGGTGAGGCCCAAGGGATAAGGAGTCACTGAGACCCGATGTCCACACACTGTCATTTGTGTGCGGTACAGTTTTATCAGTAAAACTCTAGTCTGCGTATGTCTAGTTGCATTTCAATGGACTATGTGCTGCCTGTAAGTCACCGTGCACTCCCACATGGTGCTTTAGGTACATTAAACACTTGTCTGCCTCACGTCTATTAAAGGTAGGTGGGTCACGAACGTCTGTCTTTCTAAAAAGTGCGTCTAAAAAGCTTGAAATGCACTGAACGCGACACTTCGAGTAAGGACACTAGGGCTGGGCCAAATCAAGACACATTACACAAAGGTAAACACTATTGTTATTAGAAGTCCCCTTTGGTAAAGAACTTCTATTTCATATGAAATCCAACACAACTGCAGTCCCATAAAACAATGTTGTGTGTCGTCCTGGAGAGGGCAATGCATTACTGAAATATATTGTCCGTTCCCTTTACACACACTTTACCTTTTTTGTTTTTTTACAGATTTTGTTTTGGATGCCCATCCTATTGAGTTGTTATTTGTTGATTTAAGTAATTGATTCAACACTAAGGACATGCAGATCGATTTACAGAAAACATTTTTATTTCAGCAGGTGCCTTTCAAAATTGAATGTAACCTGATTCACAAAGGTAACTTACGCTTTTGATTAAGTTTACTACTTTGGGGTAGTCTCAAACTCTGAGAGTAAGTTTCTACTACAATAAATCAGTAGTAAGTCCAGCATTACACATGGCCCACCACTGTCCTGTAGAAAATGATGGAGTTTGCAGTACCAGTGTTTGGCCAAATGTAGGGCTGGACTTGAGACAAAAGTGTAAGTTAGTACTAAAGTGTAAATTACTGCAAAAGTGAAAGTTACTGCCAAAGTGTAAATAGTGTAGTATGTGAGCAGCAAAAAGTAGTAAACCTGCTCAAAGTATAAACTTACTCACAATTTCAGTTAGTGAATCAGACCCAAGGTGTTGTACATAGAACAGAGTGGTGTGTAAGAGTCTTGTTGAATCTATATGACAGCATTCAGGGTGTGAAAGGGAGGTGTTTCTGAGCATGGACCTGGGACAGCGCCAGGAGGCTTGCTTCTTGTCGCATCACACATATTTTCAATTAAAGGCAGAGGGGCCTTGGTTTTTAGTGTCCTGCCCAGAATAAATACCAATGGTGCAGGGATTTCTATTTATTCGAGCGGTAAAAGGAACCAGTTCCCAGCTAAACCCTACAAAATGGGGCACAGTGTGTGCATTTTGGGACATTCCATAACAACACTTTCACCTCCATGTATTTATAGTGCTCCGCTGCCTTTTGGCCAGGTTTGTGCTGTACAAATACTACAATATATAGCTGTACATAGATACGTTTACTGGGCATTTTTCAGCTGCAAATATCAACAGGTTTCACTTGCCAAAACCTACTTGGGGAGAATAATGGGGTTTGCACATTATGGCTCCTGGTAAATACTGGGTTTGGTTAACTGCACATCTCGAAACCATCACCCCTGCACAAACTGGAGTCCATGCCCGCTCACACATTTAGGACGTACTTGCAATCAAGGCTTTAGAGGTAAAGTGAACCCTACATTTTTTTTTATCAACTGTGAGAAGCCAAGATTAGAAACCAGTTGTGTGATATAGAAAATAAATACATAAGCTTTGAACCAAATCCTGTCCGTTTTCTCATTTTATGTTATGGATGATGTTGCAGTGTATTTACTCTTTATGGTGTGGAATAAATACCCCATATGCATATCCAGAACGTGCAATGTATTATTCATTATCCTTGGAAGTCTGGTGACGTCTTAAACTACAAGGCCTAAGGCCAAGGGCTTTGTAAATATCACCATAACTCAAAGAGTGAAACAGAGGACCATATTTCAGTTTAGTATTTTTTTATTTAAAGTTTTTTTGGGGGGGTACTCAGATTGAAAGGGGTGTTGACATCTCAAATGACATCACTGATGAGATCATTAATAACACCATGGTCATCTCCAGGATTAGAGTTACTGAGTGTTAATGTGTGGGTCTCTAGCATGACCGCAGTGTAGCCCTGGAGGCAAGCATGATTGTACATGGTGAAAGTTATGTGTTGCACCTTTTACAAATCACTAAGGTTTGTGGTGCAAGTACAACACCCCGTGAAACAAGATAAAGGCTGAGCACACCGAACGTGGGTTGCAGAGATATGTTTGAAAGTAGCTTGATGCTTAAAACAAAAGTGTGTTCCAAAGAAATCTGTTAGAAAGGCCAAATCTTCTGTTCACATTAAATAATCCACCGGTGGATTTGGGGGCACGGGGCCATATTTAATTGATTATAATGCATTGCAATAGACAAATTCTATACAGCAAGGATATTTATAAAGTGTGGATGTTTATTTCCAGAACTTCGCGGTAGATTTTGAGACACTGGAGATTGTTGATTAATATGGGGCTGTCCCACTTGGAGGTGGTTGTTGGAGTTCAATCACCAGAATAACCAGGTTTTGCTGGAGCGACAATTTCCACCCGATCCCCTGTCCATCAACTCCCAACACTCGACAAATCCAATGAGTATTGGTAACTCACTTTCTGTGGGGAAAAGGGGATAGAGAGAGAGGCAGGGTAGACAAAGAGGATGGCTGTTTTTATTGACCCCTCGTGATTGTGTTGTCAGGTTGCGTCTAGATTTCTTCACACAACAGTAGTGTCCCATGTCTTGAGACAGGGTTTTTTCTGTGAGGTCTCCTAAGGGTCCATCTATAATGCACACAGAGGGCAATAAAACAGTCATCAATTATTATATTCACTGGTCTGCACTGCTTATCCCAACTTCAACTTTTCTCACTCACCCACAATTCTCCATCGTACAGAACTCATCCTGACAATGAAACCAGTGGCTGTGGGAGCAAGCCAGAATGGTGTCCCTAGTAGCCTTCCTATAAGGATGTCATCCAGAGATCCTTCTGGGTCCTAAACAAATGCTGTAGGCCTCACTCTGTAACTCACACTCTGAGGCAGGGCAATCTTGCCAATCATAATAGTGTTGTAATCTATGCCTGGTAATCCACATGTTGTCTTATCTTTTACATAGTTGCTATCTCCCCTGCCTCCCTTGTTACCTACTGTTCCCTTGCCAACCCCACCCCTCCTTTCCTTCATCCTTGGCCCCTTCCTTAGAATGTTAGAGTGAAGCTCCCCTTAGAAGGTGGGTGCGCCTCAGTTGCCAGCTGGTGCCTGAGGATCTGGTTGAATAAACAGCTTCTCCAATCATCCTGTTTCCGCTGTTTACTTCTAACAAAAACATCTTGTGATACTTCCTCTGGTAATTGCCTTTTTAGTTTTAGTAAATGTTAAAATGACCACAGTGTTATTTTGCACATGAAGAAAAACTGAGATAAGTGGTCTGTAAATTTTAAAAATACATTAAAGGCTTAAACTCCAGTAAAGTCTTTAGTAGGCGAGAAGCAGTGCACTGACGCGACGAGCATTGGAGATCTCGTCCAATGGCTCGAGGGTGACCGTCGTGTTTATGTTTGCTAGATACAAGGATCTGGTTTCATTGTGGGTGGATACAAGGATCTGGTTTCATTGTGGGTGTGGAAGAGAGCCAGAACAGGACCAGACTAGAGGGAAGAAGGTAAGGTGGGAAATGGGTATAATAATGAAGGCTTTGGGAGTGAGAGGAGAAGGTAAAGGGTACAGGCAGATTCACAGTCCCAGATATGGAAGGGAGAGGGGTGTGGACTTCTCTCTCTTCCTCGGGCGGTAATGTAGCCAAATGAGTGTCCATAAGTTGTGCATGGCATTTGGATTCCACATCCAAAGAAGGGCACTACTTCTTTTGAGCGCCCGATGTCTCGCGAGATCCCGGGCCTCACTTCAATTCAGTAGTAAGAAGAAACAGAAGGACTCGACAGGCGACCTTCGAGGTAATATACTGCAACGTCGACTTATGGAAAGGTAGGAGAGAGGAGGGCCAAGATGAGCATTGTATGCTGAGATAACATACTGGGAAGGGGCCTCAAGAGGGGAGACCACAAGGCAATGATGAAAACACTTTACAAGGGGCCTTACTGCTACGGGGTTATGTTCCACCATCTAGTGCTTGACCTGCCCACTACCACGCGGGTAGAGCTGTTTCTAGCAGTGTTTTTCTCTCACTGAAACAAAGAGACTCTGCCGCTCACCAGCTATAGCTTACTGAGGTAACAAACCATTTTGTGTGCTGCTTATGATGTCACAAATTATATTCCTCATAAATTGTTACATGACATAATTGATGACATCACTGATGACATCTTAAATGACAACACTGATGACATCATACAATCATTGTGACACCAACTTATAGGGTTTGTGGACTTGAGGTCATTCAACATGCTAGACCTGTGGAGATGTTGCTTTCCACCTCAATGGAATTGCCCTCCAAAAGGCTTCATGTGACCTGCAATTTTAAGTCTAGAAGTTGACAGGTAAACATTTACCACAATAAAGACACCTTCTGTCAGGCCCTATAGACAAGACTCCATAATTTAGTTAAATACACTACATTGCTGAGATGTGCATAATGGCATACAGTTTTACATCTACGCTTACAACATTAGTATACGCTAAACAACTTCTAAGAGAGACACGACTCCTTTCTACATTATTCAATAATCTACAATGCCTCAAAATCTTTTGTGAAGTTCTAGAAATAAACATGCATGATTATAAAATGTGTATATGCCACCTTATTACAGCTTTTTAACACAGGCACTTATCTAGACACCCACTGGTGGCTAATGTGTTATCAACAGCCTTTGATCACTACGTTGCTCATTACTTTGCCACAAAGCCTTGCCCGCCACTCCGGACTGCCACGACGGCTGGCCAGTTTCTTTCCGGTCCCGCGAGGGAGACCAGACCGGACTACACCCCCAGGAGTCTTCGCGACACGCACCCTTACAACGTTGTGAAGAGGGCCAGGAGGAGCTTAAATAGCGGCTGGGGCTCCCACAGCGCTGGACGTGCCCAGGCGTGCCCGGTCCAAGGGCGGGCCCGTCTGCACCCGTCTGAGCCCGGAAGAGGCTGGGCTGGGCACACCTTCTGACGCCTGAGTCGGGAGCCGGGATATAGGAGTCACAAACCTAAGGTACTGTTCATCATGATGCAGTGCTGCATTCGGTAGCATTTAATACTCAATGGCTAAACAGTTGGAGAAATGCAAGAGGGGGGATCGTGGAGACCCTCGGTGCCTTCTTAACAAGGGCTGAGTCGGTGTTGACTCACGAAATACAGCGCACTGAAAAAAGGCTTTCCCTGGATGCTTTTGCCACTCAAAAAAGATCCTCTATAGGATGCATAAGTAGGGATAAATCTAGGGGTGGGCGTAGTTCGCGAAGTAGCACTTCGCGAAGCTACGCAAAGTGAAGTTCGCACTACGCGAGCTACGCGTAGCACTTCGCGAACTGCGAAGTAACATGTTCGCACTGTGCAAGATGTTGTTCTCAATGATTGCACAGTGCGGACAAGCAACCGGCACTGTGCAATCATTAAAAATGGCATCTTGCACAGTGCGAGCTGTAGTTTTCTGCTGCTCGAGTAGATTTTTACTCGAGCTGCAGCTTTCTCAACGCGAACTGGTAGTTTCTCATCGCGAGCGGTCGCGAGCATACGCGACCCCTCGCAATGAGAAACCTGACCTTCTCGCGTTGGGAATCTCGCCGGGAGGTTTATTTTCCATGCTCGCGATCGCGAACAAGGAAAAAGTCTCGCCAGGATGTCATTTTGCTTGCTCGCGGTCGCCAACTTGACGTTGAGGACCGCGAGCAAGCAAAAAATGACCGCAGCACTACGCAACACTACGCTACGCGTGTTCGCACTGTGCTACGTGCAGTTCGCGTAGCGCGAAGTAGCGCGAACTTCGCAAACTACGCGAGCGTAGCGTAGTGCTTCGCCCAGGCCTAGATAAATCCCCCGTAGCCGCCCAAACATCTGTTGTGTGCCTGCTTGAGGAATCGGCAAACGTGGGCAAACCTGGGGGTCAGCTGATTTATCATTATTGCCAGCAAATACCGACTCACTAATTTCAGCAGATCCCATCTATTTGGTCGGATGTATGTCGTTACAACGCACACTTTTACAACGCATGCACTTACAATGCATTTTTTACAACGCAACATCCACTACAACGCATTCCATTACATAGCATGACACTACAACGTATTTTTAAAAACTACCTTTACAACGCATTCCATTACATCGCATACTACCTTTACAACGCATACCATTACAACGCATAATATTAAATTGCATTTAAGGTAAGTATTGGATAGTATAGGGGTAAAAATTACTATTCTAACTCCAGGGGGTGCAACAGTAGGGTAAGTGTTGGATAGTGTAGGGGTTTTAATGTAATATTATGCGTTGTAATGGTATGCGTTGTAAAGGTAGTATGCGATGTAATGGAATGTGCTGTAAAGGTAGTTTTTAAAAAAGCGTTGTAGTGTCATGCGATGTAATGGAATGCGTTGTAGTGGATGTTGCGTTGTAAAAATTGCGTTGTAAGTGTAGTGCGTTGTAATAGTTGCGTTGTAAAGGTTGTTCACCATTTGGTCACGGCATCATTGGGGGGTGATGCTCCGCCAGAGCAAGCGGCATCCTCTTCGTCAGCAGCTTTGACCCCCACGCCCCTCTCATCCGTGGTACCCACAAGAACACTATCACCCCTAGACCCCGGGACCAGTGAAGTTTCCACCAGATCCAAAAAGCAACTAAGGGCCAGCACAAGGGGCAGCATGGCAGGATCATCCCTAACAGCTAATAGTGAACCACTGGCAATACGGAGCAAGCGCAGTGTTAATGTTAATGTTAGTGGGATTTATAAAGCACACGAATACTCGGGGGTGTCTTGGTGCTTAGAAGGCAGTAGACCCGACCCGGTGTCTAATTCTGGAATAACCAGGTTTTTAGCCCTTTCTTAACAATGGTGAGAGAGCTGGCACTTCTGAGCTCAATGGGGAGTGTATTCCAGAGTTTAGCGGTGCAGTAGAAAAAACTACGGCCGCCCCAGTAAGAAGATCGAATTCTAGGTATTGCCATAAGTCTGGCCCCTGTAGAACGAAGTTGTCTGGCTGGTTCATACCAGACGAAGCGATTTTGGAGAAAGAGTGGTCCTGTGCGGCTCAGTGCCTTGTATGCCAGGCATAGGGCCTTGAATTTGAACCGTTTTGTTACCGGGAGCCAGTGCAGGCCATAAATCTCTTTGGAAACAGATTTGTGCCTGGGAATGTTAGCCAGCAGCCGAGCTGCTGTGTTTTGACAAGTCTGAAGCTTTTTTAGACATTGCTTCTGTATGTTCAGATAGAGCCCATTACAATAGTCCAATTTTGACTGAACCATCGATGGTACCACTGTCTTCCTCGTGTCTGCGGGGATGTAAGGGAAGATCTTCCTTATTTTCGTAATGAGAAAATGGGAGGCGGAGACAATGGCATTTGTCTGATGTGAAAGTGCTAGTTTGTTGTCAAACCATACTCCCAGATTTTTTGCCTTGTATGCTGGTTTTGGTGGTTCACCCATCTCTGCCGGCCACCACAGGTTGCCCGAGTTGGGTTGGATGTTGCCAAAAATTAGGACCTCGGTTTTTTCAGAATTGAGTTTAAGACAATGTGTGCCCATCCATCTGTTTATTGCACTCATGCAATTCTGAAATTGTTGAGCCGGGGAGGCCTGATTTCTTTAGACAGCCACCACTATCTGGGTGTCGTCAGCGTAGAACGTCAGGCTAAACCGAAAATCGCGGTTCAGAGGAGCCAGTTCCGAGACATAGACATTAAAAAGAAATGGGCTTAAGGAAGAGCCCTGTGGCACTCCGCACGGGAGGGTATATGGCTCCGAATGATACCCATCAACTGATACTGTGAGTCTCCTGTCTTTGAGAAAGGAGGACAGCAGGGCTAGTGCCGCTCCCTTGACCCCCAGGCTGTCCAGCCGCTGCTGCAGAAGAGCGTGATCCACAATATCAAAAGTGGCTGACAGATCGAGGAGCACAAGGGCGGCTGTACCGCCTCCATCCATCACCGCTCTGATCTCTTCAGTGGCTTTGATGAAAACCGTTTCCATACTATGCTCGTGATGGAGGGATTGATCAAGCAGATTCTTTTCACACATAAATTGGGATAGTTGAGTATTCATAATTTTCTAAATTATTTTGGCTGGCAGCGGCAGCCGGGCTATTGGACGATAGTTGTTCAGGTTAGACCCATCCAGATAGTTTTTTTTAGCAGTGGAAGGATGGAGGAATCTTTCCATCTAAATGGAAAATATCCGGTGTTGAATGTAGAGTTGAAAATTTCTGTGAGTCCCGGGCTCACCACTTCTGCTATCTCTTTTAACAAGGCCGGCAGACATGGGTCGGAAGGAGATACTGACTTCGCTTCTCTTATATATTTTTCCACTGCCTCCGATGATGTAGCGGAGAAACAGAGGAGGGTGTTATTTTTGTACTTAGGACTTATTGGTCGAGTGGTGGGAAGGTGGCCTGAAGTATCCTCAAAGATGTTATAAATGTCCAGGACTTTGGCTTTAAAGGCTGCTGCGATATCGTTGCAGAACTTTTGATCGCCCTTAATCCCCGTGATCTTGGGTACGGCTAGTTTATGTACAACAGCAAATAACTCTTTGGATGAGTTTTTTGCTTTCTCAATCTGTTTAGAAGAAGTCCCTTTTCTCTGATATCAAAAGGCTTTTGTATTGTGTTAGGGCAGTTCTGTAGGCCACTTTATCGGCTGTGTAGTAATTCGCTCTCCAACCCCTTTCCAATCGACAGCACGTTTGTTTTTCCTTCCGCAGTATTCAGAAAACCAGGGGGCAGAAGAGGTACTCCTATTCCCTGAGGCTTTTTTTATAGGCACCGAGGCCGTAACAGCGTTTTAAGCCAGTCGGTGTACTTAGTGACAGCTAGATCTGGATTAACATTAAATAGTGGACGTGTATACTCTAAGTAAGTTAGGAGGGTAATTGTATCTACATTATTCCATTCTATATAGGTCGAGGAAGGGGGCTTTGTGGTCCTTCCATGCCTGATAATGGGGACTGGGATGTTGAACATTATTAAAGCATGATCTGTCCATGTCAGCGGAAGGGTTTATTTTAGTGTAAGCCCCTGCGCCGAGATAAAAATGCCGGCTAATGTGTGCCCAGCCTTATGCTTGGTAGTCTTTACTAGCTGGGCTAAGCTTCTGCAAAAGCCTAAATCAAAGCAGCAGCCGCCCAAACTATATAACCAAGAACTTACGGTCCCTGAAGGCAGACAAGGGTCACCCTCCAGCCCAATGATTCCTGATGGTAGCAGTGATCAGTGGAATCAACTTGAGACATTGATGTCTGTACTTTTGGACCCTATATTATGTAAGTTACGGTCAATCGAGGAGAAACTGTTGCTGATTGAACAGTTAAATAAGCCCCCATTTACAACAGGGGTTTGTCGTTGTAATAGTCCTGATATCCCTGACCAACAACCACATGTACCATCTGTCGCCCAGAAGGCACAGGAAGAGGGAGGGCCCCTGAGAGGGAAACCAATACCATCATTAGTGTCCTCAACGGGCCTTGACCCTCGAGCAGACAGTAGGGCTGCCATGGTATCCCACATCCCTCAACGCAACCCGGTAGCAACATCCTCAAAGGTACACTTTAGGAACTCGGGGGCAAGGGAAGCAAGGACAGTGGAGGCAGGGAATGAGAAGGGGCAACAGGAGAGCGGTGAAACGACCACGAGGGAGCGTATAGCACACCATCAATACATGAGAGGGGAAAATACTCTAGTCGCCCCCAATAGTTGTGAGCTTCCAGTAATAGATCTCCCTCCAGCCAGCTGCCCATACACAGTGGTCTTGACAGGTGTACCAGGACTTAATAACACACACGAGGAATCCACTGTGCAGCTAATCAATAAAGTGGCACACTGGTTGTGCAAATATGCTAGATTTAATATCAAAGAGCACCGGCACATTCTTATGGCCAGGAGGGTCTCATGGATTGGCAAGTTGAGTAAAGTTTTCTCAGGAGACAGCGTAATTGTTACGTTTAGATACCCCAATTTAGCGCATAGGATCCTCTCGCAGTCAGCTGGCTTATTCGTCTTAGAGTCCGGCATTAAACCACTACCTTTGGGCTTTTTCTATAGGCCGATGCCCTGTTTTATTTCTTCACAACATTATGCAGGACAGGAGGAGGGAACTGGGGGGCGGTAAGCCTGTGGCTCTAAGTAATGCATTTGCCCCCCCTGGATGATCTGAATGACATCGACTGACAACACCATAGGGAAGACGTGGGTAGAGATAGTGATATTTGTTTGGCTAACACTGGTTTAGTAAAGAGGGGAGAGGAACTCCACCTCGGGATAACATCACAAACCCCAAAGGAGAGTAGGGAGTCTGGCATCCCTGGGACAAATCCCATAGACAGGCCAACCATTCTGCAGTGTAGTTCCGGGCTGGTTGACCCTTGCCCAGGGTGCACCAGGAGAGACATAAAAATAATCTTGTGGAATATAGCAGGATTGTCTAATAAATTTGGGGAGGAGCAATGGCTTACCTATATCAGGAAGTTCCACGTAAAATGTTTGCAGGAAACATGGGAGACAAGTAAAAAAAATTAAATTGAATGATATAAAACCTTCTTTTGCCCAGTAGTCAGATCGGTCTCCGTCAGAGCTAAGGAGGGCTTAATTATGTTTATAGATCTGAGTATTCAGGGAAGCTGGTAGAACCTGGCATGGGACTCAAATGTGGCCCAGGGACTCAAATTTTCGAATAACACCTATAGGGTGGTTTTAGTAAACTTTTATAATGCAATGCCAAATGTGCCGGGCCGGAGTGGTCTCCAAGAATTAAACACAAGGCTGGAGTATACACAAGAGAAAGGGCTGGCGCAATCACACCTGATCTTAGTAGGGTATTTCAACTGTCATCTGTGCCCACATTTGAGGGAGGCTCAGGGTGATTGGTCATCCTGTCCGTTAAGGAAGGGTCCGCATTTGGAGCACACCCAGGAAGGGAGGGAACTGACTGGTATTTTATACACCTATGGGTTAATCCACACGATGGACATCATCTACAATAACAAGAGTATTCCGGCACCGCCTACATTTAAAGGGAAAGGATGCCGCTAGTATATCGATTTTATCTTTGCTTCCTCTATACTGGAAAGAGGTATACCAAACTTCAATATCCAATACAGTGTGTTTAGGGATGTATGACAGTACAACGCGTGTCATTACAACGCGTGCAGTTACATCGCATGCGTTACAACGCATGCGATGTTACAACGCTACGCCATTACAACGCAAGTCTTTACATCGACTTGCGCTAGATGGCGTGCTAACATTAGAAAAGTGTAATTTACTATTCCAACTCCAGTCCACTTAACAGTAGGGAAGGTGTTGGGATAGTAAACTACACTATTTGTAATGTTAGCACACCATCTAGCGCAAGTCGATGTAAAGACTTGCGTTGTAATGGCATTGCGTTGTAACATCGCATGCGTTGTAACGCATGCGATGTAAAAGCTGCGCGTGGTAATAACCGCGTTGTAATGGCTGTTCCCCGTGTTTAGTGATAATAATCCTCTCATTTTGTCGCTTGCTGTCCAGCACCACCCCCAAGCACGAAACAGATGGGCAGTGGGCTCGAAGATCGCTGTGACGGACCAAGGCAGAAGGTTGCCATGGGCCCAGGTTGACTCTGTTGCTTTTAATGTTTCCCTGTTTGATAGAGGCAAGCAGGACATTTTGAAATGTCTAGATTTAGGAGTGCAAGGTGCCAAATTAATAGATGCTTTTAGGAAAATTGCGAATTTGATGGATAGCTTACTGAGGTCCTCAACACATGTGCACAGTGTGGGTGCACCTAGGTGGTTTGATAGCCAAGGCTCTCGGGCCCTAAGAGAGCTAAAAGTGGCACTCAAGCAGACACCGAGGGACAGGGTGCGGATGGCGGTTTGCCGCTTAAATTACACGCAAGCCGTCAAAGGACGAAAGGGTCAACTACAGCGTAAAGCTTGGGAGGACCTCATGGAGGCGACGGAACGGAAGGACTCTACCCTCTTTTGGAGAGTAATTAACAACCCCTGTTTTAAGGATCTGAATACGCCAGGATTAAGTAATAACATTCCACCTGAGCAATGGCAGCAGCATTTCTAGAGTTTGTATAACCATGTACATAGTATGGAAGAGCCCCAGACCCCGACCCCAACACCAGATACAAACTTGGTGACCTTTTCCTTGGATAAAGTGAGTTTAGTAATCGAGGGTCTGACGAGGAACAAGGCTCCGGGCCCAGATGGGATTCCACCAGACCTCCTTCGCTGCAACACGGGGGTATGGGACCCACTTTTAACTATGGTACTAAATGCAGCGATAAATTCAGCAATGCCAGCATCCTGGTCTTCTGCCTGTATTTTGCCTATCTTTAAGAAAGGCGATAGGGACAGCCCACACTATTATGCCCCATATCGCTGATTGATGTCTCGGCGAAGGTTTTAGGGCGGGTGATCTTAAACAGGTTGATGGAATGAGCAGAGGCCAAACAAATCATTACGGATGTCCAATATGGGTTTCGACCCGAGAAATCTACCACAGATCAATGCCTCAATCTGTACCTCACTAGCGCAAAATGTACAGTAGCTAAGTTAGGGGCATTGTACTTAGCTTTCATGGACCTCACTGCGGCCTTTGACTGCGTGAATCGCCGTAAACTGTCGGTACTAATGGGCAAACTCGGGGTGGACTCGGGAATAATTAATATGCTTCAATCATTACATCTTAACACCACAGCGGCTGTCAGATATACTCAGGAAGGGAAGATCACAGATTATTTAAAGAGCTCAAGTGGGGTCAGACAGGGATGTATACTAGCGCCATTCCTGTTTACTTTATTTATCAATGGCCTAGATCACAACCTGACCGCCATTAAAGCAGATCCCCCGGTGATAGGTGCAAGAGCAGTTCCGGTTCTGCTTTACACAGATAACACGGTGCTCCTTGCCAGAACCCCAAATGGCTTGCAGCTCTTAAGTGATGGCTTTGTGACGTTCATGGAAAACCTGGATATGTCCCCTAACCTCACAAACTCATATATCATGGAAACGGGGAAGAAGACAAACAAATCCTATAAGTACACCATAGGCTCATACACCCTAGGGAAAGTCCCAGCCTTCGCATACTTGGGCATGTTTTTCGACAGGCACTTGAATTTTAAACATTTATTGGATGAGAAGTGCCTGGCCTTGACCAGGTCTACAGGGTCCATCGCAAATTTTGCACAAAGGCTAGGATGTTGGACCCCGGACACTATATTAAAGTTATATAATTCAATTTGTTGCTCCAAGGTCTTATACGGAAGCGAGGTGTGGGGTTTCGTGAAGGCTAATAATTTGCAAAGGGAAAAGAACAAATATCTTAGGCGCTTACTGAAAGTCCCTCATAGTGCCCCGGCTTTTAGCGTTCACGAAGAATTGGGGATCAAATACATTTCTGATCTGGTGGCAGTAAAACCCCTACTTTGTTGGTTGAAGGTTTGGTCAAACGTAGAGGCGGGGTTTATGCGGCCGGTAATCCAGGACTGTCTCTCCTTGGACTACGCGATGAAGATTCCCTGGATAAAATATGTCAGGGATTAATTTCTTAAACTAGGGCGGGAAGACCTGTTCACCAAACCGGGCAAAACGAGGACCCAGGATAAGGTAGATACCAAAGGCTTGTACTTTAAGTTCGCTATGGCACAACGTGAAGCGACCAAACTCGCTAAACAGAGGGTGAGAGATCATATATTGGTCAAAACAACCCAGGGTACAGAACCATATTTAACACTAATGACAGGTGCACATGACAGATTTTTAATCACTCATTTTAGATTCAATCTTATTCATCATTTATTGGGGGTTCTGGCAGGTTTTATAATGAACTCAGAAGAGAGAGGGCCCTGTGGCTGCGACAACAGGTCTCCACAGGACACCCTACATCTGGTCCTACTGTGCCCGTATTACGCTTATTCCAGCCAGGCTATCTTGAGTCCAGTGGTAAAGTGAGCAAGGGACTCACGTCTGGGCATACCCTGCCAACTTAGGGCAAACAAAGCGATACCAAAGGGGATGATGGACGGAGCGCTTGAGCAAATCAAACACTCACCCCCAGTCAACTGATCTGGGTATGTCCAGACGTGGATCCCTTGCTCACTTTACCACTGGATTCAAGCTAGCCTGGCTGATGAGGGTTATGAACCCGAAACCGGTCCCAGGATGCTTGTTTCCGGTCCAGGGAAGACATGGCTTGGCAGTTCGGGCTGGGCTGTTCCAATGAGGCACAGGGTCAGACTGATTTGCATATGGCCATGTCTGAACTGGGGTGGCAGAGTGGGCTAGAGAACGGTGATGGGTCAAACCCGGATCTGTTGACTGGGTGTGAGTGTTTGATTTGCTCAAGCGCTCCGTCCATCATCCCCTTTGATATCGCTTTATATTTATTTTAAAACAATATCTTATTCGTGCTGAAATGGGGATGAATTGGTAGTCATAATTAGTTGCACTGGAGGATAAATTAAAGCATAAAATAATGGTTTTAATCATGTATATTGTAATCCTTTTTATAACATGTTTTTTGTGAATTGAGTAATTATTGTAATCAATGTATCTTTTATGGTTATATTTGTATATGCCGAACAAAGATAATAACTTTGAAATTTGAAATTTATCAACAGCAGCTTTCGCTTTTCTCACAGACTTTTTAGAACAGAACTTGGATTTAAGCTACAACCTACAACCTACATCCTGCAACATACATCAGGTTTGCTCAGCCTTTACCATGTTGAACATGAGTAGTTCTTCCACCTCAAACTTTGTTAATTTTAAAATGCACAATGACACTTGTCTCAAAGGCTTACGCAATTGGCACTCAGTAACTCCATGTGTTACATGACTATGGTGCCTAGAGTGATGTAATATGTGAGGTCATAAGAAGTTCATGAATAGGGTCCAAGTTAAAGTTAACCCAGTAAATTATAACTGGTGAATATATATATATATATATATATATATATATATATATATATATATATATATATATATAGATATTTTTTTCTTTTTTTTCTTCATTTTTAAGGTTAAAAAATACATTTTTTATTACAAAATTTAAATATGTAAAATAGTTAAACATAAGTTGAAAATTTTATTTAAATTATACTACATATTAAATAACAATAAAACGGTAAGTGTATTTTAAAAAAAACCAGTTTAAATAATATTTAGAAATTAATATATTCAATTAATTTATTATTTGATACACTTTGACTTCAAAGGATTAATGTGCTGGAGCTTCTTTAAATTTATTCTAGATTAATAATATATATTTTAAATTATTTATTGTTTAAATTAATATATATATATATATATTATCTACTGGCGGTCGCCAGTAGATAGTTATAGTTAGGACCGTCTTTCCATAGGAAATCTCAAAATTCTATTTTGAATAACTTTGGCGCCGGTTGATGAATCTTCGCGAAATTTTCAAAACTAATGGGGCACTCCGTTCAGCTCCTACCCTGAAAGTCTCTGGGTGATTCGTCAAGCGGGGGCCGAGAAAAAAGGGGGTTCCCAAAACGCGTTTTCCCATGCATTTTTCTATAGGACCTTTAGTCGAAGGTACAGCCCGAACGGCTGAACAGAATTACTTGAAATTTGGCAGAGAGGTAGTCCTCAGGTCAGGGAAGTGCCTTTTGCAGGTCTGGTGTCAATCTGTTCAGTATTTCCTGAGAAAAATAGCATTTAAAAGCATATAAATATCTATACGCGCACGGTGCCATGCGTGAGCGAAATTCTGATTGGTTGTTAGATGTCAGTCAACATTTGAATCGGTCGAAATCAGGAAGTGTTGGCCGCCATTTTATCTCTCGCACTGAAAAGGAAAGGGGGAAAAAAGGTGGAAAACGTGAAAAGGGGGCAGGGAAGAGAGTTCCTGACCCCCTAGCCTTTGTCAGGGGGTCACAGAAAGACCCCCAAGGGTGAAATAAACATTTTATATTTTTTTATAAAAATCGCGGGGTGCGCGCACGGTGCGTGCAGCGCACCGGGCGCCCAATGCGCGCGCACGGTGAAATACCTTAAAAAAATATATATATTTTAATAAATACATAACTTAGCATTTAAAAAAACGTACAAATTCACTGAAAAAACCATAGGTTTCACACACGTTATAGTTAGGAATTAGCATTTAAAAAACCTTGCAAATTCACTTAAAAAACCATCGGTTTCACACAGGTTATAGTTAGGTGGACATTTCACTCGTAAAAAACCAATGAAATTCCCCCGTTATAGTTAGTTCAGATAACTATAACTCACGCGACCGCCACTCTATCACAAGGATGATGTCATCAGTGATGTCATGAGTGATGCCACTGACCATGTCATGAGTGATGTAATATGTGACGTCATGAGCAGTGGATTGCGGGCGCGTGAGTTATAGTTATCTGAACTAACTATAACGGGGGAATTTCATTGGTTTTTTACGAGTGAAATGTCCACCTAACTATAACCTGTGTGAAACCTATGGTTTTTTAAGTGAATATATATATATATATATATATATATATATATATATACACACATATATATGCTGCTTGTTGGCTGTTGTATGTATGCCAATTCTATGCCGGTGCCAGGAACCATAAATTACGCCAAAGGGACTCTGACTCCAATAGGGAAGGAAATGCGGCACACCAAATCCACCACGAGTGGTTTTTGTTCAGAGCAAAAAAACAAACAAAGAACAACGCGTTGTTCTTTGGTTTTTTTTGCTCCGAAAAAAAACTACTCATGGGGGATTAGGTGTGCCGTGTTTGCTTCCCTATTGGAGTCGGATTCCCTTTGGCACATATATATATCAACCTCCTTGGTCCAGTAGAAGGCTGGGTGCCGAAACATGTAGACCGTCCATAACGTTTGATTGCACTATGGTGTGTTAATTAAACACTTTAAACAATACCTGCTCTTCATGGTGCTGTGAATTCTTTCACGTGTGGAGGAGCGAAGCATGGACATACATATATATATATATATATATATTCACTGAAAAAAACATAGGTTTTACAGACGTTATAGTTAGGAATTAGAATTTAAAAAAAACTTTGATATTCACAAAAAAACATAGGTTTCAGGGACGTTATAGTTAGTTGGACATTTGACATTCACTGGATGATGTCATCAGTGATGTCATTTGAGATGTCATCAGTGATGTCACTGACCATGTCATTAGTGATGTAATATGTGACATCATCAGCAGTGCATTGCGGGCGCGTGAGTTATAGTTAGCTCAATTAACTATAACAGGCGAATTTCTCTGGTTTTATATGAGTCAAACGTCCAACTAACTATAACGTCCCTGAAACCTATGGCTTTTTAGTGAATATATATATATATATATATATTATTTTAATACACTTTAATAACTTTCCCTATCCTTTCCTAGCTCCATCTATTTTTGAAAAGTTACTAGTCATAGCTTTCCACTAGTAAATCCTGTTGCTGGTGCCCCATTTGAGGGGATGGAGACATGTAAGCCTGCACCTAGATGTATTGCATTTTATTTCAACATTTATATAGTCAACACTCCGGCTAGAGAATAACACAAAAGTGTAGAGTTACACCTATGTGTAACTGTATACATGTATATTTACTTTTGTGAATAGGCCCCATAATTCCGATGGAGCTAGGAACGTCTCTTACTGGCCCCAACTGAAGGATCAGTCCAGTCGTAATGAGGGCCATTCAAGACTCAGAGTCCAGCCCGGTGCTGAAATTGTAAAAAACATAAGTCCTGGGGCCCTTATCAGGAGGCCAGTGCAGGTGCACAAACCATTGCACATGTCGGCGCTGCTAGTGAAAGAACCAACACAACCACTAACTATTGAACTCCTACAAGTGTGATAACTCAGGCTATTCCAGGCCACCAAAAGCTAAACAAATGTCTTGCGTGGCAAGTAATAGTCATTTTTAATGTGTTTTGAATTCATAAACAACTGTTGTTGTGCTCATCTCTAAATTAGACTAATAACGTTATCATGTGGCAGACTGTCATATGCCCTTGTGTTGACAATTAAGTGCCGGTGCCAGCACCGGGAACCACCGGCTCAAATTAAGCACTGGCTGTTTGTGGGAACTCGAATTCACTTTTATAACCCAGGTGCTGCTACAGGCCTGTTGCGCTCTGCTGGCCTCTGGATTGGCACGTTATAAACTCCCCAATAAAATAGATAAACTAACATTACCAACAAGTTACCACAACTCTCAGTCTCGGCTTCATTAGTACATCAAGTCAAATAGCATTTTGTGGGTTTTTTTCCCTTGATTAAATATTCACATTTGGAATTTGAAAATCCTGTCTTTTCTTGCATATTCGTTTTGTTGTCAGACTTCGCTGAAATGTGAAATGAGTAACTGTTGTGACCGTGTATCAAAATAATGAGGAATTCAGCGGTCGCTTCATTGAGGACGGGAATTTCATTCATTCATTAACCCACTCCTACGCAGGCAGTGTCACTCACGCATGGCGCTGGAACCCGCAATAAGAAATCAATCATTCAGGCGGAAGGCAGAAAGTTTGACATTCCCACATTTATATAGAAAAGCGTACAATCTCATGCCTCGTGTGCCCCCGTCGGAAGTGACGCAGCTAATAACTGCTGCAGAAGATAACATTTCATCAAAGATGCACATTATTACAATGGCTGCCTCTCCTCAGCATCCCGAGATGTGTTTAAGGAACGCGGAAAACGGCATGGCTGCCAGACAGCGCCACCTACCGGCCGCTATGTGGAAGCACGACCAGAAGGGGTTTACGCTATTAGTGTGCAAAGGAAGTACTGACTATAGGGTGCAGCAAATGTCGACCCTGCCTTCTGGTGCACGTGCAAAGAACGGAGCAACTGCACTTGTGTGTTCAATTTTGCAATTTATTGGCACAGGTTGGGATCTTTATAAGGCAGAGCCGGAATCTGATGCAACGGGGGTAAATACAATGAACATAGTGTGTGGTAATTAAACCGCGTTGCTCTCTGCTGAAGGAGTGAACAGTTGTGGCTCGCACGCCCCATACTTATGGGCCCGAACCTAAGAGCGCTATGTCCGGGATCACGTCTCAAGGCTCTTTGCATCCACCCACCAAACTCAGCAGCAAAATTCAGAAAACAAATAACGACGTATTTGTGCATCGTGACATTTCTTTCCACCTTCGTGAAATCTGGACGTTCCAAAGCAAAAATAATTAAGGCACACAATAGAATGTTCATATTAGGATGGCCAAATATTTGGATATAAAGAGGATTATAACTGTCATAAAGATGTGCTGGTGATGTCATAATGCCCAACTAGCCAATCAAAACGTGGCTCTCCCAACTGTTTCTGCTACGGCTGCAGCTTTGCTCACGAGGCTCGTTAGGATGTCACACCGGGGCTCGTAATGACGTCACATCGGGGCTCGTCATGACGTCACGACGGGGCTCGTTAGGACGTCACACCACTCCTTCACGTGTCGCAAGCACAGCAAATAAACACAGTTTATCGATACTTTTCAAACGAAACGCACATGAGGAGTTTTCTAACCTCCTGCTGCACTCACTGAGCTTTTTTGAAATAGCACTAATTACCTGGAATTATGCTATTGTACGGCCGCTGCAATTTTCGCATAATTATAGATTTGGCGCATTTGCCACATAATTCATCATCTGCACCATAATCGGCAGATTTTAGCCAAAAAAAAAGTTGTTTGTAGCTCAAACGGTTCAAAAGTTACTAAAAACGCATCAAAACGTGTTACAGCGCAGCGGAAGGCCTTTTGCAAAGGTTGACTGGTCACCTTTCTGTTGCTTATTGCTATATTTAGGTATTAAACTAGTACTGAGGTGCACCCAGTGCCTAGACAGACTTAACAAGTGTAAAAAGTGCAAGCAAATGAAGTAATTCTATTTAAAAATGTGCTTTATTATGCAGCATAATTTGCCTTTTCTTGGTGCATAATTTACTCAACCCTGCCGCATAATTTGGACCTTTCCTGCCTCATAACTCCAGTGGACCCCACCTACAGTTCATCCTATGCCATCCCTTCAGTTCGGACACGCAGCTGCAGGTAGAGCAAACTTAATTACCACGAATGGCAAAAATGTGTCCCTTGTTGTGAGATTCTGTATTAATTCTTGGGGGTGGGGGGGGGGCGCCCATCAAGCTGAGATTCAAGTACATTGTTAGGTAGAACACAATTTCAATGAGACCACCTGGACTTAAACTCTTGTAGTAATGGTGTAACACAGAAGGCTAATCCCCAAAGAAATGTGTGCAGAGACTTTCAGCAGCACCCAATCAAGATTAAAGTCAAGAAACTAAGCAGTAAAATTCCCAAATCAGTTTAGCAAACACAGAAAGAATCTGAATCAACAAAGGAAGACCAAAATAACAAAAGTGTGAAGTTTAAAAGTGAGAAAGAGGCATGAAACAGTAATGTTTCTATGAATATGGTAACGGGGACCGAGGCAAGACCCCAGGCAGGCGGCAGCCATGATGGAGACGAGGTTCATTCCTGGTCACACAGGTCAAGAGTCTTACTTTCAGAATCAGAAGGCGTTATGGAGCTGTAAATACCCCAGCATGGCAAAGCAGAGTGATGTGGGCAATGCTAGCTCCTCGAGGTCGGATGTCTGGTTTTGCTGCCCTGTCATCGCTCTGACACCTTGATGTGGTCCGGAGCAGGCCAGAATGGTTTTAATTCCCAGCTTTAGTAGATCTGGCTAACTTCCTCCTGCTCCCTCTTACAGTTCCCCGGTTGCTGGAGGACCCTCCTAGGGTACCACGCCATCATGGTAGGTAGGATCACCTGCTGTAGACGCAGCCTTCTAGGGTGCCACGCCATCATGGTAGGTAGGATCACCTGCTGTAGACGCAGCCTTCTAGGGTGCCACGCCATCATGGTAGGTAGGATCACCTGCTGTAGACGCAGCCTTCTAGGGTACCACGCCATCATGGTAGGTAGGATCACCTGCTGTAAACTCAGCCTTCTAGGGTGCCACGCCATCATGGTAGGTAGGATCACCTGCTGTAGACGCAGCCTTCTAGGGTGCCACGCCATCATGGTAGGTAGGATCACCTGCTGTAGATGCAGCCTTCTAGGGTGCCACGCCATCATGGTAGGTAGGATCACCTGCTGTAGACGCAGCCTTCTAGGGTACATCACCATCGTGGTAGGCAGGAACACCTGCTGTAGACGCAGCCTTCTAGGGTACCACGCCATCGTGGTAGGTAGGATCACCTGCTGTAGACGCAACCTTCTAGGGTGCCCCGCTGTTGGACTTGGCCCTTCTGGCCGGATCACCCCGAAACTTTTTGCTTAATATTGTGACTTGGTTTAGTGATTTTATTGACTTCGGCGCACTTTACCGCTGTGTCCCAGGGTAAAGTGCGTGCGTGTTGTGAGGTTGGCCTGCCCTCCCATAGGAATGCATGGGGGAATGTATTGGTCCCGGTAGTTCCTGATGCGTGGGGTGTGCAGGCCCGTGTTTGGTATGTGCGGACTCGTGGGAGTGAATGCTGCGCGTTGATGTGTGCGGCGTGCATGTACCTGGTGTGGAAGTGCCACTTCTAGAAGTGGGCACTTCAGTGTGCAGTCTGAAATGTGTGGCTTGTCTGGCGATTGGCTGGTGAGGTCAGGTGACGGACTAGGGAATTCCCCAGAGTCAGGAGGAGTCACCCAGTGGTGAATGGGGAGTTAGCATGTTGATGGCTGGGGAGGAGTGTACCTGGGTCCTGAATAGGACAGGGCTTCCCTCACACAATGCTGGCGCCGGCCCCTGTGGTGCGTCTAATGACCCTAGCCCTGCCAGTGAATAGGGAGAGGGGCTGAGCAAAACAAAGTGCTCAGGAACCTGTTGGAACTGGTTCGCCCCTTCCCTGCACCTTAGACAAAGCCTTGTACTGTATAAAAAGGGGCTGTGTCCCGTTACATGTTGTTCTCTTCCAGGATCCACTTGAGGGGGGCCTGCTGCTGCTGGGCGCCAGGAGAGACCGCCACTGGGGACTGCCTCCCTGCTGGAGGGCCCTGTGAGCTGGCTCTGGGCCCAGCCTTTGCCCCCTGCTCTCTGAAGGACCTTTTTGGGTGCTGGACCTTGCTTATAGCGCCTGGGAGCGCTTCCTGGACTTGGGAGCGCTGTGCACACTGTTTTCCCTGGGCTTGCTATCTTTATAGCGCTGGGAGCGCTTTTCTGAGCCTTGCAGCGCTGCGAGCGCTGGCTCACCTTATAGCGCTGTGAAGCGCTTTGATTCAGCTTGCGGGTGCCCACCCCGCTTATTTGCGTTTATTTCGAGGGAGCCTACCCCTCGTTGCCGCTGGGAACGTCACCGCCGCGGCCGGGCTTCAGTCGGAAGTCAGGCGGCTGAGGGCGGGCCTCCGGGACAACCGGAACTCAGAGAAGGAGGGCGGGAGCCTACCCCGCCTCCTGCCAAGCACCGCGGTTGCAGCCCGGTTGGAGAAGTTAAGATCCAGGCGGGAGCCCACCCCGCGCTGGACCGTGAGGAGGAGGGTGGCCAGAACTTGTGTGGAGGGGGCGCGAGGCACATTGTCGGTGCCTGCCCCTCCGCGAGGAAGCCTTGGAGTCCTTCACGCCCTCCCCCCCGAGAACGGAGAGAGGGAAGACGACGCGGGAGTCCCCGAGCAGCCCGGTGAGTGTTGAGAAGGGCTGGGGGACTCCGCGCATGTGCTGGGGGTGCGGGGGCAGTGATCGAGCCCCGTGAGGCTCCAAAGGTTGCCACAGCATTTCTCGAGCCCCGTGAGGCTCTAGGGGGGCATTGTGTGTAAAGAGTCCCCCGTGTGGGACTCCAACGAACGGAGGCCTTGTGGTGATTCGAGTCCCGGAGAGGGACTCCAACGAAGAGCGCAGTGAACGCTCCGACCTCGGGCATGTGGTTTCAGAGCCGTGAAGGCTCCCGGGGCATTGTTGTTTGAGCCCAGTGAGGCTCCAACGTTGTGCAGAGCCACGAGGGCTCTAGAGGGCATTGTCTGGTGTGCAGAGCGCCCGGAGCGCTCCAACGAGGGGGAGCACGACTGTTCCGAGCCACGAGGGCTCTAGGGGACATTTTTGGGTGAACAGAGCCCAGAGAAGGGCTCCAGAGGCACGCAGAGTGCCTGAAGTTCGTTTTCCAGCTGCCCAGCACTTAGTGGGCAGCTGCCACGTTTAGGTGGGGGACCATTCTTGTTTTAGTCTGCGCAGCTGGCGCAGCTTGACTGAACGCAGGGCGTCCTAGCCCCTTCCAGGCCAGTTGGCCCAGGGACTGCCACAGGTGGTGGCTCATGTGGAGTCTTGCGCAGTTGTTCCTACTTGCACCTCTGAATGTGTGTTGATGCATCATGTGCCATTGCTTTTACACCTCTGAATGTTTTATGCATCATGTGTGTTCCTTCCGTGCACCTCTGAATGTGTTTTGATGCGTCATGTGCCATTGCTCTACACCTCTGAATGTTTTAGGCATCATGTGTAACGTTCTATTACCCCTACAGGTATTGTGATACGTAGGTGGTTGTTGCTTTCTCCTAGTACAGGTGGTGCTAGTGAGGTTCTAGTTCCCTGCGTGACAGTCTCCTAAAGTAGTTAGGGTTACGTAGGTGGTACTTCCCCGATACCAGTAAGTACTGGTTGTGTGCTATACAGATTATTTTTGTGCTACCGTGATTTTATATATTTTGTGTGCTAAATATCTAAAAAGTGCTAATTCCTGACAGTGGTCCAGGTGGCCCTGTCTTGTACATAATCCCTTGTAAATTCTGCCCGTGCCTGATGGCACATTGTAAAGTGTGTATTTTTATCTAATGTGTTGTGTATAATACAAAGGTTATTTTTATAGAATACCTTGTGTGGAGTTTCCTTTGTGGTGGGCCTTGGGTGTTGTTGCTGGGTGCGCGCGCAAACGCTTTACACATCGCCTCAGAGATAAGCCTGACTGCTCGTGCCAAGCTACCAAGGGGGTGAGCAGGGGTTATCTTTGGCGTGTAACTTCCTTGCCCTGACTAGAGTGGTGGTTTCGGCCTGGCTTTGGCGCAAGCCTTAGCCAACCAGAAATCGCCAGGTCTAACATTGGTGGCAGCGGTGGGATTTGGGACTTGCGTTTGCGCTGTACCGCAGCAGCGACTGGCTACACCACAAAACTCTGCATTAGATAAATCACATTTTTAGGGATTATTGTTTTTGAAGTTCCTTTATTTCTTCTCCTGAAGGTATCATTGTGTAATTGTGTCCAGTACATTTGTCCCCCGCCCTGCGCCCAGAGTTTGGTACCTGTGTCACGTGGTGGTCAGGTTGAGGGATCAGGGGTGGTAGAAACTGCCTTACCAGTCCGAGGGGAGGGTTGTGTGTGGATGGTGTGTGGGGCACTAGACAGTGAGTGTGAGTTCTCTAGGATAGAGAGCTCACTGAAACCTTTTGTGAATTGTGTACTCCTGTGTAGCTCCGACCCCCAGGTTCCTTGTGTTGAACTCTTCTCAGGAACGTCCGCCAAAATGGAGCCTGCTTTTAACTTCTGTAGTCTGTTTAGGTACAGTAGGTTGGAGCTGGTAAGGTTCTGTGAGGAGAGGGACATAGAGGTGGGTGAGTCAGATACCCAGTCCAAACTGAGGGACAACCTTATCCTTTGGCAAAAGGAGGAGTGGGAGCGAGAGCGCAGCGAGGAAGATAGGGCCCGGGCCGCACGCCGAGAGGGTGGTGGGTCTGAGGGGAGCCCTGAGGAATCTGAAGAGGAGGAGGGTTACCTGACAGGGACGCCAGTAGAGAGTGAAGACCCCATAGATAGGGAGTCCCTTGCTGGGTCCAGTGTCAGGAGCAGCACCCCATCCCTTTCCCTGTCCCCAGAGGAGTGGGTAGATAGGAGGGAAGAGAGGGAGCATCAGCTGGCCATGGAGAAGCTCAGGTTGGAGCATGCCCGGGTGATGGCGCAGCTGACTATGGCAGAGAAAAAGCTGGAGACCGAGAGGGTCTTAGCGCAGGAGAGGATGGCGGAGGCGGAGAGGGCCTTCGCCAGGGAGAGATTAGCTCGAGGGTAAGTTGTCCCCAGAGCGCAGTGGTAGTTTTCTGGGCTCCCCAGGGAGGGTTGAGTCCAGTGGTGGCAGCAATAGAGAGACCAGTGCAGAGAGTCCCATTCCCAGTTCCCCCAGTATGGTACCTAGTTCCCGGGAGGAGGAATGTAGGTTGAAGTTCAGGGGCAGGAAGAAGCTGCCTCACCAGTCTTGGGAGAAGTTTGTGGAGGAATGCGAGGATGCACTGTTTGATTGGGTATGGGGTAGCACGAAGGAGGATTTTGAAAAACTGTATGATCTGCTCGTCAGAGAGCAGCTATCCAGTAGTTTTTATCCCGAGTTGCGCCAACACCTGTTAGCATGGGGGCACACTGATCCGTGGGAGCTGGCAGCGGAAGCAGACCGATGGGAACAGGCCCCCAGTTATGATGAGGAATGGGATAGTTCTTCCCACACTAGTGACTCAAGTTGTGGTTCAGGTACCTTCCAGCCCAGCGTGGTGGAAGAGGCTCCGTGTAGCCCAGCTAGGTCCCAGAGTAGCGAGGAGGGTGTAGGGGCTTACGGCCTGGCTCAGTGGAGCGGGAGTAAGTGGGTGACCGAGGGTCCCCAGACGTACGAAACCCTGCCTCAGGACTTGGGTGGTTTCAGGAGGGAACACCAAGTTGGGGACCTAGGCTGTCCTGTTAGCCCATTTGAGGAGGATCACCTAGTGAGTAGAGGACCGGGAGCGCCTGTAAGCAGGGCTCCTGTGGTTCTAGAGTCTGGCAGTACCGTTCCGGTAGGGAGGGTACAGGAGTCCAGCGTGAGGAGTGGTTGGGGGATGAGTTTCCCAGTGGATGCACCAGTGGACCAGGGACTAGCCAGTTGGGCTAGGGCTCCTTGGGGGGACCAGGGTGGCGCCACTTCGGTTCTGGGGGATCTTCGCGCACTGTCAGGTGGACAGGGGACGGGAGATCTGCGCCAGACAGACAGTCACACGACACATGGGTCATGTGTCAACCTCAGGGGGATGGCGTGTAAGTCCCCAGAAGTCCTGGAGTGCCAGGCAATTATTCCACCGAAGGTTTTAGACCGGAGGTTGGAAGGCCAGGTTCAGGAGCAGCCTGACCTGAAGGGTCTGACTACTGTAACCAGTGTCCTGACCGGTTCTTCTTCCAGAGGGACCGCCCCAGTTGGTAGGGAGCAGGACTCTGGAAGGGGGTGCAGAGGGTGGGAGAGCCCACCTCTGACCCCGGTGCAACCTGAGGGGTTAAACCCTAGGTTGGTAGACCGGTTCTCAGGGAAGGGTCCTGAGCTGGTTGGTGAGGTATGTTACGAGGGTGCCTCTCAGAGGAGGAGAGGGCGGAACCCTAGGAGAAGAGGCAGGGGGAGGAGAGCCTCACCCGCGACTTTTGGTCAGCCTGAGGGTACGGGCCCTAGGCTGGAGGATCAGTGGCAGTTTAGAACTGCCCTGATGAGGGGTAGAGTGGAGAATGGCTGCTATGTGCCAGGGGTTACTACCTCCCACTCTGTGGTTAGGCAAGGACCAGTGGCACCTGGGTGGCCTAGGGCCTGGTCTTGGCCGCGGACAGCTTGGGAGTACCAGTGGGGTAGCTCAGTTGGTCCGGAGAGTGGTTTGAGAAGAAACCCCAGGGGTTCACCGTGGTGTAGAACAGGAGGGTGTCCCGGCAGTGGCGGGCCCGCGTCCGTGTTCTATCGCCCCAAGCAGGGAAGTCCATCACGGTGGTGATTGGTCTACCCTGCGTTTTGGCTGGAAGGGGGTTGTGTTGGACTTGGCCCTTCTGGCCGGTTCACCCCGAAACTTTTTGCTTAATATTGTGACTTGGTTTAGTGATTTTATTGACTTCGGCGCACTTTACCGCTGTGTCCCAGGGTAAAGTGCGTGCGTGTTGTGAGGTTGGCCTGCCCTCCCATAGGAATGCATGGGGGAATGTATGGGTCCCGGTAGTTCCTGATGCGTGGGGTGTGCAGGCCCGTGTTTGGTATGTGCGGACTCGTGGGAGTGAATGCTGCGCGTTGATGTGTGCGGCGTGCATGTACCTGGTGTGGAAGTGCCACTTCTAGAAGTGGGCACTTCAGTGTGCAGTCTGAAATGTGTGGCTTGTCTGGCGATTGGCTGGTGAGGTCAGGTGACGGACTAGGGAATTCCCCAGAGTCAGGAGGAGTCACCCAGTGGTGAATGGGGAGTTAGCATGTTGATGGCTGGGGAGGAGTGTACCTGGGTCCTGAATAGGACAGGGCTTCCCTCACACAATGCTGGCGCCGGCCCCTGTGGTGCGTCTAATGACCCTAGCCCTGCCAGTGAATAGGGAGAGGGGCTGAGCAAAACAAAGTGCTCAGGAACCTGTTGGAACTGGTTCGCCCCTTCCCTGCACCTTAGACAAAGCCTTGTACTGTATAAAAAGGGGCTGTGTCCCCTTACATGTTGTTCTCTTCCAGGATCCACTTGAGGGGGGGCCTGCTGCTGCTGGGCGCCAGGAGAGACCGCCACTGGGGACTGCCTCCCTGCTGGAGGGCCCTGTGAGCAAGCTCTGGGCCCAGCCTTTGCCCCCTGCTCTCTGAAGGACCTTTTTGGGTGCTGGACCTTGCTTATAGCGCCTGGGAGCGCTTCCTGGACTTGGGAGCGCTGTGCACGCTGTTTTCCCTGGGCTTGCTATCTTTATAGCGCTGGGAGCGCTTTTCTGAGCCTTGCAGCGCTGCGAGCGCTGGCTCACCTTATAGCGCTGTGAAGCGCTTTGATTCAGCTTGCGGGTGCCCACCCCGCTTATTTGCGTTTATTTCGAGGGAGCCTACCCCTCGTTGCCGCTGGGAACGTCACCGCCGCGGCCGGGCTTCAGTCGGAAGTCAGGCGGCTGAGGGCGGGCCTCCGGGACAACCGGAACTCAGAGAAGGAGGGCGGGAGCCTACCCCGCCTCCTGCCAAGCACCGCGGTTGCAGCCCGGTCGGAGAAGTTAAGATCCAGGCGGGAGCCCACCCCGCGCTGGACCGTGAGGAGGAGGGTGGCCAGAACTTGTGCGGAGGGGGCGCGAGGCACATTGTCGGTGCCTGCCCCTCCGCGAGGAAGCCTTGGAGTCCTTCACGCCCTCCCCCCTGAGAACGGAGAGAGGGAAGACGACGCGGGAGTCCCCGAGCAGCCCGGTGAGTGTTGAGAAGGGCTGGGGGACTCCGCGCATGTGCTGGGGGTGCGGGGGCAGTGATCGAGCCCCGTGAGGCTCCAAAGGTTGCCACAGCATTTCTCGAGCCCCGTGAGGCTCTAGGGGGGCATTGTGTGTAAAGAGTCCCCCGTGTGGGACTCCAACGAACGGAGGCCTTGTGGTGATTCGAGTCCCGGAGAGGGACTCCAATGAAGAGCGCAGTGAACGCTCCGACCTCGGGCATGTGGTTTCAGAGCCGTGAAGGCTCCCGGGGCATTGTTGTTTGAGCCCAGTGAGGCTCCAACGTTGTGCAGAGCCACGAGGGCTCTAGAGGGCATTGTCTGGTGTGCAGAGCGCCCGGAGCGCTCCAACGAGGGGGAGCACGACTGTTCCGAGCCACGAGGGCTCTAGGGGACATTTTTGGGTGAACAGAGCCCAGAGAAGGGCTCCAGAGGCACGCAGAGTGCCTGAAGTTCGTTTTCCAGCTGCCCAGCACTTAGTGGGCAGCTGCCACGTTTAGGTGGGGGACCATTCTTGTTTTAGTCTGCGCAGCTGGTGCAGCTTGACTGAACGCAGGGCGTCCTAGCCCCTTCCAGGCCAGTTGGCCCAGGGACTGCCACAGGTGGTGGCTCATGTTGAGTCTTGCGCAGTTGTTCCTACTTGCACCTCTGAATGTGTGTTGATGCATCATGTGCCATTGCTTTTACACCTCTGAATGTTTTATGCATCATGTGTGTTCCTTCCGTGCACCTCTGAATGTGTTTTGATGCGTCATGTGCCATTGCTCTACACCTCTGAATGTTTTAGGCATCATGTGTAACGTTCTATTACCCCTACAGGTATTGTGATACGTAGGTGGTTGTTGCTTTCTCCTAGTACAGGTGGTGCTAGTGAGGTTCTAGTTCCCTGCGTGACAGTCTCCTAAAGTAGTTAGGGTTACGTAGGTGGTACTTCCCCGATACCAGTAAGTACTGGTTGTGTGCTATACAGATTATTTTTGTGCTACCGTGATTTTATATATTTTGTGTGCTAAATATCTAAAAAGTGCTAATTCCTGACAGTGGTCCAGGTGGCCCTGTCTTGTACATAATCCCTTGTAAATTCTGCCCGTGCCTGATGGCACATTGTAAAGTGTGTATTTTTATCTAATGTGTTGTGTATAATACAAAGGTTATTTTTATAGAATACCTTGTGTGGAGTTTCCTTTGTGGTGGGCCTTGGGTGTTGTTGCTGGGTGCGCGCGCAAACGCTTTACACATCGCCTCAGAGATAAGCCTGACTGCTCTTGCCAAGCTACCAAGGGGGTGAGCAGGGGTTATCTTTGGCGTGTAACTTCCTTGCCCTGACTAGAGTGGTGGTTTCTGCCTGGCTTTGGCGCAAGCCTTAGCCAACCAGAAATCGCCAGGTCTAACACCCGCCATCATGGTAGATAGGATCACCTGCTGTAGACGCAGCCTTCTAGGGTACCACGCAATTGTGGTAGGTAGGATCACCTGCTGTAGACCCAGCCTTCTAGGGTGCCACGCCATCATGGTAGGCAGGATCACCTGCTGTAGACGCAGCCTTCTAGGGTACCACACCATCGTGGTAGGTAGGATCACCTGCTGTAGACGCAGCCTTCTAGGGTGCCACGCCATCATGGTAGATAGGATCACCTGCTGTAGACGCAGCCTTCTAGGGTACCACGCCATCGTGCTAGGCAGGATCACCTGCTGTAGACGCAGCGTTCTAGGGTAGCACACCATTGTGGTAGGCAGGATCACCTGCTGTAGACGCAGCCTTCTAGGGTACATCACCATCGTGGTAGGCAGGAACACCTGCTGTAGACGCAGCCTTCTAGGGTACCACGCCATCGTGGTAGGTAGGATCACCTGCTGTAGACGCAGCCTTCTAGGGTGCCCCGCCATCATGGTAGATAGGATCAGCTGCTGTAGACGCAGCCTTCTAGGGTACCACACCATTGTGGTAGGTAGGATCACCTGCTGTAGACCCAGCCTTCTAGGGTGCCATGCCATCATGGTAGGCAGAATCACCTGCTGTAGACGCAGCCTTCTAGCGTACCACGCCATCGTGGTAGGTAGGATCACCTGCTGTAGACGCAGCCTTCTAGGGTGCCACGCCATCATAGTAGATAGGATCACCTGCTGTAGACGCAGCCTTCTAGGGTACCACGCCATCGTGGTAGGCAGGATCACCTGCTGTAGACGCAGCGTTCTAGGGTAGCACACCATCGTGGTAGGCAGGATCACCTGCTGTAGACGCAGCCTTCTAGGGTGCCACGCCATCGTGGTAGGTAGGATCACCTGCTGTAGACGCAGCTTTATAGGGTGCCACGCCATCGTGGTAGGCAGGATCACCTGCTGTAGACGCAGCCTTCTAGGGTGCCACGCCATCATGGTAGATAGGATCACCTGCTGTAGACGCAGCCTTCTAGGGTACCACGCCATTGTGGTAGGTAGGATCACCTGCTGTAGACCCAGCCTTCTAGGGTGCCATGCCATCATGGTAGGCAGGATCACCTGCTGTAGACGCAGCCTTCTAGGGTACCACACCATCGTGGTAGGTAGGATCACCTGCTGTAGACGCAGCCTTTTAGGGTGCCACGCCATCATGGTAGATAGGATCACCTGCTGTAGACACAGCCTTCTAGGGTACCACGCCATCATGGTAGATAGGATCACCTGCTGTAGACGCAGCCTTCGAGGGTACCACGCCATCGTGGTAGGCAGGATCACCTGCTGTAGACGCAGCCTTCTAGCGTGCCACGCCATCGTGGTAGGTAGGATCACCTGCTGTAGACGCAGCTTTATAGGGTGCCACGCCATCGTGGTAGGCAGGATCACCTGCTGTAGATGCAGCCTTCTAGGGTGCCACGCCATCATGGTAGATAGGATCACCTGCTGTAGACGCAGCCTTCTAGGGTACCACGCCATCGTGGTAGGCAGGATCACCTGCTGTAGACGCAGCCTTTTAGGGTGCCACGCCATCATGGTAGGTAGGATCACCTGCTGTAGACGCAGCCTTCTAGGGTACCACGCCATCGTGGTAGGCAGGATCACCTGCTGTAGACGCAGCCTTCCTGCGTATCACGCCATCGTGGTAGGCAGGATCACCTGCTGTAGACGCAGCCTTCTAGGGTATATTCACCATCGTGGTAGGCAGGAACACCTGCTGTAGACGCAGCCTTCTAGGGTACCACGCCATCGTGGTAGGTAGGATCACCTGCTGTAGACGCAGCCTTCTAGGGTGCCCCGTCATCATGGTAGATAGGATCACCTGCTGTAGACCCAGCCTTCTAGGGTACCACGCCATTGTGGTATTTAGGATCACCTGCTGTAGACCCAGCCTTCTAGGGTGCCACGCCATCGTGGTAGGCAGGATCACCTGCTGTAGACGCAGCCTTCTAGGGTACCACGCCATCGTGGTAGGTAGGATCACCTACTGTAGACGCAGCCTTCTAGGGTGCCACGCCATCATGGTAGATAGGATCACCTGCTGTAGACGCAGCCTTCTAGGGTACCACGACATCGTGGTAGGCAGGATCACCTGCTGTAGACGCAGCCTTCTAGGGTGCCACGTCATCGTGGTAGGATCACCTGCGTCTACAGCCAGGGTGTTCACCGCAGATCTCAGTCCCAGCAGTTCTGTTGGCTCTACCTCCAAGATGCCCAAGATGGTAGATAGGATCACCTGCTGTAGACGCAGCCTTCTAGGGTACCACGCCATCATGGTAGATAGGATCACCTGCTGTAGACGCAGCCTTCTAGGGTACCACGCCATCGTGGTAGGCAGGATCACCTACTGTAAACGCAGCCTTCTAGGGTGCCACGCCATCATGGTAGGTAAGATAACCTGCTGTAGACCCAGCCTTCTAGGGTGCCACACCATCGTGGTAGGCAGGATCACCTGCTGCAGACGCAGCCTTCTAGGGTACCACGCCATCATGGTAGATAGGATCACCTGCTGTAGACGCAGCCATCTAGGGTGCCACGCCATCATGGTAGGTAGGATCACCTGCTGTAGACGCAGCCTTCTAGGGTGCCACGCCATCGTGGTAGGCAGGATCATCTGCTGTAGACGCAGCCTTTTAGGGTACCACACCATCGTGGTAGGCAGGATCACCTGCTGTAGACGCAGCCTTCTAGGGTGCCACGCCATCGTGGTAGGTAGGATAACCTGCTGTAGACGCAACCTTCTAGGGTGCCACGCCATCATGGTAGGTAGGATCACCTGCTGTAGACGCAGCCTTCTAGGGTACCACGCCATCATGGTAGATAGGATCACCTGCTGTAGACGCAGCCTTCTAGGGTGCCACGCCATTGTGGTAGGTAGGATCACCTGCTGTTGAAGCAGCCTTCTAGGGTACCACGCCATCATGGTAGATAGGATCACCTGCTGTAGACGCAGCCTTCTAGGGTACCACGCCATCGTGGTAGGCAGGATCACCTGCTGTAGACGCAGCCTTCTAGGGTGCCACGCCATTGTGGTAGGCAGGATCACCTGCTGTAGACGCAGCCTTCCTGGGTATCACGCCATCGTGGTAGGCAGGATCACCTGCTGTAGACGCAGCCTTCTAGGGTACATCACCATCGTGGTAGGCAGGAACACCTGCTGTAGACGCAGCCTTCTAGGGTACCACGCCATCGTGGTAGGTAGGATCACCTGCTGTAGACGCAACCTTCTAGGGTGCCCCGCCATCATGGTAGATAGGATAACCTGCTGTAGACGCAGCCTTCTAGGGTACCACGCCATTGTGGTAGGTAGGATCACCTGCTGTAGACCCAGCCTTCTAGGGTGCCACGCCATCATGGTAGGCAGGATCACCTGCTGTAGACGCAGCCTTCTAGGGTACCACGCCATCGTGGTAGGTAGGATCACCTGCTGTAGACGCAGCCTTCTAGGGTGCCACGCCATCATGGTAGATAGGATCACCTGCTGTAGACGCAGCCTTCTAGGGTACCACGCCATCGTGCTAGGCAGGATCACCTGCTGTAGACGCAGCGTTCTAGGGTAGCACACCATCGTGGTAGGCAGGATCACCTGCTGTAGACGCAGCCTTCTAGGGTACATCACCATCGTGGTAGGCAGGAACACCTGCTGTAGACGCAGCCTTCTAGGGTACCACGCCATCGTGGTAGGTAGGATCACCTGCTGTAGACGCAGCCTTCTAGGGTGCCCCGCCATCATGGTAGACAGGATCAGCTGCTGTAGACGCAGCCTTCTAGGGTACCACGCCATTGTGGTAGGTAGGATCACCTGCTGTAGACGCAGCCTTCTAGGGTGCCACGCCATCATGGTAGATAGGATCACCTGCTGTAGACGCAGCCTTCTAGGGTACCACGCCATCGTGGTAGGCAGGATCACCTGCTGTAGACGCAGCGTTCTAGGGTAGCACACCATCGTGGTAGGCAGGATCACCTGCTGTAGACGCAGCCTTCTAGGGTGCCACGCCATCGTGGTAGGTAGGATCACCTGCTGTAGACGCAGCTTTATAGGGTGCCATGCCATCGTGGTAGGCAGGATCACCTGCTGTAGACGCAGCCTTCTAGGGTGTCACGCCATCATGGTAGATAGGATCACCTGCTGTAGACGCAGCCTTCTAGGGTACCACGCCATTGTGGTAGGTAGGATCACCTGCTGTAGACCCAGCCTTCTAGGGTGCCATGCCATCATGGTAGGCAGGATCACCTGCTGTAGACGCAGCCTTCTAGGGTACCACACCATCGTGGTAGGTAGGATCACCTGCTGTAGACGCAGCCTTTTAGGGTGCCACGCCATCATGGTAGATAGGATCACCTGCTGTAGACACAGCCTTCTAGGGTACCACGCCATCATGGTAGATAGGATCACCTGCTGTAGACGCAGCCTTCTAGGGTACCACGCCATCGTGGTAGGCAGGATCACCTGCTGTAGACGCAGCCTTCTAGGGTGCCACGCCATCGTGGTAGGTAGGATCACCTGCTGTAGACGCAGCTTTATAGGGTGCCACGCCATCGTGGTAGGCAGGATCACCTGCTGTAGATGCAGCCTTCTAGGGTGCCACGCCATCATGGTAGATAGGATCACCTGCTGTAGACGCAGCCTTCTAGGGTACCACGCCATCGTGGTAGGCAGGATCACCTGCTGTAGACGCAGCCTTCTAGGGTGCCACGCCATCGTGGTAGGCAGGATCACCTGCTGTAGACGCAGCCTTCCTGCGTATCACGCCATCGTGGTAGGCAGGATCACCTGCTGTAGACGCAGCCTTCTAGGGTACATCACCATCGTGGTAGGCAGGAACACCTGCTGTAGACGCAGCCTTCTAGGGTACCATGCCATCGTGGTAGGTAGGATCACCTGCTGTAGACGCAGCCTTCTAGGGTGCCCCGCCATCATGGTAGATAGGATCACCTGCTGTAGACCCAGCCTTCTAGGGTACCACGCCATCGTGGTAGGCAGGATCACCTGCTGTAGACGCAGCCTTCCTGCGTATCACGCCATCGTGGTAGGCAGGATCACCTGCTGTAGACGCAGCCTTCTAGGGTACATCACCATCGTGGTAGGCAGGAACACCTGCTGTAGACGCAGCCTTCTAGGGTACCACGCCATCGTGGTAGGTAGGATCACCTGCTGTAGATGCAGCCTTCTAGGGTGCCCCGCCATCATGGTAGATAGGATCACCTGCTGTAGACCCAGCCTTCTAGGGTACCACGCCATTGTGGTAGGTAGGATCACCTGCTGTAGACCCAGCCTTCTAGGGTGCCACGCCATCGTGGTAGGCAGGATCACCTGCTGTAGACGCAGCCTTCTAGGGTACCACGCCATCGTGGTAGGTAGGATCACCTACTGTAGACGCAGCCTTCTAGGGTGCCACGCCATCATGGTAGATAGGATCACCTGCTGTAGACGCAGCCTTCTAGGGTACCACGCCATCGTGGTAGGCAGGATCACCTGCTGTAGACGCAGCCTTCTAGGGTGCCACGTCATCGTGGTAGGATCACCTGCGTCTACAGCCAGGGTGTTCACCGCAGATCTCAGTCCCAGCAGTTCTGTTGGCTCTACCTCCAAGATGCCCAAGATGGTAGATAGGATCACCTGCTGTAGACGCAGCCTTCTAGGGTACCACGCCATCATGGTAGATAGGATCACCTGCTGTAGACGCAGCCTTCTAGGGTACCACGCCATCGTGGTAGGCAGGATCACCTACTGTAAACGCAGCCTTCTAGGGTGCCACGCCATCATGGTAGGTAAGATAACCTGCTGTAGACCCAGCCTTCTAGGGTGCCACACCATCGTGGTAGGCAGGATCACCTGCTGCAGACGCAGCCTTCTAGGGTACCACGCCATCATGGTAGATAGGATCACCTGCTGTAGACGCAGCCTTCTAGGGTGCCACGCCATCATGGTAGGTAGGATCACCTGCTGTAGACGCAGCCTTCTAGGGTGCCACGCCATCGTGGTAGGCAGGATCATCTGCTGTAGACGCAGCCTTTTAGGGTGCCACACCATCGTGGTAGGCAGGATCACCTGCTGTAGATGCAGCCTTCTAGGGTGCCACGCCATCGTGGTAGGTAGGATAACCTGCTGTAGACGCAACCTTCTAGGGTGCCACGCCATCATGGTAGGTAGGATCACCTGCTGTAGACGCAGCCTTCTAGGGTACCACGCCATCATGGTAGATAGGATCACCTGCTGTAGACGCAGCCTTCTAGGGTGCCACGCCATTGTGGTAGGTAGGATCACCTGCGGTTGATGCAGCCTTCTAGGGTACCACGCCATCATGGTAGATAGGATCACCTGCTGTAGACGCAGCCTTCTAGGGTACCACGCCATCGTGGTAGGCAGGATCACCTGCTGTAGACGCAGCCTTCTAGGGTGCCACGCCATCGTGGTAGGCAGGATCACCTGCTGTAGACGCAGCCTTCCTGGGTATCACGCCATCGTGGTAGGCAGGATCACCTGCTGTAGACGCAGCCTTCTAGGGTACATCACCATCGTGGTAGGCAGGAACACCTGCTGTAGACGCAGCCTTCTAGGGTACCACGCCATCGTGGTAGGTAGGATCACCTGCTGTAGACGCAACCTTCTAGGGTGCCCCGCCATCATGGTAGATAGGATCACCTGCTGTAGACGCAGCCTTCTAGGGTACCACGCCATTGTGGTAGGTAGGATCACCTGCTGTAGACCCAGCCTTCTAGGGTGCCACGCCATCATGATAGGCAGGATCACCTGCTGTAGACGCAGCCTTCTAGGGTACCACGCCATCGTGGTAGGTAGGATCACCTGCTGTAGACGCAGCCTTCTAGGGTGCCACGCCATCATGGTAGATAGGATCACCTGCTGTAGACGCAGCCTTCTAGGGTACCACGCCATCGTGCTAGGCAGGATCACCTGCTGTAGACGCAGCGTTCTAGGGTAGCACACCATCGTGGTAGGCAGGATCACCTGCTGTAGACGCAGCCTTCTAGGGTGCCACGCCATCGTGGTAGGTAGGATCACCTGCTGTAGATGCAGCTTTATAGGGTGCCACGCCATCGTGGTAGGCAGGATCACCTGCTGTAGACGCAGCCTTCTAGGGTGCCACACCATCATGGTAGATAGGATCACCTGCTGTAGACCCAGCCTTCTAGGGTACCACGCCATTGTGGTAGGTAGGATCACCTGCTGTAGACCCAGCCTTCTAGGGTGCCACGCCATCGTGGTAGGCAGGATCACCTGCTGTAGACGCAGCCTTCTAGGGTACCACACCATCGTGGTAGGTAGGATCACCTGCTGTAGACGCAGCCTTCTAGGGTGCCACGCCATCATGGTAGATAGGATCACCTGCTGTAGACCCATCCTTCTAGGGTACCACGCCATTGTGGTAGGTAGGATCACCTGCTGTAGACCCAGCCTTCTAGGGTGCCACGCCATCGTGGTAGGCAGGATCACCTGCTGTAGACGCAGCCTTCTAGGGTACCACGCCATCGTGGTAGGTAGGATCACCTGCTGTAGACGTAGCCTTCTAGGGTGCCACGCCATCGTGGTAGATAGGATCACCTGCTGTAGACGCAGCCTTCTAGGGTAACACGCCATCGTGGTAGGCAGGATCACCTGCTGTAGACGCAGCCTTCTAGGGTGCCACGCCATCATGGTAGGATCACCTGCGTCTACAGCCAGGGTGTTCACCGCAGATCTCAGTCCCAGCAGTTCTTTTGGCTCTACCTCCAAGATGCCCTTCTCTGGTCGTTCATCTGCGTCCGAGTACGAAGGAAGCGAGTCTGACCCTTGGGATCACTTGGAGAGCAGAGGTACAAGGAGCGCAGGTACAGATCTCCGCCCGCTTCCTTCATACACAGCAAGAGACTATTCCTGGACTTTGATTTCTCTGTATCTAGGGCTACTCTTAGGTGATGGCGACGGGTATTGTATTTTTTTGAGTGGACACTGGTAAGTGATTGGTGAGAACTTATCAATCAACCAACTCAGATTTATAAAGCGTGGCCCCTCACCTGCGAGGGTATCGAGGCGCAGGGTCTTGCTGGAAAAAGCCAGGTCTTGAGTCCACTCCCAAAGTCATTTCTAGTGGTAAGCTCACCCCCTTTGCATTATCTACAGGTGGTTTACTGCAAACAATCCCATGAAACCTTGGTCTGGGGGGGTTTCAAGATGCCACGATGCTGTGTGGAGGTTGACTCCCACCCAGACACTGTCCCATTAAAAAGCTGTCACAGATTAGGGGATGGAAGAGGGCTTTTCTGTCCTGCCCTGCAGAGGCAGACCAACCTATTGGTCATGCTTCACTTTCGCACTTTGCCCACCCAGACATTTCATGCTTCGGCTCACTGCCGAAAGATGTCTTGGCTGATATCAAAGTAGACTTTAAACAGATCAAACATGGCTTCCTTCGAACTGTGCGTGCCACAGCTCGGCTTACGTCAGTCCAGGATGGCACTGTCCGGCCTGCATTCATGCTTCCAAAGTCACTTGTGGGTGGTGTAAACCACCACTGCAACCTGCATGTGATATTTAACGTTTCTGCCACTGGTACGCTTACTGTGCCATCTTACTGTGTCTTTACTTACAAGATAAATATTCCAGTCGGGGAGAAACAAACCTTTACCCTGTGTGGGCGTCAGTGAGCGCTGTGGGCACTCTCCCGGTGCCCAGAGTTAAAATATGCCAAGAAATGTATTGTTATAACATCAGAAAATCGGGGAGAAGTTGGGGGACTTCCTGCTTTTCAATAAAGGCTGAAACTTCCCAACTTTGTTAGGTTGGGATTCACTAATACCACTCACTCCATGACATGAAATAATGCCGAGTAAACATCTTTTAACTCTGGAAATTTACAAACATTTCTGGAAAGTAGTGGGAAGTGTGAGAGAATTTTAATTGTACGCAGTTGCGGAACACAAGTACTCACTAGTGAAACTATTTGCTACAGAGGGGTATCCTTTTGTGGATAGGTGTCGGGTATATAAGGGGCAATTTTCAGCCTTAAATGTACGTTTTTAATCCTAAATGGCCTTTTCAATCAAGCCTCTGTGTTGTGATGCGCGCAGGGGTGCACACTCAGAGGTGAAACGGACTTCACACATTGTTGGTCCGACTTCATTCAGTTGTGGTTGTTGGGCATTAATGTTTGAATAAGGCCCCCTTCACTGCAGTCTAAACTGTAACTGCACCACCCTCCTCCTCTGCCACAGGCTGGTGGTGATTGCCCATAATTTAATTATCGATAATAAAGCTTCAGCATACCTTTCCCTCGCCCTTTGTTTATTCGGGGATCCCGGCCTGTTTAATGGTTAATGCCGCTTCACAGAATCAATTACCTCGTGTTGTGAGAGAGTAAGGCAGGTGAGAACAGATGTCTCACCAAATAGCTGTCGGTGTTACAGCACTGCAAACGCTGGGGCACATTTACAAGAAAATGGTGCAGCTCGGTGCCGCAAGCAAATTTGCTGCGCCGAGCTGCGTCATTTTCTAAGTGCAGGATTGCGCAATATTTACAACAATACCGCACATTCCTGTACTCACCCCTGCACCCGTGCAAAAAAAGCAGCCTAGTGGCAGAGCAGGCACCCTCGCAACATGGTTCAAGGGTGCCTGTGTTGCAGAGATGATTGTTTTTGTGCAGGAAGGGACACCTTTCGGCACATAAACAATCAATGGCATTTTGCTCCTTGTATGTGTCCTGCAGAATGCAGAACACATCGAAAGAGCAAAAGAAGAGGAGAAAATAAAGTATTTCTCCTCATTGAGCCACTCTTAAAAGTTCTTGGTGCTACCTCAGATTTACAGATCCTTGTGGATCTGTATCAGTGTCAAAAAGCCATGGGTGTTGAGTGGGAACGCCCCCAGCCACACCCATTGCACGCCCCTTTGCAGCAGAAAACTGCGTCGAGGAGGAAAATATTTTCAAGGCTGCGTTAAGCCACGCAAAGTGGCTTAGCACCGCCTTTGAAATATGGAGCAGGGCACAGCGCCACCGGAGCATCGCAAAAAGTGATGACCCAGTGGCGCAATGCCCTTGTAAATATTCCTCATTGTTTTAGCCGATATGTAATGCAGTATTAACAAAAAGCTCACTTACCGATTTAGTTCCCTGTTTAAACTGTAAAGGGCATATTTGCAAGGGCATTACGCCCCCGGAGCATTCCTTTCTGCGATGCTCCGGTGGTTCTGAGTCCTGCTCCATATTTACAAGGCAGCGCTAAGCCAGTTTGCATGGCGTGACGTCGCCTTGTAAATATGGTCCTCCTCGTTGCAGTTTTCTGGGGCAAAGGGGCGAGCAATGGGTGTTGTTGTGAGCATTCCCATGCAACACCCATTGTTTTTTTACGCTGCCCCAGATTTACAAGGATCTGTGAGTCTGAGGCAGTGCCAAAAACGTTTTCCTCCCCAGGGGAGGCATAAGAGTGGCACAACGAGGAGAAATCATTTTATTTCTCATCGTTTTCTGCTCTTTCTGTGTGTGCTGCCTTCTGCAGCACACATAGAAGGAGCAAATTGCCATTGGTAATTGCTTTTGTGCAGGAAGGTGGCCCTTTCTGCACAACAACAATCATCCCTTCAAAGCAGCCACCCTTGCACAGTGCAAGTGTGCCTGCACTGCCGCTAGGTTGCTTTTTTTGCGCCGTGGGGTAAGTACAGAATTATGCTGGTTTTTTGTAAATATGGTGCATTCCTGCACTTGGAAAATTATGCTGCTCGGCGACACAGAATTACTTGCGGCACCATGCTGTGCTTTTTCTTGTAAATATGCCTCCAGGTTGATATAAGTCTGTGCACAAATAGCATTAGTGTCGACACTAGAGTCTCTCTTGTCCTCAGGATTACGCACAAACACAAATTGTGAATAACCTGCACAGGCTCTGGGTGACACCATCATTAATCACGTGCCAACCTGCACCCCTTCAGTGTGTTAGACGGTGTGAGCCGGTGTATTTCTGGTCAGTGACCTGGTCTCCTGAACCCACTGGGGGATGCTTCACAAGCTCTCCACCACTGCTTCCCTGAAAATGTCTCTGGAATCCAGCAGGCTGGGGGTTCATCCAACTGAACCCCAACCCCTCACTCCCTCAACAGACCGGGAAGAGACTGATTGTTGGTAACAGATCACAATGAATTGCGGATTTGTCGTATGTGTGTATGTGGGTTTGTGTGTATGTGTGTTTGTATGTGTGTGTGTATGTTTGTATGTGTATGTTTGTGTGTGTATATAGATCTATGTATGTGTGCACACATGTGTGTTTGTGTGTGTGTATGTGTCTATGTGTGTCCGCATGTGTGTAGTGCCTGTGTCTTTGTGCATGTGCATATTGATATGTGTGTGTGTTTGTGTGTAAGTGTGGGTGTAGTGTCTGTGCAGGTGAGTTTTGCAGTAACAGTATGTATGTGTTTTGATGGAGACTGTGGCTGTCACTCCAAGTGGAGGCCTCGTTGAGGGGCGTTAAGCACCCAGCAGTGTCTCTTCCCTTCAGAGTTCCCTGCAGTGACACTGTCTGCCTGCGCATGTAGAGAGCTCATATTTGCAATAAATGTTCTCCCATGTGCGCCTGTCCATTTTGTACATCAAAAAAGGTAACTTTTTAAGATTTTAAGCCTCTTCTCTCTAGGAATGGTTGTATAAGTATTCGTATTGGTCAAACTGGAAAGGCAGATCTCCTGCAGATACCGTCAATGTTTGTGTCACGTGAGCAGATGAACCTGAAACAGAAGGTAAAGGCTTCTATGTGCTATAGTCGACCGTCCAAATTACTGAAGCACAGCGTTTAGCTCAGCTCTGTTCTCGCGATATGAAAGAATGCGGCACTAGACTCTATGAAACAGCGCAGCCCACTCAGCCTCATCTAGTCCGGGGTCTGCTCAGCTCCAGCTTCAGGTGGAGGTGGGAGGTGGCAGGCTGTGTGTCACACAGACTACCCAACCAGTGATTCTCTTAGGAGTGAGATCCAGAGAGGGGGTGTGGTGATTGGTCTGAGCGCCGTGGTTCGGAGCTCAGATGGGGAATGGAAGTCTGGGCATGTTCTCCACCCAGGCTGTAATGCAAAGTGCGCATGAATGCTCCTAGAGTTTGGACCAGCGATTATCATTCCATGCCAAGGTCCAGAAATAGACTCACGTACAGCCAACAGGGCTGGCCAAACATAAATGCACGCTTCGGAGGGTGCCACCACTCCTCCCCGGCAGAGCCTAGCCCCGCCCCACAAAACTGCCCCATGGCTGAAAAATAAAATGATAACAACATAATATTATCATGTTAATTTTCCTTTTGTGCCCTACTGATAGTCAGTGGGGAAACACTCCTCTGCTAGCCGCTCCTGATGTACAGTCAGCCAGAGGCACCTGGGGACCACAACCCCTAACTCAGAGGGAAGTATGACGTTACCACGCATACATTTACAACACGGTACTTTACATCACATTTGTTACAATGCAAGTCGTTACAAAGACTTGCGCTGGAAGGCGCTGGACTCAGGAATAGTATGATTTACTATTCCAACTCCCGTCTACGTACAGTAGGGAATGTGTTGGAATAGTAAATCATACTATTCCATTGGTTAGAGCGCCATCCAGCGCAAGTCGTTGTAACGACTTGCGTTGTAATGCCCACGATGTAAAGGTTTTGCGATGCAATGCTAGCGTTGTGAACGATGTTTCCCCCTCAGAGGTGGGTGGAACTGAGAAACTCCTGACCCTGTTTTGTGTTATGTGCTTTGTGTTTGTAATTGCTCTATCGTGCCTGTCTCCACCCACCCTGCCAGATGTTGAATGGCCCTCTCTTGTGTGATGAGAATATGTAGTTTATTGCAGTGTGTGCCATTGTGTCATGGGCACCATAGCCTCTTGACAACCGAGCCCATGAATCTAACCAGCTGCCCTCTCTGGAGAGGACTCCGCAAATGATTATCATACACAGACCCAAGCCTAGATTTAGGACATGCCCGGTAAATTAATCTGCAGACATACCAAGAGGTGAGCGGGATTACCATCAGGGTTGGGTGGAACTCTTGGAGTTTCACTCCGTGGAATTCCGCGGAGTTACATAACAACTCCGTGAGATTCCACGGAGTTCCACCAATGGGCAGAAAATACGAATGTTGAGCTTTCTGCGCTGCATCTTAGCGCCAATAGTGTGAGCGGCGCTGAAAGATCAGCGTGAACGGTATCATGCAGTGTGAAAGGGTGTTCAAGTTGATTTTGCTGCGCCTCGAGTAGAAAATCTACCTGAATGGCAGCAGGGCCCTCTGACCGTGACCGCTCGAGATGACCTGCGTTAGAAAATCCTGCTAGGCGGAGTTAAATCTAACTCGCGCTCTGCCAGCTCGAACTTCTTGAGCCTCATGGGAAAGATATGATGCCACACAGCAATTGGTGGACTTTGTACAGAACTCTGCATTACTCACCAATTTCTGCTAATTCCACATCCCTAATTGTCATCACACTACGCAGACAATGTTCAGAAATGTTTATAATGCCCATGTGAAGCAGATAATGTGCAGACAGGAAAATGGGCATTTTTTCTCCCGCAGAGGAGCCTGCATGTTCCATTGGAGTTGTCTCACCTGAAGATCACCGTTTTGAAACCGAGAAACTTTTTGCAGCTTTTCATATCTAACCCCGCATTATGTAAGTGCAGTTTCCATTGGCTGATGTTGTGGGGTAGGGTTCATTCATTCTCTTGCCCCACCATGTCCCTGTCACTCTACCACTCTTTACCCTATTCCCTTGTCCACTGTGTGTTCTCTTTTTATTCCTCTTCCTATTTTTTCTTTTTCCTTTTCTTCCCTTCTCTCTTTCCCTCCTTCCTTTATCCTTTACCAATTCATGCTTTTCTTCTTATGTTTATCCAGCTCTGCTCTCTTTGCTCTCCTTTCCCATCTACCGTGCATTCCTTGTTTATCTGTTGTTTTCATCTCTTTGTTCATTGTCCTTTTCCTCACTCCCTTATGATTTACACTCCATCCTTTATTCTTCATTCTTTTTCTTCTACGACATACAAGCCCTTATGCCTCTGTATACATCTAGGTTATAGGTCAATGAGTGACTCTTGTGCAGTCTATCCTAGAGCTCAAAGCAGGGTCCTCCCACCCCTAGGACTTTTATCTATATTGTAAAGCCTCTGACCAAGAGACTGAAGTTGAAATGCCAGAGTACCTTTTTTATTTGGAGGTGTGGGTCAATCAATCGAGATTTATAAAGCACAGCAAATCACCTGTGAGGGCTTCTAGGCACTGGAGTTGCTAGCTGCTTCGCGGTGCTCTGTTCATTTGCTCAACAATGTCTTGGGTCCCTCTGAAATGAGGAAAAAACAAGGAGAAGCAGTGAAAAAGGAGGGAAAAGCAGGAGGAAGCACTCAGAATAGCCATGAGGAAGCAGAGGGTGCAGCAGCACCGGGGGGAGCTGGACCCGGGACCTCCTGGGTAAAAAGCTAGCGCTTTGTGAAGATGATGCTGTCATGCACTTCTCTCATGCAGCGTCCCCCCCTGCCCTGGGAGATACTATACGTGAGTTTGGCCATCTTTCAGGGAAGCTGGTCAGAGTACAAAATGGAAGCGGATGCATGGCACATGCGATACAATGAGCCAAATTTATAAAGAAAATGGGTCACTCGGGCAGAAGTCCCCGTCCATTGGATCAGCTGGCGAGAGCTCGTTAAGGTGCACAAGTAGGTAATAAAAAGGACTGACATCTCGTTGTCTCTTCTGCTTCCATTTGGCAATGGGCCAATGCAGTAAAAGTGCCAATCCTCCCCGAAATAAATGTAATCTTTAAAATGACCCTTACACTTAGACTATCTGTATCTTAATACGTTTCGTTCCAGTATCTAATTGTTTACATGGGCTTAAAAGGGTACAGGAATTGGTTGAAGGGAACTGTGACCGGCCCTGTTGGGCACCTCCATACATCTGCTTATATAGGTGGACTATTGAACTCAACCCGGCACCCACTATACGCGCATCACATCCTTGTACATGGAATTATGAAATGCCAGCAGAAATGGAATCTCCTTAGTAAAATACAGGGTTTGCTTTACAGATTTTTAGCAACTAATTTAAAAAAAAACATTTTCTGTTAGAGACCAGCCTCATTTGCGCCACTGGGGCTTGACATTTCACCCAAAATTAAATGACCCCCTTACCCCAGTTATCGACAGCTTCGGAGCACCATTGAAACGCCGCGGCGACCCTGGTACTTGGAGTTTAAAAGCAGGAAGTGTACCCAATGTGCGGATCTTGTAAGATGCATCTGGAAGACACCTGATATTATTGGACACATGTAATAAACGTGTCAGGCTCTCTCGAATCTGACCCTGGATCAAGGCTCTAGGGTTGGAGGAAGACTCTGGCTGATGGGTCTGCAGCATATAAACCCTGCGGATGATTTATTTATTTATGCATTTTTATAAAGCGCGGCCTTTACCCGTAGGTGTCAGAGCTCTGTACAATAGAAGCAGTTATGTTACATGAGAGAAATGTTACAAAATAGAACGTACAAAAATAGAAGGACACAGAATAAAACACAGCAGGCAAGAGGAACACAATATCAAACACAGCAAGCAAGGAATGTACAAAAAATAAATAACTATAACAAATTTACAATGACTAACGAACTTCCTGGTGGGGTCTGAGAATGAAGGAATTAGTTCTGAAAGTGTCTTTAGAATAGAAGAGATTTGAGGTCCGCTTTGAAGATCCGGATGGAGGTGGTGGCACGGAGCAAAGGAGGAAGCGAGTTCCAGATTCTCACCACATTACCTGAGAACGATTGAGCCATCAATTTTTCCCTTTTGAAGGAGGGGGGCTCAAGCAGGAACTTTTCTGCATTCCGAGAAGGTCTCAAGCCTCCGGACAATTTCAGTTTATTCGCCAGATAGCGAGGGGAGGAAGAGTGCAAGGCTTTGTGGGGGATGCAAGCCGTTTTGTAAATAGCTCTAGCCTCGATGGGAAGCCATCGGAGAGAAGACAGGATAGGAGTGATGTGGTCACTTCATTTGGACCCTGAAATGAAGCGATCTGCTGAATGGAGGACGGATTTAAGGGGGGAGAGGTGAGATTTGGGATGGCCAGTCAGAAGAGAATTACAATAATCCAGTCTAGAGAGAACTAGCGATTGGACCAAGGTTTTTAGGTCTTTCTCCGGGAAGAATCGACAAATCCCCCACAGAAGGCGCAGCTGATAACGTGCGTTCTTGGCAATGGAGTTGATGTGTGAGATTAGGTTGAGTCTTTTGTCAAGTATGACACCTAGGGATTTAGCGCAGTCGACAATGATGGGTTTACTGTTGAGTACATTCAGCTGATTCATCCAGGATTGAACAGGAGGCGGGGAGAGAGAGGTAGAAAGGAGGAGGAATTCAGTTTTGGAGGGATTGAGAATGAGTTGGTGAACTAACATCCAGTTGTGAATAGAGTTGAGAGTAGAGTTGAGTAGTGAGAGATCTTGAGAGGAAGACACCTTGAGGTAGATTTGGGTGTCATCTGCATAGAGATGGTAGAGGATTCCAGATTTGCTTAGGAGGTTCCCTAAAGGTTCCAGATAGAGATTAAACAGAGTGGGTGCAAGGATGGAACCTTGAGGGACGCCTTGACCAATCACCAGTGGAGACGAGAGACTGTTGCAATCTTGATCATTTGGGATCTGTCCGAGAGGAATGAGACAAACCATTTAAGCACTGTGCCTTCCACGCCCATTCTCTGTTGAAGAGTGTTGAGGAGGGTGTTGTGATTAACAGTGTCAAAGGCTGCAGATAGGTCAAGAAGAATCAGAAGGCACGATTCCCCCGAATCGAGTATATGCAGCGCATCATCGATCACTCGCAGCAGGACTGTTTCAGTGCTGCAATTTTGAATAAAGCCAGACTGGAACACGTCAAGGAGATTATTGTCCTTAATGTGTTGGGAAAGTTGTTTTGCAACACATTTTTCTGTGATCTTTGATGAAGGCCAGACTTTTTCCTCCACAGGAGGCCTGGGAGATTGAACGGGCCTGTTGGAGATGTTGAACCTTTAGCAAGCAGTAGTGATTTTTTTAATACAGTAATATGACTTTTTAATTTAAAAAGGAAACATTCCTCAGGGTTGACAGACTGCACTGGTCATCGGTGAAAGATGAAAGAGTTAAACCAGAGACTTTTTGCCCCAAGGGTGGAGTCCATATAATGGATATATGTATTGTGATTTGACGCAGTTTCTGATCCTCTTTAGGTCAGCGAGTACCTCCCTATATGGGGAGTGCGCGGTCCTTGCCGTGTCTGGATGCCAAACCCATGGCTGTCTGGCCATTTGGACCAGAGCCTGGGCTTGCTGGACCAGCAGAGGACTCTGAACCCACAGGGTTATCATGCCCGGCCTCTGATCTGGTGCGCTGCTTGCACGTGTACACGTGCCAGATGCATAGGAGTGCCTGGGAGGGCACTGTGTTCCTGTGTTCAGGTGAACAGAGCACAGATGGTGCCAAGGTGGCAGAATCTTTCGATCTGCTCCATGATTCCCCTCCAAGGGCCTTACCTCAGGGTGCAGTGCCAGCACTCTGGAGGTACACGGGCAAGCGGGTCACAATACCAGGAATTAGATTGTACCTCATCACTATGCAAACACGGATTCACGACAAGAGCTATGTCTTATGAGTGCGGCTGGGTGAATGTACCATGATCTCACCATATCCAAGACCATTAACCTCTGCCTACCGTCTCAAATGCATGTGACACCAACATCACATAGCCTTATAGATCAACCAGTCAACCTACTAGTCAGTTATAAAGCCACCAACTGATCTATTCATCAACTCAGCAAACAGTTAAGAGGATCAACAAACAACTTACAAATCAGTCAAGCAATTTATCTACCAAATATTCACCCCACCAACCAGGCATTCTGACCAACCACCAAACTACAAAATCAAAGCATCTGTCAATGAATTAATCAGGAACCAGTCAACAAAACAACCCAGTAACAACGCATCAATCAACCGCTCCCTCGGTGAGCTACTGTAGGTACCCAGGCTGCCTAGCTCCAGGCTGGAATCAATCAACTGCTCCCTCACTGAGTTACTGTAGGTACCCAGGCTGCCTTGCACCAGCCTGGAATCAATCAACCACTCCCCCACTGAGCTAGTGTTGGTAACCAGGCTGCCTTGCACCAGTCTAGAATCAATCAACCACTCCCCACTGAGCTACTGCAGGTAACCAGGCAACTTACACCAACTTGGAATCAATCAACCCCTCCCCCACTGAGCTACTGTAGGCACCCAGGCTGCCTTACACCAGTCTGGAATCAATCTACCCCTCCCCCACTGAGCTAGTGTTGGTAACCAGGCTGCCTTACACCAGTCTGGAATCAATCAACCACTCACCCACTGAGCTACTGCAGGTAACCAGGCTGCCTTACACCAGCCTGGAATCAATCAACCCCTCCCCCACTGAGCTAGTGTTGGTAACCAGGCTGCCTTACACCAGTCTGGAATCAATCACCCACTCCCCACTGAGCTACTGTACGTAACCAGGCACCGTACACCAGCCTGGAATCCATCAACCACTCCCCCACTGAGCTACTGAAGGTACCGAGGCTCCCTTGCACGAGTCTGGAATCAATCAACCAATCCCTCACTGAGTTACTGTAGGTAACCAGGCTGCCTGCACCAGTCTGGAACCCATCACTCCCTCCCCTATTGAGGTACTGTAGGTAACCAGGCTGCCTGCACCAGTCTGGAGTCAATCAACCACTCCCCCACTGAGCTACTGCAGGTAACCAGGCTGCCTTGCACCAGTCTGGAACCCATCACTCACTCCCCCACTGAGTTAATGTAGGTACCCAGGCTGCCTTGCACCAGTCTGGAAACCATCACTCACTCCCCTATTGAGCTACTGTAGTTAACCAGGCTGCCTTACACCAGTCTGGAATCAATCAACCGCTCCCCCCACTGAGTTACTGTAGGTACCCAGGCTGCCTTGCACCAGTCTGGAATCATAGCTTGCTTAATCTCCACAACGGCCCCCACAACGCTAAGGATGCCTGGCCTCCACCTTGGGGGTGCCCAGGAGTGGACACCTCACAGGGAAAGCCAGGATGGGTTCCACAGCGGTATTCGTACAAGCACCTTGAGACCCTTGCGGGTGAGTAGTGCGCTATACAAGTATCAATTTACATTTACTCAACCCCTCCCCCACTGAGCTACTGTAGGTACCCAGGCTCCCTTGCACCAGTCTGGAATCAATCAACCACCCCCTCACTGAGCCACTGTAGGCACCCAGGCTGCCTTACACCAGTCTGGAACCCATCACTCTCTCCCCTATTGAGCTACTGTAGGTAACCAGGCACCTTACACCAGTCTGGAATCAACCACCCCCTTCCCCACTGAGCTACTGTAGGTAACGAACGAGGCTCCCTTGCACCACTCTGGAATCAATCACCCACTGAGTTACTGTAGGTACCCAGGCTGCCTTTTACCAGTCTCATGCTGGGCGTGCAACAGGTCAGCATACCTCGCACTGAGTTCCTTCGGTGCCGGCTGCACGTGAGTCTATTTCTGGACCTTGACGTGGAATGATAAACCGTGGTCCAAAGTCAAGGAGCAGAGATCGGTGGGTGATTGAACAAACGGGCGCTCGCGGGGTCGCTACACTCCCTTGCAAAAGAAGAACGTGTTCTTTGCAAATCAGGGAAAGTCGACTGGGCACCGGGGTCTGTTGTGTGCTCAGTGCGAGCCGTCGGCGCAGGAGTGTGTCTGCGGCAGCACACAGCGTTCCCTCTGAACAATGGCAGCCACGCGCCAAGATGGAGGCCAGCCAGGCCTGGAGCAGGGGGGTCATCTTGGGTGGGTTATCACAGCCCCACTGGGGGAGAGGCCAAAGAGCACGTTAGTATTCATTAGGGTGCGCCAAGAAGACCTGCGTGGAGTTACTGAACCTCCTGCTAGAAACAAGGCAGGGGCAGAGAGAGACCGGTGGGGGTGATGGGCGGCCAAAGGGCAATAATGAGTAACCTTTCGTTTCCAAAAGCTTTTTGTGTTGAAAATCTTGTTCATCGGCAATGCAATAGTCTGCAGGGGGGGGTGAGGGGGGGGGGGGTTCTGACATTCATGTTTTTCCAGCAAAGGGACATGATTTAATGAGCTCTCGAGTGAAATTAATGGAACGAGGCACCTTCACCACCAGCAAGAGAATTAAACAAGCATTTGCAATGCAATAGGTCTCACATTTAGGAGAGTTTGAGCTATTGGCATTGCAAATGACAATGCCTTTTATTTATGTGTTGTTTTTAAAACAGATAAATAAAAGGCATTGCCATTTACAATGCCAATAGCTTAAACTCTCGCAAATGCGAGACCTATTGCATTGCAAATGCGTTTGTGCTGTAAAAATGAAAATAGCGTTAGGAGGCAGCATGTCCTGCTTGCAACCAGAGTAACAACACATGTAACGGGGGTGTCACCATGGGAGGTTACAAAATGTGACAAGACGGTACTGAGGAGGGACTACTAAGCCCATTGACCAAAGAACAGCCATAGTTTACAGTGGACAATGACACAAGCCAATCAAAAATATAGGCGGAGAGTGGGCGAAGCCTCAGGTCCCTACTTGAATACAGCATGCCTCACAGAGCTGCGCATGCACTGCCCAGGCTCGACCTAAAAAGGCCTTCGAGTGATACAGGTGAGTAATGAGTAGTGAGGTGTAGATTGTGAAAGATTGCATTGTTATTGTTGGCAGGTACCATGGGTAGGGTCAAGGGGCTTTGTGGTCTGAACAAGGCTCGTCGACGGCTCTTCCATGCTATGTGCTGTGTAGATAGAATTTGAACATGATCCAAGGAGGGCTTGCTAGACGCCATGTGCTGTGAAGAGTATGAACAGGACACGCAGACTGGTCGCCCCAAGCCATGTACCATGTAGATAGAGCCTGAACATGTCCCACAGTGAGCTTGCTCCACGCCGTGTGCTGTGTAGAATCTGAACAGGACCCGCGGAGGGCTCGCTCTAAGCCACATGCTGTGTAGATAGAGTCTGAACATATCCCAGAGAGGGCTTTCTCTACACCATGTGCCGTGTAGATAGTCTGAACATGGCCCACAGAGGACTCGCTCCACGCCATGCGCTGTGTAAATAGTGTCTAAACATAGCCCACGGAGGGCTCGCTCCACACCATGTGCTGTATAGATAGATGGAGTCTAAACGTGGCCCACAGAGGGCTTGCTCCATGCTGTGTGCTGTGTAGAGTCTGAACAGGACCCGCGGAGGGTTCGCTCTAATACACATGCTGTATAGATAGAATTTGAACATGGGCCACAGAGTGCTCGCTCGATGCCATGTGCTGTGTAAGTAGTGTCTGAATATGTCCCAGAGAGGGCTTTCTCTATGCCTTGTGTAGTGTAAATAGAGTCTAAACATAGTCCACGGAGGGCTTGCCGCACGCTATGTGCCGTGTAGATAGAGACTCAACATGGCCCACTCCACACCACGTGCTGTGTAGATAGAGTCTGAACAAGGCCCACAGACAGCTCACTCCACGCTATGTGCTGTGTAGACAGAGTCTGAACATGGCACAGGCAGAGCTTGTATCATGCCATGTGCCGTGTAGATAGCGTCTGAACATGGCTCACAGAGGACTCGCTCCAAGCCAAGCGCTGTGTGGATAGAGTTTCAACATGGCCCACGGAGGGCTCTCTCCATGCCACTTGCTGTTAGGTGGAGTCTGAACATGGCCCACGGATGACTCACTGCACTCCATGCGCTGTGTAGATAGAGTCTGAACATGTCCCACCGAGGGCTCCCTCCACACCATGTGCTGTGTAGATAGCTAGAGTCTAAACATGGCCCACAGAGGGCTCGCTCCATGCCGTGTGCTGTATAGATAGATGGAGTCTAAACATGGCCCACAGAGGGCTCGCTCCATGCCGTGTGCTGTGTAGATAGCTAGAGTCTGTGCGAGTAAACAGGACCCCCTGCAAGCTAATAAGAATTCCTAGGGCAGGGCAATAATACTGTGGAGGGCAAATCCCTAGGCAATCAAGCGGTAAACACGACAATTATTAGGAAGGACATGGTTTGAAAAAACTCAATTACAATTGGTAACCGAGAAGTTGGTTAGTCTGCTGGACGTCTCGGAAGCGCATCGCTTGATATCCATATATCAGCGGGGCCATGCAGATCGGTCGCTAGCCTCAATACTATCAGACATTCTGACCGCCCTCCTTCAAGAGGTTACCAATTGTTGCCGTGAACTTCTTTGGGTCAGCAGTTCATTTGTATTTATGAGATTTTGACTGTAAGTAATCCTGAAATTTGATTGGTGTATACTTACCATAGCGTGAGAACTATATATCCCATGTCAACACCCTCTGTTATTAGATAGAATCGGTCTGACGCATTTCTGATACCCCAGTACGCTACAATTAGTGGGAAGAGACGATTTTCTTTCCCTCAATTATTCAGACAAAGTTGTGGCTTTCCTGATGAAGGATCACAGAGCTCCGAAACGCGCGTTGAAGACCCATCATTTAGCCACTATGTTGCCATCCTTCTTCTGTTAGGATTCCAGCATCATGTCCTAATAATTGTTATATAGGCCATCAATTTGATTGTTTGTCATGTTTAATGTGTTATATCATTTGTGTTGTGCCACCATTAGGATGGCTATTGTCGATTGTTGTCATGCTTCACAATAAGATATGTCTTTAAGAAAATTAGAATAAAATTAATTATGTTTTAGACAGTACTTTACCTCTCACACTGAGTTTTTTCAAACCATGTCCTTCCTAATATGAGTCCTTAATTTTTGTGTTGACCGCTTGATTGCCAAGGGATTTACCCTCCACTGATAGATAGAGTCTGAACATGGCCACAGAGGGCTCGCTTCACAACACGTGCCACGTAGAGTCTGAACATGGCCACAGAGGGCTCGCTTCACAACACCTGCCATGTATCGTCTGAGCCTGGCCCACAGAGGGCTCACTCCAAGCCATGTGCTGTGTAGATAGAGTCTGATCAGGAACCATGGGGGGCTCGCTCCACGCCACGTGATATGTAGATAGAATCTGAACAGAGCCCACAGAGGGTACACTCCACTCCATGTGCTGTGTAGACGTAGTCTGAACATGTCCCACAGAGGAATCACTCCAAACAATGTGCTGTGTAGGTTGAATCTGACCATGACCCATAGAGGGCTCGCTTCACTCCACATGCTGTGTAGATAGAGTCTGAACACAGCCCAAAAATGGCTCCCTCCATGGCATGTGCTTTGCAGAGTCTGAACATGTCCGACGGAGGGCGCGCTCCATTGCATGGGCCGTGTAGATAGAGTCTGAACATGGCAGACAGAGGGCTCGCTTCATGCCATGTGCTGGGTAGATAGAGTCTGAACATGGCCCACTGAGAGCTCTCTCCACGCCGTGTTCTGGTAGTTGAAGTCTGAACATGGCCCCCAGATGACTAGCTCCACGCCATGTGCTGTGTAGATAGAGTCTGAACATGTCCCACAGAGGACTCTTTCCACAATATGTGTTGTATAGATAGATAGAGTCTGAACATGGACACAGAGGGCTCGCTTCAATCCAAGTGCCATGTAGTGTCTGAATATGGCCCACAGAGGGCTCGCTCCACGTCATAGGCTGTTAGGTTGAGTCTCAACATGGCCCACAGAGGGCTCGCTCCAAGCCATGTGCTGTGTAGATAGAGTCTGATAAGGGCCCATGAAGGGCTCGCTCCATGACACGTGCTACGTAGATAGTGTCTGAACACAGCCCACGGAGGGTTCACTTCACTGCACGTGCTGTGTAGATAGAATCTGAACACGACCGACAGAGGGCTCGCTCCACGCCATGGGCCGTGTAGATAAAGTCTGAACATGGCAGACAGAGGGCTTGCTTCATGCCATGTGCTGTGTAGATAGAGGCTGAACAGTGGCCACGGAGGGCTCATTTCACTCCACATGCTGTGTAGTTAGAGTCTGAACAATGCCCACGGAGGGTTCACTCCACGCCATGTGCTGTGTAGATAGAGTCTGAACATGGTCCACAGAGGACTCGCTCCACGCAATGCGCAGTGTAGAAATAGTCTGAAGAGGACCAACGGAGTGCTCGCTCCACGCCATGTGCTGTGTAGATATTGTCTGACCATGGCCCACGGAGGGCTCGCTCCAAGCCATGTGCTGTGTAGATAGAGTCTGAATATGACCCACAACTGGGGTCGCTCCACGCTATGCACTGTGTAGATAGAGTTTAAACATGGCCAACAGAGAGCTCGCTCCTCGCCATGTGCTGTGTAAATAGAGTCTGAACATGGACCGCGGAGGACTCATTCCACACCATGTGCTGTGTAGATAGAGGTAGTCTGAACAGGGCCCACGAAGGACTCGCTCCATGCCATGTGCTGTGTAGACAGAGTCTGAACATGTCCCAAAGCGGGATCACTCCAAACCATGTTCTGTGTAGGTTGAGTCTGACCATGGCCCACAGAGGGGTTGCTTCACTCCACGTGCTGTGTACATAGAATCTGAACACGGCCCAAAAATGGCTTGCTCCATGCCATGTGCTGTGCAGAGTCTGAACATGGCCGACAGAGTGCTTGCGCCATTCCAAGGGGTCATGTAGATGGAGTCTGAACATGGCAGACTGAGGGCTCGCTTCATGCCATGTGCTGTGTAGACAGAGTCTGAACAGAGGCCACAAACTGCTCACTTCACTTCAAGTGCTGGGTATATAGAGTCTGAACATGGCCCACGGAGGGCTCACTCCACGCCATGTGCTGGGTAGAACGAGTCTGAACCTGGCCCACAGAGGGCTCACTCCACGCCATGTGCGGTGTAGAACGAGTCTGAACATGACCCACAGAGAGCTCACTCCACGCCATGTGCGGTGTAGAACGAGTCTGAACATGGCCCACAGAGGGCTCGCTCCAAGCCATGTGCGGTGTAGAACGAGTCTGAACATGGCCCACAGAGGGCTTGCTCCAAGCCATGTGCGGTGTAGAACGAGTCTGAACATGACCCACAGAGAGCTCACTCCACGCCGTGTGCGGTGTAGAACGAGTCTGAACATGGCCCACAGAGGGCTTGCTCCAAGCCATGTGCGGTGTAGAACTAATCTGAACATGGCCCACAGAGGGCTTGCTCCAAGCCATGTGCGGTGTAGAACGAGTCTGAACATGGCCCACAGAGGACTCGCTCCAAGTAATGTGCCGTGTAGATAGAGTCTGAACCTGGCCCACAGAGGGCTCACTCCAAGCCATGTGCGGTGTAGAACGAGTCTGAACCTGGTCCACAGAGGGCTCGCTCCTAAGCCATGCGCGGTGTAGATAGAGTCTGATCAGGAACCATGGAGGGCTCGCTCCACGCCACGTGCTATGCAGATAGAATCTGAACAGAGCCCACGGAGGGTTCACTCCACTCCATGTGCTGTGTAGACATAGTCTGAACATGTCCCACAGAGGGCTCACTCCAACCCATGTGCTGTGTAGGTTGAGTCTGACCATGACCCATAGAGGGCTCGCTTCACTCCACGTGCTGTGTAGATAGAGTCTGAACACGGCCCAAAAATGGCTCCCTCCATGCCATGTGCTGTGCAGAGTCTGAACATGGCCGACGGAGGGCTCACTCCAAGCCATGGGCCGTGTAGATAGAGTCTGAACATGGCAGACAGAGGGCTCGCTTCATGCCATGTGCTGTGTAGACAGAGTCTGAAGAGAGGCCATGGAGGCCTCACTTCACTCCACGTGCTGGGTAGATAGAATCTGAACATGGGCCACAGAGGGCATGCTCCACTCCATGTGCTATGTAGATAGAGTTTGAACCTGGCCCACGGAGGGCTCTCTCCACGCCGTGTGCTGTTAGTTGGAGTCTGAGCATGGCCCCCAGATGACTAGCTCCATGCCATGTGCTGTGTAGATAGAGTCTGAACATGGCCCACAGAGGGCTCCTTCCACAATACGTGTTGTATAGATAGCTAGAGTCTGAACATGGACACGGAGGGCTCACTCCACGCCATGGGCCGTGTAGATAGAGTGAACATGGCCCATGGAGGGCTCACTCCACTCCATGTGCTGTGTAGTGTATGAACATGCCCCACAAAGGACTCGCTCCACGCCATGTGCTGTTAGGTGTAGTCTGAACATGGCCTACAGAGGGCTCACTCCAAGCCATGTGCCGTGTAGTTGGAGTCTGAAAATGGTCCACAGAGGACTCACTCCATGCCACGTGCCTTGTAGATAGAGTCTGAACATGGATAACGGAGGGCTTTCTCCATTCCATGTGCTGTGTGGATAAAACCTGATCATGGACCACAGAGGACTCGCTCCATGCCATGTGCTGTGTAGATTTAGTCTGAACATGGCCCAAAGAGGCCTCGCTCCAAGCCTTATGCGGTGAAGATAGAGTCTGAAAATGGCCCACGGAGGGCTCGCTCCAAGCCATGTGCTGTGTAGTCTGAACATGACCGGCAGAGGGCTCACTAAATGCCATGTGCCCTGTAGATGGAGTCTGAACATGGCCAAGAGAGGGCTCCCTGCAAGACATGTGTTGTGTAGAATCTGAACATGGCCCATGAAGGGCTCGCTCTACGCCATGTGCTGTTAGGTGTAGTCTGATCATGGCTAACAGAGGGCTCACTCCAAGCCATTTGCCGTGTAGATAGATTCTGACCCTGGCCTCCAGGGGGCTCGTTCCACTCCATGTGTTGTGTAGAGTTTGAACATGATCCACAAAGGGCTCCCTCCATGCCACGTGCTGTGTAGATAGAGTCTGAATATGGCTAACAGAGGGCTCTCTCCACAGCATGTGCTGTTTAGAGAGAGTCTGAACATGGCCCACAGAGGGCTCGCTCCATGCCACGTGCTGTGTAGAACGAGTCTGAACCTGGTCCACGTAGCGCTCACTCCTAAGCCATGTGCGGTGTAGATAGAGTCTGATCAGGAACCATGGGGGGCTCGCTCCACGCCACGTGCTATGCAGATAGAATCTGAACAGAGCCCACGGAGGGTTCACTCAACTCCATGTGCTGTGTAGACATAGTCTGAACATGTCCCACAGAGGGCTCACTCCAACCCATGTGCTGTGTAGGTGGAGTCTGACCATGACCCATAGAGGGCTCGCTTCACTCCACGTGCTGTGTAGATAGAGTCTGAACACGGCCCAAAAATGGCTCCCTCCATGCAATGTGCTGTGCAGAGTCTGAACATGGCCGACGGAGGGCTCACTCCAAGCCATGGGCCGTGTAGATAGAGTCTGAACATGGCAGACAGAGGGCTCGCTTCATGCCATGTGCTGTGTAGACAGAGTCTGAAGAGAGGCCATGGAGTCCTCACTTCACTCCACGTGCTGGGTAGATAGAATCTGAACATGGGCCACAGAGGGCATGCTCCACTCCATGTGCTATGTAGATAGAGTTTGAACCTGGCCCACGGAGGGCTCTCTCCACGCCGTGTGCTGTTAGTTGGAGTCTGAGCATGGCCCCCAGATGACTAGCTCCACGCCATGTGCTGTGTAGATAGAGTCTGAACATGGCCCACAGAGGGCTCCTTCCACAATACGTGTTGTATAGATAGCTAGAGTCTGAACATGGACACGGAGGGCTCACTCCACGCCATGGGCCGTGTAGATAGAGTGAACATGGCCCATGGAGGGCTCACACCACTCCATGTGCTGTGTAGTGTATGAACATGCCCCACAAAGGGCTCGCTCCACGCCATGTGCTGTTAGGTGTAGTCTGAACATGGCCTACAGAGGGCTCACTCCAAGCCATGTGCCGTGTAGTTGGAGTCTGAAAATGGTCCACAGAGGACTCGCTCCATGCCACGTGCCTTGTAGATAGAGTCTGAACATGGATAACGGAGGGCTTTCTCCATTCCATGTGCTGTGTGGATAAAACCTGATCATGGACCACAGAGGACTCGCTCCATGCCATGTGCTGTGTAGATTTAGTCTGAACATGGCCCAAAGAGGCCTCGCTCCAAGCCTTATGCGGTGAAGATAGAGTCTGAAAATGGCCCACGGAGGGCTCGCTCCAAGCCATGTGCTGTGTAGTCTGAACATGACCGGCAGAGGGCTCACTAAATGCCATGTGCCCTGTAGATGGAGTCTGAACATGGCCAACAGAGGGCTCCCTGCAAGACATGTGTTGTGTAGAATCTGAACATGGCCCATGGAGGGCTCGCTCCACGCCATGTGCTGTTAGGTGTAGTCTGATCATGGCTAACAGAGGGCTCACTCCAAGCCATTTGCCGTGTAGATAGATTCTGACCCTGGCCTCCAGGGGGCTCGTTCCACTCCATGTGTTGTGTAGAGTTTGAACATGATCCACAAAGGGCTCCCTCCATGCCACGTGCTGTGTAGATAGAGTCTGAATATGGCTAACAGAGGGCTCTCTCCACAGCATGTGCTGTTTAGAGAGAGTCTGAACATGGCCCACAGAGGGCTCGCTCCATGCCACGTGCTGTGTAGAACGAGTCTGAACCTGGTCCACAGAGGGCTCACTCCTAAGCCATGTGCGGTGTAGATAGAGTCTGATCAGGAACCATGGAGGGCTCGCTCCACGCCACGTGCTATGCAGATAGAATCTGAACAGAGCCCACGGAGGGTTCACTCCACTCCATGTGCTGTGTAGACATAGTCTGAACATGTCCCACAGAGGGCTCACTCCAACCCATGTGCTGTGTAGGTTGAGTCTGACCATGACCCATAGAGGGCTCGCTTCACTCCACGTGCTGTGTAGATAGAGTCTGAACACGGCCCAAAAATGGCTCCCTCCATGCAATGTGCTTTGCAGAGTCTGAACATGGCCGACGGAGGGCTCACTCCAAGCCTTGGGCCGTGTAGATAGAGTCTGAACATGGCAGACAGAGGGCTCGCTTCATGCCATGTGCTGTGTAGACAGAGTCTGAAGAGAGGCCATGGAGGCCTCACTTCACTCCACGTGCTGGGTAGATAGAATCTGAACATGGGCCACAGAGGGCATGCTCCACTCCATGTGCTATGTAGATAGAGTTTGAACCTGGCCCACGGAGGGCTCTCTCCACGCCGTGTGCTGTTAGTTGGAGTCTGAGCATGGCCCCCAGATGACTAGCTCCACGCCATGTGCTGTGTAGATAGAGTCTGAACATGGCCCACAGAGGGCTCCTTCCACAATACGTGTTGTATAGATAGCTAGAGTCTGAACATGGACACGGAGGGCTCACTCCACGCCATGGGCCGTGTAGATAGAGTGAACATGGCCCATGGAGGGCTCACTCCACTCCATGTGCTGTGTAGTGTATGAACATGCCCCACAAAGGGCTCGCTCCACGCCATGTGCTGTTAGGTGTAGTCTGAACATGGCCTACAGAGGGCTCACTCCAAGCCATGTGCCGTGTAGTTGGAGTCTGAAAATGGTCCACAGAGGACTCGCTCCATGCCACGTGCCTTGTAGATAGAGTCTGAACATGGATAACGGAGGGCTTTCTCCATTCCATGTGCTGTGTGGATAAAACCTGATCATGGACCACAGAGGACTCGCTCCATGCCATGTGCTGTGTAGATTTAGTCTGAACATGGCCCAAAGAGGCCTCGCTCCAAGCCTTATGCGGTGAAGATAGAGTCTGAAAATGGCCCACGGAGGGCTCGCTCCAAGCCATGTGCTGTGTAGTCTGAACATGACCGGCAGAGGGCTCACTAAATGCCATGTGCCCTGTAGATGGAGTCTGAACATGGCCAACAGAGGGCTCCCTGCAAGACATGTGTTGTGTAGAATCTGAACATGGCCCATGGAGGGCTCGCTCCACGCCATGTGCTGTTAGGTGTAGTCTGATCATGGCTAACAGAGGGCTCACTCCAAGCCATTTGCCGTGTAGATAGATTCTGACCTTGGCCTCCAGGGGGCTCGTTCCACTCCATGTGTTGTGTAGAGTTTGAACATGATCCACAAAGGGCTCCCTCCATGCCACGTGCTGTGTAGATAGACTCTGAATATGGCTAACAGAGGGCTCTCTCCACAGCATGTGCTGTTTAGAGAGAGTCTGAACATGGCCCACAGAGGGCTCGCTCCATGCCACGTGCTGTGTAGAATGAGTCTGAACCTGGTCCACAGAGGGCTCACTCCTAAGCCATGTGCGGTGTAGATAGAGTCTGATCAGGAACCATGGAGGGCTCGCTCCACGCCACGTGCTATGCAGATAGAATCTGAACAGAGCCCACGGAGGGTTCACTCCACTCCATGTGCTGTGTAGACATAGTCTGAACATGTCCCACAGAGGGCTCACTCCAACCCATGTGCTGTGTAGGTTGAGTCTGACCATGACCCATAGAGGGCGCGCTTCACTCCACGTGCTGTGTAGATAGAGTCTGAACACGGCCCAAAAATGGCTCCCTCCATGGCATGTGCTGTGCAGAGTCTGAACATGGCCGACGGAGGGCTCACTCCAAGCCATGGGCCGTGTAGATAGAGTCTGAACATGGCAGGCAGAGGGCTCGCTTCATGCCATGTGCTGTGTAGACAGAGTCTGAAGAGAGGCCATGGAGGCCTCACTTCACTCCACGTGCTGGGTAGATAGAATCTGAACATGGGCCACAGAGGGCATGCTCCACTCCATGTGCTATGTAGATAGAGTTTGAACCTGGCCCACGGAGGGCTCTCTCCACGCCGTGTGCTGTTAGTTGGAGTCTGAGCATGGCCCCCAGATGACTAGCTCCACGCCATGTGCTGTGTAGATAGAGTCTGAACATGGCCCACAGAGGGCTCCTTCCACAATACGTGTTGTATAGATAGCTAGAGTCTGAACATGGACACGGAGGGCTCACTCCACGCCATGGGCCGTGTAGATAGAGTGAACATGGCCCATGGAGGGCTCGCTCCACTCCATGTGCTGTGTAGTGTATGAACATGCCCCACAAAGGACTCGCTCCACGCCATGTGCTGTTAGGTGTAGTCTGAATATGGCCTACAGAGGGCTCACTCCAAGCCATGTGCCGTGTAGTTGGAGTCTGAAAATGGTCCACAGAGGACTCGCTCCATGCCACGTGCCTTGTAGATAGAGTCTGAACATGGATAACTGAGGGCTTTCTCCATTCCATGTGCTGTGTGGATAAAACCTGATCATGGACCACAGAGGACTCGCTCCATGCCATGTGCTGTGTAGATTTAGTCTGAACATGGCCCAAAGAGGCCTCGCTCCAAGCCTTATGCTGTGTAGATAGAGTCTGAACATGGCCCACGGAGGGCTCCTTCCACAATACGTGTTGTATAGATAGCTAGAGTCTGAACATGGACACGGAGGGCTCACTCCACGCCATGGGCCGTGTAGATAGAGTGAACATGGCCCATGGAGGGCTCGCTCCACTCCATGTGCTGTGTAGTGTATGAACATGCCCCACAAAGGACTCGCTCCACGCCATGTGCTGTTAGGTGTAGTCTGAATATGGCCTACAGAGGGCTCACTCCAAGCCATGTGCCGTGTAGTTGGAGTCTGAAAATGGTCCACAGAGGACTCGCTCCATGCCACGTGCTGTGTAGCTAGAAAAAAAACATCAGCCCCAGCACACATTTCGTATAAGGGTATGACAGCTGTAGCTATAGTAAGTCAAAACAGTATAACAGGTATTAGAGCACGTTTCTTTTGTTTTTAATTCTTCTTTTTCGCTCCTTGGTTTTCAGTATTTTTATACAGGTTTACAAGCCAACACGTGTTTCGTCGCCAGCATGGGGATTACCCCGTGACTTTTTCAAGGTTCCTGATTTCTGTATTAGTTTTTTAAGTGTGGTGATAATTCCACGGAAAGCCCGCTCCACACTATGTGCTGTGTAGATAGATTCTGAACATGGCCCATGGAGGGCTCACTCCAAGCCATGTGCCGTGTAGATAGAGTCTGAACATGGCCCACAGATGTCTCGCTCCAAGCCATGTGCTGTGTAAAGTCTGAACATGGCCCATGGAGGGCTCGCTGCACTCCATGTCAGGACTATCTACACAGCACAAGGCATGCACATTCAGACACGGAAGCTGTATCTTGCACAGACCCTGCTGAATCTAGGTCTTAAGCTAGGTGTGCGTATGGCACCCAGGGGTGTTGAACCCGGGGCTGGTGAACGGAACGAACATATAGAGCTCACCAACTGCTTCAAGCTTGCAAACGTCAGGAGTTCAGTGTCATCTCATATACAGATTGCAGCGTTTCCTATCAGTAATGAAGGTGTGCGTCACAGGAAGCTTTGTGAGAAGACATTTTGGGAGTTTGGACAGATTATTGAAGTGACCAAGCAGTTGTGCCCACATTCTTCACTTCTGGGGCATCTCATAACATAACACAATGTAAAGTGCAGCTCGCCCAAGGGTATCTTGGCGCTGGATAACAGATGTCTATTGTTAAACAACTCAATGGTACTCATTTTATTGACTTCAGAAGGATGAAAGGCTGAGTGGCCAGACAGAGGACCCTAGCGTGGATGCATTCCAGTGCGTTGTTAAAGGGCCATCCCTTCTTTATCACAGAGGCACGATGAAAGGGTGGGAATGTCATTCAACGTTCCACTGTTTAGGGCAAGGGCTTTAAGAAACTGAGGGCCCGTCTGGTACCCAGAAAGTGTGCACCTCTCAGAAGACACCTTTAGGAGGGGACGAGGTCATATAAACCTCTCTTCTGAGGGGGGCAGGGTGGTCCTTCTTCACTGAAAGAAAGAGTGGTGGAACCCTCAGCCTTTCTTTACTCTGCCCTCCCCAGAGCACCCACTAACTCACAGTCCTACTGGAGCGCGCACGTGTGTGTACTTGTGCGCGTGCGCCTGGTCTGCGTGTGCGCACCCACGCAGGATGCGCACGCACGCACGTCTGGGCTGGGATTCTGGTGTGTACTCGGGTCACAGCAATGCATTCTGGGATGGAAGACATGTGCTCAAACACTTTCCGAGTCGCGTCTGTCTGGAATCAAGCTGACAAAAATAATGTATTTGTCTTGGGCGTGTGCACCCCAATAAACTACTAAAAATGTAATGTTTTCAAGGCGCCTTGTCCTGTAAACTGTCCCAACCACAAGAGCAGTAAAAACAGGCTCAGTTCAAAGGTTATCCCTGATGAGATGTTAATGGGCGTGTGATACGGGCAAGCAGAGATGACCTATGACCTAATGGCTTTCTGAACTTCGTGGCATTCATCCAAATACAAAAAAATGAATGACGTCCTACAGACAAGTAGTTTTTGTAGAAACGAAAACGAATCAAGCCTGCATTTTGCAAGAGAATAATCCAGCCAAGGGAGGGCTTTGGGTGTTCAGGGTGGCAACAACGGATCAATATAATATTGATTTGATCTTGAAAGAAAATTGCAATTTCTTACATATTGTTTCCAAAAGATAGGAAAACAATGAATCAACTCAAAGAAACGAAAACTTTATATTAAAGACTCTATGGAGAAAATACTGTATTAATGTAATGTACGCATTAACATCTTAAAGTATATAGAGCAGAGACATCAGAGTCACATACCAGTTTGGGGCAGATGTATCATTTAATCACGCAGTGCAGCAGCTGTAAATGCTGCGTGAAAAGGAGAGAGAAGGAATACGGCACTCTCCTCCGCTTCCCCTAGCGCCGGCACTAAACTCAGCTGCTGTGCGCCACGGAGAAAACTTTGCGCCATGGTGCCAGGGTGTTTCTGTGAGTCTAGCATAGGTTTTGTACTGGAAGGGTATCCTTTCCGTACACAATGCTGTGCATAGACTGACTTTAACCCTTTTCCCTCTTAATATGTGTGCTGTGAAGGGCAGCACACGTACAAAGTCATAAAGGGAGAAGAAATGAAAACATTTCTACTTCCTGGCGCCTTCAAAAGGGCACACTTTTCAGACACTAAACCTTGTCTACTTTATTTAGTAAATTGGGTTTAGCGTGAGAAACCCTGGGTGGTTGCATGGGAATGGCCATTTATGGCTGAGGGTGGAAATAGGGGGCAGCGGAGGGCAGTGTGGTCTTGAGGAGTGTGATGACACCATCTGGCCTCATTAGCCACTTATGGCTGAGGGTGGGCATAGGATGCCAGCGGAGGGCAGTGTGGTCTTGAGGAGCGTGAAGAACGTCATAGGGCCCGTTGAATATCTGTGAGATATGGCAGATATGTGGCCCCTCTTCATATGCTGCAAGTGGGCTCTTCATTTTATGCTACACCACTGGGGCTAGAGACTGCGCCGCCCCTACCCCTTTGTAGCACTTGCCCAGTGTGTTGTTCTCCTCTACAAGAGAAGGCAGGGGTGCTTTACACAGTAGCACCCTACCTCCTAGGGGTAGAAGCACTTCCACTGCGCTTACTACAGCACATTTGTGCATCATCAAATACTTTATTGTCCCTTTGTTGCTCATAAAAGTCACAAAAGGTACATACATAAGGCAAAAATATACAGAATCTAGAATTCAGATGATATAAATAAAAACACAACATCTCTCTGTGACAGGGATTGTTCCACATCAAAGTGCAATGGTGCTCAAGTGCTGAAATTAAATCTTAGTGCCTGATTTAGGTCTTGGCGGACAGATTACTCGCTCACAAATGGATATCCGTCACCGCCAAGATCTGAACCAGGCCCATCGTCCAGTCCTAGTTGGGAGTGCGGGACATATGTAGACAGGCTTCATGGGACCGCCAGGAGCCGCCTCTGAAAGCCAGTTTATATCTTTGGATGGAGGTGAAACCTCTAACTCCCCGCACCCCGGCTCCATGCAGAGCATTTGTAGACTGGTAGGTTGTGTCTTGTGGACCTTGACCAGTTCTGTAAGGGGCTTCGCACCTAATTTTGAGGCAAATTAAAAGCGCTTCAATGCTCCGCTCGAGCTTTGATCTTACAACGTTCTCTAGCGGCTTCCATACACAATTGTCACCAAATAAACTACTAAGTATGGGAATGTTCTCACGGGAAGAATTTTAGAATCATTCACCTTCTGCTCAGTCAAATTCAGAGCCTGTAGGCACCATATTTACACGCGCTGTCAAGCGCCGCACCATCAGCCAGTCTTGACCCTCCTCCAAAGAGCCCGCCTGCCGCTCAAGTCACTGGAGGTTTGGCAGTGTTGATGCAGAGGTTGGTAGCAGGTCACCAGGGGGCCTTTACAGGTAAGAGGTGCCCCTACTGGCTGTTGAACCTCACTCTGCCTTATGCCTTGGGTCCCAAAAGTACGGTAATTGTTGGTGGTGGTGTAGCAGGGGACTGAGTTTTCTGGGATGCGATCTACATGGGGTAGAAGCGAGGTTGAGGGTGGTTTTAGGGCGGCTTTCTGACTATTGGTGGGAAATCGAGGATAAAGGGAATAGGCCGGGGATGGAAGGCAACTCAATGAACCACTATTTGACCAGGGAGGCTTGTCCAGTGTCATATGCTTCATTTGACAGCACAGAAGACTCGGTGCAAGAGATGGGCAAGAGGGCATCGTTGGGCAAACCAGACATGAAATCAGCCTTTAGATGGCTTTGAGTTCAGTAGTAGAGGGGAGGTGGCAGGTCTGCTGAGAACATGCAGCCGATCTCCTGCGCTGCATAACAGAAACACATTAATGACTTAAATATTTTTAGACTGGTGAAACAAGAGCATAGATTTAAATCGTGCTTTGCGGAAGGACTTGATCTTTGTCGCAAAGGCCGGGACATCTATTTAAAAATGAAGAAGAATGTCAGGACGCTGGGACAGTCCTATGAAAACTAAGACTATCTCAGGAATCCAGGACGTCTGGTCACCTTCAACTGAGGACATCCGGAGCTCGTATCCAACGGTGAACAAGAGAATGATGCATTGACTGCCTAGCACCTCAACTGCAGAGTTGGAGCTGTGGCCATCGGAGAATAGCACGTTGAGATCCTAAGACGAGCTCAGGGTGTGGGGTTTACCATTCATGGTGAAGATGAGGCAAGAAGGTGAGATGCTAAAGGGCTCCAATGTGCAGACGATGGTGCCTTTGTGGGGATGATCCGCAGTCGCACCGAACGACAAGAGAGAAGTAGTCACAATGGAAGTCAGTGCGAAGTGCATGCACTGATCCATTTGAGTTCCTCTTGCCCAGATGTGCATTCTTGAGGTCCTTTCATGGGGTCCCCTCAAGAGAGAAGGCGGCTGTCAGATTTGCATTAACCTGGCTATCTCACACGAGTGAGCTCAGTTTCCTCAAACCCACTGATGATCATGAAAGAAGGACTATGGCGGTCAGCAGTAGACCCGGGGCAAGGGCAGTCAGACGAGAGAGCAACAGAGACACTGAATATCTGCACTCTGCCTGTTCGCACAGCTGGGCTCAACCTACAACGCAGAAGCATGGATGTTTGAAGGGAGAGAATTACACTTTACAAATGTCATATTTTATGTTCCACATTACCAACACTAATCACACATCATATAACGTGTGACAATCCCTATATTTCAGACAGTCTGAAGGAGGTTCAAGCTCTGTGATCTTGGTCTGAAATGTAAATAGAATCTCAGGTATGGGTGCGAAAGAACACTTGAACTACTGGAGGTGTTTTTATGTTGATAGCTGCCTTCTGTAATGTGTAAATTAACCTGAACTCTGAATTATTCTTAATATAACAGGTTCCTCAGCTGTAGCATAAGGAGTGCAAAGCAGTATTGAAACTTCCCTTGTAATAACAATCACTTTCAAGACATTGTCCATACCTTAATACCATATTATTATCAGGGCACGAGTCGGGGGTACACGCGGGTACACGGCGTCCACCCACTCTTTTCACAGCGTGGACGTCGTCTCCTCTGCCAAGAAGTTGGGCCCCGCAGATATATGTTAATGTTAAAGGTACTTATAGAGCGCAAACAATCATCCCAGATAGGATATCACGGCGCTGCTGTGGCAGTGAAGGAAGTGAAAGGTAAGTACAAGATGGTTAAATTTTAGTCAGGTTTAAGGAAGAGAAATGTTTTCAACTGCTTCCTGAAGAGCAAGTGGCTGTTTGTTAGTCTAAGATTCACAGGCAACTCATTCCAACTGGTTGCCGCCAGGTGGGAGAAGGCTCGCCCGCCCATCTTTGTTGTTTTCACGCGTGTGGTTCTGGCTCTAGCTGTAGTTTGGGAGCGTAGATTCCTAGATGGGACATACATTTTGACTTTGTTTTTTAGAATACCGGGGCCTGTATTATGTAATGTTCTATGCGTTATGCACAGTAGCTTAAAGATAGCTCTTTGTCTCATCGGCAGCCAGTGCAGTTCTCTCATACAGCTCTTGGCTGAGTCGTATTTTCTTTTGTTGCATATTGCCTTGGCTGCAGCGTTTTGTACGACCTGTAGTTTGGAAAAGAGATAGTCAGCCATTCCTACAAACAAGGAGTTTCCATAGTCCAGCCTACTCATTAATAGAGACTGGACCAGGATCTTTCTGCATTCAATGGGAATCCATGGAAAGACTCTTCTGAGCATTTTCAGTAATGCGAAGCCTTTACCACAGATTATTGATACGTGGGTTTTCATACTTAAGGTGTTATCTATATGCTGAACTTGTCCCAGTGTCAGTTTTGGACACCGGGACACGTTCAGCAGCTCCTGCACGTTGTCTGCTTTTCATTCTCAGCAGCAAGGTGCAGGCAGTTAGGGGTCTTTTTTCACCCCTCCAGCTGTGCCAAAGACAAAGGTAGAATTTAAGGGGCCATCAGGCCTCGTTTTGATCGAATATACGACGGGAGGGGGCCTGGAACCTCACACTTACATGCAAATGCAAGGAGGAAACCAAAGCACACAGCTTGTTATATTATATATTATATTTTAGAGATGCAAGCTTTTTACTTTTGCAAGAACTGTAAGAGTGTCAGATGGATGGTCAGCCCCAGTATTTACACAAATAACACTATAAATAGCAATATTTCATTTCTTTTATAGCGCTACTCATTCTAATGCAGAGTCTTCCAGTGAGGTCACTTCCTGTGATGCCATGTGGGATGTCACGCGTCGTGACGTCATGTGCTGTGTTGGCAGTCACCCCACTTCTTTTTATAGGACTTGTGCCCTGATTATTATTAACGAAAACATAAATGTATCTCTTCCAATATGAATTCTTAAGAAATTAATTACTTTCAAAAAGCATTGCTCAAAAACATCTTAGTCTAAACCTACTGGTTTAACATTTGTTTTTACAGTTCTGGTAACCAGAATCTGGCCGCTGCAACTAAGGGGGTTATTTATGAGACCCTGCGTCACGTTTGCACCACACACAAGTTAAACATGCGTGACGCAAGCCTCTATGTCAGATTTATGAAGCCACGCAAAGCCACTTTGCAAGGCTTTGAATCTAGAGTTGGCAACGCAGTGCAAATCACTGCGTTGCCTACTCTGCCCAAGGGAGGCATTCCAAGGACATTGTGTGGGTGTTCCTAAGCAACATCCATGTATTTTGATGCATTTACAGATTTACAAGGCCATGTAAACCTTGGAATGAGCCAAAATCGTATGCCTCCCCAGGTGTGGCATAACACAAGAAATATCTTTATTTCTCCTCCTTTTTCCATCTTTGTATGTGCGCTGCATTCTGCAGCACAAATAAAAAGAGGAAAACGCCTCTCAGGATTGTTTTTGTGCACAAAAGTGGCCCTTCCTTCACAATCCTGCATGCAATGGAGGCACCCTTTCACCATGGTGCAAGGGTGCCTGCATTGGCACTAGGCTTCCTAAACTGCGCCAGCGCAAGGGGAAAGAGACAGGAATGTGCCATATTGGATAAATATGGCACATTCCTGCCCTTTCCGCGTGATGCAGGGCAGCTGCCCTGGGCCACTAATCTCTTACATATGCCCCTTTGTTTATTGATTGACTAGCAGAGAGTGCTCTGAAAGATGAGGATCTTACACTCCACTGATCCAAGATGGCCGCCACCGCTGCAAGTCTTGTGAGAGTCCTTGGGACTCTGAGACCTGGAGTCTGTTCTGACTATATAGGTGTCTTTTGTGTACTATGCATATCGCAGAAGTGATGCCTCATACCTAAAGGCTCCCACAGTTTGCGCACTCTGCTGAACCCTCCTGCCCTGAAGGAATCATGGCTCCATGAAGGTCATTAGAGCTTGTCTCCTCACCTGTCCTGGTATTACAGGTGAACATGGCCCGCAGATCCTGCAACCGCGAAGAGGAAAGGCGTAGACGCTGTTGGGGTGATAGAGAGAGCTCAGAGCTGGAGGGAAGATAGGTTTCAAGGTCCAAATGACTGAGACAGATCAGACAGGTATGTCTGCATGGGTCACTTTGGGCATTAACAGTGATGGTAGAGTGCCCAGTACCAGAACTGAAGCGATAGCTGGTAGTAGTTCTGCAGGGGGTGAAGGAGCTCTGAATTTGTTAGAACAACAAACCACTGATCGAATCCCAACTCAGAAGCGCTCTTAGGAGATACACAGTACGCTGTGGCCTTGAGGGCAGGCCCGTGTGCGCCCATCCACACCAGGCGCGGCACTGGAAGCGGCAGGGGCTGGTCTGACCAAGAAACCAAAAAGAAGATGCGATGTTGGAAGTCCAGCTGTTCCAGTGCTTGGCGTGACCAATCACAAGAGATGCCACGAAAGGTGGTGAACTAATTGGTTTTAGTGAAATGGTGACAGGTAAGAAATGTGCCACAATTAAGTCTGGCCACCGTTTTTTTATTAATATGTTTATTAAATGTATGCGTAACAAACAAGAGACGTTGACATATTGCGCATATCATTAATAACATAAGACATACAGAAGTAAGCAGTGCCGCACCATGTTGGCGATCAAGAAATATCCCATCTAACATTTGAAAGACCCGAAACCCTCAGTAACGAACATCGTAACACCATCTTCCCCGTTTGATCTATGTGCTAAGCCTAACGTACGGTGGAAGTCGTGTCATACAGGTTTATTGTCGTTGGTGGATCTAATGGCCTGGAGGTGTAGAGTGCTGCGCAACAGAGTCAGCGCCCAAGTCAGTGGCAACCGTGTTCGTCTCACAGTTCTTATACAGTTCATCGGTCGGTTACGAGGTGGTAGCATCTCACTATAGTTTTCCATCTGGGTACAGCAGAACATCATATCTTTAGACCACTGGGCTATTGTAGGTGTGGGGCCACGGAGCCAGCATACCGCCACACATCTCTTTGCTAATAGTAACGCCATGTCTATCAGTCATCGTAGTGCTTTGGGGAGAGGTTTGGAATACCCAATTAGTGCAAGGAGCGGGTCTGGGGCAAGCATCAGCTCTGTGATTCGGTTGATTTCTGCAAAGACTCAACCCCAGAAATGGGCAATCCCCGGGCACGTCCATGCTAAGTGGAAGAAATCCGCGACTTGTTCACCGCATCTTTCATATTGGGACTTGTCGCGCAGCCCATATCGGCGCAAACGTTCCGGGGTGTAATAAACCCTATTTAGAAATTTAAAATGGACCAACCTATGCCGGCCGTTCAGAGAGACCCTCCTCGTGCTCATGCAGCAGTAGGACCATTTGTCGTCAGTAAGGTCCATCCGTAGATCACGTTGCCAGGCCAGTCGTGATTTAGTGTACTTGTTCCCCCTAGCAGTAGATCGTAGATACCATCCTAGCAGGTGTTTGTTCCTTAATGACAGCTGTCAGGGCCAGCACCTCAGGGGGTTCCGCCATATCTTCACCCAATAATTCCCTGAGAGCATGTCTGAGTCTGTGGAACTGGAATTGAGCAAGGAGTGTAAGTGTTTCCTCCCCTCTCGTCATATCGTCCCATGTGCGTACTGCCCCATCAGCGGAGAGATCCCCCACAACCTGGGCATTGAGCGTCCACTGTGCAGCTATAACCCCCCTATCTTTACATGGTGCTAGCCAGTTGCACCACTCAAGGCGGGCAGCTGGGGAATACAGAAGGTTACCCGCCTGAATAGTCAATAAATAATGCCAGGCATGTGAAACCGAGTTAAGAGACTCCAATATACCTGTACGTCTATTAGGGGGTGTGAACAGCAAGGCGGGAAGTGGTCTAGGGGCTGCGACTATCGTCTCTATCCGTACGTGCGGTATGTCGAACGGGCCATGTATCCAGCGATATGCCTGGGAACTTTGGGCGGCTCTGCAATAGAGGTCCAAATCAGGTGCTCCCAGTCCTCCCATCGAGTACGGCAATGTCAATATTTGCAAGGCTACACGCGGTTGTTTGCCCGCCCAAGCAAGGTGAACCATTAGTGACTAGAGGCGTTGAAAAGAACACGGGGCAACACCATGGGTATATTCGTAAAGAGGAAAAGGAAGCGCGGCAATACAATCATTTTCATAAGGGACACTCTGCCCATCAAGGATAAAGAGAGGCACACCCAGCGGTTACGGTCCTCTTCCAGCTTAGTAATAGCAACTCCATAATTCTCCTTGAGGACCACCTCGGAGTCCGTGTGCAGTTTGATCCCCAAATAGCGCACCGCTTCTGTAGTCCACTGTAGGGGATATTCCGTCTCGAAAGCCTTCGTGGCTGGGGTTGGGGGAACATGATGGATTTGTGCCAATTGACCTGCAGGCCAGATAAGGAGCCAAAGAGCACTATCTCCCTTAAGACCAGGGAGATGTTGGCCTCAGGGTCACGTACATAAAGCAGTGTGTCATCCGCGTAGGTAGAGACGATCAGGCGATAGTTCGGGAAGCGCACGCCTCTATGGCTATGATACTCCCGAAGGGCGCATGCCAAGGGCTCCGCGGCCAGGGCGTAGAGGATTGGAGACAAGGGGCAGCCGTGTCTCGTGCCCCTGTGTATTCGTATAGGGTCAGTAACCAGGGTGCCTATCTTAATACATGCTGTGTGAGAGTGATACAGTACTGTTGTAGGAACACCTCTCCTACCCCCATATGATGAGGACCTGTCGTAAGAAGGGCCACTCGACGGAGTCGAATGCCTTCTCCATGTCCAAGAATACCGATAAGGCTGGCACTTCTGGTCTAGTGTGCTATAAGGCAGCAAAGACCGTATGCAGATTATATGTCAGATTCCTGCTGGGCACGAAGCCGGCCTGCTCAGGAGCAACCAAGGTCGTGACAAGAGGTACCAAACAATTAGCAAGCAGTCTCGTGAAAATTTTGGTGTCCACATTCGTCAAAGACAGCGGGCAATACAAGGCGCATTTGTCAGGAGGCTTACCCGGCTTAAGGATAACAACTATGATTGCCTCCCGCATCGTAGGGGGCATCTCGCCTGAGATACACATGCTCCACCACTTGGGCGTCCGTCAGCAGTGCGTCCCCAGATGGCGTTTTAATTTCAGGAATCGCCGAGGCGTCTCTGCGCTGCCGTTGTAGCTGCGCAAGGACCGCCCCCGGTCGCTCGCCTTCACCGTACATACAAGCAGTGGCATACTTCCCGAGATGCTTTATTTCCACATCAGCCTCTTCATGGTATTCCTGCAAAGACTGTGTCAATTCTAGGCTAAGCGCATCATTTGGGCCAGCTAACAAGGAGGCTTCCAACCCCTTTAGCTTGCGTTCCAGAGCTGTTAGTCTGTTATGAATCGATTTAAGGACTCCCGCATGTTTAGAAATTGCCACCCCCCCGATATACACTTTGAAAGCCTCCCATATTGTTTGGAAGGAATCTACTGACCCCACATTAATCTCGAAAAAGTCTTAATTGCAGTTGCCATATCTTCCTTAAAGGCAGCGTCCGTTAGGGAATAGGGCGAGAAGCGCCACATGAAGGGGGGATTTCGCATCTTAGGTGTAGCGAGCACCATTAGAAGGGGAGAATGATCAGAGTAGGTACGTGGCAAGATCGAGCAAGACTGTATGCGCGAGAATAGTTGTCTGGCAGTGAACCAGTAGTCAATTCTAGTGTGGACAGTATGATACGCAGAGTAATGCGTGTACCCTCCTTGTCCTGGTGCCTAGAGCGCCAAACATCACACATGTCCAACCGGAGCAGAGAGGTCTCCACAACTCTAGCCGAAGCAGACACATGTCTGTCCTGGCCGCCCAACCTATCCAAAACAGGGCTTCTAACAAAATTGAAGTCCCCTCCCCACAAGAGCTGTCCAGGTGTATGTTGTAGGGAGAGGTCAGTTAATCTGCAATAGAAGTCCAGATTATCATATTTAGGGCCATAAACATTTAGTAAAAGCAAGTCCAGTCCTTTACCACTACATTTAGTAAGCACATACCAACCCTCCCTATCCGTCACCATAGGTGACAGTCGGATCACTTTCTTAGGGTTCAGGAAGAGGTGTGGCACCGCGGCCAGGGCGACTGACGACGGAATCTGGGGATCACGTTTCGATCCCCGGCGCCGGCGGCAGATTAGCCCAGCACCATGTGACTCTGGGCAATAGCTTGCTCAATCTTCCCGACGGCCCCCAGCGCCTAGAGACCCTTACGGGTGATTGTTCGCGCTTTACAAATGTGGATTATTATTATTATTACCCACGTCAGGACCCCTCTGGCATGTGTGGTGAAGCCGGCCGTGTGTACATTGCCCAGGAGCCCTTTAGTACGGAAGATGGGACTGTCTACGGGGGAGATGTGTCTCCTGCAGGAGGGCAATATTGACATTGTGCCTATGTAAGTAACTCAAAACCTTTCGGACTTTCCTATAGTCATTTAGGCCATGCACATTCCACGTGAGCACTGCAATCGTGTCTGGGCAGTTATCGTCACGCGTCTCAGCCCTACCCATCATGAGGGAGTAGCCAGCACGGGTGCCACGACGCTAGTCTCATCGGGCCTACATAACCACGGCACCCCACATCATAAGTTGTTACAGCAGAGAATATTGCTTATGTCAGTCTCAATACATTCCCCCCCACCCCCACATTAGGCCCACCCCAACAGAGCCTATGCAATTCAATTCCCCATAAGATTCATTTTGGCAAAAAACATCATCAACAAAATGCGTCAATCTGAGTCAGAAACCCCCCTTGGCCCCCACCCATTTCACACCTGCCCCAACTTGGCTGCGGTACAATCCCTCAAACCAATAGAACGTGCCCACCCCCTCCTCAAAACCAGAAAGAACACTCCCCAGTGTGATTCACGCGTGGGGGGATGTTGCTCAGTAGACAGGCAGAAGTTTTTTTGGCCTATGTAAGGCCGCACTCAGAGCACCGTCAGGTGTATAGTATGCAACTGTAAGTCAATATTCACCAAAAGATCCCAATAACTACCCTAAGAGCATTACAGTAAATTAGTCCAAAAGTTCCACCCAGGCTGTCCGAGCAATTCAGGGCAACCCCCTCCCCCCCCCCCCCCCCCCCCCCCCCTTCAAGGAGGTCCTGCATCAGGACCGAGCGCTATCACTTCACCATCCCACGGGTACAACACCTACGCCAAAGGCTCAGCTCGGTACAATTGAACAGTGGGTGTGGTCAAGACAGGAGTACAGCCACAGTGGGTTTCAACAGGCAAGAGTGCAGGAGCCGAATTCCCACTCCCAGGGCCCTCACTACTGCCCTCCCCCTTATAGCATCAACCAGAACATACTTATCCCGCAATGACACCAACAAGTCATCAGTCCTGTTCCTCCTGCAGACCACCCGACGCCTCAGCAAGCAGGTGCTTCTCTGGGCTATGACGCTTCTCCCTCGACCAGTCTTTCAGCGCAGTCTGCAGGGCCTTCGGGTCCGTGAGGATGTGGGATCGACCCTGCCTGTTAACATGAAGTTTCGCCGGGTATAGCTTGACGTAGTCTACCCCCAGATCACGAAGCTGTCTCTTCAGTGGGGCGAACAGACGCCGTGCCTCCTGGACCCGCACCGTGAAGTCCGGGAACAGAGATATTGTGGACCCCTCAAATCGTAGTGGTTGTTTCTCACGGGCCAGTTTCAGCGCAACATCCCGATCTCGATAGTTAAGTAACTTGGCGATGATCGGCCTATGAGCCGCACCCGGAGGTGGTCACAGCCCCAGAGAGCGATGCGCTTTCTCCACCACAAACATATTGGAGAAGGATGTCTCACCAAGCAGTGTTTTCAGGAGCCGTTCAACGAAGAGTTCCATATTACCCGTCTGGGTAGTTTCCGGAAGGCCCGTGATACGAAGGTTACAGCGCCGGGAATGCGCCTCCAAGTCTTCTGTTTTGTCCTGCAGGAACTTCAGAACTTTGCCCAGCTGCCTATGTTCAGTGTCCAGAGCGGTCTGCACCTCCTCCGCTTCTGTTAGTCTGCGCTCTGACATATCAAGCCTTTCAGCGTGCTTATCAAGTCTTTCCGCCATGCGGTCCATCCTATAGGACAGCGCATCCATCTTGGAGCCAAGAGATGAGATACCCCCCTGTAGATTCTTCTCCATGGTAAGTAGCAGTCCGCAAATGTCCTGCCGTATATCAGCGTCAGCATGATCCTGCACTCTGGTGCCGTCCTCGGAGAAAGCGTCACTGGACTTAGACCTCTTCTGGTCGAACAACAGTTTTGGCTGCGCTCTGTCCACCCTGCACATCTTGGGCTCCAGCGAATACCCACTCTCTCGCAGCCCTGTATCTTCACTCAAAAGAAACAGCTACAACACAGGCGGTCGGTCACCAGACGTGGTGCAAGACTTTGTTTCGGCCAGAGGCAGCCACAACTAGGACCACATATCGTCCGTGCCCCACAGAGAGTGTACCACCTCTACCCTCTGGGCTCATATATTACAGTGTGGTGTCCGTCTCAATCTTCATTGGGTGAGCCCCTGCGTCGCTGAACATCCAGTAAGGCAATCTCACTTTCCCATAAGGGCAACATCGATGCGCCGCGTAGGGGGCAGCGCCCCGATGTACCAGCCAGCCAGACCCAGCATCAGCCCCTACAGGGGCTCAAGAATCAGCAAGCAGTAGGGGCCGGTCGCGCAGCTGCTACACTACACACTGTCAGCTTGCACCACTCCTGGTGCTCCGCGTAATGCCAACGAGGCAGCCCTCAGGGACCTTAGCAAACGACCACCAGGCGAGCTCCTAACCTCTTCAGATACAGCTAGCAGATCAAGCAGCCCGCCATCTCAAAATGGAGACCGCCGTCCAGTCTGACCACCAGGGAGTCTCAGGGACTCGTTGCGTGGAGGGGGTAGAGGCACCACTGGCGGCACCCTCTCATCAGCTCTCTCATGCACCCGGAGATCCAGGCAAGGCAGCAGGGGCGCAGGAAGGCCCAGTTATCGGGCTGCCCGACTGCGGCCAGCAATCTTCCCCGTCGGTGATGCCCCGCTCACCTAGGGCACCCGCAGAGCAGCTCAGCAACCGGGGGGGGCTCCGATCCTCGAGGGACCCAGCAGCGGTAAGCGCCCTTCCCCGTATCAGGACTCCGCAGGGCCGTGTGTCGTCAGGCTTCACTCGGTACCGTACTCCCACAATAGCGCACCCGGGAGCTCTCCAGCCTCCACTCTAATGCGGCCTCAGCAAGCGAGGTCCATCCGGCCCAACAATCTGCACCACAGCGCCAGTCCCATTCATCAAGGGCGGCTGCCTCACAGATTTCCAATCAGGGGTGGCGTCGCTCCACTCACCAAGCCTCTGCGGGATCGTGGGCCAACAAGATCCGTGCACCTCCGTCCTCACCGTGGCCTCACCAGCAGGCGCGCGCCGGCTCGTGCTCCGACCCAAGCTCGGGAATCGAGGCCCGTCCGACACCGCAGCGACGGGGACCGTAATTCTGCCCAGAGAGCAGCTCAGGGTTCAGTTTTTTGCCCAGCATGGGCCGCAGGGTGTCAGACATCAGGGGAACGCTTCTGTGCAGTCCGTGAGGAGCTAAGTTGCCGAATAAATGCAGGATCGGTTGACGGTGTTGCGGAGCTCTCAGCTCAAGCGGCCATCTTGGTCGCGAGCAAGCTCCGCCCCCCTGCCCACCGTTTTTAAATACGCATAATGGGGTCCAAGCCTGGGCCTTTCTAAAAGGCAATAAGGGCTCTGAGGAAACTTTCCCCACCTACAGTTTTCACCCAAGATTTTTTGGGGACTGGTGGGTGTTTTGCCCTGGGCAGACTCGCTGCAGGTGCATTCACCACAAAGATTCATAGGTTTGAACAGTGGCCATAAGGGTGCAATAACATAGAAAAACACACCGGGCCTCATTTATGAAAGGTGACACATCGCTAGGCAGAAACAGCAATGTGTCACTTTTCATAGCGCCATCCTTACATATTTACAGTACGGCGCTCCATGGTGCAAGGATTTAAAGATACATCAGGAATTCTGACGTATCTGGTGGTGCAAAAATGATGCACTGCTGGAGTGTGTCGTAAAACTGATGCAACTCCAGCAATGCGTCACATCCCATGGGCGAGTCCCATGTGAAAAGATCTATGTCAATCCTTAGGCCTGCTTGAAGCAGGGGTAAGGATTTTGACACAGTCAAGTCATAGAAGTGGCACAGTGAAATTTCATAAATTTCACTGCACCACTTCTACAAGGCATTTTTTGCGGGGGAATGCCCACCCTGCATACATTATACCTGACGCAGGTGAAAGGTAGCGCAGGCCTTTACAACGTGACACATCTGCCTAGATGCTTCACTTTGGAAATAGGGTGCAGTATGAAATAAAAAAGTGACGCAACAGACGCGGCAGCCCATAATTTATAAGGGCCACCATTTTTACCCAAACTAGCTGAACGGACGGGGTTGCAGGCAGTTGCTTTCCCTTCCAATCACAATTTTCCCTCAAGTAAACTTTTGTGGGTAAAATTGCTCAAGATTTTCTTTTTTTTTGCAGGAGACTTCACTCACTGGGGCATATTATCAAGCGGCAGCGATAATTATCACTGGCCGCACTTAGCGCAAATTTTCTTACCGCCGGCTATCGCTGGAATTTATCGCCATGCTAGCGCTGTATTAACAATGCATAGCGCAATGGCGATAAATATTCCAGCGATAGTGGGGGAAATGGGCCAATGTCGCTGAAAAACCAGCGATGTTGCATGAAAAACGGCGATAACCTTGCTGATACGACCCTGTGGTTGTATCACCATAATCCACCCCCATGTAATGTATACATAAGTCATGATTTTTGCAGACGTTAGAAAGCAGCGTTAATGTCGAGTTAGCGCAAATATGATTATCGCTTCGCCGGACGGGGCCTCGTTATAAATATCGCGATGCTCCATTAGCGATATTATTCCATGACGTTTTGTGAGGCACGCCTCCTTTGCATCTCATTAACAGTGCTAAGTCATTGAAACACTAGCGTGTCCTTGTAATTAATGCGATAAAATTATCGCCGCCTTTCACCCGGAAAAGGACGCTAAAGCGGCGAAAATTGTATTGCCAGCCCTTGATAATATGCCCCACTGACCACACTGTGAGAACACATTGCAAACCTTCACTTGAAGAATTTTAATTTCGCCCACCCCTTGCTTTATATATATTCATGGAATAGTCACTAAAATAACTCAGAAACGCAGTCCAGCAAAGGTGCACCCCCCCCCCCCCCCCACAAAGCACAGCCCCATCCCAATCTGTGTGAAAGCAGCAGACAGACAGGGCCAGGGGGGTCTCCAAGCAACTTCAATGCAAGAATAAACTCGACGTGTAGGTGTAAGTAAATAAGCAAGTTAATGGGAAACCAGCACAAAGCCTCCTGGGATGGAAAACTGAAATATGGCGGACGGCTGACCGGTAGAGCTGCTCATGCAAAGAACAATATGAAATCTTCATGTCTCCGGGCAACAGTTCATTAACAGAAATGCCTCGGGTTCCTCACCGTGTCTCATGCACGCTTCATGTAGAATGTGGGCGCCTACCCACTCAAAGGACATCTCCAGGCGCTAGGCAGACAGAAAGGAGCCACAGATGAGAGTCGTTTCTTAAAGGAAACATCTTCAAAACTGGGGAGTGGGCGCAGCTGGCCACCGTCTGGGGGGAACGGTATGGGTGTGCACATTTTTTTGTTACACAAATAGTTTCTGATAATTCGCCTTGGCACACCTCAACAAATTTCCCCTATGCTGAAGAAAAGTTTCCCCCCCGCACAGCACCTGAACTCTTCCATGCATCATAAAAACAAAATTAACATTTTCCCCCTGCGTATTCTCAAAATATGTAGAAGGGAGCTTGGAAATCAGACTTTTGTCCGAGAGTGAATTCGTGTGTGCCTTTTCTCGTACCAAATGGTGAAAATGGGGAATGCAATATTAAAATGATTGTGTAAGTCCCACTTTTCACACAAAATCCCAATTGTGTACAACTTAGTGAGCTTCTACATACTACAGTCATGAGAAAAATATTGTTCAAATTCATACACCCCTATAAAATATTTGGACTTTAGGAAGTGGTACATGTAATAAATAAATGAAAAGGTAGCTCCACGTGGGCTTTGCATGGGGGAAGCAGAGGCATAGAGACGGTCTCTTGTCGCCGCAGTCTCTTTGGAATGCTATGCCTTCGGTGTGGCTGACACCTTCCATTCCACCTGGTACCATGGACTTCCTTCCTTAGGCAGTTTGACTGTGGCCGGCTTGGCGTTCCCCTCTTGCGATAAGCGCTACAGTAAATAGATGAATCCACGCCTCGTTGTGGGTCTTCTCTACCACAGTTTGGTGACGAGGGCCACCAGTCGTCACCAGATCGCTTTGCAGGTGAAACAGGGCGCCGTGAAGCATTGTCAAGCGTCTGCAACGAAGCTACTGAGGACTCAGTCAGTATGGAAGTTGCCTCTTCTTTGAGCCTTACAGAGTGACTTTTATCACAATATTCTTGGGGGCAGTAAAGCATGCCTCGTGCTTAGATAAGCATGACGAAGAGCAGGGGTTGAATCCGTCACCTCAAGTTGACACACCACCTGACGGGACTTCCATTCCAATGTAAAAGGCTGACACATGATCATTTTGAGCCCCGGAGTGCCAACCATCACAAGCACTTCGTCTATTGCCTCATGTGCCAGAGCCGCATATAGGCTATTGAGAATTCAGTCCTGGTCAAGCGAAGGAAGTGATGCTACGCAAGAGTCAAGGGAGGAAGTCATGACCGAAGGATACTTTTCTGATCAGTAAGAAGTCAGTGTACCTTATGGTTGACTCCGACCCCGTGTTAACTACAGGGACCGAGACCTCGGGGAGGAAGCTTGGGGAAGATGTAATTCATAATCAAAGGATATCAACCGAGCTTCCTTTCAAAGAAGTGTCATTGAAGTGTGAGAATGTATGTGGGCCGAGATCATTTTGAGAGATAGGAAGGTCCAAGGCAAAGTCTATGTGGCTGAAAGAGAACCTCCGATATTAGGTTGGGTACGTCCATAAAACCTACACATCGTTATTATTCCAAGAGCTACGTATCAACTCATGGTGTTTGAAGACACCAACGCGGAGGGATTTGTAGATGAAGCCAAAGATATGTTTGACAGAAAGTTGGGAGCATTAAAGGGTTAAGTTTATAAGTTTGTGTTAAAAGAGGGGGCTCAGCCTGTGATGCACAGGACAGTGGACACCTTTACTTTTAGACAGGAAGTGATGGATGTGTTAGAGGAAATGACTCATGGAGGGTGATAGAGCCTGTGAAGTCAGCTCATTGGATTTCACCTGTGTGCATCACAGAAACAGCGGACGATAAGGGGAAATTTGTGTAGACCTTCAGACTTGAAGGGGTTTGCAGATAAAACTGAACTTTTGAGAGTATTACTAAAAAGAGTGAGTTATTTCTCCGGGTGCATGAACAAGAAAATGCATTTGAGACTATTAAGGAAGACATTGTTAATGCAGAAATGTTGATATCATTTGATTTTAAGAAGAGAACTAGTATAACTGTGGATGCCAGTGCAGTGGGACCAGGGCAGGGTTTGACCCTTGCAAAAGGAGGGTCAGAAAGGACAGTTGCATTTGATTTAGAGTAGGAAAGAAAAGACTCCGTCATCCAGAGAGAGGCCCGAGCTGCTGCACTTGCCGTGGAATACTTTCATCTGTACGTATGTTGAGTGAATCTGATATTACTGGCAGACCATAAGTGTTACAGCCGAGTAGAATGTTTCTGTGTGCCTAGCTAGGGTGGGGGCTAAATAAAGTATTTCTCCTCGTGGGCCCTGTTAAGACCAGGTTTTTCTTGGTCTTAATTTTGGCACTGCCTCCTATTTACACCACATTTACACATTGTGCATAAGGTGCAGCCCCTATCGCCACAGGAACGTCACAACAAATGATGTTGTTGTAATGATGAAGGATGTCTCGTAGACAGCTCACTTAGAACAGGTTAAAGGTTTATTCCTTAAGTTACAAAGTCCAAGTAAAACTCCTGTAAGGCCTCTGCTAAGTCCCTAAATGAGCCCCACCAGGAGCAGCCTCCCTGCTGCTCAGCCCATCTCTTCCAACTGCCAACTCCTCCAGTCCCACACACTCAACATTCCAAATGACATCACTCATGGCTGAGCAGCAAGGGACAGGACAGTAATGAGGAAGATGCACCAACAACAACAATAGGTTACAGCAGTTGTGTTGAAGATAGGGCTTGTAAATATGCCCCAAATATGTTCTTCCCAAGTAAGGTCAGACTTCAAAGGTATAGGTTTTAATATTTTTATGTATTATTAAGTTTCTTTGATATTGACGCCTTGCGGTAGTAGTATTTTTTAGAATGTGATGACACCTTCCATCCTCTTGCTATCATGGAGTTCCTCCCGCTGGGAGTTTTACTACTGGCTGCGGTGGGAAGGGATGCTCACCCCCTGTGATCGGCACTACAATAAAGATCCTCTACCACAGCTTGGCGCTCGGCGTCCCTACCACACAAACCTACAGCTGGGGTTTGCGTGTGAGAACCCCCCGAGAAGCTGCAGGGGTGCTTCGGGTCTCTCTTGTAGGATGCTTTTACCTAAGAATTGCTGAAATGCCAAAGTCTGCTTCGACAGCCTCTCGAAGGTTTCTGAAGGCCTTTGAAGGCTAAGCAATTTAAAGAATATATATTTGTGACAACAGTTGCTTGAAAGGAGATATTGGACCAAAGATTCCAGAAAAAAACACAAACTATCAAACCCTAAACTCTGCTACGAAAGGTTTTTTGGGGAACATTCTGCAAACCCTTTTTTATTCATGGGAATGTTCACCTGCAGTGAAGTTTCCATAAGTTGAACAAGTTTCAAAATGTCATCAAGTGCGAAATGTATCAACTTTACCCAACTTCGTGGGCTAAATGTACCTTTCACAAGCCCAAAGTTTTAACATGAGAACCTGAACATCCAAGAAGCCCGGGACATATCTTGGGACTGAAAAGGCCCTTTTAGCCTCGTTTCTTAAACCTGCACTTGTAGAAATCAATCTATTAGAAAACGTCATTGGAATATAACCTTTTAATTGGAGTTCTACTTTTAAGAGTTAAAGATGCTGAAAGAGTGCTGGTGCCCTGTGCTATATGAGGGTTCACCGTGCCCACACTCTACTAGAACATTGTAAGAACTCATTAAACGAGTATTTTAAATGGGCAGGTACTGTCAGGTACTGCACACCAGAACCTCTTTTATTTGAATGGGAGAGTACTGGCACTTTTCAGCACTTGTGCAATACTTTTGACAATAGAGCGCAGGCACTTCTCAGTTGCAAAGAGATACTCTGGGATAGAGAGTGTTTACATTTCTGTTTTTACCATTTTAAGTACTGACTGAACTATATCGGGAGTTAAAGCAGTCCTTCACCCTCACCACCAGTGGTGCGTTTGTAACTCTCCTAAAAGAACGTTTGATGTCTCTGCAAAGCGAGAACACCAGGGCTTTGGAAGGGAGCGCACTTTCCAGCCAGTGCTTGATTTAAAAAAAAAAATAAGGGCCAGGGCTCTCGTCAGGAGGCCACTGAAGCTTGCACCGTACATTGCCCCTCTCAGCGCTGCCAGTGATAGTACCAACACAACTACTAACCATCACACTCATGCAAGTGTCACAATTCTGACTATCTCAGCCCCCAAAGCTAAAAGAATGACTTGGGCGGCAAGTAAAAGTCATTTTTAATGTATATTGAATTAATAATTAACTGTTATTGTGGTCATCTCTAAATTAGCCAGACAGCGCTGCCTTGTGGCAGACTTTCAAAAGCGCCGGTGTTAACAATTAAGTATTGGTGCCGAGCACCGGAAACCACCGGCTCAAATTAAGCAGTTCCTAGCACTACAGCTCTTACTATTGCAGTGTAGAAGTCCTAGCAAACAAGTTCAGAAGGAGAAGCCGGATTACGGAACCCTGGCTCCAGTACACGTCCTCGGTGGTAAGTAAGGCAGTGTTTGGTGCAAACATCTTTTACCATTGTATTAGGAAAGCAGGTGTGTTGTGTTGGTGATATGTGAGCACGAGATTTGTGCAGACGCGTTGTGTTGATTGTGTTGCTTTTCAGATGCATCATTGCATCTTACACTTCAGTTTTACTCACACGTTGCTGATGAACACAGCAGCCCCCTCACATGATCCAAACAGGGTAAGAGTGGGCAGCTAATACATGGAGGCGGTGTCCGGCCTGAGATGAGAGGCAGTCACTCTGTCAGAGGCTGTGGTCAATTTTTAATTTTTGATTGCTTCTTTATTCCTTCAGTTATGGCTCCATTCACAAAGCCCACCCGCAGGAAGATTGGTAGGATACTCCGCAAGCTTTACGCCTACAATAGGTGCAGATGTACGTCTTTGTAGGGAATCACAAGGAATTGCAGGAGTACTCTTGGAAGGTAAATTACTCAGATATTTCAAAGACCTCTTCTGTGAGCAAAACGTATGCGTGTGGAAGTTCCATCATGTGAACAATTCGCCATACATGAATGATGCTTTATTGTAATTTGGCATATGTAAAAATATCTCTATGTCAAAAAATAGCCGTAAATCTACACTGCCATGAAATATGGGTGTAACTCTTCCTGCTTTTTAAAGAACAGATGTGTATTCATTTCCAGGGTAGGTTACAATCTGTGAGCCGCAGATGTAGTGTCACCAAGGCCTAACGGTCTCAGGGGTCCACTCCAGCCCCCCCCCAAAAAAATTGTTTACTAATAAGCCAGGAGATGGGGGTCATTTTTCTTCTTTGGGATAGAGCACATGACACCTTTACAATACCACTGGTCAGAGGTCTGTATGAACCCCCACAATCTTATGGATTTGGGGGTGTCACCTTCTGATGTGTACCTCACCCAAAATTCCCCACATTCCTACCTCTCACACTACACGTGTGAATGCACCAGTGCACCCATACTGCGAATGAAGCCGGATGAAGGTGAACGGACGGAATCCTACATCCAGTGTTCCCCTTTCTCTGTCTTTGTTTCCAGGGTGGCCTTTGAGGAACACATAGGCTCTCCTAACCAAAGTCGGTCACACGGCAGACATGTCACAGATCACACATGGGGCCGTCGCTCAGCTGTGTCTGACGCTGGGCACAGTGTGTCCCGGCGCTATTTTGAGGCTTGTCATATGGCCCCATTTTCTAAATCTTGGGCTTCCCGTTAGCAGATCATTGGCATGAGGTGTGCCAGTGTAATCAACTTCCTTAAAACAGAAGGAAAATACATCTCCCAGAATGCATTGTTTGTTAAATGAAGGCCCAGGGCTTGAAATGTGTCGACCTGGCAATAAGGAGCCATCTGGACATTTACCTGCCTGACTCTTACAGGATCCGACTCACCAGGAAAAGTCTCACTATATCCAGTGACACTGGAATTGTGTGGCAGAAGAGGGCCAAATTATGTGGCAGGGTTGAGTAAATTATGTGGAAAGAAAACGCCAATTTTGCGGCATAATACGGCACATTTTGTAATCAATCAATCAATCAATGACACTTATAAAGCGCGCTACATACCCGTAGGGTCTCAAGGCGCTGGGGGGGGGGGGGGTGCCGCTACTGCTCGAATAGCCAGGTCTTCAGCTTCTTCCTGAAGGAGAGGTGGTCTTGGGTCAGGCGCAGGTCGGTCGGGAGGGAGTTCCAGTTCTTGGCGGCCAGGTAGGAGAAGGACCTTCCTCCTGTAGTCGCTCTTCGGATGCGGGGGACGGCGGCGAGGGCGTGGTTGGCTGATCGGAGGTGGCGCGTGGGAGCGTAGAAGTTGACTCGGCTGTTGAGGTAGCTCGGGCCTTGGTCGTGTAGGGCTTTGTGTGCGTGGGTGAGGAGGCGGAAGGTGATTCTCTTGTTGACGGGGAGCCAGTGAAGGTCTCTCAGATGTCCGGAGATGTGGCTGGATCGTGGGATGTCGAGGATGAGTCTGGCTGAGGCGTTCTGGATCCGCTGGAGTCTCTTCTGGAGCTTGGCGGTGGTACCGGCGTAGAGGGGGTTACCGTAGTCCAGTCGGCTGGTGACGAGGGCCTGGGTGACGGTCCTCCTGGTCTCGGTGGGGATCCACCAGAAGATCTTCCGAAGTATGCGTAGGATGTTGAAGCACGCCGAGGAGACGTTGTTGACCTGCCTGGTCATGGAGAGGGAGGAGTCCAGGATGAAGCCCAGGTTGCGTGCATGGTCTGTCGGTTTAGGTGCGGTGCCCAGGGCGGGAGGCCACCAGGAGTCGTCCCAGGCGGAGGGTGAAGAGCCCAGGATGAGAACCTCCGTCTTGTCCGAGTTCAGTTTCAGGCGGCTGGTCGTCATCCACTCGGCTACCTCTTTCATCCCTTCGTGCAGGTTGGCTCTGGCGGCGGCGGGGTCGTTGGTCAGGGAGAGGATCAGCTGGGTGTCGTCGGCGTAGGAGATTATGCTGAGGTTGTGTTTGCGTACGATGGCCGCGAGGGGGCTCATGTAGACGTTGAAGAGGGTGGGGCTCAGAGATGATCCTTGTGGGACGCCGCAGATGACTTCGGAGGCCTCTGACTTGTACGGTGGTAGGCGGACTCTCTGTGTTCTTCCGTCGAGGAAGGAGATGATCCATTCCAGCGCCTTGTCCTTGATTCCGATGTTGCTGAGGCGCCGTACTAGGGTGCGGTGGCAGACCGTGTCGAATGCCGCGGAGAGGTCTAGGAGGATGAGGGCCGCTGTTTCTCCATTGTCCATCAGGGCTCGGATGTCATCGGTGGCGGCGATGAGGGCGGTCTCGGTGCTGTGTTTGGCTCGGAAGCCGGACTGTGAGGGGTCGAGGGATCCGTTCGTCTCGAGGAAGGCGGCCATCTGCTTGTTGACGGTCTTCTCGATGACTTTGGCTGGAAACGGGAGAAGCGAGATGGGGCGGTAATTCTTGAGGTCGGTGGGGTCCGCTGTTGGTTTCTTGAGTAGAGCGCTGAGTTCGGCGTGTTTCCAGCTCTCGGGGAAGATGGTGGTGTCGAAGGATGTGTTGATGATGTCTCGCAGGTGGGGTGCGATGACAGCGTCGGCCTTGTTGAAGACGTGGTGAGGGCAGGGGTCGGTCGGTGATCCGGAGTGGATGGAGTTCATCGTGCGGGTGGTGTCTTCGGTGCTGATCGGGGTCCAGGCATGGAGGGTGGTGGTGGGTGGGGGTGGTTGGTCGGTCATGGTGTGCGTTGGTTGGTTGTTGAAGCTACTGTGTATGTCCGTGATCTTGTTGTGGAAGTATGAAGCGAGGGAGTTGCAGAGGTCTTGCGATGGGGTGATGTCGTTGTTTCCTGCGCTGGGGTTGGAGAGCTCTTTCACGATGTTGAAGAGTTCCTTGCTGTTGTGTGCGTTGTTGTCCAACCGGTCCTTGAATGCTGTTTTCTTGGCGGCGCGGATCAGCTGGTGGTGTTTCCGGGTGGCAAGTTTGTAGGAGGTCCTGTTGTCCGGTGTCGGTTCCCTTTTCCAGACTTTCTCGAGGGCTCGGAGGTTCTTCTTGGAGCACTTGAGTTCGTCGGTGAACCATGGGGCCTTCTTGCTGCCGGGTCTGCTAGGCGGGGTCCTCAGCGGGGCGAGCTCGTCCGCGCAGTTGCTGATCCACTTCGTGAGGTTGTCGGCGGCCTGGCTGGGGTTCGCTGAGCTGGCAGGAGGGTGCTGGCTCAGGGAGGTGGCGAGCTGGTCTGCTGTGATCTTGTTCCAGCTTCTGTGGGCGGCTTGTTGCTGGTGTTGGTGGGTCGTCGTTCTCTTGAAGGTGAAGTGGACGCAGCTGTGGTCCGTCCATTGAAGCTCTGTGGCGTGGCTGAAGAGGATGTCTGTGCTGGATGAGAAGACGGCGTCGAGTGTGTGTCCGGCGAGGTGGGTGGGGGTGGACACCAGTTGCTTGAGTCCCAGGTTGGCGAGGTTGTCGAGCAGGGTGCTGGTGTTGTGGTCGTTGTTGTTCTCCAGATGGTAGTTGAGGTCTCCCAGGAGGATGTAGTCAGCGGAGGGGAGGGCATGCGGGCTGACGAAGTCGGCGATGTCCTCGCTGAATTGCGTGCGTGGTCCAGGGGGTCGGTAGATCAGGGTGCCTCTGAGGGTGGTGTTCGGGTTGGTGTGGATCTGGAAGTGCAGGTGTTCGGCGCTGGTCAGGGTGTTGTCGGTGCTGGTCGTGATCCGGATGGTGTTTCTGTGGATGATGGCGATGCCTCCTCCCATCTGGTTGGCGTTTCGGTCCCTCCGGACGATCTTGTAGCCCTCTGGGATAGCGATGGCGATGTCGGGAGCTGAAGAGGCGTTCATCCAGGTCTCCGTGAGGAAGGCAACGTCCGGGGCTGTGGCGTCTAGGAGGTTCCAGAGTTCGATGGCGTGTCTGTGGACGGAGCGGGTGTTGAGCAGGATGCACTTGAGGTGGGTGCTGCTGGTGTTCGACTTGGCGGGTGCTGGTGTGCGGCTGGTCTGGGTGCAGGAGAACTTGCAGGCGTGGCAGCTGAAAGGTCCGTGGCTGCATCGTGGTGTGGCTTGGTGGCAATCTGGGAGTCGGCCGGTGTTGAGAGCGATGAGGGTGGCGGCGGAGTACGTCAGGCGGGTAGGTCGGGGTCCTCGTGGGCCAGGGGTCCTGGCGATGGACGCGATCCGGTCGCGGACGGGCGCAGACGGGCTTACCTTTGGCGCACCTTCGGCGCTCAGTCGGCGCACCCGCTGCGCGTGGCCGCTGCGCGTTCGCACGGTCGCCATTTAAGGCGAAGTGCGCGGGTGGGCGGAGCAGCTGGGAGGCGGGAGCGGGGAGGGTTACAGAAGGCAAAGGGGGCGGGGACAGGCGGCGGTGGCGGGAGCGGGGAGGGTTACAGAAGGCAAAACGGGGCGGAAAGCAACACGGGGAAAAAGAAATAACCACAGAACAGGCAAAAATACGATAAACAAGGGAAAAAAAAGAGAGTTAGACCAAGCAGGCACAGATTCACGTCAAGACAAGGGTGGGCGGAGCAGCTGGGAGGCGGGAGCGGGGAGGGTTACAGAAGGCAAAACGGGGCGGAAAGCAACACGGGGAAAATGAAATAACCACAGAACAGGCAAAAATACGATAAACAAGGGAAAAAAAAGAGAGTTAGACCAAGCAGGCACAGATTCACGTCAAGGCAAGGGCACAAACAACTGCAGCGGCGGCAGCCGGCGGACGAGGCAGCAGCGAGGCAGAGGGCAGGCAAGGGGCACACGCAGCAGCTGGTGGCCGTGCGGCGCGGGGGTGTCCCACAAGTGGGTCACACTCACCTGCGTCGCACGGTCGCCATTTAAGGCCAAGTGCGCGGGTGGGCGGAGCAGCTGGGAGGCGGGAGCGGGGAGGGTTACAGAAGGCAAAGGGGGCGGGGACAGGCGGCGGTGGCGGGAGCGGGGAGGGTTACAGAAGGCAAAACGGGGCGGAAAGCAACACGGGGAAAATGAAATAACCACAGAACAGGCAAAAATACGATAAACAAGGGAAAAAAAAGAGAGTTAGACCAAGCAGGCACAGATTCACGTCAAGACAAGGGTGGGCGGAGCAGCTGGGAGGCGGGAGCGGGGAGGGTTACAGAAGGCAAAACGGGGCGGAAAGCAACACGGGGAAAATGAAATAACCACAGAACAGGCAAAAATACGATAAACAAGGGAAAAAAAAGAGAGTTAGACCAAGCAGGCACAGATTCACGTCAAGGCAAGGGCACAAACAACTGCAGCGGCGGCAGCCGGCGGACGAGGCAGCAGCGAGGCAGAGGGCAGGCAAGGGGCACACGCAGCAGCTGGTGGCCGTGCGGCGCGGGGGTGTCCCACAAGTGGGTCACACTCACCTGCGTCGCACGGTCGCCATTTAAGGCCAAGTGCGCGGGTGGGCGGAGCAGCTGGGAGGCGGGAGCGGGGAGGGTTACAGAAGGCAAAGGGGGCGGGGACAGGCGGCGGTGGCGGGAGCGGGGAGGGTTACAGAAGGCAAAACGGGGCGGAAAGCAACACGGGGAAAATGAAATAACCACAGAACAGGCAAAAATACGATAAACAAGGGAAAAAAAAGAGAGTTAGACCAAGCAGGCACAGATTCACGTCAAGACAAGGGTGGGCGGAGCAGCTGGGAGGCGGGAGCGGGGAGGGTTACAGAAGGCAAAACGGGGCGGAAAGCAACACGGGGAAAATGAAATAACCACAGAACAGGCAAAAATACGATAAACAAGGGAAAAAAAAGAGAGTTAGACCAAGCAGGCACAGATTCACGTCAAGGCAAGGGCACAAACAACTGCAGCGGCGGCAGCCGGCGGACGAGGCAGCAGCAAGGCAGAGGGCAGGCAAGGGGCACACGCAGCAGCTGGTGGCCGTGCGGCGCGGGGGTGTCCCACAAGTGGGTCACACTCACCTGCGTCGCACGGTCGCCATTTAAGGCCAAGTGCGCGGGTGGGCGGAGCAGCTGGGAGGCGGGGAGGGTTACAGAAGGCAAAGGGGGCGGGGACAGGCGGCGGTGGCGGGAGCGGGGAGGGTTACAGAAGGCAAAACGGGGCGGAAAGCAACACGGGGAAAAAGAAATAACCACAGAACAGGCAAAAATACGATAAACAAGGGAAAAAAAAGAGAGTTAGACCAAGCAGGCACAGATTCACGTCAAGACAAGGGTGGGCGGAGCAGCTGGGAGGCGGGAGCGGGGAGGGTTACAGAAGGCAAAACGGGGCGGAAAGCAACACGGGGAAAATGAAATAACCACAGAACAGGCAAAAATACGATAAACAAGGCAAAAAAAGAGAGTTAGACCAAGCAGGCACAGATTCACGTCAAGGCAAGGGCACAAACAACTGCAGCGGCGGCAGCCGGCGGACGAGGCAGCAGCGAGGCAGAGGGCAGGCAAGGGGCACACGCAGCAGCTGGTGGCCGTGCGGCGCGGGGGTGTCCCACAAGTGGGTCACACTCACCTGCGTCGCACGGTCGCCATTTAAGGCCAAGTGCGCGGGTGGGCGGAGCAGCTGGGAGGCGGGAGCGGGGAGGGTTACAGAAGGCAAAGGGGGCGGGGACAGGCGGCGGTGGCGGGAGCGGGGAGGGTTACAGAAGGCAAAACGGGGCGGAAAGCAACACGGGGAAAATGAAATAACCACAGAACAGGCAAAAATACGATAAACAAGGGAAAAAAAAGAGAGTTAGACCAAGCAGGCACAGATTCACGTCAAGACAAGGGTGGGCGGAGCAGCTGGGAGGCGGGAGCGGGGAGGGTTACAGAAGGCAAAACGGGGCGGAAAGCAACACGGGGAAAATGAAATAACCACAGAACAGGCAAAAATACGATAAACAAGGGAAAAGAAAGAGAGTTAGACCAAGCAGGCACAGATTCACGTCAAGGCAAGGGCACAAACAACTGCAGCGGCGGCAGCCGGCGGACGAGGCAGCAGCGAGGCAGAGGGCAGGCAAGGGGCACACGCAGCAGCTGGTGGCCGTGCGGCGCGGGGGTGTCCCACAAGTGGGTCACACTCACCTGCGTCGCACGGTCGCCATTTAAGGCCAAGTGCGCGGGTGGGCGGAGCAGCTGGGAGGCGGGAGCGGGGAGGGTTACAGAAGGCAAAGGGGGCGGGGACAGGCGGCGGTGGCGGGAGCGGGGAGGGTTACAGAAGGCAAAACGGGGCGGAAAGCAACACGGGGAAAAAGAAATAACCACAGAACAGGCAAAAATACGATAAACAAGGGAAAAAAAAGAGAGTTAGACCAAGCAGGCACAGATTCACGTCAAGACAAGGGTGGGCGGAGCAGCTGGGAGGCGGGAGCGGGGAGGGTTACAGAAGGCAAAACGGGGCGGAAAGCAACACGGGGAAAATGAAATAACCACAGAACAGGCAAAAATACGATAAACAAGGGAAAAAAAAGAGAGTTAGACCAAGCAGGCACAGATTCACGTCAAGGCAAGGGCACAAACAACTGCAGCGGCGGCAGCCGGCGGACGAGGCAGCAGCGAGGCAGAGGGCAGGCAAGGGGCACACGCAGCAGCTGGTGGCCGTGCGGCGCGGGGGTGTCCCACAAGTGGGTCACACTCACCTGCGTCGCACGGTCGCCATTTAAGGCCAAGTGCGCGGGTGGGCGGAGCAGCTGGGAGGCGGGAGCGGGGAGGGTTACAGAAGGCAAAGGGGGCGGGGACAGGCGGCGGTGGCGGGAGCGGGGAGGGTTACAGAAGGCAAAACGGGGCGGAAAGCAACACGGGGAAAATGAAATAACCACAGAACAGGCAAAAATACGATAAACAAGGGAAAAAAAAGAGAGTTAGACCAAGCAGGCACAGATTCACGTCAAGACAAGGGTGGGCGGAGCAGCTGGGAGGCGGGAGCGGGGAGGGTTACAGAAGGCAAAACGGGGCGGAAAGCAACACGGGGAAAATGAAATAACCACAGAACAGGCAAAAATACGATAAACAAGGGAAAAAAAAGAGAGTTAGACCAAGCAGGCACAGATTCACGTCAAGGCAAGGGCACAAACAACTGCAGCGGCGGCAGCCGGCGGACGAGGCAGCAGCGAGGCAGAGGGCAGGCAAGGGGCACACGCAGCAGCTGGTGGCCGTGCGGCGCGGGGGTGTCCCACAAGTGTAACTGTATAACTGCATTACTTCGTCATTTATACTTGCTAATAATAAGAGCATTGGGTGCACCTCATTAGTACCAGGTTAACACCCACGCAATACCAACGGAAAAGTGTCCAGTCCTGCTTTGCTAAGCTCCTTCCACTGCATGGCAACACGTGCCACCGCATTTGTAGCAGGGGTGGCTGGTGACATTTGAAAGTGGTGAGGCGTAAATACTGAAGCTTGCGGCTGCCTATTCGTCCTTACAATGCCACAGTCGTGGCTCGCAAGGGGGGGCGAGGGGCTCTTTGCATTGCACGTGGGCATAAACGCATAAAAAGAGCACGTGCTCTTCGCACGCCTTCTTTTTCCATAGGCTCGTACCTAAAATGACCGACTTAGTGCTTCGACCTGACTCGTTTAAATGAACTCGCATGGTAATGTCTAATGAACCGAAAAAGTGCCTCATATAAATATACACTAAAACATAAAGTGCAGTGCACCACCGCACTACACAGTGCCACTCCCGGGAGGTGCAGGAGCTTCCTCACAGTGTGATGGGCGGGGCTGCTGGCGAAGATGGAATGCTTTGGGTCCGAGAGGTAAAGCTGGGCCTCCCAGACCCTCCTTGCCTATGAATGGAGGCCGCGTGGCCCGGCGTGGTCTGGCTCGAAGACGGTGGTGTGAAGGGTGAGCCAGAAACACGATTATTGAAGCGCACACATATACATATTCTCGTTTTTTTTTCACCCTCTATAAATATCAACCTTCAGTGAGATATAGTACTTTGAAATTAAGTATTCTTTAGTGATGATTGAGATGCACAGTGACACGCGGGGGTGGGGAGAGTGTTAAAATAAATTTAAAAAAAATCTTTATCCTCCCTGCTGAGGTCCTGAGCACGTCCGCGCCCGCGCGCCCCATCTGGTCCGTTCGTTGGCGACTACAGCGGTTCAGCCCCTCTCAGGCTCTCAGCCAATCCTGGCGCTGCCAGCAGTGCCAGGATTGGTTTAGGGCACGGTTACTGCTCGCCCGCCTGCCCATTAGGAGACCGAGGTTTGAGCCTTTGCTCAACCCTCGCTCTCCTAATGGGCATGCGCCTGCCAGAGCACACACTAGTGCGCATGACTGGGCACGGAGCGAAAATTTGCTCACCTTCCCCAATCAGGCACACTTGTGCTGCTGCCTGTTGCACCCGCCTGGTCTGTCTGACGATCATGTCAGTCAACATGACGCCGGACCGTCCACCGGCGGTCCGACGTCATGCTGACTGACATGATTGTCAGTTCTCCCTCTGCTTCTTTGAACTTTAGTAAACTGATTCAGTTTACTTAAGTTCAAAGACGCCGACGCTGCGGGTGACGCTGCGGGCGGAGGGGCTACGCCCCAACGCCCTAATGGATGCACCGCTACTGATTTTTAGTAACTTTTGAACCGTTTGAGCTAGAAGCAATTGTTTGGGGGGTTAAAATCTGCAGATTATGCGGCAGATGATGGATTATGTGGAAAATATGGCAAATCTATAATTATGTGAAAGTCGCTGCAGCTGCACAATCGCATAATTCCAGTGGTCCTGACTATTTTTAAAGGCCAGACCAGCTCCGATCATTATGTCCACGTGTAAGAAGTGCAACAGGCACTAGTTACTACCCCCTGTGTGCGGGTGCAGGCAGGTGAGGGGCCCTGTCAGCCTCCCCCTAAAACCATCGCCTCAGTTATCTGCCTCAGCAAGGCTCTGCTGCGGCAAAGACCTGTTTCAACATTTCTTTCAGCAGAAACTCTGAATTCGCGGCAGACGCTCGGAGATTTGCAGATTATCTGTGACAACAGAACGGATTTTATGTCCGCCTAAGTGCTCTGGAACAATACGAGGTGTTTCTTGAAATCTGTTTCTTGTGGTTACTGTTAGCTTGTTCGTGTCAGGGGTAGTTTATGTAGATGGCTGAACTTTACTTTTCACATGCTGTAAAAAGCATAGGTTAGTGAACACAGCATTGGCATGGTTGACATGTTTACCCTTGTGAGTTTACCAGAGGCGGGATGCAACGAAGTAAGCATTCATAAAAATAAAAAATACACATTTAAAAACCTTTCTAACTGATTAATGAAATGTACATTTGTGTAACTGGCTGAAAAGACAAACAGTTAACATATAGAAAGAAGATATTGGACGCTGTCCAGGCTTGGGTAAATATATTCACATCTGTGCTTCAAACCAGAGGATCAGTGTCTCAGCCGTCCCACGTCATGCTGGAGGGAACTAAAGCATGGGGGAGTCAAGCAATTTGAATAATGTATTCCAACGCTCAATGTAGTGACCCCTCCCTCCTCTTGGGCACAAGCAGTATCAATCAGACCCCGCTCCCACCGTAGGCACAGGTATCATGCGACAGACCCTTGCTTTGGGACAGAGTTACCCCTCGTAGTCACAGGTAACCTCTAGGGGAGTTACCTGGCCCCATTCGGCATTGGTAAGGTCCACTGGATCCCCTCTAAGGCATGAGTAACTTTCAGGACATCCACCTCCTAGAGATGGGCAACGTCCCGTAGGGCCCCCTCTAAGGCATGGGTAACTAATAGGATAGTCCCCCCCTTAGAGATGGGGAGTAGCCAGTAGAGGTTTCCTCTAAGGCATGAGTAACATCCAGGCTATCCCCCTCCTAGAGATGGGCAACATCCTGCAGGGTCCCATCTAAGGCATGAGTAACTTCCAGGATAGTCCCACTCTTAGAGATGGGTAGTAGCCAGTAGGGACCCCCTCCAAGGCATGAGTAACTTCCAGGATAGCCTCCCTCTTAGAGATGGATAGTAGCCAGCAGGGCCCCCTCTAAGGCATGAGTAACTTCCAGGATAGCCCCCCTCTTAGAGATGGGTAGTAGCCAGTAGGGACCCCCTCCAAGGCATGAGTAACTTCCAGGATAGCCCCCCTCTTAGAGATGGGTAGTAGCCAGCAGGGCCCCCTCTAAGGCATGAGTAACTTCCAATATTTACAATCATAAGAGAATGTGTCACTTGTCCTTTGTTATTACCAGGGTCTTGGGTTTTAGCTGTCTTGAGAAAAACCCTCATTCACGTAAAATGTATTGTGGCGGTATATTTTGATTTTCCGCTTGTGTAGCAACGTGAAAAGCATCATCATAGGGTCTTTCAATACGCTTTCCTCCTCCTGGAGGGAGACCAACTGGTGATTACAGTAGTGATCAGTAATGGTGAAAGTGTGTGTGAAGTGAATTTTAAATTACCTCCATCTCTCAACAAGGAGTTTTATTCAATTGGAGAGGGGCAAGGTTAAAAATCAAAACGCGGTGCGTATCTAGAAAGGCTACTGTTCTATAGCACCTACTTTAAAAACGTGAATGGTCGACATGTTTCAGCCCCTTTGGTGCCCAGTAGGGTCGGGGGGCTTTCTTCAGAACCAATGTGAAGCACTTAGCCAAGTTTTTGATGTGCGTAGGTCAGTATAGTGCACTTACCCTTCTTTTCAGGCGTTTTAGGTCTATAGTACCTTTAACTGTAAAGAGAAAGAAAAAGAAGATCTTGATGACAGCGGGGTATCACGTTAATTAAACTTGAACCATGATCTATTGTGATCTATGTCTGTCTAAAAGGATGCTTATTTGAAGTAGTTATTACCTACTATGAACTTTGTTACTAGGGTTAAAAACACACAACGAATGCAGTAGGGAACTCATGGGTATCTATTAAAAAAGCGCTTATTTAATAATACTACAAACAGTACCTATGAGCTTCGTAAGGTAGGTCATGCGCCTGGCCTCTAATGCCTAAAAGTGTAGTCAAGAATGTATACATTGTTCCACGGAATATTGTTGAGAATAAAAATGGAGCTAGCAGTGGAAGCGGCACGATTGTTAAACTCAGCGGTATGGTCTAATTTACAATCTGTACGTCGTGCTGGTCAAAATTGTGGCTTCTTTAGTACCAGGATTATTTTTGTTAGAGAGTACGATAGTGCGTGAGTGAGGCACTGATATCAGAAAGGCCCTCTCTAAGGCCTGAGCAACTTCCGGGATAGTCCCCCTCTTAGAAGTAGGTAGTAGCCACTAAACTTTTCCTCTAAGGCATGAGTAACTTCCAGGATAGTCCCACTCTTAGAGATGAGTAGTAGTCAGTAGAGGTCCCCTCTAAGGCATGAGTAACTTCTTGCATAGTCCCACTCTTAGAGGTGGGTAGTAACCAGCAGAGTTCCAGGATAGTCCCCCTCTTAGAAGTAGGTAGTAGCCACTAAAGTTTTCATCTAAGGCATGATTGACTTCAAGGATAGTACCCTCCGGATATTAGCCAGTAGAGCTAGCCTCCAAGGCATGAGTAACTTCCAGGATAGTTCTCCTCTTAGAGATGGGTAGTAGCCAGTAGAGGTCCCCTCTAAGTCTTGAGAAACTTCCAGGTCACTCCCCCTCTTAGAGATGGATAGTAGTTAGCAGTGCCCTCTCTAAGGCCTGAGTAACTTCGATGAAAGTCCCACTCTTGGAGATGAGTAGTACCTATTACAGTTCCCCTCTAAGCCATGGGCAACCTCTAGGATAGCCCCCCTCCCTTAGGGATCGGCAGTAGCCAGTAGAGTTTTCCCTTAAGGCATGAGTAACTTCCAGGATAGTCCCACTCTTAGAGATGGGTAGTAGTCAGCAGGACCCTCTCTAAGGCCTGAGTAACTTCTAGGTTAGCCCCACTCTTGGAGATGAGTAGTAGCTATTATAGTTCCCCTCTAAGGCATGAGCAACTTCTAGTATAGCCCCCCCTTGGAGATGGGTAGTAGCCAATAGAGTTTTCCCTGAAGGCATGAGTGACTTCCAGGATAGTCCCACTCTTAGAGATGGGTAGTAGCAAGTAGAGGTCCTCTCTAAGACCTGAGTAGCTTCTAGCATAGTCCCACTCTTAGAGGTCGGTAGTAGCCATTAGAGGCCCCCCCCTAAGGCATGAGTAAACTCCAGGATAGTCCCACTCTTGGAGATGAGTAGTAGCTATTATAGTTCCCCTCTAAGGCATGAGCAACTTCTAGTATAGTCCCCCCTTGGAGATGGGTAGTGGCCAATAGAGTTTTCCCTGAAGGCATGAGTGACTTCCAGGATAGTCCCACTCTTAGAGATGGGTAGTAGCAAGTAGAGGTCCTCTCTAAGACCTGAGTAGCTTCTAGCATAGTCCCACTCTTAGAGGTCGGTAGTAGCCATTAAAGGTCCCCCCTAAGGCATGAGTAAACTCCAGGATAGTCCCACTCTTGGAGATGAGTAGTAGCTATTATAGTTCCCCTCTAAGGCATGAGCAACTTCTAGTATAGTCCCCCCTTGGAGATGGGTAGTAGCCAATAGAGTTTTCCCTGAAGGCATGAGTGACTTCCAGGATAGTCCCACTCTTAGAGATGGGTAGTAGCAAGTAGAGGTCCTCTCTAAGACCTGAGTAGCTTCTAGCATAGTCCCACTCTTAGAGGTCGGTAGTAGCCATTAGAGGTCCCCTCTAAGGCATGAGTAACCTCCAGGATAGTCCCCGTCTTAGAAATGGGTAGGAACCAGTAGAGTTCTCTTCTAGAAATAAGTAACATCAGGGGTCGTCCCACTCTTAGAGATGGGTAGTAACTAGTAGAGTTCCAGGATAGTCTCCTTCTTAGAAGTGAGTAGCAGCCACTAAAGGTTTCCTCTAAGGCATGAGTAACTTCCAGGATAGTACTACTCTTACTTAGAGATGGGTCATAGCCAGTAGAGGTCCCCTCTAAGGCATGAGTAACTTCTAGCATAGTCCCACTCTTAAAGGTGGGAAGTAACCAGTAGAGTTCCAGGATAGTCCCCCTCTTAGAAGTGGGTAGGAACCAGTAGAGTTATCTTCTAGAAATAAGTAACATCAGGGATAGTCTCACTTTTAGAGATGGGTAGTAACTAGTAGAGTTCCAGGATAGTCTCCCTCTTAGAAGTGAGCAGCAGCCACTAAAGATTTCCTCTAAGGCATGAGTAACTTCCAGGAGAGTCCTACTCTTAGAGATGGGTAATAGCCATTAGAGGTCCTGTCTAAGGCATGCGTAACCTCTAGCATAGTTCCACTCTTAAAGGTGGGAAGTAACCAGTAGAGTTCCAGGATAGTCCCACTCTTAGAAGTAAGTAGTAGCCACTAAAGCTTTCCTCTAAGGCATGAGTGACTTTCAGGATAGTCTCCCCTTAGAGATGGATAGTAGCCCGTAGAGTTACCCTCTAGGTCATTAGTAACTTCTGGGATTGTGGTACTTTTAAAGAAGAATAGATGCTACTAGAGTTCCCCTCTAAGGCATGAGTAACCTCTAAAATATAGTCACCCCCTTAGAGATGAGTAGTAGCCAGTAAAGGTCTCCTCTAAGGCATGAGGAACTGCCAGGATAGTCCCATGCTTAGGGCAGGGTGGTAGCCTTTAGGATTTCCCTCTCATACACAGGTACTATCTATCAAAGCCCCTTGAACACATTGATTTGCTCCGTTGCAGCACCGTCCACTCTTAGGCGTATTAAACACCCTGCAGACCCCCCCAACACCTGGGGCACAGGTAACATGCAGCAAACTTCCCCTCTTAGACATGCTAACATCCAGCGAAGCCCCATGGACATGGGTGATGTCTCTCGGAGTCTCACCTTTTGGTACAAATAAGATTGAGCAGGGCCCACCATTAACGGCATGGGCAACATTGAAGAGGGCTTTCCTTCTATACGCTGGTACCATCCCCCAGAACCCCCTCTTTAGACATGGGTAAAATCCATCAGTGTCCCCTTTAAAGGAACGGGCACCATCCCACAGAGGTCTCTGCTACACAATGGTACCATCCTCTACAATCCCATCTTTAGACATCAGTACCATCCAATTAGAACCCCATCTTTAGACATGGGTAACATCCACCATAACCCCATCTTTAGACATGGGTACAATCCATCAGAACCCCATCTTTAAACATGGTTAACATCCACCAGAACCCCATCTTTATACATGGGTACATCCTCCAGAACCCCCTCTTTAGAGATGGGTAACATCCATCAGTGTGTCATTTAAAGGCATGGGCACCGTCCCACAGAGGTCTCTGTTGCACAATGGTACCATCCTCTAGAACCCCATCTTTAGACATGGGTACCATCCATCAGAACCCCATCTTTAGACATGGGTAACATCCACCAGAACATCATCTTTAGAGATGGGTAACATCCATCAGTGTGTCATTTAAAGGCATGGGCACCAGCCCATTGAGGTCTCTGCTACACAATGGTACCATCCTCTAGAACCCCATCTTTAGACATGGGTAACATCCACCAGAACCCCATCTCTAGAGATGGGTAACATCCATCAGTGTGTCATTTAAAGGCATGGGCACCATCCCATTGAGGTCTCTGCTACACAATGGTACCATCCTCTAGAACCCCATCTTTAGACATGGGTACCATCCATCAGAACCCCCCTCTTAGGCAGGGACAGAATCAGGCAGAGCCCACCCCCTGTTAGACATAGGTAACATCATGTGTAACCACCTCCCCTCTTATGCACAGGTAGCACCCAGCAGATCCCCCTCCTAGACCTGGAAATTATTCAGGAGACCCCCCTTCTAGGTTTTAGTTCCATCAACCGGTGCCTCCCCCTCAGGTATGAGTAACCTTCCTCAGAGGCCTCCTCTAAGGAGATGGCGGTGTTCATGTTTGATAGATCAGCCCTGAGAAACAATAATGCAATTATGCATCATATTTTCTGTGCCTGAAAAAGGGACTTTCTGATATCTCAAATTCTCCAACTTAAGTGATATTTGCTAGACGCCTCTTTAAGATCACGCACTTGGCCCTCCCTCTCTCTGTAATCTCTCTGCCCCTTTTCTTACACTTTGCTGTACTCATAGCGAGTCATGAAATGTCAAATGCTTTGGTCTTGCCACGACCGGCTCCCACGATGAACAGGAGCTAGTGACTCACTGACATTGAGCACTTTGGCCTTTTCAGGGATCTCTCAATAAGGTTTCGGCTTTACGACATCAGCTTTTAGGTCTTCACACCGACAAAGGAATTTTAAGACCCACATTTCGTGCGTTTCGTGCACATCGGCTCTTGTTGAGTTACCACTCCTTGTTTGCCTACTGGATGATCAAGCAGCGATGTCATGGCCCTCTTGACTGACAGTCACCCAGAGTACAGTTGGCAGGAGAAAAGCTGTTAGAGCAGTCTAAGCCAAAGTGCTTTGAGAGCCAGGACTTGGCACTACTCGTCGGACCATCAGATTTGACCTAGATGACGACAGCTTGACTGACGCATTTGTTTCTGCAGTAATTACATCAGTTTGGACTGAAGAGCTTTATACACCTATTATGAGAATGTTTATATCTCATCAAACAGGTACAACTTTAACATTCCTGTTTACTTTTCACACAATATTTAAATAGTGTCCCAGTCCTCTCAAGGCTGCTTTGTTGTGGTCAGACGCCATTAACAAGGCCCAGCGCCTTCAGTACTGGAGGGTGCCCCTTGAGTTTTTATTTTTTGTGTGTTTTTCCCCAGGAAGAGAGTTAATAATACATTAGTTATTAATGGCCATATCTACGTAGCTAGCATTTTGTGATTCCATAATTGCGAATCACAAGGATTCGCAATTAGGAAATTGCAAAGTGCCTTGTATGAAGGTGTATAGTGCACCTTTTGCGATTCCTAGGGGGTCGCAATCGACCTACCTCATAAATATTAATGAGGTAGGTCACAATTTGCGAACCCCTAGAATTGCAAAACTCACCGGGATGGTGGCCTGCTGAGATCAGCAGACCACCGTGTCCGTGATTGCTTTTCAATAAAGCAATCTTTTTTTTTTTGTGAAGCAGCCCATTTTCCTTAAAGCAAAACGAGATGCTTAACAAAACAAAAAATGAAAAGTTTTCTTTTAATTTTCTAAGAGCAGACAGTAGTCCGTGGGATCACTGCCTGCTCTTAGAAATGGTTTTATAATCATTTGCAAAGGGGAAGTGGTCCCTTGGGGACCCTTCCCATTTGCGAACGAGTTACCACCTACTTGAAGCAGGTTGTAAAATGTGAATGTTTTGGGACCGCAATTGCAGTCACAAAACGTTCATACATACCTATGCGATTTAGAATTAGGAAGGGATGCCCTAAACACGCTCCTTCCTAATACCGAATCGCAAACCTATTTTGCAATTCGGTAACAGGTTACCAAATGGCAAAATTAGGTTTGCTGCATTGGAAAATCAATGTTTGCGTTTGCAAACAGGCAGATTCTGTGAATATGCCCATTTGCGAACGCAAAAATGCTTGATACATCTGGCCCTTCTTACACAGCTGATCGCAGCAGGCCACCATCCTAGAGATTTTTGCAATTCCTACGGGGTCACAAATTGCGACCTACCTCATTATTAGTCATGGGGTAGGTCATATGCGACCCCCTAGGAATTGCAGAAAGTGTACTGTAAACCTTCATACATTGCATTTTGCAATTTCCTAATTGCGAATCCTTGTGATTCGCAATTAGGGAATCGAAAAATGCTATCTACATACAGCTGGCCCTTAATCTGAATTCCTGTGGTTCAGTCCTGTTTGGAGAAGTGATCATAGGCCGGTGCACTCAGGATTGGCTCGTTAATTAGGCAAATCTGACAATTTGGGGGGTACAGTTGCAGTTCCTGCATCGTCTGACTGAATTGCTGCCTGCGGTGGTAGGAAGTGTTGGATTTTCTGCCAAAGATTATCTTCCCAGAGTGGTGGCTCTCAGGGCGGTTACACTTGTTGGGAAACATCTCCAGCGCCCAGACAGAATGCTCAAATGGGTAAATATAATGTCAATAGATACCGTGATATGTGGAGGCCTGACGACGACAATACCAATAAATGCAATGTCAATGCGTGCCTCCACCTACGCCCGCACAACCCTGCTGATACCAACAGTAACAATATCATTGTATGCCATAATCCATGTGCGACTGACAATGTTGTTACCAGTAATAGCAATGTCAATGTATGTCATGAACTTGGAATGCTTAAATATGTCAATATCGATAAAGACAATATCAATGTACCCTATGACACATGTGCATGAACTATTGAGAATGTCGATAAAAATAACACCAGTGACTGCCATATTATTTGAAGAAGTCCCAATGAATTTGTTCCATTGCTGTCGGGTCAATCCAAGGTGACCTCTCCATCAACCTTAAGTCAAAGATACGTGGTCAACCCTCACCTATCGAATAACAGGTCACATGTGAGGTCTCTCTTTACCCAAAGACAAATGCACACCCTGGAAAACATCGATCCCACAGATAGTTGCACCACAAACAGGTCCACATTAATTGGCCCCAATAAAACACGTTTGGCCCAATGCTCGCGTTCCCTACAAATATCACAAAGCTAAATACCACATGTAGATAGAAACACTCAGCCAATCAGGACATGACATGCACACCACACGTAGTGATCACGTGTTCCTTATGCAAGATATCTGGACACATACACACTGGCACTCACTGGCTGCCTGAGGTCGAGAGCCATCTGTGTCCTTATCTGATGACCACACTTGTTGATTTATGACTGAGAACCTTTCAAGGGTCCAGAAATGGGCTTATTGTACCTCGCAAGATGCGTATAAAACCAGCCAAAACTTTGTACCCCATGAGACTTTCCTCAGACGCATTCTGTTGAGACTCTCCCAGCCGCTGAGTTTAACTGAATCAACTTGTTGCTGTTTTGCCAAGCACCTCTTTTCTTTTCATTTCTTTAAGGTAAATTAATATCCTAGTAACGAAAATATTTTAAATATCGCAGAATTTTCACCACGACCCTGGAAAAGTTAACATTTGTGACAGAAAATTACAGAAAATCTGCTCCCCAAACTCTAAATCGGGTACAGACTTCACCATATCTGCGTTCCCTTTGTGATAACTTCTTAGGGTTCTTCCAAGCCTTATTCAGATGTCTGATAACGACCACCAAAGCCACATTATTGTTGGAGGGAGGTGGGACACTCATACACGCCTTTTCTGAAAAGTGCAAGGTAATTGTGAAACCGTTTTAGCCCCTGATGTGCAATGTCCCTCTTTTAGCACACAGAGGTCATGGCACGCAGACGTCATAGCACGCAGAGGTCATAGCACGCAGACGTCATAGCACACAGAGGTCATAGCACGCAGACGTCACCGTGCGCAACATACTGGCCTGTTGCTGGTCTATGAAAGGTGTTTACTTATTTAGGATGTGTTTGACATTAGGGGGGAACTAAAAGGCTATTATTGTTGATGGCTGTAATAATAATAATATGATGCTTATGATGACACGGGTGTCAAAGAACATACATTATTATAACGTTCTAACTCTTGTATTTGTGCAGACACGCCACCTGAAGTGTAAAATATATCCTGATCCAGCTCAGAACCGATGCCTTTTTTAGGTCTGGCTGGATAGTGCAGCTGCCTAACAGATCTGCTGGTTTTAATATATATAACCTGGGCTTTAGGCCGGCCCCTTTCAACCACTGGCTCTTTTGCAACAGCTGCATTCAGTCATTGGCTTAGGACTTTGTCAATCACATCTTGGGTCTGCTCAGAGGAGTGATGCAATTGTCTGTTTGCGTGTATCATTCCGCATCCAGAGGAATACATGCACTGCAGTTCACGAGGGACTATTTGACCTTTCCTTGCCTTTCACTCTATAAGCTCCTCATTGTTCACACATTTATAATGCATGCATACACAGGCACATGCAAAGTCACACGCGAACATGGTGTCTTTTTACATCTTAGCTTGTTAAAGACCTACTGGGTTTGCCAATGCTTGTTTCACATGGAGACAACTTGGCTTCTTCTTCTCTATATTATTCAGCTGTCAATTTGAAAATGTTGTTAATTGTAGCACTTACCGAGGAAAAGCCTTTCTACAGTTTGAGGAACCACTCCTGCTGGTCTGAATGCACTTGAAGAGCTGTTTATTCACTGTGGGTCTGAAAGTCTACCCGCTGCCGGTGCCAGCCGCTGGGGCACCATGCCACAGGAATGTGGCACCCATCACCCAGGCACCTGCGTGGCACATCTCACAGAGCTGCCACTGGGCACCCAGACGTGCAATCACTAAAGGCCTCTGGCACCAGATGTGCAATCAGTAAAGCGCCTCTTGGCACCAGATGTGCAATCAGTAAAGCCCCTCTTGCACTGTCCGGCTGGCCCTGCCAGGGCAAGCCTCGAGATTCAGAAATAACCAGCAAGATAGCTCAGTGGATTAAGCGCCTGCTACAGTAGATCACAGGTTACAATATCAGTGATTAAAGGTCGGTCTTCTAGCCTCCCACTCAGTCTCGGTTTGTTACAAGGAGTGCGCCACTCTGGGAGTAATATTTTCTATTACTATATGTTTTTTTAATTTAAGTTACACTTGCACCAGGAAAAAAGAATGTACCTTCTACTCGGATAGGCTACGTTTTGTATAGATTTCTTTGAACTGGTGTAAGTCAGTGTAATAAGAACTCACTGATCAGAGAGTCATCTCTGCATTTTTAAAGTTTACCCTGAGTCACATTCTGTGTAGGTTTTGCACGAGTGTGTCAGAGGAGTGCTCGGAGAGTTCCAATGTACATGCAGAGTTGTCCCACTCAGATCGAACCTCGTGAGTGGAGGTACAATGTGTAAGGGCCTTTCCTGTGCTTTTCACCACAGAAACCTTTCAGTGAAGGGTTCAGGTACTGGAACGGGTTAGACTTTGCAATATTGTACCAAGGACTGTAGGGCAAGAATTCTGTCAGGGAAAATCTTTTCAAGTGTGAGAAAAAAAGATTTTTGGAAGTAAAAACAAACATGTAAATTAAATACTTTCCTACCTCCCCCCCCCCCCCCCCAAATAAGAATTATGCACATTTTTTAAAAAATACTTGAATGCCGGGCTTGGAAAAGAAATGTACGTTTTGTTTGTAGGTCCCACACGACTGACATCCTACTGGCTGTCATGAACCCTGCCTGCTGTGGTTGTAGTTTTGTGAAACAAATGCAGCTTCTGCCCACACACAGTTGTGACTGGACTTCACTCCACTTGTACTAATCACTGTCTTCATAGATCAGGAAACCAGTTAGTAATATTAAGATATTAAGAACAGCTGGGAAATTAAAGCAAATCGTTACTGAAGATTAGACACCAAGGCCTTTCATTTGTAGTAGATTCTCGCTTTTAAGGGATTTGCAAAGAATCTTGGGAGCATTACAGGAAATCTACAACGGACATACATTTTCAGGTGCACTGTAATTTGGTAAATATACTCATCTGATTAGTCCAATAGGAGAAAACTTTGCACGTGAAAATCATGCACAAGTGTGCACTGGTGCATAGATTTTTTTCAAATCTCAGGGACAGTAGGTTTTACTGTAGAGTAGCCTCTTACCTGCAAACCATTCAATATTGAGGTGTTTCAATTCACATCTTGTAAAATCATTTACTTCCACCTTCCACAGAAAAAAGTGCTTGTATTTTCAGCGACAGGACCTAGGTTTGGGTCTCGGCGTCGGCTCAACATACTGTGATTCTAGGCAAAATCACTTAATCTCCCCAGGTCCATTGACAGCGCCTCGATACTCTCACGGGTAGTAGGCAGCGCTAGATAAATCTACAAATATATTTTTGCAACGTCAAGGTAAGATGTGGGGGTCTGAGCAGTGAATTCACACTTCCTTGTACACACTGGCTTTGATGCTCTCCTGCTGTTTGAGATCTGTGCAGGTCGATGTTTTTTTCACCTCAATATTCTGACCTTCAACTCCCCCTGCATGGTGCCCTTGCAAGGGCTGCTTGAGTATGACATGTTCACTGTCTTGGCAGCTTCTTCCTATCGCGACTGAGTAATAGGTCGCTCTGGATTCTGAGATCCTGCAGATTAATCCACCACAAACTGATGATTGGATCTGTTGGGGATAGATCATGGGTCTTGGAGCCACCGGTGCTTACTTTAAATGGATCTTCGTTGAGGCGTATGTGGAGACAGCCAGACTGGCCTCGTTAGAGGTCCTGCAGCCGCAGGCGCTGAAAGTGCAGGATTACAAGCCACAACTCTAGGATTGAGTCACAGAAGGCTTCCCAAGCTCCTTCCTCCTCAGGCTTGTCCCTCGTCATGACCCGCTCCCTGTCCCTGATTCGTCCTACCACGGAACGTGTGAGGAGAGGAGGCATGTGCCGCACGGTGCACGCTTCAATCTTCTGGAATAGTCGACTACCACCAAATCCCCTCACCAACATTTATGTGCCTCAGAAAAGCACTGATCCCTCTTCTTAAATGACAGTGACTTCCCACTGCCATATCATGTAGAGCAGAGGCCATTTTCTCCTCAGGACCATGTCGTGGAGATGGCTTCAGAGCCATTTCATAGAGGAGTGTCAGAGCCATGCTGTAGACACGAGCAGCAGATCCATGCCGCGGGGATGGCATCAGAGCCATGCTGTAGAGACGAGCAGCAGGACCATGCCACGAGGATGGCATCAGAGCCACGCTGTAGAGACGAGCAGCAGGACCATGCCATGGGGATGGCATCGGAGCCAGGCTGTAGAGACGAGCCATGCTGTAGAGACGAGCAGCAGGACTATGCTGCGAGGATGACATCAGAGCCATGCTGTAGAGACGAGCAGCAGGACCATTCCGCGGGGATGGCATCGGACCCATGCTGTAGAGACAAGCAGCAGGACCATGCCGAGGGGATGGCATCGGAGCCAGGCTGTAGAGACGAGCAGCAGATCCATGCCGCGGGGATGGCATCGGAGCCAGGCTGTAGAGACGAGCAGTAGATCCATGCCGCGGGGATGGCATCGGAGCCAGGCTGTAGAGACGAGCAGCAGGACCATGCCGCGGGGATGGCATCGGAGCCATGCTGTAGAGACGAGCAGCAGATCCATGCCGCGGGGATGGCATCGGAGCCAGGCTGTAGAGACGAGCAGCAGGACCATACCGTGGAGATGAGCATCAGAGCCATGCTGTAGAGACGAGCAGCAGATCCATGCCGCGGGGATGGCATCAGAGCCATGCTGTAGAGACGAGCAGCAGATCCATGCCGTGGGGATGGCATCAGAGCCATGCTGTAGAGACGAGCAGCAGGACCATACCGTGGAGATGAGCATCAGAGCCATGCTGTAGAGACGAGCAGCAGATCCATGCCGCGGGGATGGCATCAGAGCCATGCTGTAGAGACGAGCAGCAGGACCATACCGTGGAGATGAGCATCAGAGCCATGCTGTAGAGACGAGCAGCAGGACCATGCCGCGGGGATGGCATCGGAGCCATGCTGTAGAGACGAGCAGCAGGACCATGCCGAGGGGATGGCATCAGAGCCATGCAGTAGAGACGAGCAGCAGATCCATGCCGTGGGGATGGCATCAGAGCCATGCTGTAGAGACGAGCAGCAGATCCATGCCGTGGGGATGGCATCAGAGCCATGCTGTAGAGACGAGCAGCAGATCCATGCCGCGGGGATGGCATCAGAGCCATGCTGTAGAGACGAGCAGCAGGACCATGCCGCGGGGATGGCATCAGAGCCATGCTGTAGAGACGAGCAGCAGGACCATTCCGCGGGGATGGCATCGGACCCATGCTGTAGAGACAAGCAGCAGGACCATGCCGAGGGGATGGCATCGGAGCCAGGCTGTACAGACGAGCAGCAGATCCATGCCGCGGGGATGGCATCAGAGCCAGGCTGTAGAGACGAGCAGCAGATCCATGCCGCGGGGATGGCATCGGAGCCATGCTGTAGAGACGAGCAGCAGATCCATGCCGCGGGGATGGCATCCGAGCCATGCTGTAGAGACGAGCAGCAGGACCATGCCGCGGGGATGGCATCAGAGCCATGCTGTAGAGACGAGCAGCAGGACCATGCCGCGGGGATGGCATCAGAGCCAGGCTGTAGACACGAGCAGCAGATCCATGCCGCGGAGATGGCATCAGAGCCATGCAGTAGAGACGAGCAGCAGGACCATTCCGCGGGGATGGCATCAGACCCATGCTGTAGAGACGAGCAGCAGGACCATGCCGCGGGGATGGCATCGGAGCCATGCTGTAGAGACGAGCAGCAGATCCATGCCGCGGGGATGGCATCGGAGCCATGCTGTAGAGACGAGCAGCAGATCCATGCCGCGGGGATGGCATCGGAGCCAGGCTGTAGAGACGAGCAGCAGGACCATGCCGCGGGGATGGCATCAGAGCCATGCTGTAGAGACGAGCAGCAGATCCATGCCGCGGGGATGGCATCAGAGCCATGCTGTAGAGACAAGCAGCAGGACCATGCCGTGGGGATGGCATCAGAGCCATGCTGTAGAGACGAGCAGCAGATCCATGCCGCGGGGATGGCATCAGAGCCATGCTGTAGAGACGAGCAGCAGATCCATGCCGCGGGGATGGCATCAGAGCCAGGCTGTAGACACGAGCAGCAGGACCATGCCGCGGGGATGGCATTGGAGCCATGCTGTAGAGACGAGCAGCAGATCCATGCCGCGGGGATGGCATCGGAGCCATGCTGTAGAGACGAGCAGCAGATCCATGCCGCGGGGATGGCATCAGAGCCATGCTGTAGAGACAAGCAGCAGGACCATGCCGCGGGGATGGCATCAGAGCCATGCTGTAGAGACAAGCAGCAGGACCATGCCGAGGGGATGGCATCAGAGCCATGCTGTAGAGATGAGCAGCAGATCCATGCCGCGGGGATGGCATCGGAGCCATGCTGTAGAGACAAGCAGCGAATCCATGCCACGGGGATGGCATCAGAGCCATGCAGTAGAGACGAGCAGCAGATCCATGCTGCGGGGATGGCATCGGAGCCATGCTGTAGAGACGAGCAGCAGGACCATGCCACGGGGATGGCATCGGAGCCAGGCTGTAGAGACGAGCAGCAGGACCATGCCGCGGGGATGGCATCGGAGCCATGCTGTAGAGACAAGCAGCAGGACCATGCCACGGGGATGGCATCGGAGCCAGGCTGTAGAGACGAGCAGCAGGACCATGCCGCGGGGATGGCATCAGAGCCAGGCTGTAGAGACGAGCAGCAGATTCATGCCGCGGGGATGGCATCGGAGCCATGCTGTAGAGACGAGCAGCAGATTCATGCCACGGGGATGGCATCAGAGCCATGCTGTAGAGACGAGCAGCAGGACCATGCCATGAGATAGGAAGGCTCATTGAGCTTGTGCTATGATTCGTAAACAGAAATAAACAAATTAGAAGCACAAGAGCTTTTCTGGATTTTAGATCCCAGTTCATTGAGTCTTCCATCAATCATGGAGCCGGCGAGGCCGGGAGAAAGAACAGCGTTTACATTGGCACGCGGCCACCTCCTCGCTTGGGTTCAGGTAGGTTTAGTTGTTAAGAATCAAGCATGCATGTTTAACTCCTGCAGTGGAAACATGCATGTTCAAATCATGCAACGGAAACATGCATGCTCAAACAATGCAATGGAAACATGCATGTTCAGCTCCTGCAGGAGAAAAATGCATGTTCTATTCCTGCAGCGGAAACATGCATGTTCAAATCATGCAACGGAAACATGCATGTTCAAGCCATGCAATGGAAACATGCATGTTCAGCTCCTGCAGCGAAAGTTCAATGCATGATTTTCACTGTCTCTTGTGCAGAAACATATGAAGAAACGAGGACGCTTTAACTAGACAAGGACTAATGCTTGGGACATAGGAGAACCTTCAAAGACACCACGCACTACTTTTCACTGAGAACAGCCCTTTGTACAGCAAATATTTTGGACGGGGGAGGGCGTAGAAGAAAGGTGGGATCAAAGGCATTACATGTCCTCTTTAGAACGTGGAGAGCTGGATTGTGGGATTCATTCCATGACATCAGAGTTCGAGTGACGTCATAAATTGCATCCAGTAAATATTTTTAATTGAAATCTAAAAGGCCTTATGTCTACTTTTTCAAAGTTTGCAATCCGTCCCTCGATGAATTTGTACTTTTAGACTGTTATTTACATCCTGACGATAGTATTTCCAGGTTTTCCGACTCTACACGCCTGCCTGTGGAACGCACCACTACTTTGAGTTCCCCTCCTGTCTTCCCACCACATTGGTCTCAATGGAAATGTCTCTCTGCGTGTGAACAAACTCTCCAATGGGCTGCTTTCAATCAAATAATCTGTTTAAATGTCACCTGAAGAGGAGGCCTCTGCCATCGTGAATGCTAATCTTTCATTTCACTTTGAGGCAGTGCTTGCCATGAAAATATAACAGGGTGGGTACCAGTATCCCAGAGTCCCTGTTTTCTGAAGGCACTCTCCTATTGAACGTATTGCAACCCTGCTAAGAAGTGCAAGTACTCTCCCTTTTAATCGAAAGAACTACGGGTCCTGAGTTCCTGTGAGTACCTGCACATTTAAAGCCCTCCTTTGATGTGGTTTAAGAATCGGGACGCATAACGACTATGGACACGCCTACCTCCTCATCGGAGTCCATGTGTGTGGTCATTTTTTCTGACGCACCGACAGCGCAGTGTGTTTGCCCATATTTGCAAGACCACGCAAAGCCACCCGGCGTGACTTTTCATGACCTTGTAAATATGTGCTCCTCTCGCGCATCATTTTGCATGAAAGGGGCGTGTCTTGGGTGCTACCGTGGGTGTTCCCACGCCACAGCCATGGAACCAGACACATTCCCTTAGGATGCGTCAGAATCCTACACCTCCCTTGGGAAGGCGTAAGGAGGCGCAACGAGGAGAAATCATTTTATTTCTCCTCGTTTTTTCCTCTTTCTATGCGTGTTGCATTCTGCAGCACACATAGAAAGAGGAAGACGCCATAAGACACCATAAATGATTGTTTTTTGTGCAGGAAGGTGTCCCTTCCTGCACAAAATCAATCATCTCTGCAATGCAGGCACCCTTTCAACGTGACGCAAAGTTACCTGCCCTGGCACATGGCAGCCAATTGTGCACCAGTACAGGGGAAAGCACAGAGATGCGTCATATTGTTGTTAATATGATGCATCCCTGTACTTTGAAAATGACGCCGCGCGTTGCAGTAGGATGGCTTGTGGCGTCGCGATGCGTCATTTTGTTGTAAATGAGGCCCTTGGTTCGTCTGTTCACTGGTCCAATAAAGGCACAGTCTGGACCCTGAGGGCTTTGAGACCCCTCCCCATACTCCTCTTTAGGAAGAACCTCTTCCCTCAGCACCTATCAGAGAGTTCCGGAGTTGGCGATGAGGTGTTTTCCGCTGTCTTTGCTCTTTTCTCTCTTGTAATCCGCCACTTCCTTCTTCCAACACCAAAGTGTGCTGAAGATACCATATCCCTGCCTTCAATAAATGTTCTGTTTCCCTGACCCTGTCATTGCCATTGGTGTGAGCTCCTGCTCGGCTCTCTTACCTGGAAGAGTGGCACAGTCAGCATCCTCTTTGTTGTCAGTGCTAGTCTGTCTCACAGCTCCAGATGTCCGAGAGTGCCAGATATCCCACAGCTCCAGATGTGGCACAGCTCCAGATGTTCCACAGCTGCAGATATCCCACAATCTTCAGATGACCCACAGATCCAGATATCCCACAGCTTCAGACGTCCCACAGCTCCAGATGTTCCGCAGCCCTAGATGCCCCACATCTCCAAATGTGCTGCAGCTCCAGATGTTCCACAGCTCCAGATATTCCACGGCTTCAGATATCCCATGGCTCCAGATGTCCCACAGCTCCAGATGTACCACATCTCCAGATTTTCCAGAGCTTCAGATATTCCACAGCTTCAGATTTCCCACAGCTCCAGATGTCCCACAGCTCCGGCCACCGCACCAGATGTGCCACGGCTCCAGATATCCCACAGCTCCAGATACCACACAGGTTTAGATATCCCACAGTTACAGATGTTCCAAGGCTCCAAATGTCCCACCACTATAGATGTCCCGCAGCTCCAGATGTCCCACAGCTCCAGATGTCCCAAGGCTCTTGATATCCCCAAACTACAGATGACCCACAGCTTTAGATGTCCCACAGCACCAAATGTTCCACAGCTCTAAATGCCCCACAGTTCCAGCTGTCCCACAGGTCCAGATACCCCACACCTCCATATGCCCCATGGATCCAGATATCCCACAGCTTCAGATGTCCCACAGCTCAAGATAACCCACTGTTCTAGATGTCCCACAGCCTCAGATATCCCACTGCTCCAGATGTCCCACAGCTCCAGATATCCCACAGCTTCAGATGTACCAAGGTTCCAAATGTCCAACAGCTTCAGATATTCCACAGCTCCAGATATCCCACAGCTCCAAATATCACACAGCTTCAGATATCCCACAGCTTCAGACGTCCCACAGCTCCAGATATTCCGCAGCCCTAGATGCCCCACATCTCCAAATGTGCTGCAGCTCCAGATGTTCCACAGCTCCAGATATTCCACAGCTTCAGATATCCCATGGCTCCAGATGTCCCACAGCTCCAGATGTACCACATCTCCAGATTTTCCAGAGCTTCAGATATTCCACAGCTTCAGATTTCCCACAGCTCCAGATTTCCCACAGCTCCGGCCACCGCACCAGATGTGCCACGGCTCCAGATATCCCACAGCTCCAGATACCACACAGGTTTAGATATCCCACAGTTACAGATGTCCCACAGCTCAAGATAACCCACTGTTCTAGATGTCCCACAGCCTCAGATATCCCACAGCTCCAGATGTCCCATAGCTCCAGATATCCCACAGCTTCAGATGTACCAAGGTTCCAAATGTCCAACAGCTTCAGATATTCCACAGCTCCAGATATCCCACAGCTCCAAATATCACACAGCTTCAGATATCCCACAGCTTCAGATGTCTCACGACTCCAGGTGCCCCATGGCTCCAGATGTCCCAAAGCTCTAGATTCCCTAGAGCTAAAGATGTTCCGCTGCTCTAGAAATCCCAGAGATACAGATGTCCAATAGATCCTGATATACCAAAGCTCCAGAAGTCACACAGCTCCAGATATCACGCAGCTGCAGATGTGCCACAGCTCCAGATATCACATAGCTTCAGATATCCCACAGTTCCAGATGTCCAAAGGCTCCAAATGTCCCACCACTATAGATGTACCACAGCTCCTGCTGTCCCAAGGCTCTTGGTATCCCACAGCTCCAGATATCATGCAGCTTCAGATGTTCCACGGCTCCAGATGTCTCAGGTTTTAGATGTCCCACGGCTCCAAATGTCCCAGAGCTCCATATATCCCTCAGCTCCAGATGTCCCACAGCTACAGATATCACACAGCTTCAGATATCCCACGACTCCAGATGCCCCATGGCTCCAGATGTCCCATAGCTCCAGATTTCACAGAGCTCCAGATGTACCACTGCTTCAGATATCCCACAACTACAGGTGTCCAATAGATCCTGACATCCCAAAGCTCCAGATGCCCCACAGCTACAGATACCACACAGCTTCAGATATCCCACAGCTTCAGATGTCCCAAAGCTCCAAATTTCCCATGGCTCCAGATGTCCCATGGCTCCAGTTGTCCCACAGATCCATATTTCCCACAGATCCAGATGTCCCACAGCTCCAGATATCCCACGGCTTTAGATGTTCCACTGCACCAGATGTCCCATAGCTACAGATGTCCCACAGCTCTAGATTCTTGTCTTTACACTTTTCTGGACTATTTATAAAGCTCACAGCAACCTGAGAAGAGGTGTCCTTGTGCTAGCAGACTAGCAAGACTGAGAAGTTCCAGATACTTCTGCCCCTGCCTGAAAAGCCAGGTTTTTGGAGCCTTTCTGAACTCCTGTTCCGTATCCAACCAATGCAGGTGGCTAGGCAAGGAGTTCCACAATTCGGACGTCCTAACTGTGAAGGACCTGCCACCTCGTCTCATTTTTGCGAACCGGGGCAAAGTGCGAAGGCGCTTCTGATTGAATCTCAATGTCCGCTCCTGATGATATGGACTGAGCCTTGACCTAAGATACCCCGGTCCTTTGCCAAAAGCCATCATTGAAGCCATGGGGACCGCTGGAGAGGTGAATGAGGGAAGAGCAGTGTGAGGACAGTCAATGGCCCATCAGACAAAGTCATGAGGCAACAATGATGACTCAAATGCATCTCCAAGCTTTTAACAGGCCTGGATCTGAGATACTATTCGAAGTTCCCTTTCATCTTCCATCTTCAGTAGAGTCAGAGCTGTTTGAGGTTCCAGCCCCCACACACAACCCATAATGGAGTATCTGTGTGAGAGGAATGTCCTGCCTAAAACAAACTGGACCAAAGACCACATAGAGCCAGGGGAGTAACACAGCCCCCCCCCTGCAGTGCATGGGGCCCCAAGGCACTTGGTCCTGGTGTGGCCCTCAGCCAATTATCATCTTTGCCATGAAAGCCTATCTGGGTGTGAGCATGGCCTCTAGGCACTACACCAGGGCGGCTTCCTCAAGTTTCTTTATTCTGCTGGATAGCGAACCCATGCGACAAGAAGATGGCTGACCACGCTGTCCTCAGCTACCAGCAGGAAGAACAAGACAGCACATATGAATGCCGGCAAGGAACCCAGCAGTCCATTTGGAGAACCGCCCCTCTCTGCCACTATCAGTACTCTGTACTATACACATGGTAAATGTAGGTTATATCTGTACAAGGGCCACTGCTCTTCCTTGTGCAGTCCAAACCTTCTTGAGTCACCCTCGCGGGTGTGAATATCCCAATGGTGCAACAGATTTCAATGTAGGTCACACCCTTTCATGTCCTACAACCCCCTACCATCCCATATGGCCCCCTGGTGTGACTACCCAACAAACGTTGCTGTTGGACCCGTGGAAGGGTGAGAATGGCCTGCAGGAAGGAGCGTCTCTCTGGACAGGGCTAGCAGCTCATGCCTGTTGTCAACTTGGTTCAAAAATAAAACAATAACCCATTTTTCTTGTGTGGACTTCCAAAAGTTCAATTTCAGCACCAAGAAATGGACTGATGTACGTGTGCTTAAATTCAGGTAATCTAACCTAACCTAACCTAACCTAATATAACATAAGAAAACATAACATAACACTCTCATATGGCTGAAGTTGACTGACCCCCTGCCCCAGGCTCTATGCTGTGGTTGGCTGAAGCAACATGTGAATGACACTTTAACAGACAAATGGTTGACAGGGAGCTGACCCAAAGCCCTCCCATTTACATAAGTATGCATTTTTTAAGAAGTGTGTTGATTACATTAGGCTAGCAAATAACCCTCCATGTCCTTAGGCCAGACCAAAAAAATGCATTTTTCATTATTTTGAAAGTTCTGTGGCACGGTCGCTATTTCTGTAGGTCTGTGCAGAGACGTTTGGCAACGTTGCTGGTGTAGAACAAGTGAGTGTTTTAGATAGTTCACTCCACTCTGGCTGGATGGCAGCGCGTGATTGGGTGGCTGGTGAAGACCGTTGACATAACATTTCAGCACTGGCTGGAAGGGCGAGCGGCAGCAGCTGAGGGGATGACTTGCTTTAGACAAAGGTGGTGCTGTTGAGTGGGGGAGTTTGCTGAGGGAATGACTATCTTTAGACATAGGTGGCACTGTTGAGTGGGGGAGCTTGCTGAGGGAAAGACTATCTTTAGACATAGGTGGCGCCGTTGAGTGGGGGAGCTTGCTTAGGGAAAGACTATCTTTAGACATAGGTGGCGCTGTTGAGTGGGGGAGCTTGCTGAGGGAAAGACTATCTTTAGACATAGGTGGCACTGTTGCGCAGGGGAGCTTGCTGAGGGAATGACTACCTTTAGAAATATGTGGCGCTGTTGCACCAGGGGGCTTGCTGAGGGAATGACTATCTTTAGACATAGGTGGCGCTGTTGAGTGGGGGAGCTTGCTGAGGGAATGACTATCTTTAGACAAAGGTGGCACTGTTGAGTGGGGGAGCTTGCTGAGGGAAAGACTATCTTTAGACATAGGTGGCGCCGGTGAGTGGGGGAGCTTGCGGAGGGAAAGACTATCTTTAGACATAGGTGGCGCCGTTGAGTGGGGGAGCTTGCTGAGGGAAAGACTATCTTTAGACATAGGTGGCACTGTTGCGCGGGGGAGCTTGCTGAGGGAATGACTACCTTTAGACATAGGTGGCGCTGTTGCACCAGGGGGCTTGCTGAGGGAATGACTATCTTTAGACGTAGGTGGCACTGTTGCGCGGGGGAGCTTGCTGAGGGAATGACTACATTTAGACATAGGTGGCGCTGTTGCACCAGGGGGCTTGCTGAGGGAATGACTATCTTTAGACATAGGTGGTGCTGTTGAGTGGGGGAGCTTGCTGAGGTACTGACTTCATTTAGACAAAGGTAGCGCCGTTGCGCCGGGGACCTTTCTGAGGGAATTACTTTCTTTAGATATAGATGGCGCTGTTGAGTGGGGAAGCTTGCTGAGGGAATGACTTTCTTTAGATATAGGTGGCGCTGTTGCGCGTGGGAGCTTGCTGAGGGAATGATTTTCTTTAGACATAGGTGGCGCCGTTGTGCCGGGGAGCTTACTGAGGGAATGACTTTCTTTAGACACAGGTGGCGATGTTGAATGGGGGAGCTTGCTGAGGTACTGACTTCCTTTAGACAAAGGTGGCGCCATTGCGCTGGGGAGTTTTCTGAGTGAATGACTTTTTTTAGACACAGGTGGCACTGTTGTACGGGGAGTTTTCTGAGTAAATGACTTTCTTTAGACACAGGTGGCGCTGTTGTATGGGGGAGCTTGCTGAGTGTATGACTTTCTTTAGACACAGGTGGCGCTGTTGCACGGGGGAGCTTTCTGGGTGAATGACTTTCTTTAGACATAGGTGGCGCTGTTGTACGGGGGAGCTTTCTGAGTGAATGACTTTCTTTAGACAGAGGTGGCGCTGTTGCACGGGGGAGTTTTCTGAGTGAATGACTTTCTTTAGACACAGGTGGCGCTGTTGCACGGGGGACCTTTCTGAGTGTATGACTTTCTTTAGACACAGGTGGCGCTGTTGCACGGGGGAGCTTTCTGAGTGAGTGACTTTCTTTAGACATAGGTGGCGCTGTTGTACGGGGGAGCTTTCTGAGTGAATGACTTTCTTTAGACAGAGGTGGCGCTGTTGCACGGGGGAGCTTTCTGAGTAAATGACTTTCTTTAGACACAGGTGGCGCTGTTGCACGGGGGACCTTTCTGAGTGAATGACTTTCTTTAGACAGAGGTGGTGCTGTTGCACGGGGGAGCTTTCTGAGTGAATGACTTTTTTTAGACAGAGTTGGCGCTGTTGCACGGGGGAGCTTTCTGAGTGAGTGACTTTCTTTAGACATAGGTGGCGCTGTTGTACGGGGGAGCTTTCTGAGTGAATGACTTTCTTTAGACAGAAGTGGCGCTGTTGCACGGGGGAGCTTTCTGAGTAAATGACTTTCTTTAGACACAGGTGGCGCTGTTGCACGGGGGACCTTTCTGAGTGAATGACTTTCTTTAGACAGAGGTGGTGCTGTTGCACGGGGGAGCTTTCTGAGTGAATGACTTTTTTTAGACAGAGTTGGCGCTGTTGCACGGGGGAGCTTTCTGAGTGAATGACTTTTTTTAGACAGAGTTGGCGCTGTTGCACGGGGGAGCTTTCTGAGTGAATGACTTTCTTTAGACAAAGGTGGCGCCGTTGTGCCGGGGAGCTTTCAGGGGTTGCATCGGGAGCCGTGTTCGCTTGGAAGCTTTGAATGAGGAGGGTGATTAGGATATTGGTCTTGAAATGGGAACATTGGTTTTGTTAGCGAGGTTAGACTGAATGAGACCCTTGTGGGTTGTGATAATTTGGTTCTGCACAATGCACTTTCTAATGCTTTTTTGTTGACGGAATGAGTTGCCTGCCGCTGGTTCATCTGCTGCGCTTTCAAATGTTTTAATTCGCGATGGATAATGGGCTGCCGACCACTTAATTAGTTTTAGTGAGAAGATGTTTTAATTTTGATACTATTTTGAATTTTTTTAGGCTGGTGACACGTTGGTCGAATTGATTCAATCAGGTGCAATGTACCGTTAAATTTTAGATATTGTAATTGTATATATCAGTGAATTGGGCAATGTGCAATATTTCTGTAAGAATGCATTTCTTGGAAATAAAGAATTTTGACTTGGCTTGGATGAGAAGCCTGGGCAAGGAAGAGTCATGAACGAGGAGTATGTGGGAAGAGGGGGAATGGAAGACCTGTTCAGAGGGTAATGGCGAAAGCCCTTCACGCACTGCGCCCAGCTGCAAACTCTTCTTTCCAAGTTGGCCACAACAGAGTCTAGATCCAGAGCCAACTCCTTGACCCAACTTTAGGCCATTGGCCATGCACCCCCCACTCCTGAACCCTCCTGGAGTGTGGGAGGGTCACTCTCAGGTTGAGAGTTCACCCTGGAGACAGGGTGCTGGAGGTGAGACCTGCTAGAATCTTTCTCTTACTTCCTCTAAGCTGGTTACCAAGCTCGCCTCGAACCTACCTTTATTTATCAGCGGCTCTCCGTGTATACGTAAGGGTGCCCGCAAGCGCCAACCCACAGCCTGAAAGAGCCTGTAATTCTTGGGTAAACACTTGGCAGCCTTCTTGTGCTGTTTGCTTTTCGATTTGAGCGTTTGGATGGTTTATACACTTTTTGATAACCTGTTGCATTGTGAGCGGCCGATCCCACCTTGGACGGCTTCAGCCAAGCACATTTGAGGATATTTGCACAACTCAAAATATGTGCAAGAGCAGCCATTGTCATTTATAAGCTCAAGTATGGGCTAATGAATTATTGCCAAAGAAACTGGCTTCCCTCATATGTTTTCTGTCAGAAGCCTGAACGGTCTTGTGGGCGGAGGCAGCACTGGACTGGCAGCATGACGTCATGGACTGAGGGCAGTGCTTAATTTGTAAAAAGAAAGTGCCAGGGATCTTGTCAGGAGGCCACTGCAGCGTGCACCACACATTGCTCCTGCCTGTGCTGCTAGTGATAGTAACAACACAACTACAAGCCATCACACTCCTACAAGTGTGACAGTTCACACTATTCCAGGCCCCAAAGCTATGAGAATGGTTCGGGAGGCAGGTGTTAGTCATTTTAAAGCATATTGAATTAATAATTAACTATTGTTGTGGTCATTGCCAAATTAGATAGGCAGTGCCACCTTGTGGCAGACTGTCATAGCACCGATATTCATAACTAAGTGCCAGTACTGAACACCGGCAACCACCGGATCAAATTAAGCACTGACTGCATGTAAGAAACACTTGTGCATGCATGAAGGGGATCTTTGCAAACAACCCCAGGCAATAACGAGCTGCATTAAAAACACTTTCAAATACATCGTCTCTGCACTTACAGTTAGATAAGCTTAAATAACCTTAAATAAGGGGTTTTCAGGGGACCAACAAGAGTTCGAAATTGCATCTCTGAAGTCACTGGTCAACCCATGCCACTCAGACACTTTAGGGGTTGGCATCTCACTGTGTGGAAGACTGAGATCTGCCTTTCAGAGGAAACACCAGAGGGCACCTCCTCACAGTGACAAGCATTGCATCGACGACACTTGCAAATTGCAACACTTACATTGCTGTTAGAAAAGTGAACCTCTTATAGTGGTTTAGATTCGTTGCCAACTTAAAAAAATAAAAATGAAACTTGTGTGCTGCTTTGCTGACTGCCTGAATCTGACCTTGTCCGATAATTGTTTTTGCGTCATATTTTAATCTCTGACTTAATTGATTTTTTGAATTACTGACTGTACTGTCTGCTGAATCTGCTCATTTTTATCCCGCTTGCATGTGTTTTATGTGCTTTAGTGGGCCTGCATTCTTGCACAATCACTATACATGCTATTTTACCTGAGGGGGTGGGTGGTGTGCGTAGTGCAGTTTTGTCTCTTCGGCTTCTCCCCGTCGAGCCGCTCAGGGACCCCCTCTCTTGCACAAAGACACCGCCATCTTTGCAGGCAGCGGTCTAGTTGTCTGATAGGGGATACTCCGACCCCTATAAGTTGAGCCGATATGCAGGCCACCACTAGCACACCTAAGGCAAGCCCGTCTGCACCCGTCCGCGCTCGATCCACTCTCACCACAGTCATGCTTCTTGTTTCAATCCAGCTTATTGCCCACGTATCATTTATTTACTCTTCTCCAGAACTTGACTCTCTACGTTCAGGATCTCATTGTCGAGGCGTGTGCCTAACTTCTTGCAAAACTTTGCCTAATGTTTGTATCCATTGCGCAAGAACCCTCCCCGGGCTAGATGGGGCAGATGTAAACTCTTACCTTCAGTTTATTTATTTTTATTTATTGAGAAGGTTTCATATAGAGCGGACAAGACCCTTGCGGGTATCAGAGCGCTTTACAACAAATAAAAAAAAGAGGGAATAGACAGAGGGAAATAGGCATATACATACAAAAATATTATTGCTTATAATAGGTCAAACAAACGGTAATAGTTCCAGCATTGATTTAACTTCCTTTTTAAAGGATGCCGCATGAGGGTTCTGTCTTGTATTCGAGGGTAAGGCATTCCAATTCCTAGGGGCCATACCTGAGAAGGAGCGGCTATAAGTTTTCTTTTCTTTTAAACGTGGTGGTTTCAAAAGAAGGTTATATGAGCAGCTCCTGTTAGTTCTGTTGCCGCCCGATGGAACTAGTTTCCCAGCAAGGTATCGTGGGGTTTTGTGATGCAGTGCCTTGCGTGTCCTACAGGCGATTTTCAAATGGATTCTGTCCTCAAAGGGTAGCCAGTTAAGGTCATGCAAGTCCGGGGAGATGTGACAGTTTCTTTTGGAACCTGAGAGGGGGTTAACAAACATACAGGCACCCCTGGTTAATTTGTGCTCACTGCATAAAAATGCTCTGCATATTTTTGACCTACTTATAAAGAGCTCGACATTCGTTTTCCTTACTCAAACCTGGATGTCTGAAATCTCGGCCCCTGGTGTCATGCTTACGATACCAAGGGGACACACCATGCTTCATTGTGACAAAGTAGGGAAAATAGGATGGTGTAACGTTGCAGATTACCCCCGCAAGGAGACACGGATACTGCAGGTGCGGGGTAAGCAAGTATTTATTTGGGAGAGGGAGAGCCATGCAAGTGCTCCTCTCTGTGCCCCGTAACTCACTGCGCAGTCCCGCGGTGTCCCATGAGGCCCCACGGCTAATCACATGGTTGCCGAACAACTAGACTGCGACACCACACATGTCCCCCCTTAACAACACACAAAGGAATGAACAGAGCAACACATTTGCTTTACATAAGCGATAAGTACATGAACAGGAGGTGTACACCTGGCCTACGTGGGGGCGCCTCGACGGAGGAGCTGCGGCAGGTCAGCCTGTGCCTGCTGTTTCCAACGGAACTTGCTGCCCTTAGTGGGGGAAAGGAGAGAGAGGGACAGAGAGGGAGAGAGAGAGAGAGAGAGAAAGGATCACAGTGAGTGATCGTCAGGAGGTAGCGAAGTGGGAAACACCGGGGCGAGCCTACATAGAAAACTCGCTACATTTTTGGGGGCGCACCTCTACCCTGCCTGTGCGGGTGCATGTGAGGGAGGCTTGCACCTCATGTGTTTCTCTTGCGTGTCATCTGGTCCTCACGGTACTCTCTTCCTGGTCCCTGTCCTGTGAGGTGGGAGCCCTTTGCCTAATGTCTGGGTTGTCTGGGCCATTAGTTTCCTGAGGTGGGGTGTGTTGTGTGGAATCATCGTTATTCCTCACCCCTGTGGCCTCGGTATCACCCCCTGTCCCCCTCATTGCTGCAAAAGTCCCGGTGCTAACAGGAGGTGGCGTGGCGTCTAAATCAGAGTCCCAGCCATTATATCCAGCCCTTGTGGTAGCGCCGTCCTTTTGCCACTGGACGACCCTGTTGCATTTTGCCATTCTGACGTGTGACCATATTTTGCCATCACTCAGCAGGGCCGAGCGCGAATAGAGTTCTCTGATTTTAAACGCAAGAAGGTTCAGCACTTTCATCAGTAATGACAAGATAATGTCCAAAGCAGTGAACACACAAGAAGATGTTCAGATCCCAGATGTTAGTTTCTTAACAGGATTGTTCTTTATTGAGTTTTTTTTAAAATTTATACCTGAAAATGACGAGCATACACGCTGTTGGTTATCGAGCCGCAATCGTGGTAATGCATACTATATAAAAGTCTTCTGAACATGGAAACTATGAAACTTTGTTGGAACACTCATCATTTTTTAAATACGTTTTTTGGTGACCTGATTAAGCCCTGAAGAAGTCTTGGTGTGAGACGAAACGCATCAGCTATGGTCCTTTGAATAAAAAAAAAACTCTACAAAGAACAATCCTGTTAAGAAACTAACATCTGGGATCTGAACATCTTCTTGTGTGCTAAAATCCGATTGGCCGCACTCTGCTAGTCCTACCAGCGTGTTACCCCAAAGAATTGTGGTCCATGAAGTAGCGTCGGCGGGTACGCCTATGCCAAAAGTTTAAAATGAAAAGTGTCGCGTTAGCCATCCCTGGACACGTGTTTCGAGGTAGTTGCCTCTCGTCAGCAGGGAGTAGGTATGTGTGTAGGGTTGCTGCGTAGGCTGCCAAAAAATATTCTCAGGTAAAGTACCACTCAAGGCACGCAGGTGCGTAGCCATGGGCTCGTCAGCCCCACCGGCTCAAGGGAGCCTGAATGTAAACAAAAATCCGATTGGCCGCACTCTGCTAGTCCTACCAGCGTGTTACCCCAAATAATTGTGATCCATGAAGTAGCGTCGGCGGGTACGCCTATGCCAAAAGTTTAAAATGAAAAGTGTCACGTTAGCCATCCCTGGACACGTGTTTCGAGGTAGTTGCCTCTCGTCAGCAGGGAGTAGGTATGTGTGTAGGGTTGCTGCGTAGGCTGCCAAAAAATATTCTCAGGTAAAGTACCACTCAAGGCGCGCAGGTGCGTAGCCATGGGCTCGTCAGCCCCACCGGCTCAAGGGAGCCTGAATGTAAACAAAAATCTGATTGGCCGCACTCTGCTAGTCCTACCAGCGTGTTACCCCAAAGAATTGTGGTCCATGAAGTAGCGTCGGCGGGTACGCCTATGCCAAAAGTTTAAAATGAAAAGTGTCGCGTTAGCCATCCCTGGACACGTGTTTCGAGGTAGTTGCCTCTCGTCAGCAGGGAGTAGGTATGTGTGTAGGGTTGCTGCGTAGGCTGCCAAAAAATATTCTCAGGTAAAGTACCACTCAAGGCGCGCAGGTGCGTAGCCATGGGCTCGTCAGCCCCACCGGCTCAAGGGAGCCTGAATGTAAACAAAAATCCGATTGGCCGCACTCTGCTAGTCCTACCAGCGTGTTACCCCAAAGAATTGTGGTCCATGAAGTAGCGTCGGCGGGTACGCCTATGCCAAAAGTTTAAAATGAAAATGAGTGTCGCGTTAGCCATCCCTGGACACGTGTTTCGAGGTAGTTGCCTCTCGTCAGCAGGGAGTAGGTATGTGTGTAGGGTTGCTGCGTAGGCTGCCAAAAAATATTCTCAGGTAAAGTACCACTCAAGGCGCGCAGGTGCGTAGCCATGGGCTCGTCAGCCCCACCGGCTCAAGGGAGCCTGAATGTAAACAAAAATCCGATTGGCCACACTCTGCCTTCCTACCAGCGTGTTACCCCAAAGAATTGTGGTCCATGAAGTAGCGTCGGCGGGTACGCTTATGCCAAAAGTTTAAAATGAAAAGTGTTGCGTTAGCCATCCCTGGACACGTGTTTCGAGGTAGTTGCCTCTCGTCAGCAGGGAGTAGGTATGTGTGTAGGGTTGCTGCGTAGGCTGCCAAAAAATATTCTCAGGTAAAGTACCACTCAAGGCGCGCAGGTGCGTAGCCATGGGCTCGTCAGCCCCACTGGCTCAAGGGAGCCTGAATGTAAACAAAAATGCGATTGGCCGCACTCTGCTAGTCCTACCAGCGTGTTACCCCAAAGAATTGTGGTCCATGAAGTAGCGTCGGCGGGTACGCCTATGCCAAAAGTTTAAAATGAAAAGTGTCGCGTTAGCCATCCCTGGACACGTGCTTCGAGGTAGTTGCCTTTCATCAGCAGGGAGTAGGTATGTGTGTAGGGTTGCTGCATAGGCTGACAAAAAATATTCTCAGGTAAAGTACCACTCAAGGCGCGCAGGTGCGTAGCCATGGGCTCGTCAGCCCCACCGGCTCAAGGGAGCCTGAATGTAAACAAAAATCCGATTGGCCGCACTCTGCTAGTCCTACCAGCGTGTTACCCCAAAGAATTGTGGTCCACGAAGTAGCGCCGGCGGGTACGCCTATGCCAAAAGTTTAAAATGAAAAGTGTCGCGTTAGCCATCCCTGGACACGTGTTTCGACTTAGTTGCCTCTCATCAGCAGGGAGTAGGTATGTGTGTAGGGTTGCTGCGTAGGCTGCCAAAAAATATTCTCAGGTAAAGTACCACTCAAGGCGCCCAGGTGCATAGCCATGGGCTCGTCAGCCCCACCGGCTCAAGGAAGCCTGAATGTAAACAAAAATCCGATTGGCCGCACTCTGCTAGTCCGACCAGCGTGTTACCCCAAAGAATTGTGGTCCATGAAGTAGCGTCGGCTACGCACCTGCGCGCCTTGAGTGGTACTTTACCTGAGAATATTTTTTGGCAGCCTACGCAGCAACCCTACACACATACCTACTCCCTGCTGACGAGAGGCAACTACCTCAAAACACGTGTCCAGGGATGGCTAAGGCGACACTCATTTTCATTTTAAACTTTTGGCATAGGCGTACCCGCCGACGCTACTTCATGGACCACAATTCTTTGGGGTAACACGCTGGTAGGACTAGCAGAGTGCGGCCAATCGCATTTTTGTTTATATTCAGGCTCCCTTGAGCCGGTGGGGCTGACGAGCCCATGGCTACGCACCTGCGCGCCTTGAGTGGTACTTTACCTGAGAATATTTTTTGGCAGCCTACGCAGCAACCCTACACACATACCTACTCCCTGCTGACGAGAGGCAACTACCTCGAAACACGTGTCCAGGGATGGCTAACGCAACACTCATTTTCATTTTAAACTTTTGGCATAGGCGTACCCGCCGACGCTACTTCATGGACCACAATTCTTTGGGGTAACACGCTGGTAGGACTAGCAGAGTGCGGCCAATCGAATTTTTGTTTATATTCAGGCTCCCTTGAGCCGGTGGGACTGACAAGCCCATGGCTACGCACCTGCGCGCCTTGAGTGGTACTTTACCTGAGAATATTTTTTGGCAGCCTACGCAGCAACCCTACACACATACCTACTCCCTGCTGATGAGAGGCAACTACCTCGAAACACGTGTCCAGGGATGGCTAACGCGACACTCATTTTCATTTTAAACTTTTGGCATAGGCGTACCCGCCGACGCTACTTCATGGACCACAATTCTTTTGGGTAACACGCTGGTAGGACTAGCAGAGTGCAGCCAATCGGATTTTTGTTTAATATTCAGGCTCCCTTGAGCCGGTGGGGCTGACGAGCCCATGACTACGCACCTGCACGCCTTGAGTGGTACTTTACCTGAGAATATTTTTTGGCAGCCTACGCAGCAACCCTACACACATACCTACTCCCTGCTGACGAGAGGCAACTACCTCGAAACAAGTGTCCAGGGATGGCTAACGCGACACTCATTTTCATTTTAAACTTTTGGCATAGGCGTACCCGCCGACGCTCCTTCATGGACCACAATTCTTTGGGGTAACACGCTGGTAGGACTAGCAGAGTGCGGCCAATCGGATTTTTATCTTCTTGTGTGCTAACTGCTTTGGACATTGTCTTGTCATTACTGTTGAAAGTGCTGAACCTTCTTGCATCTAATGTTGTCAAAGGAATTTATTCCTGGGTAAGGAGCATAGAGGGGAGTGGTCCTTGGTTCTTTGCACTATCACGTTATATCTAGACACACTATATTTGTCAGGTGAGGATTCTTACAGCCTCTACCCTCAATCAATTTGCATTCACATCAGAGTTCTCTGATTTGTAGGGGTTTGCTGAACTTGCTGTCACATTTCTTGCCTAAGTATCCAAGTTTCACCCTGACCCAGTCTCCCAATGTCAATGAGACCTCTTGCATGCCATGCCTCCTATCATAGTTGTCTTTGTATATTTTCTGAGCCTTTTCTATGTTGGTTCTGACCACAGCGGGAGACCATTTGCTTTGAAGTTTCATGTTCATCCAAACAAGGTTCTCTCGTAAACGGGTCTCTTCCTCGTAGTATCTTGAAAGGGCTGTAGTCCATTAGGGTGGGCGTGATGCGATATGCCCACACTGTGTTCCTGATTTCTGTTTCCCAGTTCTTGCCTGCGCTGATGGCCGCTTGGACCGAGCCCATGATTACTCGTTGAATCGTTCGGCGAGGCCTTTGCCTGCGGGGTGATACACTGGTGTGTGTTTGGTCTGGATTCCATTCCTCCGGATAAAGGCTGACCATTTCTTCGAGGTAAACTGGGGACCATTGTCGCATGTGATGACTTTTGGAATTCCTTCCATCAAGAATGCACTGGTTAGGAACGCAATGACTGCATCCGCATCCGCCTTTTCGCAGACTTCCACCTCCGGCCACTTGGAGTATCTGTCGACTAGGACCATGACAATTACATATTTGGGTACCCCCCAGTAGTCTAGGATGGGGCCCAATATGCCGACCAGTAACTCTTCCCAGGGGTTGGTGGGAGTGGCGAACTCGCCCAGCGGGGGTCTCAGCATCGCCAGTGATTTGTCTGTGTTGACGCAATGCTGACAAGCACGTACATACTTTTCCACGTAGTTGTCAATGGCTGGCCACCAGTATGACTGTTTCATTCTCCTCTTTCATTTCACGATTCCGAGATGGCCTTCGTGCAGTATGCTGAGGAGGCGGTCCAATAAAGTCTTCGAGGGAATGACTTTGTCCCCTCTGAGTAAAAAGACGGTGTCGTCACTGAGGGACAATTCATCGCGCACTTCCCAATATTTCCGGAAATCGTCCTTCAGATGCTTCTTCTTGGGCCACCCCTGTGTGACAAAGGATTTCACTTTGGACAGGTCAGGGTCATTGTCGTAGGTCGCTGTCCTGTCTTGCACACTGATGATGTTCTTATGGTCTACCGTGAGCGCCACCTGGTACTCATCCCATTCACTGTGGTGCGGCGCTCCCTCCATGGCAGCAGATCAGCTGAGAAAATCCACCACTGTGTTCTTCTGGCCTGGCAAGTATTCTACGTCGAAGACAAAATCCAGTAGTCTGGGCGTCATTTTGGCGATGCGCGGGGTGGCCTTCGCGCGACCGCTGGATGTAAGGACCTTTTTCAACAGTTTATGGTCTGTTCTGAGGGTAAACCGGGAACCCCATAGGTACTGCCGAAACTTTTCCATGGCCCAGATAGATGTCAGCATTTCTTTCTTGATGATCCTGAACTTCTCCTCATTGGGGGCGAGGGAGAATGACGCAAAGCCTATGGTGGTTTCTGTGCCATCCGTGGAGTGTTGTGACAAGACAGCCCCTAACTAGGGGTGGGCGGAATTTGCGTAATCGCGTTACGCAAATCTCCGCGAAACGGTAAAAAATCTCCGCGAACACGCAGAAATTCCGCGAACATGCGGAATTGCTTGTTCGCGATGCTTTTTTCCTGTTCACAATCCCTGTTTGCGGGCTCGGGGAGAAATATCTCGCGAACACGCATTTTGAGAACCCGAACAAGCAAAAAATTTCGCGAAGTCGCGGAAAGCAGAATTTTGGGCAATTTCGCGTTCTCCGCGGAACGCGAAATTACCCAAATTCCGCAAATTCCGCGAGCGGAGCGGAATTTACTGCCCAGGCCTACCCCTAACCCCTTCTCGCTGGAATCCTTTGTCAATGCTGGGGGCAGAGCTGTCGAACCCTTGTAGAGGTACAGCTTCGCATATGTCCTGCTCGAATTCCAGGTTCGATTCTGACCTCCAAGTGAAAGAGTTCTTTTCTTTCAAGAGCTGGCACAGGCTGTGAGTTTTGGTTGCAAAATTCCGGACAAATTTGCTGTAAAATTCCGCCAGCCCCAGAAAACAGCGGACTTTATCCTTGGTTCTTGGCTTTGGCGCAGACCTGATGGCTTCTACATTTGCCTTCTTTGGAGAAATCCCGTTTTCGCCGATCTCATGTCCCAGGTACGTGACAGTGTGTAGGCCGAACGTGCACTTCTCCAGTTCTGCCGTGAGGCCGTTCTCAGACAGTGTCCATAACACCTCTCGCAGTTTGGGATCGTGCTCCGGTTTGGTTTTCCCCATGACGCGTACGTCTTCCTGGAAATATAAGACTTCGCTGCTGTCTTTGAATAACTTGTGCATCAGTTTCTGAAATACCGATGCGGCTGACGCCAGGCCAAATGGCAGTCGCCGAAATCGGTAGCAGCCAAATGGGGTGATGAAGGTGGTCAACTCCCGGCACAAGGGGTGAAGCTAAATTTGGTGATACACTGCTGTGAGATTGATTGTGGAGAACCACTTGATTCCTTTGGTCTGGGCCAACAATTCGTTGATTCGTGGCAGCGGGAATTTGTCCACAAGTATGTTTTTGTTCAATTCCCAAAGCTTTATGCAAATACACACCTTCCCGTTAGGTTTCCGTGCCACAACCAAGGGCACCAACCATTCGGCGCTTTCGATGGGTTCTGTAATGCCGTTATCTTCCAGACGCTGTAACTGAAGCTGCACGGCTTCCCTACAGTTGTGGCTGCCACACATTTAGCAAGAACCCTTCTAATCAGAAGGAGGCCTGGTGGGCCCAACAGAGGTCCTCGTGGGCCTTTTGTTGTTTCTGTACCCTGCTGTAGGGGCCTGACTTATCAGTGGAAACTTTTGTGTCTCTCCCTTTGCACACTGTGGGTTGACTTTCGCTGTCCTTCTTGGCCGCTACTGCACACCTTTTGGACACTTTGGCTTTTTTACTAATCGCTATGATCTCCTGCAGGGGCGCTTTCCCAGTCACCCACAACTTTTCTTGTACATTAATGTTAACAGTGTGCATTATCTGATCGCGCACTAAATCATCATGAAGATGGCCAAATTTGCAATTTACTGTCAGTTTCTTGAGCGCTGCTACATAGTCTTCCACTGTCTCTGTGTCGCTTTGTTTCCGGTGGAAAAAAATTTGTATCTGTCTATGGCCGTGCAAATAACAGGTTGATAATGATTGTCTAAATCCTCTAAAGCGTGTTGGAACACGTCTTCATCCGTTGCACCTCTCGGTTTCTTAACCATGTTCTCATATACCCTCAACCCTTCTGGCCCTAGATTGTGTAACAGTATTTTCTTTCTGCATTTGCTGGAGAACGCTTCCTCCCCTCGTCTTCCAGGGCTGACAAGTAGTTGAGGAAGTACCCCTTCCAATCAGCCCATTTCATTGCTGGTTCTCCGGGCTTTGGGAGGAAGGGCACTGGATTTGTTAGGGATAAGGTTTGGGCACACATAGTGACGTGCTGGAACGCTCCCGCAAGAAAAGATCAGCAACAGGGGAATGCGTAGCAGACTGCAGTAAGCTGAGGCAGCAGTGAGTGTAGAGTGACACTTGGAGACAGTGCCAGCATGCGTAGGTGGTTGTCTGACAGGGCACTGGAGAGCTTGAATCATGCACCATCAAGCTTGGGAGATGCGCGGAAGGGGACCACATGGAGTGATGCCAGCGGGCGTGGCCCTGTGATGCCCAGCGCTGGATACGCCATGTGAAATATCAGCATGGAGGCAGGGCAGACAGTGCTGTGCAGTAGCCCTGGGCGGCATATGTGGACTAAAGACAGGTGTTGGTAACTACCAGTGTGCCGCCTGTACTAGGGCATGTCAGATGGCCGCCAGGAGTTCCCTATCAGGTCACAGGGACGGAACAGTTTCATGAGGTAGTAGGTGAAATAGTGCGCAATTGCAGACGTGCTGGTGGCATACCTCGGGGACTGTATGCTTTGGAGGCCGGACTCGAAGTGCTTCTGGAGGTCTGGCTGGGCGAAATACAGAGCGGCTGCTCCGATGGCACCACTCTCCCTCTCAATGAAGTAGAAGTTATGCGTGCCCTCCGCCGTGGGTACTAAACGGGCGGCGTGACGCGTCGAGCAGGTTCCGTTACAGCTCGTCACCAGTATGTAACGTTGCAGATCACCCCCGCAAGGAGACACGGACAGTGCAGGTGCGGGGTAAGCAAGTATTTATTTCGGAGAGGGAGAGCCATGCAAGTGCTCCTCTCTGTGTCCCGTAACTCACTGCGCAGTCCCGCAATCTCCCACGAGGCCCCACGGCTAATCACGTGGTTGCAGAACAACTAGACTGCGACACCACAGAGGGGTGTAGCTATTGTCTTTTAAGAGAGTTGCAAGGGCGTCTCCTTTGAGCTAACTGATCCACAGGTGGTGGAAGTTCTTGGCTTTTGTTTTTCACTATTTGCCAAAAAGTCCTCGGCCGGAACTTTGATCTATCGACCCCCGGGCTGTGCAGGCAAATTTCTGACCTTCCTGTATGAGATTTTATCTAATACCTACTTCAGTTTTCCAATTTCATGGTCTTAGGTGGCCTAAATTTACACCTGGACAGAGCATCTCACCAATAAGGCAGATATGGCCTTCTGCAATACAAAGCAATTCATTAATCAACCTACCCATCCTGCCGGTCATATCGTTAACCTATTTTTTTCAAACTGCTGAACATTACTGACATTAGAATTATTGAGTGGTCTGATCACTCTATTATCCATTCTTCCTGGAATGCTGCTCATGGTCTCCTGGGTAGAAGTCGTTGCCTACCAAAGGGCAGAAGCATGTCAAGTCCATCAGCAGACTCTCTTCTGCCCCTTGGATTAATGAGGAGCTAAGAGTTATATAGAAGCATTGCAAAAAACATGAAAGGTCTTTGAGGAAAAATTATCTTCTCGAAGACAAGAAACACTATAAAAGAGCTCTGAATAACTGTCGCTGTACAAGCAGGAAAGTACAAGCTGCTTTCTTTGCCGTCCAAATAGCAGAATCATGTAACACAGCCAAAGAAATCTTTGAGATAGTAAAGCAGTTTTCCCACCGTGAAGCCCTCTCGCAGCCCTTAAAGGCTGCCTCGAACCTCTGCGAGGAGCTAGCTGACTTCTTTGACAGTAAGTTCACGGATATTGTCGAATCTCTCAAACAAAAAGTTCCTGGTGGCTTCCCAGATGACAGTCAGGTGAGGGACTCGACCACCTTGCCATCTAAGATTTTGTCATGCTTCCCATTTTAAATCTTCTCTTGAATAGCTCCATTCAATAGACTATGGTACCTTTGTGCTGGAAACAAGCCAGACTGGTACCCCTACTAAACAAGCCATCAATGGACACATCTATTTTGAGTAATTTAGGCTGATCTTTGTTGCCAGCTTTTTCGAAGTTGTTGGAGAAGTTTTTGACGGCCAATTGTCTCAGTTCGTAGAGCAAGGCCAGCTGTTGCGCCTGTCCCAGTCAGGCTTCCACCCCCGCTTTAGCACCGGGTCGACCCTGGTAGAGGTCACTGATTTCGTCAAGTTGGCTGTGGACCAAGGGAAACAGGTCACATTGATATTACTTGATTTATCTGCAGCCTTCGATACGGAGTCTCACTCTATTGTCCTCCACCGTCTGGAAAATATAGGCATCTGTGGCTCTGCCCTGGCATGGACCCACTCTTTTTTGACTGATAGAAGTCCATCAGTTTGCATGCCACCATTTGCCTCTGATCCTAAGCCATTACAGTTTGGAGTCCCTCAGGGCTCTTCCTTTATTCCAACTCTTTTTAATATTGATATGACACCCTTGACCTGTTTGGTGGGGCCTTTCGTGTCCAGATTGTATCTTATGCTGATGACACTCAGATCCTCCTCACTCTGGTGGGCTGAAGTCCTGCCTGGCATCACGAACAAAAGGTACAACCCTGGTCCAAATTATAGATGAGTGGGTGGGGGGTGGGCAGTCGAGAAATGTTACGTTCTTTATTCATATTATTGGAAAGTACATAATGGTAACAGCTAATGGTTGATCTTGCAAAGCAAATGCTCGACAAAGGTTGCTGCGGATATCTATAGGTTATCTCAGACGGCAAGTCACTGCTGCTACTGTTTATACGCAAAGTCCGAAATACTGTAACAATGTCCCATTGGCTTAGGCACTGTATTACTGCGACATACTATGTAAAATCAATAAATTAAGTTTAAAAAAAAAAAGTCCCGCCTGTCATCTGTTTTCCATTGGATGTGGTAGAGTAAATTGCAGTGGACCAATAGTAACACAGAGATCCTGTTATCCGGCTCACCACCTGGGATGGAGATAGCTGGCCTAGCCACATCCCACAGCCACCGGCCCCGGCCACCATAGTGCGGAATCTATGGGTCAAGTTTGCTGATCGTACTTCCTTTGAACCTCTGGTGGTGGCTGTGGTGGGCTCTTGTTTTGGAAATTTAAAGTCTATAAAGGAATGTATGAATTTACTTCTGGAGCAGGCGTAGAAGTGGGTTATTTAAGCGATAAGAACCCTTTGCTCCTCATACACAGGGCTGGTGATTGTCCCTCGATTTACAAGGAAACAATGAGGTGGTACATATGTTCTCTTTTCCTGCTGCCCATGCTTGGAATGCCCTTTCTTTGGACTTACGGGCAATGAAGGATTAATTTTGCTTTAGACGCAATCTTAAAACATCGTTCTTCCAATCGGCTGGTCAGTAGGCTGGCTTTTGCATCTGGTGCTAGCACCGGGACACTCCTTGAGTAGTCACGCGCTTCATAAATCCTAGATTGATGGATCTTCCATGTCCAGGTCAGGGTATGTCGGGGTGATTGCCACACCCATGTGGTAATGGTTGATTTGAATGCCTGATGACGTAGCACCATTCACCCACACCAGAAAGAGTGGAAACAATGGAAAGCAAACAGAGTTGGAGGAGGTGTGTGGGTGGTGGTGGGTGCAGAGTAGAGAACTGAGTGCACAAAACATTTGGATCTGAGGTGGTGGTTAGAAGGTCAGGAAACACGAGAGGTTTGTGGTTGTGGCATTTGATGAATGACTTGTAAATATAGAAAAGGCCAATGCACACAAAGCACAGAGTAATGATAAAACACAGAGGGAGACTTACAACCAACTGAAGCAGCCAGTGGGAGAGCCAGTGGGTCTGGCTTGGTACATTACATGTACCCAGAAGCAGCGGCATAGACGGGCACATGCGGATGAGGAACACACTATTCTCACACAGACACTAATTTACACATGTCGTGTATTCGTAAAGCACATGTTCACCCAAGGGTATCTTGACGCTGAATAACAAATGTTTATTGCTTCACAACGGTACTTGTTTTATCAACATCAGAAGGATGAAAGGCTGAGTGGATCCGCTGGGATTTGAACCTGTGACCATGAGGTCAAACACAAGTCTCTACAGCAGACGCATTAGTTCACTAAGCCACCAGACCGGGCAATATAGTAACACTACCATACGGGAGCAACCATGCACATACGGCAACAGGTATACTGGTACGCATGGACATGGAGACAACTTGGGGTGCGAAAAGTGGCAAACGTTTCCGAATCATAATGCCATACGGTCTGGCTTTAGTGTGCAGTACCACATTAAAGACAGTCTTATTGTCTTTGTCAATACTAAGGGGCAGATTTACAAGATCCTTGCGCCACTTTTGCGTCACTTTTAACATGGGAAAAGTGACGCAAAAGTGGTGCAAGGGGCTTGTAAATATGCCCCTAAGTTTCCAGACAGTGAGTAGCACAACGCTGCAGTACCACAAGCTGTCACTAGGTGTTGTAATATTGAAAAAAACAGGGAAAATATATTGCATTTAATTATTGCAAAGTAACTGCCATATGATTTAGAATGTATTTCATAAATGAGGCAGTATTTTCATTAACAAAAATTATTACATTATTTCTGGGAAAAAAAAAAAAATCAGAAGGTCCACAATGGGACACTCCACCACCAGCATTGTTGAAGGCTAGAATCAGTAATATAAAAGAAGGACAACAGTGCCACATATCAAAGAACTACATTGAAGAAGTTACATAATAACACACGAAAAAGTTACATATAAGAATGACCGTAGTGTGACACACAACTAGTTACACTGAATAAGGACCACCGTGGCACATACACTCAGTGACACAGACAACAAGTCCTTAGTGGCATCAAGAACTAGTGACATAGAAGAAGGTCCACCGTGACAGATACACTCAGTGACACAGACAACAAGTCCTCAATGGCATCAAGAGCTAGTGACATAGAAGAAGGACCACTGTGGCACACACACCCAGTGATACGGACAACAAGTCCTCAATGGCATCAAGAACTAGTGACATAGAAGAAGGACCACCGTGGCACACACACCCAGTGACACGGACAACAAGTCCTCAATGGGGTCAAGAACTAGTGACATAGAAGAAGGACCACCGTGGCACACACACCCGGTGACACAGACAAGAAGTCCTCAATGGCATCAAGAACTAGTGACATAGAAGAAGGACCACCGTGGCACACACACCCAGTGACACAGACAAGAAGTCCTCAATGGCATCAAGAACTAGTGACATAGAAGAAGGACCACCATGGCACACACACCCAGTGACACAGACAATAAGTCCTCAATGGCATCAAGAACAAGTGACATAGAAGAAGGACCACGTGGCACACACACCCAGTGACACAGACAACAAGTCCTCAATGGCATCAAGAACTAGTGACATAGAAGAAGGACCACCGTGGCACATAAACAAGTAGCCCTATTGAAGGATTAAAAATTTGCAAACATTCGTGACAAGAATTTTCAATTCTATTAAGGACAAGGAGGCAAGGATTATGCTATCTCATTTCTTTAAGAGAAATGCTCAGCAGCCAATCACAATACAGAAAAAAGAAGAAAAAACTAAATTTCCCATGAATACATTGGGCAACCACAGAGTATGTACACTATATAAGGCACCATAGAGAACATGACATCCTCTTTCTTTGTCCATAGTAAAAACAGTTCAATTGAAGGAAAAACGCAGTCCCAACAAAAAACCATGGATTAACAAGCAACATCACGAAACCGCAGTCCACTGGAAAGGCAGAAGCGATGCTTGCAGCAGCCGAAGAGCCTCCTGCCAGGGCGAGCAACAGCTAACAGCCAAAAGGTAGAAGGAAGAACGTACAGAAAGCACGTTATTTTGGATCTGAACCTGAAAAGCAAAACAGAGCCGTAATATACCATACCCACAATGGATCAAACATCAGAACCAAACAAGGGGGGGGGGGGTAAAAAATGCTAAGAAGTAACAGAAACAATGCATAATACAAGTGCATACAAAGCAAAATCAAACGGCAGACATGTAAGCAGATAACCTGGGTGGGATAATCCTCGCCTCCTTGTCCTTAATAGAATTGAAAATTCTTGTCACGAATGTTTGCAAATTTTTAATTCTATGGCAGGACAGGAGGCTCTGATTATGCTTGTTCAAAGCTGATCCACCACTACAGAAGCAATATGATCAATGGGCTTGTAATAAAAGGATTTAAATACCGAATCAGAAGACCAATCTGCAGCCTTCATTATGTCCAACAAAGTGACACCCATTGAGAAAGCTTTGGAAGCCATAGCCCCTCGTGCAGAATGTGCACCAAAAACTGAAACATCAATGTCGGCCTCTGACATGAGCCATCTGACCCAGCGGGCCAATGTAGCTGGGGTGACGGGGCGAAATGGCTTCCGCAAAGCAATTAACAACTGACCCTGCACATCTGAACGTAAAGGAGCAGTACTTACCTCGTAGACTTTGACACATTGCACAACGCAAAGGTTGGGATGAGAGGGAAAAGAAGGATAGGTAATCGAAGTGGTATTCGTTTTGGTGCATTTTGAAAGAACAAAAGTAACACCATCAGGTGTGAAACTGCGACCTGCCAAATCGAGAGCTCGAATATCAGACACACGTTTACAAGACACAAGACACATAACATAGTCAGTTTAGCCGATAGTTGCTGACGAGACAACAAAGAATTGGAAGGCCAGGCTTCCAAAGATCTCAAAACAACCGAAACATCCCACAAGGACACGTATTTGGGACAAGGAGGCTTCTGTCAGGGCTGTGGTGGGCGCAGCTAGATTTCCGACATTTTGCATACACTCTAGGAGTCAGGCTGGTCGTTTGGTAGGAAGGCGTAGAAAGATTTCAGTACGATCGCTTGCTGCCTTCTTGCGATCCTTTAGCGCTTAGGATTCAGGTACACACACCCCCCTCAAGATGGCCGCTGGCTTGTACATCTGTTTTCCAGTTATCGTTAGGTTCTTGCAGCGGTGTAGTCTTTTCTCAGTGTTTGAAGTGCGCGAGCGCGTCCTCAGCGCGGCGCACTTCAACCGTCAAAATTGGTTTGACTAGACGGAGTTTCCTATCGCTCCGTATTTCGTCAGAAGCAATCCCCGTCAAGATTCTAACAGTTAGTCCTGAATAGAGCCAACTTCCCCTAAGGTTCCTTCCCCGTCCCTTGTCATTTGGGTTCCAGTATTTGCTCACTCTCCTCAGGAGTACAGTTAGTTTTTAGTCACAGCTTGAGGTGAAGAGTCCAAATCCTTTCCTGTTCTACCACATCTCGACGGACAAGAAGAAGGTAGAATCAATTCTCGAGCTTCCCCGTCAGAGAAGTAAGTGCTGATTTCTTCCTATATCTCGTGGACTCCGGATTCCACAAATGGCTTGTGACTTTCTATCAACTTATTGAGAGAATAAAGAAGCGCTATCTCCGAAAAATCCACAGAGCTTCAGAACATCTTTAGAAAGAAAGACTAGAGAGAAAGTAGTCAAGAAACAAGTAAGAACTAAAGAGACCTTGCAAGAGATGCAGCATAGCATATATAATATATATATATATACATATATGAATTGAACTTTCAACCTAATTTTTCTGCCTCGCTCTGGAAGTAGAAGAAAGAGTTTTTAGTGAACATCGATTTGAACATAACTTAATCTTCTAGTAGAATACAGGTAACGACGGACTTCTAGGGGAGGAGGTGTGGAAGGAATATGAGGTAGATCAGGTTTACATATGTTTCTATTTGCAGGAGTGGTACCCACCTTTCAACTCCACTACTCACCCACTAGAAGGTATCAACCAAAGCAGAGAGCGGCAAAACACAGTGTCAGGACAGGTATAGTAGGTTAGAGGTCAATGTAATTTCTGTGTAGAGCTAGTGGTAAGAATTGTTGTTAAGTAACTCTCGTTGCAGGAATCGGAAGACAAGGTCCGAGTCCAGTCCAGGAAGAAGACGCAGTGTTGTCTCTCTTTTCTGTCCAATTCCCCTTTCCCCCTCTTTGCTGCTCGTGAGCCTCTGAGCTCGCGGTAGCGGAGTGGTGGAGTGGAGATCAGGCATCGGCTCCTGTGGAAAAGGCTCAATCGACTCAGGTACCTCAACAGAACCTTGACAGATTGAAGTGCCAAACAATTAAAATTCCACCCGAGCACGATGGCTGAGGGAATTGATGTTAAGGCTCTAGCAACGGTGTTAGATAGTATACAGAAACAGCTAAGTGACACCTTGGAAGATAACAAGTCCCTGAGGGATGAGGTTAGGAAGTCTGCCCAAGAAGCTCGTTATTTGCGTCAGCAGTTTGACGAGTTTTCCGGAGGTTCTCCTTCCTCAGTTAAGGAAGATAAGCCTCCTTCTTTTGCTTCTGCCCCGTCTGCTGCAGAACTCACTACTCAGGTTATTCATGCCATTTCCCCGACAATTCCTTTGGCAGCTCCAGAAAGATTTAGTGGGGACCCACACAAGGCCCAAATTTTTCTCACGCAATGTTCCTTACACTATCTCTGTCGGCCAATCATATTTAAGGAAGATCAATCCAAGGTGGCTTTCATGCTGTCGTACCTGAGTGGAGATGCTGCTGCCTGGTCCATGCCTTTGGTGAACAACAATGATTCCATTTTGTATGATTTTGAAGGATTCAAGAGAGAATTTTTACGGATTTTTGACAGAAGAACCATCTCCCAATCCACGGACAATGAGCTGTTAGATCTTAAGCAGGGGAATCGTGAATTAGTGGCATACCTGGCCCAATTCAACAAACTAATTGTGGAAACCAGTTGGCCAGAGGAAAAAAGAGCTGCAATTTTCTATCGAGGGCTAAAGGATGAGTTAAAGGATGGTCTCTCACAGATCCCAAGGCGTCCTACTGAGGTTTCCGAACTAATAGATTTAGTCCTACAGATTGATCAGCGACAGAGTGAAAGAAAGTGTGAGAGACGTAAGGAATTTAGGAATGTCCCACCTCGGTTTGACAGAATAAAATCAGAAGGATCAAGGTTAAAGGAAGCTGTTTCTGAGGAAGAGCCTATGCAAATTGGTTCAGTAAGAGGGCCACTGTCGAAGGAAGAAAGGGAGAAGAGACGATTGGGCAAGTTGTGCATGTACTGTGGGAACTCTGGTCATTTTGTGCGGGAGTGTACTAAGAGGCCCAAGAACAATTTTGGGTTAAAAGATCGGCTCCACCAGTAGAAGGGGTTGCCCTGGTGGAAGCGAAGGAACAGTCAACTCCAGAACCAAAGTTAGTGGCAAATACCTTGCAATCTTCGGCGCCACATTTGATCATTTCTGTGCAAATAAGATTTGGAGGACGGATCAAGGAGGGGATTTCTGTCATGATTGACTCAGGGGCAACTGGACATTTTTGCGACATAGGTTTTGCCAAGTCTCTCGGAATCTCCTTTTTGAGAAAAGAAAGGCCGGAGCCGGTTCGCGCAGTGGACGGAACGAGCTTGTCCTCCGGTCCTATTGTGTATGATACTGAGAAGATCCTGTTGAGTGGACCCGGTCAACATCTCAGTTCCTTGCAATTTAGTCTGATCGACGCTCCACAATTTCAGCTGATTTTGGGTCTGCCTTGGCTCACTGAGCATAATCCGCAAATTGATTGGGCCAGACGTTCGATTTGCATGAACTCTGAGTATTGTCTTCGTCATTGCTTTCACACGATTCCAGAGTCACCAGAAGTTTCACAATCCCAACTTTTAGCAAGCTTCCCCAAGTCTATTTGTGCGCTTGACACCCAAGAAATTCCCCTTGAATACGAAGATCTGGCCTCAGTGTTCGACGAAAGAGAGGCCGAACGTTTGCCGCCTCATCGGGAGTACGACTGTCGAATCGAGCTTGAGCCTGGAGCCTCCCTTCCCTGTAGTCGGATTTATGCATTGTCTGAAGCGGAAAATGCCCATCTCAAGGAATATCTGAACAGATACCTGGCCAACGGATTCATTCGCCCTTCCCAGTCTCCAGTTTCGTCCCCGCTTTTTTTCATCCCCAAGAAAGATGGCCAATTAAGGACTTGCATAGACTATCGCGCCCTTAACTTGGTAACCAAGAAGAACCGTTATCCGCTTCCCTTGATCTCGGAGCTGTTAGACCAGGTGAAAGGAGCGAAAGTTTACTCAAAATTGGATTTGAGAGGGGCTTACCATTTGGTACGTATGGCAGAAGGGGAAGAATGGAAAACCGCCTTTCGCACTCGTTTTGGTTTATTTGAGTACCAAGTCATGCCATTTGGCTTATGCAATGCTCCGGCAGCATTCCAGCATTTTTTGAACGATGTTCTGCGAGAATTTTTAGATCGCTTCGCAGTGGTTTACATAGATGATATCCTCATATTCTCTGCCAGCGAGGAAGAACATATCCAGCACGTCAGATCCATACTTAAGAAATTGCTTGAAAATCAACTGTTTGTCAAACTGGAGAAGTGTGTTTTTCATACGACTCAAGTTGAGTTTTTGGGATTTGTGTTGTCCTCGGATGGAGTTTCTATGGATGAGTCTAAGGTGCGAGCAATCAAGGAGTGGCCCTCTCCGCGTACTGTAAAGGAGGTACAGAGTTTCCTTGGATTCGCCAATTTTTATAGGCGATTTATCATCAACTTTTCTGAGCGAGTTTGTCCTCTTACGAGATTATTGAGGAAGAAGACCAAATTTGAGTGGAATGCCGAAACGGAACTAGCATTTAACGAGCTCAAGAAAATCTTTGTATCATCTCCAATCTTACTCCACCCGGATCCGGGAGAACCATTTTTTGTGGAAGCAGATGCCTCCGATTTGGCCATCGGAGGGGTTTTGTCCCAGCGACATAAGCAGACAGGTCAGCTACATCCAGTAGCTTTTCGCTCTAGGAAGTTGTCTGCGGCTGAAATCAATTATCCCATTGCGGATAAGGAACTGTTGGCAGTCAAGGATGCCTTCACTGAATGGAGACATTATTTGCTGGGAGCAAGGCATGTGGTGACAGTATTTACTGATCATCGGAATCTCCAGTTTTTGAAATCTGCCCGTACCTTGACCCCACGCCAATTGAGATGGTCTTTATTTTTTGCCGATTACGACTTTGTTTTAACTTACAAACCAGGATCGGCAAATGGGAAGGCGGATGCCTTATCTCGACTAAATGTGAGCGCTGAAAACAAGACTGCAGAAAAAGGAGTCATAATTCCAGCTGAACGGATAATAGGAACACTCTCCTACTCCGAAATAGAACAGAAGTTACCAAACTTGCGATCTTTGGAAGAAGTTAGAGACTGGACGGAAAAAGGGAAAGAATATCAAGTCAAGGATGGAAGACCCGTCTACCAAGACAAGTTGTTCGTGCCTAGTCGGGAGCTGCAAGAACAAATCATTGAACACTTTCATGACAATATGTTGGCCGGGCATAAGGGAGTGAAGAAAACTACAGAACTGATTCGAAGAGAGTTTTGGTGGCCAGCAATGGAAGCTCAGGTGCGGCAGTATGTAGCTACTTGCGAGCCTTGTATCAAGGGAAAAACACTTAGAAGGGCTCCCCAAGGGTTTTTGCAGCCATTGCCCCCAGCCCCGTACCCGTGGCATACTATTTCAATGGATTTCATAGTGGATCTACCTTCCAGTGTGGGACTATCGGTCATTTGGGTGGTGGTGGACCTATTTTCTAAGATGAGTCACTTTATCCCTTTAAAGGCCCTCCCCAATGCTACCCAGCTTTCCAAACTGTTCACACAGCACATTGTCAAGGCCCACGGAATCCCCAAGGTTGTTGTCTCTGACAGGGGTCCTCAGTTTGTCTCTCGCTTTTGGAGATCTTTTTTGAAAAGATTGGGTGTAGACTCTCGTCTGTCTTCCAGTTTCCATCCTGAGACTGATGGACAGACCGAGAGAGTGAATCAGGAGCTGGAGCAGTTCCTGCGCCTATTCTTGATGGACCAGGAGGGAGATTGGCCTGACCTGATTTGGGCGGCAGAGTTCGCTTATAACAATGCTGAGCATGCCTCCACAGGTTTCTCTCCGTTTTATTTAAATTCTGGTCGTCATCCAAACGTTTGGGTAGACAAGGAGGCTAGTGATGTTCCTGCCGTGGAGACCGTGGTTCAGGATTTACATAAGGCCTATCAATTAGCTACTAGAAATCTGCCTCAGGCTAAGATTTCTTACAAGAAGCAGGCCGATAAGAAGAGACGTCCCAATCCTGTTTACAAGAAGGGAGATCTAGTCTGGTTGTCTACTAGAAATTTACGTTTGAAGGGAAACAGAAAGTTTCAGCCGAGGTACATGGGTCCCTTTCAGGTAGACAGAATGGTGAATCCAGTCAGTGTGAAGTTAAGTCTTCCTCCCAGGTTGAGGATACATCCAGTTTTTCATGTTTCCTTGCTTCAGTGTAGTCCAAAAGGGGTTAGGTACAGGAATTCTCCTTCCCCAGTTTTGGTACAAGGGCAGGAGGAATTTGAGGTGAAAAGAATACTCGACTCAAAAGTTCAAGGAGGGCAAATTTTCTATCTCGTAGATTGGAAGGGTTGTGGTCCAGAAGAGAGATCTTGGGAGCCCCAATCCAATATCCATGCTCCCCGTTTGCTGAGAGATTTTCACCGTACACACCCCACTAAGCCCAAAAGGGTTAGGGAGGGGGTTTTGGTGGGAGGTACTGTCAGGGCTGTGGTGGGCGCAGCTAGATTTCCGACATTTTGCATACACTCTAGGAGTCAGGCTGGTTGTTTGGTAGGAAGGCGTAGAAAGATTTCAGTACGATCGCTTGCTGCCTTCTTGCGATCCTTTAGCGCTTAGGATTCAGGTACACACACCCCCCTCAAGATGGCCGCTGGCTTGTACATCTGTTTTCCAGTTATCGTTAGGTTCTTGCAGCGGTGTAGTCTTTTCTCAGTTTTTGAAGTGCGCGAGCGCGTCCTCAGCGCGGCGCACTTCAACCGTCAAAATTGGTTTGACTAGACGGAGTTTCCTATCGCTCCGTATTTCGTCAGAAGCAATCCCCGTCAAGATTCTAACAGTTAGTCCTGAATAGAGCCAACTTCCCCTAAGGTTCCTTCCCCGTCCCTTGTCATTTGGGTTCCAGTATTTGCTCACTCTCCTCAGGAGTACAGTTAGTTTTTAGTCACAGCTTGAGGTGAAGAGTCCAAATCCTTTCCTGTTCTACCACATCTCGACGGACAAGAAGAAGGTAGAATCAATTCTCGAGCTTCCCCGTCAGAGAAGTAAGTGCTGATTTCTTCCTATATCTCGTGGACTCCGGATTCCACAAATGGCTTGTGACTTTCTATCAACTTATTGAGAGAATAAAGAAGCGCTATCTCCGAAAAATCCACAGAGCTCCAGAACATCTTTAGAAAGAAAGACTAGAGAGAAAGTAGTCAAGAAACAAGTAAGAACTAAAGAGACCTTGCAAGAGATGCAGCATAGCATATATAATATATATATATATACATATATGAATTGAACTTTCAACCTAATTTTTCTGCCTCGCTCTGGAAGTAGAAGAAAGAGTTTTTAGTGAACATCGATTTGAACATAACTTAATCTTCTAGTAGAATACAGGTAACGACGGACTTCTAGGGGAGGAGGTGTGGAAGGAATATGAGGTAGATCAGGTTTACATATGTTTCTATTTGCAGGAGTGGTACCCACCTTTCAACTCCACTACTCACCCACTAGAAGGTATCAACCAAAGCAGAGAGCGGCAAAACACAGTGTCAGGACAGGTATAGTAGGTTAGAGGTCAATGTAATTTCTGTGTAGAGCTAGTGGTAAGAATTGTTGTTAAGTAACTCTCGTTGCAGGAATCGGAAGACAAGGTCCGAGTCCAGTCCAGGAAGAAGACGCAGTGTTGTCTCTCTTTTCTGTCCAATTCCCCTTTCCCCCTCTTTGCTGCTCGTGAGCCTCTGAGCTCGCGGTAGCGGAGTGGTGGAGTGGAGATCAGGCATCGGCTCCTGTGGAAAAGGCTCAATCGACTCAGGTACCTCAACAGAACCTTGACAGCTTCACCCGACAGATGCCTTTAAGCAACTTGGAAATCAAAGGGTGCTCACCCGCAGGTTTACCATCAATAGGAACGTGGCCTGCCGAAATGTCGGAACGGAAATTATTAACCGTCCGATAAGCCAAACCGGAGGAAGCAAGAGACGCTAGAAAATTAATGATCAGAGATACATCCGCTGCAGCGGGATCAGTCTCCCGTTGAACACACCAAGCACACTATCGTTTCCAGGAGCCTGAGTAGCGTTTATGAGTGTTGGGTGCCTAAGATCCACTGATAAACTTGGAAGCGTCTCGTGAAAGGCCTGGGACCGTCCAGCGGTCCCCGAAAGTCGCCATGCCAGAAGAAGGAGAGAGCCTGACTGGATCAGGGGATGCGGATTGTCGAAAGGGTCCAGCAAGAGATTCCACTTCTGGGAAAGAAGGAGCGGCACTCCACAACACATTTCCAGGAGAACTGGGAACAAAGCTTGAGCCCTCCACAGAGGAGCAATCAGAATCAGTTCCGACTGATAACGTTTTGTGCAAGCCAGGACTCTGGGAATCATCATGAACGGGGGAAAGGCGTAGCACAGAAGTGACGGCCAGATCTGTAGAAATGCGTCAGTGGCCAGGGCTTCCGGATACGGCCTCCAGCTGAAGAACAGAGGAAGCTGAGTGTTGAGGCGAGAAGCGAACAGGTCGATGTGACACTGGCCCCAAAACCGGAGAAGAGAACTGAATACTCGAGGATGAAGCCTCCAATCGATGAAATCCCGAAGATGACGCGAATTCCAGTCCGCAATCTGATTGTTGCGACCGGTAAGATATTCGGCAATAACAGTGATCTTCTTTTGTAGACAAAAATGCCAAAAGTCTTTGGCGATCTCCGCTAAGATCCTGGACTTCGTGCCGCCCAACTTGTTGACATAACGAACCGCTGACTCATTGTCCATGCGGAGAAGAATGCAACAATTGGAGCGAAGGGGAGTGAAACAACGGATCGCAAAGGACCCTGCCAGGAGTTCCAGGCAATTTATGTGGAGAGGCAACTCGTGAGGAGACCACCGACCCCCGTCGATATTGGACCGCACCGGGCTCCCCAACCCCACAGGCTGGCATCGGATTCTATCACCATCTCCGGAGATGATCCGAACAGGGCTCGCCCATTCCAGGCTTCCATGTGGTCCAACCACCATTGCATCTCCCACCTCGCTTCCTCTGAAAGAGGAATTTGATCGGAATAGTGAAGGCCGTTCTGGAGATGACGGATCTTCAAACGATGAAGCGCCCTGTAATGCAGAGGGCCCAAGAAAATCGCCTGAATCAAAGACGCCAACAGTCCGACGACTCGTGCTATAGATCTCAACGATACAGTCTGTCTGGAGATAACCGAAGTCAACTCCCTCTTGATGTAACAAATCTTCTGATTGGGTAAGAGAAGCTGACAGGCAAGAGAATTGACCTGGAAACCCAGAAAATCTATCACTTGTGATGGGGTGAAAACAGATTTCTGAGGATTCACCAGAAATCCCAGAGATTGTAACAGGTCGATCGACCATTCCAGATGTGACATCAACTTGAGGGGACAATCTGCCATGATCAGAATGTCCTCCAAGTATATAATCATGCGAACACCCCGAGCACGCAAGCATTCCACGACGGGCCTCAGAAGCTTCGTGAAGCACCAAGGAGCTGACGAGAGGCCGAACGGGAGAACTTTGTATTTGAACCAGTTCCCCTGTCATTGGAACTGTAGAAACCGACGATGGGGGATGAAGATTGGAATCGACAAATACGCATCTTTGAGATCTCGGCGAACCATCCAATCCCCTTCCCTTAGAAGATCTCGCAACAGATGGATCCCTTCCATTTTGAAATGGCGGTAAACTACCCCTCCGTTAAACTCCTTCAGATTTAGAACCAAACCGGATCTGCCCCCTCGTTTCTGAACCAGAAAAACCATGACTCACAAACCCTCTTGGATGACGGGTAGTCCGAAGGATCGCCCCATTTGCCAGAAGGGAGTCTATTTCTGCTGAAATGAACTCCTGATCTTGAAGGGAGAAAAACAACGGGGTTGGAGGGAGGGTTTGAGGCTGGGGCTGGTAAAACTCTATCTTGTAACCCTGAACCGTTTCCAGCACCCAAGCATCGTTGGAGATTAGACGCCAATTGTGGAGAAAAAATTGGATCCTGCCCCCCAATACCACCTCGGAAGCTGGAATTAACCTCACCTGAAGTGTTGGAGTCCTGGTGACCTCCTTGATTTTCGCCGAATAGACCTTTCCTATACTGTCCTCTCTCTTTGCGAGAGGGATAGACATTGGAACGATTGGTGGATCTGGAGTCCTGACCACCTCCTCTGTGGGACTGGAATCCTCTCTGGGAATTCTGTTGAGAGCCACGGCCGAACGAGCGCCCCCTGTGTCGTCTGGCCCTGGCAAAAAACGGCCGAAATGCTCGCCGCAGCGAGGCCTGAGCCTTGTCAAGGCCACTAAAAGTGGCCACAAAGTGTGTAAGCTCCTTCAGGAACGGTTGACCAAATAACTGTCATTGAGCCAAGGGGCCGGACTCGGAAGATGAGAGCTCCGCCAGTTTAGGGTCTAGCTTGAGAAGAATGGAACGGCGCCGCTCACACGAAATTGCGCAGTTGGCATTGCCCAACTGGCAAATAGCCCTCTGGGAACTTTCAATGAGCTCATCAGGATCAAAAAGGGCTGAAGACTCCTTAGCTTGAACACCAAGATCCAGGATTTTAGTAAGCGGGCCCAACAAGTCCAACAATTTGTCCTGGCAGGAACGCCAAGACCTGTCAAGACCCTTCTTCGGGTCTTTGGCGTACTTCTTGAGATATGTGACCATCGTAGGATCCACTTCTGGAGTATCGGCCAAATGGTCAGCTAAATCTGGACGTGGACATTCGGATCTCAGGCAGGCCCTGACATCCTTTGCAAATGGTTGGCGAATATGTGCCTGTACATATTCCGCCACAGTAGGGGATGGCAACCAAGAAGAAGAATTTGGATGAACGATATCAGAGGGATCAAAAGTGAGTATAGGGGGGTGTGAGCCAGCGTCCACGAAGTTCTCCTTATGAGCCTTTTTCCGTGGAGGAGGGTCATGTTCAGACGAAGTGGAGGAATGAGTGTTATCTGTATCCGTACAAGGAAAGGTGGAAACCGAAGTCCCAACCGTCGACTTAGGGGTAGACCTGCCAGAAGACAAACTTTTGGCCAATTTCTGGAAATCAGATTTGTGAGGATTTACAGGAGATTTAGAGGATACACGAGCAGACGGCAACCAGCCCTGCTGTTGAGCATAGAGAGACAAATTACGTTTCAAGGGGTTAATGGCACGAACAAGCGCCTTATTAACCGAATGTTGTTCTCCCTGATCCAAAGCCTCAACCAAATCGTGCTCCAGAGAGCCAGAGGCATCTTCATCGTAGTAATAGTCATCTTCATCAGAATAATCAGCCATAGTGACACACAAGTGCAACAATTATAATGCCCACAGAGAGATGACAATAATCAATAATGGCCAAAGGCACCATGCAGGGGGAGTGAACAAACCCCACAGCAAGCCAATAACACAGGTAGAAAAAACCTGAACACACTGCAATTATCAAACGTGGAGGGAGGGCTTGCTGGTAGAGAAAACTGTCACTCTAGGCAAAGCCTATGAAGGATTATACAGCCCAATTGTGTTATTGTTCTACAAAAGGGCGTAATTGGGGTGAAATACGCAGGCTGTGGGCAATGGGCGCCGAAAATCGACCTTGTCCTGTCAAAAAATGTCCGTGTTGTCACAGAAACATGGCCGCCACGCATGCGCGGTAACGGCCGCCCGGTATTTGCATAGAGGAGCGCTCGCATGCAATGCGCGAGCCTCCGAGCCCCTATCTCCCACTCCACAAGGCAATAGAGACGCGGGCGCGAAGCGCCCGGACTCAGGGAGGTGACCTCACGCTCCCCGCAACGCCGAGACGGGCAAAAGCGGCGAGCGGAAGCTAAAGACAAAAAACGATAGAGAACCAAGCAAACCGGGCAGAAGCACCGCGGCGACGTGCCAACATGGAGTGCAACAGAAGCGTTAACAAGCACAAGTGCAACAGGCATAATAAGGTACCAAAACAGTAGCATTAACTAACAAGTAAAGAGGAAAAGTACACTTAACTGGCTGCGGAGCAGCAAAGAAAGAGGATGTCATGTTCTCTATGGTGCCTTATATAGTGTACATACTCTATGGTTGCCCAATGTATTCATGGGAAATTTAGTTTTTTCTTCTTTTTTCTGTATTGTGATTGGCTGCTGAGCATTTCTATTAAAGAAATGAGATAGCATAATCGGAGCCTCCTGTCCTGCCATAGAATCACAATGGCAGATGCAACCAGTAACAGCAGAAAGACAACAGTGGCACATGCAAACAAGAAGGAGCACAAAGCACAGAGTCTTTGTGAGGGGCCCACTCACAAAGAAAAGAAAACAACTATCCGACCTCGGGAATGAACCAGAAGCCAAAAAAGTGACAAAGATTACCAAGAAAAGTATTTCAAAGCCTAACATAATTTTTCAGGGGTCATTTAAAACAATATTTAGCATGTTGCCCCCAAAATTGACTGGATTTAAAAATAACATCACTCATGAAATAGAGCATTTACATATGTATTTTTTAGATCATATGAGAGAGGGGAGAGTTGTCTCGTTCTGGGAAGTATGTAATATTTTTGAAGAGAAATGGAAAAGCCCTTGAAGCACCCACTTGTTCCATCCAGACCTAAAAAAGGACAGTGCCAGCAGACCTTCCCACCACGCCATGACGTACCACAGGGGGCGGCGGATGAACTTGCATCAATTAGCAGCCACCCAGGCAGTGCCTAAGCCATGACAGACCACCACTAGGCACCACCCGCTGTCAAATGAGCCCTCTTTCTTTCAAGGGAGGGCCCCTGTGCCAGTGCTTGTTATCCCATGAGCGGTGTCACCAGAGCTCCGACCCCTACTACCAAGCCTCTGCCACACCTCCTACTCTGTAACATGTATCCATAACGGTCTTTCCATTTGGAATATTTGACTTTTTTAGCAAGGCCACAGTCAAATGCACAAAAAGTTGACCTGTGGCTTAAATATCAAATGTCACATCTGGGCTGCAGATTGGTTGGACACCACCCACACGTGTGACTTTAAAACCATGGTTTCAGGGCGGACATTACTGACCTGAACAGCTTTGGCCCTGAGCTGCTGCCAGCTTAAATAAACCATTTATGACTTGTTAAAAAGCCTACTTTTTACTTTCAGCAAGTCCCCATAAAAGAGGGCCACCTTCTATTGTGCCACCGTCCCTGCACACACGATGAGTCTAGCATCATAAGACAAGGGGCCGTATTATGTATGGACATTGTTTGCGCCCAGCGCATGTTTGAAAAAGTGCGCCGGGCGCAAACAATGCCAATGCGCCCCATAATGGTGAATGTGCTGCCCCCAGGGCAGCCGTGAACTTGCGCTGCCCTGGGGGCAGCACATTCATGTGAAACACGGAGCGGCTGCTCTGTGTTTTCACAGTGCAGGTGGCATCTGCCTGCACTATCGAAGGGGTGTAAAGATCGCCTTGCAGGTGGGTGCAGTCAGTGACTGTACCCGCCTGCAAGGGGATGTCTGGGGGTTCATGGGACCGCCTTTACCCCCTACATAGGGCTGCTGTCAGGAGGCACAGTGACAGTGCACCATCTGTTAAATGGCGCACTGCCAGTGCGCCTCCTGAGGGCTTCTTTGACTCTGCGCCCGCGTCTGTAATATGGCACGGGCACAGAGTCAAAGGAATTCCCTCATCTGCAAAGGGCCCGCCCCTATGAAAATGAGGGAACACCCTCTGAAGGTAGCGCTGGCGCTTTAAGTGCTTCAGCGCTATCGGTTTTATAGAAGGGGCCGCACAAGCGTCTGCGCCCCCTTCTATAATACCAAAGTGCCTTGGGGCCGCACAAAGCAGGCACAAACGTCCGTTGTGCCCCCGGGGCACCTTATGTAATACGGCCCCAGGTAGCTCCAGGGACAGAAGGGTGTTGGTTCACACCTGCGGTGAGTGGTTGAAAAGTTTCAACGCTCCGTCCATCGTCTTGATGTATTCGCTTGGTTCACACCAGGCCTGAGTACATATGTTTTAAAAGGAAGACATGCCCAGTATAGAAATTAGCATACTCCTTCAGAGGAAGGAGTAAAGGAGCTCCGTCACTGCATAGGCTCCAATAGCTGTTCCCCTGTTTCCATCTCGGACTGATGCATGAGTGAGGCATGGATAATCATTCAACTGGTCCTGGCAGTCTCCACTTCCTTTAGTGACAGTACCAACGTCATCTTTATTCGGTTGCAAGAGCCATAAAAGCAACAGATTAATCAGTACATAAAAAAACGTGACACCAATCTACATTTCTAGACCTTTCGGTATTGTAATAGCAGCAAAAAAATATCGACTAACAGCTTCGCATACTGGAGGTGAGGAGCATTTGTGAATAGAAAAGTGCAGGTCTACACTGAGCAAAATTCACTTGTTTAAAAATTGGTACAATAAACTTCTTACGCGGAAAGATACAATATTTACAAAAACACATAAAGTACATAGTGCAGTGTAATGATAGATGATCACCAGGACAGAAATCAATATTAATTTCTGCCTAATGTAAAGGCTAGATGAGATTGCACCAGAGCCATCCTAAAATGCGCCAACAGTTAGCGGTCCCAGGAGTCACAAATATAAATGAAATAAGGCTCCATTTTAGGAGTGGTCTTGCCACAAAGTTTGTCCTGACATAGGATTTAGATAACTCGATGAGGTCTCCATCATACTCTCTGTGTTGGAAGAAGTTTGTCTTGGCCCATAATGTATCCTTCCTATTGGTGGTCTCAGGGAAATCATAAATGCAGCTCTTCAAAGCTCTTACAAAGGAATTTAATAGAACTCAACCATCACCTAAAATGTCCCTCCCATATAAAATATATTTAATAATCTTTCTTTTTGATGTAGCATTGTAGTTAGGACATATAGAGATCCATAGCAAGGGTGGAGAAAGTTAAATTCGCTAGATAGGGGACCCCAAACTCCTCGTGACAGGAGTGATGCGGCCAAGAGCATGGGATAGATGAAAGGTGCCAACAAAATGGATTTTTTTCCTTCTGTAAAGGTGCAGGATCAATATATCCCCTAACGCCAGTACCACCACAGAGGAGAGAGATAAAAACAGGCAAGAAGGAATGCACAGATGGCCTTTACTTTATTAATAAATCTTTCCAAGCAGATAAATGAGCAAAGGCCAGACCCAAATAAGAAAACACATTGACCTTCTCTACTTTATGAACTTTTATAAAAAAATAAATCACTTGAGCTTATGGTGACCATTACATAGGTTTTTCTAAAATTTGTACTAAGATCCCTGTCGTCCATGTAAGCAACAAAGCTCTCAAAAAGTTTTTTTACACAATAGAACAGCATTATCGGCACAGAGGGAAACTGGCAGTGATCGCTCACCAATACGCGGACATCCTTATTGACGGAAACTACGGACATTTTCAGTAATATATAAGATAAATACATTTGGAGCCAGTGCAGAGCCTTCTCTTACACCTTTAGTCCCTTTAAAAGGGGGCAGTACAATCCCCCCGTATTATCTTGTATTTTAGCATTTAGATCGCTACGCAGATGTTGCAAGAAGGATAGAAATCCCAAGTCGTTGTTGCCAAATATGGAAGAAAGTTTTGGACTATTGTACGGTCAAAGACTGGACCAAGGTCCATAAAGGTCAAACGCCAAGAGCCATTTTTCACAGTAGAAGACTTCTCACTTAAAAGATGCAGATTGAGGCACTGCCCTGTAGATTCCAAAGCATATATAAATCCATACTGTACATCCGACAAAAGACCTTTCTCTTCTGCCCCGGGACCGTGAGTCTGGGACCCTTGTCCTACAAGCTGCACTGAGGTCCCTGGTAACTACAGGGGCCCACAGATCAGTGTTGCTCTTAAATAAATCCATGAGTACCCCACCAAGTCTGGGGCTTTCAGGAGGGTCTTATTATTATTGCATCTCTGACTTCTAAATGACAATAAGTCATACATGGCCTGGCGTTTGGACCCAATCAATTGGATGGAAAGCTAACGTCCTCTTCATAAATATTAGAAAAATGATTAATCCAGTCTTCTGCATAATTGATGATTCTAATTCAGTAGCCTTATTAGCATTAAAAGGGATAGAATTGATACATTTCCAAAAGGATCCTACGTTCTTCGTTTGACTGGAGAAAATATTATCGTCCCCCAGCCTTTGTCTTATAGCGCCTTCTTCCCGGCTCTAACCGCTTCTTCATAGTGAAGTAAACAGGTTCACTAGTATCTTTGGGATTCCAGTTAAGAGCTTACCTCAGCTTCCCGTTAGCTTTTGAGCAGGCACTATTGAACCACCTTTCACCATGAGACTTAACTGGAGAGATTTATTTAATAAATAACAAAGTATTGATAACATTGGTAATCCTTTTAAAAGAACTAAAACATCCCTAATTATCTAAAGAAGTGAAACAATTTAAAAATCACCCAGGTTGTAAACAATAAGATTTTTAAAGATATTTGGTAGACTAACGTGTTCTCATTTAAGTTTGCGTCCACCTTCGGTTGTACCCCTGTTCCTCCGCACACGGGATGAGTCTTGCACCTTAAGACTGGGGAGCTGCGGGGACAGAGGAAACAGGTTGTGGTCGCCGTGGGGCATAGATTTCATACTTCCACACAGGAACTATCTAATGTAGGTCCCAAGATACTGGAGATACAATTATAATCAATGGTCTATGGGTTACCCCATCCGATAAAGGTAGGAAGCGGTGAGACTATATTATCAGTCAGACGGTGGACATCCAGTAAATTCCTGTTCCTTGTTTGTCACAGGTATCAGTTTCTACGGGGAAGCTCTTAAAACAAGGTGCATCTAGCTAGGAGTCCTCAAGCCTCAGATCCCTTCTCATTTTAGCACTGAAATCACCAGGGATTATTAATTGATTGATAGGGTGTATTGGATCAACATCCCAATTAGTGGATAAATAAATAATAATTGAGGGTCTCTAGATGCTGTTCCTGGGCACAGGGAGATTAAGTGATCAGAATCAGAGGATGTTGAGCCGATCTTGAACCTCGAACCTCGATCTCCAGCAGTGAAGTCGGCAACTCTGGCCTTTAAGCCACAGTCTCCACCTGTGTACGTACAAACAATAATAAACTTAGGGGTTCAGCCCGGTCAGGGGATTGTCATGCAGCAGATCCCAGATCTCTGTGGTGTTTTTTGTGAGTGACTTGGTGTTGCGGAGCATTCTTGCGGGTGTGGAGTGTTGTGGCTGTAGGTCTATGTGAGTGTCAGAGAGTGGGGTGTTGGGTGCTGTTGGTGCAGTGACTGTTGGTTGTGGGTGAGTGCATGAAAACTTGGAGGAAGTGAAGGAGAATGCTCCCCTAGTGTTGTGTGATGCGGAGAGGAAGCAGCGTGCGGCGTGGCAGCTGGGGTTGAGGGCATGGAGGGTCAGAGCATGGTGACGGCCGGAGGGGGGTAGACCAGGACTACTGGCGCTGGGAGCGGTCCAGGCACGGACAGGTGCAGACAGGTTTGCCTTTGGTGCGCCTTCGGCGTGCCATGCACAATCCCTGCGTGTCGACTCTGTGGCAGACATTAAGTAGGTCCTGGGAGGGGAGATGATTGATAACACTTGGCAGATGGATGATGGGAAATCCAATGATGTCACTTCCTGGGCAGATGGACGATGGGAAATTCAATGAGGTCACTTCCTGTGCAGATGGATGATGGAAATGAGTCCTTTTGCTTGGCTTTGTCTTTTAAACACAGTTTAGGTCGGAACAATATGGAAAACTAACTGACAGCACAAAGAGGGACGCAGGAACTTTCAGAGCAACATTTGTGTGGTAAGTAGAGTTCTGCGGAGAGACTTCTTTTGAATGGAACCGGATCCATAGAGGGGGGCTCTTGTCCACACAGGGGGGGCCTGTACTCAGGATCAGACAGGTTTATTTTCTATAGGTGTTTCCTCATCTTACTAGAAATTTACAGGTAGGGGCAAACCGCTTCATACAAAGGTCTCAGCGTCCTGCATTTTGAAAGACCCCTGAGCATGGTTTTCTGGGATGGATTAGTAAAGTGACACCAAGTACTGAAAAAGTGGGTTACCTTGACTGTGGAAACCTTCTGAGCATGACATTAGGTCCTGTCATCAGTTTCTCGGTGAATGGTCCCCATAAGAAAGGCTTCCTCGACCTGCACAGCCGACACAACTGCCTATGGTGAAGAATGGAAGAGGGCTGAGGCCAACACCTCTCCTGTCTGCTCAAGAACGGTAGTGCTTCTCAGATAGTTGCATGTACTCCCAGGGAAAGAGAAGACACAAAAGGTATCTTTGCTATGAAAAATCAGCAGACAAGTGTCAGTGGATTCGTGCTGCACTCTTAAGACATCAGTGTGCCTAAGACGGTCTTCCGGTGCAAACTGGGCCCTGTTCCACTCCATCCGGAAGTGGAAGAACTTTTACTGGCTGCAACTGGGCTGTTCAGAGATCAACAAAACCAAAAGAATGTGCCTCTTTGCACCTGCGTACCCCTAATGATGGAAGGGAGTGCACACACATCACAGGTTGGTGCACCCCACACATCCAACAATCTGTTCTCATGGCAGCCAAGCAAAACCAGAACATACAATAGGTCAAGTAGGAAATAACCCTGCGTGTTTATGGCAGGATAATATTGCACACAGCAGCAGCAAGCACTGCCTAAAGGAAGAAGAAGTGAAACTGCAATAAATGTATTCTCTTCTCAGCAAAGACTAGCACAAGCTCACCCAGGCCAAAAGTTCTGGGCTTAATGTGCTAAGAATTCAAAACAAATCGTTACCACCATGAAGCAGGACACATCTAAGACATTATAAGATGTCTGCATTGAAGGCTGCCTTGCCTCCATTACAGTATCTGTTTTGTTTCTGTGTGAAAAGAAGCTCAGTTGGCAGTTCATTAAAGTCTTTCTATTGTTTCCATGAAATAGAATGAAGCAAGGACTATAACGAGGGGGTTCTTGTCACCACAGCTTCATTCCATGTGGAAATACAAGGAGACTGCAATGAAGGGAAGGAAGCGTTCAGCAGAGACTGTGCTTTGCTTTTGAAGCAATAAGCATTGACAGGGCAACCGAGTGGAGGAAGCAGGCAGGAGGTGAGGGAATGGTGGGGAAAATATTGGGCAAGGAGGATGAAGCTATGGCAGGAGAAAGGACAGGCGGGAGTAGATGACTCCAACGAGCAAGACACCAAGATGGAGGAGTAAGAGGGAACAAGCAAGAGTCCATGGAGTGGGACCATGAGGAGCATCACACATCGAAAAGACGCGGGGGAAGGAGAACTGAGAAGTAACACAGAGGAGGGGGAGCAGACAGACACGGTAGACACAAGGATTCCCGAGCATCAAGGAGCCGACAGCGAGACCTGCAGTGGTAAAAGAGTCCCTTGTGCAGGTCAATGCAAGCAGTGGATTGGATGTTGAGTGAACCAGCCAATAGCATTAGGTGAAAAAGACATACCCCACAGTGCTCAGCCAATACCTGATAAAGAAAGGCTAGCCCAAAGAAGCCAATGCTTGACGGAGGTTGACCCAAAGCCCTCAGTTACCAAACCAGAGACAACAGGTCTGTAAGCACTAACCTAAAAGTATTTGAGTGAACCAAGACCTAGTGGGAAAAGGTAGCTATCCACAAAATGAAATGGCCTTGAGGGACAAGCCACACAAGCAAAGGCAACCCAGAAAACCACATCAAAGCCTATGACTAAACCCCACTCTACTTATTTTAAAGAACTGATGACATAAGGTATTTCTGACTGCTTGTGTCAAAACCTAGAGAGAATGTGCCCTAGGGCACTATCCACTTTGCCTCATACCTTCCTCTAATAAATGAATTAAAACATGTAGTCCACATTCATATGCCTCATTAAGGGAATGAAAGAGGGAATGTAGTCATTCAGGAGTCAGTCGTGTCGCTAAGAGTGAAACTGCGTTGACCTCCTTTCGTTCAACTGTTTCCAGTTTGTAGCATTTGTAATCCTTTCGCGTTTCAAGACACCGCAGGTGTGAGGGGATTAGCGGTAGTTAAACAACTCTTCAAACAAATTCCATGTTTACCGGTGGCTGCTTGTGCAGCAGGTACATTTTTATGGAAGATTAAATAAATGTTTAGACATCCATATCTGAGGCTCCGCCGCCCAGAGTCACAGGCTCCAAAGGGTACAGTAACCCCTGCCCCCCTCTGTTTGCCAAGGGTTGCAGCTGTCTGTCATCCTTCCAGGGACATTCTGGAGGTCGGCCAGGGCTGCAGGCTGCTCTCTTCACACTTGTTCACAGCAGGTTGTGTTTGATGGTGAACGGCTGTTACCTTTGGACAATACCGGCCACACCGATATCAAACAATGACACATGTTTCACCGAAAATCACATTCACTGGTTTTTTTCTCTGCCTCTAAATCTTGCCTGGTCAGCATCGTTACACACCTTAGAAGTATTTAGCAATAATGTGCCGGGCGAAACTACAACTGATTCACCCTTGAGAAAAATCAAACTTGATGAAAGGAGATCCTTAAATCTGAAAAAGCTAAGCCCCTCTTCTCTGGATGAGTGTCATAAACCTGAAATACCACCAACCTCCCTGTTTAGAGATCCTTATTCACTGCTCTGTAGTCTATGACATTACTGACTCTTCTGAGAGTTAGGGTGACATGAACCTTGGCAGTCGGCCAGCTGGCCCATCAGAGTGGGGCAGGGTGCTCTGCTCTAGCGAGGGGTCCCACACTCTACTCCATTGAGAGATCCCCCCTGCCTGGCATGGATCTCTGGGCTGTGAAGGGACCCGCTGCTCACAGGTGGCACGAGCGCATGGCCTCAAAGTTTGAGGCTACCACCTGATGACATGAGTGATGCACCGTGTGACCACGTCTATGCGTACATGACTCAGGTCGTTGTGAACTCAAGGGGGAATTAATAAGGCAGAATAGGGGACCCGGGTCAGTAGACTCACTGTAGTTGTAGCCAACTATCGGTATTACCATGACAAATGCCTCATTATTAATAAATAGGGTAGGATTGCTTTGTTTAAAATATGTTTGGCAGTATGAGCGTGGGGCACTGCAAAGGTTATGGGCCTGGGTAATAATGGCCTCTTCGGCTTCCCCTCCAATTTGTTGGGCCTGAGATTGATTCTGAACCCAAAGACAAGGAGGACAGCCAACATTTTCCAGGACCCTCGTGAGGAGCTAACTGCCTGTGAAGAGAATGCCCTGTCCAAGAGTAGGTGCTGCATCCCTCCTCAGGGGGTCTGACCCTAAGTATGATAAGTGGGTTTGTATGAGGTCTGGCACGGGGGACCAGTACCCTTACCTTGCTATTTGCATCATGTGGGCAGCCACTCCATACTTTTCCATTAAGGATAAGTTGGAAGGCAACCCACATATTAACCCTTATGGTGTCACAGCCAGCAGCAGCCAGTGAGACTAGATATGCATCTCCCTACAAAAAGAGCCTCAATGCTGGATTCATCCATAGATAACCACCTGTGTCTCCCATGAGCACCTGTATGGTCGCCATGCACGTCTGGAAGAAGTAAACCGTCTCAGAGCTCATCTGGGCAGCAGCGATGGAGACAATGCCCTTCATGGGGGCACAAGCTGGTTTCTGGACCATGCATTGTGTGAGGCTATAAAACATACCTGCCTACACCAGGGCTACTCGTACTTCAGGCGCTCACCCCTACCCTTCATAATCTTACCAAATACACATTTAGTGTTAGACATGTCTCCTGTCCTGCTGAGCTTCCTATTAAAGTGCATTGGAAATCATAGGAAACAGACCAGAACAAGCAGTACTCCTGGCTTTTTCTGTAAAAGAGAATGTGTGTGTGTGTGTGTGTGTGTGTGTGCGTGCGTGCGTGCGTGTGTGTGTGTGTGTGTGTGCGTGCGTGTGTGTGCCTGTGTGTGTGTGTGTGTGTGTGTGTGTGTGTGTGCGTGCGTGTGTGTGTGTGTGCGTGCGTGTGTGTGTGCATGTGTGTGTGTGTGTGTTCGTGCGCATGTGTAACCCTAGCTGCGGGCACTGACTCGGTCCTCACAACGTGGATTAACCATGTCAAATTAAACACTGTCTTGAGTGCGGACCGGTGCGTTGGGAGGACAGGTCGCAGTAGTATGTTAAGGTAGTTTCGAGTGAATGTATCAAAAATCCAAAAGTGCAGTTAGACTTGCCTCAGTCCGCTTTATAACATTCCCTACTATCAAAGCGGACGTAGAGCTAGAATAGAAATACATACTTCATTGAGTCAGTGACCGATCCTCATAATAATAGGTATGTTATGTTTTGTGTGTGTGTGTGTGTGTATAATTTTTTGTGTGTGGTGTTTTTTGTGTAGCTGCTAAAAATCCATGAGTGAGTGTGAGAATGAGTCAATTGGTAGACGCATTGTTGGATTAGGAAGGGTATAGATGGATAACTGAGTGCATGTACAGATGGAAGGGTAAGTTCATGGATGTATGGGTGGGTGCACTGATGAGTGCATGTACAGATGGAAGGGTAAGTTCATGGATGTATGGGTGGGTGCACTGATGAGTGCATGTACAGATGGAAGGGTAAGTTCATGGATGTATGGGTGGGTGCACGGATGAGTGCTTGGGAGGATGGTGGCTGAGGGAGGGCTAGCCTCTTGCTCCATTTTCTGTAAGGTTTGATCAGATTATCTTTCAGCACATCGCATGAACTCTAAAATTCAGCAAAAGCGTTATTTAGCCAAAGCTCAGAGAAAAGGTCTAAGTTTCAGGTGTGGCATGAAATACACTGGTGTTGCGCCTCCTAGCTGCAAAACCATGCCATGCAAGCAGTCGGCTGTCCCACAACATTAACGCAAGTCCCAGCAGACGCTGCGGCACTGAACGCGCGATTAGCGACCAGCAAGGTGTGACGCGTGCTATTTCGAATGCCTTGTTGATATCCTGGGTGCTTTGTGCGGGTCTTTATCCCTCTAGTAAATTCATTTAAAGTCAGCAGCACATGCTTAGCCCTGTCAGTGACACTGGGGCCCTGCTTTCTCATTTCTCTGTGTTTGCCCAGTCTCAGTGCTCCAGGAGGTGCTCTCTGTGTTAAACAGAAAGTGAAACCTGGGTGAAAAGACTCATCTTACTGCTGCACCAATGAAACTCCATATACTATGAATGGAAGATACATGAACCAATCACCCTTAAAGCAACCAATGGCTGAGGTTGATTGACTGAACCGTTCTCTGTGTAGGTTGTGTTTGCGCCGTGAAACAACTACAATTGACTCTAGCAGGCATGGCCAAATCATAGTTATATAAACACCTGTGCAGACAGGACAACAGATATATACTGACCTCCATGCACACAGACCGACAGTTATAGAAACACCTGTGCAGACAGACTAGTTATGTAAGCACCTGTGCAGGCAGACTTGGTATATAAGCACCTGTGCAGGCAGACTTAGTATATAAGCACCTGTGCAGACAGACTAGTTATGTAAGCACCTGTGCAGGCAGACTTGGTATATAAGCACCTGTGCAGGCAGACTTGGTATATAATCACCTGTGCAGGCAGACTAGGTATATAAGCACCTGTACAGACAGACTAGTTATGTAAGCACCTGTGCAGACAGATTGGTATTTATATAAGCACCTGTGCAGACAGACTAGGTATATAGGCACCTGTGCAGATAGACTAGTTATATAAGCACCTGTGCAGACAGACTAGGTATATAAGCACCTGTGGAGAGAGACTAGTTATAGAACCACCTGTGCAGACAGACTAGGTATATAAGCACCTGTGCAGACAGACTAGTTATGTAAGCACCTGTGCAGACAGAATGATATTTATATAAGCACCTGTGAAGACAGACTAGGTATATTGGCACCTGTGCAGACAGACTAGGTATATAGGCACCTGTGCAGACAGACAAGGTATATAAGCACCTGTGCAGACAGACTAGTTACATAAGCATCTGTGCAGGCAGACTAGGTATATAAGCACCTATGCAGGCAGACTAGGTATATAGGCACCTGTGCAGACAGTCAAGGTATATAAGCACCTGTGCAGACAGACTAGTTACATAAGCATCTGTGCAGGCAGACTAGGTATATAAGCACCTGTGCAGGCAGACTAGGTATATAAGCACCTGTGTAGGCAGACTAGTTATATAAGCACCTGTGCAGGCAGACTAGGTATATAAGCACCTATGCAGGCAGACTAGTTATATAAGCACCTGTCCAGACAGACTAGTTATATAAGCACCTGTGCAGACAGACTAGGTATATAGGCACCTGTGCAGATAGACTAGTTATATAAGCACCTGTGCAGACAGACTAGGTATATAAGCACCTGTGGAGAGAGACTAGTTATAGAAGCACCTGTGCAGACAGACTAGGTATATAAGCACCTGTGCAGACAGACTAGTTATGTAAGCACCTGTGCAGACAGAATGATATTTATATAAGCACCTGTGAAGACAGACTAGGTATATTGGCACCTGTGCAGACAGACTAGGTATATAGGCACCTGTGCAGACAGACAAGGTATATAAGCACCTGTGCAGACAGACTAGTTACATAAGCACCTGTGCAGACAGACTAGTTATATAAGCACCTGTGGAGGCAGAGTAGTTATATAAGCACCTGTGCAGACAGAATGATATTTATATAAGCACCCGTGCAGACAGACTAGGTATATAGGCACCTGTGCAGACGGACTATGTATATAAGCATCTGAGCAGACAGACTAGATATATTGGCACCTGTGCAGACAGACTAGGTATATATGCACCTGTGCAGACAGACAAGGTATATAAGCATCTGTGCAGACAGACTAGTTACATAAGCACCTGTGCAGGTAGACTAGGTATATAAGCACCTGTGTAGGCAGACTAGTTATATAAGCACCTGTGCAGGCAGACTAGGTATCTAAGCACCTGTGCAGGCAGACTAGTTATATAAGCACCTGTGCAGAGAGACTAGTTATATAGGCACCTGTGCAGACAGACTAGGTATATAGGCACCTGTGCAGATAGACTAGGTATATAAACACCTGTGCAGACAGACTAGGTTTATAAGCACCTGTGCAGACAGACAAGCTATATAAACACCTGTGCAGACAGACTGGTTATATAAGCACCTGTGGAGGCAGACTAGTTATATAAGCACCTGTGCAGACAGACTAGTTATATAAGCACCTGTGCAGACAGAATGATATTTATATAAGCACCTGTCCAGACAGACTAGGTATATTGGCACCTGTACAGACAGACTAGGTATATAGGCACCTGTGCAGACAGACAAGGTATATAAGCACCTGTGCAGACAGACTAGTTACATAAGCACCTGTGCAGACAGACTAGTTACATAAGAACATGTGGAGGCAGAGTAGTTATATAAGCACCTGTGCAGACAGAATGATATTTATATAAGCACCCGTGCAGACAGACTAGGTATATAGGCACCTGTGCAGACGGACTATGTATATAAGCACATGAGCAGACAGACTAGGTATATTGGCACCTGTGCAGACAGACAAGGTATATAGGCACCTGTGCAGACAGACAAGGTATATAAGCACCTGGGCAAACAGACTAGTTACATAAGCATCTGTGCAGGCAGACTAGGTATATAAGCACCTGTGCAGGCAGACTAGGTATATAAGCACCTGTGTAGGCAGACTAGTTATATAAGCACCTGTGGAGGCAGACTAGGCATATAAGCACCTATGCAGGCAAACTAGTTATATAAGCACCTGTGCAGACAGACTAGTTATATAAGCACCTGTGCAGACAGACTAGGTATATAGGCACCTGTGCAGACAGACTAGTTATATAAGCACCTGTGAAGACAGACTAGGTATATAAGCACCTGTGGAGACAGACTAGTTATAGAAGCACCTGTGCAGACAGACTAGGTATATAAGCACCTGTGAAGACAGACTAGTTATATAAGCAACTGTGCAGACAGAATGATATTTATATAAGCACCTGTGCAGACAGACTAGGTATATTGGCACCTGTGCAGACAGACTAGGTATATAGGCACCTGTGCAGACAGACAAGATATATAAGCACCTGTGCAGACAGACTAGTTACATAAGCACCTGTGCAGACAGACTAGTTATATAAGCACCTGTGGAGGCAGAGTAGTTATATAAGCACCTGTGCAGACAGACTAGTTACATAAGCACCTGTGCAGGTAGACTAGGTATATAAGCACCTGTGCAGGCAGACTAGTTATATAAGCACCTGTGGAGGCAGACTAGGTATCTAAGCACCTGTGCAGGCAGACTAGTTATATAAGCACCTGTGCAGAAAGACTAGGTATATAAGCACCTGTGCAGATAGACTAGGTATATAGGAACCTGTGCAGACGGACTATGTATATAAGCATCTGAGCAGACAGACTAGGTATATTGGCACCTGTGCAGACAGACTAGGTATATAGGCACCTGTGCAGACAGACAAGGTATATAAGCACCTGTGCAGACAGACTAGTTACATAAGCACCTGTGCAGGTAGACTAGGTATATAAGCACCTGTGCAGGCAGACTAGTTATATAAGCACCTGTGCAGGCAGACTAGGTATATAAGCACCTGTGCAGACAGAATGATATTTATATAAGCACCTGTGCAGACAGACTAGGTATATTGGCACCTGTGCAGACAGACTAGGTATATAGGCACCTGTGCAGACGGACTATGTATATAAGCATCTGAGCAGACAGACTAGGTATATTGGCACCTGCGCAGACAGACTAGGTATATAGGCACCTGTGCAGACAGACAAGGTATATAAGCACCTGTGCAGACAGACTAGTTACATAAGCACCTGTGCAGGTAGACTAGGTATATAAGCACCTGTGCAGGCAGACTAGTTATATAAGCACCTGTGCAGGCAGACTAGGTATCTAAGCACCTGTGCAGGCAGACTAGTTATATAAGCACCTGTGCAGACAGACTAGTTATATAGGCACCTGTGCAGACAGACTAGGTATATAAGCACCTGTGCAGATAGACTAGGTAGATAGGAACCTGTGCAGACAGACTAGGTTTATAAGCACCTGTGCAGACAGACTAGCTATATAAACACCTGTGCAGACAGACTAGTTATATAAGCACCTGTGCAGGCAGACTAGTTATATAAGCACCTGTGCAGACAGACTAGTTATATAAGCACCTGTGCAGACAGAATGATATGTATATAAGCACCTGTGCAGACAGACTAGGTATATTGGCACCTGTGCAGACAGACTAGGTATATAGGCACCTGTGCAGAAAGACAAGGTATATAAGCACCTGTGCATACAGACTAGTTACATAAGCACCTGTGCAGACAGACTAGTTATGTAAGCACCTGTGGAGGCAGAGTAGTTATATAAGCACCTGTGCAGACAGAATGATATTTATATAAGCACCCGTGCAGACAGACTAGGTATATAGGCACCTGTGCAGATAGACTAGGTATATAGGAACCTGTGCAGACAGACTAGGTTTATAAGCACCTGTGCAGACAGACTAGTTATATAAACACCTGTGCAGACAGACTAGTTATATAAGCACCTGTGCAGGCAGACTAGTTATATAAGCACCTGTGCAGGCACACTAGGTATATAAGCACCTGTGCAGACAGACTAGGTATATAGGCACCTGTGCAGACTAGGTATGTAAGCACCTGTGCAGACAGACTAGGCATCTAGGCACATGTGCAGACAGACTAGTTATATAAGCACCTGTGCAGACAGACTAGGTATATAAGCACCTGTGGAGACAGACTAGTTATATAAGCACCTGTGCAGGCAGACTAGTTATTTAAGCACCTGTGCAGACAGACTAGGTATAAAGGCACCTGTGGGAACAGACTAGGTATATTGGACCCTGTGCAGACAGACTAGGTATATAGGCACCTGTGCAGACAGACTAGTTACATAAGCACCTGTGCAGACAGACTAATATTTATCTAAGCCCCTGTACAGATAGGCTGACACCGTTACTTGTTGTGGGATTCAAAGTGATGTGCTGAAGGGGAGAGAGGCCGAGGCAGAGGAGTGGGTTAAGTCCATGAGTAAAAGATGTGTGCTCCAGGTGCTGGGAGTTCCTTGCAGGTGACTATCATTATTAAAAATAACTGATTTGTGTGTTTTTTAAATTCAGATAAATTCTTGCAGCCTGGAATGATAGATTCAGAGAAGGGTGTAACACGAGGCTGGTGTATACCATGGGGTAAGGAGCAGAGGGTGGATTGATATGTAGAGCAACAATGCCAGTAGGAAGGTGTCGATGGAAGATGCTTGGGTCTTTAACTTCATCCTGGAAATGAGATGCTGGTGCATGGCTCTGATGCTGGCGGGTTCCCATCACATACCGCCATATGTGTCGCATATTTGATTTGATTATGGGGTTTTTTAGAGAGCGGACAAACACCCTGAGGTGTCTCTGTGCTAAGTAACAAGGAAACAGAAAAAACACAGTTATTTTTTTGCGAAAAGCCAGGGTTTTAAAAGCTTGTGAAAGCTCAGAGGGAGGAAGCAGATTTTATTTCCAGGAGAAGCAAGGGGCATATCATCAACAACCGGCAATAATTATCGCTAAGCGCACTTAGCGCTAGGATCATTATGGCTGGCTATCGCTTGTTTTTATCACCGAGATAGCATGCTATCAGCGACGCTTATCTCCAGAGCGATAAAAAGCACCTGTGCAGACAGACTAGGTATATTGGCACCTGTGCAGACAGACTAGGTATATAGGCACCTGTGCAGACAGACAAGGTATATAAGCACCTGTGCAGACAGACTAGTTACATACGCACCTGTGCAGACAGACTAGTTATATAAGCACCTGTGGAGGCAGAGTAGTTATATAAGCACCTGTGCAGACAGACTAGTTACATAAGCACCTGTGCAGGTAGACTAGGTATATAAGCACCTGTGCAGGCAGACTAGTTATATAAGCACCTGTGCAGGCAGACTAGGTATCTAAGCACCTGTGCAGGCAGACTAGTTATATAAGCACCTGTGCAGACAGACTAGTTATATAGGCACCTGTGCAGACAGACTAGGTATATAAGCACCTGTGCAGATAGACTAGGTATATAGGAACCTGTGCAGACGGACTATGTATATAAGCATCTGAGCAGACAGACTAGGTATATTGGCACCTGTGCAGACAGACTAGGTATATAGGCACCTGTGCAGACAGACAAGGTATATAAGCACCTGTGCAGACAGACTAGTTACATAAGCACCTGTGCAGGTAGACTAGGTATATAAGCACCTGTGCAGGCAGACTAGTTATATAAGCACCTGTGCAGGCAGACTAGGTATATAAGCACCTGTGCAGACAGAATGATATTTATATAAGCACCTGTGCAGACAGACTAGGTATATTGGCACCTGTGCAGACAGACTAGGTATATAGGCACCTGTGCAGACGGACTATGTATATAAGCATCTGAGCAGACAGACTAGGTATATTGGCACCTGTGCAGACAGACTAGGTATATAGGCACCTGTGCAGACAGACAAGGTATATAAGCACCTGTGCAGACAGACTAGTTACATAAGCACCTGTGCAGGTAGACTAGGTATATAAGCACCTGTGTAGGCAGACTAGTTATATAGGCACCTGTGCAGGCAGACTAGGTATCTAAGCACCTGTGCAGGCAGACTAGTTATATAAGCACCTGTGCAGACAGACTAGTTATATAGGCACCTGTGCAGACAGACTAGGTATATAAGCACCTGTGCAGATAGACTAGGTATATAGGAACCTGTGCAGACAGACTAGGTTTATAAGCACCTGTGCAGACAGACTAGCTATATAAACACCTGTGCAGACAGACTAGTTATATAAGCACCTGTGCAGGCAGACTAGTTATATAAGCACCTGTGCAGACAGACTAGTTATATAAGCTCCTGTGCAGACAGAATGATATTTATATAAGCACCTGTGTAGACAGACTAGGTATATTGGCACCTGTGCAGACAGACTAGGTATATAGGCACCTGTGCAGAAAGACAAGGTATATAAGCACCTGTGCAAACAGACTAGTTACATAAGCACCTGTGCAGACAGACTAGTTATATAAGCACCTGTGGAGGCAGAGTAGTTATATAAGCATCTGTGCAGACAGAATGATATTTATATAAGCACCCGTGCAGACAGACTAGGTATATAGGCACCTGTGCAGACAGACTAGGTATATAGGCACCTGTGCAGACAGACTAGGTTTATAAGCACCTGTGCAGACAGACTAGCTATATAAACACCTGTGCAGACAGACTAGTTATATAAGCACCTGTGCAGGCAGACTAGTTATATAAGCACCTGTGCAGACAGACTAGTTATATAAGCACCTGTGCAGACAGAACGATATTTATATAAGCACCTGTGCAGACAGACTAGGTATATTGGCACCTGTGCAGACAGACTAGGTATATAGGCACCTGTGCAGAAAGACAAGGTATATAAGCACATGTGCAGACAGACTGGTTACATAAGCACCTGTGCAGGTAGACTAGGTATATAAGCACCTGTGCAGGCAGACTAGTTATATAAGCACCTGTGCAGGCAGACTAGGTATCTAAGCACCTGTGCAGGCAGACTAGTTGTTGGACCCGGCCTCGTGGCGTGGTCCTTACCCCCGTGGGTTGTGCCCGTTCCCCGCCCGGGCCTTCACGGGCCACCCTCCTGAACTGCACCGAGGCCCTTCATCCTGAGCTGCACGAGGTTGCATACCCCTCGTGGCTCCGCCATCTTGTTGGCATCCCCGTGACTCTGTGCGCCAGCCAGCGCGACCCCGCTCAACCCGGCCTCGACCCCAGCGAAGCCCCGCCATCGAGGCACCACGAACTGGCCAGGGGGTGCCGCAGGAACCATTCATTGCCCCCGGCGGAGGACAGTATCGATGGGACCCCCCAACTGTCCTCCCCTCTCTAGGTGTGATCGCCCTGCAACTCTCCTGGGCCTGGAGCCTCTCCTGCTGGGCGTCTGGCCACCTCCACCCGGCCTCTCCGCCCCCCCCGGGCGCCTGGGTCCGGACATCAAAGGGCTCCAGACCTATATCTGGGGCGACCCCGCCACAGATCGACAGTTGTATCCCGGAGTCGAGAGCCCTGCTGATTGAATCGCGGCTGACCCTACGGAGAAGAACTCTTGTCGGAACCATCACGAGCCCTGCTGACTGCGTCGCGGCTCCGTCTTGTGAACACTTTGAAGCCACCCGGAACATCGGAGCCCTGCTGACGCTGTCGCGGCCCAACCTCGCTGAAGCCTCCCTCGGAGCCCTGCTGACGACGTCGCGGCTCGGGCTGAGTAGAAACCATCTTGAGAGCCCTGCTGATTGGATCGCGGCTCTCCACGAACTGTACGCCAGAGCCCTGCTGACGCCGTCGCGGCTCGACCCCTCCGAGATCCGGAGGTCCTCCGGCTTGAGGATAAGAACTGGGCCCCAGGTACCTTCGTACCGCGCTCCTGCCAAAGACTGTCCCGCTACCCCTACCCTTCCAAAGAGACACTGAGACTTTTGGTGGATCCCTCGATCCCTTCGTGTAAATATTGACCTCGTAACCTTTTTATTGCTGATAAAGAATTTCTTGTCTTGAGACAACCTCCTTGAGTCCTGTGTGGTGGTGTTACTGTGCTAGTACGGGATAGGGGAAGGATCTCTCAGGGGACTTCCCGGCAGCGCTCGGCTACTTCGTGCAGTGTGAGGGCCCCCCCCCCTTGGTGGTCTCACCGACTCCTCGGGGTCCGCCTTCCAACATTTGGTGGCCAGCGACGGGATCCGAGCCGAACGCAGTACGTACCAGCCAGTACCCACTAGCTACCCATCCAAGCGAACAGTAATCATGAGCAGCCAGGAAAACAACGCGACAATGGAGTTCCAGCCCGAACGGCTGGAAGAATATACGCACAAAGAGTTAAAACAATTCTGCAAAGACAAAGGCATTGCAACCACCTGCCTAGGTACCAAAGAGGAGATGCAGAAAGCTTTAAGGACATGGCTGGAGGCCGGGGCAGGCCCCTCCCAGGAAGAAGGTCCCTTGCCCCTGACTGAGACCACATCAACCGCACTGACTCCGGCAACCGGAGGAAGAAAGAGCCTAGAAACCGGCCTCTCCGAAGAAGAAATACGCGAGCGGGAGAAGGTCCGGAACCACGAGCTAGAGCTCGCACGACTGCGGCTGGACGGCGAACTCCAGCTGGCGGAAAAGAAACTGGCCCTAGAACAGCTACGGCTTCAAGAGGAGATAGAAGAGAAGAGACGACACCGGGAGTTGGAGGAAAAGAAACTGACCCTTGAGCACGAGCGCAGTCTCAAGGAGCTCGAAATCAAGGCCAAGAACGGGGGGACCAACGCCCCCAGTACTAGAGACACTCTACCGCCTTCCGAGACCAAGGTACATATCCCGAAAGAGGTCGTCAAGGAATACTACAAGAATGACGACATCCAACAATGGTTCAAGGCCTACGAGGTGGCCATGACCTCTCATCGGGTGCCCCGGAAAGACTGGGGCGCGGGCCTGTGGGGGCGGTTCCTGAGTGAGGGTCGAGACACACTGCTCCAGCTGCCGGAGGAGGTGATGACCTCCTACGATCACATGAAGGAGGCCCTGCTCACCCGCTACGGGCTCACCGCGGAAATGTACCGCCAGCGGTTCAAAGACTGCCAGAAAATCCCGGGTACCACCTGGGTGGAGTATGTGGACTTTTTCAGTCGGGCCCTAGAAGGGTGGATAAAAGGTAGCAAAGTAACCACCTACGGGCAGCTGGTCGACCTGATCGTGTGGGAACATCTCTCCAACAATTGCTTCGTGGAACTGAGACAACACCTCCTCGACAGCAAAATGACCGACCCGCGAAAACTCGCCGTCGAGGCCGATCGATGGGTCAACTCCCGGCTCCCCCGGAACTCGATGGGGGAGTACCAGAGGAACCCCACCGGACCCCCCCGCCAACGCGGTGGAGGGGGAGGGCCGAACAGGAACGGAGAGCCTCCCGCCGGGGCCCCCAGGAGCCCCCCTCGAGGGCCACCGCAGCAACAACTCTCCCCGAGCCTAGCCCGAAGGGGCCCGCCCTCGGCCAGACCAGGACCACGGCCACCAGTAACGTGCTACGGCTGCCAACAAACCGGACACTATGCCAGCGATCCGGTCTGCCCCCTGAACCGAAGGAACAGGGCCGGCGGGCCCCCGCCCCGACAGCTGGCGGCCGCCGCCCTGGGAGAAGGAGAAGAGGAAGAAGAGACCCTCGACCGAGGAACCACTGAATGGGAGCCGGCAGCCATGTCCCTGGTCTGCCTGGGTAGCCGAGAAATGGTACCCTGCACCCCCATCCCAAGCAACACCCAGAAGTACCGGCAGCAGGTCACGGTCAATGGACAACGGGCCGAAGCCCTTCGTGACACCGGCGCCAGTGTCACCGCTGTCCGCTGCCACCTGGTGACCCCCGAACAGATCCTACCGAATGTGCTGTGCCCCGTCCGGACGGCCGACAACAGCGAAAGCTTGTGCCAGATGGCCCTGGTCCCCTTCGAGTGGGGAGGGGTGACGGGCCTGCTGAAGGTGATGGTACGCGACGACGCCCCCGTAGACTGCCTCCTGGGGAACGACTTGGAGAGCTCCCCCTGGGCTCAAGTAGAGCGACGAGAGCACCTCCGAATGCTGGGACTATCTGACTGGGCCAGCGCCATCACCCGGTCCATGACCGCCCGGGCCCCCTGCTCATCCTCGGCATCCGGGGCCGCCCAGCCCGAGGGGCTCGCACCCCCTCCCGCCAGCAGCAAGGGGGAGGCGGACACCGACCCTGGAACTAGTGAGTCCTCCCCCGAAGAGATTGCTTCCCCGTGCGCCCTACCAGAGCTGACACAATGGCGACACGAAGGGGGTCCCACCCGGGAGCAGTTCCAGCAAGAGCAGCAGTCCTGCCCCACTCTCAAAGGGGTCCGCCAACAAGCGTCCGCCCAAACCAACGGGGACCAGACCGGCACCCACTGGGTCTACTGGGCCGAGGGCCTGCTATACAGTGAGCAAAAAGTGGCGGAACTCGGGGCCAGCCGAGTGTTGGTGGTCCCCCTCCGCTTCCGGGAGTTCCTGCTCAACCTGGCACATGATGTGCCCCTCGCCGGACACTTGGGGCAAGACAAAACGTACAGCCGTCTGGTGACCCACTTCTACTGGCCCCGGATGCGGAGAGACGTGGACAACCACTGCCGGTCCTGCCAGACCTGCCAAGCCAGCGGGAAGACGGGGGGTCGGGTCAAGGCCCCCCTCCAACCCTTTCCAGCCGTCAGCACCCCGTTCGAACGGGTCGGAATCGATATCGTGGGGCCCCTGGACCCCCAGACCGCCCTGGGCCACCGCTTCATCCTGGTCCTCGTGGACCACGCCACCAGGTACCCAGAGGCGGTCCCGCTAAGAACTATAACGGCCCCCGTGGTAGGCCGGGCCTTAATGGGGATCTTCTCCCGAGTCGGATTTCCCCGCGAAGTGGTGAGCGACAGAGGCACGAACTTTATTTCCAGATACATGCGGTCCCTGTGGCAGCAGTGCGGGGTCACGTACAAGTTCACAACCCCCTATCACCCTCAGGGGAACGGACTGGTTGAGCGGTTCAACAGAACATTAAAGGGAATGATTCAGGGCCTGGAAGAGCCCCTCAGGCGGAGATGGGATGTCCTGCTGCCGTGCCTCCTGTTTGCCTATCGGGAGGTCCCGCAGAAGTCCCTGGGGTTCAGCCCGTTTGAACTATTGTACGGACACCCGGTCCGCGGACCGCTCAGCATGGTCAAGGAGGGCTGGGAGACAAAGCCCCAAGGTGCCCCTCCTGACGTCTACCGATACCTCCTGACCCTCCGAAAAAAGACCCGCAAGTTCCGAGCCCTGGCCGAAGCCAACCTCGCGGCCAGCCAGGAGGACATGAAGCGGTGGTACGATCGGAACTCCTCTACCGTAGAATTCGAGCCCGGTCAGAAAGTATGGGTCATGGCCCCGGTTGAGCCCGGCGCCCTCCAGGACAAGTGGACCGGGCCCTTCAAGGTAGTGGAGAAGAAAAGTCCTGTCACCTACCTGGTTGACCTGGAGTCCCCCCGGAACCCCTTCCGGGTCCTACATGCTAACAGGCTAAAACCCCACTTTGCCCGGACCGAACTGAGCCTGCTACTAGCGACCGACCAGGGGGGCGAGGACGACTCCGAGCCCCTGCCCGACCTCTTGCAGTCCAACGTCCATGATGGATCAATCAAAGGTGTCCAACTCGCCTCTTCCCTGACTCCGGAACAGCGCAACGACTGCCAGCAACTGCTGCAGGACTACGCAGCCCTCTTCTCCCTCACCCAGGGGGTGACCCACTGGTGCGTCCACGACATCGACACCGGGGAGAGCCCCCCCCGTGCGACACAGAGCCTACCGGGTACCCGACCGAGTGCGGGCCTGCATCCAGGCCGAAGTAACAAAGATGCTGGCCCTGGGGGTCATCGAACCCTCCGACAGCCCGTGGGCCAGCCCTGTCGTCCTGGTGCCAAAGGCCGCAGCTCCCGGCCACCCCCCGGAGTTACGATTCTGCGTGGACTACCGAGCCCTGAATGCAGTGACCAAGACGGACGCCCACCCTATACCCCGGGCTGACGAACTCATCGACCGCTTAGGGGCCGCTCGCTACCTGAGCACACTGGACCTCACCGCCGGGTACTGGCAGATCCAGCTCACCCCCGGCGCCCAAGAAAGATCCGCCTTTTCAACCCCGGATGGGCATTACCACTTTCGAGTGATGCCCTTCGGAATGAAGAACGCCCCGGCCACCTTCCAAAGACTGGTGAACAAGGTTTTGGCCGGGCTTGAGGCTTTCAGCGCGGCCTACTTAGATGACATTGCCGTGTACAGCAACCACTGGGCGGAACACCTCCTTCACATTAAAGCCGTCCTGGCCGCCCTCCAGCGGGCCGGGCTCACGATCAAGGCCAGCAAATGCCAGATCGGCCACGGATCCGTGACCTACCTGGGCCATCAAGTGGGGAGCGGGCAGGTGGCCCCTCTCCAACCGAAAATAGATGCCATCCAGGCCTGGGAACCCCCCACTACCCAGACCGCTGTCCGGGCCTTCCTGGGTCTCACCGGATACTACCGGCGGTTTATCCGGGACTATGGGAGCATTGTTGGCCCCCTCACAGAGCTAACGTCCAAAAAGCAGCCCAAGAAGGTGCACTGGACACCCCGCTGCCAAGCCGCCTTCGACACCTTAAAGACAGCAATGTGTACTGCCCCGGTGCTGCAGGCCCCTGACTACAATAAGGAGTTCGTGGTGCAGACGGACGCCTCCGAGTATGGGATCGGGGCCGTCCTGTCCCAGGTCGATGAACAGGGGCTCGACCGACCAGTGGCCTTCATCAGCCGACGGCTACTGCCCCGGGAGCAACGATGGAGCACCATCGAGCGTGAGGCCTTCGCTGTAGTATGGGCCCTCAAGAAGCTCCGGCCCTACCTCTTCGGTACCCACTTCCGGGTCCAGACTGACCACCGGCCCCTGCGGTGGTTAATGCAAATGCGGGGCGAGAACCCCAAGATGCTGCGGTGGTCCATCTCGCTACAAGGGATGGACTTTGACGTTGGCCACCGGCCCGGCAATGACCACGCCAACGCCGACGGCCTGTCCCGCTTCTTCCACCTTGACGAGGAGAATCCCCAAGGAGATGGGTGACTCTCTATGCCTTCGGCTGGGGGGGACGCCTGTTGGACCCGGCCTCGTGGCGTGGTCCTTACCCCCGTGGGTTGTGCCCGTTCCCCGCCCGGGCCTTCACGGGCCACCCTCCTGAACTGCACCGAGGCCCTTCATCCTGAGCTGCACGAGGTCGCATACCCCTCGTGGCTCCGCCATCTTGTTGGCATCCCCGTGACTCTGTGCGCCAGCCAGCGCGACCCCGCTCAACCCGGCCTCGACCCCAGCGAAGCCCCGCCATCGAGGCACCACGAACTGGCCAGGGGGTGCCGCAGGAACCATTCATCGCCCCCGGCGGAGGACAGTATCGATGGGACCCCCCAACTGTCCTCCCCTCTCTAGGTGTGATCGCCCTGCAACTCTCCTGGGCCTGGAGCCTCTCCTGCTGGGCGTCTGGCCACCTCCACCCGGCCTCTCCGCCCCCCCCGGGCGCCTGGGTCCGGACATCAAAGGGCTCCAGACCTATATCTGGGGCGACCCCGCCACAGATCGGCAGTTGTATCCCGGAGTCGAGAGCCCTGCTGATTGAATCGCGGCTGACCCTACGGAGAAGAACTCTTGTCGGAACCATCACGAGCCCTGCTGACTGCGTCGCGGCTCCGTCTTGTGAACACTTTGAAGCAACCCGGAACATCGGAGCCCTGCTGACGCTGTCGCGGCCCAACCTCGCTGAAGCCTCCCTCGGAGCCCTGCTGACGACGTCGCGGCTCGGGCTGAGTAGAAACCATCTTGAGAGCCCTGCTGATTGGATCGCGGCTCTCCACGAACTGTACGCCAGAGCCCTGCTGACGCCGTCGCGGCTCGACCCCTCCGAGATCCGGAGGTCCTCCGGCTTGAGGATAAGAACTGGGCCCCAGGTACCGTCGTACCGCGCTCCTGCCAAAGACTGTCCCGCTACCCCTACCCTTCCAAAGAGACACTGAGACTTTTGGTGGATCCCTCAATCCCTTCGTGTAAATATTGACCTCGTAACCTTTTTATTGCTGATAAAGAATTGCTTGTCTTGAGACAACCTCCTTGAGTCCTGTGTGGTGGTGTTACTGTGCTAGTACGGGATAGGGGAAGGATCTCTCAGGGGACTTCCCGGCAGCGCTCGGCTACTTCGTGCAGTGTGAGGGCCCCCCCCCCCCCTTGGTGGTCTCACCGACTCCTCGGGGTCCGCCTTCCAACACTAGTTATATAAGCACCTGTGCAGACAGACTAGTTATATAGGCACCTGTGCAGACAGACTAGGTATATAAGCACCTGTGCAGATAGACTAGGTATATAGGAACCTGTGCAGACAGACTAGGTTTATAAGCACCTGTGCAGACAGACTAGCTATATAAACACCTGTGCAGACAGACTAGTTATATAAGCACCTGTGCAGGCAGACTAGTTATATAAGCACCTGTGCAGACAGACTAGTTATATAAGCACCTGTGCAGACAGAATGATATTTATATAAGCACCTGTGCAGACAGACTAGGTATATTGGCACCTGTGCAGACAGACTAGGTATATAGGCACCAGTGCAGAAAGACAAGGTATATAAGCACCTGTGCAAACAGACTAGTTACATAAGCACCTGTGCAGACAGACTAGTTATATAAGCACCTGTGGAGGCAGAGTAGTTATATAAGCACCTGTGCAGACAGAATGATATTTATATAAGCACCCGTGCAGACAGACTAGGCATATAGGCACCTGTGCAGATAGACTAGGTATATAGGAACCTGTGCAGACAGACTAGGTTTATAAGCACCTGTGCAGACAGACTAGTTATATAAACACCTGTGCAGAAAGACTAGTTATATAAGCACCTGTGCAGGCAGACTAGTTATATAAGCACCTGTGCAGGCACACTAGGTGTATAAGCACCTGTGCAGACAGACTAGGTATATAGGCACCTGTGCAGACTAGGTATGTAAGCACCTGTGCAGACAGACTAGTCATCTAGGCACCTGTGCAGACAGACTAGTTATATAAGCACCTGTGCAGACAGACTAGGTAGATAAGCACCTGTGGAGACAGACTAGTTATATAAGCACCTGTGCAGGCAGACTAGTTATTTAAGCACCTGTGCAGACAGACTAGGTATATAGGCACCTGTGGGAACAGACTAGGTATATAGGACCCTGTGCAGACAGACTAGGTATATAGGCACCTGTGCAGACAGACTAGCTACATAGGCACCTGTGCAGACAGACTAATATTTATCTAAGCACCTGTACAGATAGGCTGACACCGTTACTTGTTGTGGGATTCAAAGTGATGTGCTGAAGGGGAGAGAGGCCGAGGCAGAGGAGTGGGTTAAGTCCATGAGTAAAAGATGTGTGCTCCAGGTGCTGGGAGTTCCTTGCAGGTGACTATCATTATTAAAAATAACTGATTTGTGTGTTTTTTAAATTCAGATTAATTCTTGCAGCCTGGAATGATAGATTCAGAGAAGGGTGTAACACGAGGCTGGTGTATACCATGGGGTAAGGAGCAGAGGGTGGATTGATATGTAGAGCGACAATGCCAGTAGGAAGGTGTCGATGGAAGATGCTTGGGTCTTTAACTTCATCCTGGAGATGAGATGCTGGTGCATGGCTCTGATGCTGGCGGGTTCCCATCACATACCGCCATATGTGTCGCATATTTGATTTGATTATGGGGTTTTTTAGAGAGCGGACAAACACCCTGAGGTGTCTCTGTGCTAAGTAACAAGGAAACAGAAAAAACACAGTTATTTTTTTGCGAAAAGCCAGGGTTTTAAAAGCTTGTGAAAGCTCAGAGGGAGGAAGCAGATTTTATTTCCAGGAGAAGCAAGGGGCATATCATCAACAACCGGCAATAATTATCGCTAAGCGCACTTAGCGCTAGGATCATTATGGCTGGCTATCGCTTGTTTTTATCACCGAGATAGCATGCTATCAGCGACGCTTATCTCCAGAGCGATAAAAAGCACCTGTGCAGACAGACTAGGTATATTGGCACCTGTGCAGACAGACTAGGTATATAGGCACCTGTGCAGACAGACAAGGTATATAAGCACCTGTCCAGACAGACTAGTTACATAAGCACCTGTGCAGACAGACTAGTTATATAAGCACCTGTGGAGGCAGAGTAGTTATATAAGCACCTGTGCAGACAGACTAGTTACATAAGCACCTGTGCAGGTAGACTAGGTATATAAGCACCTGTGCAGGCAGACTAGTTATATAAGCACCTGTGCAGGCAGACTAGGTATCTAAGCACCTGTGCAGGCAGACTAGTTATATAAGCACCTGTGCAGACAGACTAGTTATATAGGCACCTGTGCAGACAGACTAGGTATATAAGCACCTGTGCAGATAGACTAGGTATATAGGAACCTGTGCAGACGGACTATGTATATAAGCATCTGAGCAGACAGACTAGGTATATTGGCACCTGTGCAGACAGACTAGGTGTATAGGCACCTCTGCAGACAGACAAGGTATATAAGCACCTGTGCAGACAGACTAGTTACATAAGCACCTGTGCAGGTAGACTAGGTATATAAGCACCTGTGCAGGCAGACTAGTTATATAAGCACCTGTGCAGGCAGACTAGGTATATAAGCACCTGTGCAGACAGAATGATATTTATATAAGCACCTGTGCAGACAGACTAGGTATATTGGCACCTGTGCAGACAGACTAGGTATATAGGCACCTGTGCAGACGAACTATGTATATAAGCATCTGAGCAGACAGACTAGGTATATTGGCACCTGTGCAGACAGACTAGGTATATAGGCACCTGTGCAGACAGACAAGGTATATAAGCACCTGTGCAGACAGACTAGTTACATAAGCACCTGTGCAGGTAGACTAGGTATATAAGCACCTGTTTAGGCAGACTAGTTATATAAGCACCTGTGCAGGCAGACTAGGTATCTAAGCACCTGTGCAGGCAGACTAGTTATATAAGCACCTGTGCAGACAGACTAGTTATATAGGCACCTGTGCAGACAGACTAGGTATATAAGCACCTGTGCAGATAGACTAGGTATATAGGAACCTGTGCAGACAGACTAGGTTTATAAGCACCTGTGCAGACAGACTAGCTATATAAACACCTGTGCAGACAGACTAGTTATATAAGCACCTGTGCAGGCAACTAGTTATATAAGCACCTGTGCAGACAGACTAGTTATATAAGCACCTGTGCAGACAGAATGATATTTATATAAGCACCTGTGCAGACAGACTAGGTATATTGGCACCTGTGCAGACAGACTAGGTATATAGGCACCTGTGCAGAAAGACAAGGTATATAAGCACCTGTGCATACAGACTAGTTACATAAGCACCTGTGCAGACAGACTAGTTATATAAGCACCTGTGGAGGCAGAGTAGTTATATAAGCACCTGTGCAGACAGAATGATATTTATATAAGCACCTGTGCAGGCAGACTAGGTATATTGGCACCTGTGCAGACAGACTAGGTATATAGGCACCTGTGCAGAAAGACAAGGTATATAAGCACATGTGTAGACAGACTAGTTACATAAGCACCTGTGCAGACAGACTAGTTATATAAGCACCTGTGGAGGCAGAGTAGTTATATAAGCACCTGTGCAGACAGAATGATATTTATATAAGCACCCGTGCAGACAGACTAGGTATATAGGCACCTGTGCAGACGGACTATGTATATAAGCATCTGCGCAGACAGACTAGGTATATTGGCACCTGTGCAGACAGACTAGGTATATAGGCACCTGTGCAGACAGACAAGGTATATAAGCACCTGTGCAGACAGACTAGTTACATAAGCACCTGTGCAGGTAGTCTAGGTATATAAGCACCTGTGTAGGCAGACTAGTTATATAATCACCTGTGCAGGCAGACTAGGTATTTAAGCACCTGTGCAGGCAGACTAGTTATATAAGCACCTGTGCAGACAGACTAGGTATATAGGCACCTGTGCAGACAGACTAGGTATATAAGCACCTGTGCAGATAGACTAGGTATATAGGAACCTGTGCAGACAGACTAGGTTTATAAGCACCTGTGCAGACAGACTAGCTATATAAACACCTGTGCAGACAGACTAGTTATATAAGCAACTGTGCAGGCAGACTAGTTATATAAGCACCTGTGCAGGCACTCTATGTATATAAGCACCTGTGCAGACAGACTAGGTATATAGGCACCTGTGCAGACAGACTAGGTATTTAAGCACCTGTGCAGACAGACTAGGTATATAGGAACCTGTGCAGATAGACTAGGTATATAGGAACCTGTGCAGACAGACTAGGTTTATAAGCACCTGTGCAGACAGACTAGTTATATAAACACCTGTGCAGACAGACTAGTTATATAAGCACCTGTGCAGGCAGACTAGTTATATAAGCACCTGTGCAGGCACACTAGGTATATAAGCACCTGTGCAGACAGACTAGGTATATAGGCACCTGTGCAGACTAGGTATGTAAGCACCTGTGCAGACAGACTAGGCATCTAGGCACCTGTGCAGACAGACTAGTTATATAAGCACCTGTGCAGACAGACTAGGTATATAAGCACCTGTGGAGACAGACTAGTTATATAAGCACCTGTGCAGGCAGACTAGTTATTTAAGCACCTGTGCAGACAGACTAGGTATATAGGCACCTGTGGGAACAGACTAAGTATATAGGACCCTGTGCAGACAGACTAGGTATATAGGCACCTGTGCAGACAGACTAGTTACATAAGCACCTGTGCAGACAGACTAATATTCATCTAAGCACCTATACAGATAGGCTGACACCGTTACTTGTTGTGGGATTCAAAGTGATGTGCTGAAGGGGAGAGAGGCCGAGGCAGAGGAGTGGGTTAAGTCCATGAGTAAAAGATGTGTGCTCCGGGTGCTGGGAGTTCCTTGCAGGTGACTATCATTATTAAAAATAACTGATTTGTGTGTTTTTTAAATTCAGATTAATTCTTGCAGCCTGGAATGATAGATTCAGAGAAGGGTGTAACACGAGGCTGGTGTATACCATGGGGTAAGGAGCAGAGGGTGGATTGATATGTAGAGCGACAATGCCAGTAGGAAGGTGTCGATGGAAGATGCTTGGGTCTTTAACTTCATCCTGGAAATGAGATGCTGGTGCATGGCTCTGATGCTGGCGGGTTCCCATCACATACCGCCATATGTGTCGCATATTTGATTTGATTATGGGGTTTTTTAGAGAGCGGACAAACACCCTGAGGTGTCTCTGTGCTAAGTAACAAGGAAACAGAAAAAACACAGTTATTTTTTTGCGAAAAGCCAGGGTTTTAAAAGCTTGTGAAAGCTCAGAGGGAGGAAGCAGATTTTATTTCCAGGAGAAGCAAGGGGCATATCATCAACAACCGGCAATAATTATCGCTAAGCGCACTTAGCGCTAGGATCATTATGGCTGGCTATCGCTTGTTTTTATCACCGAGATAGCATGCTATCAGCGACGCTTATCTCCAGAGCGATAAAAAGCACCTGTGCAGACAGACTAGGTATATTGGCACCTGTGCAGACAGACTAGGTATATAGGCACCTGTGCAGACAGACAAGGTATATAAGCACCTGTCCAGACAGACTAGTTACATACGCACCTGTGCAGACAGACTAGTTATATAAGCACCTGTGGAGGCAGAGTAGTTATATAAGCACCTGTGCAGACAGACTAGTTACATAAGCACCTGTGCAGGTAGACTAGGTATATAAGCACCTGTGCAGGCAGACTAGTTATATAAGCACCTGTGCAGGCAGACTAGGTATCTAAGCACCTGTGCAGGCAGACTAGTTATATAAGCACCTGTGCAGACAGACTAGTTATATAGGCACCTGTGCAGACAGACTAGGTATATAAGCACCTGTGCAGATAGACTAGGTATATAGGAACCTGTGCAGACGGACTATGTATATAAGCATCTGAGCAGACAGACTAGGTATATTGGCACCTGTGCAGACAGACTAGGTATATAGGCACCTGTGCAGACAGACAAGGTATATAAGCACCTGTGCAGACAGACTAGTTACATAAGCACCTGTGCAGGTAGACTAGGTATATAAGCACCTGTGCAGGCAGACTAGTTATATAAGCACCTGTGCAGGCAGACTAGGTATATACACAACAACGTTTGGCGCTACGTTGTTGATAGGGCACTGTTGTAAATTGGCAGCGATTGGCTTAGCATTAGCGGAATCCATCTTGTATTTAGAGGCTATCTTGTCCATTTTGTGGAATCCATTTTGTATTTCTGGCAGCCATTTTGTTTGCCATGTGCTGCCATGTGCTCACCATGTGCTTTGTCCTCCCTGTGTTGACTGCTCTTGTAATCTGCCTAGAAACGAACTATATTTAGCATCTTCCACCTTCGCACATGCCCAGTGAGTTTTCAGCTGTTAGTAGTATTTAACTGTCAGGATGTGTTTACTAGCATTGGCAAACTGTTAACTCCTCCTACTTGTCGACTGTGCATTTCTATATGACCTTATATGTACATAAAACCTTCTCCTGTACTTGTACCGCCCTCTTTTAAGCCCCTGTGTGGGTATAAAAGGACCATGCTCCTTCTGTTCGGTGTGCTACTTCATTCATTACCGAAGGGTGCTGTGTGAATGTAGTTCCACCTCATGAGGTTTATTAAACTTTGTATTTTCTATTCCAGTTTCTCAATCAATCAATCAAATGATCTTTATTCGGATATATTTAAAACATCCATAAAAGTACATACAAGTTGCTTCATACATTCTTATACAAAAATGGAAAGTCAATGTGCAAATATGCAAAAGATACTTCTAAAAAATAACAGGGCAAATCCATTTTGTTCACATCAAAAGCTCAATAAAATACATCATTAAAATATATAAAAAGATCATCCCAATGAACAATAAAAGATAGGTCTTATTTTCAGCACATATTGTCGTACACCTAATGAACAAAAATGCAACATACAGATGATAAACAGACTATCAGGCCAAATTCATTATAATATGTAAACAACCGTTGTGCAAGTATGTAAGATAATAGACATACTTCAAGTCGTATTCATTGAGGCACGAGAGCGGACAGCAGTTTGGAGAAAGTGACTAACTCTATAAATTACATCTTCATTGCTTAGTGTCCGCAAAATTCTAAAGGCCTTGTTGAAATCTGTCAGGGCATTGACTTTAAAATAGGGAATGAGAAAGTGTTTAGTATATTTTTTGTAAAAGCCGCAAAACAATGTAAAATGCATCAAACTTTGCTTTCCACCCTGGTTACATGGACAGGGTAAATTTCTTAAATTATAGGAGTAACCTAAGGGGAAACAGAGTAAGTTTACCACGCTCCCATCCCTAAATCTAAACAACAAGCTCCTGTTCCATCTGCCCAGTTCCTTACACAAATAACCTTGGGGCTTGTTAGGTGGCCTGGTACAAAGTTCTTATATATGTAAGTACCCAAGGATGGCTGGCTTTCTAAATTCGATGTTTTCTCTATACGTTCGATACAGATCAAATAAGGCCCTTTTCACTATGAGCTTATGCGATGAATTTATTGTTTCAGGTGCTGAGAAAAGATGGCCCATTTCTACACTTTCTAAGCTCGTCTGTACCGCTTTAAGCCAAGGAATATAGTTTGCCCGCTCACATTTTAAGCAATCTGAGATTATGTCGCGGGTCAATGAAGCAGCTTGGTTACGCCAGATTTTTAACCAAAACAAAGCGGGTCTTGATTTTATAAAATCCTCTATGTAGGGGAGGTTCAGTTCTCTGTGGCATACGTATGACGGAGCCGAAATGACCCCCCCCCAGTGCCTTCCTACAGAATTTATTTTCTTCTATCTGAATATTGGTGCAGCTCGAGTATCCCCACACCTCGGCACCATAAGTTCCTGTAGGGACGCACTGGGTTTTATAAATTTGTAGAAGTGATGAAGTGACCTCAGCGTGCCTTGGTTGGCGTAAGGTAATTAAGGAGTTAATGGCTTTACCCAGTTTGTTCCTCCCTCTGGCAACATGTGGTTGCCAGGATCCAAAATCAGAGAACAGCAAGCCCAAATAAGGGAAAGTGCAAGTGCTGTCTAGAATATTATTCCCTGACATTATATGGCGAATTTTATGTTTCCTTGGCCCACAAGACATTATATAAGATTTTTTTAAATTTGTACATAAGTCGAGGTCGGCCATAAAGGAAACAAAGCCTGAGATTAAAGTGCGGAGTGCATTAGGTGTACGGCCTATGAGTACCGCATCGTCGGCGTAAAGGAGTACGGGTAGAGAATTGCCATTGACGAGCGGGACATCAGTAGTTAGTTTGTCTAGTGATGAGCTTACTTCATTTATATATAAAATAAAAAGTAGGGGAGCCAGGACGCAACCCTGTCTTACACCCCTGCCAATTAAAATCTCGTCCGAAACCTCACCATCATTGTTAATGCGAACACGAGCTTTTAAATCTCTGTGTAAATGAGCCAGAAATTGGACCAGAGGTTCATCTAAACCATAGCTCAGCAAAGCTGTCCATAGACGAGATCGGTTGACAAAGTCAAAAGCAGAGCTTAAGTCCATAAAACCTAAGTAAAGTGGGGATTTTTTTGCTATGATATATTTATCTAAAACTAGGTTTAGGTTCAAGCACTGCTCAACCGTCCCTACGTTATTTCTAAAGCCTAACTGGCAAGGGTGTAAGATTTTGTTTTCCTCGGCCCAAATACTGATCTTATTAAAAATAACCCTGCCCGAAATCTTCAGTGTATTATCAATTAGTGATATTGGGCGATAGCAGCCAGGGTCGAGTCTATCGCCTTTTTTGAAAATAGGAACGATGGTGCTGTTTGACCAAGTATCGGGCAATGAGGTAATGGACAAATTGTTAAAAACGTTACACAGTAATGGGGACCATAGGTCGGGCTCTGATTTTATTAAGTCAATGGATACTCCATCAGGCCCTGGCGCCTTATTTCCTGCGCTTTGAAAAATTGCATCCTCCACTTCTGTTATTAAAATATTCGGAAACTTAAAAGGTTGGCGGTTTTCAGTGGGAGGAGTCGATGCCATATAGATATTTGTGAAGTGCTTCACCCATACATCCCCTGATATACTGCAATTTATGGGAGTGATATTGGAGCCAAATGATTTCAGGTTTTTAACCTCGCTCCAAAACCCAGCAACATCCTTTGTTGCTGCAGTACGTACAAGTGATTCCCAATGAGTTTATAGTAGCTCTTCAGATCGTCTTCTTAAGGTGCGTTTATAACTAATCCTCAGGGACCTCACCAGTGCTTGATTGGGTGGATCAGCTTTTAGAGCAGCTCTCAAATCTCCATTTGCTCTAGAGCAGGAGTTATCAAACCATCTAGGGTTAATATCAGAATTAATTAGAACTGGCTTAGATATCTCCTTTTTTATGGTCTTACACAGCTCCGTGAATGCTTCAATAATCGCATGATCAGGACACTCAGAAGATAGACAGGTGAGTACTAATCTGGGTTCGGATTTGATGACTCGAGCTAGCACCCCCTTGTTATCAATCCCCTTCCAGACCACCCTGAGTTTGTCCGTTGATGCGACTAGGTTTTTTGCCCCTATTTCTATCCGATTCACCCTCTTGTGAGGAAGTTTCAGAGTGGATAGAATCGGGTAATGGTCACTGTGTACAGACCTAGCTACTTTAGCCTCTAAGAAAAGATCCACAAGTGCGGAGGTCATGAATACATAGTCAATTGTAGATGCACTCCCATGCCCGACATAAGTGGCCACGGGACAGTTGCTTTCCATAATGTTTACCTTTTCCATAACATTAGTTAAGTCCCTTTTGGCCAGATGATTGGATAATTCTTTGCCTCTTTTACAGGGAGGGATTTGACGGTGAATATGTGCGTTGAAATCTCCTCCTACACATATCCCATCAAGTTTACCGCACGTTTGTCCTTCTAAAATATCATCAATAAAATTAAACAACCTTATAAAATTCATATTGGGATGTGTTTTAAAATCATTATTATAAAAATTTATTAAACATATTCTAACACTACTAATGTGAAGCAATGCCTGGAAGTTCTTGTCGTGTGTTTCCAATGGTTCAATTTTAATATCTGCACCTATTTTAACCCATATGGATAGTCCCCCACTTGGTCTACCCAACGCAGGAATTGGTGCGGTTTGGTTGAAACAACTGTATCTATCAAAAAATAAAGGAGTAGTGCACCAGGTTTCTTGAAACATCAAGATGTCAATTTTGGAGACCCAGTCCACCCAATCCCCATTTGTTACTTTGGCATTTAAACCTGCTATATTCCAGCTCAGGATTGTCAAGTTGTTAATAGGTGTTACCAAGGGGGAAACATAGCTCTTACCCTTAGCCACCTTGGCAACATTAGCAGTCACTGTGGTTGGATCCAAAGATAGATCCCCTGCTGGGTCAAGTATATTAGATTGGTTTCTACTCAATGGGTCTGGAAAGATGGTTGATGGTCAGTCCAGAGTACCCAGGTCAGACAATGCACTGTACCTATTATGTAAGGGAAGAGGTGATAAAGTAAGGCTGGGTAATCTATGATGCGGTCTATAGAAATAACCCAATGGCAGGGAAGTTATGTCACTAGGAAGGGGGAAACGCATGTTAATACTACCAAGGATAAATTTGACTATAGAGGGATTTCTAAAATTGATGACAATGCAATCCCCTTCAATATTCTTCGGTGATGGCCCAACCCAACTCACCCGTCTAGTGGTCAAAATTTCTCTCATGATGTTAGGGCCTAACCCTTTGTGTTTGGATAGCCAGTCTGTGCACTTGTTGTTTAATTGCATCCATGACTCGCTCTGCCCCTCCCTTAACTGCGGTACGCCTGCCAAGATTATTACATAGGGGGAGGCGTCGGGGGCAGATGAAGGACAGGCCCTGAATGCGTTATTGGCCTAATAGTAGTTGTGTGGCCCTTATCTGGTCCAATGGTAGTAGGTGCCTTCCTCCCTATGGGTGACAAGGTGGGAGCATCCTTCAACGTATTACTGACCTGACTAATATGGCGTAATGATTCTGTAACTTTGTTAACGCCTTTGGGTACAGTGCTAGGGATGGTCGTTTTACTAGAAGCATTTTGTCCTTCACTCAAAGTGCCCCTATTTGCAGCTTCTAGGTCTTTTATAAAGCGCTCACCCCTTATTAAGTCAAGGCTGATAACCCCCTTCCTTTTTACATCTTCATTTTTTATCATGGTTTCAATATGATCTAATCTTTTAAAAATATTATTAAACTGTTTGATTATTTGAGATTCTAACTGTTTAAAAATGGTGTCCACAATAGTTTCCATAAAATTAGCATTTGACTTGTTGAGTGTGGAACTTTCACTAACGGGGTCAGTCTGTGTACATGTACAGTTTATACCATTTCTGAGGGGGGTAGTGTTCAAGGGTCCTTCAGCCAAGTGCACTTGTTCAGTCATGGCATTACTACCCTCTATTGTTTTTTGTTTCCCTCTGGTCCACATACTCTGTGGTGTGGGTTGATCCTTATTGCATGTGGCTGGTTTCTTTTTGTTTGATGACTGTTTTGGGGGGCCTTTTTTTCTTGTCCCTCCGGTGGGTTTAGTTTTCGAGGGTGCCTGGGGGATAGGGACGTATTCAGTGACATCAAGCTGAGAATCAAGGATAATGGTGTCACCTTCCTCCTCAGGGGTAATAGATGGTGGATGAAACGTGTTGGGCTTGGTAACTATAACAGTTGGGGATAGGGGTGAGGTGTATTCTGTACTAGAGTCCCCGGGCTCGGAGTGTGTACGTAGGAGCCCCAATGACATCCGTCTCTCTGTGCTCGCGATTTCATTGGCAACCATATTAAAGGCATTATCCAGCATGCTTTCTAATGATGAAGGTATGATGGGATGTATCATTGCCGATTTGCCAGTTTGATTTGCAGAGCACTTCCCACTGATAGACATTTCCGTTTCTCTCACCTGGTGATCACCCGATAGTTCTGCTTAGAAGGGTGGCCCGCCCGACCACTGGTGACCTCTGAGGCCCTCAGAGGGCCCGCCCTTTGCCCGGGCTTAGCCCGGCGTCGCCCGCGCGCGTCCCGCGTCGCGGGGGGAGTGCCTGATTTTTAAGCGCCTCCTGGCGCGTGAAACGCTGTTGGTGGGTTCCGGCCGCACAGGCAACTGGGAATTGTAGTCCCCACTCTGCGGCCGCGTTGGTATTGGCGGCGGCGGAGGACAGATGAGCAGCGGACCAGAGCACAGAGGACACACCAGGTAGGGCAAACAACGGGAGTCAGCAGCGCGCCCCCACGTCTCCAAACAAACAGCCCCAATTTCTGTGCCAACTTCTTCCTATTGGTCTGAGGACTCTGTGCAGAGAAGGGCGAACCCCTTGCACTGGTAGGCCTAGCTGAGGTCCACTTCTACAGCATGGCATACTTAACCAGGATATCCACCTTCCACTGGACATCATGGCTCAGTCAAACTAAAAGCAGGCGTAAGGAAAGTAGTGATAACCGTGGTTAACGCTACTTTTCTTATCGCTATGCTTGTAAGCGTGCCGATTGATAATTGGAGAAATGTCGGTTAGCGACATTTCTCCAGTTATTTTCGTAAGGAACGCCCACTTTACATCTCATTAGAGATGCAAAGGGAGGCGTAGGGAAAAAGGGTGCTAACATGCGATTTTGCCTGTTAGCACCCTCTTGTTGATAGGGCGATAGTTTTATCTCCGCTTTTTTGGCTTTTGAAGTCAAACAAGCAGAGATAAAGCCCTTGCTGATATGCCCCCAAGTTCCATTTCCGACCGGAGCAAACCACAAATGTCCTACCTCCCAGGAGGAGAGTAGCACCAGATTCCTAGCTGCACTGGACCTAAGAGTCCTATCGGGGACACACCTTCTAAATTTTTCTCTTAAAAAATCAGGACCTAGTCCGTAAAGCGCTTTGTACGTGATACAAAGAGCTTTAAACATTCTCCTCAAGGGCACAGGGAGCCAATATAGACTCACAAAGGCTTGGGAGGTAGACTTGATTTATTGGGATTTCCATCCGTATCTTGGCTGTTGAACTTGGAAACATCTCAAGCTTTTTCAGGGGAGCGTTTAGCAGATTTACATGCAGCCTAATGCATTAGTCCAACCTGCACATTACCAGGGCCAGACCGCTCTTTTCACCCAATTCGGAGGGAGAAACTGATCGTACTAAGCAGGAAGTTGAGATGACCTTGTTTACTTGATCTTTGTAAGTCAGCTTGTTGTCGATCACTATTCCCTGAATTTTTCCCCCTTTTCACTAATTTCCAGACTAATTTGTCTGGCCACCAAGAGGAATTGCAAAAAGAAATGTTATTCCCAAATAAAATAACCTTATTTTTGGAGGAATTCAACCTGAGGCGATCATCACCCACCCATGAGCCTTCCTCCCTCTAACAGTTACTGAACATCTCACTGGGGTCTGGCGTGTAGATTTATGAATTGTACCTGAGAGAATGATGGGAATACTGGAGAGCCTTCTCACATCAGATCTGACGCGGTGCAGGGGCTTTAGGTTCATATTATACAGCGGCACAATGGTGGGGGTCATAAAGTTGGATAATGTAAATGTGCTGTACTTGTACAGCGCACTGTTACCCTAGGGTGTCCTGGCGCTGTACTCATACTGCTGTGGAACCCTTCCTGGCTTTTCCCTGTGAAATGTCCACTCCTGGGCACCCCCAAGGTGAAGCCAGGCATCCCAGCGCTGTTGGGGCCGTTGTGGAGATTAAACAAGCTATTGCCCAGAGTTGCAGAGTGGGACCCATGATTAGAATAGGCACCGAGGCGAGAATTAACTGGTCCGAGGAAATTGAGCCCAAGACCCACTGAGGCAGGAATTGAACCCTGGTCCCGGGCCAGATCTCTGCATCAGGGTCTGTCGCTCTAACCATTGAGCCACACTTCTCCACTAATGAAGTGTGCAGAGTGTTTCCAGAGTCAAAATAGGACAACCTGGTGGTCCTGACGAGAGAGGATTGTGGGGTGAAAGCGTTGACAATGCAGGCAAGATGGAGGTAATTGTTTGAGGTCTTGTCCTCGCGGCTGATTTGCACATTGTAGAAGACTTTATGGTCCAAAGTGATGAACTTGGAGGAGCTCAGGTTTTAAATAGCCCCTGGGGAAAAAAGAGTTACCATTTAATGCCATCAAACTGACTTTTACCCAGGTGTAAATTAAATTAGTTTATAGATTGGTAAATGATAGAACTTTCTATTACTTTATAAATAAATGAGTGTCGTCAGCAAACATCTCAAAATGGAGAGGAAATTCCCTAAATATCGCCGTTCCTTCTCACCCCCAAACACGAAAGTGTTCTGAGTGCAAAATCATGTACCTTGTCAGTTAACTAATGGCAAAAGTGACATTTAAGGCATAGGGACTAATTGATGTACCCATGTGTTTATGCAACTTCCAACTGCCATGCCAGCTGAGGAAGGCACTGCACACATTTAAGCGGCGAGTAATGCAGTGGGTGAAGTTTGACAGCATCATAAGACCACTTCACACATACTGAATGTCAATGTAGCAAACCTGGCTGAAGACGGCTGAAATGCCAGAAACCGGTCGGCCCTGAGGCCCCGCCCCCCTTGTACCGGCTATATAAGTCGCGCTGATTGACAAGCTCGCATTCAGAGGCACAACTCTCCTGAGGCGGAAGCCGGGAGCACGCTCGATTTTTAACAATTTACGTATCACAAAATACTTTGTTTTTACTTGTTTTGCACTTACCTAGTGCATTCTCCCTCTCTAATCCCTGGCAAAATCGCCGCGCAGCCGATATTAACGCTGCCACGGCACAGTGATTTCCGCCGCCATTACTCCTCCTCAGCCCACAGGCCACGCCCCCCCCTCATATACATATCATGTGCCTTCCCCGGACGCGCAGCGGACGCGCGCAGCGGGCGCACAACCTGCGCGCCAAGGGCGCGCCAAAGGCAAGCCCGTCTGCACCCGTCCGCGGCCGGCCGGGGCAAGGGGCCACCCCCCTGTCCGGTTGCCCTACCGGGCCAGAACTTATAGCCCTCACTCCCTCCTCCAACTAAAGAAGGAAGCTGCTCCACCCTGTCTCCACGCCTGGGATCCATCCTTACAACATCCCGCTTGCAACCAATGTGGATTTCATTTCTCACCCCATTGAAAAATGGAACCCACACAATACTCCATGCTCTTGCTCAACTGCAGATCCCTCCCCAAGCACACCGCGGAAATCTCTCTACTGATAGAGGATGTAAACCCGGACATCCTCTTCCTCACAGAGACTTGGTTGCATGAACACTCGGAACCTGATTTGGTACAAACTCTCCCACATGGATACCAAATACTCCGCCATGACCGCAAAACAGGCTTTGGTGGAGGACTAGCAGTGATTCACAAAATAAGCTATGAAATCACTAGCACCCCCGTTCGTGTTCCAGATAGTGAATGCCTCCCCTTCACTATAAAATTCAGCCCCACCAATACGTTCTCAGGTATGCTTTTATACCGCCAACCCGGGACGCAAGGACAATTTCTCTCTAACCTTGCCCCAACGGCTGCAAACCTCGCACTTAGCTCCGCTAACTTCACGCTCCTGGGTGACCTCAACACTCACCTTGATGACCCTAACGACTCAAACGCTAGAGAACTATCCTCCAGTCTAGGTGCCCTCGAACTACAGCAACTAGTCCTCGGGCCCACCCACCTAAAGTGACATCTTCTGGACCCCATATTCAGAAACTGCCCGAACCTACAAGTTGGAAACCCTTCCCCCCTCCCCTGGACTGATCACTTCCTTATCCCTTTCACTTGGACCCTCCCCAACCACCCCCTACTTAAACCCATGACTGCCCAAAAGTCACATAATTGGTCCAAACTTCCCCAGCCGGAATGGCGGGAGAACCTTGATCTAACCGTACCCACTAACACTTCCAACCCCATAGAGGGCAACGAGAACTACAACAGCTGGATCACCAATTCCATAGATCTGGTACTTCCATTTAAACGCACCCACCCCAAGCGGGGGAACCCGACCGCCCCGTGGTACACTACTGACCTCCGAGACGCCAAACGCAACTGTAAAAGAATTGAGAGAAAATGGCGTCTCGACTACTTACCAACGGACAAAACAGCTTACAAAGCAGCTATCAAAAGCTACAAATCCAGCATTAAATTAGCGCAGGCAAAATACTTTGAGGAAAAAATTGACAAAGCAGCCTCTAAGAACAAGGAGATCTATCGAATAGCAAAATCCCTCCTTCAACTACCCGAGACACCAAAAGAGCACAGTAACACCCAGGTCCACTGTGACGAGCTAGCAGACTTCTTTTACCGCAAAATAGAAATCATTAATTCCTCTTTCTCTCAAAATATCCCTCTGCCCAGCTGCCCTGTAGACCCAGGTTCTGTGGCGGCACTACCCGTCTCCCTCACATATATCCCGCCCTTAGATCTTAGCCAGGTAGAAAGTATTATGCAACAGGTCAAATCTGGATCACCCAATGACCCGGCCCCTCCGCGAGTTCTCACCCCGATCACCAGTCAGATCTCACCCACCATTCGGGACCTGCTAAACTCCTCTCTCCACGCTGGCATCGTCCCGCCTTTGATGAAGAGAGCACTGGTCAAGGCTTTATTAAAGAAACCTAGCCTCGATCAAAACAATCCCTCCAACTATAGACCTATATCTCTGCTACCCTGGCTCAGCAAACTATTAGAGAAATATGTCAACTCAGTCCTGACACACTTCTTGGAATCAAACGACATACTTGATTCCTCACAGACAGGCTTTCGGCCCCTTCATGGAACCGAAACAGCCTTGGTCGCAGTGACGGAGGAGGCAAGAAGGATCTTAGACAGCGGCGGGTCATCGGCCATCGTTCTACTCGACCTCAGTGCCGCCTTCGACACTGTAAACCACAACATCCTTCTCCACCGTCTCAGTAGGATAGGAATCTCGGGAGCAGCACTCACCTGGCTGAGATCCTTTCTTACAGATCGATCCTTTCAGGTATTTGAGAAAGATTTTACCTCCTCCAGCAAACCCCTGAACTGTGGGGTGCCCCAGGGCTCCTCCCTGAGCCTCACCCTTTTTAATGTCTACCTCAGTCCTTTGGCTGATGTCGTCCGCCCCTTTGGAGTGAAAATTATCACCTATGCGGACGACACACAGCTGGTGGTGGCGTTGGACCCCCCTCTCAATTCCCACCACAGCCTATATAAATGTTTGGAAGCAGTTTGGATGTCGGCCTCCTGCTTAAAACTAAACGGGGAGAAAACAGAGATTATGCTCTTGGGAAATACCATCACCAAATCTATCGACTCCATCTGGCCCCTCTGCCTAGGCTGTCCCCCCGAACCCAAAGAACAAATCAAAAGTCTTGGCATTTGGCTGGACAGAACACTCAATTTTAACTACCAGGCAACTAAGCTTGCTGCCACATGCTTCGGGCTCCTGAGGCTACTTCGCAAAATCCTCCCCCTTCTCCCGTTCCACTCAAAACGGATCATGGTCCAAGGGCTGATTCTATCTCGCCTCGACTGCGGAAATGCCCTATACCTTGGGACTCCACAGTCCACACTCAATAGACTTCAAATTGTCCAAACCTGTGCCGCCAGGACCCTCCTCGATAATCCCGCGACGAGTCTCAGTCAAAGCTCGACTGAAAGATCTTCACTGGCTTCCTGTGAAATCGAGGATTGAATTCAAAGCCATGTGTATTGCCCATCGCTCCTACTGGGGAACAGGCCCTGCTATCAATCGGCCCCTGGTAAATGCCTATCATCCCAATCGTCTCCTCAGATCCGGGACATCCTATCTCACCACAGTGCCCCGAATCAAGAGAGCCAGGTGTGGAGGCCGGTCGCTCTCCTATAACCTAGCCAAGATCTGGAACACTCTCCCCCTCTCAATCAGATCAGAACCTAAACTACTTACCTTCCGAAAGCTCCTTAAAACCTGGCTTTTTAATAAATCATCTTTTTAATAAACCATTTTAATAATTCGTTTAAGTCTAGCGTACTCCGCCCAGCCCAACCTCTGCAGCGCTGCGACGCCCCAGGGTAGCCATCGCGCTTTATAAATTATCTTTTCATTTCATTCAATGTTCAATTAGGTTACTAACACAATTCCAGCCAGATGATGCTGGTGTGTACACAAAGCATGTTTTCCATGTTTATGATGGTCACTATGTTGCTTGACTTCATTTTCCCACTTTCAAAAGAGTAAAAGGGCACGACTTAGAGTTTGGCGAATGGACTTTACTCCTTCGGGATGGCAGAGGACAATATCTCCACCATTCAGAGCCATGTCAGCCCGCCAAGCTTCGATTGTCTGCCGGCCCTGCGGGCAACTCTCTACACTGACAGGATCCCCCGTCATGGCAGTTCCTGCCAATGTAGGAAGAGTTTGACAAATGGTGACGTCAGCCATTAGGGGCAGCCGTCAAACATTTCAAAAGTTTTTTTGTTTTTCAAAAACGAACTGTCAAAGTGAGAGTTTGTTTTTGAAGAACAGAAAGCTAATGGCCCGCGCATATTGGTAGTCTTCTCCCAGGGTGTGGGGATCGATAATGTTTTTTTTCCTGTTCCTTATCTCCAGCTTTTTGCTGGTGATGGTGGACAAAAACAACACAAACTTTACACCATCCCCCTTAGTGAGGGAAGAGAGTGTAAAGTCCTTCCTCTGACAACCCATACTGCATCAGGCTATCGAAGGAAGTATTGTACATCTCTTGCACTGATGCAGTTGTAAGTTCTCTCAAGAAGTGCACCCTAGTTCCTTACTACATTCATAATGACATATTATTTGCCGCAAGTTGAATACAGTGAGACAAACATAGAATCCAGTAGGGATGCAGAGCTGGTGTCATCCTTTTCAACTTTGATCTTGCAGACAACTTAGCAGAACACCTGTGAATGGACATTTTCAGTCCCCTCCAGTGTCCATCTACCCCCAGCCTTACATCCAGTCCTTGCCGTGTGTTTATGCCTCTACTCCCTTGTCCCCTTCTTTGTTGTCTTGATTATACTCTTTCTCCCCATGGTCCTCATTCTCTCAGGCTCCACTTCTTTCACCCTGTCCCTCTCTCATGTACACCACCCCCATCTGATCTTTCTTTGCTGGACAGAGATCCCTGCCCACCTCAACCCTTGCTATCTTTTATCTCATGGCCCCTTCTTGCTTCCTGTCACCTTGCTTTATACAATTCCTTCCCATGAGGCTGAACCTTTCTCTTTCCTGATTTTATACTATTCTTCACCAGGAGGCCCCCTTGCACTCTCCCAACTTTAGTTGAATTACTTACCGCACCTGCTGTCACTGTGTTTGCTCTTCCTAACTGTACTTCCAGTACTACAAAGAGAATCTCCCAACTGTATCTTACTTATTTTTTATTTACTTTCGAGTTTTTAACTTGATGAATAATCTAAATCTTTGCTTCAGGTCTTCTCACTGTGGCCTCCTTTCTCGCTTCTTCTAATGCGTCAGATACCCTGCTTCAGATCGCCACCTCCTCTTTTCCAATTCATGCCACAGCCTTTGTTCTCCATTGTACTCCTCCTCCCTAACTTTACTTCCAATCCACCCCCTCTTACAATCTCAATGTAATGTATTTACATCCTTCTGCCGCCACCTTGCACCCTCCTTTTGCTCTCCCTAGATTTAATTGCATGATTTCCCGTAACCTGTCTCCAGTATTCCTCATCCTTAATTCCATTTGCCCCCCACCACCTCTTTCCTGAATCACCCCATCTTTATTTAATTCCCCTTTCCTGTGCTTCCCCTCCCAGTGGCCCTACTATTGCCTTCACCTGGGCTTCTCTCTTTTTCTGAGGCACCCTTTAACCTCCTTGCATGCTCTCCATTCCCTCTATCTTCACTTGGGTACCTTCCCTTGGATTACCACTTCCTGCAGTGTCAAAGTTCACCAGGCCTTCTGCACTGGTCTAAACATAAATGAAAATAAATGTAGAACTTTGGAATGTTGAGCGCTATATTGAAGACAACGGTTCAGCTCCAGGCTCCCAATGGCTGACACAAGCCTTCTGCTTCAACATTCCAATGTTTGTCTTCATGTTTATCGCTTTCAATTTAGAACATTCTACCCTCAGTGGGTGGACTGTTCTACTAGCCTTACAGCCCTTATGCCTGAGGCTTTACAGGTTGTTAAAGGCCTTCTCCCTCATTATAGGCCGTCACCTGCGGCTCAGGCCTATAAATCGGGCTCAGGGCCTTTAACATCTAGTATAGCCCTCAGCAACGGGCTATAATACAAAAATGTATTCTTTTTAAAGAATTGAAGGTGCTTCAGTAAAGCCATGGGGTAAATCTTTTTGTTAGATACTGAAGGAAAACTGCAAAACCTTCTACCATGAATGAAGGGTAAACACTTTCACCTACTTCCTGTTCCTTTGCTGGAGATCTTTCTTGTAAATTAACTGCAAGTGTTTGCTCTCACATTAGCAGTATCGATATACTTATGTTGTTTTTGTCCAAGGTGGAGCTTGGAATGTGCCTGGCAACGATCCAGTCCTTAGGTCACATTTTTCCATTTTCTTGTTAAGTATCTGCTGATCTGCAGCAAGGAAAATGTCAGTTTATTTCATATAGCCTCACAGTCTGCTGCCGAGGGCTCTACTGGTTGTTAAAGGGCCTCTCCCAGGCCCTGAACCCAAGTTATAGGCCTGAGCTAGGGAGAGGGCCTTTAACAACCGGTATAGCCAGAGGCAGAAGGGCTATTAGAAAATTCCACTCCCTAAGGGCAAAATGTTCTAAATTAAAAAGGGAGAAACATGAAGACAAGCATTGGAATATTGGAGCACAGGGCTAATACCAACCATTATAAGCCCGGAGCTACTGCAATGGAGCTCAAGACAATCCAATGTTCTAAGTTGTGTTAATGTTAAAGGGATGAGGGCTGTCTCTTCCAACCAAAACAGAACGCACACTCCATGACTTATGTTCATGAAGACAGTGGCGGACACTTCTCCTGGGGCCTTCAAATGCCTGGAAGAAGGAGCTGCTGAACCATATGCCAGAGATCACACATGGTGTCTGGAAGCTCATTGAAGATGACATTCATATTTACATCAGCAGCGTTGTTGAAGAGTGAGTAACGTAGAGGATTTATCAGTTCACCATGTATCTTCACTCACTATGCGGTGCATACATCTTTGCATAAATAATTATAAATAAATGCATATCCGTTTGCAAAAGGTCAACTAAGTCAACACAAATGTCTCAAAAAATGACAATTTCACCAACACAGCGAAAATATAAACTAGATGTAAGTCATACAAAAACACCACTGTGTTAACGTGAGCTGCAGTAGCTCTTTTTAAGCTGAAACAACAATTTCCCAATCCTTGCTTCTCAAGTGAATTAAATCTCAAAGAGAACTGCAAACTTGAAAAATGAGTGAAGACTGTCTAAATCAAAAGTATTCACCGCAAAATTAAAATTACAGAGATAAAATACAGACCATCTATCTCTCTGGCTAAAGCTAGTTTCTAGCAGACACAAATGAAGGACTTCATGATTCCAGCTGGACCACTAATTCAATTTATTAACCCCAACACCTTCCCCACCAACAAATGCATTCGTAGTAGCTCAAAGACTGAATGTTAAGAGTTCCTTACATTCTTCAACAAGATCCTTACCATCAGAAACCACAATAACTCCAAACAACGCCGAATAATTAACCATTTTTAACAAAAAGGAGGAACATGTGGCAAATATTAAGATACGCTCTGCCACCTGACATCATCAAAACCTACTATTGGCTAATGCTTCATGGAAAATTTTCAATGAATCCCTCAAACAAGGGATCATCCCAGACTCCCTAAAATGTGGTCAATCAAACCTCCGCTAAAGAAACGCATCTCACACCAAGGGTTTCAGGCAGCTACTGCCCGATGTCGGCCCTACTGCGGCTGGGCAAGATGTTGGAAAAATGTGTTTCCGTGCAGCGGACTAGCTACATGAATACAGAAACCCTACTCATGCCCATCAGATCATCCGCTGAGACGGCGTTGGCCCCCTCCCCCGCTTGGTATCACTATGACTGTTATTATTACTATTGGGTTTGTCATTATTATTATTATTATTACTGTTATTATTACTACTAGTATTATTACTATTTTGATTATTATTACTATTATTATCATGATTTTTATTATTGTGAATATTATTGTGCTTATTATTGTTATTACTAGTATTATTATTATTACAATTGTTATTATTACTATTATTATTATTATTAGTATTATTATTAGTGCCATTATTGCTAATATTATTATCAGGATTGTTATCACTATTAATATTATTACTATTGCTATTATCCTTATTATTATTAATAATATTGTTCTAGTTATTATAATTTTTGTTATTGTTATTATTACTAGTATTGCTACTACTACAATTATCCTTATTAGGAGTAATATCCCTATTGTGAGGGAAAGAAAGTGGGAAAGGATATTCTAATTAGTTCACGAACAGGCGCCGCATCTCGGAGCAGGAGTTATGGCAGAGCTCCCCTGCAGTGGTGAGTTTCCGTGATCTTGCGTTTTGGAAGGCGATGGAGGCGTGTTCCTGGTACATACAATCATATATGACGCATGTCATTACAACACATGCCATTGCAACACATGTCACTACAACGCATGCAATTACAACGCATTATAAGGTAAGTAATGGGGATTTTGTACGTTTTAGGGTGGGTATGGGTTTTGGGGTACATGGGAATAGTAATTTTCACCCTTATGCTATGCAACACTTTCCCTACTGTTGCACTCACAGGAGTGGGAATAGTAAATTTTACCCCTACGCTATCCAACACTTTCCCTACTGTTGCACTCCCTGGAGTGGGAATAGTAAATTTTACCCCTACGCTATGCAACACTTTCCCTACTGTTGCACCCCCTGGAGTGGGAATAGTAAATTTTACCCCTACGCTATCCAACACTTTCCCTACTGTTGCACTCCCTGGAGTGGGAATAGTAAATTTTACCCCTACGCTATGCAACACTTTCCCTACTGTTGCACCCCCTGGAGTGGGAATAGTAAATTTTACCCCTACGCTATCCAACACTTTCCCTACTGTTGCACTCTCTGGAGTGGGAATAGTAATTTTTACCCCTACGCTATCCAACACTTTCCCTTCTGTTCCACTCCCTGGAGTGGGAATAGTAATTTTTACCCCTACACTATCCAACACTTATCCTACTGTTGCACTCCCTGGAGTGGGACTAGTAAATTTTACCCCTACACTATCCAACACTTACCCTACTGTTGCCCTAAAAGTATTATGCATTGTCATGGTATGCATTGTAATGGTATGCATTGTAATGGTATGCATTGTAAATATAGGTTCTAAAAATGTGTTGTGATGGTATGTGTTGTAAAATCATGCGTTGTAATGGATGTTGCGATGTAAAAACTGTGAGGTAAAAGCATGCATTGTAAATGTTTACGTTGTAACGTCATATATTCCTGAACACAGAAGCCGTGCCTGACCCTTCATCCAGAAAGAGTTGAATAAACATCCAGTCACTGAGGAAAAGAAGGGAGTGTAGGGCGGCTTCCTTATGTTGGCTCTTCAACGAGTGCGACCCCCGGTCAATTGTTCAGTTTGTCAGTAGCCCTGAAAGTGTAAGATGGAGGAACTACTGATGTTCCATCGCTGCTTAGCGCTATCGGCGTTGTAAATGAGAATGCTTTCTGCATATCATACAGTGCTCCTTATAATGCAGTGTGAGTGCTATTAACAGGTGGAGACCGGTGTGTGGTCATGACAGGCTCCTGTAACTATTTCCAAAGAAGCAGGGACCCTTGGAGACAGAGCACCATTGCTGGGACGGTGGCCTCTGTGGGTAAAGTCTGAGAAGTCCTGCTGCCATGACAACAAGCAACAGGCTATCCCACGAGGAGGACAACCCTTTCAGCATCTGTGAGGGGTGCACCCGCCCAATCACCAGCCAAGTGCCTGCAAACTACCAACCAGGCAGTGGCATAGAGTGGGTAGGGCAGGCTTTATGACTGACACGTTAAATCATGAGTACCTGCCCCAAACAGGAGAGAAATCACTCTGAAAGGGGGTTAGAAGACATTACAAGGCGCTAAGTGGGGAGGATGTGGTCCGTCGGCTAGACTGCCGACTTTGGTGTTGGAAACCAGGGTTCGAGCCTCGGGGTCGCGTCCACATCCTGTGATTCTGGGCAAATCACTTCATCTCCCCGTGCCTGAATGTGTAAGTAACCGGTGCTCATGTAAAGCGCTCCAATACCTTTGGGTCGATCTATATAAAATCTGCAACAAAAAAAAAGTGAAAGACATGTGAAAGCAATGAGGCAGAGAGGAAATGGAAAGAGTTAAACGCTGGAAATCGAGAGATTAAACAGACAATGGCATCTCCATCATGAGACATTCTTCAAAAGAGGCCTCGGGGAACATGCCAGAGGAGATTAGACATGCAAAAAGCAGCGTTGCCCCGCCCATTCTCCCCAAAACCAGGCGCAGGCCTCGACCAGGTCCCAGACATGCATGTTTGAGGGAGGGAGGGGCTTGGCACACTCTGTACCTATAGAAGATGCCACGTGGGAGGAGCTTGGGTCTGCTTGTCTAGACAGTTATGTGAAGTCTGGAGTTGAAAACCTTCAGAAAAGATAAACCTGCAGATATGTATTCGGGAAAGGTTGTCCAACTCGGCTGGGTTCACTTAAAATGAAAATGATTTTGCAGTGGTGGCATTTTATTGCACTAGACCATAGTTTGCAGACACTAAACATAAGCAACTTACACTCAGTAAAATCTCACCCAATGCGATACCCTCCAAAAGTACGGGCAACAGGAAGTAAAAATAATTTCCAAATGATACCCAGCGCTAGCGCAGCCTACACAATGACAGAGATGGCCACATGAACAGAAGTCATTTATTATCACATAAAATGGCCGGAGAACATGAAAAGGGAAGAGAAAAAATTGTGTTTTTCACAAAAAAAGAAGATTCATTTTTGGTAGGCGCGGTTAGATAAAGTGATTTGCGATGTTGTGCCGACGCTGGGACTTAAACGTGGGTCTCCAGCTCCAAAGTCGGCAGCTCTGGCCCTTATGCCACATACATTCTGCGGGGCACTTGGTTAGTTTGTTTGGATCTGCTTGGATGTTGTGTGCAAGTGAGAACCATACACAGTTCTTGAACCGCGGACCCGCTCGCTCCTCAGATGTGCTTAGAGAGCAAGTGTTCGGTTTCAGTGGCTCAAGTTTTCTGGAAAGCCATTGCGAGCCACCAGATGCAAGGGGCGAGCGCCTTCGCTTTAAATCTGAATGCTAATGGTACTTTTCAGTAAAGCAAATGTCATAAGCGCTCTTGGCATCGAGCAGGTAATGGAAACAGTGAACTCTAGCTAGTGTTGATGGCTAACCCTTTGAGGGCAGCGTCAGAGCTGTCAGCTCCAAGCTGGGGATCCAGCATTCAGTAAATTGGCTCGTAAGAGTACGTGTAACAGGGGCAGTCCTCATGGGAGGATACAAAATTAAAAACAAGGGATTACTAAGTGTGTTCACCAATGAAAAGCCAACAAACCTAAAGGACAGTAAAGGGAGCCAATGAAAAAGATGGCCATTTTTTTTAAATCCATACCCTAGATACAGCATGTCTTGGAGACTAAGGGGTCTATTAGAATGGCGGTCGGAAAATCACTCCAACCGCCATGGTAGCGGGAAAAAACCGCCCGCCAGGACCGCGGGAAAACCGCTGGTCCAATTATTATGCTCCGCAGTGGAAATCCGACCGTAGCGGTCGGATAGCGGCGGTTAACATTGTGGCGGGCGGTGCTGCCAGCAGCACCGCCGCAATGTCCAAACAAGCATGTCCTGCATGTCCCTGCACTGTGTTGCAGGCACTGCACAGTGCCTGCCACCTGGTACAGGGACATGTAGGGGGGTACCATGGGTACCCCTCCAGTGCACTCACATACCCCCCAACACATTGGGGGTCCGCAATGGACCCCCGGAGACATTCTCCGCATGCCTTTCCATGGCAATTCCACCGCCGCGGAAAGCTGGCTACCGCCGGCATCATAATTGTGCTGGCGGTGCTTGGCCCGGATCACCACAATTGTAGTGGTCCAGCTCAGCATGCCAGGCAAATGGGCGGACTGCAACCAGCGGAAAAGTGGCGGGTGGAAAATCACACTGCTGTGGTCACGACCGTAATGCTAATCGGAGTTCAGGGCTTCGATGGCGGGCAGATGTCTGTCGGCGGTTGCTCCGCCCACCCGGCGGAGGATATCTGCCCTCCATCCTAATGGACCCCTAAGCATGCAGCGCATGTGCTGCCTAGGCGAGACTTATAAATGAACACCAAGGCGACCAGTATATATCGTTCAAAACATAAGTATAAACATGTCATACATAATAAATAGTCTAAAAGGCACATGAAGTTAGTTAAAGTGCATAGTGCTTCTTGAGCATACGGGTGCCTGAAGAAACAGACTTACACAACGACAGGTTTCATTGTCAATTAATTCTTGCAAACACCTAAAAGCTTGGTGGTATTTACTATCATTTCTGAGCCTTAAGAAGGTGTTTAATACATCCTTGTATATAATTGGAAGTACCCACAGAAGCAAGTAAACTGAATCATAGCTTGCTTAGAAGAGGTGTGGCGCAGTGGCCTGGGTGCCTGACTCCGGACCAGGCGGTTCATGGTTCGATCCCCAGTGCCAGCGGCAGGTCAGATCAGCACCATGTGACTCCGGGCAATAGCTCGTTTAATCTTCCTGAGGGCCCCCAGGGCCGGGAAACCACTTCGGAGGTAGCTGTGCGCTTTACAAATTTAATGTTATTATCAAGGTTATTAGATACATTGTTGCACTGGCAAACTCACGAGCTCAAGTTGTGATGGAAACCTCGAGGAAAGCAGAGGGAGTACTATAGGGTCCCTGCTCTATATCAAAATGGAAGTGAGTGCACCCGGCTCCCAGTACTATTCACCAGGTGATCGGTAGCAAAATGAGTAAGTATGAAATCCCGATACCGGGTTTTTGTGATTCCTCATGCAGCCTGATACCTTGCAGTATTTCAAGCAACGGCGCCTTTGCTGGCTTTCTGCTGAGTAGGAACCTATAGCTGACTCAGAAACAGCAAACCTTACACCAATCCCTTCCAGTGACTTTTTTTACATAGGACAGCCTAGGAATAGAGAGCCTTTGTCGCGGGGCTGGCAGTCAAGGAGTCTCTTTGTAGTTACTGAGGCTTCCACATTGCTCATAACAGAGAGCCACAGCAGCGCCGGGCGAATATGTATTTGGTCACATAAATCATTTAATGCTAACTCCTTATGGCAAACAAAGTGTGAGCTCAATGCAGGCACCATTAACAAACGCCTGCAGAGACAGGTTACTTCCATTTGCAGTGGCTGCGGGTCACTAATGCCCCATATTCCTGCCCCATAGGTAGCAATAGGTACACACTGAGCTGAATATATTTGTAGCAGTGGGACAAGAGCCCTCCCACCCTGTGGTGACAGCAAGCTGAGAAGGGAACCTACTGCCCATGGCCGCTTCATTCTATTTTGTGCTGTTTGAGGCGCCCATGAGCTAGAGGCGCTAAAGAACATCCCTAGAAATGAAAAAGTACATATTTGGCCCTACTGTGATACGTTAAGAACGTATACACTTCAGGCCCCATAACGTAGTAAACGATTTAGAAAAATTAATTCTTAAATCCAATTTCTCAATAAAATCCACAAAAGCATTGATTAAAATACATAAGGCATTAGGAGTGCGGGCCATTTAAATAGCGTCATCTGCATGTAAAAGTACAGGAGTGGGTGCACCGTTGACCATCAGGACATCGGTGGTGCTATTAACGAGGTCCAAACTGAGGGTATCTATGTATAAAATAAACTTCAAAGGGGCAAGCACACACCCTTGACACACATCTCGTTCGACATTAAAAAACATCAGATACTTCCCCACCGGGCCCAAACCTTACACATGCTTTTGTCTCATCTTATAAAAATATTAAAGTGCACCCCAGAGTTGGGTCCATCCCCATTTCGATTAAAATTTGCCATAATTTAGCACTATTTACACAGTCGAAGGCCGTTGACAGGTCTATAAAAGCAAGATACAGGTTAGAACGCTTCGCCGCAGTGTATTACCTATAATAAGGTGTAAGTCATTGTTCTACCGCAGCTATTCCATTTCAAAAACCCAGCTGACACTCATTTAAAGATTGTTTTTGTTGACCCATGTTAGTATGCTATTGTGTTGAAATCTTCCAAGAACTTAGCAGGGATGTATATCGGGAAGATAGGGCGATAATGTTTAGGCTCAGTGCGACTCCGCTTTTTAACAAGCATTGGCATAGCCAATAGGTCTCGCCTTTGGGACCTTATAAGGGTTTAGCTATGCAACAGTTGCATAACTAAATACTTATAAGGTCCCTAAAGCGAGACCTATTGGCTATGCAAAGCGGCCGCGAAAGTGAAAGTGATCGCGCTCACGATCAAACATCAAAGCGGCCGTGCTGCCGCGAAAGTGAAAGTAATCACGGCAAAGCACGGCGCGCGCACATGCACTGTAGCTCCAGGCTGGCCTGGTAGCACTTTTTGGAGCCCTCTCAATAAGTCTCGCAAGACCAGCGCATGCGCTGGGTCAGGCGAGACCTAAATATGGATACTATAATTGAAAGGGCCCTGGATTTTGGAATTGTGTGATGGCTCATGGAGTTAAAGACGTTTGTCAATAAAGGTGGCGATAAAATTGGGTCACACTTAATCAAATCAACAGGAACACCACCCTTACTCTACTGAATGGCAGCCGTGACTTCCGACAAAGGTACAAATAGGAAAGTGGAAGTATCAATTTTAACAACGTCGGTGTTGGTTTGGTTATTAGCAGCATAGATGGCTTTAAAATGTGCCGCCCAATCCTCTCCCCTTATGTAACAGCTAATAGTGGTCTATTGCCCTCATATGTGATACTGTTATCCAAAATGTCTTACTATCCTTGGTCTTAGCGGTGCCTGTAAGGGTAGCCCACTGGTCAGTTAAAATTTCCTTTCTGCGCTTTCTGGTCACAGACTTATACTCCCTATGCAGAGAGGCCACAAGAACTTTGGGGCATATCAACAAGGGCTTTATCTCTGCTTTTTTGGCTTTAAATGCCAAAAAAGGAGAGATAAAACTAGCGCCCTATCAACAACAGGGTGCTAACATGCAAATTGGCATGTTAGCACCCTTTTACTCTACGCTTCCCCTTGCGTCTCTAATGAGATGCAAAGGGGGCGTTCCAGAGTAAAATAATAGGAGAAATGTCGCTAAGCGACATTTCTCCTATTATCAAGAATGTCGCTAACCCTGTTAGAGACAAAAAAAGCAGCGCTAACCGCGGTTAACGCTGCTTTTTTACGTCTGGTATTTTTCAGACTTAGCCATGATATCCTATGGAAGGAGGATATCATGGCTAAGTTTGCCTGTCCCTATCAACAAGGTAACGTGAGATTATCGCTGGGTTTCCAGCAATAATCTCACGTTAGCCTGTTAGCGTGAGGATTTTTATCGCTATTGAGATAAGCGTTGCTAATAGCACGCTATCTCAGCGATAAAAATTCACGCTAGCCGGCGATCATTATCCTAGGCTAAGTGTGCTTAGAGATAATTATCGCCGGTTGTTGTTGATATGCCCCCTAATCTGGAGGGAGAGTGATTAGTAACTTGCGCAGGAGGCGATGAGCCAATGAGCAGGCGTGATTGAACCACCGAGGGGCCTGCAACGTCGTTTTGACCGGCTTCAATAAGGACGGCCTGATTTCAACACAAAGTGCTTCAAAACTGTCCACAACTCCATCCCTACCCATTACCTCCATTAAGCACCCCAACACAAGACATATTTGCACCTTCTCTTTACCCTAAGGATTGTATCAGTTCAGGCAGCTTCCATGACAGTCTAAGGTTGTTTGGGGTTGGCTGTACACTATGCAGACTGAGTATAGTTCGGGCAGGATCCCTGGCGGGTGTCGCTGAACAACGTAATGTAATTCCTGTGTAGACGATGTTGTATCTGTTCAAGCCGTGAGACCCGCCATATTATGTGCCTCTTTGGATCCTCTTGTACTAGTCTTACAACAGTTCCATGTGACGTCCACAGTAGCTGATTGTACATGACAGTATAGGGCTTTCTTCCAAGTGATCTGTTTTGCAGCAGTGCTACAATTCATGTGTTGGATGTAGCTGATTTTTTTCTTCTCTCAGGAAATCCATGTATTACAGTGCAGTTTGGTGAGTAAAGTTTATAGAACGATATCACACACACCGATATATATAAAGTTACAAAACAAGGTGTGCCAGAGGTGTTCTACGTCAAGGAGAGAAGCACCCAGGAAAACAATGGGGCATATCTACAACGCGGCGATAGAAAATTGCGGCTGTTTTCGGCCGAAAAGCAGCGATAATTTTATCGCCTAATTAGCAAGCTCACGCTAACGCGAGAAACCTTGCATTAGCGCACAAATTCCTGACGCCCAGCTTTGCATCTCTAATGAGATGCAAAGTGGGCGTTCCTGACCTGGCATGACAGGAGAAATGTCGCTAAGCGACATTTCTCCTATCATCAAGCCCCACGCTTTGAAGCATAGCGGCAGGAAAAGTAGCGATAACCCCTGTGATCGCTACTTTCCTTACTCCTGCTTTCAAAACGGACTTAGCCATGATATCCTATGGAAGGTGGATATCATGGCTAAGTATGTGAGGCCCTATCAGCAAGCTAACGCCACACTACGTGAGATTATCGCTGGGTTTCCAGCGATAATCTCACGTTAGGCATTTAGCGTGAGGATTTTTATCGCTGAGGAGATAAGCGTTGCTAATAGCACACTATCTCAGCGATAAAAGTCCACGTTACCCGGCGATAATTATCCTCACGCTAAGAGCGCTGAGCGATAATTATCGCCGGTTGTTGCTGATATGCCCCAATGTGAGTTTGAACACTTTATTTCAAATATTTCTTTATTCTGAAAGAAAAGCAATAGGGAAAAGAGGAGGCCAAAGGTGAAATACCGTTGTGATTGTATTGTGAGAAAGTCCTAGTGGTACGAGTGAACGACGTGGAACCTGGTGAAAGGAGGGTGATGCGCTTATAAAACCAACGCCGAGTGATTGGTGAATTTAAGATTTGAAATGTGTTGAAAGTATCAGTGTGAGGCATGTTCCGGTGAACTGCACTGGTGCGCGAGCAAACACACAAGTTCAAATGCGCAAACGTGCAACAGCCTACCTGCTGCAAGCGAAGGGGATGCTTAGACCTATGGTAAATGGGAGGATTGGTGCTCTAATTAGAAGCAGTATTCCAACAGTAAAGACTTATGGAAATTTCAGCTGTAAGATTCAAATAACACGATAGGTAATACCAATCTAGCTCAACTTTGAACCAGTGATAATTCCGACCCGGTAGGTCATAACTATTCAGTTGTGCCAGTACGACTGTGATGACGTATTCCTTCTGTGCTGTGAGTCTGTAAAATAACAGCTCACGTCAATGATTATGGTTTGGCATATCCTGCCCCAGTTGTATAGAAAGAATAAAAACACTGTCTATTCCTTAAACAATCCAAAAGACTCCATTAATATACTCAATGATACCTCTTAGCCAAAAGGACAAATTGAAAACGCTTCTCCTTGCTCCCAAACGTTTCCGTACCTCAGATCCGATATCAATAGATGATCTGAGCCAAAAAAGCTTCGCATCTATATAGGTGTGTGGAATATCGTTGTATAAACTTTGTCGCATTTAACGTATTTAGAACACTAGCTATTCTCCATGTTGTATCCAGCCCTGAAGAAGTCTCGGGTTTTAAACGAATTGACGAAACACGTGTTGGCTGGCTTGTTCGGGAACACTTCATTAAAAGCGAACATTACAAACTAAGGACATCATCGTCTTCATTTGTGAACAAACAGAAATTGTGTTGTACTGTACATTTACTCATTTTGCATGTGCATAGGACGTATTGCATATATCTAGTCGGACCACCTGGTCCCAATTTTTGGGGGCTTAAGGGTATTTTTCCCCAACCTGTAGCACCGCATGAATTTGTCTTCTCCAGCAAAATTACTTCGGCGTCAATGGTTAAGCGCCGTTTGAGAACCTGTGAGAATTAACAACCCCCCCTCTTTCAGCCTACATTTTAGTGAGGAGTCGTTGCTCCGCTGTTCCTGCGTTCATTATAATCACTGCCCTGTTGAGACAGGTGGGAGGTGCCCAGCTGTTCCAAAAATATTGGCATTGCTGCCAAAGATGTTACTTCCTCAAGTAAAGCCTATGACCCTCTACTCAGCAGCCCTGTACTTTTGGGACATACATTCTCTTTTTATTATATAAAAACAAGGTCAGACACCGTTAAACCCGCCTGGACCAGGGTAGTCATAATATGCCTTACAATGGTCCAGTCGGACTCCTTCGTCTTATTACCGCATAAAATACTCCAGGATAATGGAGTTAATTAAACAATGGGTTCAGTCACATCTGTGACAACTACTAAAAGGGTCAACCTAACATACAATATATTTCTCACATCAGACACATTGATGCATCAAAGTAAAGGTAGTGCAGACAACAAAGCACTCATAAAAAGTTTGAAGATTATTTACAGAATCACACAAAAAACTAGTGGCGCCCAAGGCTGGTGTATTTTTCCCAAACATCAAGAATCCTGCCATCTGATCTTCAAGGTAAACTTACTGAATTAATCCTATTGCAACCACGGGTGTGGTGTTGACGTTTCGACCCGGTAATCAATTGGTGGGTCTTATCAGGGCACAAGTTATCTGTCTAGGCAACCAATGTGGATGAAGTGTTGTGTTCACAAGAAAAGGTAGGACACATTCATTGAGGCACTACCGATTTGAATGTGGGCACAGCTTCTTTCCACTTGAGGACGAGACGCAGGTGGAATCACATTGCGCTCTCCCTTAACTCCATAAATTCATTACCCTCTGCAGATACATTGCTAGCTTATGTGTTTATGTATGTGGTATTTATGTAGTGCAAACCTATCTGAAACGCACAGAGGCAAAGGTACCTAAAAGTCATCCCATCCTGTAAGTACGTTTAAAGTCTTGTGCTGACTCTGCCACTGGCTCCCAGCAGTGAGGTCACTTCCTCCCTGTCAGCAGCAAGAGAGTAGCTCATGGGTGTACATGTTTCTATAATCTGGTTTTGAACACACCCTCAGTTGACAGTCAAGTCCAAATTAAAGATTGGTTATAATAAGCCCTAAGAATGGCTACATCCCTTACACCTCTCACTATGGGCACCCAGGATGAGGGAAGCACCAGCAGCGTTTAGTCCCCAAGTGTTCTCTGAGCAGCTGGTTGTACCGCGAGGAGGGGTCGAGGGATAGGTCAGTTATGGTTGACGGGTGGGCCGCAAGGCTATTTAGAAGAGGGGGAAGAATGGTTCTGTTACTTTCTGCCTTTTACAGCCCTCCAGGAGTTCATTTAGGTAGGAAGCATTTTATCACCTTTTTCCAGGGTTTTAAGTGGGATGAAAAAACTGCGAGGGGGTCTCTCAAAGGGGTGTGGCCGATGTAATTAGGGCGTGGCTTAAAACAAGTAAGCTAGAAAACTGTCCTTAGCATAGTGTGCTGCCCGACTGGTCATTTGCTGTTTCTGTCATTGCATCCAGATATATAATTCAACAGGTGACAATACACCTGCAGCAAGCCAGCAGTATTGGCTTTGCCAATGGTGGTTAGTTGCATAAGATAAATAAGCAACAACTATGGCGTTGTTGTATATAATATTGAAAATGCTTCCGTTGTGAAATGAGCATTCTGTGAAAGAAATATAACCAGTCTCTTTGAAGTTACGTCAAAGGCAGTGAAGGGTGGGGCTGCTGCAGAGGTAAGATTTTTCTTTCCATCCTGAGGGCCAGGGCAAGAATGGAAAGCCCGATAGGCAGGGGTGGCTGCTTTGGAACGGGGGGGGGGGGTGGGGGGGGGTGGATAAAAATTAATTAAATAAATAATTAAACTTGCCTTTGCTGTTGCATGCCTCTGCTCTGTCCTCCCTCTGCTGGCAGCGACGGAGGCATCCAGGCTCCCACACTCTCGCAGCCGATCGCTACACTGCATCAGCTGTGTCGTGATTGGTCTGAGCGGCCTGTTTGGCCACACAGGCAGTGCCAGGGAGCCTGGGCATGTCCTGCATCAGGCTGCGCAACACAGTCAGGTGGAAAACATACTAAGTGCGCATGACAGTTTGACCGGCCCCAGAGGTCTGGCCAAACAGTCATGGGCACTTAGGGAGTGCAAACAACTCCTCAATCTGCTCAGCCCGGCACGCCCCGACTTGGCTCCAGTTCTGCACAGAGAACTAAAGTGATAATAACATCATGTTATTATCATTTTACTTTTATTTTTTGCCCTGCTCAAATATCAGTGGGGCGACGCTCCTCCGCCTTAGCAGGGGAGCCGCCACTGCCGATAGGAACCAATCTCAGCACCTGCCTTTTAAAACTGCTGGTGCTCAGCTCCCGCAGGACCCGGCCCACTTAAAGCCCTTACCTTTCCATCGTTTAGGAATACCATAGTGGATTTGGTTGACTTTTTTGGGTATAGATAGGCTGTGATTGTGTCTGTTATCAGAGTACCGCACAGGTGGTATGGGTCGGTTTGCCACAGTGTGGGTCTAGCCAATCCCGAAGAAGGGATATGGATTTAGGAAATGGGGCAGCTCAGAAAGTGCAGGGGCCGAAGGTTAGCAATGATATGTAGTGTGAGTGGATTGGTAGGGAAGATTCCATGGGTGAAGACCGGTGGCATAGCAAGGGGGAGACGGTCCGCCCAACGCTGCACGACTGTTTGTGGCGGTGGAACTCACCCCCCCTTACCTGCAGCCGTCGCAGGGTGGCAAGCACATAATGATTTACACCCCCTCCCCCCTTACCTGCAGCTGTCGCAGGGTGGCAAGCACATAATGATTTACACCCCCCTCCCCCCTTACCTGCAGCTGTCGCAGGGTGGCAAGCACATAATGATTTACACCCCCCCTCACCTGCAGCTGTCGCAGGGTGGCAAGCACATAATGATTTACACCCTCTCCCCCCCTTAACTGCAGCTGTCGCAGGGTGGCAAGCACATAATGAGTTACACCCCCCTCCCCCATTACCTGCAGCTGTCGCAGGGTGGCAAGCACATAATGATTTACACCCCCCTTACCTGCAGCTGTCGCAGGGTGGCAAGCACATAGGGGCATATGTATCAACATCACCATTTGCGATTCTCAAATAGCGATTTTTAAAGAATTGCTATTTGAGAATTGCAAAACGGGATGTATTTAAAAAATTGCAAACTTTTTGCGATTTCTTAAAATTCCTTAATTGCGATTAGCAAATTGCGAAATTGCAATTAAGGAATACCTGCCCATTCATTTCTATGGGCCAGGAGACCCATAGGAATGAATGGGAAGTAATTCTCAAATTGCGAATCGCAATTTGCTAATCGCAATTTGAGAATAATTTCAAAGGTGCAAGGGTGTCATGATGACACCCTGATGCACCCCTGAAATGAGCATGTGTGTGCATATGGCGCACATACATGCCCTAATGGCATGTATGAGTGCCACGTGGCACTTTGTAAAATTCAAAAAAGTGCATTTTGAAAGGAAATCGCAAATTACCACCAACTGGAAGTTGGTGGTAATTTGCGATTTCTTAAGGATAAATCGCACAACTTGGGTGCTTTTTACATATCATTTAAGAAATCGCAATTTGCGATTTCTTAAATGCTTACGCAAAATTAAGAAATCGCTAAATTAGCAATTCCTTAATTTTGCGATGGGATTTGGCTCATACATCCCGATTACCGATTTTTTAATCGCAAACGCTGTTATTTTGCGAATCGCAGCGTTTGCGATTAAAAAATCGTTTGATACTTATGCCCCATAATGATTTACACCCCCCCTTACCTGCAGCTGTCGCAGGGTGGCAAGCACATAATGATTTACACCCCCTCCCCCCTTACCTGCAGCTGTCGCAGGGTGGCAAGCACATAATGATTTCCACCCCCTCCCCACTTACCTGCAGCTGTCGCAGGGTGGCAAGCACATTATGATTTACACCCCCCTTACCGGCAGCTGTCGCAGGGTGGCAAGCACATAATGATTTACACCCCCTTACCTGCAGCTGTCGCAGGGTGGCAAGCACATAATGATTTCCACCCCCTCCCCACTTACCTGCAGCTGTCGCAGGGTGGCAAGCACATTATGATTTACACCCCCTCCCCCCCTTACCTGCAGCTGTCGCAGGGTGGCAAGCACATAATGGTTTCCACCCCCTCCCCCCTTACCTGCAGCTGTCGCAGAGTGGCAAGCACATAATGATTTACACCCCCTCCCCCTTACATGCAGCTGTCGCAGGGTGGCAAGCACATAATGATTTACACCCCCCTCCCCCATACCTGCAGCTGTCGCAGGGTGGCAAGCACATAATGATTTACACCCCCTCCCCCCTTACCTGCAGCTATCGCAGGGTGGCAAGCACATAATGATTTCCAACCCCTCCCCCCTTACCTGCAGCTGTCGCAGGGTGGCAAGCACATTATGATTTACATCCCCCTCCCCCCTTACCTGCAGCTGTCGCAGGGTGGCAAGCACATAATGATATCCACCCCCTCCCCCCTTACCTGCAGCTGTCGCAGGGTGGCAAGCACATAATGATTTACACCCCCTCCCCCCTTACATGCAGCTGTCACAGGGTGGCAAGCACATAATGATTTACACCCCCCTTACCTGCAGCTGTCGCAGGGTGGCAAGCACATAATGATTTCCACCCCCTCCCCCCTTACCTGCAGCTGTCGCAGGGTGGCAAGCACATAATGATTTACACCCCCTTCCCCCCCTTACCTGCAGCTGTCGCAGGGTGGCAAGCACATAATGATTTACACCCCGTTCCCCCCCTTACCTGCAGCTGTTGCAGGGTGGCAAGCACATTATGATTTACACCCCCTCCCCCCTTACCTGCAGTTGTCGCAGGGTGGCAAGCACATAATGATTTCCACCCCCTCCCCCCATACCTGCAGCTGTCGCAGGGTGGCAAGCACATAATGATTTCCACCCCCTTCCCCCCCTTACCTGCACCTGTCGCAGGGTGGCAAGCACATAATGATTTACACCCCCTTCCCCCCCTTACCTGCAGCTGTCGCAGGGTGGCAAGCACATAATGATTTACACCCCCTTCCCCCCCTTACCTGCAGCTGTCGCAGGGTGGCAAGCACATAATGATTTACACCCCCTTCCCCCCCTTACCTGCAGCTGTCGCAGGGTGGCAAGCACATAATGATTTCCACCCCCTTCCCCCCCTTACCTGCAGCTGTTGCAGGGTGGCAAGCACATAATGATGTCCACCCCCTCCCCCTTACCTGCAGCTGTCGCAGGGTGGCAAGCACATAATGATTTACACCCCCTCCCCCTTACCTGACGATGTCGCAGGGTGGCAAGCACATAATGATTTACACCCCCTCCCCCCTTACCTGCAGCTGTCGCAGGGTGGCAAGCACATTATGATTTACACCCCCTCCCCCCTTACCTGCAGCTGTCGCAGGGTGGCAAGCACATTATGATTTACACCCCCTCCCCCCCTTACCTGCAGCTGTCGCAGGGTGGCAAGCACATAATGATTTCCACCCCCTCCCCCCTTACATGCAGCTGTTGCAGGGTGGCAAGCACATAATGATTTACACCCCCTCCCCCCTTACCTGCAGCTGTCGCAGGGTGGCAAGCACATTATGATTTACCCCCCCCCTTACATGCAGCTGTCGCAGGGTGGCAAGCACATAATGATTTACACCCCCCCCCCCCTCCACCTCACCTGCAGCCCTGCAGGCAGCAAACACAGGGATAGCCGAGGGAGCCAAAGGTCTCGCTTTGCCACTGATAAAGACCTAATAAGTGTGGATTGTGGTGTGAAAAGGGCCTGGGTGAAATATAAATTGCATTGGCATAACTCATGGAATTTCAGGAACTTCACCTTCGTCTTCTCATTATGATTAACACCCCCTCCCCCCTTACCTGCAGCTGTCGCAGGGTGGCAAGCACATAATGATTTCCACCCCCTACCCCCTTACCTGCAGCTGTCGCAGGGTGGCAAGCACATAATGATTTCCACCCCCTCCCCCCTTACATGCAGCTGTCGCAGGGTGGCAAGCACATAATGATTTACACCCCCTCCCCCCTTAACTGCAGCTGTCGCAGCGTGGCAAGCACATAATGATTTACACCCCCTTCCCCCTTACCTGCAGCTGTCGCAGGATGGCAAGCACATTATGATTTACACCCCCTCCCCCCTTACCTGCAGCTGTCGCAGGGTGGCAAGCACATTATGATTGACACACCCTCCCCCCTTACCTGCAGCTGTCGCAGGGTGGCAAGCACACTATGATTTACACCCCCCCCCCTTACATGCAGCTGTCGCAGGGTGGCAAGCACATAATGATTTACACCCCCTCCCTCCACCTCACCTGCAGCCCTGCAGGCAGCAAACACAGGGATAGCCGAGGGAGCCAAAGGTCTCGCTTCGCCACTGATAAAGACCGAATAAGTGTGGATGGTGGTGTGAAAAGGGCCTGGGTGAAATATAAATGGCATTGGCATAACTCATGGAATTTCAGGAACTGCACCTTCGTCTTCTCATAATGACGCCACCACGCTACGCCCATAATTAATTACGCCACCATGTGCAGAAACATTATAGTGCATGAATGCTGTAACAATGCGAACAACCAGAACTCGAGTAATTGTTCACGGCAATTGAGTATTTCGTGATTTTTTTGCATGAAATGCATCCCTACACCAAAAATCGACAGGACGCCTTTTGTGCTACACTATAGTCCTAAATTACAGACATGAGCGGTGTTAAATGACTAGTAATGCGACGCCATTTCCTCAAAATTTCACATAATTACGAGAAAGCAAAGGCCGCAGATTTCACACACCTCTAATATGAAGAGGGCAAAGGGGAGCAGATTGGGTAATCGGAGAGCTTTAAGGGCGGGGGCTGTTAGGTTTACAAATTGTTTTAGTCGTTCGAGGTTCTTTGTCTTTGTTTGAAATGTATTTTACTCCAGACCTGTCCTCATAAAGTGGCCTTTTCTGCTGATTATGGGCCAGAGGTCAATGGCGCCGCCTCGCCCATGTGCTGGTCTTGTTCAAGTCATGCAAAGGTACAACTTTCCATCGGAGAACTCTTACGGTTCATTAATGCGCGGTAACCGCCTCCCTTCTGTTTGAAGAATTTTTCAATAATTTCTGCATACCTTCCAAATTTTAAGCACAGTGAAAAACAATCCAGAGGGCTCTTTGAGCTGCCTCGTACAACGCAGAGACAGATTAAAGTGAGAGGGCTGAAAATGCGAAAATGTCCCAGAACAGCATTCCTGCTGGTTTCATGGACAGGTCGAGCTGGTGTGTTTACCAGTCGAGCCATCCAGGAGTGAGGTCTGTGAATGAATGTATTTGTCATCAGTGCACAGCGATCAGCCTCTGCTCCCCTGCTGACCCTCTCCACGCAGCCCCCCAGGAGAGGTAATCTGCCAGGTATGCAACCAATGCAAGGTAATTAGAGCAGAGACTTACCGCCTGGGTTGCCCGGAGACTGAGGATTTTTTTTGTTAGGGGAGGGCTTAAAATACCCCCTCCCACTTTAACCTGTATGTTTTTTAGATCAGCAGACTATGGGGAGAAAGGACAGGTTTGTTCCAAACACAAGGTTAGATGACACCAAGAAAGCAGCGCCACAACTGGGTGCATTAGCACTTCGAGGAACTACATCCCACCCTGAACCTCCGGGACATATTAATTTATCATGCATTCATTCATAATTATTAGACTAGCTCGGAGGGTACAAGACTCCTCATCCACACGAGGGGGCTTATTTACAAGCACATTGCACCACTGGTGTGTCGCTTTTTGGACGCACCGACGGCGCTGTTTGCCTGCCCATATTTACAAGGCCACGTACAGTCACCCCGCATGGCTTTTCATGGCCTTGTAAATATAGCCCCCTTTCATGCATTACTCTGCTTGAAAGGGGCATTTCATGGGTGTTGCTGCGGGTGTTCACACGCAACATCCACGGAACCTGGCACGTTCTCATATTTCCAAGGTTACGCAAACCTGGGAATGCGTCAGATTCCTACGTCTCCCCAGGCAAAGTGTGAGGGCGGCTTAATCAGGAGGATTACCTTTATTTCTCCCCGTTTTTCCTTTTTCTATGTGTGCTGCACGCACAGAAAGAGGAACACACCTCTCGTGATTGTGAGCTGGAAGATGTCCGTTCCTCCTGCACAAGAACAGTCACCCCTGCAACGCAGACACCCGTGTACCATGGTGCAGGCGTGCCCATGTTGGCGCATGGCAGTCCATTGTGCACCAGTGCAGGGGAAAAGGAAAGGAATGCGCTGTATCTTGTCGACACGGTTCATTCTGCCCTTTTCTTTGGATGTACGGCAGCGCAGCAGGAAAGCTTGCTGCGCTGCGCTGCCCTGCCTCAAAATATTGCAAAGGCGGCCCAAGATTTCTCTGCCAAGAGCTGACGCTGGGAGGGTTCAAGAAGCGCCGCCCCCTGGGAAACGCCACCGTAGGGAACAATGTAACCTGAAAAGCTGCAGCTTTCTGCCCAGGCAGCTAGAAGCCATGGAACGGGCAAACGCTGCGCTACTTAAAAAAACAAAAAGAACAGCATGACAACATTTCTTGAATTCATTCTCCTCCGCATGCGACTGTGACTCAACCGTAGACTGGAAATTCTTAGAAGGCCTGCTTGTGGTGTGCACCGCGAGGCCATCATTTCAAGTTGCCAAGAGCACTATGTGACTGCAGGTATTCCCGTGTCTCCAGGCTCTGAATTATTGTGTCCTGAAACTCTGGGCCTGATAACTTCAGGGTCCAGAGACTTGTGAGAAGTTGTGGGGGCTGTGGACAGCTGCAGCATCTGGCCTTCGTCTAACCCCATAATTCACAATGTGAAAGCAGAAAAGGCTTTTCGGGGGTGGGTGCCCTATATGGGTGTGGGGGTGTTGACCCCCCTACTGGGAGCCCCCACAGGCCGAGAGACTCGTTATTAAATGAAAACGTACCTGTTCTGTCACTCCGTTTTTCCTCTAGGGGTGGGGCTTCAGCACTCTCCTCATTGGAGGACCAGGACCAGCTGAGGTCATGGAAACAGGACTGCGCATGTCCGATTGGTCGGTGTTTTCATCATGGCAGCCTATTACGCGCAGCTCAGGCTTCCACTCCCAATGCTACGAGGGAACTGACACAGCAGACACACAGCACCAGCAGTCTCCGACGGAACGTTGTGCGTGTCTGACCCAGAAAATCCTGGTGCTGCTTTTATGCTGTTTAGTACTAAAGGCAGCATGACAGCAACGCTTAGATTGGCTGGGAAGCTTCCCTCTGGAACCAGCATCTTTACATCCAGGCAGAGTGACGCGGGAGAAAAAGGTGTCATGGTAAGTTTCAGTTTGTTTATCACTCCATTGTTTTAATGATGGTACATGCTCTTCAAATAGACTGTGCCCTCTCACCTCTGCATTATCAATTCCATTTCGCAGCTATGCTGTACTTTAAAATGGAATTTGTGTTGTAGTGCACATTCTATTTATAAAGAATTTATAGATATTTATAAATATATTTCCCTTTTACGCGCCCCACCACTTTCAAAGGCCTTCTGCCGCCACTGCTTTCCCCAGCTGAAGTAAAAGAAACTGCGCCCTCCTGCCCCCCTCAAATCGTCCAGAGACGACAAAAAAAGAAAAAAGCCCCCACAAGAATTACAAGCTGCCCAAGTAGGTGGTAACCATGTGAAGATTTACGCCCATTATTTTATCTAGCAGATTTAACAATGTGAGGCATTGGACCCCGTAATCCCATGTTTGCATGTTATTCTCATAACGGGGGGGGGGCTCATAATCCTTGTTAACCTAACGAGGTCCTGGCCAGTAACATTAATTACAGCCATGGTATCTTGTGCAAACATCTCCAGATCTTATCCAAAAATCCAACGTTAACTACATGGCTCGTTATCACCCAAGAAGAAACCGCTGCCACCATAGAGTCCCTCCACTCAGGAGCCCCATCGGGTGTCTGCCCCTACACCGCCTACTCCAAAGGACTGCGACGCATCAGCAGCGCGCTCACACCCATTCTGAACGCCTCCACCTCTTCCTTCATCTTTCCAGACACTTGGAGACAAGCAACTTTTCCAATTGCTGAAGAAACCCTTCGTTGACACTTCAGCACTCGCCAACTACAGACTGACCTCCTTGCCACCATTCCCGGCCGAGGTCTTTGAGAAAATCATCAACAGATGCCTCACCGAGGGCTTTATTTATGAAGGCCTTGTGAAACCTTTTCACTGCCATTGCATCACTTTTCATGATGCATCGGCGGCTCAAACAACGTGCCACGTTGCGCCACATTTACAAGGTGACGCATCTACGGAAATGCATCACCTTGTAAAGCGATGCGCCACATTAGACCTGCGCCAGGTATAATGTATGCAGGGTGGCCATTTGTACGTAAAAAAGGGTCGTAGAAGTGTTGCAGTCAAATCTATGAGATTTCACTGCGACACTTCTAGGATGCCATTGCGTCAAAACCTTACAGCTGCCTCATGGCAGGCATAAGGGTGATGTAGTGCCATAGGGACAGGCCTACCCCATGCATAGCTGGAGTTGCGTCATGCTTGCGACGCAAGTACAGCAATGCGTGACTTTTCCACCGACAGATACGTCAGGATTTCTGACATATCTGTCATTCCTTGCGGCATGGAGCACCATACATTGAATACGGCGCATCCATCATGTCGTTAGGAGGGCACAGTGAAAACTGTTGCATCGCTGTTTTCTCGCAGCGATGCAACAGTTTTCACAAATGAGGTCCGAATGCTTAATGACTAACAGCTTCTCAACACCAGTCAGTCTGGTTTCAGACCCAATCACAGCACAGAATCTGCCCTCATCGCCACCACAGATGACATCAGCATGACTCTGGATAGAAGAGACACGGCGGTACTGATCCTCCTGGACCTCTCCGCAGCATTTAACATGGTCTCCCACTCAATACTCATACATGACATTGGAATCCAAGGACACGCCCTCCAATGGATCTGCTCCTTCCCAACTGGAAGTTCCCAGTCAGTTAGTCTGCCACCGTACACCTCAGATGCCCGCAACCTCATCTGTAGGTCTTCCGCAAGGATAATCTCTGAGCCCAACCCTCTTCAAGGCATACATGATCTCTCTAGGCAGCATCATCTGCCCTCATGACATCAATGTCCTCTCCTACGCCGATGGCACACAACTCATTCCCTCCTTCAGGGACCAGACGCCAGGTACCCAAATCAAGGTAAATTCCTGCATGGCTGAAATTGTCCACTGATAAAAACCAAATTCATGTTCTTTAGATAGAGCACTTCACCGTGGGCCTCCACCTGCTATCCAACGGAACCAGGACCGACACTCATCCTCCCCACCATGCCAAGAATGTTGGGATCATCTTCGACAGCAAACTCGACATGACGACCCAAGTCAACACCGTCGCCGCCTCATGCTTCCATACCCTAAAAATGCTGAGGAATATTTTCAAATTGCTCCCAGTCAGCACTCAAAAAACTGTCTCGCATGATCTGGTCACAAGCTAGCTGGACTGAGGGAACACCCTCTATGCCAACAAAAAACTCATCGGAAGGATACAGGCCATTCAAAACTTGGTGACCAGAATCACTATCAGCCTCCCATGCTGCACTCACATCACACCACCCCTGAAAGAGCTCCACTAGCTGCCCATTCACATACATATGCAATTTAAACTCCTCAGCTACACTTTCAAGGCACTACAAAACACCTCAACAATGGCATCAGCTTTCACAAACCTTCAAGAAACCTCCGCTCGTCCGGACTACTACTTACAGACATCCCACACATATGCAAAACTAGATCCAGGGGTAGAGACTTCTCCTCCATTGCTTTCAATGCATGAAACAACCTGCCAGTGTACACACCAGCCTCTTCTCACTTCTTGAACTCTGAAAGAAGTCGAGGACCTGGCTTTTCGAGTAGGTCCAATAGGCCTTACGTGTGCCTAGACGCACACCTTCAGCATATCAGAAGAAGCGTGAATATGTGGACTCCGGCCCCAGATTCTTTCCGCTCAATGAATTGCAATATATGTGGTAACCCCATTAACCGCACATATTGCAAGGATGATTGGTGCAGTTTGTGTGATGAGCAGCACACACCCTGCAACCTTCACTAGTACATTTAGGCAGGTGAAACCTCTTGTAAATAATGTCTGTGGGAAAAGTGATTGGTGAAAAAGGGGCCCTACAGATTTTAGTGAAAAAAGTATCAAAATCTACGTCATTCCCCATTTTCAGACAAGGATCATAAATCTGTGCTGTTTATTGCTTCCAATGATTTTCAATCCCTGAGGAGTCAGGATACATCATTTGCAGTAAAGATTGCAGCGCTTCCAGGCTGACCACAACGCTGGCCGAGGGGAAGCACAAGTCACACAAGAAGCAGGAACGCTTTCTGGCTCACTGGTTCCTAATGAATGTCAAGAAAGTGAGAGTCAGCTAGGACCAGGATTTGTCAACCGCTGTCCTGGTGAGAATGTGTTGGAATAGATGGAATGCTTCAAGAATGGCTGCCGCTGGTAATGGGGGGCTTCAGTTGTCTGGAGAGGGGTGTGGCAGGGCTTTCTGGGGGGCTTTGTTCTTCTGGGGCTCCGTCAGCAGCGATTTGCATGGAGTTTGGTCCTATCTGTAGAGGCACAGCGAGCAGAACACGATAGAATGGCAGATGGGGGAGACTCACTTGAGCATCACAACTTTCACTTTCGGTGCCCAGTGTTGGACATGGCCTTTTTAGGGGAATGTCCCCGAACTTGTAGCTTTTTTCTACCTCCTAGTCTTCACCTACTCTGTGCTAATGACCCTAGGACTCGGAGTCTGTTCTCACTGTACTGCAGAGGGAAGATACAAGAACCCTTACCTCACGGGGTAGGAGCGGGGTTCTCGCATGATGAGTTTAGGTGTCGTTCCCGGGGGTGCCCTATGCCAGGGTACACCATATACCCAGGGCAGTTAGTGAGTCGGTGAACGTAGCATTGATCATATCCTACACGACTCGCTTGCCCATCTCTTACTCATGTTGGCGTCACCACTGGTGAGCCAACCAGCAGTGGGCCTCCCCTACCACTGGGGCGGCCCTAGTGCAGGTCCCAAGGGGTGAAACTAGGGATAGGCGAGTGGTCGGTGGGGGCCCGTGCTGGACCGCTGCCTGAACATGGGAGGACCACTAGGTGGCGTCACCCTACCCCAGAGGTCAGTCCTCCTCAATGGGACACCTTCCAAGGTTGCCAAGGCCCCTTTGTGGCCGTAGGGCCAGAGACTTTACCCGCTGTGGGTGCAGCGTGGAAGGGCGCACACCCTTCCTATGTCCTGTAGGAAGCCGTGCATAGCTGAGGAGGTGAAATGGATGGTCTGCCTGTCATGACAAAGTGGTGGGCGAGCTAGCATTAAAGTTGTGCTGGGCCCGTGTCCAGCCTCCTAGTGCCAGTCGGCCTTAGCCCATGCACCAGGGATGTTTCTTGGCCCCTCCAAGAGCCTGCCGAGATGGGTCAGTGTGTGCAGTGGCGCTACGGAAGTGCTAAGTGTGAATCTGGACTTCCAATTGTCAGCTGGTTCATGCACGGACCCCACGGGTGTCCTGGAGACCCAGGCCACCGGCCAGCCACAGCAAGCCATTGTGCACTGGTTCTCGTGTGGAGTCTTAAGGCTCCAGGCCATTTCCCATTGTACTGCAGCATTAAAGTGCATGCATCCTTCCCACACATGGAAGTGGTCGGGACATGATGTTTGTAAACGTAGTTCAGGCCTGCCATTGCGGCCTGGGTGTGCACTTACACCTGGTGGGCGCACTCACATGGACTGTGTGTTTCAAACATGTGTTGGACCTGCAATAGCAGGTCTGTGAGCGTGCCTTTGCGCACATACTCCGGTTGTTCCGCAGCAAGCCCGGTCCATCCTGAGTGGTCTTTCGCCTCCACTAGGATGGAAGATGAAGGGCTGGGCAGGCACCTACGGGTATTTTGCTGCCCAGATAGGAAGGAAGACCAACGAGGGTCCCCGTAAATTAGCCTAGGAAAGTGGTCGCCCGTATCTTAAACTGCACTAAGGGATTCCAGTGGTGCAGCCGCGTGATGTTTCCTATCAATAGATTTGCTAGGCCATGCCCATTCCAGTAGTAATGGTGGCCTTGGCATATTTCGCGTGGAAATGCCACTTATGGGAAGTGGGCATTTCTATCCATCAAACTCTTTGTGTGCCATGGTATCTGGCACCTGTCAACACTGGAGGAGCGGGGGAAGCCCATCTGGGCATTCCCCAGCGACATCCATAAACCATTGGGAATGCAACTGAAATAGCCAATCTCTGCCAATCACAGGCCGGGTGGATTATATGGAGGGGGAAATTGTGATATCTGGCCTCTGGGGCCAGATCACGGCCTCCATAAAGATAGAGGTCTCAATTCCACAGCCGCATTGCAGACAGGACAGAAATCTAGGGGACACATCTATGGTTCAAAAGAATAAACTTTGAACACTCCCCCAACTTCAAAGGCCCAATGGCGTATAACTACCCAGTGCACTCCACCGAGGAGAGAGATCCGCTTGTCGGTGTAGGAGAGTAGGATCTGCTTCTTGTGGTTATCCCCACTTTTTGCTGATTTTTCACTGTTTTCGTCTTAGATTGGCTGGGATCCTGCCATCCAGGACCCCAGCCTAGCTGCTTTCTCCTCTAAATTGATTGCATGTACTTTAGATACACTCCAGATTGGATTCTGGGGTACCCTCATAGGCCCCTAGTATATGGTATAGTATGTACCTAGGGCATAGGTACCCCAGAGGCCTCTCAGGGGCTGCAGCATGTATTATGCCACCCCTGGGAGACCATTCAAAACGACACAACAGGTCTGCTACAGCAGCCCATGTAAGGTGGTGCATGCACCCCTTACTTAGATATAGGTTCAATATATCTACTCCATACCACTGCACATATAAACCTATCAGTCACCCCTATGGCAGGCCTTATCAATCCTGATGGCAGGGTGCTGGGTTTTATGTGAGAGGGTGCAACTGCATGAGCAAAGCCCCTCGGCAGCCTTCAGAACCTAAGTGCATTATAACCTCACAGTAAATGGTAACTTTAAAACAGCTGCATGGAAACATGTTGTGTTTGGTGTCAAACACCTTGGAATCATACCCCCACACCAGTAACTGGTGTGGGAGGTATGATTCCACCCTCCTAGAGGGAGAAATATGACAACACCGGTACACCCAGCACCAGCTTTTTTGACCCTGGCATCACAAAATGGATGCTGCCAGCCACAGACACTAGTCTGCCTTCCTGCTGCTAGACGAAACTCCGGCAGAGGAATGCTGGACAATAGGTTTCCTGTCACAGGGAGGTGTGACCACCTCCCAGACAGGCTTTAGTATATTGGGGCTGGGTGGGTGCACTCTGAGAATGCTTTGATGTCTGCACTGGGGGCACATTTGGTGTCCCTGTGCTTAGTCCAGCTCAAACCAGTTGCAGGAGCCATTTGCTCCTGCTCTGGCACAAAACTGGACAAAGGACATGGGTGTAGCCACCCCTCTGTCCTGACCCTCCTATAGGTGGGTCCCCAGAGTTTGTCCCACCCCTTCCTTGGGTATAAAGTAGGAACCCCTGACTATAGGACTTTAGATTTATCAGGACGAAACTCTGCTACAGAAACCAAGTACTTCGACTATCTACACTACGCTGGATGACTGAAGAATCTCCCTTGGAGTAAAGGAGTTACTCCCGTGCAAGGCAGGCACCTAAAATGCATCTAACCGGTTTGCATCTACGCAGCTCCTGAGGACTCCGAAGATTTCTACAATGCAGGAGGTGGGTTCCCAAGGTCGCTGAGGTTGATCTGTGCTCTCAGCAATTCTGAGGCCTGCATCCCTCGTGGAAACCGTGCAACCCAAACCCCTGGGCACAGTGAACATTTGCAGCAGCATATACTTTTTGGTGACCACTGAGGCTGTGCTTTGGGCTACTTGTAGTCCTCACCCCGAGCAGTATTTCCACTGAAGATTTCTGGCCTACACTCCACAAGTGTTCCGTGGACTGGTATTTTGTGATTCGGCTCAAGGTCCCTTCGCGATCCTTGGTCCGTCAACCTGTGGGTGCCTGTGAAGGTAACTTTGACTTTCTGTAGGCTTTCCTAGTTGCTCCAGATGTGCCCTGACTCTCTATAGCTTGGAGAGTCCCCAGGACCTTTCTGGTCTTCACCAAAGCATCTTTCCTCTGCTCGCGTGGGTTGCAGTTGCCAAGGCTTGTTGGTGTTCAATATGGACGCTGACCCCCCAGCACTCGACATCTTTTGTGGGACAGCTCATCTCCAGACTTAGGTCATCTTCAACATCTCCTGGTCCCCGTGGCTGCATTGTCAAGCTTCACCTCTTCTCACCTGAAACACCCGACATTGGTGGGCATTCGTCTATCGTGCCCCTGGTCACTGTAAAGTGACCCAGACTCTGTTCCCTCTGCTTTCAGGTTCCTCTCAGCTCCAATACAGGCTTGGACCACACCGGACACTTCTCATCTTCCCGGTAGCAGCCCTTCTTTGCATCACGCCATTGAAATCAACAAGCGCTTCTGACACCACTTGACCCCTATGCAACCGGCTCTCCTAGGATAGGTAACACGGGTACCTCAGTACTCTTAAGGGTGCTGGCCTTAGAACCTTCTATTTTCCAAAGGGTTTGCTTGAAGTTCTCTCCTAAGTGTCCTTAATCTTTAAAATTCCAACCACGACTTTCCCATAGAGTTGTACGGAGCTCGCGGCTGTGTTCTCACACTGCACACGTCCTCCGTGGGTCCCCTGTGTCACTACTTTGGGTGGTTCCTTGGGGTCCCAGCGATTCTACTTGCTCTTGGCACTGTGTCTAGTCAAGTCGTGGTTGTTATACCACTTTCTTAGTATATGGTTGGGTCTCCCCCTGGAGCCCACTGAGGATTGTGCTATTTACTCTCGTTCTAGTGCTTTACTATTGTGTACCTTGTTCTCTAATCTCATAAAAAGGTTAGTAGAGAGTGTTTAGTAATAAATACATATATTTTATATATCCCTTGTGTGGTTCTCCTTTCATTTGGTCATTCAGGAGGTTATAATCTGGTAAAACAAGCTGCTTTACATTCCTTCGAGACTTAGCCTGAAGGCTGCTCTCCATAGCTACCACTAGGATAGCTTTCAATAAAGGTTGTCTTTAACCTAAACATCAATAAGGGTCATTTCGACTGGTGCAAGGTGCCAACTTTAACTAGTGGACAGCATATACCAGGCCAACTTCTCACATTGGTGTGCAGCGGTTGGGATTCAAGCTTACTATTGTTTTACCAGATAATCTCATTGAGTGACTAACTGAAAACCACTAAAGGTACTAGGTGCGTATAATTCAAGACTAGAATAAAGTAAGTTCTACTGAACATAGAGTTGGGTAAGCCAAGGGTCTAGCACACCCTTTCTCCAACTCAAGAGAGTTTAGTAGTTAGGTTAGGTAGGCGCCACACCACATAACACTAGTATGTCTTCTAGGCCAGAAGCCAGTGGGCCTCTGACAACTAAGTACAACCATATTCCATTCCAAGAATTGAAGACTATTTGTACAGGTAGGAAACTGAAGACAGGGACAAACCCCATAACTCAACGCCTCATAGAGGCTTTGCTTTTAGATGACCTCAGAAAGACCCCAGGGTCTGATGAGGCAGGCAAGTTGGGTGGGACAGCAGAAGAGGAAAGGCCAGGAGGTAAAAACCTCTGTGACCTGGACTCGGATGCTGGCCCGGAGGATCAAGATGATTCTAACCTGGACAATCCAATTCTTCCTGAAGGTGAGGGAGAAGAGCTCAGTGGCCCTCTCTTTACCCCACCTCGAAGGGTTAACAGTTTACCAAGAAGATCAAGATCTCCTTCTCGGAAATCTAATCATTCTGGTACTTCTGTAGGGATCTCTGTCTCTCATAGGACCTCTGCTCCTCATAAAAGGGAGTCCTCTTATGAGAAGAAGTGCCAACTGCTTGAGTTTGAGAGAGCTATGCTCAGAATCAAGAGAGAGCAATGGGCTTTAGATAGGAAATCCCTGGAGCTTCATAGAGCTTCTACAAAATGGGGGCTCGAGCTCCATGGTGGCAGCAACAGTGTCCTTAGAGGTAGAGAACATACTCATGACCATAGGAACCTGAACAAGATTGTCCTTCCCTATCAGAGTGGGGATGACATCCACAAATGGATAACTGCACTGGAGAGAGCCTGTAAAGTACATAAGGTCCCTCAGGAGCAGTGGGCAGCAATCCTATGGCTCTCCTTTGCAGACAAAGGTAGAGACAAGCTCCTCACTGTTAGAGAAGAGGATGCTGATAATTAGAAAGTCTTGAAGAGTGCTCTGATTGATGGGTTTGGCTTAACCACTTAACAATACAGGATTAAGTTCTGAGATGCCCAAAAGGCACAGACTCACGACTGGGTTAACTTTGTAGATTGTGCTACTAAGGCTCTGGAAGGCTGGTTACTTGGCAGTAAAGTGTGTGATTTTAAAGGATTGTACAATTTAATTATGAGGGAGCAAATCCTTAATAATTGTCAAAATCAGTTGGTGCATCAGTACCTGGTGGACTCTGATCTGACCTCTCCCCAAGAATTGGGCCAGAAGGCAGACACATGGGTCAGAACCAGGGTGAGTCAGAAGGTTCAGAAAATGTGGTGACTCCAAGAAGCAAGATTCTAAAAACTCTGATAAGGGTGGGGAGAAGGGTAAAGACCAGAAGCCTTCTCAAGGGCCCCAAAAATCTGCATCTGGTGGGGAGCCGCAATCATACAGGGGAAAAGGCAAGATGAAGCCATGGTGTCAAATCTGTAAACAGAAGACCTATTGGACAAGTGATTATAACAAGTCCAAGGACTCACCTCCAGCCACCATTGCTCCTAAGGCCCCCTAGTTCAGCTCCAAGTGGTGGTACTCAGAATAAGGGTGTAGTAGGGTTAACCCTGGGATCTGAGGTGGACTCTGGCCTAGTCAGAGGTCCTACTCAGGCTGTACTGATCTGGGATGAAGGCATGGATATTGCCTCCTTATTTGTTAGCCCCAGTAATCTGGGCAAATACAGAGAGAAGCCTTTGATAAATGGAAAAGAGGCCTTGGCTTTCAGAGACACAGGAGCAAGTGTCACAATGGTGACAAAAGATCTTATAGCTCCTGAGCAAATCATACTTGGTGAGATGTACCAAGTGACCAATGCTAGCAGTGTCAGGACAGACCATTCCTTGGCAGTTGTCAATTTCACCTGGGGAGGGGTAACTGGCCCTAAGAAGTTTGTGGTACGTGCAGAACTCCCTGTTGAATGCTTGTTGGGCAAGGATTTAGAAACTTCAGCTTGGGCTGAAGTGGAGCTCAGAACTCATGCAGAAATGTTGGGAATCCCTGCAGATGTGTTTGCTATGACTAGGTCAAAAGGCAAAAATGTCTAACACTGAACAGGCCCCGGATCCTAAAAAAATGGACCAGGTGCCTTCCAAGAGGAGGAGCAGTAGGGGTAAGGCAGTGTATTCCTCCCTGACTCAGAATACAGATTAGTCTCTTGAGGGAGATGATCTTAGTCCTGAAGAAGGAACTGTCCCAGAGGAGCTTGAACCTGATAAGGTTGAGTTCTTGGGGACAGGTGGCCCTTCCAGGGCAGATCTGAGCCAGGAGCAGCTAAGCTGCCCCTCTCTTGAACCCCTCAGGCAACAAGCTGCTGCTGACGCTGCTGGGAGTGCCACCAATGGGTCCCATATGATCCACTGGGATGATGGACTCCTTTACTCAAAGGGTAGAGACCCCAAGCCTGGTACCACCAGGAGGTTGGTTATACCTCTGAAGTTTAGGGGCTTCCTGTTGACACTAGCACATGACATCCCATTAGCAGGTCACCTAGGCCAAAACAAGTCTTGGGACAGAATTGTCCCTCACTTTCATTGGCCTCATATGTCTGAAGACACCAAGGAATTCTGTCGCTCCTGTGTCACCTGTCAAGCTAGTGGTAAGGCAGGTGCCACAATAAAGGTCCCCCTGATACCACTACCTGTGGTGGGGGTTCCCTTTGAGAGGGTTGGGATGGATATAGTCGGTCCCATGGATCCTCAAACTGCATCTGGGCACAGATTTATACTGGTGGTGGTGGACCATGCCACAAGGTACCCAGAGGCAATTCCCCTTAGAACTATCACAGCCTCTGTGGTGGCAAAGGCCCTCCTGGGAATCTTTTCCAGGGTGAGTTTTCCTAAGGAGATAGTATCAGACAGAGATGCAAACTTCATGTCTAGTTACTTGACTGCTATGTGGAAGGAGTGTGGAGTAAATTACAAATTTACCACCCCTTATCACCCATAATACAATGGGTTAGTTGAAAGATTCAACAAAACCCTCAAGGGCATGATTAAAGGTATCCCAGAAAAGCTTAGGCGCAGATGGGACATACTTTTGCCCTGTCTTCTCTTTGCCTACAGAGAGGTTCCTCAGAAGGGGGTTGGTTACAGCCCAATTGAACTTCTGTTTGGACATCCAGTTAGGGGTCCATTGTGTCTAGTGAAGGAGGGATGGGAGTTACCTCTCAAACCCCCTAAACAGGATATTGTGGACTATGTACTTGGTCTCCGCTCCAGGATGGCTGAGTTCATGAAGATGGCAACTAAAAACCTTGAGGCTAGCCAGGAATTGCAAAAGGCATGGAATGACCAAAAGGCTGTGCTGACTGTTTACCAGCCAGGGCAGAAAGTATGGGTGTTGGAGCCTGTGGCCCCAGCAGCCCTCCAAGACAAATGGAGTGGCCCCGATACAATAATTGAGCAAAAGGGAGAGGTTACCTACCTGGTGGACCTTGGAACTCCCAGGAACCCCATAGGGTGCTCCATGTCAACAGGCTCAAACCCTATGTTGACAGGGCTGACATGGGCTTCCTCATGGCTACTGATGAAGGACAGGAGGAAGAGAGTGATCCACTCCCTGACCTGCTCTCACAGAACCCTGATGATGGTTCAGTTGATGGTGTAGCCTTGGCAGGCAGCCTCACTGTCCAGCAGCAAACTGATTGCAGAAAAGTTCTCAATCAATTTAGACATATGTTTTCACTGACTCCAAGTCAAACTACCTGGTGCACTCATGAAGTGGACACTGGGGACAGCCTGCCTGTTAAAAAAAAAAAAATTACAGGCAACCTGACCACGTCAGGGACTGCATCAGGACTGAAGTCCAGAAGATGCTGGATTTGGGAGTTATTGAACCCTCAGATAGCCCTTGGGCCAGTAGTCTTAGTACTTAAACCTCACACCCAGAATGGTAAGTGAGAGATGAGATTGTGTGTTGACTTCAGGGGTCTCAATGCAGTCACTAGGACTGATGCCCATCCAATCCCTAGGGCAGATGAGCTTATAGATACTTTGGCCTCAGCCAAGTTTCTGAGCACATTTGACCTAACAGCTGGCTACTGGCAAATCAGATTAGCTGATGATGCAAAGCCAAAGACAGCATTTTCTACTCCTAGTGGGCACTACCAATATGTGGTGATGCTCTTTGGTTTGAAGAATGCACCTGCCACTTTTCAAAGGTTGGTGAATAAAGTCCTTACAGGCCTGGAAGCCTATAGTGCTGCTTATCTTGATGATATTGCTGTCTGTAGCTCCACCTGGGAGGATCACCTGCTCCACCTGAGAAATGTTTTAGAGGCTCTGCAGAAAGCAGGCCTCACTATCAAGGCCACCAAGTGCCAGATAGGGAAGAGTCAGGTTGTATACCTGGGCCACCTTGTGGGCGGAGGCCATTTTTAACCATTGTAGAGCAAAATCCAGACCATCATGGACTGGGTTGCTCCAACCACCCAGACTCAGGTCAGAGCTTTCTTGGGCCTGACTGGGTACTATAGGAGGTCTGTCAAAGGTTATGGATCCATAGTGACCCCTTTGAATGACTTCACTTCCAAAAGAATGCCAAAGAAAGTTCAGTGGACAGTTAGCTGTCAAAAGGCATTTGATGACCTGAAGCAGGCCATGTGCACTGCTCCCATTCTGCAAAGTCCTGACTATTCCAAACAATAATTGTCCAAACAGATGCATCTGAGTTGGGGTTAGGGACTGTGTTATCACAATTGAATGATGAGGGTCAGGATCAGCCAGTAGCTTTTATTAGCAGAAGGCTGACCCCCAGAGAGAGGATTGGACAGCTATTGAGAGGGAGGCCTTTGCTGTGGTTTGGGCTCTGAAGAAGCTGAGGCCATACTTGTTTGACACTCACTTCATTGTTCAGAGAGACCATAAGCCCCTTGTGGAAGTTGGTCTCTCTGATAAAGAAGTCCAGAAGCGGCTGGTTAGAAGGAAGAGAGACTTTATTCAGTAGCAGTAATCATTGAGACCCCATCCAGCAGCAAGACAGGAATAACTACATCAACAGGTTTGAACAGTTCTAGGCAACCTTCACCACATTCCAGAACCTGGTGTCAGTGGCTGACAAGAAGGCTGAGGACACTACACCACCTCCCCCTACATAAGCAAACAAAACATTAACATAAGAGAGACGTACCAATAGGAAGGGGAATGTTGAAGGGACAGGGATAAAGGAAAAACAGTTAAACACAATGGGCCCGATTCACAGAACTAACTTAAGACAAAATCCTAAACTTACTACCATTTTGGTATTCACAGAAGGCACTTACTCATTTTGGTATTCACAGAAGGCACTTACTCATTTCGGTATTCACAGAAGTTAGGAGTCCTAACTTTAGGACTCCTAAATGCCTTCTGTGAATACCGAAAGCCTTAAAATTAGGATTTTTCTCAGTTTAGTAGTAGTATAGTTAGGACTCCTAACTTTAGGACTCCTAAATGCCTTCTGTGAATACCGAAAGTCTTAAAATTAGGATTTTTCTCAATTTAGTAGTCCTAAATCTAAACTTAGGACTACTAAATTGGGAAAAATCCTAATGTTAAGACTTTCGGTATTCACAGAAGGCATTTAGGAGTCCTAAAGTTAGGAGTCCTAACTATACTACTACTAAACTGAGAAAAATCCTAATTTTAAGGCTTTCGGTATTCACAGAAGGCATTTAGGAGTCCTAAAGTTAGGAGTCCTAAACTTAGGACTACTAAATTGAGAAAAATCCTAATTTTAAGACTTTCGGTATTCACAGAAGGCATTTAGGAGTCCTAAAGTTAGGAGTCCTAACTATACTACTACTAAACTGAGAAAAATCCTAATTTTAAGGCTTTCGGTATTCACAGAAGGCATTTAGGAGTCCTAAAGTTAGGACTCCTAACTTCTGTGAATACCGAAATGAGTAAGTGCCTTCTGTGAATACCAAAATGAGTAAGTGCCTTCTGTGAATACCAAAATGGTAGTAAGTTTAGGATTTTGTCTTAAGTTAGTTCTGTGAATCGGGCCCTTTGTTGTCATGTTAAGAAACAAAGTCATGTAAATGAAGGGGAGCACGCTTCAAACGAAGAGGTCTAGAGCGGCTCCCAGAAGCACCAAAGTCTCCAGGTTTTTGTCCTGCTAACAGTGAAGGAGAACCACAGGCGGAATGGACGTAGGAAGAAGAACATTTTGCCACTCTGTCCAAATTCCAAATCCTGTGATCACTTGTCTTTATAGCATTCTTAAACAGTTTGATTACCTGAATTGGTTGACCGAACTTAGAAGCACCGGAACCTTTCCTAGGTGACCTAATTTTGATCCAGTCACCAACTTTAACAATAGTACTCTTCACAGCCTTCCTCTCATCATAACAAATCTTTCTTTCATACATCTTACATAACTCCCTCTTTTTCCAACAATCCGTGCTGCCCACACATTTGTCAACCAATGCCCTTTTGGCTGAAATCCAGGATGGAGCCATTTCAACAATCGCTACTCTGCCATTAAAAAGTCAAAAGGGAGCCATATCCATTGAAGAATGAGGGGTGAAACAATATTCCATGACCTTTTTCCTTAAAGCCGATTCCCAAGAATCACCACAAGACCTGGCTTATTGCATGGTTTCTTTAAGAACCTTGATAAACCTCTCCGCAACACCTTTACTTTGCGGGTGATATAAAGAAGACTTCTTGTGCTTGATTCCCCTCGAGGCTAGAAAATCCTCCATGAAGCGTGAAGTAAATTGAACACCGTTATCTGACAAGATGGTGTGTGGGAAACCCTCCCGCTCAAAAGGTTCATCCAAGAAATCCACAACGACCGAAGATTCAACTGAATTGACTATGTTAATCTCTGGCCACCGTGAAAACAAATCCAAGCAGACTATGACATAACGATCTTGCGATCGTAATTTTACTGGCCCAAAAATATCTATACAAATGTCTGACCAAGGGGTGCTGGCTTGATCCCTAATCCCCATAGGTTGGGTTCCGCACTTTAAGGACTTGTCGCAGTTCATACACTCTGCACATCCACAAACAAGTCTTTCTACATAGACATCCATTACGGGCCACCAGTACGCTTCTCTGACTCTCTCTTTAGTTTTGGCAATACCCATGTGAGAGGCATGAGCGTTTTTGACTATCTTTTCCCTTAAAGCAAGGGGTGGAACCAGCTTACTGCTGTGCAAGAGTAATCCATCAACAACAGCCAAATCCTCCTTGATGTGCCAGAAACCCCTGAGGAGGTCTTCGGAGTCTTTCTTCTCACACCACGTCACTTTGACCATGGCAATGACGTTTTGCAAAGTCACATCACCCACAAGCTCATGCTTCCAATCATCTTCTGTAATTACATCTTCACTTATCAAACACACATTGACTTCCTCTAATTCTTCACCGCCAAACCACTCAACCTCAGTAGACATCTCTTCATTCTCAGAACCAAGCCTGGAGAGGCAGTCTGCTAACACATTATTGGCACCAGGCAGATATGTTAGATCAAAATCAAATTCTTGAAGAGCCACAACCCACTTGCGTATTCGGTGACTGACAAAATCAATACCTTTTTTTTAAAAGACTTCTCTGAGGGGTTTGTGGTCAGATAAGATTTTAAATTTCTTACCCCACAAAAATTTTCTCAATTTACACACAGCCCAGAATACGCCCAGCGCCTCCTTTTCCACGACAGAGTAACTACATTCAGGACCTCTCAGGGGCCTGGAAATAAACAATATGGTTTTCACAACACCATACATTTTTTGCAACAAGACAGCCCCTACACCAGTGGAGCTGGTGTCAGTCGGGAGGTAAGAGGGCTTGGAAGGGTCATAACTACTCAGAGAAGGTGCATTGTTGAGCAGTTAATGGTTGTGAACTCCTTTTTACAGACCTCAGACCACTCAAACTCACACCCCTTCTTTAACAAGGACCTTAGTGCCAAGGCTCTGCCAGAAAAGTTTGGAACAAATTTATGATAAAACTCAGCCATGCCCAGGAATTTAATGAGTTCATCCTTACTAGATGGTGAGTGTAAATTGAGTATAGAGTTCACTAACCCCGCCTTAGGCTTCATACCGTCTGCTGAAACAAAATGTCCAAGGGACTCAATCTCCTTGACATTAAACTTACATTTATCAGCTCGAAGGGTAAGACCAGCATCTTGGAGTTTTCTTAGCACATCCCTGAGTCTTGTATCATGTTGATCCTCATTGGAGGCGAAAATGAGCACATCGTCTTGGTAGACTTTCATGCCCTTTAGACCCACAAGAATGCCCTTCATCACTCTCTGGAAGACAGAGGCGGCAGAAATTAATCAGAAGGGCATCCTCAGGAATCTAAAAGTACCAAATGGTGTCACAAATGCAGTCAGATCTTGGGAGGAGGGATGCAACTTGACCTGGTGGTATGCTGAGGTCAGATCCAAGGAGGAGAAATGCTTTGCACCCTCCAGGTAACACAACATCTCAGTAATATTTGGCAGAGGATAGTGATCGACAACCACCGCTCTGTTAAGTTCTCTCAAATCGACACAGAGCCGGACCTCCCCGTTGGCCTTGCGTGCCATGAAGACCGGAGAGACCCATTCTGTTGCTTCGACTTCTTGGATGATCCCCCTTGCCATGAGTTTCTCTAATTCAGACTTCATGCTATTTCTTACTAAGAGAGGAACATTCATGACCTTTGCAACTTTAGGAATGGAATTGTGCTTCAACTTTATGCAATGTACGTAGTTTTTGAAACACCCAAGTTCCTCAGCAAAGACACCGGGAAAATCTCTGATCAGTTCATGAGCAGGGTCGTTAACCACACTGATGGGTGGTAGCTCTTTCAGGCAAACCTGAGGGTCTTTGCTAGGGTCAAGAAACACATGCAGCTCTTTCTGGTGAAACCAACTTATAAGTGAGTCCCCTCTTAATGAAACATATATTTTGCCAGAAATGATTCTTCCCTTAAAATTGATGGAAACCCCAAAATAGCCCATCAAATCAAAGGGGACCCCACCATAACCTTTTGGTCTGACATCAGGTTTCAAAAGAGACACTTTACCTAGTAAATTATCTTAATAGAATATTTTGGGGATCAATGTAATTTTTGCCCCAGAGTCAAATAACATTTTGACAGAAGCCCCATTGACAAGAACGTTTTCATAAGGACCATCAGATCTATCAGCTGAAACCTGGCAAATTATGATTTCCTCTGCCTCATCATCAAAGAGGTCAATTTCCTTCACAGATTTTTGATTAATACCATATCTACAGCATTTCGAAACATGACCCATTTTTCCACATTTTTTACAAATAACTTTCCACCCCGGACAGCTTTTAAAATCAGCCATGTGACCAGAGTCACCACATCTATAAAATTTGCCCTGAAACCCCTTTTGATTGAAAGGTTTACGGACTGGGACAGCCTTCAATTTAGTAGATGTATCAACAACAGTTTTGACTTCAGGATGGTCCTTTTTCTCAGTGGAGTAGTCCTTTTTTATAACGTCAACGCAAGCTTTTGAATGCTCATGGCTCTTTGCGATGGTAATGACCTCTTGAAGAGAGGGATTGTCCTTTTGCCAAAGAGCGTCTCTGGTCTTGTCAAGAACGCAACCCAACATAAACTGATCTCTCAGATGCTCGTCCAACGTTGGACCAAAGTTGCACGTGGATGCTAACTTACATAGAATTGACACATACTCCTCCACAGATTCTTCCGGTCTCTGCATCTTTCTACCAAAGTGGTAGCCCTCAAGTGCAGTGCTGATCTTTGGCAGATAATGCAAATCTAATTTTTTCAAGCAGATTTCATATTCATTAAGCGAAGAGGATTCACTGTCAGGAAGGTCAGGGAGGTGTTCGAAGGCTTCCTGACCCTCAGCACCTAGACAGGGCATAAGAAAGGAAGTCTTTCTCTCTGCGCTTAATGAGGTGCCACACATGTGAGCATAATGGGAAAAGACCTTTTTCCACTTTTGCCAAGGTATATATAATATAAGATATATATATATATATTTATAATATAATCCACATTTGTAAAGCGCGAACAATCACCCGTAAGGGTCTCTAGGCGCTGGGGGCCGTCGGGTAGATTAAGCAAGCTATTGCCCAGAGTCACATGGTGCTGGGCTAATCTGCCACCGGTGCCGGGGATCGAACCGTGATCCCCAGATTCCGGAGTCAGTCGCCCTGGCCGCGGCACCACACCTCTTCCCAATGGGAGGTGAACCAGGAGAGGAGAGGAAAAACGGAGGAGGAAGAACATTCTGTATGATGCAGAAGAAGTGTTATACACAGAGAGCAAAAGTGCAGGACGTTGTGTATAGCTGTGTACAAGGCAGGCACCTACACATTTACTGACACACAGAAGATACAAATGGATGCTGTGGGTTTCAGCGCAGGTAAAACAAAGATGTAGGCTCGTTGTGTGAATCCGAACACAACTGTAGTAATTAAAAATGAAAGAGCAATGCTGTGCGCTTCAGCGTGAAGTAAATATGAAGAAGGAAACGACTCGTGGTTGCCAAGGGAACCAGCAATGCTGTGCGCATCAGCGCGAAGTAGGTATGAAGGAGGAAACAACTCGTGGTTGCCAAGGGAACCAGCAAAAATGGAGAGGAACCAGGGATACGTTGCACTCCACTGACATGGTGGATGTCACAGAGGTTCCAGGCCAGGCTTGTGGAAGCGAAGCATTAAAGAAGCCAGGCAAGCCCACAAAATGGCCACAGCGTCAGTACGTGATGAGGTTGTGGGCGGCGAAGCCAGAGGTAGGCCACACAAGAAGTCAGGCAAATGACGCACAGGTCAGGCAAATATCGGGCCTCAGGGAAAACGTCTTGGAAGACAAGGCAACAAGACGCAGCACACAAACCTCAAGGTGGAGGACTCATGGAACCAGCGGTGCACTCGAGTTGAACGAGATAGCTCTTAGAAAGTGAAGATCTCAGAGTGCTCTTGAATATCTTCTTTGGAAACACGATTGTTCCAGTGGAAAGCGGGAACGCTCAGGAGCTGCTCGGCAAGGTGAAGAAAATCAGCCCATCAGGGGCACGGTGGCAGGTAAGATGATTCTTCTTCGTTTTGCAGCAAAGGAGATTTTCTCATTGAAAAGTTGGCTGTTGGGGTCCAAAATGTGGGGGTTGGTCTCTCTGATAAAGAAGTCCAGAAGCGGTTGGTTAGAAGGAAGAGAGACTTTATTCAGTGACAGTAATCATTGAGAACCCATCCAGCATCAAGACGGGAATAACTGTATCAACAAGCTTGAACAGTGCTAGGCAACCTTCACCACATTCCAGAACCTGGTGTCAGTGGCTAACAAGAAGGCTGAGGACACCACACCCCTCTTATGGCTAAAACAGATGAGGGGTGAACACCCCAAACTTTTGACGTGGTCCATTTCCCTACAGGGGATGGACTATACAGTGGAACATAGACCTGGGAGTAACCATGCAAATGCAGATGGGCTCTCCAGATATTTCCACTTAGAACATGAAGACTCAACTGGTCAAGGTTAGTTTAATGTCCTTACGTTTGGGGGGGTGGTTGTGTAGGAGATTAGGATCTGCTTCTTATAGTTACCCCCACTTTATGCTGATGTTTTATTGTTTTTGACTTGAACTGGCTGGAATCCTGCTATCCAGGACCCCAGCCTAGCTGCTTATAATTCCCTAGTATATGGTATACTATGTACCTAGGGCATAGTTGCCCCAGAGGCCTCTCAGGGGCTGCAGCATGTATTATGCCACCCATGAGAGACCATTCAAACTGACACCACAGGTCTGCTACAGCAGCCTGTGTAAGGTGGTGCATGCACCCCTTACTTAGATATAGGTTCACTATATCTACTCCATATCACTGCACATATAAACCTATCAGTCACCCCTATGGCAGGCCTTATCAGTCTTGAAGGCAGGGTGCTGGGTTTTATGTGAGAGGGTGCACCTGCATGAGCAGAGCCCCTTTGCAGCCTTCGGAACCTATATTCCGGGGTTGTTTGTGATGCAGCCAACCATATATACTTAAGTGTATTATAATCTCGCAGTAAATGCTAACTTTAAAACGGCTGCATGGAAACATGTCGTGTTTGGTGTCAAACACCTTGGAATCATACCTCCACACCAGTAACTGGTGTGGGAGGTATGATTCCACCCTCCTATAGGGAGAAATATGACAACACCGGTATAGCCAGTACCAGCTTTCTTGACCCTGGCATCACAAAATGGATGCTGCCAGCCACAGACACGAGTCTGCCCTCCTGCTGCTTGACAAAACTCCAGCAGGGGAAGGCTGGAAAATAGGTTTCCTGTCACAGGGAGGTGTGACACCCTCCCAGACAGGCTTTAGTGTATTGGGGCTGGGTGGGTGCACTCTGAGAGTGCTTTGATGTCTGCACTAGGGGCACAATCGGTGTCCCCGTGCATAGTCCAGCTCAAACCGGTTGCAGGAGCCATTTGCTCCTGCTCTGATGTGAAACTGGACAAATGACATGGGTGTAGCCACCACTCTGTCCTGAGCCTCCCATAGGTGGGTCCCCAGAGTTTGTCCCACCCCTTCCTAGGGTATAAAGTAGGAACCCCTGACTATAGGACTTTAGGTTTACTTTGGACGAAACTCTGCTACAGAAACCAAGTACTTCGACTATCTGCACTACGCTGGATGACTGAAGAATCTCCCTTGGAGTAAAGGAGTTACTCCTCTGCAAGGTAGGCACCTGAAATGCATCTGACCAGTTTTCATCTACGCAGCTCCTGAGGACTCTGAAGATTTCTGCAACACAGGAGGTGGGTTCACGTGGTCTCTGAGGTTGATCTGTGCTCTAAGCAATTCTGAGACCCACATACCTTCTCCTTTCATTTTGTCATTCAGGAGGTTATAATCTGGTAAACCAAGCTGCTTTACATTCCTTCGAGACTTAGCCTGAAGGCCGCTCTCCATAGCTACCACTAGGATAGCTTTCAATAAAGGTTGTCTTTAACTTAATCATCAATAAGGGTCGTTTGGACTGGTGCAATGTGCCCACTTTTTAACTAACCCTGGGCGTAGTGGGCGTAGTGGAGCAGCGCGTAGTGTGGCAAAATCTACGCACACTTGCGTGCTCCGCGTAGCCCCACTACGAGCCACCCGCCTCCCGCCCGCCCTCATTTTAAAATACCTTAAAGAATGTAAAAAGTAAATAAAATGACCTTACCTGCAGTGCGGCGTCCCGGGGCTCCCTCTTCTTGCTTGCCGGTAACTTCTTCACACAAATGCGCATGCATGAAGAGGGAGCCCCGGGATGCTGCACTGCAGGTAAGGTCTTTTATTTACTTTTTATATTCTTTAAAGTATTTTAAAATGAGGGCGGGTGGGAGGCGGGTGGCGGGCAGCTCCGCTTCGCAGCGGTGTGTGCGTAGCGCTGCCTGCTACGCCTACTTCGTAAACGGCGAAGCAGGCAGCGCTACGTGCACTCCGTGGGCGAAGCGGAGCACGACGCCCACCCTTACTTTTAACTAGTGGACAGTATTTACCAGGCCAACTTCTCACAGTGGGGAAACAGGACCAGAGAACCTGGACTGCGTTGTGCGCAATGCCAGAAGGACTCTGTTGTGGGCATGGAGGATAACTGCCAGAGGAACATGCTGTGTGCCTTCCTAAATAATGGCTGGCCTGGGCTGACGACCTGCTGATGTGTGGCACCATGAATTGGGCTCCCAAGGACCAGTTGGCTGGTCTCCTGTTCTCCCAGAGGTCTCAGGGATTTCGAAGATCTCCTAAGAGTGGCCTACACCATCTAGCGGTGTCATCTATAGAGCAGTCCTCTAAGTGCCCACATTGCCTGCTGAATGCTGGTCAGCGCAGTGTGAGCTTAGAACTACAGAATTGTGCCTGGAGTCCAGAGTGGCCCCAGGGTTGAGCACGGGTTGTACAATGTGTGAAATCACCTGCCCTTGATGGGAGGGGTGCTTTCTGTCTGGCTGGGGCATCACCTAGGCCAGTCAGACTGTGCCGGTTCCAAAACACAGAGACTCATTGTTCTATTATAGCTAAAACAACACTAGGCACAGAATTTGTCGAAGCTAAAGAAGATGTCCACGTCTATGGTGAAGTGGTTTCTGTACTGCGGGAACCTTGGCACGCATAAACGTCTTGTTGTGGTGAGTGGATTCACTGGTTGCGGGATCCAACATGTCTAAGATTGCATGATCTTTATGTCACATTGTTTAATGTGTGTGTTGAATATAAACAACATTTCTCAACGTCAAGTGTGAAGTCTCTCTTTTGTGCCGTACGGAACCTTTCTTGTGTTCTCGTACTGTGCTCCTGCTTTACACATTGCTTTGGAAGGACGCCTGACTGCTCAGTGCCAAGCTACCCAGGGCTGAGCACGGGTTGTACAGTGTGTGAAATCCCCTGCCCTTGACGAGAGGGGTGCTTTCTGTCTGGCTGGGGTATCACCTAGGCCAGCCAGCTGTGCCGGTTCCAAAACACAGTGACTCATTGTCCTATTACAGCTTAAACAACAATAGGCACAGATTCTGTCGGAGTTAAAGAAGTTGTCCGCATCTATGGCGAAGTGGTTCCTGTACTGCGGGAGCCTCGGGACGCATAAATGTCCTGTTGTGTTGAGTGGATTCACCGGTTGCAGGATCCAACATTGCCCACTTCATCCACTGTGCTGTATTTCTCTCGTGCACCACGTAGACTGCATGCTCATTGTGTGCTGTGTCTGACTGACCGGTTGCGACCCTCAGAAGTGGGGGGACGCCACCATTGCATAGTCTCATTCTACCTCGTGAGACATTGCAGACCTTGCACCTGTGTGTGTGAACCAAACCGTCAACCAACATCAAGGTGTGCCGGACCTACTACCCCATTTCCAGGAGGTGCGGAATTTCAACTCTGCTTCATGTAACCTGGAGAGTCTGGTGCAACTCATTTAATCGTGCGACAGACCTTGTGCACAGATTGTTGGGGCATAGCAAGGATCAACGTGTAACGGACGGGGTGCCCCCTCAAGCCGAGAGGCTCTCCTGTGGGTTGTTCCCCATTCATAACTTGCTCACTGGCCCCCAACACGGTGGACCAACTGCCCTCCCCCACCTGGCCTTTACGAAGACTTTTTGGCGCCAGGTAGAAGTGAGAGGATCTGACTAGGCTGAGGGGCGAATCCATGAAGGTTCTGGAGCAGGTCAAGAGACTGTGTGACCCCCTTGTGCTTTGCAAAACTGGGCTGGGGCTAGAAGGCCCTGGTGGACCCCTGTTTGTAACAAATGGTTGCTCTTAACCTGTTTCTGCTTCGCAGCTTGGTGGTGAGCTTACTGAGAGGTGCCAAGACCCCCTTTGTTTACGTCTAACTCTTGTTCATGCTTACTGTCTATCCTCACCTGCTTTCTGGGGACCCAGACAAGGTGTGACCTCAGCCATGAGTGGCCTTAATTCCAGAGGGAGGGGCAGGTGAACTTCTATATATGGTGTCTGCGATAGTAGGGGTGAACTAGAGGGTGGCAGGAGGTTTGGAGCCATGGGGTCTGCAGTGTGTTACCTATTGCCCTGCTTGGCATCAGTGGCACCACATTAGGGTGTCAGGTGCGTGTGTGAGTGAAAGTACCCATATGGACCAGATGGTACTTGTCGCATTGCGTAGTGGTGCAAAGTGAGTGTTCATGTGGGGGAGTGACCGTTTGTGAGCCATTGTTTCTTCACACTGGTCGGCGGTGTTGGTTTATGCATGGTTCTCATGCCACTAACGCTTTACCTCTCAACATTGGATTTACCCACGTGACCTCGTCCTGCAGTGTCTTAATTCTTTGTATGCACATGTTACTGATATCGTTGTAGCCCAGGGGGTCCCCTATGACAGTGTAGTATTGCATTGTTAGGATAGTGCGGGTGGGCCGGGGCGGATACCGTGTCATCCTGCATAAAGGCGTTGTGTGTGTGGGGGATTGGAATCAGACGTTTTGTCAATATGTGCAGATTGTCCAGATCTGATCAACACAAACTGGACCTAGTTCTGCCAGTAATATTGCCAAGTGTGATTCATGTCAAGATTCCATGATCTTTATGTCACATTGTTTGATGTGTGTGTTAAATTTAAACAACATATCTCAACATCAAGTGTGAAGTCTCTCTATTGTGTCATAGGGAAGCTTTATTGTGTGCGTTCTGTGCTCCTGCTTTACACATTGCTTCTGAAGGACGCCTGACTGCTCGGTGCCAAGCTACCCAGGGTGGAGCACGGGTTGTACAGTGTGTGATATCACCTGCCCTTGATGGGAGGGGTGCTTTCTGTCTGGCTGGGGGGTCACCTAGGCCAGCCAGACAGTGCTGGTTCCAACACACAGTGACTCACTGTCCTATTACAGCTAAAACCACAATAGGCACAGATTCTGTCCCAGCACAGAAATACTCAATCACCGCACAGCATCAGGCAGCCAGCAGTTATAGTGCTTATGCACTGGATACCGCTAACCATACTGCACTATCACAAGGAATGACAGTCCCTGTGCCTTAGCCCTAGTGATCTGTTATCAATGCCCTAAAATGAGAAATAAGCAGAGCGTATCTCCCAGCACTAGGATTTTATGTTTGTGACTTAAAAATAAGGGTAGTAAACATTAGTGATAATGCATGAATTTGATTGGCCTAGCTGGAGGAGCCATTGTGTCATAGCACAGGAGAATAAATCATTGTGGCCTAGCTCTAGGAGTCAGTAATCACAGTGTCATAGAACAGGGGCAACAAATCATTGTGACTTACCTCTAGGAATCAGTAACCACAGCAGTGGCAGCTGGTGACATTTGAAAGTGGTAGGGCGTAAAAGTTGGGATTTACTTTAATGTACAATGCAAAGCAAGCAAGCTTAATGGCCTAACGTGGATTCCTGTCACATACCTTCTAACTGTAAACCAAGAAGAGGTACAATTCTAATTTTCATAGAAAATAATTTGTTTAGGGCCATTTAATATAACTAAAAAAAAAAGTGCAGTTTAGGTTGAGCCTGGGCAGAGTTCGAGGAGTTCCACGTAGCGGAACTCCGCAAAGTGCAAAAAAAACTCTGCTGCACTACACGTAGCTCCGCAAGCAGCGGAGTGCATTAGATAAATGCCGTTCGCGGTCATTTTCAGCGCCGGGTGTTTGTCTGCACTGTGGAATCATCGCGAATGGCACCATACACAGCACAAGCGGACGCTACTTCCTTTCTGCTGCTTGAGTAGATTTTTTACTTGAGCGGCAGCTTTTTCAACGAGAACGGACGGTTTCTCAACGCAAGTTTTCACGAGCATACATAACCACTCACAATAAGAAATCTCGCAAGGAAGTGTTTTTTCCTCGCTCGCCAAATTGACGTTGCACAGCAAGCGAGGAAAAAAACTCTGCACTTTCTAGCGGAGGGGAGTTTCTCGGAGTGCGGAAAACTCCATGAACGGAGTTCACTGCCCCGATTTAGTTAAGGTATGGATTGCTTCAGGACACACAAACTGTACAATGAAGGTTGGGTGCTGGGGCCAAGAAAAATAAACATAGCAGTATAAATGTAGCCTGCAGGCTTTCAATGCGCGGCAAAGGATGTAGATTCCAAAGAGAAGACCACCATTCCTCCGTTTATGAGAGGTGTACCATGGGACATAAACAGAAAGATGAGCCCTTCCCTCATGCACTGCAGTCAATGCTTCTTCACCGGTGGAAATAAAAAACATGAACGGTGGACTATCTTTATCTATAAAGTCTGCCAGAGTTTTCTGATTCCATCTCTCAGCCTGGCCTTATCGACTAGAAGTGTATTCCGTTGTTTTGCCTCATTGATGACGCTGCCGGGGAGATGCTGTGGAACATATGCTGTAGTCTACATGATGTCGCGCTAAGATACCCTCCTGGGTGAACGTGAGCTTCACAAATGCCTAAGATTTTGCTCTCTAATAACTGTCCTGCTCTAGGCCTGGGCTAAAAATCCGTTCCGCTCGCGGAAATTGCGATAATTTGACATTTTCGCGTTCCGCGGAGAGCGCGAAAATGTCAAAATTTCCGCAATCCGCATTTTACCAGAAATTTTTTGCTTGCTCGCGCTGTAAAATAATACATTCTTGCGTGCGCGCGATCACCGTACCTGAATCCCCGCGTTCGCTGACAAGTTTTCCCGATCCAGTCGCGTTCTCCACGAGATGTTGGATTGTTGGTAGCCATTTGCGCTGTCTCGCGACAGTTCGCGCCCGCAGTAACATCATTCGTCGCATGATCACGTCTTTCTACTCGCGATCATGCACCGCGAGACAAGTGAAAACAAGCTGGCCATGCCCGCGAGCAACCGCATGGGTAAGTTGGCGAGCCGCGACCACGCAGAACATACCGCGAACGGGCAGGAAAAAGCTTCCGCATCTTCGCGATATTTCCGCGTGTTTACGGAGATTTTTAACATTTTCGCGATAATTTGCGAAATTGATTTTCGCAAATTCCCCCCACCCCTATCCTGCTCCAGAAGGTCTTCTCTTACTAAACCAGCCCCCCGCTGCCCCCACACATCTACACATCTTCTTTCCTTCCCCTCTTTTCTCTACTCATCCAGATTCTCACTTCCTCTACCCCACCTTTCCATGTTCTCTCTGGTCTCTTGGTACATTTCTTCATTCTGCACACATCCGTCTCTATTTATTCGCTCATCCTTCACGCTACAGCTCTGCCTTCCTTTCCCTGGTATACTTGGTTATTTTGTCCCTCTCCTTTCACCCCCGCAGTCCCCTTATACACTCCACGCAGAGAGATGGCAGGAACAGCTTTATGCAGCAATGTGCTCTTTACCTTGGTCAGCCACACACCTTCCTGTCAGGGTGAAGGCGGACACGTCTGGACTTTGCAGCACTGCACGGATAACGTTATGTGCTCTCTGGATGAGAGAGAGGGAGGGCAGCTGAAAGATAGGCAGCCGTAGGATCTGGAGGGCTACACATCTCTGGTAGTAGGGTGACCAACCATCCGTAAATTTCACGGACCGTCCGTAATTTAGACCTCACATCCATTGTCCGTGAGGATCCGTTTTACGGACGCCTTTTGTCCGTAATTTTGGGCCTTGCATGGAGCAGAGCTGCTCCCCTGCGAGAGGTCTCAGCTCCCTGATGGGGCGCCTGCGCTCTTCTTCTGAGCACAAGAGCAGCCCCATCCGCCCATTGTCATTCTGTCTGCGGCTGATTGTCACATACAGAATGACAATGGCCCAGTTTGAGCTGGTAGAGCATGTGGTGGCCTCCTCCAGCCAGGGTTTCTTATAAATGTAATTGTAATGTAAAGCAATATTGTGGTCATACCCGGCAGAACCACTGTACTTTTTGTAATTCATGCCCAGGTTCTGAGGGACACAGGGTCACCCCATTGTTTACCTAACACATTGATGTAGGGCAGGGCATTCTGTTAGGGTTAGATGCAAGCAGTGTAAAAAACAAATGTACAAAACCGCCCATGCTACTATGTTCCAGTTCATGAAAAAAAGCTGGTGAAAGAAGTTAAAAAGAAGAGGTCATAGGTCTTACACAGTCTCATCATTTCAGAGCTGGATCATTTTTAATAATATATACAACGAAGCCATAGTTGCTGCTCTTTTATTTATTTTATGCAACTAACATCCATTGACAAAGCCAATAGTCATGGCTTGTTGTAGGTCTAATGTTACTGGATGCAATGATAGAAACAGCGAAATACCAGTCGGGCAGATTATGCTCAGCACATCTTTTTAGCTTAGGTTTTAAGCCACTCCCTTCACTACATCAGACACACCCCTTGGGGAGACCCCCAGTTTTTTCATCCCACTTAAAGCCTTGGAAACAACACCATGTCACAGTCACCTCACGTCCAGGCACTGTGCATCAAACATGACTCATGACTTCCAAGTTTTCAGATTGCCTATGTGCAGGGGCATAGTGAACCTTCAACACCCCACCACACACCTTGCTTTAGGATCTACAGTGAGGGTGAAAGTCTTTATGGGCCCGAGTGAATGGGTGGAGAGAAATGATGGATGGATTGATGAATTGATAAGTGAAAGGATGAATAAATGGATGGATGGATGAGGGAAAGGGTGGATGTAAGGATGGACAAGTGAGTTAAAGGAAGGGTAGATGGACAAAAGGATGGATAGATGACTGAAAGGGTGGAAGGATGGATGAATGAAAGGATGGATGGGTGAGTAATAGGGTCAATGGATGGATTCATGAGTAGATGAGTAAATGGATGAGTGGGTGGATGGGTGAAGGGTGGATAGAAGGATGGGTGGCTAAGTGAAAGGGGAATGGAGAGGGAAAGGGAGGATGGATGGATGGATGGATGGATAAGTGAAAGCATGGATGAATGGTTTGCAGAATGGATGAGTGAATGGGTGTATGGATGAGTGAAAAGAAGATTGGAAAGATGGATAAGTGAAAGAATGCATACATGAGTGAAAGCAAGGGTGGAGAGCTGGAAGAAAGGATAGATGGATGAGTGAAAGGTTGAATGGGTGAACAGATGAGTGGCTGGGTGGATGGATGAGTAAGTGAAAGGATGGCTGGATGGGTGAAAGGGTAAATGGTGGATGATGAGTGAATGTATGGATGGATAAAAGGATGGATAGATGAGTGAACGGGTGGATGGATAAAGGAAAGGATGGATGAGTGAAAGGATGGATGGGTGATAGGGCCAATGGATGGATTCTTGAGTGGATGAGTAAATGGATGAGTGGATGGATGGGTGAAGGGTGGTTGGAAAGATGAGTGGCTATGTGAAAGGGGAATGGAGACAGAAAGGAAAAATTAATGGATGATGGATGAGTGAACGCATGGATGGATGATTGCAGAATGGATAGGCGAATGGGTGCCTGGATGAGTGAAAAGAAGACGGTAAAGATCGATGAGTGAAAGAATGCATACATGAGTGAAAGGGAGGGTGGAAAGCTGGAAGAAATGATGGATGGATGGATGGATGGATGGATGGATGGATGGATGGATGGATGGATGGACAGATGAGTGACTGGGTGAATGGATGAGTGAGTGAAAGGATGGCTGGTTGGGTGAAAGGGTAAATGGTTGGATGGATGAGTGAATGGATGGATGGGTGGAAGAGTGGATGGATGAGTGAAAGGATGGCTTGGGTGAAAGGGTAAATGGTTGGTTGGATGAGTGAATGGATTATGGGTGGAAGAGTGGATGGATGAATGAAAGGATGGATTGGGCGAAAGGGTGGATAGATGATGGATGGATGAGTGAAAGGGTGGATGGAGGGATGGATGAGTGAAATGATGGATGGAAGGATAGATGATGGATAGCTTTGCACATTTTTAAAAAGGTTTGGATATGGATGGGCACACAGACGGAAGGACAGAATGAATGGTGAAAGACTGAATGATGTATGAAAGAATTAATAGATGACAGAATGTACATTTAAAATGGTGGATATCAGGGGTTTGATGGAAGGATGAATGGCTAGATCCTTGGACAAGAGAGCTCCTCTGGGGAGGGTTGTGATAACTTACTTTGCTTTCTTGGTGCCATAAGAACTTTAGTTCAAAGTAGGAGGTATTTAAATGTTTTGGCTACCCCCGCGCCTATGTCGTACTATTCTTTATTTGCTGTGTGCTTATGTATGGGATCTATACATCATACATATGACATTTTGAGTGACACCCAACTGCTACTTGAATGTTACACTAGTAATTGTAAATGTTTGCATGTTTTGGTTTCGGTGTAAGGTTTCAGGGGGAGCCTCATAGTGCCATGAGCTGTACTTGAGATGTATATTGTGTTTGTAGCATTGGGCAAGGCGTCAAAAATAAACTATGTGATAGTGCATCGACAGCGCCTTCTTTAAGAAAGCTGCAGGGAAAAGCACCTTTGTGATTTCCGTCAGCTTTTGAAACTCTCTGCAATGCCCCCATAAGCAAAGTCAGATTCCATATTTTAAGCGCCACTCGCTGAAACACCCATAGTGGGTTCATCACAGCAATCCTCCCTTTAGTCCACCTACGTGTGCCGCTTTACATCTCACAATGGCACTCGGATATGAGATGCTAGTAAAAGTCTATCTGAGCCGATCTTCCTGACCACTTCCCTCACCAAAACATGCCTGCTCAGGACCATGAGTTGTAAACAAAATATCAGGCTGGAAAACTCAATGCACTAACCATATAAATAGATTATTATCATGGGAAATACCACAAAAAGACCTGCACAGTTGCTCAAACCTGCACGCATACCAAAAGAAAACTTGAAGCGCACGATTGTCTCAACCTTATATAAACTTATTTTGACTTGTGCTTAAGTGGTTGTCTATTTACTTACTTTTATACTATCGCGCAACTTCCTCTGATGTGTCTGTAAAACTTACCTTTTGTCCTGAAGATTTGTCCTGAATTTTGACCTTCTGTCCTGAATTTTTGTCCTGATTTTTTACATTTGCACCCATGCTAGTTGGTCACCCTATCTGGTAGGCTGCACATGGAGCATGTCTATGGACGAGGCAGCAGGCTGCATGGGATCTTCGTACACAGAGCAGCCCTGGCAATTATTCTGGAGCAGCGCCTGGGAAAGTACTGCCTGGCCCTGGGAGGCTGGAAACGCGTGCTTGCTGCTTTTGTTATTGGGGGCCGATATTGCAGCATCTCTGCAAAACCAGCCCCCAGTAACAAAACAGGACCCCATCGCTGCAAAACCAGCCTCCACTCTTCCAGACTCTTGGGGAAATGCCCAATCTTTTTACTAGAACCAGCACATGGCACAAAAAAGAAACACAACTTCCTCATTTATCATGTGAAGGCATGGAGCTGTACTTACCTTATTCTCGGCACTGCCGCATGACTCCACAAGAGCTTTGCTGCGGGGAGCAGTCAGGAAGACACCTTCTTTCAGAAGGGGCGCTCAGTGGAGGGAGAGATCCAACTAGCAGCAGCACGTTACCCTTGGGAGTCCCCCTCTTTACTCAGGAGAAGTGCTCGCATCAACAATATGTCTACCTCTGCTGCAGATCCTAGTTATCCAGAGATATAGGGCCTCATTTATGGCTTTTTGCTATAGGGCAGAGCAGGAACGCACCTTGCTGCACTGCCCGACGCCAAAGTGAAAAGGCAGAAATCACTGTATTTAAGCAATACAGTGAATTCCTGTCCTTTCTGCCCGTGCTGGCGCTGTCTTGGCAGCCTAGTGCCAATGCGGGCACCATTGCACCATGGTGGAAGGGTCTCTCCATTGCAGACAGGATTGCTTTTGTGCAGAAAGGAGCACCTTCCTGCAAAAATAATCCTACAAGACATTTTCCTCTTTCTATGTTTGCTGCAGAAACATATCTCACCTTGTTACCCCTCACCTCGAGAGGCGTCTGAATTTGATGCTCCCCCACGTTTACATCACTTTGTAAATCTGGGGCAGCGGCAAATTTCAGGGATGTCGCATGGGGAAACCCACCACAACGCCCATGGAACGCCTCCTTTGTGCACAGTAAGGCGACTCAGCGATCTGTGCTGCGTTGCCTTATCCGTGATTCATGAGGTCACTCAAAGCCACGCAGGGTGGCTTTCCATCGCTTTATAAATCTTACAGAGAGCCCTGCGTCACGCATGTACCACTTCACCCGGTGTAAAGGGATGCAGGGCTCTCATGAATAAGCCCCGTAGTGTTGATCCAAAGGCGGGCCCTCGAAAGACCCCTCTTAACATGTGATATATATCTAGCCATCCAAGGTGCTTCAGCCCAGCATGAAATGCTAATGTTGTTTCATTGAATGTATATCAGCCCTACTGAGCAGCGCGAGCTCATCAGAAGTATAAAGGCCCCCCCACCCCCTGAAAACGCAGTTATTGTCTCATTAAATAAAAGGCGCATCCTTTAAATATTCCGGCCTCCCTTGCTGCGAAGTGCAGGCACTCTCCCGGGTAAACAATGGCTTCTCGTGATGAAATGTACGGGTATTGGCCACATCTAAAGCAAAGCAGCGACGCTGAGAGGTTCTGGCAGTCCTTGTAGAAAGTGCAGCATCTTCGATGAGAAGAGCTGGTACTGGCCCACAAGGGATTTCAGCTCATCGAGTAGTCCATGTGATGAGCCAATGAAAGCAGTGCTTAATTTGTAAAACATTAAGGGCGGGGCCCAAGGTGTTACTCACTGGTTCACTGAAGCTAGCATAAAGCACATTACTTTAGATTGCAGGTTTAACTTCAGTTTTATTCTTTTTTAAAGCATATTCTAATCTATTCTGAAGGTTTTGTATAGCCTGTGGCTACCAGAAGGCCTCCCAGTGCTGGAACAGTCATCATATAACGTAATCGTCAGAGAGCTAGTTGCCAAAAAGCCAGGTTTTCAACGACTTGTGGAAAGAAATCTCACACGATAACTGGTGAAGATCGAAGGGAAGAGAATTCCACAGCCTGGAAGCCTCGTGGGAAAAGGAGCGGCCACCCCAACGAGGTCTCCTGCATTTGGGGACCTGCAGCAGATGAGCTGAGGAAGATCTCAAGGACCTTCCAGGGACATACGGAGTGGCTACTGTTCTCAAGAGGGCAGGGCCTTTCTTGTGAAGGGACCTATGCAAAATGCATAAGGCTTTACATTGGACCCGCTGCTCCTCTGGGAGCCAATGGGGGTTTCTAAAGGCTGCTCTAGCGGATTGATGTCGGGGAAGATTCATCAGGAGCTGGACAGTGGCATTCTGGACAGTCTGGAGCCTCTTTGTCCATAACGGGGAGAGCCCAGATAAAGGACGTTGCCGTAATCAAGCCAGGAGTGGATGAGAGCCTGAACAATGAGTCTCCTGGCCCGAAAAGCAAGAGGTTTAAGACCTTTCTTAACAGTCTCAAAACGCCAAAGCAGTTAGCTGCAAGTCTTTTGGCTTGGTGCTCCATCGTGAGGCTGGAGTCCAGCCACATTCCGAGGCGCTTTATCACTATTTTTGGACCCGGCAACTGGTCTAAACAGGCACAGGGGAGGGGAACCTTTTATTTAAGTTGTTACCCAATAGCATCACCTCAGTCTTGTCTTCGTTCAGCTTCAATTTACAATTAGCCGCCCACCTGGCCACTTTCTACAGAAAATATTTCAATGCTTAATTAATGAACGTTGCTTAAAGATACACTCACAGCGCCACCATGTGGTTGTTTGGTTGTTTCTCATAAATATGTCCCTGTGTCTACAAATAAGTTCCAGTACAGGGCCCCAGAACAAATTAAACACTAAATTAAAGTATAGGAATAAGTATATTTATCGAGCAAACTGTCCACCGGAATTAATAGCACAGTTCTGGTGACCAAGCTCAGATCTCTGCATCAGGCACAGCAACCCAATGAGCTATAGTTGGCCATTGACTGAGGAATAGCCATTGGATGAATTAATATCGGGTAACTCTCAGACACGTGACTGGTGGCTGACTGCTTCATCCTTATCAGATATTCATATGTGGAAAGGCCGGATTCCCCTGACAGGCTACTGCCACTTTAAGGCCCATGGGACTGGGGCAGTGTCAGTCACTTGCCGGTCAGGGGAGATGGATTTGTCATGAAAGTGTCCATTTGAAAGAACTATAACTGAGCGTCCTTTACAACACTGCAGTCCTCTGAAGCTGCCCACCTCTAGGCACCTTGGGAGGCTCACTCCTGAAAATGCTATGCTGCGAAAACTGGGTGAGTTTGAATACAAAATCAGAGCCTTAGCCACTTGGTTTCCGAACCAACCACTGCCTCTTGCACTTCCTTGAAAGTTTGGGCCCCCAAGGGTAGGCTATTACACTCAAACAAACCAATCCAGGCTTTGCTCTGCCGCCTGCAGCTTTATACATTTGCTGCAGGACAGCAAACCAGTGATTGGTTGGAGCGGGTGAACAGAACGCTCCAAAGGAGGCGAGAGGGGCTGTGCTGTGTCCCCCAGCTCTCAAACCGAGTGCAGGGTTCGAAGCCTGAAGTGCGCATGTCGGATCGAACACAGTCCGAGACTGGTCCAACCCGACATGCGCACTGAACGCTGATCTAGTCGGCATACAGCATTGACTGCCAATCTTCCATTGGCCATCCCTTTCCTTATGCACTGCCCCCGCAGACTGCACCGATGGAGCAGTCAGGCAGCCCAGTAGTCCTCGGGCAATGAGGACTTAATTTATGGCGCTGGTGCCTGGTGGGGCAACGTTCTTCTGCCCACGAGGAGAAACCGCCACTAAACCACAGTGTCATAGACCCGGAACAACAAATCGTTGTAACCTAGCTCTAGGAGGCAGTAACCACAGTGTCAAATAACAGGAACAACTAATCGTTGTAGCCTAGCTCTAGGAATCAGCAACCACAGTGTGGTAGAACTGGAACAATGAATCATTGTGGCCTAGCTCTCGTGGAATCAGCAACCACAGTGTGGTAGAACAGGAACAACAAGCCATTGTAACCCAGCTCTAGGAACCAGTAATCACAGTATCCTAGAACAGGAACATCTCTCGTACTCAAAAGAATTAGCAAATGAGTGTGACATTGCACTAGGAATCAGTAATTACTTTCCATCCGGGCTCTTTGTGTATTAGGTAACTAATAATTGTGGCCCAGCCGAAGCTCTCACTAATCCTTGCTATCCAGCAGCCCCTATTGACTTCCAGATTGTTGTAAAGCATTTTTCCCCGTACATTCTTACTTAAATATTTACACACCACACACATGTGACCAAGAGGCTTGGCTCCCTTTGGTCGCTTTGGGTAGATTTCGATTTTTCATCAGCATTCCCAGTGTCTTGCAGAATGGGAATCATGTCCCATCAACAGGCACTTCCGACTCCACCCCTGCACACATGTGAAGCCACACATTGCATCTTGCTTAATTAATATTCATGAGGCAGGACCCTCCTTTTACAACCAGGTCAAATAAGAATGTTGCCAAGCTTCTCATTAGCACAGAGGTTGCATCACAAAATGAACGGCAGGTGGCAGGAAGTGAGTGGATTCATTGCACCCCGATTGAGCCCTGCTTGTGCACATCAGGTCCCTGAGATCGGGCAGGATGATGAGTAATTCCCCTTTCAGCTCTGGAACCGTTCGGAAACAACTACCATAGAGGTTTAGCGAAAGACTTTCAGGACGCAAAAACACTTTGGGCCTCTCTGGATTTCTGACAGACATCCATGGTTTAATCTCTGACAGCCTTATTACAAAGAAGGCGGATGGATTTAAACCAGCCGGTCACACCGACTGGCTTCCGACAGGCTCAAAGAGCCCATCGGCCAGCTTCAAACCACACCTAATCCCGAACGGACGTTGTTTCAGTTGGGATTATGATGTGGGTGTCAGACAGGCTTTCCATGGCGAGCTCTCCAATAGGGGAAGCCTGTCGGAAAGCACAGTTGGGAGGCCCCTGGCAGGGCCTCCTTCCCTCTGCAGCCTCCGGTTGATGGCCTGGGGGGCACCTCTGGTGCCCCACTGAAACTCCCTGCACCGTGCCTGCCCAACAGTTCAGGGATTTGTGCTGTGGGCAGTTTCCACCTGCACCACAATCTCCCATAGGGAAATGGGAGTTTCCAACCGCACTATGTTCGGCCACACCGTGTTTGTGGCTTCGGACGTCAACCCGAGATCGGTCGGTTCTGAAACCACAGAGATGCATTTGGAGGCAATTTCGACCAACATCATAATCGTCCCCTTTGTCATTTCATTTCTGCATTTAAAAATGCCCTCCAATGTACATTTCTGAATTAAGATATTAAATGCGAAACTGCTGGCGCTTTCTAGGAGTACTCCAGGAATCCATTGAGAACTCCAAGAAAGCTAAAACTGTACTCCAGTTATATATGGAAACCTATGTCCTATATTTTTGAAAGCATGCCAGTACAGCAATTGCAAAAGCAATCAAAGCCTGTACTTTTTGTCTTGTCAAATCTAAATCTAAAACAGGAACCATATGAGGAAATCACTTTAAAAACATTTGAGGGTTGCCGAAATTAATTCTAAATGAGGATTATCACAAGAAAGCCATGCTATAATTGCCATATTGCCAAAGAATAGTAATAATTTTACATCAATTATTTTCCTCAGTTGGCACTTACAGAGTATCAACACATAATCAAATGCCTGGTATTTCTTTTAATTTTTTTTTTTTAGAAAGGAGATTACCATTCTTACAGCTTACACTCCTGATCTCCTCATGACCTTTGCATCAGTTCCCCCTACTTACTGCTTACACTTCTGACCTCCCCATGACCTTTGCATCAGTTCCCCCTACTTACTGCTTACACTTCTAACCTCCCCATGACCTTTGCATCACTTCCCCCTACTTACTGCTTACACTTCTGACCTCCCCATGACCTGTGCATCAGTTCCCCCTATTTACTGCTTACACTTCTGACCTCCCCATGACCTGTGCATCAGTTCCCCCTACTTACTGCTTACACTTCTGACCTCCCCATGACCTGTGCATCAGGGCCCCCTACTAACTGCTTACACTTCTGACCTCCCCATGACATTTGCATCAGTTCCCCCTACTTACTGCTTACACTTCTGACCTCCCCATGACCTGTGCATCAGTTGATCAGTTGCACGGTCGACCATACCATCTTGGCCGACCGTGTCAAACAGGCGGGTATTCGAGGGGTGCGGCCTGCTGGCTCACTTCCTTTCTGGAGGACCGCTCCCAGGCCGTCCGTCAAGGATACTTCTTGGCTCCACCACACAAAACCACCTGTGGTGTCCCACAGGGTTCGGCTCTCTCTCCTTACCATTTCAATCTTTATATCGCCCCCCTGGTTCAGTCTCTTAAAGACAGGAAGGTGTCGGTTTTCAACTATGCATATGACCTTCAACTAGTCTTCAAGATTGACAACCTGCACAGCTCTGTCACCGACTTCCTGGCCACCATGCTGCATATCCAACGTTGGATGGATCACAACCACCTTAAACTAAACCCTGGTAAGACAGATCTTGTTCTTACTGGGGACAGCCATAAGTTCTGGGGCCCACACTATTGGCCATCTGAGCTAGGACCCCCTCCCCCCCTTCCTCTCCGGAGTCTCCCTTGACAGTGACCTCTCATTGAAAACTCAGGTTGGCGCAGTTATTTCCAAATGCTTCTTTCAAATGCGCAAGATTAGGAAAATACATCGCTTTCTCACTCAGGATGCAGTGATCCAGGTCATAATAGCCACTGTCCTATCGCACCTGGACTACGCCAACCCCGTGTATTTAGGTATGCCACATTATCTGGCCCAGAACCATGCAACCTGACTGGGCTTTCGACAACCTAGATGGCAAACAGCAACCCCTCTGAGGAGGAAACTGCATTGGTATTGTATTGTATTGTATAGGATTCTTGTATAGCGCAGCTGTCACCCAACGGGTATCCTGGCGCTTAGAGACCATGATGGATTAAGTCAACGAGAACTGGCTGAACTATTAATCAGGTGTATTACTTCCTATTCCTGGCAAATAGCCAGGTCTTGAGACTCTTCTTGAAACCCATCAGGGAGTCTGCTTGTCTAATGTTTCGAGGTAACTCATTCCAGAGACATGATGCTGCTTTACCAAAGGCCCTGCCTCCCATCCTGGCCAACTTGACTCTGGCAATAGATACCAGGCTTTGACTAGTAGATCGAAGAAGTCTTTTGGGCTTGTATCAGGAGAATCTCTCTTGCAGGGCTATCGGGCCTATGTTATGTAGCGCTCTATATACCATGCATAGAGACTTGAAACTGATTTTGTCTCTGACGGGCAGCCAGTGGAGGCCCCTCAGGGCCAGGGTAGCAGAAGAGCTACGCTGTCTATTAAGGGCTAGTTTGGCTGCCATGGACTGGACTCTTTGCACCCCCTGCAAGATGTACTGCGGGGCACCCAGATACAGGGAGTTGCAATAGTCCAGTCTGCTCAAGATTATGCTTCTAACCACCAGGGGTCTGGCCTCGCTGGGTAGAAAAGGTAGAATCTGCCGAAGAGCTCTTAGCAGGACGAAGCAGATGCTGATTGTTTTATTGGCCTGAGTTTGCATCTGAAGGTCCTCATCCACCATAACACCCAGGTTGCGGACCGTTTTTGTTGCCACAAGGGGATCGTCCTCCGGCCTAAGCCTGAACTCACACAATAGCGGTTTAGACATTCTTGCTGCAGAGTAGTGCAGCAGCTCTGTCTTCCCCCCATTGAACTGCAAGGAGTTAGCCTTCAGCCAATTCGAGACCTGGCACATACACTCCTGAAAGGTGTCCATAGACACCGCATGCTTCCCTTCCAGGGAAAACACCAGTTGGGTGTCGTCGGCTTAATTGACCAGGTCGATCCCATGAGATTTTATAATGGGGATCAGAGGGCGTAGATAGACATTAAAGAGGATTGGACTTATTGCCGAGCCCTGAGGCACTCCGTAGCGGACCGGAGACTTGTGGGAGGCGAATGGCACCATGGTTGCCACCTGTTGTCTATTTGACAAATAGGATTGCAACCATTTCAGGACACAGCCCTTCACCCCCAGTCTCTCCAGCCTTGCTATCAGTACCACATGGCTAACGGTGTCGAATGCGGCCGACATATCCAGTAACACCAACACCGAGGAGTCACTGTTGTCGGCTCGCATTCGTAACTTGTCCAACATAGTTGTCAAAGCGGTTTCCGTTCCATGAACGGGCCGAAATCCAAACTGGTCCCTGTCCAATAGATGGTTTTCTTCAAGATAACATGACAGGTACTTGCTAACCATCTTTTGCAAGATCTTAATGGGGAACGGCAGGAGGGATATGGGTCGAAAGTTGGCTGGTATTCCTGGGTCCAGGGATGGCTTCTTCAGCAGGGGGGTTACCACTGCCTGCTCCCAACTACTCCTTCACTCAAGGATTGGCAGCATATTTGTCGCAACCATGGGAATAGGTCAGGACCATACTCCTTCCAGATCTTGTAAGGAAGAGGGTCAAGGGGTGATCCAGAGGATACCTCCTGGGCGATGTTGTTAAAGAGCTCTTCAGTAAGGGGTTGAAAGTGCTCAAGAGATATATCAGTCCGGGCTTCCTCGCCAAGTGACAGGGTGCTGGTGATACCCTGATCAAACCCCCCCACAATTTTGGCGACCTTGTCGTCAAAGAAAGTGGCGACTTCATCACATAGATTTTGTCATGCCTGCACTTTATTAGGCAGGCATCCGGGGATAGAAAGGTCCCTCACGATATTGAAGAGAACCTTTGTACCATTGGGTGCTTGTAAGATAGAACTGGCATAGAATTGTGATTTGGCCCCGATGATGGCCTGTTCATATTGCGCCTGTTCTAATTTCAGTGCTTTATTGTCTGTTTCTAAGTATGCTCTGCGCCACCTCCTCTCAGCCTGTCGGCGAGCAGTCCGTAGCGATTTCAGCTCCTCACTAAACCAAGGGGCCGAGGGTTTTCTCCTATTCTTAATCTTTTTCATAGGGACATATCCATCAAGGTTTTGGTGATATAATTACTATAGCTATAGTAATTCTTATCTACTGAATCGCCTGGGTTAAAAAGGGTCTGTTTTGGGAAGAAAGGGTCTGGGCTGTCTTTTGGCAGTTTCGCCCGGTCTCTCCCCCACCGATGGGTAGTTTGATCTTTCCTATTCATTGTGGCCTTGGGTATGGTGATCCTAAAGTGTATAAGGGAGTGATCGGTCCAGCTTAGAGGCGATGTGTTAAGCACTTCTGTCTCAGACTGATTAGCGAACACAAGATCAAGCACATGACCTCCCTGGTGAGTTGGCTCTTGTATTAGCTGATGTAGACCAAAATTCTCACAAGTTTGGCTCAGAGCTTGCAGGTGGTTCCCTAAACTCCTGGTGTCCCAAAGGTTAAAGTCACCTAGGAATAACAATCTAGAGTGTGTCAGAGCCAGTGCAGCAATGGTGTCGAGTAGTGCCTGGTGATGAGAGTCTAGGCCCGGAGGTCTATAACACAACATGGCCTGTCAACAGCCTTCCCTTTGGCCCTTGCAGCATAAAACCCAAGAGCTCATATCCTGCAATCTCATTTATCTGCAACGGTGCACAATTACATCTCTCTTTAAAAATTATCCCAAACCCCCCTCCTCTCCCTGTGGACCTTGGTTTGTGGAAGATTTTATAGCCTGCTGGACACGCAAAGCCAATCTCCACAGAGGAGTCCGCGTTAGTCCAGGTCTCTGTAATAAATAGTACATCCAGGTCCAAATCTTTCAACAAGCTGGAGATCTCTCGGTGGTGTTTTATCATAGACCTGCTATTAATCAGGCCACACATTAAGACCATTTGGTGCCCCCCTGCCCCCCCTTACCAATACTAAGTAGTGTCTCACTGGAGTAGCAGACCCTGCCAGTGTTCGGCCGGGCAGCATTGCTGGCGCTAGGTGTGACTGGTGCGCGGACGGGCGCAGACGGGCTTACCCCTGGCGCGCCGGCTGCACGCGCGTGCTGCGCACTTGCCTTACCCCGCCTAAATAGGGATGCTTAGTGCTCCGGCCAGCCACTAGACAGCTGACCAAGATGGCGCTTGGTGGGTGGCGCTTGATGGGATGAGTCTCTCGTTGGCCCGCTAAAGTAGGGAGGTGGTGTGCCAATTGTTTTATAGTGCGGGTAAGTGGGCAGAATTATATTTTAACAACATTTAAAACAAGTTCCAGCAGTGGCAAAGATTGAAAACAACACTTAGTACCTAAACCTCACAGTGGTGAGGGGGCGCGGTACGGGCGTAACAGGGGAGAAGTGTTCCTGAGTAAAAAGATCAGCGCCTTCTGCTTCCTGTAGGTCCATTGGCTCCCCAATTCCCAGCGCTGTGCCTTTAAAACTGGGTACCTCATTTTTAAATCCCTGCACGGCATCAGCCCCACATTCATTAACAGCTTGATACTCAGGCACACTCCCACGCGCAACCTACGGTCTGCCCATCTCTCACTTCTCTTCACGCTGGTGTTCAAACGGGTACGTCAAGGAGGCCGCAGATTTGCCACCCTCGCCCCCATACTGTGGAACTCCCTCCCGCTGGAAATACGGTCCTGCACAGACCTCCTGCAATTCAGGAAGGCCCTTAAAACGTGGCTATTTGCACAAACCTAGATCCAATGTTCCTCTTTGACAGCACTCAGAACCTTTTAGCTCCTTGAAGCCACCCGGTGTACGCGCGCTCTATAAATTATTATTAACATTAACATCAGTTCCCCCTACTTATTGCTTACACTTCTGACCTACCCATGAACTTTGCATCAGTTCCCCCTACTTACTGCTTACACTTCTGCCCTCCACATGACCTTTGCATCAGTTCCCCCTACTTACTGCTTACACATCTGACCTCTCCATGACCTTTGCATCAGTTCCCCCTGCTTACTGCTTGCACGTCTGACCTCTCCATGACCTTTGCATCAGTTCCCCCTACTTAATGCTTGCACTTCTGACCTTTCCATGACCTTTGCATCAGTCCCCCCTTAAGCTCCTGATCTTTCTGTGCTGGACCTGATTCCACGTAGCTTACATTTGGGCTAAAACAAGAATTTTGTTGCCACTTGATTGTCCCTGGATTATTTGTTGTAAATATCCCTTTAACTCTCTGGACGGTTCCAAGTTGCGCTTTCTGTCCCATAGGTTTCTTTTAATGTATTCAAGTTTGGAGATCTCTCATGAATTTTCTGACTCATGGCATATTTCCAGATTTACAATCCTCCTCCAGTCTCCATATTTATATATTTTACAGGGTGCCAGAGCCTCTCAATAAGATTGCTTTGGCAGAGTGAGGTAAGATGAAAAACGATGCTGTGGAAGGACTCCAAAGAATTAATACTGTAGTGACTGACTCCAGCTGAAGAGGCAGCCCTGGCAATTACTTTGGCACTGAAGCCATCACTAATGTACACAAACACAAAGGATTAGCTATAGTGCAGTGCAATCACATGTTCAATCTCCAATGCTTGGAATAAAGTGCCCATGCACCCTGATGGGCAGGCGTCTTCGTCGCCGTGGCCAGCAGGTAAGCTAGCTTGCACTTTTGACCCATTATGCTTAGCGTCTTTGTTTCACAACCTTCAATATGGCTGCTGGGTTGGTTACACGTTTCGGGATGTGGCTTGCCCCTCTTCGGCTGTGATGGTAATAACAGGCCCATCTTCTCAAATGGTGGCACTCTTCTGCTATGGGAGCATGTATGTGCCTCTCTCGAGCTTTGGGACCATTCAGTTGCTCCTCTACTGCTGTGTGTAGGGCTGCTCCTCTTCTGCTGTGATAACATTTACAAGCTCATCGTCTGCTGTGGTTTGGCTCCTCTTCTTCTGAAGTGGCATGGGTCTGTTCTTCTTCTTCTGTGGTGGCATGGGCCTGTTCCTCTTCTGCTGTGGTGCATGGCCCTGCTCCTCTTCTGCTGTGGTGCATGGGCCTGTTCCTCTTCTGCTGTACTGGCATGGACATGTTCCTCTTCTGCTGTGGTGGCATGGGTCTGTTCCTCTTCTTCTGTAGTGGCATGGTCCTGCTCCTCTTCTGCTGTGGTGGCATGGCCCAGTTCCTCTTTTGCTGTAGTGGCATGGGCCTGTTCCACTTCTGCTGTAGTGGCATGGACCAGTTCCTCTTCTTCTGTGGTGGCATGGGCCTGTTCCTCTTCTGCTGAGGTGGCATGGGCCTGTTCCTCTTCTGCTGTGGTTGCATGGTCCTGTTCCTCTTCTGATGTGGTGGCATGGGCCTGTTCCTCTTCTGCTGTGGTGGCATGGGCCTGGTCCTCTTCTTCTGTAGTGGCATGCTCCTGCTCCTCTTCTGCTGTGGTGTAATGGGCCTGTTCCTCTTCTGATGTGGTGGCATGGGCCTGTTCCTCTTCTGCTGTGGTGGCATGGGCCTCTTCCTCTTCTTCTGTAGTGGCACGGTCCTGCTCCATTTCTGCTGTGGTGGCATGGGCCTGTTCCTCTTCTGCTGTAGTGGCATGGGCCTGTTCCACTTCTGCTGTAGTGGCATGGACCAGTTCCTCTTCTTCTGTGGTGGCATGGGCCTGTCCCTCTTCTGCTGTGGTGGCATGGTCCTGTACCTCTTCTGATGTGGTGGCATGGGCCTGTTCCACTTCTTCTGCAGTGGCATGGCCCTATTCCTCTTCTTCTGAAGTGGCATGGCCCTGTTCCTCTTCTTCTGTAGTGGAATGGCCCGTTCCTTTTCTGCTGTGTTGGCATGGGCCTGTTCCTCTTCTTCTGTGGTGGCATGGGCCTGTTCCTCTTCTTCTGTAGTGGCATGGGCATGTTCCTTTTCTGCTGTGGTGGCATGGGCCTGTTCCTCTTCTTCTGTAGTGGCATGGGTCTGTTTCTCTTCTGCTGTGGTGGCATGGGCCTGTTCCTCTACTTCTGAAGAGGCATGGGCCTGTTCCTCTTCTGCTGTTATGGCATAGGCCTGTTCCTCTTCTGTTGTGGTTGTATTTGTCTGAACCCCTTCTGCTGGGGTAGTATAGGCATGTTCCTCTTCTGCTGTGGTGGCATGGGCATGTTCCTCTACTGCTGTGGTAGCATGGGCCCTGTTCCTCTTCTGCTGTTGTGGCATGGGCCTGTTCCTCTTCTTCTGTGGTGGCATGGGCCTGCTCCTCTTCTGCTGTTGTAGCATGGACGTGTTCCTCTTCTGCTGTGGTGGCATGGTCCTGCTTCTCCACTTTTGAGGTGGTGTTTTCCTGTTTCTCTTCTAACGTGTGTCTCTTCTTCTGCTGGGGTGGCATGGGCCTGTTCCTCTTCTGCTGTAGTGGCATGGGCCTGTTCCTCTTCTGCTGTTGTGACATGGGTCAGTTCCTCTTCTTCTGTGGTGGCATGGGCCTGTTCCGCTTCTGCGGTGGTGGCATGGGCCTGTCCCTGTACTGCTGAGGTGGCATGGGCCTGTTCCTCTTCTGCTGAGGTGGCATGGGCCTGTTCCTCTTCTGCTTTGGTGATATGGGCCTGCTCCTCTTCTGCTGTGGTGGTATGGGCTAGGCCTGGGCTAAAATTCCGTTCCTCTCGCGGAAATTGCGATAATTTGACATTTTCGCGTTCCGCGGAGAGCGCGAAAATGTCAAAATTTCCGCAATTTTTTGCTTGCTCGCGCTGTAAAATAATACATTCTCGCGTGCGCGCGATCGCCTTACCTGAATCCCCGCATTCGCCGACAAGTTTTCCCGATCCGGTCGCGTTCTCCACGAGATGTTGGATTGTTGGTAGACATTTGCGCTGTCTCGCGACAGTTCGCGCCCACAGTAACGTCATTCGTTGCGCGATCACGTCTTTCTTCTGGCGATCATGCACCACGAGACAAGTGAAAACAAGATGGCCGCGCCCGCAAGCAACCGCATGGGTAAGTTGGCGAGCCGCGACCACGCAGAAAATACCGCGAACAGGCGGGAAAAAAACTTCCACATCTTCGCGATATTTCCGCATGTTTGCGGAGATTTTAAACATTTTCACGATAATTTGCAAAAGTGAATTTCGCAAATTCCGCCCACCCCTAGTATGGGCCTGTTCCTCTTCTTCTGTGGTGGCATGGGCCTGCTCCTCTTCTTCTGTAGTGGCATGGACGTGTTCCTCTTCTGCTGTTGTTGGCATGATCCTGCTCCTCTTCTGCTGTGGTAGCATGGTCCTGCTCCTCTACTTTTGAAGTGGTGTTTTCCTGTTTCTCTTCTAACGCGTGTCTCTTCTTCTGCTGTGGTGCCATGGGCCTGCAACTCTTCTGCTGTGGTGGCATGGGCCTGCTCCTCTTCTGCTGTGGTAGAATGGGCCTGCTCCTCTTCTTCTGTGGTAGCATGGTCCTGCTCCTCTATGTTTGAGGTGGTATTTTCCTGTTTCTCTTCTAACATGTGTCTCTTATTCTGCTGTGGTGGTATGGGCCTGTTCCTCTTCTGCTGTGGTGACATGGGCCTGTTCCTCTTCTTCTGTGGTCGCATGGACGTTTTCCTCTTCAGCTGTGGTGGCATGGGCCTGCTCCTCTTCTGCTGTGGTGGCATGGTCCTGCTCCTCTTCTTCTGTAGTGGCATGGTGCTGCTCCTCTTTTGCTGTGGTGGCATGGGCCTGCTCCTCTTCTGCTGTGGTGGCATGGGCCTGTTCCTCTTCTGCTGTAGTGGCATGGGTCTGTTCCACTTCTGCTGTAGTGGCATGGACCAGTTCCTCTTCTTCTGTGGTGGCATGGGCCTGTTCCTCTTCTGCTGCGGTGGCATGGGCCTGTTCCTCTTCTGCTGCGGTGGCATGGGTGTGTTCCTCTTCTGCTGTGGTGGAATGGTCCTGTTCCTCTTCTGATGTGGTGGCATGGGCCTGTTCCACTTCTTCTGCAGTGGCAAGGCCCTATTCCTCTTCTTCTGTAGTGGCATGGCCCTGTTCCTCATCTCCTGTAGTGGCATGGCCCGTTCCTTTTCTGCTGTGGTGGCATGGGCCTGTTCCTCTTCTGCTGTGGTAGCATGGGCCTGTTCCTCTTCTGCTGTGGTAGCACGGGCCTGTTCCTCATCTTCTGTGGTGGCACGGTCCTGCTCCTCTTCTGCTGTGGTAGCATGATCCTGCTCCTCTTCTGCTGTGGTAGCATGGTTCTGCTCCTCTACTTTTGAGGTGGTGTTTGACTGTTTCTCTTCTAACGCGTGTCTCTTCTTCTGCTGTGGTGGTATGGGCCTGTTCCTCTTCTGGAGTGGTGGCATGGGCCTGTTCCTCATCTTATGTGGTCGCATTGACGTGTTCCTCTTCCGCTGTGGTGGCATGGACATGTTCCTCTACTGCTTCAGTGGCATGGGCCTGCTCCTCTTCTGCTGTTGTAGCATGGACGTGTTCCTCTTTTCCTGTGGTGGCATGGGCCTGCACCTCTTCATCTGTAGTGGCATGGGCCTGTTCTTCTTCTTCTTTGGTGGCATGGGCCTGCTCCTCCTCTGCTGTGGTAGCATGATCCTGCTCCTCTTCTGCAGTGATAGCATGGTCCTGCTCCTCTTCTGCTGCGGTGGCATGGTATTGCTCCTCTTCTTTTGAGGTGGTGTTTTTCTGTTTCTCTTCTAACGCGTGCGTCCTCTTCAGCTGTGGTGGTATGGGCGTGTTCCTCTTCTGCTGTGGTAGCATGGACCTGCTCCTCTTCTGCTGTGGTAGCATGGTCCTGCTCCTCTTCTGCTGTGGTAGCATGGACCTGCTCCTCTTCTGCTGTAGTGGCATGGTCCTGCTCCTCTTCTGCTGTGGTGGCATGGGCCTGTTCCTCTTCTGCTGCGGTGGCATGGGCCTGTTCCTCTTCTGCTGTGGTGGCATGGGTGTGTTCCTCTTCTGCTGTGGTGGAATGGTCCTGTTCCTCTTCTGATGTGGTGGCATGGGCCTGTTCCACTTCTTCTGCAGTGGCAAGGCCCTATTCCTCTTCTTCTGTAGTGGCATGGCCCTGTTCCTTTTCTGCTGTGGTGGCATGGGCCTGTTCCTCTTCTGCTGTGGTAGCATGGGCCTGTTCCTCTTCTGCTGTGGTAGCACGGGCCTGTTCCTCATCTTCTGTGGTGGCACGGTCCTGCTCCTCTTCTGCTGTGGTAGCATGATCCTGCTCCTCTTTTGCTGTGGTAGCATGGTTCTGCTCCTCTACTTTTGAGGTGGTGTTTGACTGTTTCTCTTCTAACGCGTGTCTCTTCTTCTGCTGTGGTGGTATGGGTCTGTTCCTCTTCTGCAGTGGTGGCATGGGCCTGTTCCTCATCTTATGTGGTCGCATTGACGTGTTCCTTTTCCGCTGTGGTGGCATGGACATGTTCCTCTACTGCTGCAGTGGCATGGGCCTGCACCTCTTCATCTGTAGTGGCATGGGCCTGTTCTTCTTCTTCTTTGGTGGCATGGGCCTGCTCCTCCTCTGCTGTGGTGGCATGGTCCTGCTCCTCTTCTGCTGTGGTAGCATGATCCTGCTCCTCTTCTGCAGTGATAGCATGGTCCTGCTCCTCTTCTGCTGTGGTGGCATGGTATTGCTCCTCTTCTTTTGAGGTGGTGTTTTCCTGTTTCTCTTCTAACGCGTGTGTCTTCTGCTGTGGTGGTATGGGCGTGTTCCTCTTCTGCTGTGGTAGCATGGACCTGCTCCTCTTCTGCTGTGGTAGCATGGTCCTGCTCCTCTTCTGCTGTGGTAGCATGGTCCTGCTCCTCTTCTGCTGTGGTGGCATGGTCCTGCTTCTCTACTATTGAGGTGGTGTTTTCCTGTTTCTCTTCTAACGCGTGTCTCTTCTTCTGCTGGGGTGGCATGGGCCTGTTCCTCTTCTGCTGTAGTGGCATGGGCCTGTTCCTCTTCTGCTGTTGTGACATGGGTCAGTTCCTCTTCTTCTGTGGTGGCATGGGCCTGTTCCGCTTCTGCGGTGGTGGCATGGGCCTGTCCCTCTACTGCTGAGGTGGCATGGGCCTGTTCCTCTTCTGCTGTGGTGGCATGGGCCTGTTCCTCTTCGGCTTTGGTGATATGGGCCTGCTCCTCTTCTGCTGTGGTGGTATGGGCTAGGCCTGGGCTAAAATTCCGTTCCAATCGCGATAATTTGACATTTTCGCGTTCCGCGGAGTGCTCGAAAATGTCAAAATTTCCGCAATTTTTTGCTTTCTTGCGCTGTAAAATAATAAATTCTCGCGTGCGCGCGATCGCCTTACCTGAATCCCCTCGTTCGCCGACAAGTTTTTTCCAATCCGGTCGCGTTCTCCATGAGATGTTGGATTGTTGGTAGCCATTTGTGCTGTCTCGCGACAGTTCGCGCCCGCAGTAACGTCATTCGTCGCGCGATCACGTTTTTCTTCTCGCGATCATGCACCGCGAGACAAGTGAAAACAAGATCGCCGCGCCCGTGAGCAACCGCATGGGTAAGTTGGCGAGCCGCGACCACGCAGACAATACCGCAAACGGGCAGGAAAAAAACTTCCGCATCTTCGCGATATTTCCGCGTGTTTGTGGAGATTTTAAACATTTTCGCGATAATTTGCAAAAGTGAATTTCACAAATTCCGCCCAACCCCTAGTATGGGCCTGTTCCTCTTCTTCTGTGGTGGCATGGGCCTGCTCCTCTTCTTCTGTAGTGGCATGGACGTGTTCCTCTTCTGCTGTTGTTGGCATGATCCTGCTCCTCTTCTGCTGTGGTAGCATGGTCCTGCTCCTCTACTTTTGAAGTGGTGTTTTCCTGTTTCTCTTCTAACGCGTGTCTCTTCTTCTGCTGTAGTGCCATGGGCCTGCAACTCTTCTGCTGAGGTGGCATGGGCCTGTTCCTCTTCTGCTGTAGTAGCATGGGCCTGCTCCTCTTCTTCTGTGGTAGCATGGTCCTGCTCCTCTATGTTTGAGGTAGTGTTTTCCTGTTTCTCTTCTTTGTCCTGCTCCTCTTCTGCTGTGGTGGCATGGTCCAGTTCCTCTTCTTTTGAGGTGTTGTTTTCCTGTTTCTCTTCTAACGCGTGTCTCTTCTTCTGCTGTGGTGGCATGGCCCGTTCCTTTTCTGCTGTGGTGGCATGGGCCTGCTCCTCTTCTGCTGTGGTGGCATGGTCCTGCTCCTCTTCTTCTGTAGTGGCATGGTGCTGCTCCTCTTTTGCTGTGGTGGCATGGGCCTGCTCCTCTTCTGCTGTGGTGGCATGGGCCTGTTCCTCTTCTGATGTGTTGGCATGGGCCTGTTCCTCTTCTGCTGTGGTGGCATGGGCCTCTTCCTCTTCTTCTGTAGTGGCATGGTCCTGCTCCTCTTCTGCTGTGGTGGCATGGGCCTGTCCCTCTACTGCTGAGGTGGCATGAGCCTGTTCCTCTTCTGCTGTGGTAGCATGGGCCTGTTCCTCTTCTTCTGAAGTGGCATGGTCCTGTTCCTCTTCTGCTGTGGTGCCATGGGCCTGTTTCTCTTCTTCTGTGGTCGCATGGACGTGTTCCTTTTCTGCTGTGGTGGCATGGACATGTTTCTCTACTGCTGTGATAGCATGGGCCTGTTCCTCTTCTTCTGTGGTGGCATGGGCCTGCTCCTCTTCTGCTGTTATAGCATGGACGTGTTCCTCTTCTGCTGTGGTGGCATGGGCCTGCTCCTCTTCTGCTGTGGTAGCATGAGCCTGCTCCTCTTCTGCTGTGGTGATATGGGCCCTTTCCTCTTCTGCTGTGGTAGCATAGTCCTGCTCCTCTTCTGCAGTGGTAGCATGGTCCTGCTCCTCTTCTGCTGTGGTAGCATGGTCCTGCTCCTCTACTTTTGAGGTGTTGTTTTCCTGTTTCTCTTCTAACGCGTGTCTCTTCTTCTGCTGTGGTGGCATGGGCCTGTTCCTCTTCTGCTGTGGTGGCATGGGCCTGTTCCTCTCCTGCTGTCATGGCATGGGCCTGTTCCTCTTCTTCTGTGATGGCATGGATGTGTTCCTCTTCTTCTTTGTTCGCATGGATGTGTTCCTCTTCCGCTGTGGTCGCATGGACATGTCTCTCTACTGCTGTGGTGGTATGGGCCTTCTCCTCTTCTTCTGTAGTGGCATAGGCCTGTTCCTCTTCTTCTGTGGTGGTATGGGCATGTTCCTCTTCTGCTGTGGTGGCATGGGCCTGCTCCTCTTCTGCTGTGGTGGCATGGCCCTGCTCCTCTTCTGCCGTGGTAGCATGAGCCTGCTCCTCTTCTGCTGTGGTGACATGGTCCCTTTCCTCTTCTGCTGTGGTAGCATGGTCCTGCTCCTCTACTGCTGTGGTAGCATGGTCCTGCTCCTCTGCTGCTGTGGTGGCATGGTCCTGCTCCTCTACTTTTGAGGTGTTGTTTTCCTGTTTCTCTTCTAACGCGTGTCTCTTCTTCTGCTGTGGTGGTATGGGCCTGTTCCTCTTCTGCTGTAGTGACATGGGCCGGTTCCTCTTCTTCTGTGGTCACATGGACGTGTTCCTCTTCTGCTGTGGTGGCATGGGCCTGCTCCTCTTCTGCTGTGGTGACATGGGCCCTTTCCTTTTCTGCTGTGGTAGCATGGTCCTGCTCCTCTTTTGCCGTGGTAGCATGGTCCTGCTCCTCTTCTGCTGTTGTGGCATGGGCCTGCCCCTCTTCTGCCGTGGTAGCATGGTCCTGTTCCTCTTCTGCTGTGGTAGCAGGGTCCTGCTCCTCTTCTGCTGTGGTGGCATGGGCCTGCTCCTCTTCTGCTGTGGTGGCATGGGCCTGCCCCTCTTCTGCCGTGGTAGCATGGTCCTGTTCCTCTTCTGCTGTGGTAGCAGGGGCCTGCGAATCTACTTTTGAGGTGGTATTTTCCTGTTTCTCTTCTTCTGCTGTGGTGGCATCGGCCTGTTCCTCTTCTGCTGTGGTAGCATGGTCCTGCTCCTCTACTTTTGAGGAGGTGTTTTCCTGTTTCTCTTCTAACGCGTGTCTCTTCTTCTGCTGTGGTTGCATGGGCCTGCTCCTCTTCTTCTGTAGTGGCATGGACGTGTTCCTCTTCTGCTGTTGTTGATATGATCCTGCTCCTCTTCTGCTGTGGTAGCATGGTCCTGCTCCTCTACTTTTAAGGTGGTGTTTTCCTGTTTCTCTTCTAACGCGTGTCTCTTCTTCTGCTGTGGTGCCATGGGCCTGCAACTCTTCTGCTGTGGTGACATGGGCCCTTTCCTCTTCTGCTGTGGTAGCATGGTCCTGCTCCTCTTCTGCTGTTGTGGCATGGGCCTGTTCCTCTTCTTCAGTGGTGGCATGGGCCTGCCCCTCTTCTGCCGTGGTAGCATGGGCCTGCCCCTCTTCTGCCGTGGTAGCATGGTCCTGCTCCTCTTCTGCTGTGGTCGGATGGGCCTGCTCCTCTTCTGCTGTGGTAGCATGGTCCTGTTCCTCTTCTGCTGTGGTAGCAGGGTCCTGCTCCTCTTCTGCTGTGGTAGCAGGGTCCTGCTCCTCTTCTGCTGTGGTGGCATGGGCCTGCTCCTCTTCTGCTGTGGTAGCATGGTCCTGCTCCTCTTCTGCTGTTGTGGCATGGGCCTGTTCCTCTTCTGCTGTGGTACCATTTGTGTGCTCTTCTTCGGCTGAGGTGCGGCTCGTCTTCTGCTAGGGTGGCCTTTATGAAGAAGTTGCGTGCCTGTGGTTTACGAGGGCAAAACATACTCTTTCACGCACACTGGGAATGAGAAAGTGCTGAGAAGCAGCTAAAAGTTGTCTTAGCACCCCACCTAGTTTACATTAGATACAGCCAGGGCTGGACTGGCCGTTGCAGGCACCAGGCGTTTTCCGGATTTGCCAGCAGGGTGGGGGCCAGTTTTGCAGCAGTGCTTCAATATTGCCCCCTGTAACAAAAGCAACAGCAGTGCTTCATGGTAGCAGCTCCTACCCCACACCCCACCCATCCAGTGCTGGTCCGACTGAACTACCAGGGCTGGTTTGTGTTCCCAGCCCAGCCCTGCATACAGCCTTGATAATGTGATAGTGTTCGACGAAATACGTGTTGCTTGACACTTAGGAAATGGCTCTGATGTCATAAGGTGGTAAACTGACTCACGAGTAAGCAGATTTAAAAGTTTGGGCAGCCCAGTTAGATTTTACACCTCCATGGATTGTGGTGGTGAAACTGGAGCATTTTACCAAAGCCAGAAACAACCCTTTAGTCATTTTAAATGTAGTGCTTAATTTGTGTTGCTGGCTTCACCGGCACCTAATTGGTAACACCAGAAATTATGACAGTTTGTCACATGGTGGCGCTGTGTGTGTCATTTAGAGATGAGCAGAACAACAGTTGTTTATTACATCAATATACATTAAAACCCACTTCTACCTGCCTCCCAAGCCATTTTATTTTTTCAATGTTTTTATTGATTTTAAAAGGTCAGACATGAGATGGTACAAGAACACATAAGGACGCTTTTATCAGTATATTAACCAGCAATATTACGCCCATTTACGTCATCGTTTTACATTAAACAATAGTAATAAATGAAAAACCCAATATGCACGCCAGATCATTGTTCCATTTGTCCGTAAGTTCACTCCAGGCATCCATATCACAGCAGTCCTGCTCCAAGGCGAACGCCGGGCTTTTCCATCATTATCGCGTCGATGGGTGGACTATTGGATCAACCTACGATCCATAATGTCAAAAAAATTAAATCAGAACATATAGCAACAAAAAAAATATATATATATCTTACCCCCCTCCCCGAACCCTCCTCATGCTCAGATACTATCCTATTTCAGTGTATCCTAACTCCTGTCCTGTTCCAGTGTATGCAGTGCTGTGTTATGTTATGTTATGTTTAATTTATAAAGCGCACGGCTACTCAAAGTGTCCCAGCGCTTACTCCAGAAAAAAGTGAACTGCACACACATCGGAAACTAAAAAAGCAATGTTTTAAGCTTTTTCCTAAAAAGCAATGGATCCTGAATGTCCCGGAGTGCCAAAGGTAGCACATTCCAAGCCAGACCGGCTTTACGGACAAAAGAACTCCCACCAAACCTTTGACGCTTAAACCTAGGAATCTGCATCAGCAGCTGATCAGAGGAGCGAAGCTGTCTGCTAGGTCTATAGAAAACAAATCTCTTTTGAAGATAAGTAGGGCCTAGACCATACAGGGCCCGATGTACAATAGATAACATCTTAAATTTCAGCCGAGATTTAACTGGGAGCCAGTGCAAGCTATGTAAATGGATCCGAACACTATGTGTAGATGAATGACCCAAAAGCAGTCTGGATGCTGAGTTTTGGACCACTTGCAGTTTCTTTACCAGGTAGCCTGGACTACCATCCAAAAGAGCGTTGGCATAATCCAATTGAGATAAAATCAAAGCCCGGACCACAGTTTCCTTTGCACTGACAGGCAAAAGAGGGAGAAACTTCCTCAAGATTTTCAGAGTGCCGAAGCAAGTTCCTACCAGTTTCTTCACTTGTGTTGAAAAGATCAGGTTTTCGTCAAACCAGACACCGAGGTTTTTTGTGGTGCCCTTACCCATAGTAGGTCGAGGAACACCCGGAGGCCATAGCCTTTCCATGAAGTCCACTGGGAACGAGCCATACAAAAGCACTTCAGATTTTTCTTCATTGCACTTCAATTGTGCACTCACCAACCAGTGGAACACGGCAGACAAACAGTGCTGCGCTGCCACAACTGATTCGTCACCCTTCTTCCAAGAAAACAGAAGCTGAGTGTCATCTGCATAGGCCATCACTTTGGCCCCCAGTGACTCTGCAAGGTAAACCAGCGGCGTCACGTAGATGTTAAAAAGAAGAGGGCTAAGTGATGACCCCTGCGGTACACCGGTTGTCAGCTGCATAGGCGTGGAGGCACAAGGTGGAAGCCAAACCTGCTGCGACCTTTTTTCCTAAAAGGATCTAATCCAGCACAGCACCGATCCCAAAATACCAATTTCCTCTAGGCGATCAAGGAGTAAAGAGTGCAGCACTGTATCGAATGCCGCCGAGAGATCAAGCATAACCAAAGCTGCTATCCCGCCAGCATCCAAACACTCCCGGATCACCTCAGTCACCTCCAGCAATGCTGACTCCGTGCTATAAAAAACACGGAAGCCAGATTGGGCTGGATGAAGCAAACCAGACACCTCAACATAGTTGGGAAGCTGAGACGTAACAACCTTCTCGCAAACTTTAGCCAAACTTGGCAAGAGCGTGATAGGACGATAGTTCTCAGGGAGCAGAGGGTCAAAAGAAGGCTTCTTGAGGAGGGGAAGGATCAGCGCCTGCTTCCATGATAATGGGACACAGGCCTCGCGAAGTGACATGTTAACCATAAGGTTAACTTCAAAATTAATAGAGTCTGCCACTTCTGACAGAAGCCTAGCTGCACATGGATCCTTAGGGGAACCAGATTTAAGTGCCTTAAGAATTCTAAGGGTACCAGGCAGATCAACAGGTTTAAAAGCAGAAAAGATGGAAGTATTCTTTATCATCTGCTTCGCCAGCAAGGCAGGAGTAGAATTTCTGGACACAGTTGAAAAGGAATCCTGAATGCTAACTATTTTGTCCCTGAAAATTTTTTCTAAGGTGTTACACCAAATAACCGATGAGGGTACCGCCGGAGCCTGGGCACTGGGAGACACAAAACTCTTCACAATAGAAAATATTTCTTTGGAATTGTTGTTTGCGCGATCAATACGATCGGAAAAGTGCCGGCCTTTGGCAAGTCCAATGGCCGCATAATAAAGTTTTTGTGCGGCGGTAATATACACCGTTTCATTCTGGCCCGTCAGTGGTTATTGCCAGTACACAAATGCATGATACGGAATCGGCGGCTTGCGCTACCGGCACAAGCTTACTCAGTGTAACCCAGTCCCTCAGGTGGGGCGCGGTCATCAGTCATCAACATTCAGCGCAGCAAACATATTCAACAGTGCATGCCACTCCATTGAAATAGGTGTACGCCTTAGCCCCCTGTATTCCTCCCTGCTTAACTCTGCTCCCTCTGCTCCCCCCCATCGAAGTACCTCGGCATGCCAGTCCATTGGGGATGGGGATCTGGTTGATTTCCAGCGGGTGGTCACCGTATGTTTGCCCAAAAGAAGCGCAAGATGAACAAAACGTGAGGAGGGGTTTCCTTTCTTGGCGCGTGTGAGAAGTTGGCCTGGTATATGATGTTCACTAGTTAAAGTGACCACCTTGTACCATGCCAAGCAACCCTTATGGTGTGGTTGTAAGTCAACCTTTTCGGACTAGCTGCCCTAGTGGTAGCGTAGGCTAAGCAGTCTTTGAGGCTAAACTCGTGAAACGTGTTAAGCAGGCTGTTTTACCAAATGTAACCCCCTTTTATACCAATGAAAGGACACCACACAGATATATATTCAAAATATATATGTATTTATTTCTCAAAGTAACCCCTAGACTCTTTATGAGCACAGGAGCACAAATCGTCAAACAAGATTACAGTAGAATACACAGAAGTTGCACTTTATATGGATAGGCCCTGGTGGCCGCTCAAACCATATACTAAAATAGTGGTATAAGTACCACGAACAGAAAAGGGAAAAGGCCTAGGGCCTCTAGAATCGCTGGGCCTACAAGGAGCTAACTTCAGTTAGTGACCAGGAGGTCCACGGGTTGCGTGTGCAGAGCAAATAGTCACACGCGAGCTCCCATAGGCTTTCAATGGGTGCGTAAAAAGTACAAAGTTACTGCAAAGAGGATCTTCCGGATGGACTAGGAACTTAAGATTGGAAACACAGACACTAGAGATGATTCTCTACACTTGGGCACCGGAGTGCCAGCTTTACCTCACCCACAGGAAGCGGGTGCATAGGCGTCGAAGTGCGTCGGGTTTCTTCTATCTGTTCAATGGAGCCTGTGGACAAAGATGCAGCAGGCGGCCGGTCCGGAAGAGATGCGGTGGATCCAAGAGTGGATCGGAGATGTTGAAGACCTGTAAGCAGAGGGGACCATGTTCACAGTCACTAGCCAGTGACCAGCGTGGCACCAGGTGGGTACCAGGCGATGTCGGGTGCAAACAGGAAGGAATGTGTAGCTTGTCTCTGCAGCCACGTGGTCCCTGAAGATCGACGACGTCCAGGAGTCGGTTCACGAGCTGTCCCATGCAGGCTCTCGCTGTCGGCTGTGTCGGCGACTTGATCGAAGCAAACAGGCCTTGGCAAAAGCAATTGTTGTGGAAAATGAAATAAGCTGATGGTTCTGACCAGCAAGGTCAGAGGGATTGCTCCTTTGGAGGGGAGCAAGGGCCAGTCTGGAGCAACCAGACCAGCGGTGTATTTCTTGAAGTTCGTCGCCAAGATGGCCACTAGCCAGCGGGCCAGCAACCGGTTAGGCGCGTCGAGTGGCAAAATGCAGAAGGGCCCCACGCAGATCATGGAGATGCTGGAGGGCTCACCTTTGGTGCAGATGCTGCTCGGGTGTTGGGCTTCTCAGATCCCAAAGCACAACTTGGAGGGAGCCTCGGTTGTTGCGCTTGCAGCTTGTCGTGGTTTTTTCAAGATGGCTGGCTCCACGTGTCTCGGTGCCTCCACGGGTCTCCTCTTCTCAGGGACTGTGGATCGAGCGGTGAGAGGTCTGGAGGTCCAGGTCTTGTCAGTCTCTGGGCTCGGGCTCCGGCGGGAGGTGGCGGCAAAGCAGACGGTGATTCGCTGGATGGTGCTTGCGTTAGCAAGGTGGTCACTCCCTGACCACAGGGGAGATTGGCTTCAGTCCTCTGTGCGGCAGAGCGTCGAAGTTCCCGTCTTCTTCTTAGTTTCAAGTTGATTCCAGGATGTCTGAAGTCTTAGGACACAGCTCCTACCTTTAAGCGGATTCTAGGGGCCGGACTACCTGCTAGGTCCCTCCCTAAGGGTGGGACCAGGAAGGGGGGTGGTTACACCCCCAATCCTTTGTCCAGCTCGCCCCAGGCCCGGGACTGGTGTGCCCCAGGACCGGATTGAACTGGCATATGCACCGAGGCTCCTTGTGAGCCTCAGGCATGTCTTTTTTCTTTCAAGCCCTACCTGACCAATACACAAAATCCTGTCTGGGGTGGTGCTCGCACCTCCCCTGGCAGGAAACCCTTTGTCCACGTCTCCCAAGCTGGAAGGACTCCCAGCAGCAGGAGGGCAGACTTGTGTCTGTGGTGGCAGCATCCATTTTGTGGAGCTGAGGCTATGTCTGATTTTACCCGGGTTTCAGGTACTGTACATGTCGTGTCCCTCTAGAAGGGTGGAATGCTAACCCCGTCGCCAGAATTGGCGAGGGGTTAGTATTCTAATTCGTATGACACCTTACTCGACATGTTTTGATAAAGCCAAACCAAAGATAGCATTTAACCGCGAGGTTCATAATGCACTTAAGAGTATATGGTATGACGATACCTGGAAACAGTAGAAGGAAGTTGTTCCGACCACTGCAGACAGGCTCAGCTCATGCCAGAGCACCATCTCACATGGAACCAAGCACTCTGCCTTCAGGATTGTTAAGGCCTGCCATAGGAGTGACTTATAGGTTACCAGGTGTCCCATTTAAGGTTAGGTATAGGTATACTACACCTAAGTAAGAGGTGGTTATACCAACTAACCACAGCTGAGTGATCAGCCAGTTGTGTCAAATTTGTTAGGCCAGGCCAGGGGTGGCACAATACATGCTTCAGCCCTTGGTGGCCTTAGATACACCAATGCCCTGGGTACCTAGTGTACACTGGTACAGGGGCTCACAGGGTGATCTAGTTCCAATGGGTTATGCACCTAGGGTACATGGAGTCCATTTTAAAGAGAGAGCAGATGGGATGAGGTCCTGAATTGCAGGATCTCAGGCCAACTAAGTCGAAAAACCAGCTAGACACTAGGCAAAAATTTGGGGGTAACCATAGTCAGATATCCACCTTCCTACAGCGCGGGGGCCCAATCCCAGGATGCAATATTCTAAGGAGTCATATGGGCGGGACGGGACCACCGCCTCGAGACTGACACGAACCTTTTCCCAGTAATGACCCAGTTTGGGACATGACCATAGCATGTGTAGTAAGCCCGTCTGTGACGCTCAGCATCGCGGGCATTCATCCGTCGTGCCCGGAAACATAGCTTGTAGGCGCCGCGGGGTCAGGTACGCTCTATGGAGCACCATTAGCTGTATGAATTTAAATTTAGGGTTCCTCGATACCTTTTTAGGGAATTCCAGGATCCTGCTCCATTCTTTTTCCGAAAACGGGCGACCGACATCCCCCTCCCATTTGTTTTGCGTTGTCAGTAAAGAGAGCTTTTTCTCGCTCCTGATCCCGTGGGTCAGCCACTTTACTAGCCGGGCACCATTGCCCATCATGTACTGCATTGTGAGAAGTGTGTTTGTGGGCGGCTCAGCCCCCTTGGGTCCCCATGTGGTGCGTATGTAGTGGGTGACGTGGTTGTGCAGGAGAAACAATGTGACATTAAAATGCCATCCTGGAAAAAATCCCCCATCGTCATAACACCGGACTCTGACCATGACCGAGTCGCGTGGTTGGAGAGCGTGCCCGATCTAGTAGGTACACCAAGTAAAGGTATAGTAGGGGCGTACGGCGTTGTTTTGATAATATATTTCAGAGCGCTGCGCCAGGAACCGACCGCCAACCGAAGCAAGTGCGGTAAGGCTGGTGATATGGGAGCATGGGGCAATAGTAGCCTGTGTATAAGTCCTTTATTTTTGTCCCTGTCCGTCAATTCCAGCTCATGTATTTTCCGCCCCGCTAACCAGTACGCAAGCCACTGTAGGTGACATGTATAGCTATATGTCCTCAGATCCGGGACCCCCATGCCACCCTGGGTGGTAGGTAATTGCAGTTTTGCTAGACTAATACGATGTCGTCCCACGCCCCAAATGAGGTCTGTCAAAGGGGTATGCATTAGCTTAAAGGTCTTTGTGGGTATAGGCAGCGGGAGGTTGGTAAAAAAATATATTAACCGTGGTAACATTCCCATTTTCGTAATGCCTACTCTGCCAGCTATTGACAAAGGTAAGGAGGTCCAAAACTGAACCTGAGACTTAAGCGCCGTGAGTGCTCTACCCAGGTTTCCGTCGAGCAGGTCCTGGGTGTTACGGTAAATATGTATGCCCAGATATTTGAAGGTAACAGGCGCGGTTTGGAGTTCCCAAGGGGCAAACCGTACAGGTCCCTCCTCCCGCTCAGCGCCGAAGTTATATGCATGGGACTTAGATTCATTAATGGTAAGGCCTGATTTTGCGCTGAAGGCATCGAATATTTCTGGTTTAGGGTCTAGTTCGGTACTCAGGTCCTTCAGGTAGAGAATGATATCATCTGCGTAGGCAGAGACAAATGTGGGTCACAGTGCCACGGATCACACCCTGAGGGGACGCAACAGCGCAAAGCTTGTGCAGTAGGGGCTCCAGTGCTAAAATAAACAACAAAGGGGATAAGGGGCAGCCCTGCCGCGTCCCACGGGCAACCACATATGGGCCTGAAATATGACAGCCGGTACGGACCCGTGCAGTAGGGTTGGTGTACAACAAACGCACCCATGCTAGGTATGTCTGTGGTATGCCGTAGCGCTGTAGGGCACGAAACATGTAATCCCATTTTAGCGAGTCGAACGCTTGTCTAAGGTCTAGGGAGATGCAGCCCTCTTTGCTGCCCGAGGGGTGTGTACCCATCATAACCTGATGCAAGCGCCTAATATTAAGGGCCGTGCTGTGGCCTGGCACAAAGCCGCACTGGTCCGGGTGTATGAGTAGGGGGATAAATTGGTTAAGTCTGGTGGCCAAGAGTCGGCTGAGGATTTTGTAGTCAGTATTAAGAAGGGACAAGGGTCTGTAATTGTGTATGTGCAGGGCGTTTCTGCCTGGTTTCAGCAACGAGACCACCAGTGCCTGTAATGTGGTGTGCGGTAAGCCGTTGCCTGTGAGAGATTCTTGGTAAAGGGTTTGCAGATGGGGCACCAGGAGGTCAGCAAACGTGACGTAAAACTCAGCCGGGAACCCGTCATTCCCAGGGGTCTTATTACGCGGCAAGGCCTTAATGGCGTGCCGGATTTACGCGCCTGTTATGGAGCGCGCCAGGTCATCTTGTTGATCCTGTGTGAGTTGAGTCATACAAATACCATCAAAAAATTTGTCAAAAGGAGCCGTGGTCTGCGGTGTAGGAGGGGCGTAAAGGAGTGCATAATAGTCTCTGAATGCAATGTTGATGTCCATTTGTGTGTTGACCTCTTCCCCAGTGCTGTTAAGTATGTGCGCTATTGGGGTGGGAGCAGGGGCGTTACGTACCAAACGTGCTAGCAGTGGTCCGGATTTGTCTGCTTGCGAGTGCTGCATTTGGGTATACAGTCGGTAGTCCACTACTCTAAGCTCCTCTAATAGTTCAGCATATTGTATATTGGCCTCGCGCAGTTGCGTGAGTTGGTCGCATGTTCCTGCCGCCTCCCCTCCTAGCACGGCTAGGTCGTCCTCTATTTTCTTGAGTCTGTCAATGATCGCCAGCCTTACCCCAACTCTAGTACTGGTGGCCACTCCCCACACTGTCGTCTTGAAAGCATCCCATTCTGTCTGCCGGGAGCTAGCAGTACCCACATTCACCTCAAAATATTGTATCATCGTCTCTGTCAGGGCTGCCTGGAAAACCTGGTCTTCTAACATGTCTGGCTGCAATCTCCATGTGGGGATCAGTGTCGGTATCTTACCCCATTGTATCTGTAGTTCCACCGGATTGTGATCCCATAGTGTTTTCCCCATGTGGAGTGCCGATGTGACGGAGTCCAACAAGCATAGAAAACGGTCTATTTGAGTGTGCAAGCAGTGCGATGGGAAGTAAAATGTGTATTCCCTGTGGCCATTGTGTTTTGCTCTCCAGGCATCTCTCAGTTCCCATCCCTGTGCCCACCCATAAAGTGCTTCCGCTTGTCTCCTGCTCTCAGTAGCGTGTAGTGGAGGGTGGGATCTATCCAAGGCAATATCTAACACAGAGTTAAAATCCCCGCCCAGTATCCATTGGTAACCAGCCCAGTCAGTTAAAACTGCACTAAGTGCAGCCAGGTATTTGTCTTGTTCAGTGTTGGGCGCATATATACAACCCAGCACCACATGTCTCCCATCTAGCAAACCATGCAGTAGAACATATCTACCGTTACTATCTATTTTTTGTTCCAACATTGTGAATGGCACTGTATTCCTCATCCATATTGCCGCCCACCTTGAGAAAGCTGAATAATGAGTGGCAAATAATTGGCCACGCCATTTCTTTTGTAACTTAGTCGCTTCGTCCCCAGTAAGGTGAGTTTCCTGTAAACATGCAATGGAGATTCTCCGTCTATTAATTTGCGCCAAGACTCTGTGCCTCTTGTGGATAGAGCCCCGTCCGCGCACATTCCATGTACAAAGAGTATATGTATTAGGTGACGCCGCCATAGGAACAACTTCTTGTATGGGTAGAACCCATTATAGAGGCCCTGTTATAATATGTACAGAGGGATCTGAGCACATAACCCCCCAATAACATCCCAACACTAGGTTCCCCTTGTAAAACTATAGAGGACCAAACCAGTACCATTAGCTCAACATGGGCAACACTAGTTAAATAAAACCACGCAGTCACTCGGGGGGTGAAGGCCATACCTGCACTAAAACAAACAACCCTACATAACAGTAGAATTGTGCCCCAGGAAGCTCATGCAGCCGAGGCCGTATCAGCAAGTCTTAACATCATGACTCCACATCATGCACTGTTGCATACTTTACCACCACAGGGCACCCCATCAAAGTCAAAAGTCCTTCGCCATCTGCGCTGTGATCAAGGGAAATAGTGGGTGGCTGGTATCCGACTCCTTGCATATTGTGTTAGTGTCTGAGATATGTTCCACTTGGTTGACTGTCTGAGCATCATGCGCCGCCAGGGTGGCCGCCGTGAATAGTGCATTTTCTTGGCTGGTGCTGATTTGCTCCAACGTTGGTGCTGTTTTCGAGGAGAGACTCCCAAGGTCACGGCCGGACCGATGTATGTCCGGACCCCACCGTGCCACAGCGGTGCTGGAATGATTCTGCAGGAGCGGGTCTTGAGAGAGATCTGGCGTGAGAGTGACTTCGACCCATTCCGCTGCTTCTTCAGGAGTTTCAAAAAAGTATGATTTTTGATTATAGATCACCTTTAGGCGTGCCGGGAAGAGCAGGGCGTACTTCAGGCTCTGATCATGCAATCTTTTCTTTACCTCTAGGAACGTCGCTCGTGCCCTCTGGACCGTCGGGGTGAAATCTGGGTAGATTGAGATAGTTCTATTTTCAAATTTCACTGGCGCATTCTCCCGGGCAGCCTTCAAGACGGTGTCACGATCTTTGTAATTAAGAATGCGTGCTATCAGCGAGCGGGGGGGTGCACCCTGTCTGGGCAGTCTGGGCGGCACTTGGTGTGCTCTCTCCACACTGTAAAGAGGTGCAAGTCCCGTCGTGGCAACCTCATCCCTGAGCCAGTCTTCCACGAACCGCGTGGGATCAGACCCCTCGCTGCGTTCCGGAATCCCCAAAATGCGCACATTGTTGCGACTGGACCTCCCCTCTGCGTCTTCCACTCTGTCTTGCAGTCCCCGGAGCTGGCGTTCGAGGTGCGTGGAGTGCAGCGTTTGTTGTGGGATAAGATCGTCCCAGGCCAGCTTGTTCGATCTGACTTTCTCGGCCAGCTTTTTGTGATCGGCTTGTAAAAGGGTGAGGCCCGTTGACATCGTGTCCATGCGAGTTTCCAGCGCCGTTCCAGAGTCCCGGATTTCTTTTAGTATCAAGTCCAATTTATCAGCATGGGGGTCCATACCCATGGGTGGGATAACCTCGTTATCCGAGGGACTGAAGGGGTTTCCACCGGTAGAGGATTGCGTTGCGTTGTCCATCGTGGCATCCGCTGGTTTTGCTTTAGGGCGCCCCATGGTGTTTCTTCGGGTTCCCACTCGTCTCTGCTCCAGGTTGTTCAGGCGCCAGGGGATGGCAGGTTGTTGCCCCAGGCCGTATATATGGTTAGTATTGTCCTCTCTAGATGGATGCGACAAGGGTCAACAGCACAGATCGCACCCAACAGTGCAGAAGGGCCAGAACAGCGCTAAACAGTATGTCCGGGTGGCAGACCACCCACGGCAGAGTCAGCGTCTACAACAGGTATGGCAGCGGGGGAGGGGCCATGAATGTCGTAGTGTACTACCTGCAGCGGTATGTGACGCCCTTCCCACCTCAGGTCCTATGCCTCCTCAAGTTGGTGACTCCGCTCATCCGGTGGAGCAGTGTGGCGTACTGTAGCAATCTCTCTTAGAGGCGTCAGGGATGCAATTCACAGGGGTGCCGCCGCCCTCAAGGCGCAAAGTGACACATTCCGGGTCCCAGATAGTAGCACCTGCGTGCTCTGGGATAATCCAGTACGGAGCTCTGGCGGGAAATCAGCAATGTGCCAGCTCTTTCTCCGGGCTCACTGCACTCACGAAGGTGTGCCCAGCCACCACGCTGCCACGCACTCTCTATGCCCCTGGGGGGACACACAGAGCTTCCCGGGCCAGGCCCCGTCAGTCCTGGCCAGTGTAAGGCAGTGGTGAATCAAAGGGAATCGCTGGTTATACTCCCAGGTCGCAACGGGGTCCCCGCAGGTTAGCCAGTCAGGTCCCAGGCTATGTACCGGCCCCAGCAGCTCCGGCCCCGCAGTCAGCCACCTTAGTAGGATGCTCTCCTGAGCGCTCGCCGCAGGCAGAGGGGGGAAGAATCGCTAGTGGTCGCACACATACCCCATCATATTCATTGTGTAGTCGACCGCTGTTGATTAACTCAGCGTTGCGAAAAGAAGGTGCCGCCGGCCGCCATCTTGTATCGTGTCTCCGTTGTAGCAGCTATGCAGCGGGATTGATGTCCCCGTCGGAGGGAAAAGGCAGAAAAGCCCCGGGCAGTACAGCAAACAGCACCGGTCTCCTTACTCTGCATTTCATTAAAATACACTTGTTGCCCCCAGATTAGGTGTAGGCAGGGCGCCCGATCTTCATGCAGAGGCGGCTGGTTTGTGGCTCCGCCCCGCGTTCTCCGCCTCCGATGGCCGCCCAGAGCTCCTGGCCAATTTCGCTGACTTTTCCGGCAGATAGAAGCTCGTCCAGCAGCCGTTATACTCCTGTGGTGTTCCGCCGCTTGCGGTGTCGAAATCAGACAACGGCGTGCCAGTATTAACAGGATAATTTGCAAAGTGTCGGGGCTGGGGACGGAACTCGCTCAGCTCACATCGTCCATGCCCGGCAGTCGGCCACGACCCCCTCCCAAGCCATTCTTAAAGCTTTGGGGGCCTGCAATAGTCTGAATTGTCACACTTGTAGGTGTGTGATGATTACTAATTGTGTAGGTGCCATCGGCGGCACTGGCAGGGGCAATGGGTGTTGCAATCTGCAGAAGCCTCCTGAGGAGAGGTCTGGCACTTATGCTTTTTACAAATTAAGCACTGCAATGTGTATATCAACCCTGCCACCACGCAGGGGCTGCTCCTACATTAATGCACCCAAGGCCCCCCAGATGAAAAATACAATGATAATTCATTCCCATGTTATTTTTCATTGTCCTCTCCTGAACCGAGCGTCAGGTCGGGCAGAGACGGCTGAGTGAAAGCAGGGAGGAGAGGTGGGCAGAGGGCTGCTAAAGCACTGTTTTAAGAGCGCATGTCTCTTTGCCCGGTCGTCCTGGGACGGCCAGCCAGACATGCGCAATTTAAACCTCTCAACCCAGCTGACTTAAGACAGCTCAGCTGAGAGTAAGTAAGTGAGGTCTCTAGTGCGCTGTGGAGCACCGAGTTAGGCTGCTCCCTCCAATCAGAGCTCTGCTCACATGATGCATGTGAGCAGTGCCAGGATTGGGCAAAGGAGTCTGCTGTGCCCGCAGCTCTGCACTCGAAAGAGAAGAGGTCTGCTGCGCAGGACGTGTAAGGTAAGTGTTTCTTTTTTATTTCTTTTTAGGTCTAGCCTGGCGTAGGCTGCACACATGCGCAGTCTCGCTGGCGAGATTTAATGAGATGTGGGTATTTTCTGTAAGGGGCATTAAGCCCCGCCCCTCTTTTCCATTGGCTGGCGTCACCGTTTATGCTAAACGGTGGCCAGCCATTGGAAAGGAGGTGTCCGTGACGTATTTGCTTGGCTTTCTGAGCCGTCCCATTCGGACGGCCTCATCTGCTTTGCGTTCGTCGCAAAACGTTTCTTATCTTTATGGGGTCAAACACATGGCCCCATAAAGACAAGAAACCATTTGGCAGGCGAGGCCGGCAGAAAAAGCTGAGCAAATACGTCATGTCATGGCGTACTGGCATCCGCTTGGCTTCTAGGCGTGGTGTTTACTGGGGGCTGGAGTCCCCTCTGGCAGCGGGAGGCAGCTGGCGGCAGAATGAAGCAAGTTGCGGGCTCCAATAAGTACATAAATCACATCAACAAATAGCTGTTCCTTGTACTGGGGGCCAGGGATACAATCCCTTTCATGGATTACTTAAGCGAGGCAGGTTTTGAGGGCTGGATTACTGGGGTACAATCTTTATCCTGAGTCTCGCAGAGCACATCTACCCTGATCTCCTGGTATCGTAAGAGCCACTAAACAATCAGATTGTGTCTTGTCCGAGTTCAGACTCCAATATCCATGGTCTCCACAGAATCACTCCCCCGTGTAATCTCAACAATGGTGTCACTATTTAAAGCAAGCCCCAAGGCGATGTCACCGGTAGAGGTTTGCCCCCGTGATCTTTTTACTGCAGGAGTATGTGAAACGGCCCCCTCTGCTGTTGTCAGGGAGTAGAGAAACAAAGTGTGCCCCCGTAATGTCACAGGTGCCCTGGCCGCCACTAATCTCGGACCAGGTGCGGTTACTACTAGAAAACCCCTTCCCGGTTACTACAAGACGGTAATAGGGCTTCGGGACGCGTTGAAACTCCGCCACCGCCTCTGCTGTTTGTGTCTCTCTCGGGCACCTCCACGCTCCGAGGCTCCCCCTCCCACTTCCCCGCGAGAGCCAACACCACTCCCACCGTCGACGTGAAAAAGGAGGGCCGTTCTGCCCCCCAACCTCCGGCTTCTGCTTCGCAGCTACCAGGGCCTCGGACGCCTCCTTGGTAGTAACAGGACTCCCGGTCAAGGGGAAAACACTGCTTCGCAGTTCCCTCTGGTGGCACTGTGTGGGGGAAGGCGCAGTTTCTCAGGGAAGGGGAGAGCACTCCTCACTCTCCCGCTGCTGACGACCTGCTGGGCGAAATTTTAAAGTCGTTTACACCAAGCAGTAAATCGAAGCGGCAAGTCTGTGTGCCCCTGAGTACAGGGGGAGATTAATAGCTGAGATGCGGCGAAACGTCTTTTTAGCAGGAAATATTTTTCGCACTATATTAATCAGACCGACTTATGCATTTTTTTCTCAGCTTCTTATGCGGGGCCCATGTGAATGTCGGGGTTGCCAACACAAAGCACAATACAAAAACGTTAGTTATTGCATTTACAAAATGTAGGTTTCTGAGCTAACATTGAAAAAAGGTTTAGAGTCAATAAGAGGACTAAAGTAGCATCCGCTCACACCACGTACCATCCTGGGCTGGTTCTGGGAAAGGGGAAATCTGCTTTTCCTCTGCTAAAAATAAACAAGCACTTGCAATGCAATAGGTCTCGCATTTACGCGAGTTTGAGCTATTGACATTGCAAATGACAATGCCTTTTATTTATCTTTTAAAAACAAAAATAAAAGGCATTGCCATTTGCAATGTTAATAGCTCAAACTCTTGTGAATGCGATACCTATTGCATTTTTAATGCTTGTTTATTTTACTTGCCCACGTCTGCCCCCGCCTCCGTAGATGCTACCCGCCACTGTCACTATGGAAAACATGATGTAAATACGAAACAGCAACCATTGCTAATAGGTTTACTTTCCTGGTATCATGGACCTCCAGCAGGCTTAGGGTATTAAACACAAGATTCTCCAAGGATTATTTTCAGTGAAGACGCAAATAGCCCCAAAGAATTGCTCAATTATGGATTTTATTCCGGCTTCCCTCAGACTGGCAAACCAGATCGTCTTCTTTAAGATCGACTCATGGCCGGAAAGCAACCATTGTCCAGAGCTCATGGGATTACGGACCAGTGGCGGCTGGTGACTTTTGAAAGTGATAAGCCACTAATGGCACGGAAGCTGTCGTTCTACTCTTGAGTCTCAGTCGTAACTTCTAGCAACAAACGCTTAAGCGCTAGGAATGTGAGGTACAATGATGAGGACAGGAATCAGACTAGGTCCTCAGGTTCCAAAGCCAGCAGGTTAGACCAAAGCTCCTGTGAGTGCCTTGCCAGACACAGCTGCTTGTAATAAATCCCGCTTCTTTGACTAGCCCTGGAAAGCAGACACTGGTTTCTCTGAAAAGCTCCAGACAAGAGCTTCTGTGAACACACACCGGTTGCTTACTACAAGTCGAACACGCTTTCAATCTGCTGCCACCCAACCCTTTCACCAGAATTTACAATCTCTGATTTAGATGGAAGTTTTGGTAGGTCAGCGTTTTGCAAAAGTTGTTTTTCCCAGGGCTAGTGGTGACTCTCTCTCCCTCCTCTCCCATGTTCCTTTTTCATGTCAGATTCCATCCAGGTGATACTCGTCCATTCCAGGATCGACACTTCCCACAGGACACTCTCAGGCCAGGGGCTCATCACACACCTTTGTTGAATTCTGGAGTCAGTATCAGCACTTTGAATGTCATTCACTTCTTGAGTCGACTCTAATGAGCAATGTAGCGATGACGTATGAGGTTGTCAGCCTTTCCTGAGTGCGTGGTAAAGGTACTTTAGGGATTAGGGATGGGTGGGAGTGTAGGGTGATAGGGTATTTTCTATGGTTTAGGGGCGGATAAGGGTAAATAGTGGTAAGGTTATTTTTAGGGTTTTGGGGTGGGTCAGGGCATTGGCTCGTGAGGGTGTTTTTAGGGTCTAGGGGGTGGGTAAGGGCATTGAGTGGTAAGGGCATGTTTAGAGTTTAGGGATGGGTAAAGGTATTGGGTAGTAGTGGGTAGTAGGGGTATCTTGAGGGTTTAGGGGTGGGTAGGGACATTGGGTTGGAAGAGTAATTAAAAACAGGGGTAGGGGGTCTCCCCTCAAAAATATAAATTATATATATATAGGTATATATAAATAAATACACACACACACATATATATACATATTCATATATGCTATATATACCTATATATATATATATTCACTGAAAAAAACATAGGTTTCATGCATTTTATAGTTAGGAATTGGCATTTAAAAAACCTTAGAAATTCACTGAAAAAACCATAGGTTTCAGGGGTGTTATAGTTAGCTGGACATTTCCCTCGTACAAAACCCTAGAAATTCCCCCGTTATAGTTAGTTCAGCTAACTGTAACTCACGCCCCCGCAATGCACTGCTGATGTCACATATTACATCACTCATGACATGGTCAGTGACATCACTGATGACATCTCAAATGACATCACTGATGACATCATCCAGTGACTGTGTGTTTCTGTAAAGTTTAAATATGTTGTATATATATAGGGAAAGGCCTATGGAAGAATGAGTGGGTGTATAAGTGTGTGAATGGATGATTTAGTAGATGCGTGACTGACTCTATAAGTGAGTGATTAAATCTATGTAACTGCGGACTAGTGACTAAACTGTGTGAATGTCTGTATCTGTCTGTCTGTTGGTGTGTAAGCAGCTGGATGGGTTTGTGAACAGCTACATGAGTGTCCATATGGGTTATTGATTGGTTGTCTAAGTATCTGTATGGGTGCCTGAGTGTTTGAGTGGGTGGAGTGTGTGTGACTCTGTGCATAGATGTGTGAGTGGGTGATTCAGTGGGTGCATGGTTTTAAGAGTGCAACTGTGATGGACTGTATGGGTGGGTGAGTGTATGTATGGTTGTGTTAGTGAGTGAATATATATTTCATTAGTACATGTGTAATTTACTACATATGTGAACGGCAGTATATATGTATGTTGGAGTACAGAAATAACTATAACTGAGAGTGTGTGATAGTGTGAGTGGCTGTATGGATGAGTGTATGCTTGTATCATTGATTGTATAAGACCATAAAAATGTGCTAGTATTTGAGCTTGTGCGTGTATAATTGTATAGGTGAGTAAATGGCAGTGTGATTAATTACTTGGATGAGTATATGTGTGAGTAACTCTATGGATGAATAGCGGTGTGGGAGTGTCTATATAGGTGCATGAGTGCATATGATAGACCTGTACTGAATGACCATAAGTATGAGTGACTGTACAGATGAGTGAGTGGATGAGTGTTTAGACCTAAGAATCAGTGTTGGGGTATGTACTTACTGGTGTTGGATTGTCTATGGTTTTGAGAGTGGCAGTATGTAATTTAGAGTGGGTGTATGAAAGGTTATATTAGGGTGTGACAAGAAGCATCAAATGATCATGTGATGTCATCAGTGATGTCATTTGAGATGTCATGAGTGATGTCATCAGTGATGTCACTGACCATGTCATGAGTGATGTAATATGTGACGTCAGCAGTGCATTGCGGAGGCGCGAGTTATAGTTAGCTGAACTAACTATAACGGGGGAATTTCTAGGGTTTGGTACGAGGGAAATGTCCAGCTAACTATAACACCCCTGAAACCTATGGTTTTTTCAGTGAATTTCTAAGGTTTTTTAAATGCCAATTCCTAACTATAACGTGCATGAAACCTATGGTTTTTTCAGTGAATTTCAAAGGTTTTTTAAATGCTAAGTCCTATCTATAACTTAGCTCTAAAGCTATGATGTTTAATGATTTTCATTGGATTTCTAAATTTTTCTATTTCAGTGTGTCAATTCCTTTAATTATGTTTTTTAAAATATTTTTATATCACCCTTTTTTAAACTTATTTTTACAATTAATTCTTTTAAAAATTAAAAAATATTATTTGTTTTTAATGTTTTTTAAAAAAAGAAATTGTAAATTTTGAAAAAAGATTTAAATATATTTTTTAAAATATTTTTAAAACTATATTTTCAATACTTTATTATAATTATTTTTTTTCATTTTTTTGGGGATCCGCGCACCCAGCGCGCTAGGAACCGTGCACCCTACGCAAGAGAAATCGTGCACCCAACGCGTTAGGATGTGCGACTCCTACTTTTACCGTAAAAAAAAAATTGCCCCTATCACTAATTTTTATTATCCCCGGGGACCTCATCTCCTGGGGTTTATTAAAAAACGTTGGGGACCGTGGGGGGAGCCCCAACGCCCCCACGGTCCCAGCCGGCTCCACGCATCCTTCGGGAGCCGGCATTGCTTTTCCACATGGTGAGCTGCTGACATGCAGCTCCCCATGTGGAAAAGCAATATCGTTTGGATTTTGAACGAAGTTTGCTATGGGAGGGCAGTAGACTCCCGCCCTCTCATAGCAAACAACAGTGTCCTGGGGGTGGGCACCAGGGCCCTCAAGGGCTCCAGGAGGGGGGCCACGCAGCCCCCCTCCCTCAAACAATAAAGCCCCGGGGGTGGTGGTCCCCGGGGCTTGGGGGGGCCGTTCAGCCCCCCACCCTGTCTATTTTCTAGCCCTGAGGGTAGCGGTCCCTGGGGTTGGGGGGCCCCCCCGGTCCCCCATTCCTTTTTACAGATTTTGCCCCCAGGATTTGGCCCCCCGGGGGCTAATTATTAACGAAGCGCGGAATCCCACGCTTCAGGTTTTTTTTTTTTCGTCTGGATCAGCGCCCCCTGCGTGCATTTCGCCATTTTTTGTTTTTTTTAAAAGGGGGCCCCAGGGGGTCCTTCTCGGACCCCCTAAGCAACACTAGAGGGTCAGAGTATTTCTACCCTGCCCCCTTTACATCTTTCACACACTTATTTCCCTTACTTAATCAGCCTCGCTTTTACCGAGGCACAAAATGGCTGACAACAGTTCCTGCTTTCGAATGTTGACAGACACTTGACAGCCAATTAGCATTCAGCACGTGATCGGAAGGGTGCTTGCTCGGTTCGCAGAGGGTGCGCTCAGGGTGCGCATAGGGTGCGCGGATCCTCCGAGGCCATAGATATATCTATCTTTTTTTACTCTAATTTTCTCAGGAACTACTGAACGGATTTACACCATTTACGCAAAAGGCACGAGTATGAACTGAGGACTACCTCTTTGCCAAATTTGGTGTAATCCGTTCAGCAGTTCGGGCTGTAGCTGTGTCAACTGGTCCTATGGGAAATTGCATGGGGTAGAAGCGTTTTGGGACCCCACTTTTTTCTCGGCCCCCGCTTGACGAATCACCACGAAACTTTCAGGATTGGAGCGGACCGGAGCTGGCCAAAAGTTTGGAAAATTTCGCGAAGATTCGTCAATCGGCGCCAAATTTATTGGGAATAGAATGTTGCGGATTTCCTATGGAAAATAGGTCCTAACTATAACTACCTACTGGCGCCTGCCAGTAGGTAATATATATATATATATTCACTTAAAAAACCATAGGTTTCACACGTTATAGTTAGGTGGATATTTCACTCGTAAAAAAACCAATGAAATTCCCCCCGTTATAGTTACTTCAGATAACTATAACTCGCGCGACCGCCACTCTACCACAGGGATGATGTCAAGGGTGATGCCACTGACCATGTCATGAGTGATGTAATATGTGACGTCATGAGCACAGGATTGCGGGCGCGCGAGTTATAGTTATCTGAAGTAACTATAACGGGGGAATTTCATTGGTTTTTTACGAGTGAAATATCCACCTAACTATAACATGTGTGCAACCTATGCTTTTTTAAGTGAATTTGCAAGGTTTTTTAAATGCTAATTTATGTATGTATTATTTTATTTTTTATTTATTTATTTCACAATAAACTACCTATGTATATAGTTATAGATTGACTGTATCCTGTAATATGGAATGGCTCAGCTCTTTTTTTTTTAATTTGGATAAAGTTGAACAGCATAGTTAATATCTTCTATTAACTTATAAACAGTTTAAAATGTTTTTTTTTTTTGTTTTTTTTTAAAGAGTTTTTTTTTCACCGTGCGCGCCACCCGCGATTTTTTGAAAAAAAATAAAATGTTTTTTTTTTTTTCACCTTTCGGGGTCCTTCAGGGACCCCCTGACAAAGGCTAGGGGGTCAGAACTCTCTACCCTGCCCCCTTTTCATGTTCTCCACCTTTCTTTTTCACTGCCACACACAAAATGGCGTCCGACACTTCCTTATTTCGACCGATTCGAATGTTGACTGACATCTAACCACCAATCAGAATAACGCTCGCGGACATTTGGTGCGCGCACGGTGCGCGCATATAGATATGTATATACTTTTAACTGCAATTCTCTCAGAAACTACTGAACAGATTGACAACATATATGCAAAAGGCACATCTCTGACCTGAGGACTACCTCCAAATTTCAAGTAATTCTGTTCAGCCGTTCGGGCTGTACCTTCGACTAAAGGTCCTATGGGAAAATGCATGGGAAAAACGCGTTTTGGGACCCCCCTTTTTTCTCAGCCCCCGCTTGAGGAATCACCCCGAGACTTTCAGGGTAGGAGCTGAGCGGAGCGCCCCATTAGTTTTGAAAATTTCACGAAGATAAGTCAACCGGCGCCAAAGTTATTCAAAATAGAATTTTCAGATTTCCTATGGGAACTCGGTCCTAACTATAACTATCTACTGGCGACTGCCAGTAGATAATATATATATATATATATATCACTGAAAAAACCATAGGTTTCACACATGTTATAGTTAGCGGAAATTTTACTGATAAAAAACCAGTGAAATTGCCCCGTTATAGTTAGTGCTGGCAACTATAACTCACGCGACCGCAATCCTCTGCTGATGCTAATACTGTATTTAGACACTTATTTGCCCATGTCTTCTTCCATACATTTTTAGCTATACATATATTACAAATATTTTTTTTTCATAAAGACACATATGTCATCAGCAGAAGATTGCGGTCGCGTGAGTTATAGTTGCCAGCACTAACTATAACGGGGCAATTTCACTGGTTTTTTATCAGTAAAATTTCCGCTAACTATAACATGTGTGAAACCTATGGTTTTTTCAGTGAATTTGCAAGGTTTTTTAAATGCTAATTCCTAACTATAACGTGTGTGAAACCTATGGTTTTTTCAGTGAATTTGTACGGTTTTTTAAATGCTAAGTTACTTTACGCCATTCGTGGCGTGCGCGCCCACTTAACGCAGTTCGTTCCGTGCACGGTAATATTTTAATTTTTCGTAAGTTTTATAAGCCATGCACAAATGGTGCCCTTCGGGCACCATTCGCACACGGGGTGGAGAGAGTGTGGATAATTTTTTCTTTTATTGGTTTTTTTTTTAAAAAGTTATTTTTTTTCTTATCTAATATGCCCTGCACATTTGGTGGCCTGCGGCAACCAAATGTACAGGGGGTGGGGTAAGTGTGGATAGTGTTTTTTTCATTTCAATTTTTTTTACCGTACGCGTACCGTAAGCGTACTGGGCGAAATTACCGAAAAAATAAAAATTGCGTTTTTGGCCTTGGGGGATCTTTGGGGAGTCCCTCAACATGGCTATGTGTGGGGGAGTTGTCTATAAAGCCCCTTTACATGTTGTTTGGCTTTATATTTTAAAAATTACTCTCAGTGCGAGAGACAAAATGGCGGACGCCGCTTCCTGGTTTCGGCCGATTCGAATGTTTACTAAGATCTAAGAGCCAATCAGAATCGCGCTCGCGCACGCCACCGTACGCGTACGGTAAGCGTACCGTAAGCGCACCGTAAGCTGGCTCAGATATATATATTGATTTAAAGGCTATTTTCTCAGAATCTACCGAACAGATTTACACCAAACCTACAAAAGGCACTTCCTTGACCTGAGGACTACCTCTCTGCCAAATTTCAAGTAAATCTGTTCAGCCGTTCGGGCTGTAGCTCTGTCTAAAGGTCCTATGGAAAAATGCATGGGAAAAACGCGTTTTGGGACCCCCCTTTTATCTCAGCCCCCGCTTGACGAATCCCCCCGAGACTTTCAGGGTAGGAGCGGAGCATAGCGCCCCACCTATTTTGAAAAATTTGCGAGGATTCGTCGACCGGCGCCAAAGTTATTCAAAATAGAATGTTGCGGATTTCCTATGGAAAAGGGGTCCTAACTATAACTACCTACTGGCGACATATATATATATTTGCCACAATGGGATCCAATCGATCCTGCGCGCTCAAATGCGGGTGCTCTGCATAGGGGTCGGATCCAGACCCAGTTCATCAATTTTACTGCCAATGATGCGGCACACAGGGATTCAGTAAGTTAAGTTGATTTATTCAGCAACACTCAACCAACGCGTTTCAGCCTCCTGGCTTTGTTCACGGTTAGTGAGCCCTCTTCTCTTTCTACATTTATACCATATATCCATTATGAGGCATTATGGGATATGTAGTTTAACATTGAAAGTTACACAGTTAACATAACTTTTCTGAGGGACAATTAGACAATAAAGTTATTCAATTCATAACTATTATTATTATACATTGCCGTTCATATGGTTCGCGCTAAGCAGCAATTACCTTCAAATCTCGTGTAGTACCATGAGATTCCTCAAGTGAGTATTACTATGTATTGGTAAAGTACCATACAGCTCGCGCTAAGCAGTCAATCACATTGAGACATGTTAAGTACCATAAGTCACTATTTTGATAATTATGGTTGTATCTTGGTATAGTACCAATTTATAACGGTTTTTGCAAAAGATTATATCATTTAGTGTAATTTGGTATAGTACCCAATGTTAGTATCTACAGCGGTTTTAACATGTCTATCTTTGTCATATTATTATTCGATTACAATTAATTCTCAGTCCAAATGAACATAAAGTTCCTCGTCATTGTTCATCCCTTTGGGGGTCTTCGTTCTAAGTCGAATGATGCATTTAGATTCAATTTGGCGTAGTTTCTTTGTACGGTTTCCTCCTCGTTCATCTTGTGATATCATGTGGATTCAAAAGAAGCTCATCGCTCTCCAATTACTTCCTTGACATGATGCCATATGTTTGGCAGTTGCGTAGGTTATATCTTTGTTTTTTACTGCTCTCACATGCTCAAGGATGCGCTTCTTCAACATACAGATTGTGCTGCCGATGTACCGCATTCCACAATTACATTCAATTACATATACCACATGTGTTGATGTGCATGTAATTCTTTGGTCTATTTTGAAGATTTTTCCATCAGGTTCTGTAAATGAGTTCATGTTTTTTCCGATCTTGCATGCCTTGCATGTATTGCACTTCTTGAAGCCTCTTTGTTGATCTTCTAGCCAATTTGTTTGGTCACTTGCTTTAAAATGGCTCGGTACTAATGCATCTTTCAGAGATTTAGTCTTTCTGTACGATACCATTGGTCCATTTCCTAATGTTTTTCCTATATCAGGATCACCAGAGATCAGATGCCAATACTTCTTGATTTTGTTTATTATTTGGCCACTCTCCTTACTGTAGGTTGTAACGAGTCTCGGTATTTGGTCCTTTTCCTGATTTTTACATCTGGGTTTGAGAATTTCTGTTCTGGATTTCGTGTCAATCCTTCTCTTGGCTTTTTGTAAGTTTCTTTCATTGTAGCCTCTTGCTCTTAGTCTATCCATTGATGCTGCAATCTGATTCTCTGTATCTTTCGGTTCAGAACAGTTTCGGGGACCCAGCTTTGCCCTAAACAGCTACCTACTATAGGAACAAGAAAATTACTGGGAGGTAAAGCGCAATGCCACGATGGCTTTTTATGAACTCAAAATACCAGAATGCAGTCGTCAGACACGCCCATTAGGGCGGGACTTTAAATTGAGCCTCCGCGAGTGCGGCGGAAAATTCCTGCAGCTGTTCTCTCCGTTGTGAAGCCAGTGACCAAGGGACAAGCAAACCCGAAACATGTTTGGCTACAAACCCTAGCTGCAATGGTGGACCTTCTTCCCTGCTATCCTGCCAAATAAAAGGTATTCTACATGACCGTGTGTGGCGTTTCAATTGTTGGTGCGCCTTTCATTTGGATATATATATATATATATATCAAAAAGATACCCTTTCAGGCATAGAGTGACGAATAAATTATGCAAAAAAGAAGAAGAGAACTCTGGGTAGTTCTCTAAGTTTAAGCATAGGATTAACATAGTGCTATACATGCCGAGATAGAAATGGACAAAGTCACTCTATGCCTGAAAGGGTATCTTTTTGACTTATACTGGGTGCTCCCTTGTGTCTGGACAAAGCTATACCTCTCTGAAGAGCTCTAATTAGAGCGAAACACTGTGTCAGGGGTTGTTTTTACTCATTTCAGGTTGGCTTGGTTGGTATTTTACCAATTCAAAGCTGTAATACTGTGCCAGGAGTGGTAAATGGCTTTTGTCATTTTACAGCTCGGCAAGGTCAGCACTGTGCTAGTCCTATGCTTAAAGACTTTGCTGTAGAAATGGCAAAAGACTTTGTCCATTTCTATCTCGGCATGGATAGCACTATGTTAATCCTATGCTTAAAGACTTTGATAGAAAAGCAGACATTTGAGGTGAGCAGATCTAGAGTGTCGCTGGTGTTGAGAGTGCTCTATACAAGAGCTGCTTTCCACCTAAACTTGAGAACTACCCAGAGTTCTCTTCTTCTTTTTTGCATAATTTATTCGTCACTCTATGCCTGAAAGGGTATCTTTTTGACTTATACTGGGTGCTCCCTTGTGTCTGGACAAAGCTATACCTCTCTGAAGAGCTCTAATTAAAGCGAAACACTGTGTCAGGGGTTGCTTTTACTCATTTCAGGTTGGCTTGGTTGGTATTTTACCAATTCAAAGCTGTAATACTGTGCCTGGAGTGGTAAATGGCTTTCGTCATTTTACAGCTCGGCAAGGTCAGCACTGTGCTAGTCCTATGCTTAAAGACTTTGCTGTAGAAATGGCAAAAGACTTTGTCCATTTCTATCTCGGCATGGATAGCACTATGTTAATCCTATGCTTAAAGACTTTGATAGAAAAGCAGACATTTGAGGTGAGCAGATCTAGAGTGTCGCTGGTATTGAGAGTGCTCTATACAAGAGCTGCTTTCCACCTAAACTTGAGAACTACCCAGAGTTCTCTTCTTCTTTTTTGCATAATTTATTCGTCACTCTATGCCTGAAAGGGTATCTTTTTGACTTATACTGGGTGCTCCCTTGTGTCTGGACAAAGCTATACCTCTCTGAAGAGCTCTAATTAGAGCGAAACACTGTGTCAGGGGTTGTTTTTACTCATTTCAGGTTGGCTTGGTTGGTATTTTACCAATTCAAAGCTGTAATACTGTGCCAGGAGTGGTAAATGGCTTTTGTCATTTTACAGCTCGGCAAGGTCAGCACTGTGCTAGTCCTATGCTTAAAGACTTTGCTGTAGAAATGGCAAAAGACTTTGTCCATTTCTATCTCGGCATGGATAGCACTATGTTAATCCTATGCTTAAAGACTTTGATAGAAAAGCAGACATTTGAGGTGAGCAGATCTAGAGTGTCGCTGGTGTTGAGAGTGCTCTATACAAGAGCTGCTTTCCACCTAAACTTGAGAACTACCCAGAGTTCTCTTCTTCTTTTTTGCATAATTTATTCGTCACTCTATGCCTGAAAGGGTATCTTTTTGACTTATACTGGGTGCTCCCTTGTGTCTGGACAAAGCTATACCTCTCTGAAGAGCTCTAATTAGAGCGAAACACTGTGTCAGGGGTTGCTTTTACTCATTTCAGGTTGGCTTGGTTGGTATTTTACCAATTCAAAGCTGTAATACTGTGCCTGGAGTGGTAAATGGCTTTTGTCATTTTACAGCTCGGCAAGGTCAGCACTGTGCTAGTCCTATGCTTAAAGATTTTGCTGTAGAAATGGCAAAAGACTTTGTCCATTTCTATCTCGGCATGGATAGCACTATGTTAATCCTATGCTTAAAGACTTTGATAGAAAAGCAGACATTTGAGGTGAGCAGATCTAGAGTGTCGCTGGTGTTGAGAGTGCTCTATACAAGAGCTGCTTTCCACCTAAACTTGAGAACTACCCAGAGTTCTCTTCTTCTTTTTTGCATAATTTATTCGTCACTCTATGCCTGAAAGGGTATCTTTTTGACTTATACTGGGTGCTCCCTTGTGTCTGGACAAAGCTATACCTCTCTGAAGAGCTCTAATTATAGCGAAACACTGTGTCAGGGGTTCTTTTTACTCATTTCAGGTTGGCTTGGTTGGTATTTTACCAATTCAAAGCTGTAATACTGTGCCAGGAGTGGTAAATGGCTTTTGTCATTTTACAGCTCGGCAAGGTCAGCACTGTGCTAGTCCTATGCTTAAAGGCTTTGCTATAGAAATGGCAAAAGACTTTGTCCATTTCTATCCCGGCATGGATAGCACTATGTTAATCCTATGCTTAAAGACTTTGATAGAAAAGCAGACATTTGAGGTGAGCAGAGTTATAGTGTCGCTGGTGTTGAGAGTGCTCTATACAAGAGCTGCTTTCCACCTAAACTTGAGAACTACCCAGAGTTCTCTTCTTCTTTTTTGCATAATTTATTCGTCACTCTATGCCTGAAAGGGTATCTTTTTGACTTATACTGGGTGCTCCCTTGTGTCTGGACAAAGCTATACCTTTCTGAAGAGCTCTAATTAGAGTGATACACTGTGTCAGGGGTTGCTTTTACTCATTTCAGGTTGGCTTGGTTGGTATTTTACCAATTCAAAGCTATAATACTGTGCCTGGAGTGGTAAATGGCTTTTGTCATTTTACAGCTCGGCAAGGTCAGCACTGTGCTAGTCCTATGCTTAAAGACTTTGCTGTAGAAATGGCAAAAGACTTTGTCCATTTCTATCTCGGCATGGATAGCACTATGTTAATCCTATGCTTAAAGACTTTGATAGAAAAGCAGACATTTGAGGTGAGCAGATCTAGAGTGTCGCTGGTGTTGAGAGTGCTCTATACAATAGCTGCTTTCCACCTAAACTTGAGAACTACCCAGAGTTCTCTTCTTCTTTTCTGCATATATATATATATATATATATATATATATATATATATATATATATATATATATTACCTACTGGCGGTCGCCAGTAGGTAGTTATAGTTAGGACCCCTTTTCCATAGGAAATCCGCAACATTCTATTTTGAATAACTTTGGCGCCGGTTGATGAATCCTTGCGAATTTCTCAAAATAGGTGGGGCGCTACGCTCCGCTCCTACCCTGAAAGTCTCGGGGGGATTCGTCAAGCGGGGGCTGAGATAAAAGGGGGGTCCCAAAACGCGTTTTTCCCATGCATTTTTCCATAGGACCTTTAGAACGAGCTACAGCCCGAACGGCTGAACAGAATTACTAGAAATTTGGCAGAGAGGTAGTCCGTAGGTCAAGGAAGTGCCTTTTGTAGGTTTGGTGTAAATCTGTTCAGTAGATTCTGAGAAAATAGCCTTTAAATCAATATATATATCTGAGCCCGCTTACGGTACGCTTACCGTACGCTTACCGTACGCGTACGGTGGCGTGCGCGAGCGAGATTCTGATTGGCTGTTAGATCTTAGTAAACATTCGAATCGGCCGAAACCAGGAAGCGGCGGCCGCCATTTTGTGTGTTTCACTCAGAAAAAAAAGAGTGAAAACAAGAAAAGGGGGCAATGAGGAGAGTTACAGACCCCCTTACATTTGTGAGGGGGTCAAAGAAGGACTGTAAAGTACAAAGAAAACATTTATTGATTTTTAAAAAAATCACGGGGTACGCGTACGGTAAGCTTACGGTAAGCGTACGGAAGAAAAAATAAATTAAAAAAGAAATGAAATGCAGATTTAAGAGTTTAGATATTAGGGAGCTCTAAAAAGAGCTGTTGTGTTTATGAAGTCATTTTGTTAGTGGTACCTACAAGTAAGTACCGATGCAGAGTCTAAGGTTCAAGAGGAAGACTCTGTTCCCTTCATCATTGAAGTGCACACCATCTCCTCTATAAATGTCTTGCATGTCATAACGCAAGTTGTTGTGGTAAATGGCACCCATACCATAGTCACGGAGGAAAGCAGAAACAGATTTGTTGACGTGCTTTCTTGCTTTGTCAATCTGCGGACAGAAATGATTGGACCAGTTCCATTTTTGCCTTTGGCATATGTTGGAAAACACAAAGGCAGTTTTAGGGAAAAGTGAAAACAGTTGTGCAAAGGTGTCCTTCATAAGCATTTCCAGACCTACCCCAGTCAAAGTGCCTAGGTCATTGCCACCACAGTGCACTATTATGAGGTCAGGGTGTTGGATTTGCATGAAGGATTTCACCAATGGCATCAATTGGTGCCACTTTAACCCTCTCTGACCAATCCATTTAATGTCTACATTTGGCAAAGCAAGGTCTCTCACCATATCTGTTTTCTCTGCAAACTTTTCACTCCAGAAGACATAGCTGTGCCCTACAATCCACACTGTGAACATCTTCAAAGGAGAACTGGATGCACTCAGGAGGTGTCTTTCAGTAGAATGGCAATATGAAAAGAAAGACAGTTTGGAAATGGAGGCATACATATTTTTTTCAAAACAAAAAGAACTGATTGGCTGTTTCATACCATTCTAGAATAAAAACTAGGCTGTATGTGTAAATTAATAGAAGCATGTTTTGTATTGGTACAAAAAAATGTGTTACCAAAGAACAGTACTATGGATTTGCTGTTAGGTTTGAAAAGTCAAGCACTCTTGCTCTGTGGAATTGAAACATTGTGTGGCGAACTTCTGACCTAACTCCACACAGCAGTGTTCCATGAGCTGTTGCTATGGTAGCAGGCAGAAGTCAAGTTGGGGGAAGGGTACTAGGCAGAAGTCAAGTTGGGGGAAGGGTACTTTTGGAAAAGGGTTGGTTTTCAACCAATAGAAATGTGTGATTACATTTGAAAAAAAGGGGGAAGCACTGAGATTTGAAACTTACATGTATATGTGTGGAAAAATAGAGGGAAAGTTTGCCATTATCTGGTTCTGCTGAGAGGAGAGAGGTGAACAGAACAGAGATCCTGGCTCTGATAATCTGCTGTTTGAGTGCCACATTTCTTTCACAACTAACTAATTTTAAAGGTGAGGTTAGAGTTTGAGAGGAGATGTATATGGTAAATTAAGAAATGAATAATAGAAATGGAAATTCTTTTTGTTGAAGTTGCGTTTATCATTTTCTGTTTTGGGAGAAATTTAAATGTGAGGAACATGTAAAATAATATGGACTATGTTTTCACGATAAATTAAGGTGTACTGGAAAAAAAAAGAATAGTTTAAGGGTTTGAGGTTGGACTCAGTAATGCAAATACATTCAGCATCACTAAGGCTGGTTGCCCTTGCTGGAATGTAGGCAGCCACCCAGGTTACACATGGTGGTGGTCTGAAAAAGCAGTTTGGACATGTGCATTTAAAAAAATCAAAAAAGTGGTTTCATAATGTGTCAGTCTGTAAAAGTGATTTTCACTTGCCAAAAAAAAAGAGCAGTAAGTGTGCATTCAAATTGGCAAAGAAATTTCGTTTTGGGACTAATGTGAAAACATGACTGTGTGGAAATAGGAATTACAGGCAGAGATTTATTGCGTTTTTTTCTGGTGATTTCACAGTTGCATTAGTAGGAAAAAGGGGGAGCGATTTTTTGGGGGAAGAAGCAGACTCTTAGCACACACCCATCTGCTTGCCATGTATAATCATGCACAGTATTTACAAGCGAGTGGGGTTTTCAGGTTTTAGTCTGTAATGCAAATACATTCAGCATCACTAAGGCTGGTTGCCCTTGCTGGAATGTAGGCAGCCACCCAGGTTACACATGGTGGTGGTCTGAAAAAGCAGTTTGGACATGTGCATTTAAAAAAATCAAAAAAGTGGTTTCATAATGTGTCAGTCTGTAAAAGTGATTTTCACTTGCCAAAAAAAAAGAGCAGTAAGTGTGCATTCAAATTGGCAAAGAAATTTCGTTTTGGGACTAATGTGAAAACATGACTCTGTGTGGAAATAGGAATTACAGGCAGAGATTTATTGCGTTTTTTTCTGGTGATTTCACAGTTGCATTAGTAGGAAAAAGGGGGAGCGATTTTTTGGGGGAAGAAGCAGACTCTTAGCACACACCCATCTGCTTGCCATGTATAATCATGCACAGTATTTACAAGCGAGTGGGGTTTTCAGGTTTTAGTCTGTAATGCAAATACATTCAGCATCACTAAGGCTGGTTGCCCTTGCTGGAGTGTAGGCAGTCACCCAGGTTACACATGGTGCTGGTCTGAAAAAGCAGTTTGGACATGTGCTTTTAAAAAAATCTAAAAAGTGGATTCATAATGTGTTCGGAAACTAGAACCATTTTTAAAGCAATTTTTTGAGTGGGTATGGTAAGTCAATAATAATAATTGTAGTCTCTCAAAGACCTTGTAATGTGATAATTGATTTTTAGTGTTTTAAAAAAAAAAAAAAAAAAAAAGTACGCGCACCGTACGCGTACGGTAAAAAAAAAAAAAAAAAGTTTTTAAAAACATATGTAAAAAAAAGATGAAAGATAAGGTTGGCTCTTAAAAGAACCGTTGTGTTCATGCAGGGACAGAGGAAAGAAAGAATGGGAAAATTATTCAAAGCGACAAGTGTGCTGATCTATTTTGTTGTTCACTAGGGAAACACTGGTCTCCCTATGGCAAATTAGATCTTGACAAAAGGCGCATCGAATATCAACCCTCCGAAATCGAGGGTTCATTTCCAGAGGGCCAGCAAAAGGAGATGCTCCTCCCACAGATGAAGGGCTCACCTGACCTGCAGAAGAAGGAGTCAGCTCTGCAGATGATGGTCCAGGCTGAGCTGCTGTGGATGTACTTGCTTGTCTTTCTGAAGAGTTACCTCCAAAAAGATGACCATGTGTCCTTCTGTGTACATCCTTGAGGTGTCTCTTCATGGTATGATTCCCAAAGGAATACTTCCTGTCAGGATTACCTCTTGAAAGTACACGCTGACACAGCTTGCAAGTTACTAAGGGTGCATTCACCTTTTGCTGGCCTTCAGGAAAAGTAAAATAATCCCATACATAAGAGGGCTTTTGTTTCCTCGCTCTCTGCCTCAAAACAGTGCTGCTAGTGCTAGCCTCACTCTCAGAAGAGCTCTGCTGTTCTGCCATCGTATCACAAAGACAACCCAGCTCCTTCTCCTAAGGGATCACAAGCAGAAATGAGAGGAATGGGTGTGGTGTAGGAGAGTTCTAGAACTGAAAGTAGTTTCAACCAATCAAAAGTTGTGTTTCATGATCACATGACCTACCGTACGCTTACGGTACGCTTACGGTACGCTTACGGCAAAAGTGCGCATGCGCGTAAAAAAGACACGCGCTTGCGCGCATGCGCATAACAGTCACTACCCGACACTTCCGCGTAACGTGCGCGTGTAGCGTACGCGCGCACGCGTCCCACGCGGAGTACGCGCGGCTACGCAAATTGCGTAACTATACGTAAGCAGCGTAGAAAAATTACGGGCGTTGCGTAAACCGTACGCTTACCGTAAGCTTACGGTACGCGTACTAAAAAAATAATTAAAAAAAAAAAAAAATGTACTGCAAATAAATTTTACATGTTTATTTTAAAAAATATATTAAAAAAAAACATATTAAAGAATTTTAAAAATTTAACCATAGTCTTTATAAAAGGTAAGAAAATTAAAATAAAAATATGTTAAAAAAAATAGAAGAAAAAAAAAACAATTAGCATTTAAAAAACCTTGCAAATTCACTGAAAAAACCATGGGTTTCACACACGTTATAGTTAGGAATTAGCATTTAAAAAACCTTAGAAATTCAGTGAAAAAACCATAGGTTTCACACACGTTATAGTTAGGAATTAGCATTTAAAAAACCTTAGAAATTCAGTGAAAAAACCATAGGTTTCACACATGTTATAGTTAGCTGGACATTTTACTCGTAAAAAAACCAATGAAATTCCCCCGTTATAGTTAGTTCAGCTAACTATAACTCGCGCGCCCGCAATGCACTGCTGATGACGTCACATATTACATCACTCATGACATGGTCAGTGACATCACTCATGACATCACTGATGACATCTCAAATGACATCACTGATGACCTCACTGATGACATCATCCTTGTGATAGAGTGGCAGACCTCCTCTTCCCCTAATATAACCTTTGATACACACATTCAAAAATAGAGACTAAAATTTACAAAAGAATGGACATACCAATAACAGTTACAACAACCTCTTCAGTAATTCTAAGATCCACATACACATCCACTCATTCACCAACAGTCCAATACAGTCACTCATACATGTACTCACTTATCATATGTACTCATACACCTATACATCCTGTTACACAATGCCACTCATCCATAGAGCTACTCACACACATAGTCACTCATGCTAATAAAGAATCAAACATACATTTACTTGCATATACAGTTATACACACACCACCACACTTACTTCTACGGAAATTTACACATACTTAGTCTTTTAAACAATCACTTATAGAAATACATACTTATTCATACAGGAACTCTTTCAATCTCTCATTCTCACATATACTCACATATTGTACTGCTCGATTTTCCCGGCTCTCTTGTGATTAAGGGGAACTAATGTGACTTCAGTCTCTTTCCATCCAAGTCTAAGGGTTAGAGTAGTGTATAGAGCCTATTTATTAGGCACTTCGACATGATCCTGTGTTCTTCCCCATAGATCAGGGATTGCACATATATCCTAGAGGATAGATTTGTTAGTATTAGGGGTAATCTGTTCTATAGTGAGGGTATTTCATGGAGCCGTGCTGAATTCAGGCCTGGTAGGCCTCAAACGGGAGAGACTCCATCTTTCTTTCTGCTCCGGCAGCTTGGGGAGTTTCTAGGTCGAGGGTGATGTTTTAGTTATGAGGTGTTATTCGCTTGGAGAGAACCGGTTCAGGCCGGCCCTTATCGAAGGATTGTATTTTTCTTCATGCCGAAGACACTACATCAGGCCGGCCGGCTGGGAACGTGTCCTTGGTACGGGGAGGTACAAGAATTTGGTGGGCGGCAGGTTACGGGCTGGAATTTTCCATGAGAAAATGTACCTCTATATTAGTGAAAGTCTGAGGCAGATACTGGCACTTGCTTTTAGTCCATAGGCGGCACCTGGCCGTTAGCAGTAAAGCTACTACTTATTCCAGGGAAGACAGATGACAAACTTGAAGGTGGAGAAAAACCGAGAGACAGATATTCTTCTAACAGAATAGCCAAAGAGAAGAGAGTAGCCGATGAGGAAGAGGTCCCAGTGACTCGGAGAAAAGAGAAGGGAGTAGATCCGTGACTGCGGAGGTGTGACTTCCAGGCGAAGCCGAGGCACAGACGAGAAGGGAACCTAGATGACCATTGAGTGCAGGCTACATACGACCAAGGTGATGTCAACCCCTTTTTATTAGAGTGTACAACTTAATCTTTCACTTTCCTTTGCAGGTTGTACGTGATATGTATTATGTTCTGTGAGCGTGTATGTAGTGACTAAATAAAGTATCCAGTTTGTAGTGAATCAACATGTGCTGCGTGTTCTTGTATAAGAGGGTAGCCTATTCTTCTAGTCAGCTGTGACTTGACATGAACAGATGTTAATCCTGATCAGGTAGGTGGTAACTGAATAAGGGAGAAAGGAGCCCCTCGAACTGGGGAACAGGTTGTGCTCAACTAGCAGTCTTTGTGTGATCTGATACATAGTAACACTGATTCCCTTGTTGTATGTCGTGGTAATTATAGGATGAACTCGTGCTAAGGCTACCGTCTGGGCAGGAAGTCCTGGGTCCGTTTGGGACCGCGAGGCTAAGGCTGCCGTCTGGGCAGGAAGTCCTGGGTCCGTTTGGGACCGCGAGGCTGAGGCTGCCGTCTGGGTAGGAAGTCCTGGGTCCGTTTGGGACCGCGAGGCTAAGGCTGCCGTCTGGGCAGGAAGTCCTGGGTCCGTTTGGGACCGCGAGGCTGAGGCTGCCGTCTGGGTAGGAAGTCCTGGGTCCGTTTGCGACCGCGAGGCTAAGGCTGCCGTCTGGGCAGGAAGTCCTGGGTCCGTTTGGGACCGCGAGGCTAAGGCTGCCGTCTGGGTAGGAAGTCCTGGGTCCGTTTGGGACCGCGAGGCTAAGGCTGCCGTCTGGGCAGGAAGTCCTGGGTCCGTTTGGGACCGCGAGGCTGAGGCTGCCGTCTGGGCAGGAAGTCCTGGGTCCATTTGGGACCGCGAGGCCGCCACTTGTATTATAAGAGGTCTTGGTATATATATATATATATATATCTAGTAGGAATTCCCTGTCCTTAGGTGGTATATATATATGTGGTTTCTTAGGTGTGAATAGGCCCTAGGGAGGGGGTAACGTTCTGGCTGGGTTAGGGAGGCTCTGTTGAGCGGGTTCTATCTGATCCGAAAACCCAAGCAGAACATTTGGCGTCACGAACCGTTTACGAAACCTGTGTGCGTTGTGGTTGTTTTGTGTTTGCTTTCGGCGCGTGCGTGGTTTTGTTTGCATTTTATTTTTGTATACTTGTGTGTATAGTTTTTATTTTTCTTCTTTCTTTTCTTTTTCTTCTTTTTCTTCTTTTTCTTTTCCACGATGTTTTCTAGAAGATCTAAATCTACTTTTAAGTTGCCCGTTGGTATTCCCGGATGGGATTCAACGCCTTATGAAGCCTTGGCCCGTGAGTGGGCTGATTCTACTGGTTTGAGTGAGAATTGGAATTCTTCTTTGGAGCTGGCGGAGCCGGCTAATGTGATTACTTGTTTGCAGAAGGCACCCGTATCGAAGGGTGAGGAGATTCCCATTTTGGGGCGCAGAGGTTGGATTGTTCTGTCTGCGTATCGGATTCTACATGAGAGATTGTTGAAATTACAGATCTCTCTTAAAGATGTGGAGGCGCACTTTGTTGAGATTCAGAATTCTCATACTTTGTTGCGGTGTCAAAATAAGTTGCTTGCTGATAAACTGGAGACTTACCAAACTATTGCCGAAAGGGCGGCTGTGCGAATTGCTCGTTATAAATACAAGAACAGGCGCGGTCGGGTTTCGACGCGAAAGGTGCGTCTGGTCGTGGCGAAAGCCGGACTGGATTGGAATCCTGATGAATGGGATGGTAATATCTGGAACTCGAGTGATTCTTGTTCCTCGGGTGAGGAGTCTGCCAAGCGCGAGTCTTCTCGTTCCCGTCATGATTGTAAGTTTGCTTCTCGCACCTCTGATGGTGCACCCCGTGATTACGCTCGTTCTTCGGGTGGGATCGATGCTTCTTACACTGATTGTCCCTCTATGAGTACTGATCGGGCTCCTTGTGATGCTCGTCCCGCGGTCTCTGCGCATCCAGTTTTTCGTCGGAAGTTGCAGCAGTCTCCCAATGCTCCGCAGGGTGTTTCTTTGGACTGTTTAGAAGACTTTACTCAACAAGAAATTAGTGATATTTTGCAGCGATTTCGGCAGCGAGCTGGTGAGGCCTTACTCACATGGATGGTGCGCCTTTATGAACTGGGCGCTGCTGGTATTATGCTGGATACTGGCGATTGTTTGAAGTTCTGTTCCTTGAGTTTGGATTCTACTGTGCAGGATCATTTTCGTAACTATAATGGTGGCGGTCAAATTTCTTTACTCCAATTGGCGACTGAGGGTTGTAATCTAAAATATCCTACTGAATCTGACTGGCCTGTCAATGACAAGCCGTGGTATACTCTGCGTGACGCTGCACAACGTCTCAAAGAGGAGGTGATGAAAACGGCAATTTTTCTGGGTACTGCTGACAGGTTGCTTGATGGTTTGTTGACATCTTCTGTGCGGAATCGCATTATTCGGTCTTCCCCTGTTGCCTATAAGCAGGTCATGATGACTTTATTGATTAATCAGACTGGTAATGTGTTATCTACGGTACTGGAGTCGGTACGCCAGCTCGGTGAGTTGGGTGAGTGGTTTAAACCTGAACGTCAGTCCCGGCCTGACACTCGTACTCCTGGTGAAAATAAACTTACTAGACGTGATATCTTTTCTGGTCTTCTGGCTGATGGTGTGCGTAGGGAGGACATTGACGGTGAGACTACTGCTCGTTTGTGGGAGCTGTTTCGCAAACGTGGCTTGGATCGGAAGGAGGGTGCCCGGCGTGTTCGGACCACTGAGTGTGATCGTGGTGGTTCTGACGGTAGCGGTGATGACGACCGCTGTGGGCGCTCTGTTCGTCGTGATGATCGACGTTATGTACGTGATGTGTCCCCCCGTCGAGAGAGAGACAGGGAGAGAGAGGGGGAAAGAGAAAGGGGGAGAAATGATTATGTTTACAGCAGACGTAGAGATGATAGGATCAATCCCCTGAGTTGAGGAGGAGAGAGGATCGTCACAGTTTGGTCGATCGTAACCCGCAGTACAATGCTGAAGACTCGAATCCGTTCCGTACGGGGAATGGATATGAACAGGAGGTACCGATACCTAAGAAACGTGAGAGTCTTTATCCTGATTTGTCCTGGTACACAGAATGCAGTAAGAATGACTAGGAAATAGGTCAAGCTCCGGTACACAGATGGGCTCACAGAGATAATAGACCCTATGTAGATATTGATATTTATTGGAGACATCGTAATATCCAAAGGGCCCGAGCATTGGTAGATACAGGAGCGGAGGCCAAGCTTATTCATGGAAAATCAAAGAAGTTTACAGGTCAGCCTTTTACTATTACCGGATTAGGTGGAAAAGAAACCCCTGCAGTTCAAACTTTGCTTGAAATGAGAATAGGTAGAATCCCTAGAAAAGAATATTCTGTACTAGTGGTGCCACTCCTAGAATTCATAATTGGAATTGATATTTTGAAAGGAATGACGTTGCATCTAGATGATGGGTGTTACCAATTTGGAACCACGCATTATATATCGTCCAGGCCTATACGGGTTGGTCGTTTAAGAATGCCCCCCATACAAGTTCCCCAGGCAACAAAAGTGGTTTGTCAGAAGCAGTATCGTATCCCAGGTGGCCATGAGGAGATTAGTACCACTATTCAGGAGTTGGTGGATGCAGGAGTTATAACTCCAGTTACTTCTGCTTGGAATAATCCTGTTTGGCCGGTGCGTAAGAGTGATAATTCTTGGCGCATGACTGTTGATTATCGAGAATTGAACAAACACACGCCCTCTTTGACTGTTGCAGTACCAGATGTTATTACCCTAATTGAAAGAATACAAAAGCATCCAGGTACATGGTATGCGTCCATTGATATTGCGAATGCTTTCTTTTCTATTCCAATTGCCCCTGAGTGTCAGGAACAGTTCAGTTTTACGTGGAACGGGCATCAGATGACGTTTAGGAGTCTTCCCCAGGGCTATGTGCATAGTCCTACGATATGTCACCGGCTGGTGGCAGAGCATTTGGCTGAGGTACCGGTTCATCCCCAAATTCAGATATGTCATTATATTGATGATGTTTTGATCCAAGGCGAAACACAGGAGGAAGTTCAGACCCAATTGGACAGGACCATTGAGTGCCTGCGTGGGAAAGGTTGGGAAATCAACCCGGATAAATTGCAAGGTCCGTCCCAGGCTGTAAAAGTTTTGGGTATTAATTGGCATGAAGGGCACCGTGAAGTGATCCCTCAGGTTAAACAGAAGATTCTTGATTTTGCAGTTCCGAGGAATAGGAAAGAAGCCCAGAGCTTCATTGGTCTGTTTGGTTTTTGGCGCCAACATATTCCTCATTTGAGTCAAATATTGGCCCCCTTGTACCGGGTCACGCGTAAAAAGAATGCATTTGAATGGGATAAACCACAGCAAGATGCGTTTAGTCTGGCAAAAGAGGCAATTCAACATGCTCTGGATTTATGGCCTGTACGTGATGGTGACGTGGATTTGAATGTGTCTGTACAGGGCAATTATGCAAATTGGAGCTTGTGGCAGAAACAAGGCAGGAGTAGAGTACCGTTAGGTTTTTGGACCAAAAAGTTACCTGATGCTGGTGAGCGTTACACACACTTTGAGAAACAGTTACTTGCTTGTTATTGGGCTCTGGTGGATACCGAGCAATTGACTTTGGGACATGATATAGTTTTGCGTCCTGAAATTCCTATCATGCAGTGGGTTCTGAGTTCGCCGAAAACTCACCGAATTGGACACGCTCAAGAGGCGAGTGTGATTAAATGGAAATGGTACATACAAGACAGGGCACGTGTGGGCCCGAAAGGAGTTGCTTCTTTACATGAGCAGGTGGCGCGAGCGCCGTCGACTGAGACTGAGAGTGAATGTTCCGTACCTTTAGCACAGGAGTCTCCTGTCAAGTGGGGTAAGCCTTTTGATGATTTGTCCGCAGCGGACAGAAACCATGTTTGGTTCACGGATGGTTCAGCGAGGTTTATAGGGACGACACGGCACTGGAAGGCGGTGTCCTATAATCCGATCACACAGAAATTGCTGAGCACAACTGGTGAAGGTAAAAGCAGCCAATTTGCCGAGCTTTACGCTGTTTACCAAGTTTTGAAACAAGAGTTACCTGGTACATGTCATATTTTCACCGATTCTTGGTCTACTGCCAATGGACTGGCTGTTTGGTTGCCGACTTGGCATTCCCATAATTGGAAGTTACATTCCAAAGAATTGTGGGGAAAAGAGTTATGGCAAGAGATTTGGGAGATGCTCCCACAGAGTACTGTTACAATCTTCCATGTGGATGCTCACACCCCGATAGATTCTCTTGACAAATTTTTTCATAACATTGCAGATGAGAAATCTAAAATTGCTGAGGCAGTGGTGGACAGGCAAGATTCTGATATTGCGGGATTGGCGAAATGGGCACACCAGAAGGCAGGACATTTTGGAGAGAAGGCCACTAGCAGGTGGGCTGCTGATCGAGGAATTTATATTCCCCTAGATTTAATTAAAAATGTTATTTTACACTGTCCCGTTTGTCAGCATATCAGACAGCGTAAGGTGCCCCAAATTGTTAAAGGTCATTTACATCGCGGAAAACTGCCCGCTCAAATTTGGCAGATTGATTACATTGGTCCACTTCCTATGAGTAGGAATTGTCAATATGTTTGCACTATTGTTGATACATACAGTGGCCTGCTGGTAGCCCTTCCCTGTAAGCAAGCTACCCAATTGAATACCATTAAAACATTAGAATTGATTATGATGTATTATGGTGTGCCATTCCAAATTCAATCTGATAATGCATCCCATTTTCGTGGAAGATTGGTACAGGAATTCTGTGCGGAAAACAATATTGAATGGATATTCCATATACCCTACTATCCACAGGCCTCGGGCCTGGTGGAGAGATTGAATGGCCTGCTAAAGGACCAGTTGCGTAAGTTAACAGATGACAAGTATAAAAATTGGCGAGACTTTTTGCCCCAAGCACTATTGATTTTGAATAATCGTCCTTTTTTAAATGCTGAATCTCCACTTATGCGTTTGTTTCCCCCGAATGTTGAGGCTATGCCTAATGAAATCAGAGAGACTGTGATGTATTGGGAAATTACTCCCGGAGCTTTGGCTCCATGTAGAGCGACCCCAGGGTCGGCAGGTTTAGACTTGCATGCCATGGATGACACCGTTATAAAAAGTAAGGATCGGGTCATCATTGCTACCGGTGTTGGTGTTCATATACCACCTGGGAATTTCGGATTGATCGCCCCTAGATCAGGGCTGGCTGTAAAAGGCATTCAGGTGCTTGGAGGAATTATTGACAGTGATTATCAGGGAGAGATTAAGGTGCTCCTGCTGAATAGCAGTGAGGTTGACTTACTGATACATCGCACTGACCGAGTGGCTCAATTGCTAATAATGCCTGTTTTCAGTGGTGAGATCACAAAAGGCACTGCCCCTACTTTGCTAACTGTACGAGGCCAGAAAGGTTTTGGCTCTACGGATAACCCTGGGGCTAGGGTTTGGGTGCAGTCGCCTAAGAATCCCCCTGAACAAGCAGAGGTCATTGCCACCGGTCAGGACAATACCATTTTGGTTATGAGACCAGGGAAAGATAGCTGGGAAGCGGTCCCGGCTGACAAATGTTATTTACGAGAATGATTAATGCCTGTATTTGGTTCTCTTTCAGATCATTCTTTGGACTGTTGCTGCAGGATGTGTCGGCGCTGGACTCCTTTTGGGATGGTACGACGAGAGAGGAGGGATCCCGTCAACCCGGGATGAACTGAGAACCCGAGTGTTGCGTTCCTTCGCTGCGTGGGATTCATCATCGAACTTTTGGACATCGTTAGCCAAGAGGGTGACTGATGCCCCTCACTTCTGTTTGACACCGATGAGATCTGTACATGATATTCTGGCGACCTGTCTGGTTGCTGTCCCCGCCTCATTGGAAACTCTAATTCACATTTTTAATGTTTCAAAGGCTCGTCCCAATGTTCTCCTGGGTGATTTTGCTACCCATGTATATTGCCCCTTATGTACTGAACTGCCGAACGAGCAACCCCCCATCCAGTCCCAAATAGTTACTTATAATATTACACAAGGTGATTTATGCTTCTTTCTTACATGTAATCCTAGTGCGATCTCTGAATGTCTACGCCTAAAACTAAAAGGCGCCACTTCATTTACAGCTCATGAACGGACTTTGTGCTTTCAAAGGACACCGACCACATGTGTTTCAGTTCAGAACAATATGACTTGCAATAGTTTGGTAGTTACCCCCAGTCATTATCGCACGATGTTACTACCTGCCGGATGGCTTTTCTCATGTGGTAATACTTCCTGGCCATATGTCCCTGCAAACATTTCCGGAGGCCCTTGTGCCATTACGAGACTCAGTTTGCTGATGTTTTCATCACATCCGAATGCCAACTCTCGTGTGATTCTAGATACTGTGATGTTACAGGAGGATTGTGACTCATCTTTGCATTTATATTCCAAGTCTGAATACCTTAGCCTAGCTATTTCAATTATTGGTGTTCCTGCTTTGGCAGTTTATAATGCCAAATCCATTGGGAAAATGGCCTGCTGGATGGTGAAATCCATTAATCATACTTCTACAGTCCTGTCCGACATGCTACTAGATGCCCAGGGTGAACGTAGGGCCATTTTGCAAAATAGAGCGGCCATTGATTATCTTTTGCTTAAACATGGACATGACTGCTCTGATTTCGAAGGTCTCTGTTGTTTTAACTTGTCTGATCATACACAATCCATTCGTGCACATATTGACAAGTTGCGTGACTTAACGGAAGAAGTTAGAAAACACGTTGACCAGGGCTGGTTTGACTGGCTCTTTAATTGGTTGCCCGATGTACACATGCTACGCCAAACATTAGGTGGTATTCTGATTGCTGTTGTTGTTTTGATTTCCATCTGTTGCTTTATTCAGTGTATTCCTTCACTACTTCAATTCTGTACACTCGGTACTAGACATAGATCAGTTAGCTTTGTTTCATATTATTCTTCCACAGATGTTAGCTCCATTTAATGAATGTATAATAGACTGAAGTCAAGGGTGAAATGTACTGCTCGATTTTCCCGGCTCTCTTGTGATTAAGGGGAACTAATGTGACTTCAGTCTCTTTCCATCCAAGTCTAAGGGTTAGAGTAGTGTATAGAGCCTATTTATTAGGCACTTCGACATGATCCTGTGTTCTTCCCCATAGATCAGGGTTTGCACATATATCCTAGAGGATAGATTTGTTAGTATTAGGGGTAATCTGTTCTATAGTGAGGGTATTTCATGGAGCCGTGCTGAATTCAGGCCTCGTAGGCCTCAAACGGGAGAGACTCCATCTTTCTTTCTGCTCCGGCAGCTTGGGGAGTTTCTAGGTCGAGGGTGATGTTTTAGTTATGAGGTGTTATTCGCTTGGAGAGAACCGGTTCAGGCCGGCCCTTATCGAAGGATTGTATTTTTCTTCATGCCGAAGACACTACATCAGGCCGGCCGGCTGGGAACGTGTCCTTGGTACGGGGAGGTACAAGAATTTGGTGGGCGGCAGGTTACGGGCTGGAATTTTCCATGAGAAAATGTACCTCTATATTAGTGAAAGTCTGAGGCAGATACTGGCACTTGCTTTTAGTCCATAGGCGGCACCTAGCCGTTAGCAGTAAAGCTACTACTTATTCCAGGGAAGACAGATGACAAACTTGAAGGTGGAGAAAAACCGAGAGACAGATATTCTTCTAACAGAATAGCCAAAGAGAAGAGAGTAGCCGATGAGGAAGAGGTCCCAGTGACTCGGAGAAAAGAGAAGGGAGTAGATCCGTGACTGCGGAGGTGTGACTTCCAGGCGAAGCCGAGGCACAGACGAGAAGGGAACCTAGATGACCATTGAGTGCAGGCTACATACGACCAAGGTGATGTCAACCCCTTTTTATTAGAGTGTACAACTTAATCTTTCACTTTCCTTTGCAGGTTGTACGTGATATGTATTATGTTCTGTGAGCGTGTATGTAGTGACTAAATAAAGTATCCAGTTTGTAGTGAATCAACATGTGCTGCGTGTTCTTGTATAAGAGGGTAGCCTATTCTTCTAGTCAGCTGTGACTTGACATGAACAGATGTTAATCCTGATCAGGTAGGTGGTAACTGAATAAGGGAGAAAGGAGCCCCTCGAACTGGGGAACAGGTTGTGCTCAACTAGCAGTCTTTGTGTGATCTGATACATAGTAACACTGATTCCCTTGTTGTATGTCGTGGTAATTATAGGATGAACTCGTGCTAAGGCTGCCGTCTGGGCAGGAAGTCCTGGGTCCGTTTGGGACCGCGAGGCTAAGGCTGCCGTCTGGGCAGGAAGTCCTGGGTCCGTTAGGGACCGCGAGGCTGAGGCTGCCGTCTGGGTAGGAAGTCCTGGGTCCGTTTGGGACCGCGAGGCTAAGGCTGCCGTCTGGGCAGGAAGTCCTGGGTCCGTTTGGGACCGCGAGGCTGAGGCTGCCGTCTGGGTAGGAAGTCCTGGGTCCGTTTGGGACCGCGAGGCTAAGGCTGCCATCTGGGCAGGAAGTCCTGGGTCCGTTTGGGACCGCGAGGCTAAGGCTGCCGTCTGGGTAGGAAGTCCTGGGTCCGTTTGGGACCGTGAGGCTAAGGCTGCCGTCTGGGCAGGAAGTCCTGGGTCCGTTTGGGACCGCGAGGCTGAGGCTGCCGTCTGGGCAGGAAGTCCTGGGTCCATTTGGGACCGCGAGGCCGCCACTTGTATTATAAGAGGTCTTGGTATATATATATATATATAGTAGGAATTCCCTGTCCTTAGGTGGTATATATATATGTGGTTTCTTAGGTGTGAATAGGCCCTAGGGAGGGGGTAACGTTCTGGCTGGGTTAGGGAGGCTCTGTTGAGCGGGTTCTATCTGATCCGAAAACCCAAGCAGAACACATATATAAACCAATAGTCACATATACTAGTTTTAAACATATGTAGTTACTCATAAACACACTATTGAGACAGTCATTCACTCACTAACACACCCATACACACACACATCCACCCATGCAGTCCTGCACACATGCTCTGTTCAACACATACAAACAGTGAGTCACTCATTCATGCACCTATGCACTACGTAATACCCCCCACCAAACCATGCAGACACTCATACTGATACTCAAAAAACCAACTAATAACCTATATAGACACCCATGTAGCTACTCACCAACCCATGCAGCCACTTATACACAAAGTGAAAAAATGATACAGATATTTATATATTTAAACATTACTCACTAAGCCATGTATTCACTATGATACACTTAATCAGTCAGTTACACAATCAATTTTTCAAAAAGAAATCATCCATTTAGACAGTAATATACCCATTTATTCTTCCATCGACCTTGAGATATACATATATAAAACATATTTAATTTTCAGAAAAACACACATTCACTGGATGATGTCATCAGTGAGGTCATGAGTGATGTCATTTGAGATGTCATCAGTGATGTCATGAGTGATGTCACTGACCATGTCATGAGTGATGTAATATGTGACGTCATCAGCAGTGCATTGCGGGCGCGCGAGTTATAGTTAGCTGAACTAACTATAACGGGGGAATTTCATTGGTTTTTTACGAGTAAAATGTCCAGCTAACTATAACATGTGTGAAACCTATGGTTTTTTCACTGAATTTCTAAGGTTTTTTAAATGCTAATTCCTAACTATAACGTGTGTGAAACCTATGGTTTTTTCACTGAATTTCTAAGGTTTTTTAAATGCTAATTCCTAACTATAACGTGTGTGAAACCCATGGTTTTTTCAGTGAATATATATATATATATATACACATATATATACATATATATATACATATACATATATATACATATATATATATATATATATATATATATATATATATATATATATATATATATATATATATATATATATATATATATTCACTGAAAAAACCATAGGTTTCACACATGTTATACTTAGCTGGACATTTCACTCGTAAAAAACCATTGAAATTCCCCCGTTATAGTTAGTGCAGGCAACTATAACTCACGCGACCGCAATCCTCTGCTGATGACATATGTGTCTTTATGAAAAAAAGACATGGGCAAATAAGTGTCTAAATACAGTATTAGCATCAGCAGAGGATTGCGGTCGCGTGAGTTATAGTTGCCTGCACTAACTATAACGGGGGAATTTCAATGGTTTTTTACGAGTGAAATGTCCAGCTAAGTATAACATGTGTGAAACCTATGGTTTTTTCAGTGAATTTGCAAGGTTTTTTAAATGCTAATTCCTAACTATAACGTGTGTGAAAGCTATGGTTTTTTCAGTGAATTTGTACAGTTTTTTAAATGCTAAGTTACTTTACGCCGTTCGTGGCGTGCGCGCCCACTTCACGCAGTTCGTTCTGTATGCGCACGGTGCGCTTCGCGCACCGTGCGCGCACAGTGAGCACGCGGTGCGCCCACTTTACGCAGTTAGTGCCGTGCACGCACGGTGGGCACGCGGTGCGCTACGCGCACCGCGTGCCCAGGTTACGCTGGATGGGCCATGTACGCACGATGCGCTTGGCGCACCGTCCGCACACGGAGGACATATTATGCGCTTCGTTGTGAAAGGTTATCTATTAATTGTTTAGTTAAGTCATATTCCATGCACAAAAGGTACCCTTCGGGCACCTTTTGCACACGGGGTGGAGAAAACGTGGATATTGTTTTTTTTAATTTATTTTTGACCGTACGCGCAATCGGCGATTTTTCGAAAAAATTTTTTTTATATTTTTGGCCTTGGGGGTTCTTTTGGGACACCCTAACCATGACTAGGTGGTTAGGAGCTGTCTAGCCTGCCCCTTTTCATGTTATCCGATTTTGTTTTTCTCCCCCCCCCTCAGAGTGCGAGAGAGAAAATGGCGGCCGACACTTCCTGGTTTCGACCGATTCGAATGTTTACTAAGATCTAACAGCCAATCAGAATCGCGCTCGCGCACGGCACCGTACACGTACGGTAAGCTTACCGTAAGCGCACGGTAAGCGCACGGTAAGCTGCCACAGATATATATATATTGATTTAAATGCTATTTTCTCAGGAACTACTGAACAGATTTACACCAGACCTACAAAAGGCACTTCCTTGACCTGTAGACTACCTCTCTGCCAAATTTCAAGTAACTCTGTTCAGCCGTTCGGGCTGTAGCTGTGTCTAAAGGTCCTATGGAAAAATGCATGGGGAAAACGTGTTTTGGGACCCCCCTTTTTTCTCAGCCCCCGCTTGACGAATCCCCCCGAGACCTTCAGGGTAGGAGCGGAGCGTAGCGCCCCATTAGTTTTGAAAATTTCGTGAGGATTCGTCGACCGGCGCCAAAGTTATTCAAAATAGAATGTTGCGGTTTTCCTATGGAAACAGGGTCCTAACTATAACTACCTACTGGCGACCGCCAGTAGGTAATATATATATATGTATATATATATATATATATATATATATATGAAAAAAGAGATACCCATGTGGCTGGTACTCACAGGCAGTTAGGATCAAGGCCCTTGTCAGGCTAGCAGAGCTCAGTATAATCGCCCCTTCACAGCACTGATCCGACGCGTTTCGGGAACCATCCCTTCCTCATGGACCAAACATGACTTTTAGGTGTAGTTTTCAATGGTTTTAGTGAGTTGGCCTGGGAAGGCCTCACTGCCATAAGTGACAGCAGATGGTAATACGGCCCTGAGCACTTTTATGATTGGGGCTGAGGTGCGGCTTTCAAGGGCTGTGTGTAATTGGCAGAGTCTGGTTGTTATCAATGCCGCCTTATCCTTTAGGTGGTGCTTGTGTGCTGTAGATGTGCCATTTGCAGAGAACCATGTGCCCAAGTAGTTATAAGATTTGGCTCCTGAGATTTTTAAGGGACCCAGAGACCAGTTACTGCTTAAATGTTTTAGCGTCCTTCCGAAGGATAACAGCTTTGTTTTAGAGGCATTTACTGTCATTTTGTTTGCTATATTGTATTGATGCAGAGAGTTTAATGCTGTCTTCAGTCCTATTTTTGAATTGTCTAGCAGAACTATGTCATCCGCGTACTGCAATATTGTGATCTTAGTTTTGCCAATTTTTGGAGGGATTAAGTTAGCGTTGTTGAGTGCCCGGGACATGTACACCGTGTATAGATTAAACAACATTGGTGCAAGGACACACCCGTGCTTTAGCCCTTGGTTGGTGGTGATCTTCCTGGTCAACGCAGTGTCTGACAGCCTGACCCTCACCCAAATAGATGAACATAGTGATATAATGGCTTTAAGTAGACCACTTGGAATTCCCCACACCTGGAGTTTTCTCCATAGGATACCTCTGTCCACCAGGTCAAATGCTGATGAATAATCCACAAAGCATGCATGAAGAACTGAGGATTCCCATCTGATTGCCTGGTGGGCAAGATAAGATAAGGTAATTATGTTGTCCAGTGTGGAGGAGTTGGGTCGAAAGCATGTTTGACAGAAAGAAATTATTTCATTTGTTGTTGCCCAAGTCTCCAACTTGTTTAAAAGTGTAGCCACGTAGATCTTGGCCTCAATATCCAGTAAGGCTATCAGACGGTAGTTAATTGGGTTCTGTCTGTCCCCCTTTTTAAATATTGGGTGCAGTATTGAACCTCTCTAACTGTCGGGCACTTGATGGAGCTTGGCGCAGGTGGTAAACAATGGGGAAAGTATTGCGGCCCATAGAGCTAAATCTTCTTTAAATAGTTGGGTCGGGAGACCGTTTGGGCCAGGTGCTCCTGAGGCTCTTGTTTTACGTAGTGCTTTTTGAATGCTGGTGTTTGTGTGTGTGGAGACACAGTATTTTGTGTCATCAGCGGAGTCAGGATGTTCAAACGAAAAAACTATCGGATGAACGACTACGTATAGCTTTTTTACATGTGAGGACCACATAGCTTCATTGATGGCGTTACTCCTTGTAACTTCCTGACGTGTTTTCTTTTTGATATGCCTCCATAAATCGGCCTGATTATGCTTGCTCATTATCGAGTAGACATATAGTCAATCCTTTTTCCTCTGCTTGTTTTTTTCCTTCCATATCAGTTGCTTATGTCGTTTTCTTGCGACTTAAAGTTCCAATAACAATGCGACGTTGGCTTGCTCGTTCCGGGTTTTCTTACGTGCCCTCGTCAACTTTCGGATGCGCCGGGAGCTAGTCAGTTTACGTTGGTTCTTGTTAGCGGATTTTAACTGATGTCGCCCTCGGCCTGTGCGGGAATTCATTGTTTCATGGATGCCCCTGGTTATAGATGCCCAGTGGTTTATTAGGTATTCGCCACTTTGGGCCTGCAGGGACTGTCCTGTGTCGGCTTTCCATGGTACTAGTTCCCGGAGGTTGACATCTCCCCATTTTATTCTCCGAATTAGATGTACTGATTCGTCGTTACAGGCATCGCCCAGAACCTTATGGCCTTTACATTTAGGTAGGTAGAGATTGAAGGTTGTACAAAGAGGGAGGTGGTCACTATCGTTTGTGGGATACGCTTTGAAACTCACAAGATCGTTCACAAGTTTTTCAGAGGCAAAAACACAATCAATAGTGCTTACCCCCCCTGAGGGTTTTTATAGGCGGGGTTATATATGTATGTTTTACAATAAAATAATATGTATAAACTTACCTTTTTAATACTTACCTTAAATAGACTATCGATTTTGTGGTAAAAGCATGCACAGTAAAAGTATATGTGTGGTAAACAAATGAGGGGTAAAACATGTGTGGCACAGTCCTGCTTTGGGTTTCAACGCATTGTAATGTCATTCTGCCGTTACAGATACTGTCATGCAAAACAAGTGGCAGCGAAGCAAGTGGGCAGCATTTGAGTCTCCATTTCTCACGCAAGCAGGCACAATAGTGGGTGGACACTGGGCAGCCGAGGTGCCAAGGCACCTGTGCGTGGGTCATGTGAAGGAAGAAAAAGCATTTGATCTGTCACAAATAAGTGAAAATGGAAATAACTTTAGCACAGTGCTTCTAATGACGTTAACTGTGATGCTGAGGCGATGTAAGAAATATTAATGCAGTCAGAAGAGGAAGAGTCTACAGAGAGGCAACTGATTTTCAATTACATCAATGAAACACTGAACCTGGAATATCTTGTGCGTATTTAGGAGAAATAAGGAAGCCTGCTTAAAATTGGGAATAATTGCAGTCCCAATCGGATATCCCATTTGTGCAGATTACCTTAACTGGTGCTATACCTGACTTACCCAAGGGCATGGAGAGACACATGTTGAAAGCCTGTGTGTATATTAAATAGTCCCAGGCGGTATACTGCACTCGTTTGCGGAGTTCGCAGAATTTGGTCACTCTGCGGTCCACTGCGGAACGCGGATTTCCTGAATTCCCCCTTCCGGGCGCAAAGTTCAGTTTTTTTTCAGTTTGCAAGCTCGAGATTTGTTTTGGCGCTCGCTCGCAAGTGCTACAATATTCTTGGGCCACTAGCAACTGTGAGCAATACTTCGAGCCTGCTCGCATGCCTTCCACCCATGGTAGCTCCAATGTAGTGCCAATCATGGTCGCAAACGCACCACTCGAGCAGCTTTTGTAATCGATAAGCAGCTAACAGCCTTTTCTGAGTGGATTTTCTTCTCCAAAGGACCATTAGAGTTGTTTTTTGTGTGCGAGAATCCTTATTTTGAAAACTTTTTTGTTTTCCAGCAGGGAGGAAGTGCCCTAGAGACTCCAGCTTCCTGTTTCTGTACAGCAGGCTGTTCCCTGTGCTTTGTCCATCTCCTGGTCACTTTTCATTTGAGTTTGGAGTTGGAATGATCACTCTCCTTGTCTGTTGCATCTGCCATTGAATGTAGGGACTTTGTGTCTGAGATTTCACTAGTAAGTTTAAAAACTCTTGCATAATGGTTTTGTTTGTTTGATAGAAGGCATGCACCAATATTTATTTGTATTTTTATTTAAATTTTCAAAGTTATTGCGGTGGGTGGCCTGCATTTCAGTCGGGCCTAGTTGTATTTTTGCATTTATTTTTTCTTCTTTTGTAAAGGAACAATGTTGCACTGCTCAGTTCATTTTCTCCATGTTTGTTAAATTAGCAATATATATTTATTTTACTATGTGGCCTAGTCTGCCATGAGGCCATCCAATCAGTAGGCCCAGGCCAGTGCTAGTCATGGGTGCATGAAACAACTGTTTATGTGGTATATCTTGTTTTAAAATATCCTTTAGGGCTGCAATGGCATTGGATTACATTTTAAATGTGGTGTTTTTTTTGTATATCATGTGTTTTTTTGTGTATGTGTCGGGTAATATTTAATGCCTTGGGAGGATTTGTTGTTGAAACATTTTTATAGCTCAGATAATTTTCGTTTTTGGCATTGCAGAATTAATGGTGGTATTTTCTTGCCTCCTTTGTCCAGTGGGTGTGTGTTTTCCATGGGCCATCATAGATTTGTCTTTGTTCTCGATGACATATTGCTGGGGGCTATTTTGTGTTCAAAGGCCTGAATGTGTTCTCTTTGTTCCCCATGCCTCCTTTCTTGCTGTTGTTGTTTAGCCATGTGGCACTGGCTGGCAGCCATTTTGTGCATTGAGCCATAAACAAGGCAAAATCTAAAGGTAGCACAGTGAGCACAGGTAAAAGAGCTCATCCATTGTGCTTTGCACATGTGGGTTCACATCCCATCGTCGTCGCCATGTGAAAGGAAGATGGCAGGTAAGGGTGTCAGAGCAGCTTTATTTCTCGCCAGCAACACCAGCCTGCAGGCAGCAAATCCCATCCTGGAGCCCAGCACCAACATTCTGATACCCCAAGATTCAACCCTAAGCCCACAACAATCATTAAAAAAACTAACAGTATGCAAATAATAATAATAAATGATAGGTCTTAATAGGCTGAGCAGAGCCCTTGGTGGTGGCGCTGGTGGTAGGCGCCCTCACCCCAGCTCTTCCCAGACCCTCCTCTGCGCTGCCCATATTCTTGCCCTTGGGTGCTGATGTAAGAAATGAAGAAGATATAAAAACATAGATTAGAGGTACAGTTAATCGCCACAAAATTATTATTACAGGCAAACACAATCACTATGTACTTGTCAAGAACAGATCACCTATAGTACTAGATTCGAGTCTATTGACTAAAGTTGAGTTGGCCATCCTGATCCTGAAATCCCTATTCCAAATTTCCGTACCAAACACTACATTTGGAACAAATGCATTCCAATGAATGATCTTTGATTTTATCCTCATTTCTCATTTCTCAACCCCCTTGATAGACCAACGCAGTCTCCCTTTTTTGCGATGCATCGACAGATACTACACATCACTGTGAAAAAGCTTGGGACTGTACGAGCTAACACACTGTTATCACTGATTCACTAATAGTGACAAGAGGACACAAGAGTCTGCAATGGCTCATTAATGAATCATCCAAAGCGCCAATGAGTACTATTAGGTAGCGCTGAGCAACTGTCTAGTTGAAACTGGATCACATAATATTAATTTCGAACATAAACTAAACACAACTTAAATCTGAGTCCGTGTAGGTGGCACCAGTCTGCACTTTTGAAGGGGATTAGAGATCCCCTTGCAGGCAGGGGTGCAGTCACTGACCTCACCTGCCTGCAAAAGGATGTCTGGGGGGTCCTTGGGACCCCTTTTCCCCTCTAGAGGGCTGCCATTAGGGGATGCACTGGCAGTGCGCCCCACTGTCAGTGCATCGCATGTCACGATGGGGAAACTATAAGACTCAGTGCACAACTCACAAGGCCCTTTATCCAGGCGGAAAAGTGATTACACTAGAAACATTGACTATGGATTCAATATCTTAATCCCATTTCTTGCTGGTATTAATTTTGCATCGTTTTAAGACTGAATATACAATGATATATAAGCAATGTTTTTCATCTGGGAGTGCGAACTCATCAGCAAGCTGCCATTCCATGTCACGGCGGGGACAAGATGAGAGTCAAAGATCAAATCACAACATCTTTCACTCAGGGTAAGAAAAGGTTTCACCAAAAACGCTGACTCTGGACAACATTTTTACTTCATTCCTCGGTCTTACTTATTTTATAGGTTTTAAGAATAAATTTAACATGAAACTTATGTAACGGTTTTTATGTACTGTGGATTAATAAATGTGGAATTTGGCTTAGGAGAAAAAATGATACATTTACGATCATGAGAAAAGAAACGGAGATGTATTTTGATTGAGAAACTTGTCTTACTCTCTTCCACAACCTTCTGTTGTAATATGTATATTAGATAGATGCATTAATGCACAACCTCACCAGTATACTGTGTTGTAATGTGTGTATTGGATGGGTGCATTAATGCACAACCTCACCAGTATACTGTGTTGTAATGTGTGTATTGGATGGGTGCATTAACGCGCAGCCTCACCAGTATACTGTGTTGTAATGTGTGTATTAGATGGGTGCATTAATGCGCGGCCTCACCAGTATACTGTGTTGTAATGTGTGTATTGGATGGATGCATTAACGCGCAGCCTCACCAGTATACTGTGTTGTAATGTGTGTATTAGATGCATGCATCAATGCGCGGCCTCACCAGTATACTGTGTGGTAATGTGTGTATTGGATGGATGCATTAACGCGCAGCCTCACCAGTATACGGTGTTGTAATGTGTGTATTAGATGGATGCATCAATGCGCGGCCTCACCAGTATACTGTGTTGTAATGTGTGTATTAGATGCATGCATCAATGCGCGGCCTCACCAGTATACTGTGTGGTAATGTGTGTATTGGATGGATGCATTAACGCGCAGCCTCACCAGTATACGGTGTTGTAATGTGTGTATTAGATGGATGCATTAATGCGCAGCCTCACCAGTATACTGTGTTGTAATGTGTGTATTAGATGGGTGCATTAATGCGCGGCCTCACCAGTATACTGTGTTGTAATGTGTGTATTAGATGGGTGCATTAATGCGCGGCCTCACCAGTATACTGTGTTGTAATGTGTGTATTAGATGCATGCATCAATGCGCGGCCTCACCAGTATACTGTGTGGTAATGTGTGTATTGGAAGGATGTATTAATGCACAACCTCACCAGTATACGGTGTTGTAATGTGTGTATTAGATGGATGCATTAATGCGCAGCCTCACCAGTATACTGTGTTGTAATGTGTGTATTAGATGGGTGCATTAATGCGCGGCCTCACCAGTATACGGTGTTGTAATGTGTGTATTGGATGGATGCATTAACGCGCAGCCTCACCAGTATACTGTGTTGTAATGTGTGTATTGGATGGATGCATCAATGCGCGGCCTCACCAGTATACTGTGTGGTAATGTGTGTATTAGATGCATGCATCAATGCGCGGCCTCACCAGTATACTGTGTGGTAATGTGTGTATTCGAAGGATGTATTAATGCGCGGCCTCACCAGTATACTGTGTTGTAATGTGTGTATTGGATGGATGCATTAACGCGCAGCCTCACCAGTATACTGTGTTGTAATGTGTGTATTAGATGCATGCATCAATGCGCGGCCTCACCAGTATACTGTGTGGTAATGTGTGTATTGGAAGGATGTATTAATGCACAACCTCACCAGTATACGGTGTTGTAATGTGTGTATTAGATGGATGCATTAATGCGCAGCCTCACCAGTATACTGTGTTGTAATGTGTGTATTAGATGGGTGCATTAATGCGCGGCCTCACCAGTATACTGTGTTGTAATGTGTGTATTGGATGGGTTCATCAATGCGCGGCCTCACCAGTATACTGTGTGGTAATGTGTGTATTCGAAGGATGTATTAATGCGCGGCCTCACCAGTATACTGTGTTGTAATGTGTGTATTGGATGGATGCATTAACGCGCAGCCTCACCAGTATACTGTGTTGTAATGTGTGTATTAGATGGGTGCATTAATGCGCGGCCTCAACAGTATACTGTGTTGTAATGTGTGTATTAGATGGCTGCATTAATGCGCGGCCTCACCAGTATACTGTGTTGTAATGTGTGTATTGGAAGGATGTATTAATGCGCTGCCTCACCAGTATACCATGTTGTAATGTGTGTATTAGATGGATGCAATAATGCGCGGCCTCACCAGTATACTGTGTTGTAATGTGTGTATTGGATGGATGCATTAATGCGCAGCCTCACCAGTATACTGTGTTGTAATGTGTGTATTAGATGGATGCATTATTGCGCAGCCTCACCAGTATACTGTGTTGTAATGTGTGTATTGGATGGGTGCATTAATGCGCGGCCTCACCAGTATACTGTGTTGTAATGTGTGTATTGGATGGGTGCATTAATGCGCAGCCTCACCAGTATACTGTGTTGTAATGTGTGTATTGGATGGATGCATTAACGCGCAGCCTCACCAGTATACTGTGTTGTAATGTGTGTATTAGATGGGTTCATTAATGCGCGGCCTCACCAGTATACTGTGTTGTAATGTGTGTATTAGATGGATGCATTAATGCGCAGTTCACCAGTATACTGTGTTGTAATGTGTGTATTGGATGGGTGCATTAATGCGCGGCCTCACCAGTACACTGTGTTGTAATGTGTGTATTGGATGGGTGCATTAATGTGCAGCCTCACCAGTATGCTGTGTTGTAATGTGTGTATTAGATGGATGCATTAATGCGCAGTTCACCAGTATGCTGTGTTGTAATGTGTGTATTAGATGGATGCATTAATGCGCGGCCTCACCAGTACACTGTGTTGTAATGTGTGTATTGGATGGGTGCATTAATGTGCAGCCTCACCAGTATGCTGTGTTGTAATGTGTGTATTAGATGGATGCATTAATGCGCAGTTCACCAGTATGCTGTGTTGTAATGTGTGTATTAGATGGATGCATTAATGCGCGGCCTCACCAGTACACTGTGTTGTAATGTGTGTATTGGATGGATGCATTAATGCGCAGCCTCACCAGTATGCTGTGTTGTAATGTGTGTATTAGATGGATGCATTAATGCGCGGCCTCACCAGTATACCATGTTGTAATGTGTGTATCGGATGGGTGCATTAATGCATGGCCTCACCAGTATACCATGTTGTAATGTGTGTATTAGATGAATGCATTAATGCGCGGCCTCACCAGTATACTGTGTTGTAATGTGTGTATTGGATGGGTGCATAAATGCGCCACCTCAACAGTATACCTTGTTGTAATGTGTGTATTGGATGGGTGCATTAATGCACCGCCTCACCAGTATACGGTGTTGTAATGTGTGTATAAGATGGATGCATTAATGCACCGCCTCACCAGTATACGGTGTTGTAATGTGTGTATTAGATGGGTGCATTAATGCGCGGCCTCACCAGTATATTGTGTTGTAATGTGTGTATTGGATGGATGCATTAATGCGCAGCCTCACCAGTATGCTGTGTTGTAATGTGTGTATTAGATGGATGCATTAATGCGCGGCCTCACCAGTATACCATGTTGTAATGTGTGTATCGGATGGGTGCATTAATGCATGGCCTCACCAGTATACCATGTTGTAATGTGTGTATTAGATGAATGCATTAATGCGCGGCCTCACCAGTATACTGTGTTGTAATGTGTGTATTGGATGGGTGCATAAATGCGCCACCTCAACAGTATACCTTGTTGTAATGTGTGTATTGGATGGGTGCATTAATGCACCGCCTCACCAGTATACGGTGTTGTAATGTGTGTATAAGATGGATGCATTAATGCACCGCCTCACCAGTATACGGTGTTGTAATGTGTGTATTAGATGGGTGCATTAATGCGCGGCCTCACCAGTATATTGTGTTGTAATGTGTGTATTAGATAGGTGCATTAATGCGCGGCCTCACCAGTATACTGTGTTGTAATGTGTGTATTGGAAGGATGTGTAAATGCGCTGCCTCACCAGTATACCATGTTGTAATGTGTGTATCGGATGGGTGCATTAATGCATGGCCTCACCAGTATACCATGTTGTAATGTGTGTATTAGATGAATGCATTAATGCGTGGCCTCACCAGTATACTGTGTTGTAATGTGTGTATTGGATGGGTGCATAAATGCGCCACCTCAACAGTATACCTTGTTATAATGTGTGTATTGGACGGGTGCATTAATGTGCGGCCTCACCAGTATACCTTGTTGTAATGTGTGTATGGGATGGGTGCATTAATGCGCGGCCTCACCAGTATACGGTGTTGTAATGTGTGTATAAGATGGATGCATTAATGCACCGCCTCACCAGTATACGGTGTTGTAATGTGTGTATTAGATGGGTGCATTAATGCGCGGCCTCACCAGTATACTGTGTTGTAATGTGTGTATTGGATGGGTGTATAAATGTGCCACCTCAACAGTATACCTTGTTGTAATGTGTGTATTGGACGGGTGCATTAATGTGCGGCCTCACCAGTATACTTTGTTGTAATGTGTGTATGGGATGGGTGCATTAATGCGCGGCCTCACCAGTATACGGTGTTGTAATGTGTGTATAAGATGGATGCATTCATGCACCGCCTCACCAGTATATGGTGTTGTAATGTGTATTAGATGGGTGCATTAATGCGCGGCCTCACCAGTATACTGTGTTGTAATGTGTGTATTGGATGGATGCATTAAAGCGCGGCCTCACCAGTATACTGTGTTGTAATGTGTGTATTGGAAGGATGTATTAATGAGCTGCCTCACCAGTATACTGTGATGTAATGTGTGTATTAGATGGATGCATTAATGCGCGGCCTCACCAGTATACTGTGTTGTAATGTGTGTATTAGATGGATGTATTAATGCGCTGCCTCACCAGTATACCATGTTGTAATGTGTGTATCGGATGGGTGCATTAATGCGCGGCCTCACCAGTATACTGTGTTGTAATGTGTGTATTGGATGGGTGCATTAATGCGCGGCCTCACCAGTATACCATGTTGTAATGTGTGTATCGGATGGGTGCATTAATGCGCGGCCTCACCAGTATACCATGTTGTAATGTGTGTATCGGATGGATGCATTAATGCGCGGCCTCACCAGTATACTGTGTTGTAATGTGTGTGTTGGATGGGTGCATAAATGCGCCACCTCAACAGTATACGATGTTGTAATGTGTGTATTGGACGGGTGCAATAATGCACCGCCTCACCAGTATACTGTGTTGTAATGTGTGTATTGGATGGGTGCATTAATGCGCGGCCTCACCAGTATATTGTGTTGTAATGTGTGTATTGGATGGATGCATTAATGCGCGGCCTCACCAGTATACTGTGTTGTAACGTGTGTGTTGGATGGGTGCATAAATGCGCCACCTCAACAGTATACGATGTTGTAATGTGTGTATTGGACGGGTGCAATAATGCACCGCCTCACCAGTATACTGTGTTGTAATGTGTGTATTGGACGGGTGCATTAATGCGCGGCCTCACCAGTATATCGCTTACATTCATGACAACTTAGTGCTATACAGAGTAAGCACAACAGAAGTAGCACGAAGTATATAGAGAGTTGATAAAAATGTATAGGAATGGTAAAAACGAGTAAACGCAATATAGGGGGTTATGGAAACAGAATAGAAGCAGGCACCTGAGTTACACACGGTGTAAATAAAAATACGTAGCAACAGTAAACAACAGAAGAATACGATAGACAATGTGCACAGGTTCTGAGGTAGTTGTGGTAGTGAGGAGCGCAGGTAGGGAGAGGACATGCACAGATTTCCCCATGGTAGTGCTGCATAGATTTACGTAAGGGGTGTAGTGTAACATGGTCCAAGACACAGGCATGTTACTGAGTGCCAAGAGACAACAGAAACAGACAAAAGGAGTTTGGGGTCTAGACAGGGAACGGGGGCATGGCCGAGTCCTCAGTGACGGAGAAATTTGATGGATAGAAAGAGTTTTACTTCTTTCCTGAAGAGGGATGTGGATGGGTTGCATCTGATCTCAGAAGGGAGAGAGTTCCAAATATTTGGGGCCATTCCAGAGAAGGATCAGTTCTAGATTTTCTTTTTCTTTAATTCTTTTGGCTTGAGAAGTAAGGAGCTTGTACTTCTGGAGGGTCTGTGTCCACCTGAAACAGTCAGTTTCTGGGTCAGGTAGGAAAGGGTGTTATGGTGCAGCGCTTTATGAGCCGTGCAAGCACATTTACAGTGCATCTTGCCTTCAAATGGTAGCATTAGCAGAGCTTGAAGGTCAGGGGTGATGTGATCACTTTTTTAGATCCTGTGATAAGCCTAGCTGCTGCAATAAGTGTAGCGCTCAGAGGAGGTTTTGTGGAGGCCACAAGGGTAGCGCTACCGTAGTCCAGTTTTGAGAGCATGACTGCATGAGTCGCAGTTGTGAGGTCAGCTGCGAGGAGGAAAGGTGTTAGTTTCCTAAGGATGTGCACCTGATGGTTAGCTCCTCAAGTGACGGCTCTGATGTGTTTGTGCGTGGAGAGGTCTTTGTCTAAAGTAATACCTAGGGATTTGGCGGAATCACGGATGTGTGGGGAGCAGTTCTAGGCAGAGGCGCTGGCAGTGGGCAATGGGTGGTGCAGGCTGCAGTGTCCTCCTGACGAGGGACCTGGCACTTACTTTTTTACAAGTTAATCACTGATAAAGCCAGCCTTGTTGGACATGTCAATGTTTATTTATTGTGATTCATTTGAAATATTCCATCTGCTTTAAAGAATCTTTCTCCAGATGCTGACTTTCTTTTCTTTACTGTTCTAATGGAGTTGTTCAGTTTCTTTTGCTCAGACCATGAATATGCTTTATATTGGGGCTGGCCGGTAAACTCCCCTTTATTCGTGGAATCTCTGCTGTCTTCTGCACTCTGCGCTCGTCACGGAGTTCCAAAAAACTCCACTCCTGTTACTTCGCTCGCACTCACCAACATTAAGTTGGCGAGTGTGAGCGAGGAAAATCGAACGCTAGACCCCCTCCCAGCGAGATTTCTCACTGAAGGCCGTCGCGGATGGTCACTACTGCTAGCGCTGAGAAACCTTCCGTTCGCGTTGAGGAAGCTCTTGATTGAGTAGAACTGCTACTCGAGCGTCAGAAATAGGCAGTGCTTTGTGGTGCTGCGAGTGGTGCTGTTTACGCTGATTTTACAGCACGGGACAAACACCTGGCGCTAACAATCAGGGCAAACAGCGTGACGTAGTACACTCCACCGCTTGCCTACTTTACATATGTGCGTGTTTTTCTTCATTCCCAAGAGCATGTTCGTTTTTTCTCACAAGAGCGTGCATATTATGGCACAGTGCTGCAGAGGGCACTTTGAAAAGGTTTACTCTTTTTCATATGACAAAAAATGTTCAATTAAAAAGTATATTTACAAACATAATAATAATTGATAGGTGACTGAACCATCCTGTCGCTGCATCATGGCCTTAGAATGAATGATATCACTAGGTTTACCACAAAAAGGTGCCAGTGAAGCAACAAGGGTGGTCTGCAACATAAAGCGAGTAAAGGAAAGAGGCCCCTGTGAATCAGTTGGGCTGATAACGACGAACATCCTTTGTGTTCAATGGGCCCCCGGTGCCCCACGGCCTGGTGCCACTGCACCTGCTGCACTAATGATAGTCACCCCTCTGAATTCAGTGCTCGGTTCTTGCATAAAGTCCACTCAGAGTGAACCTAGGCGTGTGAGCGCGCACTCCCAGGCGCGGGTCACTGCTGGGACAGAGGTCAAAAGCCACGAAGAAGAAAAAACATTACTTGTGTGAAAAGGAACAGGAGACAGGCAGAGAGGGCGGAGCCTGCTAATCCTGAGTGACAGCCTCAGAGTGAAAGTGACAGCAGTAAACTCATTCCTCTCAAGGGAGCAGGTCAGAGGGAGCGTCGTTAACGGTGTCTGTCGCGCCAGAAGTGTGTGCGAGACATCCTCCAGCAAGACAACAGGGCCGGCCTTGGGCATGGGCGAGCTGGGCCGAGGCCCAGGGCGGCAATATTCCGAGGGCGCAGCAGGGAGCTCCTGTTTTATCAACAGAGGCGTAAAAAAGGCCCCTGCAGTGCGGAGGCGGGAGGGGCCCGAGCTGCAGGGGCTCCCCTCAGCACAGTACCCTGGCCTGGGAGCTCCTGAGTGAGTCCGGAGGGGGCCCCCTCCATGGACTTTGCATGCCCCCCCCCTCCCCCAAGTTTCGTTACACCCCTGCTCACCAAGGCTTTTGCATGCACTTTGAAGGGTATTGGGTGAAAAGAAATGTGGTGCAGTGACTGACTGTCTGTAACTGAGGACAGCCCCCCTTACCCTGCACGTGTGGACTTGTTGAGTCACACAGCACATGTGCACCATGCCACCCGCTGCACACTGTACACAAGCAGGACTGTGGGACTTAAGGGCTCCAGTCATGGGACACTGGGTGTACTTTACAGAGAGGGGGGGGGGGGGGTGGGGGGGTCAGGAGGAACGAGTTGGACAATTCTGAATCCACCTACTTTGTCAAGTTTCGCTTTAAAGTTTGTCAATGTTACACATATGCCAAAGTGTTACAAACACGTTCCGATGAAAGACTCACAATTCGGTACTTCAGGAGTGAACTCTCCATGGGAAATTCAAATACAATTAGATAAATTAGTCACTCAGATTCATTTACAGGTCAATCTGCCTGCAAAATGCACAAAACGCACAATAACTGCGGCTTCGTGAAGGTGTTGACTTCCATCTACTGTGCAGAGATCTGCCCAGTTCTGCCAGTGAGCGGCTTCTGCCCTCGGGGCTCAGGTAAATCAGCTGTACCCTAACCCTGGGCGTAGTTCGCGAAGTATCACTTCGCGAAGCTACACAAAGTGCAGTTCGCACTACGCGAGCTACGCGTAGCACTTCGCAAACTGCGTAGTACCTTGTTCGCACTGTGCCAGATGTCATTTTCAATGATTGCACAGTGTGGACAAGCAACCGGCACTGTGCAATCATTGAAAATGGCATCTTGCACAGTGCGATTTTTACTCGAGCGGCAGCTTTCTCAACGCAAACTGGTAGTTTCTCATCGCGAGCGGTCGCGAGCATACGCGACCACTCGCAATGAGAAACCTGACCTCCTTGCGTTGGGAATCTCGACGGGAGGTTTATTTTCCATGCTCGCGATCGCCAACTTGATGTTGCTGATCGCTAACAAGGAAAAAGTCTCGCCGGGATGTCATTTTGCGTGCTCGCGGTCGCCAACTTGATGTTGAGGACCGCGAGCAAGCAAAAAATGACCGCAACACTACGCTACGCGTGTTCGCACTGTGCTACGTGCAATTCGCGTAGTGCGAAGTAGCGCAAACTTCGCAAACTACGCGAACGTAGCGTAGTGCTTTGCCCAGGCTTACTGTACCCATGCACTTAGAAGTCTGGCAACTGCCCAGGGGCGTAACAGACACTCTGTAGCCCCGCGGTGCAGGGATGGGGCCACAGTCTTCTATACATTAAGGGGGGACCCCCTCAGCTTGTCAGCTCGATTGTATGGTGGGACCGAAAACCAGCCCTGGCAAAGTTCTCGGCCGCCCCCCCTCCCCCCCTCGCGGGGGATTGGGGGTGCCGCTGAGCTCTTTGCCAGGGCCGGTTTTCGGCCGATTTTGTTACAGGGCCGATTTTGCAGCTATGCTGCAAAAACGGCTCTGTAACAAAAACGGCCCCCAGGGGCCCAGAACCGGCGCACCGGGGGATTGCCCAGTGCCCGCTACGGCCAGTCCGGCCATGGACTATTGCCAGGAGCCCCTCACCATCACTTGCAGGGGTGGGCCTCACCATCACTTGCAGGGGTGGGCCTCACCATCACTTGCAGGGGGGCCCTCACCATCACTTGGAAGGGGGTCCCTCACCATCACTTGCAGGGGGGGGGCGGCTCACCATCACTTGCAGGGGTAGCCCTCACCATCACTTGCAGGGGGGGCCCTCACCATCACTTGCAAGGGGGTCCCTCACCATCACTTGCAGGGGGGGGGCGGCTCACCATCACTTGCAGGGGTAGCCCTCACCATCACTTGCAGGGGGGGCCCTCCCCATCACTTGCAGGGGGGCCCTCACCATCACTTGCAGGGGTGGGCCTCGCCATCACTTGCAGGGGGCCCTCACCATCACTTGCAGGGGGGCCCTCACCATCACTTGCAGGGGTGGGCCTCGCCATCACTTGCAGGGGGCCCTCACCATCACTTGCAGGGGGGCCCTCACCATCACTTGCAGGGGTGGGCCTCGCCATCACTTGCAGGGGGCCATCACCATCCCTTGCAGTGGGGCCTTCACCATCACTTGCAGGGGGACCCTCATCATCACTTGCAGAGGGGCCCTCACCATCACTTGCAGGGGGGGGCTCACCATCACTTGCAGGGGGGCCCTCACCATCACTTGCAGGGGGGCCCCTCACCATCACTTGCAGGGGGTCCCTCACCATCACTTGCAGGGGGGGCCCTCACCATCACTTGCAGGGGCGGCCCTCACCATCACTTGCAGGGGGGCCACCACCATCACTTGCAGGGGGTCCCTCATCATCACTTGCAGGGGGGCCTTCACCATCACTTGTAGGGGGGCCCTCATCATCACTTGCTGGGGGGCTCTCACCATCACTTGCAGGGGGCCCTCACCATCCCACTTGCAGAGGGGGCCCTCACCATCACTTGCAGGGGTGGGCCTCACCACCACTTGCAAGGGGGTCCGTCACCATCACCTGCAGGGGGGGCTCACCATCACTTGCAGGGGGGGCTCACCATCCCACTTGCGGGGGGGGGGCATAAGGTTTCCTTACGCCACTGTAACTCCCTGGCGTGCACCTGCAGTCCCACACCTGGACTATGGGTTGGGTGAGGACGTGTGGGCGCTGGGTCCTCACTGCCCTTAAACTGGGCCCCATTAAAGGCATTTATTTTTTGATTAACTGTGCAACTGCAGACTGGGAACAACCATATGCAAATCCACCTTGTTCCCGCCTCAAACAGAACAGCCAAGCCTCCAGTGCTGAACCATCTCCTCAGTGGAGGGGGCACAACAGACACGCCATGTCCCTACATTTAGTAGCTGGGGAGCATCCATATTGGCTGAGCTCCTGGCGGTGACCTCTGTACAGAGCAAAGAGTGGAGACGCTTTGAACTCAGCGCAGTGAGGACTCCACATCCCTCAACCCTGACCACAGCAAAGGGCCCTAGTCCGACCCTCAGGGGTCTTGTGTTATAGCCCAGAGATTGATCACTTACACTGGGGTGGGAGGAATTGGTGGAGTTTTATTCTGCGCAATTGCATTAAAAATCTGTGAGATTCTGCGGAATTCCACGGGGGGCAGTGAGTGCGCCTCATTTGCCTGATTTGCAAATGGGAATGCAATTAGCAATGTAACTTATGTATTCGTAGGCATAATGCGACTTGTTCATGCAGAAGGGGTCACAAAGCACCTTCCCAATGAATACAAAGCAGGTCCTATTTACGACACCTAGTGATTGGCAGAGACACAGGGGTTGAGCGATGCCAGGGACAGCAGAATTCCGTCCCTGAATTTGCAATCAAAGAAACTTGAAATATTATTTTAAAAGTTTGTAATAAAACATCCTCAAGGAAAGAACAGGGTGCCAGGCAGTGGTCCACAGATGACGCTGAGGTTATTTTTTCATTGTCGTCTGCTCAGAGATACAGCGCAGAGACCCTGAACCTTGGTTCCAGTTGGAAAGCAAAGTGGACGGGTGCTCAGCCGCTCAATCTCAATGGAGAGAAGACAGAGGTGCTGGAGCTCGGAAACAGCCCGTCTCTGGGGGGCCACAACACTGGCTGGAGAGTTGAGGTCTCCTTCCCGCGCCAGCAGCAGAGGCAAAGAGTCTAGATATCAGAGTGGACGATACGTTGTCAATGAAACCACAAGTGACAAAGTTAGCGGCCACATGCTTCGCCGTAATTAAATAGCTGCAAAATATGATTGGTCGGCTACCAATGTCTGCTCAAAGAAGGGTCATCCAAGCACTAGTAATATCGAGACTGGACTATGGCAACGTTCTCTATTTAGGAGCGGAGGAAGGCTCTATGGAGCGACTGCAGGTCGCCAGGAAGGCGGCAGCAAGGATGCTTGTTAGGTGGCCAAAGATGCCTCGTCTGAGGTCTCCTCCGGGATCTACACTGGCGAATAATAGAAGAATGGATTCAATTTAAGACACTGTGCTATGTGCACAAGGCCAGAGCAGGGAAAGGTCCAAGATACGGCCAACAATTGGTGAAGGCCTGCCAACCATCCCGGACACTAGGCTCAAGTGATCGCTTCCTATGCATTGATCCTCCATTTAAACACACTCCTATAGGAGGCGGCCCTTTGTGCTCCACGGCACAAACCTATGGAATGGGTTCCGGAGGCACTGAGAAACTGTCTGTCATTAATGACATTTCACAAGCAGCTTAGGACATGGCTGTCTAGTGTAATGATCCTGGGATAAACCCTTCCTGCTGTGGTAGCACTGGGAGACCCCACCGGGTAGCCACGAGCTCCAGAAGTTTCTATAATAACAATAACTGCTGCTTACTCCCCCCCAGAGTGCTGACACAACTCCCAAGGCAATCTCCCACAGGGGAAGCTTGACATTTGAGAATAAGTTGCCATCCTAACTTGGCCACGAAAACTGTGCAAAGGCTTGCAGCCAGAACTGCAGCCACAAACCATGACTACACCCAGGGCCAGACTGGGAACCCAAACCGGTTCTGGCAAACTGGTCGGTCGGCCCCCCTGGGGAAGAGAGGGGCCGCGGCGAGCTGTTTGCTAGGTCCGGTTTCAGACGATTTTGTTACAGGGGAACGATATTGCCGACTCGGTAACAAAAACGGCCCCCAGGAGCCCAATCCCGGCCCCTACCCTTGCGGCCCACCACGGAAACTCCTGGTGCCCGCTACGGCCAGTCCGGCCCTGAGTACACCCCACTGCAAATACTTAACAGGAGAGACGCAGCCCTTTCACTCCGCCTCCTATTTACAAGGCAACATGAACCGCTAAAGGCCTTTTACAATATGGCGACATTTCTGACAGTTAATATGACTTTGATACGTTTTTAAACAAAAGTTAACAAAGACCATCATTTGGCTTTTGTGTAGAACAAAGTACATTTCAGTAGTCACTGACCGTGCACAGGAAGAGAGGTCCGGTCAGTGACTGTCGGGGAGAGGGAAAGCAGGGGGGAACTTTTTTTATGCCAGGGTAAGAAGTCTCATTGCAACACAAACTTTTATTATTTGCAGTGCACAAACGAAAACCACCCGGACCACTTTCAAACTGGCACAAACTGAAATAAGAAAAGTCTAAATGTAATACTATAAATTGTTTTCCACCTATTTCTAAGCACGCTATGTGTGTGTGAAGTTGTTATAGGTCATTGAGTTAATGTGCCGACTACAAATATCTGTGTACAATGCATGAATACCAATGTGAACCCTGGGAGCATCGCTCAGCCTTTCATCCTTCTGAAGTCAATAAAATACTGGAGCAGGGGGAACTACCAGCGTGATTTGCCCGGGCTCCTACAGAGCCTCCCACAGCAGTGCTAATGAAGTATAAAAGGTAATTTCAGAAACTGCAGGTGGGCTGCTCTGTCTGTTGCCCTGTAGAGGGGGCGGGACTGCGAGTTCGGAATGGATTGTACCTATTGGAGCAGGACCGATATGCATATGGTTGCTGCCTGTCTAGAGTGGCACAGTGGCCAAAAAACTATGGACTGGCCCAAGAGCCAGAAGCGATTGTTAATAGCCGACCATACCGTGTGGAGACTCACTGCTATATGCCTTAGAGCCGGGACACTCTTGCAGTAGCCGAGCACTTTATAAATCCTATCATTCATTCATTCATTCATTCATTCATTCATTCATTCATTTATCATTCCCAATTCTGCAGGGAGCGCGGGGGATACCGCGGCAAAACTACGTGTTTCCCTGTTCCAAGATGCACACTCTGGGAATATTATATTTTTTATCTTTACAACTATTGCCCACTTTACCCCGGTGGGACTCTGTGCTGGAAAGGTTTGGTGTACCAGCTCTAGTTGGAATTACCATCGAGGCACGAAGTGCCATTTATGCTACCATCTGGATTACCGCAGGGTCCAAGACTCTAGGAGGCCCTGAGGACAGTTACTTTAATCAATGAAAGGGTTGTCAGATAATAATCAGATGAAGGAATATATTTAAAAAAAACTGAACATGATTTATTTTAAAGCTGAAACACAAATCACTGGTTCATCCACTCACCAACACCCTTGAGTACACTTTGCCTTCATGCTTTGCAGAAGGTGGCACCCATAGCCACAATCAAAGAGCCTTTCTTCCTGGGCACACACTCTCTGGGCTCTAGAGAGCCGCTGGGTCAAGTCCCTTCTTGTTCTTGCCCCGCCCCCCACCTCTTTCAATGCAAAGGAAACATTGCAGTTGATTGACGCGCTCTGATGTCATCCAACCTGCTAACTCCAGGGGAGGCGGCGTATGTCAGGGCGGCGTCTTGGGTCACCGCGCGCGCTGCTGGCTGCCTCCTTGGCAGGTGCTCGCCACAGAACACCTAATCCCCTCTTTGACAATGCTTGCAGCATTGGTTGGGCCCTCAATGCCAGCTCAGGGCTATCGTTACCTTAAGCGGCTCTTACGACATTGGGGCAGCCATTGTTGTAGGTGTGGTGGGGGGTGCAAGAGCGACTGCGGTCTGGCACTCGCGTGTTGACTCAACTAGCCATGCGTCTGCGAGGAAAGAAAGCGTAACTCTACCCCCTTCTCCCTAAGGTATAGGAATGCCTGCCGCGGCACTGGACCAGCCAATGGGGCAATGGTTAAGATAAACTCTCAGAGTAACTGGTGTTTGCACAGCGCCACCTGACGACGGATGGCATTAAAAAGATAAAGGGAAGAAAGACTTACACCACTCTGGAATGCAGCAAGATGGGCCAGCGGACCCACAGATTAAATAAAAAAATATTATTAGAGATAAATCAGTCAACCCTATGCACAGGTTATTTTGGATAACAGCCATGGCATGGGCACAGCCAAGAGCTGACGGGGCCGCTTGAGAGGGCCGGACAATAGAAATCAGGCTTAAATTCCCGAAAGATTCTATTGACGCAGGACTTACAAGGTGGTACTACCTTGGTCAAGAATGTAAACATTATAGTTGTTGACGTCAGGGGTAATATGACCTGCAACAAGGCAGTTGTCCCAAGTTTTCAACCACTGTTTGCTCTACATTGTGCCAGGAAATGGGGATTTGAAATGCGCCTGCCTTGTCATAGGGCGTGGAAGTCTCAGAAGAGCAAAGATTGGGAGAGAATCATGTAAAGAGATTCCCCTGAGAATCCCTTCATTCAAATCTCCTTTTCTATTTCTCCTTCTTACTGGACCCACACACACCCAGGTGCCCTTCAGTCTCTCTAAGTATGCCTCTGGACCCTCGGCCATGTGTAGTGTGTATGAGGAAGCCGCGGCCCAAACCTAGGACCCACCTGAGACAAGCTCGACTCATCTCAGAGCATAAAGTCTTCCGCAGTGTGCTGTGGGCTCCTTGCACAAGCACTGTCCACTACTCCTCACCACCATGTCCGCTGCGTACTGCCTTTAGGTGACCACGCCTGGCTCTCCGTAGAGGACCTGGCTTGTCTCTAGTCCATCTGCAAGGCCCTGATGATTGGCAGTCAATATAGTCTCATAGCTCACCATAGCAGGATATACCAGCCATTAACAGCCAGCTCCAGCGTTAAATGCTGAAGGCAAGGGCCTTTAACATAAGAGCGGGCCTTTAATGACAGGTATATCCCGCTACAGAGGGCTAAAAGGCTATTAGAACATTCCGCCCCTAGAGGACAGAATGTTCTAATTAGTTCAACATAGGCCTCAAGGAAAGGGCTCCTCGAGGCCTTTCTTCAGAGCAACAGCTGTGGAAGGAAAACATTGGAATGTTGTTGCTCCGGGCTTCTACCGGCCATTAGCAGCCCGGAGCACATCATTGTCTTCAATGGAGCCTTCAACATTCCAATGTTTTAATAGATGTTATAAAAATACATGCCCTATAGCCTTTGTTACTACTTGATTCAGGTTGTGAATTAGGCTGTGTAGTGCTTTGCTGCCTGTTGTGTAAGAATCAGTCAATAAACCGTTGGATATAATGGATACTACTTATCCATATTAAATAGCATTTGTAAAGCGCACGTTCACCCAGAAGGGTATCTTGGCACTGAATAAAAGATGTTTATTGTTACCTAACTCAATGGTACTCATTTTATCGACCTCAGAAGGACAAAAGGATGAGTGGAGCCACTGGGAATTTAACCTGTGACCATGAAGTCGAACGCAGGCCCCTACAGTGGACGCGTTAGTCCACTGAGCCACCAGACCCAGCTTCTCCTGCTCTTCAGATCCTGTCTCTGCAAATTGATTGTCAAATCCTAAAAGGCAATATTGTGTCCTTTTTTATCCAATCTACTCCTCACCTCATCATCCCTTTTCCAATGACAAGCCCAAAGGCAAACCACTGTTTGCATCAGAAGAAATCGTAATACACCACTGGATTCCACCTCGCCAGTCCATGGAAATGCTTTAAAAACTCCCACTCTGTTCCCGCCTCCTCCCTAATTCCAAAGGTACCAGGCACCACGTAGCCCGGCCTAGGGATGTGTCATAGGACATGCCATATTTCCATCGATCGCACCCTTACTATCACAACTGGACAGGGCAGCACATCCTGCACCTTACTCAGCCCCAATCTCCAAGCCGAATCGCTTTCAACACCATTCATTTAAAGTCCAAGAATTAATCTTGCAGCAGAGACTGGTCAACTTGTTCACCAATGAGGGCCAACAACTAGGTCTGGGTGAAATTTTGCATTACGCCAGCATAATCAGCGTAATTTTGGTAATTTGGCATTACTCTTATGTGAAATTCCTGAAATGACACCATTACGCATAATGACAACCCAACTGTGGTAAGCGTTTTTTGCTAATTTCACATTAAAAATTTCCAGTGAACACACAGAAACAATGCAAACAAAGGAGCACAAGCTGGTGTTGTTCACTGCACTTGTTTTAGAGTTAAGCGCATTCTATATTCATGAAAAGAGTGAGGAGCTCCTGAATAGGGCCGGACTGGGAACCAAAACGGGCCCTGGCAAAGTGCGCGGCCGGACGGGTTGGGGGTTCAGCCGAGCTGTTTGCCAGGGCCGGTTGCAGCCGATTTTGTTACAGGGACCGATATTGCAGCTATGCTGCAAAACGGCCCTGTAACAAAATATGCCGCCCCCCAGGGGCCCAAAACCGGCCCCTACCCTGTTGTCCCACTGGGGAAATGCCCGGTGCCCGCTACGACCAGTCTGGCCCTCCTCCTGAACACCAAGTTGTAGGAGTTGTAGAACTGAACTCTATTCCAATAGACGAGTCTGTGATCAATGAACAAAATAATGGCTTTGATGTTGTCATAGAAAATACGGCTAGTGATCCGGAACGCTAAAAGGATGGTGGATTTTCTAAAAATTCTCAAATATCTTCCTCATCAGTGTCTAAAATAAGTCTGGCAGGCTGAGTGAAACATGCTCTTTTCACAGCAGCAGCAGTCAGTAAATTGATTTCTCAGGGGTCTATTGGTGCTTCACCACTGATTTCTAATAAACAACTAGAGAGCTAACATTCTAAATTTAGGACAAAATGGACACCATGTTGCTGAACAGGAGATGTTCAATTTAAAGCCTTTTTAATGGAGCAGGCTGAAATAAATGAGCCTTGAGGTATTGTTAATTTGAAACCAGATAGTTAAAATTATGTTAAGAGATGTCTAGATTTTAGTCAATTATTGCATCAAATATTTTAAAAGGCTAAGATTAGTAAAGGAGAGATATCTCGACCTAAGGCCAGGATGCTCTTAGCACATCTGTTTTATAAGACAAGCCATCCCATCAATGATTTCCTTCTTAATTTTAAAATAGTATTTTGGTAGTTATAGGGTTAGTCTTAAACTTCTTTTTGGATTTTTAGCATTGCAGGAACAATTTTGCAGGCTGCTCTCACACTTAGAACAAGTAGATCTATGTTCCTGCAAGAAGTGAAGCCTTTCAAATGAGTTACTGCTTTGGAAAGTCACTTTTTCATTGTCAAAGCTGCTATGGACTAAACACTTAAATATGTGAATTGAACCTGTAATGAGGCTTGTCTCGTGTACTAGCTGTGAATTCCTTGTGTAGATATCCAGCAGTTAGATGGCAATGAAAATGCAACATGTATGGCAGCATGCAGCTGTCTGATTTACAATAAATATTAAAGCCCAGGTCTAGTGCAGATTATATGATGTAATGGTGTTGGAGAAATAAAAATAATGATGAAAAGAAAATATGCAACACAGGAATTTGTTGTCACAATTGACGACCTATCAAGTATTATCCATCAGAGGAAATCAGAGATTAAATGAAACTTTTGATGGTGCCATGGAACCCTCTCTTCCCTAACCACCAGCTTCTATATGTCTGAGCACCAGAAGCGCCTAGCTGGCCTTTTAACGTGCACACCTTTCGCTCATGTCTTAGTTGATGTTTGTTCATCTGCGGACTTGCTATGGAAGGTGAGGGCCATGTCTCTAAGTTGTCGACCTTGTTCGTAGGAACCAGACAGATAACATCACCATCATCAGTTCTTTGTCTTCAGTCAAGTGTCTGTAGCCTCGATACTCGCCCAGGAATCTGAATTTTAATGTGGTCTCTTTGTTAAAATGCGAATGTATTGCCTTATACACAGTTCAAGACTAAACCTCGTGTCCTGTAAAGTGAATGAATAAGAATCGTCACTACCTCCTCGCCTAAACCTAGTGAGCTCACAAAACCATCCTATATGAATAACATATGAGCGGTTGATACACTATCAACCTATATCAAAGCACTGCACTTTGCAATGAATATATGTAGTGAAATGATGGAAAACCTTGCATGTGAATACATCAATCAGTGGATGGGTTCAAAGGAAAGAAACACACAAAGCACATAAGGATACAGCTCCTCCCCCCTCTTCTGCTTTGATGCTGCGAGACCACCCCTCAGCCTCTCTGGTTTGAGATGATTTTTGCGAGACATTCCTTCCTCACTTTTAAGGATATAGTGTCCTTCTGAGCTGCCCAAGCGTTATAACACGGGATGTCATCCTACACGTTTCAACCATGCATTCCAGAGTTTTAAAACTGGCCTTCAGCACATCCCGCTGTTCAACTTTAAACAACCATACCCTCAACAGCTTCTTGGAGCCCTATGCCAAATACACCCATCTTGTGGTTTGCATACCTAAATACAAAAAGCATTTGCCCTGTGCTTCCTAATCACGGATGGGATTTTGCACTACGCTCCCCTCGATCTGAGCACCTCTTTCATACACAATCCATCAAGGGATTCCACCAAAACGGGGGTGGATCCTGTGTCTCACATCTAGGTATTAAAACAAAGACATAACAAGCTCAGGAATTTCTAAAATGAACACTTACAAGTTAAATATGCAGATGTAAAATTGTCTATCGTCTTGGGAATTCAAGGCTTATAGTTCTGTTCCACTCTTCTTCGCTACACGCTTCTATAAACTGAACCACTAAGTGCGTTAAAAAAACAAAAAATCTAAGGGCTCCAACAGCCACAGCTTTGGTTTGGTTGGATTGATTGAGAGCAGCCCTATTGCTTATTTTCTGAAATGTTCCTCTGGTTCGTTCTAATTCACTCTTCCCTGGATTTGACTGAATACTTTAGGTATATTGTAGGCCTGAGCAGTGAACTCCATGGAGTTTGTTGAGTTTTCCACACTCCGCGTTCTGCACAGCACACGGAGTTCTGAAAAACTACACTCTTCGAAGCAGAGTTTTTTTCCTCTCACAAACATTAAGTTGACGATTGAGGAGTATCCAACGCTAGACCACCTCTCCGCGAGATTTCTCCAAACGCGAGGTCGCGGATGGTTGCGACTGCTCACACTGAGAAACCATCTGTTCGAGTTGAGGACGCCACTGCTGGAGTAGAACATCTACTCGAGCGGCAGAAAGAAGAGCTGATTTTCCAGTGCAGGGCAAACACCAGGCGCTGGAAATAAGCACAAACGGCATGACCTAACTCACTTAGCGTGGCAGAGCTTATTGGTTATGTGGAACCTTGGTCGCACTGTTACCCCCCGGCCTTGTCATCTTCGAAACATCTCAAACCATGATCAGCATAACTGCACCGACAACTCTCTAGTTACCCCCTCTCATCCCCTTCTGTCTTCCGCTCCTCCCTGAGCCTGTCCCAAGCTTCTTACCAGACCCTGCGTACGGCCGCGCCACTGAAATGGTCACCGCTGAAGCGACTGCTGATTCCGCTAAACTCCTTCTCCTGGGGGATCTCTTCTCCTTTATTCTTCTTCCAGCAGGTGTCCTGCTCCTTCCTTCTTTATAGTCTCTACTGGTCCAGTTCTTATACCCCATCGCCCTCTCGCTTTCTCTTCATAGTTCCCCAGTTGCCTACCTTCTTACAGCAAGGAAGGTGTTTCCCTCGCTCCTTCTCGGAGCTCGTCTTTCCACCCCTGCATGGGTTCCTCTTTCATAATTCCTAATTGCTAATGGGTCTTACTCTTACCTCCATATTAAACTCTCTCCTTCACAAAGTTATTTTCTGTCCCCAAGCCCTTGGTCTTATTCTGACCCCCATGTGGCCCTTATTTTCTGTTTTTCCTTTCCACCGTCCCTTTTCCCTCTCTTAGGAAGCAGCACCATATTATTTGACCTTTCATTGACCTTTGTGGGGGTAACAGTGCTCCTGCCAGTGGTAGGTTCTCTAGTACCCACCAAGGTATTGCCCTTAGGTATGTGCAGGCTGCACCATGCCTTGGTAGTGCCATGGCAGGGATGCTCTCAACATCTCTCATTGTTTCCTGAACTTTAGCATTCTGCCAGGGTCCATTCTGCAAGTGGCTTCTCAGTTTCATTCCGCCTGCTACTTCCCTCGCCTCATTGCACCACCCACTTACCATAAGCCAAGTGGAGGCTCCTCTATCACTATGGATATTTCAGAATCCCTTGTCTCTCACACTTTAACCTGTTGCACTGACCAGTGGACACTTTCACCGTGCCACCTCCATACAGGACAGAGAAACCGCACACTGGAAGCAATGGCGGTATAACACACCGTGTATTTGTAAAGTGCACCTTCACCTGTAGGCATCTTGGCACTGAACAACAGATGTTTATTGTTAACCAACTCAATGGTACTCATTTTATTGACCTCAGATGGATGAAAGGCTGAGTGGACCCGCTGGGATTTGAACCTGTGACCATGAGGTTGAACACAAGCCCCTGCAGTAGACGTATTAGTCCACTGAGCCCGGCATCCCAGATGAAGATGTCCTGCTGGTGGGCTCTGTGGTAGGTCACTCGGGAACGCCAGCATTTTCCATCCACCCAACTACTCCGATGAAGGCCAGTCCATCAATGCTTGCTCCATCCTTGCCAGAGGCTGGTCATGTTCAAGGACACCAGAGTAAACAAGAGGGGTGTACTCCATGGGCCCCTCTACGCTTCTACCAGCGTTGAGACCCCCACTGCCGGACAGGGCACAGGAGAGCATCTACCAAGCTGCCCGCGCTGCCATCTGCCATGTGGTAAGAGGTGTCCTCTCAACCCTTGGACGCCCCCATCATTGGTGTCACAATGAGCAAGGTGGGGTCTGCAATGATCCATGTGCCAGTGTTTCAGCAGTGACATCTGTATCTATGTAGCGCCCAGGAACATGTGCACAGCTCGCGGCTTGCTCACAAGATAGAATATAACCCGGTCTTCCTGCCAACCTACTGTCTAATAATGATACACCCCATTTGGGAAACTTCTGAGGGGTCTCAGGGACTTGGAAGACTGGTTGGACATGAGCTGGCATCAATGAAATAATTATTTAAAACAGAATCTTCAGCCCATCTTATTTAAGTTTATAAGGAACCTGGGGGTGCTTAAGAGTGACCCCTGCATTGAACTCCACCTGAGGGCAATGGGAGAAGAGGCGCCTTCACACTTCACCAACTCTGCCCTTCATAGACATCTTCACCTGGTCATAGATGGCTCCAATATGAATTATATCAGCACTCTAAGGGGTTTCCTAGATCTCTTTAAAATGTTTAGAATTAAAAAAATCAGTGATCACATACATACCTCCTTTTTTACCACGAAGGAAGCTCCTCGGGCCAGTGTGTGCTGCCCGAGGAGCTCCTGCCCCTGAAATAGGGCAGTCTCTTTAGAATCAGGACAGAGTGGTGAGGGCTGGTAATGAAGAACCAGTGTGAACATTCAAGTGGAACATATTTATTTAAATGACTAAAAAACAATATATCTACCACGGAAAGAATGAGCAGTGATAACAGAGCAGATGAAGACACCTACATTCCTGAGCTGGTTGAAAAAAAAAGTGACTTCAGCAAGAGCCAGAGGGTAGAATCAATTTAAAGGAACTATATTAACTTTTGGCATCTATCCTTCCGCGGTAAGGTTCTACCTCCTGGAGGCACAGCTGCTTTCCTTCAGGGCAGAGAGCATCCTTTCTCCTGCCCCTGCATGAGACATTGTGCATCCAGGGCTCACGCTGGGCTGACTTTCCTTGTATGGTCAGCACACGTCACCCCACCATCAGCAGTGAGGTCACAAAGGCCGAGGGCTGGCCATTGTTGACCCTGAGGTATAAGGTGGCCAGAGGCAGCTGGTGAGCCCATTTCAGGCTGGCTCTGCTCTCATAAGACACCTCATTGCGCATGGCCCAGGAATCTTCAACACCTCAGTAACTGGACCAACCTCGCGCAAGAAGCGGACCATGATCAGATGCAGGAGACGCAAGTCCACGGCCAGCCCAAAAAGGAGGCAGCGTAACCGGCGGCCCAGCTGCAAGTACCGACACCCAATATGTGGCAAGACATGCAGAGCCTGCGGTGGGAAGCTGTCCTTCTGCCGTCCTAGGAAGTATCGAAGGCGGACCCACCGTTCCCGTAAGTACACCCAGAAGGAGGCTGGGATCAAAAGGGGGTTCTGGTTCGGAAGGTTGGGCTTTGGTACTTGCACAAAGCTCCAGGCATTGGATTCCCTCAAAGTTTCTAAAGTTGGTGGAGATGTTGATGCTTTCCAAGACCTCTGAGCCTTTGCCCTGATTTAGGAGTTTGTTGGTGATGGGAGATCCTACCTTTGTGGAAGATCTGGGACCAGAGCGGAATCTAAAGGTGGGACCTCCTGCCTCACTTTATGGTGGAACAGATTCCACCAGTGGATTCTCCTCTGATGTTAGATCTGGTGGCTCTTCCATTGGCATCCTCCTCGATCTAGTCTCTAAGAGGAGTCGAGGCCAAGGGTTTCAAATGATACATCCTTGAGTTAAGATGTCCACAGAACTTGGACAAAGACGAGGTTAACCACATGGGGTTCACAAGAGAGAGCAAATGGCTCATCATGTTGCACTAGTGCACCATGGCCCAGTGACGCCATGAACCTTTACCAGCCACAGAGGGGGGTGCCACTGGGGTTCTCTATGGGCCTCGGTCTGTGGCTCTGGACAGCAGTTCATGTATAGCATAGTGAGGGAGGCAGGACCTGGGACAAAGGGCTCCCAGCCCAGCAGGGGCCGTCGGGGAGACTGAAACGGAAATTATAAAATTGTAAAAACGGACAGATGCTAAGAGAAAACCGTATAGAGAAACTCAAAAAGAGCAAAATGAAGGTGAAAAAAGAAAGATGAATTGATGGGGCATGAAAGGGTTGTGGATGGATGGATGGACGGACGAGTGGATGGATGGATGGAAGGAGACATGGGTGGATGGATGGACGGACGGCCGAATGGATAGATGAATGGAAGGACGGATGGATGATTGACTGATGGATGGATCAGTACAGATGGACGGAGGATGGATGGATGGAGGAACAGAGACGGATGGACAGATGGATGATTGACTGACGGATGGAGACAGATGGACGAATGGATAGACGGGTGGAAGGATGGACAGATGGATGATTGACGGATGGATGGACGGACGGACGGACGAATGGAGGCATGGAAGGACGGACAGACGGACGGAGGATGGGTGGATGTATACGCCTTCCAAAGGTCATTGAAAGTGTGGGGGGGGGGTCCTTTTAATGTTCTGTCCACCCCCTCATCTGGAGTAGAATGCATGTGTCTCGTGGAAGCTTGCCTTTGGAAAGACCTCGAGATAGGAACTCTTTCTCTCTCGCCCCTGCAGGTGCCCGCCGAGGAAGGGTGTGCTAGAACAGCGCCGCCCGCAGGACACCTCTGCGCCTGCAACAGTTAACACTGCAAGGTTATTGCGCGTCACAGGTACCGCTGGGAATCCACCGAGACAAGAGCAGAGAGCGGCCAGCCGAAACCTTCAGAGCCTATCCCTCAAGCTGCGAAGAGTCGTAAATAAAAGGAGTTTCGCCTTGCTGGACAGCCTGAATCGCTCGATTTTATGACTACAGTACAAAGATGTGTGCTTGTCTCCAGCCCAGGGTCGAGGTGTTTTGGAGGTGTGCCCTTTTTTTTTATAGCCTGAAGTACCCTTGGGGTAATGGATCTGTCTTGTGGTGTGCCATGCACACATCACGTAATCGCTGAATGAATTCCTACAAGCTTCCTATAAAATTCTGTAAATAGTAAAACGTCTTCCGAGGTGGCACACAGACACAGACAGTATTTTAATCACTCAAAAGAGAGCGCGTGTCTTTCCAGCATCACTGCGAATAGCATATATAAGAAATAGTTTCACCACTCAACCAAGGAATTAGGGGTCTGATGTATAAAGATTCCATAGTGGTCGCAGTCTCTGCACTGACTTTGTGAACGGAATCTTAATTGTGTAAATACTATTGTGTTACTTCACGAAATGAGGAAACACAGTGAGGGACACAACTTCCTACCTAATGAATAATCGATAGGCAGGTCACAATTTGTGACTCACTACAATTCGTCACAATCCGTGATATGGTGGCCTGCTAGGGTCAGCAAAACTACATTTTTGGGATTGCTTTTAAATAAACTTAAAAATGCAGCCAATTTTCCTTAAAGGACAAAGGGCTGCTTTTTAAAAAAAATGTTTACATTTTCTGAAATGTGTAAGAGTTGGCAGTGATCTCCTGAACCACTGCCTACTCCCCAACAAACTTTTTTTTTTACACTGGCAAGGGGCAAAGGGGGTCCAAAGGTGATCCCTTCCCTCTTGTAAATGGGTTACCACCCCAACTCGGGTGTCAGTAATTTTTCAATGTTTTGCATTAATACATCTAACACCAATTTGCAATTCGAAATGGGCGCTTGCAACACGCTCCATCCATATTGCGAAGGTGTGTGCATTCACAATCAAATTTTAGAAGTCAGTAATATTTTAATGATTCCAGAAATGGGATTAGTAAATTGCAAAAAACATTTTGGCTTCACAACTTGCACCTGTTTAGCTATTTGCAGCATCAACGCCACAAAAAGAGGCTCGTGCCCTAAATTCTTGTTCATAATGAGTGGAGCGGGGCAAGCAGTAGGGTAGTGTGGGGGTTAAACTTTACTAATGGCGTTATGAGTTTGACAGCGGCCTGCAACACTGCCACCACTGCGCTAGCAGGAGGGCCGCCAAGCCCGTAGTTCACCCGCCCACTGGATTCTGAGTTGAGCCAGGGCAGGCGGGTGGTGCTGTAGCAGCCTCACAGTGGCTGCTCTGCTAGGCTCCTAGGAGAGTTTTAACAGCAGACCACCGCCGTGACTGTGCCTGCAGCAAGTTCCTGCATGGTGTGGCATGCACCATGTCATGCATGCCACACCATGCTGGAACAGGGGTGCAATTCTAGGGGGGAACAACATGTGCCCCCCGCATGCACCCACAGGCCCAGAAGCAGTAGGGTCCTATTAAAGACCCCTTAGTTGCATCTTCACCGCCCTTTTTACAGCGTGCTCACCGACATGAAATGGGCAGTGGGAATGCAACTTGGAATATGCTCGTTGGTGCCACTGTGGCACTGCCAGCATATTCCTGCCCCTTTCTGCTGCGCCACCATTGCAGGATCCTGGGTCCCGGGGGTCCTGTGGCAGTCCGACCACCACACTCTAAATACAGTGGGTGGAACAGCAGTGATGGCAGTGGTCGGACCGCCACCACAAGTACAGCGGTCCTAGGACCGCCGTACTCGGAGTAAGGCCCAAATTCTTGCTCTATAGGATGCTCCGCAACCAGAAGTAGTGGAACGCTGAGTTCACTCAAGACTATCAAACTTTGGAGGTCCTCACTCCATCCCTGCAAACTCCGGATTATCCTGCAAAATGGCTATTTCTCTGAGATTTAACTTCCTTAGACACCTAGCAACGGAGTGATGGAGCACCTGAACACATGAACATTTGATCAAGCGCCCCGAGAGGTTTACAAGGAATTACAAGTGGGAAAAAATTGAAAAGGACACCCCAGAGGTGAACGCTCTGTCAAAGATGGAGGTGTGCAGAAGACAGGTGGTGGAAGTAGGAGCCATACCAACAGGCGCTGAGCACGTCCAACCTGACTGCTAGTCAATGACTCATTGACTCCCTTCAACATCTGAACACCCGATGCTCAAATTCCTCCTTTATCTGCAGCACAAAATACTGCAGCTAATGGCGAAACATCACATTTCATTTAGTACTTGATTGGCAATTGGCCAAATCTTATGTCCAGTTAGGACCATGTGGAGTAAAAATGAAGTTGAGGGCCTTTTCTTGATGCTTGGGATGGTCAGTAGTTTCAGTGCTTAGTTTGTAAAAGAATAAGTGCAGGGGCCCACAGTTTTGTTCAGAAGCCTGCAAAGGGTGGTCCTGAATGTTCAGGGAATTGTCCAAAAATCAGGGATGTCCAATCTTTATTCTACACCAAATCTTTTTTATCCGCCACCACACACTCCCTGGCCACTTGTCTCACTCTTGCAGGTTCTTTTTCATCTTTGCTTTCTTCCTTTGTCATTGTTTTTCTGTTGTCTTCCTCCTTTTTACATCTTTTTTGACTTTTCTTGCTCTGGGTCAATGTCAAATGATGACAAATAAGTCCCGGGACTCATGAATGCCGGTGGACCCCTCATGAAACCACTGTCCCAAATTTTGCACTGAATACTTTGAAGAAAGTCCGCTTTTAGCATTTAAGACCTAGCATTTAGTATATCAACTCCAGTCAATGATTTAACAAGCATTTGCAATGCAATAGGTCTCGCATTTATAAGAGTTTGAGCTATTGGCATTGTAAAATTACAATGCCTTTTATTTAGGTTTTGGTTTTAAAACAAATAAAAGGCATTGTCATTTACAATGTCAGTAGCATTAACTCGCATAAAAGCAGTGTGTGGAGTGCAGCAGTGTGTGGAGTGCAGCAGTGTGTGGAGTGCAGCAGTGTGTGGAGTGCAGCAGTGTGCGGCGTGCAGCAGTGTGTGGCGTGCAGCAGTGTCGTGCAGCATGCAGCAGTGAGTAATGCAGCAGTGTGCAGCAGTGTGTGGCGTGGATCACCCCTTCAGTAAGTCAACCTCAGTCACTGAACCGCAGTATTAAGACCTGTTGAGCAAAGAGTGGGGTACCTTTACAACAGGATTGCCCAACTCATCCCAACATCTCCCAACATTTAGCTGATTTTAGGAAGCTGTCGTGTAGATGGAGTAAAGTAAACTGCATCTCTTGTGTTCCACACGTTTCACCAGTATTAGTAGGCGATCAGCATTTTATGTCATCATAGTTAATTGCGTCCCTGTTACTTCTATAATTGATAACTTGCAGTGACATTGAAGTCGGTAATTTCCAGGAGAATAAAAATAGACGCATAGAAATGCTTGATTTGCTAACCACTCTGAACATCATTCCATTCCGTTGTTTTTGCTGATATTGCTTTTAACTACTGGCACAAAATATATGCAGGGAGGCATTGTCACTGGCCTTTGAAGGGACATCCAGCCTGGGGTGCCAGGCCGTGTGCATACTGCAGGGAACGCAAGCTTCAGCGCCTAGTCACGTGTATGTACTTTATTAATCTGCTAGTATCATTTAATTTTCTAAGCAGTGGTGGACCCCCAGAGGGCCTCAAACAGCTGACCTAAATTAGTTCTAGAGCCGGCAATTTTCTCATTTATAAACTATTTGAGTATGAACAGAAGCTACGAGACAAAAGTCTACTACCACCTGTTAGCTTCTTGCCAGTCCACGAATCGCGTTTAACTCCTGTCGGGGCTGTCACAGATCCCTGTCTTTACCACAAGAGGGCAGTGTCTGCTTGCAGTGGACGAGCCTTATCAGCAGCCACAGGGCCCCAGGTCAGCAAGCGGCGAGGGACCCGCTCGTATTGGACAAAAGTTGCAAATATTAACACATCTGTCCCTACAAGCTTGTCGTGACCTTGTTTAAACATGCAGGGCCGCTCTAAAGACTCTGTCTTTCCGTGTAAAGGTCAATGGTCGCGGTGTCAACACAAATCTCGATTTCACGGTAAAAACACCATCTGAATTTGTAATTAAAGAAAACTCTGAACAGTATTTTTGCCTCGTTTCTTTGCTGCGAATGGACATTTTAGTGTGTACAGTTTGAGCTCACAAAACTAAAATGAGTAACTTTTGTTGTCAGAAGCTTACGGAAGCGATTTAAGGACTGTAAAAGTAAAAGCCCCTTCGGTTGGCCATGAAAATCTGGGAAATCCATGAAATCCATAGTGCGGGTACTTGACCTTAAAGTGCCGGATGTTTCGATCTAAATTATTTTATTCCCTCGATGTGGACATATTTTTTTTCTGTGTGGAGAAATCCCTCCCTCTGAAAATATGGGAGCGTTTGGGCCACCATTTGTTTGGGCGCTTTATCATTAGTGGTGGAGGTGCTTTAAAAAACTAGTGACACCACGACAATGTTACTGCTCATGAGTTTCAAACAGAGGCACAAGAATCCAGAGCAGACATGGCGAGTAAGTTGGCTGAAGAGGTGGGGGTGGCAAATGGTGTTCACGGGCGCTTTGATGTCCTGGATCATAGCAAAACCAAAGGGGGTGATGGACGGAGTGTTGAACATTGCAAGCAGTCACCCCCAGTCAACTGATCTGGGTTTAATCCATCATTCTTTAGTTCACTCTGCCACCCCAGTTCAGACATGGCCATATGCAAATCAGTCTGACCCTGTGCCTCATGGGTACAGTCCAGCCGGACTGCCAAGCCATGTCTTCCCTGGAACCGGAAACAAGCATCCTGGGACCGGTTTCAGGTTCATAACCCTCGTCAGCCAGGCTATCTTGAATGCAGTGGCAAAGTGAGCAAGGGGCCATGGCTAAGCAGTGACAGAAACCCTTATACTTACATGGCATATACTTTAAAATGTGGTCTATCTAGGCACTAGGTTAATCCCAGTCAATCTTCCGTAACAATTTGATATCACACGTTCTATTGGTGCAAATGCATTATGCTAATTGCCCCAAACTATGAAACAAACACATATTTATAACAACCCGGGTCACAGAAGCACCATTTATTGTGGGCACAGGACGATCCAACTTGGCACACCTGATGAAAGTTCTATTAAATTTGTCTGAAACATTGGTTTTTCGAAGGTGGTAACATGTTACCACTTCTATATCATCTGCTTGTTTGGAACCTGCCAAGAAGCTTACGTGATGGGTGATTACAAGTTTGAGGTCACTGCGAACCAACTGAGAGGGCTATATTACTTTGAGGGCATAAAAATACATTCTGGGCTCTCATTAGAATGGGGGGGGGGGGTTCCAGCAGACCCCTATGCATTCTTAAGACCATCAATTTCGGATACATATAACACAGATTTATGAAAAGTGTGAATTTAAATGTAACTTTTATTAATGAATGGTGGCAGAAACATAGTACTAATTGACTCCATAAAATTTGATCTCGCTGGTTGATCATGTTAGCTCGAAAAAAACGATTGTCCCAAATAAAACAAAAACAACGAAAACGAAATTGAAATGTTCTTACTTTGAAACTGTGCTTTGGAGTTGGCTATCAATGGTCCTCTCTGGGTAGACCAGCAGTGGGTTATCCGAGATTCTACCCCTTACTACGACGAAGAAAGGTTTATCAGCGGACCAGTGTCTCTGTGGCAAAGTAGAACAAGAAGCTTGTGAAGCTTTAGCAGTCCGATCTGCCCGGTGCTAACGACCGTCTAAAAGTGCTTCCGCTACCGCAATCTAAAGCCAACACTTTATAGAACCCTCACTATTCACAAAAGGTATCAATGTGCTTTGATTTCACAGTCCATTTAATGAAAATCGCACTTTTTTTCTTGTCAGTTCATTAGAAAATAGAGTTCCTGGACACTACTGTCTTTCCGTCTTAATTACATTTTTCCAAAGACATTTTATCACACACAACAAAGAAAGCAGTAGAATGAAACGCAAAACACGGACAGCCCTACAACTTAAAGTGCAAGGCTTGTTATTCGTAATACAAAACTAGAGATCAAGAGGTGCCTCGTACACAGACGTAGCTACAAAGTTTTCAGTGGCCGCGCGGCTCACTGAAAACATCAAAGCGCCCGCGAAATGTAAGTGATCGCAATCGCGATCACACTTCAAAGCGCGGCTGTGTGACAGGCGAAAGTGAAAGACGAGTGCTTTCAGGCTGCCAAATGGTGCGCGCGCCCGGCACACATGCACAGTAGTTGGTGGCCTGAAAGCACTCGTTTGCACTTCCAAAAGTGCTTACTATAAGTCTCGCCAGAACAGCGCTAAAGCTCTGTCTCAGGCGAGACCTAAAAATGTTGCTTCATGCTCCCACCTCTACGGGTTGCCAATTTGTTTTCCTGGTTGTATTACTTGCTATATCCTATGGATTGAACCAGAAAATGGGGGGTTACATTTAAAAAACGTGAACACAAATGTCTAGCTACAAAAAATTCATAGCTAGAAAATATACTACAAATAAATATATAATATAATATAAATGTGCATTACCTAGTGGTGGTCACTACTGGGTAGTTATAGTTAGGTCATCTGTTCCATAGGAAAAGTGTTTTTGGGTTGCTAATAACTTTTAACCTGTTTGACGAATCTCCACAAAACTTTCCAAAAAGGTGACTACTTTTTCACTAGTTTGTGCATGAAAAGTTTTGGGGTGATCTTTCAAGCGAGGGCCAAGAAAAAAGGGGGATCCCAAAATACAAAATACCCATGCATTTTCCACAGCCTTCTTTAAGCATGGCTACAGCAAAACCTGCTGAACGAATTACACCAAATATGGCAGGATGCTAGATCTTGGTGCGCATATTGTGCTGTTTCTGATTTGGTGTAAATCCATTCAGTAGATTTTGAGAAAATAATAAAAAAATATAGATATCGGGATAGTAGGGTCAACGAAAATCTCAAGACCCTTGCCGGAGAGTGCCAGTTCAAAAATAGGGTGTTCTGATTGGCCCAGGGAGCGATGTTTCCCTTGGCCCATCTCGTTCCCTTGAGAGTCAGACTCCCCAGGAGCGAGTGCTTTGATTGGCTGCCAGCAACATGAGAAAAGGTTTGCTGGCAGGTAGCCATTAAAGGACTTGGGTGCTTAGTCCCCTGTCCTGAACATGTAAAAAAAAAAAATAAACAATCTGCAGTTTCTGCCGTGACGGGACTCCAGCTGGATCAAAACAAAATGGCTAGGGCCGCTTTTATTAAGGGGAGTGTGCTGCCTCCTCCCCTCCCGTGCAGCCCACACCCCAGGCCACATTCAATAAGGGGAGTGGCTTCATGTGGCCTGGTCCTTGAGCCATTACAGGGCCCAGGAGCCCACGCTTGGAGCTGAAATCTTTCAAAAGGGGAGGTGGGTCAAGCAGCCTCACTCCTGTGCCTCTGAAGGCCCTGGGACTCTTCCCCTGGTGCCGATTGCTTTTTAAAAAAGGGGGTTTCATGTGGCCTCCCCTCCCTGAGCCTTCTATGGCCCGGGAACCCCATCCCCCGGGCATCTCAGGACATGCGGTGTCCTGGGAAGCCCATCTCCAGGACACCGTGGATTCCCTGTCCACACCGGCCAGGGCAAAGAAACCTCTGTTTGCTCCGGCTTGGTGGGAGCATTTTTTAATCTGCTATGCAAGAGCAAACACAAAGTCTGCTTCCAGCAGGCACTGATATGATATATGTATAATAAATATGTACTTGACCTAAATATACTTTCACAAGTTTGGTAGTCAATATTCTAGCTTCAACATTTTTGTAGTATATTTCAAATTCAATAATCTGGTACTGTGCAACTGTGTTGAATGGCTGTGTTCTGCACTTCCCAATGTAATGTAGTGGTCCCATAACCGAGTTTCCTATTGGTTCAAGTGCCCGCTATCATGGCATGGGATCCTTGGGAAGCGGAGGGGGCATTGTATGAGCTGTCTCAACTGAAGAAAGCCATTCGCCGTGGGCTGTACCAAACATATATTATTTACTACAGAGAAAGTTGGAGCATTGACAACAATCTTTGAGAAGAAATATCCCTTGTTCTGGCACGAAGAAGGCATTAACTGAAGCCTCGGGGGAATACCAGCTCCAAATAGATATGAACATCAAAGAAGGACAAGATCAGGCACAGGAATGTAACTTACAACTGCTGCAAGGTGTTAGGCAAACAAAAGAGGTGCAGAAGTGATTGAAGAAATACATTCTAGTGGAATTCCCCAACTCTTGTCATGGTTGTAAAGAAAAAAAATGACTCCATCATTAATGTTTAGGTTTGAGTACATATACACGGTGAATAATATTTAAACAACTTCTGGTGGCCAGCGGCTGCGTATATCGAGTTACACTGGAAGTTACCGCCCTCACCCAAATTTAACATATGTGTTTTAATAATGTCTTTGCATATCTACAGCTAAACAGAAGCCATAGCTACTGATCAATGTCTTACAAAAAACATTATGTATTTCCAAATATTAAAAACCATATGTTTAGTATTATATGTATGCTCAAGGTGTTAGGCAAACAAAAGAGGTGCAGAAGTGATTGAAGAAATACATTCTAGTGGAATTCCCCAACTCTTGTCATGGTTGTAAAGAAAAAAAATGACTCCATCATTAATGTTTAGGTTTGAGTACATATACACGGTGAATAATATTTAAACAACTTCTGGTGGCCAGCGGTTGCGTATATCGAGTTACACTGGCAGTTACCGCCCTCACCCAAATTTAACATATGTGTTTTAATAATGTCTTTGCATATCTACAACTTAACAGAAGCCATATCTACTGAACAATGTCTTACAAAAAAAATTATGTATTTCCAAATATTAAAAACCATATGTTTAGTATTATATGTATGCTGTTAATTACTGTATTTGTTTATTCATTCACAGCAGGACCATTTTCAGTAAAGCAATAATGATACTTCAGTCTTGGAGCCTGGTGGGTACTTCCCTGGTTGAGAGTAAGTGAAGTCCCTCTGAGTGAATATCACTAGAGAGTAAAGACAGAAGAGCACTTTACATCAAACACCCACTAGGGCCATAAGTACACACAACAGGAAACAAACTGATATCTTCACGAAAGACAATAGACACAATAATCTACTTTTTTACAAATATGTAAGGGCTTAGATAGATCCAAGTTTCTACACTTTACCTTCCAGTTCCAAGAGCTATAGCTACCTTATGTCAGGTTACACTGAGTGCGTAAATGAAGATAAGATTATTGCGAAAACATCGATGTCATATTTTCCTTGGTGAACTGATCATGTGCCCATCACAACTTCACAGTGGTCTTAGGATAGCAGATATGAGACTTGCCACCAGGTGCTGAGGAGATCAGAGCCATGTTTTAATTGTCCTTACAAAATAAGACTTGCGGAGAGTTGCAAAGAGAGCCCTGTGCAGCTGCGGCAAGTCTTGGACAAGTTTTTGAGACTCCTGTTGGGGCCTATTGACAAAAGCGATTTTGGAGTATGTAAAGTAATATTTTATGTATGTTAAAATGTAATTCACAAACCTCTGGCCGGACATCTTCATGTCTGCCCTCCATATTTTCTGTACAGACATCTCAGCCCCAGAGGGGGAAATCTCTGCACTCATAAGTTAAGATTTAGAAGTATATATGGGAGGGATGAGAGGAAATGGTGGGAAATAATTGAAGACTTATTTAACAATGGGTGGGAAAATGGGAAATTGAAGGTGGGGTTTAGTGTTGCACACTCCAATGCAAAATAAAAACTCACATAAAAGTAAAGAATTTGCAATGTGCAAAATACACATTAAAATCCACTTGAATGGTACTTCTGAAATGAACAGATTCAAGAACCACACACAGCCAACCAGTGATAGTGCAACACACTCTGAAACAAATGAATGGCGAAAGGGACTAACGCAAACACATAGGGAAACAAATAATATATGTAAAATATTACAACTAACCATTTATTTAAATTCATTTTTTATTACATTTGTATATATTCAGCATTTCTAAATCATATTTATTAATATACATTACATTTTGATGTTATATTGTTAATGATATATTTTTTTTAAAATAACAATTCACAAATACAATACGACTTGACTAGTATCTAAGCTTGAAATGCATTCAACACAAATTATACTGTAGTGTAATTTAAAATTTTAAGTGTTAAAGTACGCACGTTTTCCCTTGTTACTGAGGTAATCCTTACTGATTAGATTTAGGGAAAGATGTTTTAATTATATTTAAGTAATTATTATTTTTTTTAATTCATTTTCATAAACGTCTCTTACTTTCCATAGAGAGATCTCTACCCCATGGTGATGAAGTTCTCCAAAAACAGTCAGAAAGTTATTAATGAGAGTGTTCTACGTATAAAGTCACTCATAGGAGGCCCCACCCCTCATTTTAGAGGTGGAGATTCATATGTGTAAATGTAGGTGTAAATCTACACATGGAAATGTTACATTTTCATCCATGTGCAGAGATGTGGAGATACCGGTGCAAACATTACACGTCTAAATTTACCTTTGTGAATAAGACACTGGTGGTTTATTCAATTTGGTTTCAGTTAAGTGCCAGTGTGGGCTGTAGAGTGGGCAGGTGATGGAACTGTAGGAAAAGGAGCATCCTGAGGCCACGCAACCAAAAACTAGGACATGTAAGCAATGTCCTCCATCGCCATATTTGTATCTAATACAACTTCTGCCACCACTCGGAGCAATTCTAAATACAGCAAACAGCTTTACTATCATTATTTAAGGAATACGGGTGTGAGGATACTACTTTCAAAATGGCGGCCATGAAAAACAGAAGTAAATTAGGTAAAAAAATATTGAAGCTGATACAGAAGCTCATGAATAAACATGCATATTTATGTACATTTATTTCTACTTATTCTATAGAAGCTATGAGACATAGGGAAGATGTTATGAAATGCTGGCAATTCAACAAGACAGGCACTGACAAGCATTATTTTCTGGAATAGTTAACTTTTGCATAAAAAATCAGCTTACATTTTAAAAATAAATAAATAAGTGCAAAAATATTAAATTGGGAGGACCACAAACAGTTACTGGTTATAGGGTATGAATAACATGTCTTGTCTCAGTTGAGAAAATTGCAAAAATGTAAATAAAGGATCCATGTTAATTCATCCAAAACTGGAAAAAGTAATTCAGAGTAGTTATTTATGTTCATGAAATAGTACTTACATAACACACAGTCATATCTCGATGTGTGATGTATTGTTGAATTCTCTGCACAAAAGAAAACATCAATGTTGGGAGCACAAGTCTAAGAATCAAGTGATCAAGGACAGCCTTTCAGTAACAAGACATTTGAAAGAAGACAACCACAGCATCAATCACATATTTCAAAATTGCAGACCACCGGCAATATTTCGAGTATGACAAACTTGAAGCTCTAGCACAAACTTGGCTGATGTCCCATCCACGGTACATCCTTCACACTCTAAATATGGATGAGTGCCCCAGTGTTGAAAAGAGGAGGCGACAAAATCAAGAGGGTCTTGAGAATTGACTCCGAAATATTGTTTGCCCATATTAGAATAGTCAAAATATCTAAAGTAGAAAAATATTGTGATTTTAAATGTTGAGCATATCATTTTTTACATGAATATCAATTATTAAAAATTATTAAAAATTAAGAAATGTATCACTTTCACTTTCTTTTACATTTTACTATTTTTGTCATAACGTAATATATAGATATATGTTATATGTTATATTGTTGATTTCAATGTAAGGTTTTTTATATATTATGTTTTTTGGACTATAGAGTTTATTGGAGATTGGGTGGGTGGTGTTTTTTATATTATAATTTTTTTCATTTAATGTGAATATTTAACCAGTTAAAGTTATCTCACGTTCACATAACTCATGTCCAAAGGTAACTATAACTTGCGCCCTCGCCATGCACTGCTAAATACCCCACACATTGCATCACCCGTGGCATCTTCTTTGACACCATTGCTAATATTAGTGCAACATTTGCATTTATTAAGGTTCAGTATTTTATAGCATTTTATGTAAGTTATTAAACAATTTTAAAAAGTGTTGAACAAATATTAAATTGTTTGGAATTGTTGGATGAATGCAGAGTATGTGTTTTGAGATATATGTGTTTAATGTAAATGTTTATATAGTTCTCTGCTCACATTTTAAACATCTAACCCCATCCAATAGTGTGCAGATAATCCAATTTACGTATGAGAGGTATTCCTTTCTCTAATCTGGGATGCTACACTTAAATTAACACAAAGGTCTATTTGCTTTTCCAAATATGATTCCATTCAATTTCTTTGCAACGATCACCTTAATGTAATTCATACTTTTCCCATTAATTCACTACGATTACCAAGCTCAGTGCATTATAGGCCAAAGACTCATTGAACATGTAAATAGGACAAACATAGTCAGCCTACCTGATATGAGGAAGGCTTATTTATTCGGACTTCTCAATGCTAGCACAATGTATACAAGTAAGACAATACTTATTTGACCAAAGTCTTAAGGTTCCCTATGTGTTATATATTCATTTTTATATTTGTTTATTTTATGTTGTAATGTAAGGTGGGTTTGTAGAGCCCTGCTTGTCACCTGTGAAGGTATCCAGGCGCTGGGTAGGTGAGAGTAGGTGTATGGTGTGATGGGCCTTAGGACAGGCAGGCTCAATCATCCCGCAAGAAGGCTAACTAAAAAGTTCAGATACTACAATACAGATATGTTGTAACAGTCGAAGAAGCAGGGTCAGGTGCTTCCTATAGGTTTGAAGCAGTACAACTGGTCATAAGGTCTATTATCCCAAATAAAGCTACCTCGAAACCGTGGATCCAAGGCCCTTATCAGAACCACAACAATACAATAGCTGGGCCTCTGACCCAAACCTATCCACAAAGTTAACAATCTGCCATAGTAAGAAAAGTTTCAAAAGAAATAGGTGAGACACTCATTCTACAAACACACCCCACAAAGAAAGCAGTGGACAGTCACCTAAAAGAGACTTCCCTGAAACCTCTCTGCTACCAACCAATATTTCAGATTGACGGTACTTGTTCCCTGAGAGCAACAGTGTAGGTAATAGACTGCACTGTGTTGAAGACATGTCACTCTGGCCGCCAAAGCGACCCATGAAGTACATATGGTGAGGATACAACTCAGTACCCAAACTTCCTTTGAACATTATCCCAGGACACCTCAGACGCACATTCATGCATCTGCCTCTGTAGGGTCCTTAAACTATTCCAAAACCTTTGTGAAAGGAGGTACTTGATCAGCGATCCTTTATACCAATTGTTTATGACCTCCCAGTATCAGAATCTCCCTAAACCATCTATCCCTGGTTTGCAGTATTAGTTTTTTCCCACCGCCTCAAAATATACATCTCTGCCACCACCATGGACATCGTAAACTACCTCCTCCAATGAGACTTCATTCCCCGAATCCCTGGTAGACCATTGTAGGAAGGTGGATATCTGACTATGGTTACCCCCAAATTTTTGCCTAGTGTCTAGCTGGTTTTTCGACTTAGTTGGCCTGAGATCCTGCTATTCAGGATCTCAGCCTGGCTGTTCTCTCTTTAAAATGGACTCCATGTACCCTAGGTACATACCCAATTGGTTGGATCACCCTGTCAGCCCCTGTACCAGTGTACACTAGGTACCCAGGGCATTGGTGTACCCAAGGCCTGCCAGGGGCTGAAGCATGTATTATGCCACCCCAGGCTTGGCCTAACAATTTGACACAACTGGCTGATCACTCAGCTGGGGTAAGTTGGTGTAATCACCTCTTACTAAGGTGTAGTATACCTATACCTAACCTTAAATGGGACACCTGGTAACCTATAAGTCACTCCTATGGCAGGCCTTAACAATCCTGAAGGCAGAGTGCTTGGTTCCATGTGAGATGGTGCTCTGGCATGAGCTGAGCCTGTCTGCAGTGGTCGGAACAACTTCCTTCTACTGTTCCCAGATATCGTCATACCATATACTCTTAAGTGCATTATGAACCTCACGGTTAAATGCTATCTTTGGTTTGGCTTTATCAAAACATGTCGAGTAAGGTGTCATACGAATTGGAATACTAACCCCTCGCCAATTCTGGCGACGGGGTTAGCATTCCACCCTTCTAGAGGGACACGACATGTACAGTACCTGAAACCCGGGTAAAATCAGACATAGCCTCAGCTCCACAAAATGGATGCTGCCACCACAGACACAAGTCTGCCCTCCTGCTGCTGGGAGTCCTTTCAGCTTGGGAGGTGTGGACAAAGGGTTTCCTGCCAGGGGAGGTGCATGCACCACCCCAGACAGGATTTTGTGTATTGGTCAGGTAGGGCTTGAAAGAAACCAGACATGCCTGTGGCTCACAAGGAGCCTCGGTGCATATGCCAGTTCAAACCGGTCCTGGGGCACACCAGTCCCGGGCCTGGGGCGAGCTGGACAAAGGATTGGGGGTGTAACCACCCCCCTTCCTGGTCCCACCCATAGGGAGGGACCTAGCAGGTAGTCTGGCCCCTAGAATCCGCTTAAAGGTAGGAGCTGTGTCTTAAGACTTCAGACATCCTGGAATCAACTTGAAACTAAGAAGAAGACGGGAACTTCGACATTCTGCTGCACAGAAGACTGAAGGAAATCTCCCCTGTGGTCAGGGAGTGACCACCTTGCTAACGCAAGCACCATCCAGCGAATCAACGTCTGCTTTGCCGCCGCCTCCCGCCGGAGCCCGAGCCCAGAAACTGACAAGACCTGGACCTCCAGACCTCTCACCGCCCGATCCACAGTCCCTGAAAAGAGGAGACCCATGGAGGCACCGAGACACGTGGAGCCAGCCATCTTGAAACGACCACGACAAGCTGACAAGTGCAACAACCGAGGCTCCCTCCAAGTTGTGCTTTGGGATCTGAGAAGCCCAACCCTCGAGCAGCATCTGCACCAAAGGTGAGCCCTCCAGCATCTCCACGATCTGCGTGGGGCCCTTCTGCATTTTGCCACTTGACGCGCCTAACCGGTTGCTGGCCCGCTGGCTAGTAGCCATCTTGGCGACGAACTTCACAAAATACACCAGTGGTCTGGTTGCTCCAGACTGGCCCTTGCTCCCCTCCAAAGGAGCAGTCCTTCTGACCTTGCTGGTCAGAACCATCAGCTTATTTCATCTCCTACAACAATTGCTTTTGCCAAGGCTTGTTTGCTTCGATCAAGTCGCCGACACCGCCGAAAGCGAGAGCCTGTGTGGGACAGCTCGTGAACCGACTCGTGGACGTCGTTGACCTCCAGGGACCACGTGGCTGCAGAGACAAGCTACACCTTTCTTCCTGTTTGCACCCGACATTGCCTGGTACCCACCTGGTGCCACGCTGGTCACTGGCTAGTGACTGTGAACACTGTCCCCTCTGCTTACAGGTCTCCAACATCTCCGATCCACTCTTGGATCCACCGCATCTCTCCCGGACCGACCGCCTGCAGCATCTTTGTCCACAGGCTCCACGGAACAGATAGAAGAAACCCGACGCACTTCGAGGCCTATGCACCCGCTTCCTGTGGGTGAGGTAAAGCTGGCACACCTGTGCCCAAGTGTAGTATTACATCTCTAGTGCCTGTGTTTCAAATCTTGAGTTCCTAGTCCATCCGGAAGATCCTCTTTGCAGTAACTTTGTACTTTTTACGCACCCATTGAAACCTATGGGAGCACGCGTGTGACTATTTGCTCTGCACACGCCACCCGTGGACCTCCTGGTCACTAACTGAAGTTAGCTCCTTGTAGGCCCAGCGATTCTAGAGGCCCTAGGCCTTTTCCCTTTTCTGTTCGTGGTACTTATACCACTATTTTAGTATATGGTTTGAGCGGCCACCAGGGCCTATCCATATAAAGTGCAACTTCTGTGTATTCTACTGTAATCTTGTTTGACGATTTGTGCTCCTGTGCTCATAAAGAGACTAGGGGTTACTTTGAGAAATAAATCATATATATTTTGAATATATATCTGTGTGGTGTCCTTTCATTGGTATAAAAGGGGGTTGCATTTGGTAAAACAGCTGGCTTAACACGCTTCACGAGGCAGCTAGTCCGAAAAGGTTGACTTACAACCACACCATAAGGGTTGCTTGGCATGGTACAAGGTGATCACTTTAACTAGTGAGCATCATATACCAGGCCAACTTCTCACATTGGTGAGCAGCGGTTGGATTTGAGCTTGCTGTGTTTTACCATTGTAATCTCTTGGTTACCAATTGAAAGATCACATAGGTACCTCTAGGTACATATAAAACAAGATTAGATATACATAAGTTCTACTGAACTTAGTTGTTGTAGAGCAAAGGGAGTAGCACACCCTGACTACAACTACTAGATAGGTTTAGTAGGTAAACCCAAGTGTAGGTAGATTGCAACACATCCACCCACACTTAAGAGCAATGGCTGGGGCAGAGGGGTCCAATGTACCTATCTCTGTTGAGAGTGACCCCCAGAGGGCACCATCCATCTTTGCTACCCTTAATCAGAATGAGCTCAGGCATTTGGCAACTCTTAGAGGCCTTAAACAGCCCAAGAACCCTACCTCTGCTGAGCTCAGAGAACTCTTGCAAAATGATGAGAATCAGAGAGAGCTCAAGAAAGCTTCCCAGTTAGCCCCCTTAGGGTCAGGAACAGGAGGCCCCCCTTCTGAAGATGCTACAGAGGTACCCAGTTCCAATAGTCTCCCCTTAGATGGCAATAATACCACAGAGGATGAGAGTGATAAAGGTGCTGATACAGAAAGTAGTGATGATGAAGGGAGAACTAGCCCAGTGCCAAGTGTTATACTTGGCCCAGCTAAACTAAGGCTATTGGGGACTGACAGTGGGTTTACCCCATTGGATCTCCCCAGTGGACTTAACACAGGGCTTGGGAGGCAAAGGAATCGCTCAGGTGACTCCAATGCTTCTCATGGCTCTAGAGGCTCTCAAGGTCACTCCAGGAAAAGGATGACCACCCCTCAGAGGAGGGAACATGAGGCCAGAATGCAGGAAGCTCAGCCAAGGATCAGGAAGCAGGAGCTAAAAGTAGCCCTGATGGAAGAAAAACTGAACAAGGCTAGGCAACCTAGAGAGAGTGGGTCTATACCCACTGGTGGCAGCATTGTCCCTAAGGACAAAGATAGGGTCTTTGACAATAGGAACCTGTCTAAGGTTGTGCCCCCCTACAAAAGTGGGGATGACATCCACAAATGGATAACTGCTCTTGAGAGAGCCTGCAAAGTACAGCAGGTTCCTGAAGACCAGTGGGCAGCAATCCTCTGGCTCTCCTTTGAAGGAAGGGGCAGAGACAGACTCCTCACTGTTAGAGAAGAGGATGTCAGAAATTACAGAGTCCTGAAGAGTGTTCTAGTTGATGGGTTAGGCTTAACCACTGAACAGTACAGGTTAATGTTCAGAGACACCCATAAGACACAGACTCAGGACTGGTCTGAATATGTTGAATGTGCCACTAAGGCTTTGGAGGGTTGGTTGCTGGGAAGTAAGGTGTCTGATTATGCAGGATTGTACAATTTGATGATGAGAGAACAGATTTTAAGTAACTGTCAAAACCAGCTCCTCCATCAACACCTGGTAGACTCAGATTTGACCTCTCCCCAAGAATTGGGAAAGAGGGCAGATAAATGGGTCAGGACCAGGATCAGGCCTAGGAATCAGGGTGGTGACCAAAAGAAAGATACCACCAAACCTCAAGAGAAGGGTGGGGATAAAGCAAAAGAGAAATCTTCCTCAGGGCCCCAAAACTCCACACAGGGTGGTGGGTCCCAAGCTCCCTCCTCTACCACAGGTAAAAAGCCTTACTGCCATGAGTGTAAAACTCCTGGGCATTGGAAAACTGACAGCAGTTGCCCAAGGGCTACAAACAAAACTGTTCCTCCACTTACTCCTGTCACACCACCTATTACTGTCAGCAGTAATCCCCCAGGTGGTGGGAGTGCCCCCAAAAATTTGGGTGGGTTTACTTGGGGAACACAGGGGGACCCTGGCTTAGCCAATTCCCCTGCAGCAGATACTCTTGTCTGTGATGGTGGCATGGGGTTTGCCAACTTCACTGCCTGTCCCAACACTTTGGGTAGGTACAGACAGGAGCCCTACATCAATGGTACAAAAGCTGAGGCCTACAGAGACACTGGAGCTAGCATCACAATGGTGGCCCATTGGCTAGTTCCCTCTGAACAGCTTTTGCCTGGTTTCTCCTACCAGGTGACTAACATTGATGGCAAACAGAACAGTCATCCCATGGCAGAGGTATGTCTCAGCTGGGGAGGTGTCACTGGCCCTAAAAGGGTGGCAGTGTCCCCAACCTTGCCTGTGGACTGCTTACTAGGGAATGACTTAGAACTCTCAGCCTGGGCTGGAGTTGAACAAGACACCCATTCTAAAATGGTAGGCCTTTCACAAAAGGGTAGTGGGGTTGTGCCATTCACAACCCCTGTCCAAATAGATTTCCTCCCTGGAAAGGTTGGAAGGGCAGTGGTAGCCACAGCCCAGGCACAGACAGACTTCCCTGTAGAGACTGGCAGAGCTGTGACAGTCACAGCTCAAACACAAACTGAGTGCCCCCCTGAAAAGGTTGGCAAGGCTGTAATGGTCTCAGCCTATACTCAGACTGACATAGGTGTAGTGAAGCCTGAAACTATGGATCACTCCACACAAACAGAGAGTAGTGGGGAGGAAGAAAAGTCTCCCTCTCCCCAGACATTAGGAAAAAGTCAGCCTCCTCAGGGAGCTGACCTCACCCCTTGTGAAGGAACTGCCCCAGAGGTAGCCAGGCCTGGCCTGGCAGAGCCTCTGATGTCAGTGGCCCCTTCCAAGGTGGGACCCAGTCTGGTGCAGGTAGCCTGCCTCTCTCTACCCTGCCTCACTAGGCCTGGGCAAAAAATGTGTTCCGTTCGCGGAAATTGCGATAATTTGACATTTTTGCGTTCCGCGGAGAGCGCGAAAATGTCAAAAATTCCGGTTTCCGCAGCTTGGCGATAATTTGTTTCTTGCTCGCGCTGTAAAATGATACATTCTCGCGCGCGCGCGATCGCCTTACCTGAATCCCTGCGTTCGCCGACAAGTTTTCTTGATCCGGTCGCGTTCTCCATGAGATGTTGTATTGTTTTTAGCCATTTGCGCTGTCTCGCGACAGTTCGCGCCCGCAGTGACGTCATGCGTCGCGCGATCACGTCTTTCTTCTCGCGATCATGCACCGCGAGAACAACTCAAAACAAGATGGCCGCGCCCGCAAGCAACCACATGGGTAAGTTGGCGACCCGCAACCATGCAGAAAATCTCGCGAACATGCCGGAAAAAAACTTCCGCATCTTCGCGATATTTCTGCTTGTTTGCGATAATTTTAAACATTCTCGCGATAATTTGCGAAGGTTAATTCCGCAAATTCCGCCCACCCCTACCTCAGTCAGCCCAGGGCTGCAGAGGTCAGGGAGGCCAGTGGACCCCAAGAGGGCCCCTGTCCACAAGAACCCCCCCATCAAAAGAATGAGGATTGCCTGGCTAGTAGTCCTAGCCAGGTGATGGGTAAAAACATTCCTGAGGGATCTCCTTTACAGGTAGTTAGGGACCTCCCCCAGAGGGATTCTGTAGGGCACAGGCAAACATGGGACCTTAGGGCCCCAGACCTGACCTGTCCCTCCAGTAAGCCCACAAAAGGGACCCAGCCTCCAGCTTTAGGTAGCCAGAGGCTGACCCTGAGAGCACAGTGCAACTCAGTTAAGGAAAGAAAGGCATCCATGGTGGAGGATGATTGGAGGAAGCTGAGGCCTCACTTTGAGGACACTCACTTCAGTACTCCATCTCAACCGCAGCCTTTTACTTTGCCAAGACACACCAAAGGTAGAAATTCCCTATGGTGGAGACCCTCTGATACCCTTAGGGTGAGGGATTGCTTAGTGGACCATGAGACAGGGGGTAACCATGCCAGTGCTGGTTCCTCCTTATATGGCCACTTGGGCAATATAGGCTTACCTGGTCAAGGTCAGCCTTATCTCCCTTCGTTTGGGGGGGGGTTGTGTAGGAAGGTCGATATCTGACTATGGTTACCCCCAAATTTTTTGCCTAGTGTCTAGCTGGTTTTTCGACTTAGTTGGCCTGAGATCCTGCTATTCAGGATCTCAGCCTGGCTGTTCTCTCTTTAAAATGGACTCCATGTACCCTAGGTACATACCCAATTGGTTGGATCACTCTGTCAGCCCCTGTACCAGTGTACACTAGGTACCCAGGGCATTGGTGTACCCAAGGCCTGCCAGGGGCTGAAGCATGTATTATGCCACCCCAGGCTTGGCCTAACAATTTGACACAACTGGCTGATCACTCAGCTGGGGTAAGTTGGTGTAATCACCTCTTACTAAGGTGTAGTATACCTATACCTAACCTTAAATGGGACACCTGGTAACCTATAAGTCACTCCTATGGCAGGCCTTAACAATCCTGAAGGCAGAGTGCTTGGTTCCATGTGAGATGGTGCTCTGGCATGAGCTGAGCCTGTCTGCAGTGGTCGGAACAACTTCCTTCTACTGTTTCCAGATATCGTCATACCATATACTCTTAAGTGCATTATGAACCTCGCGGTTAAATGCTATCTTTGGTTTGGCTTTATCAAAACATGTCGAGTAAGGTGTCATACGAATTGGAATACTAACCCCTCGCCAATTCTGGCGACGGGGTTAGCATTCCACCCTTCTAGAGGGACACGACATGTACAGTACCTGAAACCCGGGTAAAATCAGACATAGCCTCAGCTCCACAAAATGGATGCTGCCACCACAGACACAAGTCTGCCCTCCTGCTGCTGGGAGTCCTTCCAGCTTGGGAGGTGTGGACAAAGGGTTTCCTGCCAGGGGAGGTGCATGCACCACCCCAGACAGGATTTTGTGTATTGGTCAGGTAGGGCTTGAAAGAAACCAGACATGCCTGTGGCTCACAAGGAGCCTCGGTGCATATGCCAGTTCAAACCAGTCCTGGGGCACACCAGTCCCGGGCCTGGGGCGAGCTGGACAAAGGATTGGGGGTGTAACCACCCCCCTTCCTGGTCCCACCCATAGGGAGGGACCTAGCAGGTAGTCCGGCCCCTAGAATCCGCTTAAAGGTAGGAGCTGTGTCCTAAGACTTCAGACATCCTGGAATCAACTTGAAACTAAGAAGAAGACGGGAACTTCGACATTCTGCTGCACAGAAGACTGAAGGAAATCTCCCCTGTGGTCAGGGAGTGACCACCTTGCTAACGCAAGAACCATCCAGCGAATCAACATCTGCTTTGCCGCCGCCTCCCGCTGGAGCCCGAGCCCAGAGACTGACAAGACATGGACCTCCAGACCTCTCACCGCCTGATCCACAGTCCCTGAAAAGAGGAGACCTGTGGAGGCACTGAGACACGTGGAGCCAGCCATCTTGAAACGACCACGACAAGCTGACAAGTGCAACAACCGAGGCTCCCTCCAAGTTGTGCTTTGGGATCTGAGAAGCCCAACCCTCGAGCAGCATCTGCACCAAAGATGAGCCCTCCAGCATCTCCACGATCTGCGTGGGGCCCTTCTGCATTTTGCCACTCGACGCGCCTAACCGGTTGCTGGCCCGCTGGCTAGTAGCCATCTTGGCGACGAACTTCACAAAATACACCGCTGGTCTGGTTGCTCCAGACTGGCCCTTGCTCCCCTCCAAAGGAGCAGTCCTTCTGACCTTGCTGGTCAGAACCATCAGCTTATTTCATCTCCTACAACAATTGCTTTTGCCAAGGCTTGTTTGCTTCGATCAAGTCGCCGACACCGCCGACAGCGAGAGCCTGCGTGGCACAGCTCGTGAACCGACTCGTGGACGTCGTTGACCTCCAGGGACCACGTGGCTGCAGAGACAAGCTACACCTTTCTTCCTGTTTGCACCCGACATTGCCTGGTACCCACCTGGTGCCACACTGGTCACTGGCTAGTGACTGTGAACACTGTCCCCTCTGCTTACAGGTCTCCAACATCTCCGATCCACTCTTGGATCCACCGCATCTCTCCCGGACCGACCGCCTGCAGCATCTTTGTCCACAGGCTCCACGGAACAGATAGAAGAAACCCGACGCACTTCGAGGCCTATGCACCCGCTTCCTGTGGGTGAGGTAAAGCTGGCACACCTGTGCCCAAGTGTAGTATTACATCTCTAGTGCCTGTGTTCCAAATCTTGAGTTCCTAGTCCATCCGGAAGATCCTCTTTGCAGTAACTTTGTACTTTTTACGCACCCATTGAAACCTATGGGAGCACGCGTGTGACTATTTGCTCTGCACACGCCACCCGTGGACCTCCTGGTCACTAACTGAAGTTAGCTCCTTGTAGGCCCAGCGATTCTAGAGGCCCTAGGCCTTTTTCCTTTTCTGTTCGTGGTACTTATACCACTATTTTAGTATATGGTTTGAGCGGCCACCAGGGCCTATCCATATAAAGTGCAACTTCTGTGTATTCTACTGTAATCTTGTTTGACGATTTGTGCTCCTCTGCTCATAAAGAGACTAGGGGTTACTTTGAGAAATAAATACATATATATTTTGAATATATATCTGTGTGGTGTCCTTTCATTGGTATAAAAGGGGGTTGCATTTGGTAAAACAGCTGGCTTAACACGCTTCACGAGTTTAGCCTCAAAGACTGCTTAGCCTACGCTACCACTAGGGCAGCTAGTCCGAAAAGGTTGACTTACAACCACACCATAAGGGTTGCTTGGCATGGTACAAGGTGATCACTTTAACTAGTGAGCATCATATACCAGGCCAACTTCTCACAACCATGATATACAACTAGACGTACATTCATAGCGCATGAGTACTCGCAGGATATCTTCATTTCTTCATGGTCCTCGGACCAGTAAGCAGAAATTCCTGGGTAAGACCATAATTTATCAAGAATATTCCCTGCTGCCTGACCTAACCTCCATCCGTTAAAGGATGCTATACGTTGATATTTGATGCTCATGTGCATGCAAGCAAGAGAGGCTCTGGAATGAGGTTATTCAATTTATCATTGGGTTGTATTAAGAACTGGCGTTTTAATGTGGTTTTCTTTATTGTTTAGGACTAGGTAGATAACTATCCATTGATTAATGGTCTTTCTATTTGCTGTACTTTAAATATAAGATCTTCTCTCCTCATCCTTGAAACTTCAAATTCAGTTTGCTCCAATACTTTAAAATAATAGCCATGATCAATACATCTCATCCCCCACAGTGTTCTGCTATCTTCATGGCTCACCAAACCCATCAAAAGCTTCTTAATCTTAGTTTGTTGAGGACATGGTAAGTAGTTTTCCAAAGGCTGGGAGCAGGTATTATATACAGTGATGTTCCCATCAGTTGATTTGGAGAAGGGATGTACTCGGTCCTTTATGAGTCAAGTCAACATTTAAATCCACAAAATTTGAATTTTGAATACATTTCTAAAGTGCATGAATGCCGTAAGGTGTCTTGGCGCTATCATAATCTGATAATGATCTATAGCAAAGTTTGGGGGAAAAGTTTAATACGGAAGGGAAAATAAACAAGATTTCTGTTTCATCCTGAAGTTCAGCAGGTGAACCTGGCTTTGAAGGTGCATAGGTATTTAGTTCCAAAGTTGACAGGTTCATTGCAAAATGAATCAATTGTTCATCAATAGTAGATAAACGTTTTAATCTTGGCATAATCGACCTCCACAGAAGGAGTCACATCACACCCCATCTCAAGACACAACACTGGCTCCCGAGTCAGAAGAGATGCCAGTTCAAGATGCTGACCCACGCCTACAAGGCCCTGCACAACGAAGGACCAGTGTACATCAACAAACGCCTGACCTACCACCAACTGACCAGACACCTCTGATCAGCTTCCTTCTCCATCGCAGACACCCCATGGATCCGTTGAGCCAACAGCGGAGGACGCGCCTTCTCGCACCTGGGTGCCAAGGACTAGAACAACCTCTCCCTGCACATCAGGACCGCATCGCCGCTCCAACAATTCAGAAGAGATATTAAGACCTTGATTTTTGAAATATCAAACCCCCAAGCAGCAGCCAACATCTCCAGCACCTCAAGAGCCTCACGGGTGATTTGTAGAGCTTTATAAATGTTTGATTGATTGAGTACATTCAAGGAATTCAACTCCCACACCATATGAAAAAAAACAATACATTGTAAAGAAAAAACCCCGAGATGATCAATCCAGTTATTTTTTTACCATATTAGCACAGTTTCAAAATCGGGCATGTACATATTTCCGTGAGACGGGGGCTTTATTGGGCCCTGCAAATGTCCTGTGATCTGAAGAATTATTTTTTCCAACTTAATAAATTGCAGTTAAGTTATTGGATGCGTTTTTAAGAAGATGCATATCTCATTTATCTCAATAATGGGTTCCTTTTTGAGTACTGTAATCTCCAAGACAGTGCACCCCCCCCTTCATTCAGGCTCCAGAAGAGGGACTTTGTGACTGCCTGTCTTGTAATTCTACATTCCCTCTGTGCACCTGCAGCAGTGCATGTACCAACAATGCGGAACTGACAGGGAAGATGTTGTCATGAGAATGCAAAAACAACAATTGATGGACAGAATGCAGAACAATGTCATACATTCACCCCAGTACAGAGATCTGGGCCTAACTCCATCGTTTTTTTGCTCACCATGCCATTCCAGTTTGAACCCAGCCATATGCAAATCAGTCTTGACCCTGTGCCCCATGGGAACAGACCAGCCCGAACTGCCAAGCCAGGTACTCCCTGGACTGGAAACAAGCATCCTAGGACCGGTTTCGGGCTTTCAGCCCTCGTCAGCCAGGATAGCTTGATTCCAGTGGCAGGGAGAGCAAGGTACTCACGTCTGAGCATACCCTTCCCACTCGGGGTGACAAATGCAAAAACAACAATTGATGGACAGAATGCAGAACAATGTCATACATTCACCCCAGTACAGAGATCTGGGCCTAAATCCATCGTTTTTTTGCTCACCATGCCATTCCAGTTTGAACCCAGCCATATGCAAATCAGTCTTGACCCTGTGTTCCCATGAGGCACAGGGTCAAGACAGATTTGCATATGGCCATGTCTGAACTGGGGTGGCGTAGTGGGCAAAAGAACGATGGATTTAACCCAGATCTCTTGACTGGGGGAGAATGTCTGCATTGTCAGCATTCCGTCCATCATTTGTTTGTTGTAACGCTTTTCACCCTAAGTGGGATGGGTATTCCCAGACGTGCGACCCGTGCTCACTACGCCACTGGAGTCAAGCTATCCTGGCTGATGACGGCTGATAGCCAGAAACCGGTCCTAGGATGCTTAATTCCGGTCCAGGGAAGACATGGCTTGGCAGTTCGGGCTGGACTGTTCCCATGAGGCACAGGGTCAAGACTGATTTGCATATGGCCATGTCTGAACTGGGGTGGCGTAGTGGGCAAAAGAACGATGGATTTAACCCAGATCTCTTGACTGGGGGAGAATGTCTGCATTGTCAGCATTCCGTCCATCATTTGTTTGTTGTAACGCTTTTCACCCTAAGTGGGATGGGTATTCCCAGACGTGGGACCCGTGCTCACTACGCCACTGGAGTCAAGCTATCCTGGCTGATGACGGCTGATAGCCAGAAAACGGTCCTAGGATGCTTAATTCCGGTCCAGGGAAGACATGGCTTGGCAGTTCGGGCTGGACTGTTCCCATGAGGCACAGGGTCAAGACTGATTTGCATATGGCCATGTCTGAACTGGGGTGGCGTAGTGGGCAAAAGAACGATGGATTTAACCCAGATCTCTTGACTGGGGGAGAATGTCTGCATTGTCAGCATTCCGTCCATCATTTGTTTGTTGTAACGCTTTTCACCCTAAGTGGGATGGGTATTCCCAGACGTGGGACCCGTGCTCACTACGCCACTGGAGTCAAGCTATCCTGGCTGATGACGGCTGATAGCCAGAAACCGGTCCTAGGATGCTTAATTCCGGTCCAGGGAAGACATGGCTTGGCAGTTCGGGCTGGACTGTTCCCATGAGGCACAGGGTCAAGACTGATTTGCATATGGCCATGTCTGAACTGGGGTGGCGTAGTGGGCAAAAGAACGATGGATTTAACCCAGATCTCTTGACTGGGGGAGAATGTCTGCATTGTCAGCATTCCGTCCATCATTTGTTTGTTGTAACGCTTTTCACCCTAAGTGGGATGGGTATTCCCAGCCGTGGGACCCGTGCTCACTACGCCACTGGAGTCAAGCTATCCTGGCTGATGACGGCTGATAGCCAGAAACCGGTCCTAGGATGCTTAATTCCGGTCCAGGGAAGACATGGCTTGGCAGTTCGGGCTGGACTGTTCCCATGAGGCACAGGGTCAAGACTGATTTGCATATGGCCATGTCTGAACTGGGGTGGCGTAGTGGGTAAAAGAACGATGGATTTAACCCAGATCTCTTGACTGGGGGAGAATGTCTGCATTGTCAGCATTCCGTCCATCATTTGTTTGTTGTAACGCTTTTCACCCTAAGTGGGATGGGTATTCCCAGACGTGGGACCCGTGCTCACTACGCCACTGGAGTCAAGCTATCCTGGCTGATGACGGCTGATAGCCAGAAACCGGTCCTAGGATGCTTAATTCCGGTCCAGGGAAGACATGGCTTGGCAGTTCGGGCTGGACTGTTCCCATGAGGCACAGGGTCAAGACTGATTTGCATATGGCCATGTCTGAACTGGGGTGGCGTAGTGGGCAAAAGAACGATGGATTTAACCCAGATCTCTTGACTGGGGGAGAATGTCTGCATTGTCAGCATTCCGTCCATCATTTGTTTGTTGTAACGCTTTTCACCCTAAGTGGCATGGGTATTCCCAGACGTGAGACCCGTGCTCACTACGCCACTGGAGTCAAGCTATCCTGGCTGATGACGGCTGATAGCCAGAAACCGGTTCTAGGATGCTTAATTCCGGTCCAGGGAAGACATGGCTTGGCAGTTCGGGCTGGACTGTTCCCATGAGGCACAGGGTCAAGACTGATTTGCATACGGCCATGTCTGAACTGGGGTGGCGTAGCGGGCAAAAGAACGATGGATTTAACCCAGATCTCTTGACTGGGGGAGAATGTCTGCATTGTCAGCATTCCGTCCATCATTTGTTTGTTGTAACGCTTTTCACCCTAAGTGGGGTGGGTATTCCCAGACGTGGGACCCGTGCTCACTACGCCACTGGAGTCAAGCTATCCTGGCTGATGACGGGTGATAGCCAGAAACCGGTCCTAGGATGCTTAATTCCGGTCCAGGGAAGACATGGCTTGGCAGTTCGGGCTGGACTGTTCCCATGAGGCACAGGGTCAAGACTGATTTGCATATGGCCATGTCTGAACTGGGGTGGCGTAGTGGGCAAAAGAACGATGGATTTAACCCAGATCTCTTGACTGGGGGAGAATGTCTGCATTGTCAGCATTCCGTCCATCATTTGTTTGTTGTAACGCTTTTCACCCTAAGTGGCATGGGTATTCCCAGACGTGGGACCCGTGCTTACTACGCCACTGGAGTCAAGCTATCCTGGCTGATGACGGCTGATAGCCAGAAACCGGTCCTAGGATGCTTAATTCCGGTCCAGGGAAGACATGGCTTGGCAGTTCGGGCTGGACTGTTCCCATGAGGCACAGGGTCAAGACTGATTTGCATATGGCCATGTCTGAACTGGGGTGGCGTAGTGGGCAAAAGAACGATGGATTTAACCCAGATCTCTTGACTGGGGGAGAATGTCTGCATTGTCAGCATTCCGTCCATCATTTGTTTGTTGTAACGCTTTTCACCCTAAGTGGGATGGGTATTCCCAGACGTGGGACCCGTGCTCACTACGCCACTGGAGTCAAGCTATCCTGGCTGATGACGGCTGATAGCCAGAAACCGGTCCTAGGATGCTTAATTCCGGTCCAGGGAAGACATGGCTTGGCAGTTCGGGCTGGACTGTTCCCATGAGGCACAGGGTCAAGACTGATTTGCATACGGCCATGTCTGAACTGGGGTGGCGTAGCGGGCAAAAGAACGATGGATTTAACCCAGATCTCTTGACTGGGGGAGAATGTCTGCATTGTCAGCATTCCGTCGTTCATTTGTTTGTTGTAACGCTTTTCACCCTAAGTGGGATGGGTATTCCCAGACGTGGGACCCGTGCTCACTACGCCACTGGAGTCAAGCTATCCTGGCTGATGACGGCTGATAGCCAGAAACCGGTCCTAGGATGCTTAGTTCCGGTCCAGGGAAGACATGGCTTGGCAGTTCGGGCTGGACTGTTCCCATGAGGCACAGGGTCAAGACTGATTTGCATATGGCCATGTCTGAACTGGGGTGGCGTAGTGGACAAAAGAACGATGGATTTAACCCAGATCTCTTGACTGGGGGAGAATGTCTGCATTGTCAGCATTCCGTCCATCATTTGTTTGTTGTAACGCTTTTCACCCTAAGTGGGATGGGTATTCCCAGACGTGGGACCCGTGCTCACTACGCCACTGGAGTCAAGCTATCCTGGCTGATGACGGCTGATAGCCAGAAACCGGTCCTAGGATGCTTAATTCCGGTCCAGGGAAGACATGGCTTGGCAGTTCGGGCTGGACTGTTCCCATGAGGCACAGGGTCAAGACTGATTTGCATATGGCCATGTCTGAACTGGGGTGGCGTAGTGGGCAAAAGAACGATGGATTTAACCCAGATCTCTTGACTGGGGGAGAATGTCTGCATTGTCAGCATTCCGTCCATCATTTGTTTGTTGTAACGCTTTTCACCCTAAGTGGGATGGGTATTCCCAGACGTGGGACCCGTGCTCACTACGCCACTGGAGTCAAGCTATCCTGGCTGATGACGGCTGATAGCCAGAAACCGGTCCTAGGATGCTTAATTCCGGTCCAGGGAAGACATGGCTTGGCAGTTCGGGCTGGACTGTTCCCATGAGGCACAGGGTCAAGACTGATTTGCATATGGCCATGTCTGAACTGGGGTGGCGTAGTGGGCAAAAGAACGATGGATTTAACCCAGATCTCTTGACTGGGGGAGAATGTCTGCATTGTCAGCATTCCGTCCATCATTTGTTTGTTGTAACGCTTTTCACCCTAAGTGGGATGGGTATTCCCAGACGTGGGACCCGTGCTCAGTACGCCACTGGAGTCAAGCTATCCTGGCTGATGACGGCTGATAGCCAGAAACCGGTCCTAGGATGCTTAATTCCGGTCCAGGGAAAACATGGCTTGGTAGTTCGGGCTGGACTGTTCCCATGAGGCACAGGGTCAAGACTGATTTGCATATGGCCATGTCTGAACTGGGGTGGCGTAGTGGGCAAAAGAACGATGGATTTAACCCAGATCTCTTGACTGGGGGAGAATGTCTGCATTGTCAGCATTCCGTCCATCATTTGTTTGTTGTAACGCTTTTCACCCTAAGTGGGATGGGTATTCCCAGACGTGGGACCCGTGCTCACTACGCCACTGGAGTCAAGCTATCCTGGCTGATGACGGCTGATAGCCAGAAACCGGTCCTAGGATGCCTAATTCCGGTCCAGGGAAGACATGGCTTGGCAGTTCGGGCTGGACTGTTCCCATGAGGCACAGGGTCAAGACTGATTTGCATATGGCCATGTCTGAACTGGGGTGGCGTAGTGGGCAAAAGAACGATGGATTTAACCCAGATCTCTTGACTGGGGGAGAATGTCTGCATTGTCAGCATTCCGTCCATCATTTGTTTGTTGTAACGCTTTTCACCCTAAGTGGGATGGGTATTCCCAGACGTGGGACCCGTGCTCACTACGCCACTGGAGTCAAGCTATCCTGGCTGATGACGGCTGATAGCCAGAAACCGGTCCTAGGATGCTTAATTCCGGTCCAGGGAAGACATGGCTTGGCAGTTCGGGCTGGACTGTTCCCATGAGGCACAGGGTCAAGACTGATTTGCATATGGCCATGTCTGAACTGGGGTGGCGTAGTGGGTAAAAGAACGATGGATTTAACCCAGATCTCTTGACTGGGGGAGAATGTCTGCATTGTCAGCATTCCGTCCATCATTTGTTTGTTGTAACGCTTTTCACCCTAAGTGGCATGGGTATTCCCAGACGTGGGACCCGTGCTCACTACGCCACTGGAGTCAAGCTATCCTGGCTGATGACGGCTGATAGCCAGAAACCGGTTCTAGGATGCTTAATTCCGGTCCAGGGAAGACATGGCTTGGCAGTTCGGGCTGGACTGTTCCCATGAGGCACAGGGTCAAGACTGATTTGCATACGGCCATGTCTGAACTGGGGTGGCGTAGCGGGCAAAAGAACGATGGATTTAACCCAGATCTCTTGACTGGGGGAGAATGTCTGCATTGTCAGCATTCCGTCCATCATTTGTTTGTTGTAACGCTTTTCACCCTAAGTGGGGTGGGTATTCCCAGACGTGGGACCCGTGCTCACTACGCCACTGGAGTCAAGCTATCCTGGCTGATGACGGGTGATAGCCAGAAACCGGTGCTAGGATGCTTAATTCCGGTCCAGGGAAGACATGGCTTGGCAGTTCGGGCTGGACTGTTCCCATGAGGCACAGGGTCAAGACTGATTTGCATATGGCCATGTCTGAACTGGGGTGGCGTAGTGGGCAAAAGAATGATGGATTTAACCCAGATCTCTTGACTGGGGGAGAATGTCTGCATTGTCAGCATTCCGTCCATCATTTGTTTGTTGTAACGCTTTTCACCCTAAGTGGCATGGGTATTCCCAGACGTGGGACCCGTGCTCACTACGCCACTGGAGTCAAGCTATCCTGGCTGATGACGGCTGATAGCCAGAAACCGGTCCTAGGATGCTTAATTCCGGTCCAGGGAAGACATGGCTTGGCAGTTCGGGCTGGACTGTTCCCATGAGGCACAGGGTCAAGACTGATTTGCATATGGCCATGTCTGAACTGGGGTGGCGTAGTGGGCAAAAGAACGATGGATTTAACCCAGATCTCTTGACTGGGGGAGAATGTCTGCATTGTCAGCATTCCGTCCATCATTTGTTTGTTGTAACGCTTTTCACCCTAAGTGGGATGGGTATTCCCAGACGTGGGACCCGTGCTCACTACGCCACTGGAGTCAAGCTATCCTGGCTGATGACGGCTGATAGCCAGAAACCGGTCCTAGGATGCTTAATTCCTGTCCAGGGAAGACATGGCTTGGCAGTTCGGGCTGGACTGTTCCCATGAGGCACAGGGTCAAGACTGATTTGCATATGGCCATGTCTGAACTGGGGTGGCGTAGTGGGCAAAAGAACGATGGATTTAATCCAGATCTCTTGACTGGGGGAGAATGTCTGCATTGTCAGCATTCCGTCCATCATTTGTTTGTTGTAACGCTTTTCACCCTAAGTGGGATGGGTATTCCCAGAGGTGGGACCCGTGCTCACTACGCCACTGGAGTCAAGCTATCCTGGCTGATGACGGCTGATAGCCAGAAACCGGTCCTAGGATGCTTAATTCCGGTCCAGGGAAGACATGGCTTGGCAGTTCGGGCAGGACTGTTCCCATGAGGCACAGGGTCAAGACTGATTTGCATACGGCCATGTCTGAACTGGGGTGGCGTAGCGGGCAAAAGAACGATGGATTTAACCCAGATCTCTTGACTGGGGGAGAATGTCTGCATTGTCAGCATTCCGTCCATCATTTGTTTGTTGTAACGCTTTTCACCCTAAGTGGGATGGGTATTCCCAGACGTGGGACCCGTGCTCACTACGCCACTGGAGTCAAGCTATCCTGGCTGATGACGGCTGATAGCCAGAAACCGGTCCTAGGATGCTTAGTTCCGGTCCAGGGAAGACATGGCTTGGCAGTTCGGGCTGGACTGTTCCCATGAGGCACAGGGTCAAGACTGATTTGCATATGGCCATGTCTGAACTGGGGTGGCGTAGTGGACAAAAGAACGATGGATTTAACCCAGATCTCTTGACTGGGGGAGAATGTCTGCATTGTCAGCATTCCGTCCATCATTTGTTTGTTGTAACGCTTTTCACCCTAAGTGGGATGGGTATTCCCAGACGTGGGACCCGTGCTCACTACGCCACTGGAGTCAAGCTATCCTGGCTGATGACGGCTGATAGCCAGAAACCGGTCCTAGGATGCTTAATTCCGGTCCAGGGAAGACATGGCTTGGCAGTTCGGGCTGGACTGTTCCCATGAGGCACAGGGTCAAGACTGATTTGCATATGGCCATGTCTGAACTGGGGTGGCGTAGTGGGCAAAAGAACGATGGATTTAACCCAGATCTCTTGACTGGGGGAGAATGTCTGCATTGTCAGCATTCCGTCCATCATTTGTTTGTTGTAACGCTTTTCACCCTAAGTGGGATGGGTATTCCCAGACGTGGGACCCGTGCTCACTACGCCACTGGAGTCAAGCTATCCTGGCTGATGACGGCTGATAGCCAGAAACCGGTCCTAGGATGCTTAATTCCGGTCCAGGGAAGACATGGCTTGGCAGTTCGGGCTGGACTGTTCCCATGAGGCACAGGGTCAAGACTGATTTGCATATAGCCATGTCTGAACTGGGGTGGCGTAGTGGGCAAAAGAACGATGGATTTAACCCAGATCTCTTGACTGGGGGAGAATGTCTGCATTGTCAGCATTCCGTCCATCATTTGTTTGTTGTAACGCTTTTCACCCTAAGTGGGATGGGTATTCCCAGACGTGGGACCCGTGCTCACTACGCCACTGGAGTCAAGCTATCCTGGCTGATGACGGCTGATAGCCAGAAACCGGTCCTAGGATGCTTAATTCCGGTCCAGGGAAGAGATGGCTTGGCAGTTCGGGCTGGACTGTTCCCATGAGGCACAGGGTCAAGACTGATTTGCATATGGCCATGTCTGAACTGGGGTGGCGTAGTGGGCAAAAGATTGATGGATTTAACCCAGATCTCTTGACTGGGGGAGAATGTTTGCATTGTCAGCATTCCGTCCATCATTTGTTTGTTGTAACGCTTTTCACCCTAAGTGGGATGGGTATTCCCAGACGTGGGACCCGTGCTCACTACGCCACTGGAGTCAAGCTATCCTGGCTGATGACGGCTGATAGCCAGACACCGGTCCTAGGATGCTTAATTCCGGTCCAGGGAAGACATGGCTTGGCAGGTCGGGCTGGACTGTTCCCATGAGGCACAGGGTCAAGACTGATTTGCATATGGCCATGTCTGAACTGGGGTGGCGTAGTGGGCAAAAGAACGATGGATTTAACCCAGATCTCTTGACTGGGGGAGAATGTCTGCATTGTCAGCATTCCGTCCATCATTTGTTTGTTGTAACGCTTTTCACCCTAAGTGGGATGGGTATTCCCAGACGTGGGACCCGTGCTCACTACGCCACTGGAGTCAAGCTATCCTGGCTGATGACGGCTGATAGCCAGAAACCGGTCCTAGGATGCTTAATTCCGGTCCAGGGAAGACATGGCTTGGCAGTTCGGGCTGGACTGTTCCCATGAGGCACAGGGTCAAGACTGATTTGCATATGGCCATGTCTGAACTGGGGTGGCGTAGTGGGCAAAAGAACGATGGATTTAACCCAGATCTCTTGACTGGGGGAGAATGTCTGCATTGTCAGCATTCCGTCCATCATTTGTTTGTTGTAACGCTTTTCACCCTAAGTGGGATGGGTATTCCCAGACGTGGGACCCGTGCTCACTACGCCACTGGAGTCAAGATATCCTGGCTGATGACGGCTGATAGCCAGAAACCGGTCCTAGGATGCTTAATTCCGGTCCAGGGAAGACATGGCTTGGCAGTTCGGGCTGGACTGTTCCCATGAGGCACAGGGTCAAGACTGATTTGCATATGGCCATGTCTGAACTGGGGTGGCGTAGTGGGCAAAAGAACGATGGATTTAACCCAGATCTCTTGACTGGGGGAGAATGTCTGCATTGTCAGCATTCCGTCCATCATTTGTTTGTTGTAACGCTTTTCACCCTAAGTGGGATGGGTATTCCCAGACGTGGGACCCGTGCTCACTACGCCACTGGAGTCAAGCTATCCTGGCTGATGACGGCTGATAGCCAGAAACCGGTCCTAGGATGCTTAATTCCGGTCCAGGGAAGACATGGCTTGGCAGTTCGGGCTGGACTGTTCCCATGAGGCACAGGGTCAAGACTGATTTGCATATGGCCATGTCTGAACTGGGGTGGCGTAGTGGGCAAAAGAACGATGGATTTAACCCAGATCTCTTGACTGGGGGAGAATGTCTGCATTGTCAGCATTCCGTCCATCATTTGTTTGTTGTAACGCTTTTCACCCTAAGTGGGATGGGTATTCCCAGAGGTGGGACCCGTGCTCACTACGCCACTGGAGTCAAGCTATCCTGGCTGATGACGGCTGATAGCCAGAAACCGGTCCTAGGATGCTTAATTCCGGTCCAGGGAAGACATGGCTTGGCAGTTCGGGCTGGACTGTTCCCATGAGGCACAGGGTCAAGACTGATTTGCATATGGCCATGTCTGAACTGCGGTGGCGTAGTGGGCAAAAGAACGATGGATTTAACCCAGATCTCTTGACTGGGGGAGCATGTCTGCATTGTCAGCATTCCGTCCATCATTTGTTTGTTGTAACGCTTTTTACCCTAAGTGGGATGGGTATTCCCAGACGTGGGACCCGTGCTCACTACGCCACTGGAGTCAAGCTATCCTGGCTGATGACGGCTGATAGCCAGAAACCGGTCCTAGGATGCTTAATTCCGGTCCAGGGAAGACATGGCTTGGCAGTTCGGGCTGGACTGTTCCCATGAGGCACAGGGTCAAGACTGATTTGCATATGGCCATGTCTGAACTGGGGTGGCGTAGTGGGCAAAAGAACGATGGATTTAACCCAGATCTCTTGACTGGGGGAGAATGTCTGCATTGTCAGCATTCCGTCCATCATTTGTTTGTTGTAACGCTTTTCACCCTAAGTGGGATGGGTATTCCCAGACGTGGGACCCGTGCTCACTACGCCACTGGAGTCAAGCTATCCTGGCTGATGACGGCTGATAGCCAGAAACCGGTCCTAGGATGCTTAATTCCGGTCCAGGGAAGACATGGCTTGGCAGTTCGGGCTGGACTGTTCCCATGAGGCACAGGGTCAAGACTGATTTGCATATGGCCATGTCTGAACTGGGGTGGCGTAGTGGGCAAAAGAACGATGGATTTAACCCAGATCTCTTGACTGGGGGAGAATGTCTGCATTGTCAGCATTCCGTCCATCATTTGTTTGTTGTAACGCTTTTCACCCTAAGTGGCATGGGTATTCCCAGACGTGAGACCCGTGCTCACTACGCCACTGGAGTCAAGCTATCCTGGCTGATGACGGCTGATAGCCAGAAACCGGTTCTAGGATGCTTAATTCCGGTCCAGGGAAGACATGGCTTGGCAGTTCGGGCTGGACTGTTCCCATGAGGCACAGGGTCAAGACTGATTTGCATACGGCCATGTCTGAACTGGGGTGGCGTAGCGGGCAAAAGAACGATGGATTTAACCCAGATCTCTTGACTGGGGGAGAATGTCTGCATTGTCAGCATTCCGTCCATCATTTGTTTGTTGTAACGCTTTTCACCCTAAGTGGGGTGGGTATTCCCAGACGTGGGACCCGTGCTCACTACGCCACTGGAGTCAAGCTATCCTGGCTGATGACGGGTGATAGCCAGAAACCGGTCCTAGGATGCTTAATTCCGGTCCAGGGAAGACATGGCTTGGCAGTTCGGGCTGGACTGTTCCCATGAGGCACAGGGTCAAGACTGATTTGCATATGGCCATGTCTGAACTGGGGTGGCGTAGTGGGCAAAAGAACGATGGATTTAACCCAGATCTCTTGACTGGGGGAGAATGTCTGCATTGTCAGCATTCCGTCCATCATTTGTTTGTTGTAACGCTTTTCACCCTAAGTGGCATGGGTATTCCCAGACGTGGGACCCGTGCTTACTACGCCACTGGAGTCAAGCTATCCTGGCTGATGACGGCTGATAGCCAGAAACCGGTCCTAGGATGCTTAATTCCGGTCCAGGGAAGACATGGCTTGGCAGTTCGGGCTGGACTGTTCCCATGAGGCACAGGGTCAAGACTGATTTGCATATGGCCATGTCTGAACTGGGGTGGCGTAGTGGGCAAAAGAACGATGGATTTAACCCAGATCTCTTGACTGGGGGAGAATGTCTGCATTGTCAGCATTCCGTCCATCATTTGTTTGTTGTAACGCTTTTCACCCTAAGTGGGATGGGTATTCCCAGACGTGGGACCCGTGCTCACTACGCCACTGGAGTCAAGCTATCCTGGCTGATGACGGCTGATAGCCAGAAACCGGTCCTAGGATGCTTAATTCCGGTCCAGGGAAGACATGGCTTGGCAGTTCGGGCTGGACTGTTCCCATGAGGCACAGGGTCAAGACTGATTTGCATACGGCCATGTCTGAACTGGGGTGGCGTAGCGGGCAAAAGAACGATGGATTTAACCCAGATCTCTTGACTGGGGGAGAATGTCTGCATTGTCAGCATTCCGTCGTTCATTTGTTTGTTGTAACGCTTTTCACCCTAAGTGGGATGGGTATTCCCAGACGTGGGACCCGTGCTCACTACGCCACTGGAGTCAAGCTATCCTGGCTGATGACGGCTGATAGCCAGAAACCGGTCCTAGGATGCTTAGTTCCGGTCCAGGGAAGACATGGCTTGGCAGTTCGGGCTGGACTGTTCCCATGAGGCACAGGGTCAAGACTGATTTGCATATGGCCATGTCTGAACTGGGGTGGCGTAGTGGACAAAAGAACGATGGATTTAACCCAGATCTCTTGACTGGGGGAGAATGTCTGCATTGTCAGCATTCCGTCCATCATTTGTTTGTTGTAACGCTTTTCACCCTAAGTGGGATGGGTATTCCCAGACGTGGGACCCGTGCTCACTACGCCACTGGAGTCAAGCTATCCTGGCTGATGACGGCTGATAGCCAGAAACCGGTCCTAGGATGCTTAATTCCGGTCCAGGGAAGACATGGCTTGGCAGTTCGGGCTGGACTGTTCCCATGAGGCACAGGGTCAAGACTGATTTGCATATGGCCATGTCTGAACTGGGGTGGCGTAGTGGGCAAAAGAACGATGGATTTAACCCAGATCTCTTGACTGGGGGAGAATGTCTGCATTGTCAGCATTCCGTCCATCATTTGTTTGTTGTAACGCTTTTCACCCTAAGTGGGATGGGTATTCCCAGACGTGGGACCCGTGCTCACTACGCCACTGGAGTCAAGCTATCCTGGCTGATGACGGCTGATAGCCAGAAACCGGTCCTAGGATGCTTAATTCCGGTCCAGGGAAGACATGGCTTGGCAGTTCGGGCTGGACTGTTCCCATGAGGCACAGGGTCAAGACTGATTTGCATATGGCCATGTCTGAACTGGGGTGGCGTAGTGGGCAAAAGAACGATGGATTTAACCCAGATCTCTTGACTGGGGGAGAATGTCTGCATTGTCAGCATTCCGTCCATCATTTGTTTGTTGTAACGCTTTTCACCCTAAGTGGGATGGGTATTCCCAGACGTGGGACCCGTGCTCACTACGCCACTGGAGTCAAGCTATCCTGGCTGATGACGGCTGATAGCCAGAAACCGGTCCTAGGATGCTTAATTCCGGTCCAGGGAAGACATGGCTTGGCAGTTCGGGCTGGACTGTTCCCATGAGGCACAGGGTCAAGACTGATTTGCATATGGCCATGTCTGAACTGGGGTGGCGTAGTGGGCAAAAGAACGATGGATTTAACCCAGATCTCTTGACTGGGGGAGAATGTCTGCATTGTCAGCATTCCGTCCATCATTTGTTTGTTGTAACGCTTTTCACCCTAAGTGGGATGGGTATTCCCAGACGTGGGACCCGTGCTCACTACGCCACTGGAGTCAAGCTATCCTGGCTGATGACGGGTGATAGCCAGAAACCGGTCCTAGGATGCTTAATTCCGGTCCAGGGAAGACATGGCTTGGCAATTCGGGCTGGACTGTTCGCATGAGGCACAGGGTCAAGACTGATTTGCATATGGCCATGTCTGAACTGGGGTGGCGTAGTGGGCAAAAGAATGATGGATTTAACCCAGATCTCTTGACTGGGGGAGAATGTCTGCATTGTCAGCATTCCGTCTATCATTTGTTTGTTGTAACGCTTTTCACCCTAAGTGGCATGGGTATTCCCAGACGTGGGACCCGTGCTCACTACGCCACTGGAGTCAAGCTATCCTGGCTGATGACGGCTGATAGCCAGAAACCGGTCCTAGGATGCTTAATTCCGGTCCAGGGAAGACATGGCTTGGCAGTTCGGGCTGGACTGTTCCCATGAGGCACAGGGTCAAGACTGATTTGCATATGGCCATGTCTGAACTGGGGTGGCGTAGTGGGCAAAAGAACGATGGATTTAACCCAGATCTCTTGACTGGGGGAGAATGTCTGCATTGTCAGCATTCCGTCCATCATTTGTTTGTTGTAACGCTTTTCACCCTAAGTGGGATGGGTATTCCCAGACGTGGGACCCGTGCTCACTACGCCACTGGAGTCAAGCTATCCTGGCTGATGACGGCTGATAGCCAGAAACCGGTCCTAGGATGCTTAATTCCGGTCCAGGGAAGACATGGCTTGGCAGTTCGGGCTGGACTGTTCCCATGAGGCACAGGGTCAAGACTGATTTGCATATGGCCATGTCTGAACTGGGGTGGCGTAGTGGGCAAAAGAACGATGGATTTAATCCAGATCTCTTGACTGGGGGAGAATGTCTGCATTGTCAGCATTCCGTCCATCATTTGTTTGTTGTAACGCTTTTCACCCTAAGTGGGATGGGTATTCCCAGAGGTGGGACCCGTGCTCACTACGCCACTGGAGTCAAGCTATCCTGGCTGATGACGGCTGATAGCCAGAAACCGGTCCTAGGATGCTTAATTCCGGTCCAGGGAAGACATGGCTTGGCAGTTCGGGCAGGACTGTTCCCATGAGGCACAGGGTCAAGACTGATTTGCATACGGCCATGTCTGAACTGGGGTGGCGTAGTGGGCAAAAGAACGATGGATTTAACCCAGATCTCTTGACTGGGGGAGAATGTCTGCATTGTCAGCATTCCGTCCATCATTTGTTTGTTGTAACGCTTTTCACCCTAAGTGGGATGGGTATTCCCAGACGTGGGACCCGTGCTCACTACGCCACTGGAGTCAAGCTATCCTGGCTGATGACGGCTGATAGCCAGAAACCGGTCCTAGGATGCTTAATTCCGGTCCAGGGAAGACATGGCTTGGCAGTTCGGGCTGGACTGTTCCCATGAGGCACAGGGTCAAGACTGATTTGCATATGGCCATGTCTGAACTGGGGTGGCGTAGTGGGCAAAAGAACGATGGATTTAACCCAGATCTCTTGACTGGGGGAGAATGTCTGCATTGTCAGCATTCCGTCCATCATTTGTTTGTTGTAACGTCATGAGAATGCAGCAATTAATTAACCGCACACCCTCAGGGCACTTGTAGATACTAACTTGAGGGCAGAATCTTCTGCTGCAAGGAGGACTAGAGGAAAAGAGACCTCAGCCTTATGCAGGGTTTGGTGGACTTGAGGAGTTCAGTGTGGATTTGGTACATGATTGACAGGAATCAACAAGGCGCCTTAAGGATGGTGATATTGAGGTACAGCCCAACACTCCACTCACCTTAGTGAGAACAGTTAGAGGCAAAAGCATAAAGAGATGTGAGTGTTTGTGAGGGGCAAACACGAGGAGTTACTGCATAGGGACATTGAATAGTGCTGGTACCCAACTGCAGACTCAAAAGGTTTTATAAGGTATGCGGGTATTATTACACGGCTTGGTATAGAAACGATTAGGGAATTTACAGAACCATTTAACTGATAAAACAATAATGAGGCTGAGAACACATATGTGATATGTGACAGGGTCTCACCTAATTGAATAGGGAATGTAGGAACAAACGCATGATGAAATATGCCTGGGGTTTACCTAGTGTTTATTAATAATCGCCATCATTCTGATATGCAAGATTTATGGGTGAATAAATAACTGAATTTTTTAAAGCACCACAATTGCTCTTTCTAGAGGCCAGGGTAGAGTTCCAGATCTGATACAGTACTTGCCCTACATACAAGAGTTACTCTGACAGGGTGGACTGCAATCTGGTGTCAGGGCTGAGTGGCGGGGTGGGCAGGGTACGGCGAGAAAATACAAAAACAAAACAAAAAAACATAAAGAACTTACCTCCTGTCTCCGCTGCATCGTTGCTCTTCTGCGCCTCTCTGGCTCCGCTGCAGCACAGGCTCCCAGACTCCATTGCGGCCAATCCAGACACTCGTCTCATGCTGCTGGCAGCATGATAGCAGTCTCAGATTTGGCCGAAGCACCCTGGCTTTGCGCTCCCAGAGAGACTGGCTGCAGAAGGACAAAACAACTTGTTCCGGGGGGGGGGGAGGGGGGGGGGCGCGGCATGGCTGATGGACGACTTGTTTTAGGGGATAGGGGAGAGTGGGGGATCTGGTGGCCGATGGACGGCTTGTTCGCGAGGGGAAGGTGGTAATCGACAGACCCGACCTGCTCACCTCTGCTGCCCCCAAAAACAGTTCTGCCTGGGTCAGACCGCCCCCTTAGCTACACCACTGCCTGGCGGTTTTCCTTTTCTCCAAAAAAGGTATGCTACGTACTATTCCTCTTGGGTGCTAGTAGATCTACCTTGGAGTGCCCCTCCTCACCACCCAAGATGTGGGCTTCATGACACGGTGGTATCAGATTTCTGTACCCCATAATAAACATGGGTGAAGCAGTAGCCAGCTAATAGCAAGGAGAAGGGAGTGATTGACATGTGCTTGCTCTCTTGAACATTTACCAGTTGTCCTGTGGTCACTGGAGGAAACTCCAGACCCGCAGTCTCCTCTGCTAAGCTAGACGCCCTAGTTTAGTACCTAATCGCATGTAGTAAGGGTGGAGCCCTGAGGACAGAGACTGCCCTCACGCACACAACTGAACATGCAGCCCTGTGCTATCAATTAGATTTCAAATTCTCCAAATACTTTTGCTATTAAGGTTGATTCAGATTACTTCCAGAGAATTGAAATGCTGCCTATCATAGAGGCAAACATTTGAAGCCATCATTAACCAGAGCAGAATGTTCAAGTGTAAGAACACAGCAGAACTTCTTATCGACTCCAAAGAAAGAAAGACATCTTTGCCAAGATTTGGAAAACTGCAGCAGTGTAACGAAAGCAGGTGTGACCTTTCATGCTCAGACTGGCCAAGCTATTTAATTGTGACATTATGTTACTTGTGATACTAACAGGGCTATATATAGTATAGAGGTAGACATGGGCGGAGTTTCAATTACACCGGAGTAATTGGAGTCATTTCGGTAATTCCACATTACTCTTTGACACAAAATTACGATAATTACAAGATTACTCGTACTTGCATTACTAGGAGTAATTAGGGGGTAAAGCTACTGTGAGAGCGCATTTAGTGCCCGCTCACGCTTACTATTTGCATTGTGTTGCATTTAGCTCTTCCACAAAATACACCTGAAGTGTGTTCTCTTCAATAAAGTTGTACAGCAATTCAATAGGCCAGGAGTCTTCACTCTTTGAGTAGATTTATTGCAGCCAACAGGATACACAGGTATACAAGTGTAGAGGGCTCAAGGTGGTTGCTCCAACTGCTAGTGAAGTAACTCCAGCCTCTGGCCCAAACATTCTAAACAAGTAATACATGGAATACCTTGGCAAGTACAAAGTAACATTCCAACATTTATATGTAAAATAAGTGCACTGAGAAATAATGCATAGACACCACATATCTCCCTCCTTTTAACGAAAAAAAAAAATTACACATTTAACAAAACTGTGAGCAGAATGTTTACTAAACATACCTACTAGGAATCCTCCTCATTCTTGAGCTCCTTCTGACATCAGGAGAACTCTGACCAATATTTACAACTGGATTATAAACAGGATTGAATCTGGCCAAGCGACCAAAATTCCACCATTGACCATTCTCTAATTTTGCACTGTTATCTTTAATTATGACTATACGTGCAGGATCCCTGAATTTTGATTTACCTTTTTGTAGCAACAATGGATCCTTGACACGAACCAGGTCACCAACAACAAATTTGACTTCTTTCTTGGAAACAGGCACGGAGGGTTAATTACAATGATACATTCTTCAATATCATCTTCTGAAGCATTAGACTTGTCCACCTGCACAGGATGTCTGGATAAGAAGTCAGCTTTGATATGTTTTCCTCCAGCTATGTATTGCACAGTAAAATTGAATTCTAAAAGCTTGGTGGATAACCTGGCTAACCTAGTGGTTGCTTTTTTGATTTTGTTGCCAGAAAGTATGTCAACTAATGGCTTGTGATCGGTCCTCAAACAAAATTTTCTCCCCCACAAGTATGGTTTAAACTTCTCAATTCCCCATACACAAGCAAGCAACTCTTTTTCAATAACTGAATATCTCAGTTCAACATATTTCATCCGTCTAGAAGCAAAACCAATTGTAAGCTCATTGTTGCCAGATATTTGAGACAACACGGCACCCATGCCATAAGAACTGGCATCTACAGTAACAAATGTGTCTTGCCCTTCCACGTATGCTTGAAGAGCAGGTGCAGAAAGGATACTCTCTTTGATGCGCTGAAAATGGTCTTGACAAGTGGCTGTCCATATAAAATCAGAGTTTTTCTTTAAAAGACTTCTGAAACATTCAGTGAGACTTGCAAAATTCTTTATGAACTTGGAATAGAATTCACAAAGCCCAATGAATTAACAAAGTTGATCTTTGTCAATAGAGTGAGGAGAATTGACAATGCCATCTACAATACTGGGTTTAGGTTTGATACCATCTTTGGAAAGGACATGTTCTAAGTACTCAATCTCATTTACTGAAAAGATGCATTTGTCTTCTCTGACAGTAACATGATTGTTTTGTAATAAAGTCAGCACATTTTCAAGTACAACGTTGTGTTCTTCTTTTTAAACAGTGTGCACCAAAATATCATCTTGAAACACAACTACATTAGCAATATCCTTAAGCATATTGCTCATAAGTTTCTGAAACACAGAGGCAGCTGACGCCAAGCCAAATGGCATCCTACGAAACTGGAAGGTGCCATCAGGTGTAACGAAAGCTGTGAAATGTCTTGAAGACACGTCCAGTTCCACCTGATGGTACGCGGCTCGTAAGTCCAGTTTGGAAAACCATTTGGATTGGCCAACAGCAGTGATGAGGTCCTCAATGCGAGGTAATGGAAAATCTTCCACCCAAATTGCCTTGTTGATGGAGCGCAAGTCAATGCATAAGCGAAGTTCCCCATTTTTCTTTTTGGCCAAAACGATCGGAGAAAGCCATAGGGTGGCGTCTACTTTCTCTATAATGCCATCTTTCTGCATGTTGTCTAACATTGCAGAAAGCTTGTTTCTAACACTGTGAGGGACATTGCGTAGCCTATGCTTGACTGGTTGCACACCTTCTTTAATCTTGATAGTGTGGCAAAAATTCTTAATCAAACCAATTTTGTCAGAAAATACATTTTTGAATTTCTCTTTCCAAGTTGAGAGGTCAGAAACCGAATTAGTAAGAGAAACAGGATGCTTATGGCCAGGTTTGATGATCATCCCAAACTCTGCTTGATGCCACCACCCCAGTACATTAATGCCTTTGTATGCAACATACATTTTACCATGAATAGTCTTAGTTTCAAAAGTGATGTTGCCACAAAAATATCCTGCTAAATCAATTCTGCTGCCTTCAAATGCTGTAGTGACAACATCAGGAGGCAATAATACTTTATGTGACCAGCTTTGTTTATACTTGTCAATAGAAATAATAGTGATTCTTGCCCCAGAATCTATAAGTAGCGGAATGTTGATATTGTCAATAAAAATCTGGACCAAGGGATCTGAAATTGTGTTCTCGGAATGTACATTGTTAATTTCAATGCAATCTACCGCTAACATTAATTCCTCAAGTTTGTTTTCTTCAACATCAGTATCAACATCAGAGTCTTGAACAAGTCTAATAGGATGACGTTTGCTTCCTCTACAAACATTGCCAAAATGACCAATTTTCTTGCATTTCCAGCACTCTTGTGCTGTTGCTGGACAATTTTTAAAACTTGATACATGGGAATTTGAACCACATCTAAAACACAAAATTCTACCACGACCAAAAGATGTACCTTTGAAGCTTCTGAAATTTGAAAAAGCACCTCTGGGTTTGTTTGCTACCATATCAGTTGTGTGTGTGGGCTTTGTTGACAGCGCACCAGTGGTTGAAGGCAAAGGTTGAGTTTGTAAAATTTTAGAATCACTTCAGAGGTTTCAATACTCTTTGCTATATCAATAGCTTCATCCAATGAGGGATTTCTACAAGATAAAAGTCTTTGTTGGATTTTCGTTGAATGACATCTAGACACTAATTGATCTCTAATTAATTGTGAAGTGAAGTGATCAAAATCACAATAACTGGTCAAAACTTTTAGTGCTGTTATATAAGTGTCAATAGATTCATTGGGACCTTGGATGCGCGTAAAGAATTTGTGACGATGAACAACTAAATTTACTTTTCCCTCATAATAAATGGTTAATTTTTTAACTGCAAGTTGATATTCATCTAGATCACCTAAATCTTGGCCCAAGTATACAGGTAGATGGTCTAAGAAATTAGTGGTAAATGAAGGTAGTAAGTTGCAGAAAAATCCTACCCCAAAAGCACATTTAGCGAGCACGAGTGGCCGTCACACTCACTATTCATGTTCTGAGGCATTTAGCGATATTTCTCAGCACAAAAAATGCATCCTCAGATCCATTTTGGATACAAGGGGGCCTTTTTGCTCTGAGAAATAGCGATTAATGCAGAATTACTCTAGTCGCATAATTCAAGCATGATCTTGCACAATTCTTAGGTAATTCCGCACGATTACGCTACACAGAATTAAGCGAGTTACGTCCACCCCTAATAAGAAGCCCTGAACATCCATGTCTCCATGGCAATAAGTTTAATATAAGAACATTGGTAGTACTTAAGGGGTTCAAATCTGGCATAATAGTGGCACTGGCATTTTAGAGGCATGTTTGCAAGGTTATGGCCCTGGGATATTGCAGATTATTTGCATTGCAGTCCCTGGCAGAAGGATAATCACCCCAGGTGTCAATGTTCTTACTGCTGGTATAATGGTGACCATCACTAGCATAACAGGGACCCTGTCATACTGTCATTATGCCTAGCACACCAGTAGCCATCGGAGACAATATGGTGGTTACCTTAATGCATGATAGAGTTGACATTTGAGGACATGCTTATCCTACTATTAGCCATGTCAAGCATAGTGGTAGCTATCCTTGGAAGAATATGGGATAGGTCGCCACTGATATATAGTGCCCTTCCCTTTTGCTACTGCTGCTTGAGTCTTGAACTCCCGACATTAAATAAACAGGGAACATTGGTAAATCGTTTTCTGGCTGCACTGCTGAAATCTGGAAATCCTTTCCATAGTTACTTCCCACAGTTTACCATTACACTCTCCTTCCAAGACAGACCTCAAACAAACCGGACCTTTCTAAGCACTGCACTTCTCCCTGAATGTTCTTCCCACTCTCTAAGAATAACTGGTCATATACCTTATTACAGCCACAGTTTGAATCTTTAGCAAACACTGTTTGCCCCTCCCTCCTCACCGCGGCTCCCAGCGTTCCAGGATCCCGCTTTGCCCCATCACTGTTGCTGGTTCCGTTGCGTGGTGGTTTGGGAGCTATTACTATTTTTTAAAGGTACTTTCCCTGCCAGTGGTACATGCCAAGCCTTCTATCCTGCATATTTCATCATCACCAACACTGCCGCTGCTGCCTCCATCATTATTACTACCATCTCCACCATCACTACCAACAACCCCATTACCACCATCACCACAAACATTACCACCACCATTATGAATAACATTACAAACACCAGCACTACCACCACCATTAGCACTACCGTCACCATTAACACCATTACTACATTACCACAACCTGCACTACTGCCACCACTGTGAGGTTTACGACATCCAGCATTATCAGTCTGTCTCTTAGGGGCTTACTTTTCCTGAATGTGATCTGGGGGGTGTCATGTAGGTACTTGTTGTGTACTGAGTCAGTTTTGAGAATATGCTAATTCTTACCAAAAGCTTTCCTAATAACATTAGTTTGGCTGGAATACATGGCGATAAATCCCTCTTCTTCTGAGTCAGTATCAGTGGGTTCTCTTGCTGGGTGTAGGAGCTGGGTTCTGGGGACAAGGTCAGCTTTAGCAGCGGGCTGCAAGATGAGTTTCTTGATATACCCTCTTTCTGTGAATCTAGCCATCATGACTGCTTTTTCCTTTTGAAATTCCTCCCTGGTTGCGTAATGCTGTTCCGCCTTATTCTCTATAAGGTATGCTATAAATCAGGCTAGGAGGGTGTGTACTAGAGGCATTAAGTAGGCTGTTGCTGTTTACGATGCAGTTTGGTAATGGTTTTCAACATGTAATTGCTGACTTCAATCTCCACATCAAAGAACACTATCCTGTTTCTGCTAATTTTTTGACCCATAAGGTGGATGTTGTACACAGTCTCATTGAGGGTGAAGATTAATTTCTGAGCAGAAGACTCGTCCCCTTTCCAGATTACAAAAATATAATCTATAACTCTCGCCCACATGATCACATTGTCATCAAAACCTTACAGCTGGGAGGACAGCTGCTCCTCCCACCAGCCCATGAACAAGTTTGCGTACATGGGAGTGAGGCAGATGCCCATCGCTGTTCCATGGAGTTGTCTGTATGTGTGTTTGTCAAAAAGAAAGAAATTGTTAGCAAGGCAGTACAAAATCATATCTAGAAGCTTCTCAGTATGCAACAGAGTGAAATTAATCTGGCTCTTAGAAAATGTCTGGTGCTGTAATCCCCAAATCATGTCTGGCACTGCTGTAGAGTCTGCTCACGTCAAGAGTAAGTAATGTTTAGTCTTTTCTCCCAGTGTATATTCTCAATTAATGTAAGAAAGTGTTTGGTGTCCTTGACATAGGCCGATAATGCAATGAAAAAGAGCCTAAAATAATGGTCTATGTATTTAGAAGTGTTGTGGTGGTCATTCGTTGTAGGGTAATCTCGTATCTCAGCCGTCCGACAGATTCTTGTGGATTTCTCGCCGTTGAGAGATGTTTTTATTTTGTTGTTGTTTTATTTAGCGTGACTTTGACCCGAAGGTATTGGAGCGCTTACATGAGCACCAGATATATTACACAAGGGCACATTCTTATTTGTGTATTTTTGTAGAAACGGGGAGATTAAGTGATTTGCCCACATTAAGAGGATGTTGAGCGATGCCGAGACTCGAACTCAGTTCCCCAGTTCTAAAGACGGGAGCTATGGTTGTTACACCAATGTTGCTGTTCTTGAGCTTGAAGTGGATGTAGTGTTGCTGTTGGGATCCCAAAGCAGGCCCCTGCAAATATCTCATGCACACAAAACTTTTTTGGGCGGGGGAAATACAACGTGAGGCGTCCTCCCGCAGAAGAGAGCGCGGAGCCGGGGAGAGCCCCCGCAACGCAGGAGGACATTTCCAGGTCAGCTGATGAGGCGGGATAACGTGCATGACGGCCAACAGTGCTGGGGAGCGGCGGGAGGCTTCTGGCCCCGGGCAACCAGGCTGCGAACAGGGATTGGCATCGCTCCGGGGATTTGCCTGACATGCCTGACCCTGTCATGGCGGCAGGCACGGTGCTGATCCAGAGAGCTTACGAGGGGGTCTTCGAGGCACTGCCCCGGCGGATCGATCTGCCTCAATGCAGCAGAGATGTGCCCAAGTGCCCCAGCAACCATCTGAAGAAGAGGCACAGACTGTGGTGTGCGCCCTGGGTCTAGCCGTGGTGATTATTGGTGTAATCGTGGGCACCATCCTGATCATCAAAGGGATGAAGAATGGGGCTGGACCGAGAAGAGGAGGCTGCTGATGGCGCGAGTGCAGAGAGCTGACACTAGAAGAAAAAAAAAAAAAACACCTGAGTGCCTTCTTGCAACTTCCTTCAGACCTTCAACCTGTTCCTCCTCACACGAATCAAACAAATGTAGCTCTTTGTAAATAAAGTGATTTGCTTCAGCTGGGTCTATATCTTATCAATAAAACACTCTGCTTGGTTAAAAGGTGAATGGTCTGCAAGGGCCAGGAGGACTGCAGAGGGTCTAAGAGTGAAGGAGACAAGAGATGTCTTGTGTGAAGTCCCTGTGCATGTCTAACCGAATATGGGGATCAGCTAAGTGCCCTTGGCGAGCTTTAAATACTCAACTCACTACCCAATCACAGCAGCAGAAAAGAGTAAGCCTGAGCCTCCCCCACGAACTAAACTTTACACAAACTCCTAAGCGCAAAGAGACCGATCAACGATGTTATGTTATGTTATATGTGGATTTATAACGCGCTCCGATAGTCAAGACTGTCCTGGCGCGGGGACAAAACTGAATCAGAGTGGTAAAAGGAGTCAGCTATTCATGGATTTGAAAGAGGTGAGTTTTAAGCAGTTTTTTAAAATTGATCAGATTGGGAGAGTGTCTGAGAGCGTCTGGCAGGGCGTTCCACATTTGAGCTCCCTTTACCGTCAGAGATTTTCCACCCAGGCGAACTCTTTTAAATCTGGGGACGACCACCTGCTTTCTAGAGGTAGATCGCAGCTGACGGGTCGGGAGGTAGAGAGTGAATCTTTTGGCTAGATAGGAAGGGCACGGTCCATTGAGGGCTTTATAAACGAGGACCAAAGTTTTAAAGTGCACTCTTTGGGCCACAGGAAGCCAGTGAAGCTCCTTCAACCGTTTGCAAATGCTGAGTCTCCTTGAGATGTTAAAAATGAGTCTCACCGTTGCATTCTGGACTACCTGTAGCTTTCTGATCAGGTAGTCAGGTGCCCCTATATAAAGGGCGTTTGAGTAGTCCAGACGGGAGAGCACCAGAGCTCTGGCTACCGTTTCTTTGGCCATTTGAGGAAGAAGGGAAAGAATTTGCGAAGAGTGGTCAGGGTTCCAAAACACGTCCCCGCCAGTCGCGAGATCTGGTCGCGAAAACATAAGCCTGCTCCAAACCAGATACCCAGGTTCTTGGCTATCCCACTCTCTCCCGTTGGGCATGTTGATTCACTGGGCCAAATAGACTCCTTAAAGTCAGTGGGAAATTGGCTGTAGAGCAGAATTTCTGTTTTATCCTCGTTGCATTTGAGGCAAACTCTAGCTAGCCAGGCAAATACAGAGGATAGGCATTGGCGTACTCCAGAGGTGCACAAGTTCTCCTTTTTCCAGGTGAAGAGATGTCCGATGTCTGGTGGAGCTGCCTAGACAGCTATAGAGGAGATCGACTCTGGGTCACCCCCTTGGCTGTCACCTACCCAGCCAGACCTTGGACACAGTTCTCCTCGGATCTACCCCTACCTCTGATCCCTTACCTCACCCCTCTTCCTCCCATGCCACATTCGTTTAGTATCATGTGCCAATGTAACATTGCTGTTTGATTGTCTTTTTTGAGTATGTATTGCCATGCTCCAGTAACTGTTTGTAACCATGTACCCTCACAAATCCTAATGTAAAGCGCTCTGATACCTCCGGGTCTAGCCAGTGCTATATAAAACTTCTAAAAAAAAAAAAAATGATCTATGTATTTAGTTGGAAGTGTTTTCTAAAAGTGATTTATATATTTATATTTTCACTAAAAAACAACAGGTTTATAGTTTAGTTCAGAATTTGCACACACAAACCCATAGAAATTCAGCAGTTTAGTTGGAGTTATATCAAGAAATTATAACTCGTGCCCTAAGACAACTATACATTGCGTCCCCGCAATGCACAGTTTTCTTGTCAATAATTTTACTGAAAAAGTTGCTGTGATTTTACTAATTATTTCATAAAAGATGTCCTCAGTAATGTACTTTGTGGGGTAGTTAGAAGTGCATGGCGAGGGCGCGAGTTAAAGTTACCTCAGGGTACAAGTTATACTTTCTTGAGACAACTCTAGCTATAACAGCTGAATTTCTATGGTTTTGTGTGTGTAAATTCTGAAACTAACTATAATGTCCCTTTTTTTGAGTGTGAATTTCTAAGGTTTATTAAATTCTATTTCCTAACTATAATGTCCTTGTATCCTTTAAATATTTTCTGTGAATTTCCACATTTTTTTTAACGCAGAGGGGGGTTGGCCACAGTACCTGAAGCCAATCCCCTGCATGCAGCCAATCTCACGACACACACAGGTTTCGACCGTGATCAACGGGGGTTGGCCACAAGGCCTGGCCTGTTGCCAGGCCCTGTGGCCTACCCGCAAAAGGTAGCCAAGCAGGAAGGGGGACACGCAACCCCCCTCCCTTGGTTGATTTTGGCATCAGAGACCCCATCCCTCGGGCCCATCAAATGTTTTTAGGGGAGGGGGTACATGGCCCCTTCCCCGGACTGTTTTTTGTCCCCGGTTACCTCTCTTACAGGGCCCAGCCTTAATCTAAATGGGGAGTGGGCACGCATCCCTCCCTCCACAACTTATTTTGGCCCAGGGACCCCATCTTCTGGTGCTTGGCCTTATTGTAAATGGAGAGGGGGGCCCAGGGCCAAAATACGGGGCTGAATAGGCCAGGGAGGGGCCCCCCTCCATGTTAATTATTACGGCCGTGCCCCCAGCGGGTAGCTGTCTCCAGCACTGAAATAGGTCTGGGAGTGGGGCACCATGCCCCCTCCCAAAATATTCAGAGAAAGCAGGGCCCCGGGGGTGGCGGGTCCCGAGGCCGGAAGCGGCCCGGTGAGGGGTGCCAAGCGTGCCTCCTGCCCCAAATTTATTTTAAAAAATCCCCCCGGGACCTGGCCCACTCAAGGAACAAATTAAAAGCAAGACATGGGGACAGGGCTTGTTTTTTTTTAAAAATGTTTGTCGCTGATTCACAGATCCTTTACAAATTTGAATCAAAGATTAAAAAAAATAATAATTCTTATCCCTTAGAGAAGTCCCTTTTAGACCCCATTACCAGGCCTAAGGAGTCAGGGTATTACTATCCTGCTCCCTTCTGTTTGTTTTGTGTTTTTATTGGGACTCGGGCTGAGTCCTAAGATGGATGCCAATGCTTCCTGGTTGAAGTGTTGGCATCTAATCAGATCTTATCATTTGGGGTCTTTTTACGAATCTTAAAGAAAGTTTCCCAAAAAAGTGTGTCGGTGATTGTTATTGTGTATGGAAAGTTTTGGGGCAATCCGTAAAGTGGGTTCATAAGAAGTGTTTTTGTTAATTTCCACAGGGAATTTTGAACACGACTACAGCCCGAACTGCTGGACAGAATTACACCAAACTTGTCAGAAAGCTTCTTGGTCCAAAAAGAGTGCTTTTATTATTTAATGTAAATCAATTCAGCAGTTTTGGAGATTTTAAATAACTATTATTTTTGTATATTTTGTGGCGCAAAGGCTCCGCAAACCCTCCCTATCTCGTGCTGAGATCTGATTGGCTGCCAACACTTCAACCAAGAAGTGTTGGCAGCCATCTTGCTACTCCGCTTCAGCTGAGGCCATGAAAAAAGGTTACAAATAAAGAGAAGGGGGAAGAGTAGAAATACTCTGACCCCCTAGGCCCCTCGGGGGGCTGCCACGGAGACAGTGCAGGGGGGGAAATCATTTTTTAAAATTTTTGACAGAAGTCGCACTGGATCAGCGACTCCAGCCAAAAAGTGTAAAAAGTAAAAGCATGGGCTCCTGTGCTTCTGCAATGTTTTGCTCCCGGGTGGGCCAAGTGCTGGGGGCATGCAGAATTATAAAAAGGAGGGGGGAGCTTGGTGCCCCCTGCTAGGGCTTATTAAAGACCTGGGGACCAGCACCTCCCTCGGCAAACCTCTATAAATAAATACAGAGGGCCCACTCAGCTGCCCCTGCATCCCCAGAGACTGTCAACTCTCCCGGGGCACTGAAAAATACATATGCAGGTGGGCCCGCTGGATGACACCTGTGCCCCGGGGACTGCCTTCTCCCTGGGGCAAAGCATTTACTACTAATGCTGAGGTTCATATTGCCTCCCCCGCAGCCCTGGGGACTGCCACCTCCCCTGGGCTAATCATAAAATTGATGTGGGGGCCCGCATCACCCCAGCAGCCCCGGGGACTGCCACCTACCCAGAGCAATTCATTCAAACTAAGGGGGCTGTGTGGGCCCCCACAGCTCCGGGGACCACCACCTCCCCAGGGCTAAGTAGTGCAATGGAAGGGGGCCATGCTGACCCCCTCATGGAGCCATGGATGGCCCTGGGGACTGCAAACCCCAAGGGCTGGCTTCTGCTACCTCCAGGGGTGCCCACCCTCAGGAGGTAGCTGTTTGCTTTTGCTTTCCGGGAGCAGACAGCACCCACCAAGCAAAAGCAAACATAACTCGGCTTTCTGCAAGCAGGAGCTGCCAAACAGTTCCTGCTTGCAGAAAGTGGAGTTTTCTTCTGTTTCTCTGCACCCAAATATGCGTGCAGGGAAACAGATGAAAACACTGCTCACAATGCAGGGAGCTGCATTTCCAGCAGCTCCCTGTGTGCAAGAGCAATGTTGGCTCCTGCAGGAGGTGGGGATCCAGCAGGGACCACTGGGGCCTTGAACTTTCCCCTGCAGTCCCATTGCACAATGGGTGACCTAGGGGCACCCAGGAGAGATTGGCATGGGGAGGGGGCCACACAGCCCCTTCTCTATCAAAAATAAAAAAATTAAAAGGTTGGGCCCCCAAGGTTTGGGGTCCCCAGAGCCCAAACTGTGCCCCCCCTCCCTCTCCCATTTGTATATGGCTGAGTCCCGGCAGATGGGGTCGACAAAGCCGAAAATGGCCCAGGAAGGGGGCCGCGTGGCTCCCCTGCCCTATCAAATTATGGCTGGGCCCTGGGGAGTGGGGTCCCCAGGGCCAAAATCGGCCCAGGGAGGAGGGTCATGCAGCTCGCCACCCCTATTCAAATGTGGCCTGGCCAGCAACACACCCAATCATAGATCCACTTACCCACTCACACATCCACTCACAGACCCACTCAGACACTCATACACCCACTCACAGACCACTCAGAGGCTCATGCACCCACTCATAGATCCAGAGACTCATTCACCCACTCACAGACCCACTCAGACACTCTCGCACTAACTCACAGAGCCACTTAGACACACTTGAATCTAATCACAGACCCACTCAGAGACTTACGCACCCATTCAGAGACCCACTCAGAGACTCATGTACCAACTCTCATACCCACTCAGACACTCATGCACTCATTTACAGACCCACTTAGACATTAACACATACACTCACGGACTCACTCAAAGACCTACGTACCAACTCACTGACCCATCCATACACTCACTCAGCACACATGCACCCACTCAGACACTCATGCACTCACTGCCAGACCCAGTCAGACACTCACGTACCCACTCACACACCCAGTGAGACACTTATGCAGACACACCTAGACCCATTCAGACACTCACACACCCATTGAGACACTCTTGCACTCAGTCACACACCCGCTGAGACACTCTTGTACTCACTCACACACACGTTTTGAAAGGTTCCAGGTTGCAGTTAGGAAATAGAATTGAAAAAAACCTTAGAAATTCACTGAAAATCCAAAGGTTATAGTGACGATAAAGTTGGAAATAGAATTAAATAAACCTTAGAAATTCACTGAAAAAAACAAAGGTTACAGGGACGTTATAGTTTTCACTTGTATGAAATTCAGCAGTTATAGTTACCTGAGCTAACTATAACTTGTGCCTTCGCAATGAACTCCTTATGACCTCACATATTGCATCACTCATGACATGGTCAGTGACATCACAGATGCCATCACTGATGACATAATCCACAGAACCACTCACACTCCTAAACAACCTCTCATACACCCACTCCCACACAACCACACACACGCCCATTCACAGACAAGTGCTCACACACCCACTCACGGATTTATAGTCACTCACATGTCCATTTACTCATAGAGTCACTCACAAAGCCAGTAACACACCCATACAGTCATGCATGCACACACTTACTCACCAATACAGCCGCTCACACTTCCAGTCATATAGACACTAACACATCCACTCATACACACACACAGCTGCTCACACACAGAGTCAGTCATTCATACAGCTATTCACACACCTACTCTCACCCATCTAGTAACTCCTACAGCCACTCACTCACTCATACAGTTTCTCACACACCCACTCACTTACTCATACAGATACGAACACATGTGCTCACTCACCTACAGTCACTGACACAAGCACACACTCGCCCATACAGCCACTCTCACATTCACTCACTCATCCATAAGTCACTCACACACAAGCACTTACACATGCACCACTTATGCACCCACTCAACCATACAGCCACTCACATACACCATCATTCACCTATTCAGCCTCTCACATACCCACTCGCTCACCCATACACCACTGACACACCCACTCACTCACCCACACAGCCACACACACAGTCAATCACTCACCCTTACAGCCCCTCACACAACCACTCAGTCACCCATACAACCACTCACTACTGATCGAACCACTCAGACACCTACTCACACATGGATACACACAGTTTCACAACCACTCACATAATATTGGAAATAAATAGTATCATTCTTTAGTGGTACACAAACTATACTGATTTATTTTTTGTAGTATCTTAGCATATATCTTTAACACAGAAACTTTCAGAAAACACTCACAAATCACTGGATGATGTCATTGGTGATGTAATTTGATATGTCATCAGTGATGTCACTGACCATGTCATGAGTGAAGTAATATGTGTGGTCATAAGCAGTGCATTGCTGGGGCATGAGTTATAGTTAGCTCAGGCAACTATAAAAGCTGAATTTCCCTAGCTGTGTATGAGTGAAATCTGAGCCTAACTATAATGTCCCTGTAACCTTTGTTTTTTTAAGAGAATTTCTATGTTTTTTAAATTCTATTTCCTAACTATAACGTCTCTGCAACCTTTGTTTTTTCAGCACATAAGTGTGTGTGTGTGTGTGTGTGTGTGCGTGTGACTGTGTGTGTGTGTATTTGAACCATATGTAATACACTCAATTGTTAAGTAGACCTACAGGAATATCTATATATTTTTAAATTGTAAGTATTATATATATTTGCACAAGGAAATGCACATATCTAAATACAAACGTTTAAACCAAAATCTAAATTCTTCCCAGTTTTAATATAAGACTCCATTGACACATTAAATGAAATCTTAATAAAAGAAGTGAGGACTTTGCACTACAAAACTCAAGCTCAGAGGAAAAAGCAGAATGCATAGCAACTGAAATATCAGCAATTAATAAAAAAACTACGAGATAATGAAACAATGGTGGTGCGCAATGCGGACAAAGGTGGAAATGTGGCCATCTGGCCAAAAACCCAATATTTAGAGGAATCCTTAAAACAACTAGGTGATCGCGCTTATTACAAAATAAGCAATAGAATGACAATCAAGACAGCGCACTTATGTATATCTAATCTTGTTTTATATGTACCTACAGGTACCTATGTGATCTTTCAATTGGTAACCAAGAGATTACAATGGTAAAACACAGCAAGCTCAAATCCAACCGCTGCTCACCAATGTGGGAAGTTGGCCTGGTATATGATGTTCACTAGTTAAAGTGACCACCTTGTACCATGCCAAGCAACCCTTATGGTGTGGTTGTAAGTCAACCTTTTCGGACTAGCTGCCCTAGTGGTAGCGTAGGCTAAGCAGTCTTTGAGGCTAAACTCGTGAAACGTGTTAAGCAGGCTGTTTTACCAAATGTAACCCCCTTTTATACCAATGAAAGGACACCACACAGATATATATTCAAAATATATATGTATTTATTTCTCAAAGTAACCCCTAGACTCTTTATGAGCACAGGAGCACAAATCGTTAAACAAGAATACGTTAGAATACACAGAAGTTGTACTTTATATGGATAGGCCCTGGTGGCCGCTCAAACCATATACTAAAATAGTGGTATAAGTACCACGAACAGAAAAGGGAAAAGGCCTAGGGCCTCTAGAATCGCTGGGCCTACAAGAAGCTAACTTCAGTTAGTGACCAGGAGGTCCACGGGTTGCGTGTGCAGAGCAAATAGTCACACGCGAGCTCCCATAGGTTTTCAATGGGTGCGTAAAAGTTACAAAGTTACTGCAAAAAGGATCTTCCGGATGGACTATGAACTCAAGATTGGAAACACAGACACTAGAGATGATACTCTACACTTGGGCACCTGAGTGCCAGCTTTACCTCACCCACAGGAAGCGGGTGCATAGGTCTCGAAGTGCGTCGGGTTTCTTCTATATGTTCAATGGAGCCTGAAGACAAAGGTGCTGCAGGCGGTCGGCCCGGAAGAGATGCGGTGGATCCAAGGGTGGATCGGAGTTGTAGAAGACCTGTAAGCAGAGGGGACAGTGTTCACAGTCACTAGCCAGTGACCAGCGTGGCACCAGGTGGGTACCAGGCGATGTCGGGTGCAAACAGGAAGGAAGATGTAGCTTGTCTCTGCAGCCACGTGGTCCCTGAAGGTCGACGACGTCCAAGAGTCGGTTCACGAGCTGTCCCACGCAGGCTCTCGCTGTCGGCGACTTGATCGAAGCAAACAAGCCTTGGCAAAAGCAATTGTTGTGGAAAACAAAATAAGCTGATGGTTCTGACCAGCAAGGTCAGAGGGATTGCTCCTTTGGAGGGGAGCAAGGGCCAGTCTGGAGCAACCAGACCAGCGGTGTAGTTCTTGAAGTTCGTCGCCAAGATGGCCACTAGCCAGCGGGCCAGCAACCGGTTAGGCGCGTCTAGTGGCAAAATGCAGAAGGGCCCCACGCAGATCGTGGAGGGCTCACCTTTGGTGCAGATGCTGCTCGGGTGTTGGGCTTCTCAGATCCCAATGCACAACTTGGAGGGAGCCTCGGTTGTTGCGCTTGCAGCTTGTTGTGGTCTTTTCAAGATGGCTGGCTCCACGTGTCTCGGTGCCTCCACGGGTTCCTGCTTTTCAGGGACTGTGGATCGGGCGGTGAGAGGTCTGGAGGTCCAGGTCTTGTCAGTCTCTGGGCTCGGGCTCCGGCAGGAGGCGGCGGCAAAGCAGACGTTGATTCGCTGGATGGTGCTTGCGTTAGCAAGGTGGTCACTCCCTGACCACAGGGGAGATTGGCTTCAGTCCTCTGTGCGGCAGAGCGTCGAAGTTCCCGTCTTCTTCTTGTAGTTAAGTTGATTCCAGGATGTCTGAAGTCTTAGGACACAGCTCCTACCTTTAAGCGGATTCTAGGGGCCGGACTACCTGCTAGGTCCCTCCCTAAGGGTGGGACCAGGAAGGGGGGTGGTTACACCCCCAATCCTTTGTCCAGCTCGCCCCAGGCCCGGGACTGGTGTGCCCCAGGACCGGATTGAACTGGCATATGCACCGAGGCTCCTTGTGAGCCTCAGGCATGTCTGGTTTCTTTCAAGCCCTACCTGACCAATACACAAAATCCTGTCTGGGGTGGTGCACGCACCTCCCCTGGCAGGAAACCCTTTGTCCACACCTCCCAAGCTGGAAGGACTCCCAGCAGCAGGAGGGCAGACTTGTGTCTGTGGTGGCAGCATCCATTTTGTGGAGCTGAGGCTATGTCTGATTTTACCCGGGTTTCAGGTACTGTACATGTCGTGTCCCTCAAGAAGGGTGGAATGCTAACCCCGTCGCCAGAATTGGCGAGGGGTTAGTATTCCAATTCGTATGACACCTTACTCGACATGTTTTGATAAAGCCAAACCAAAGATAGCATTTAACCGCGAGGTTCATAATGCACTTAAGAGTATATGGTATGACGATATCTGGAAACAGTAGAAGGAAGTTGTTCCGACCACTGCAGACAGGCTCAGCTCATGCCAGAGCACCATCTCACATGGAACCAAGCACTCTGCCTTCAGGATTGTTAAGGCCTGCCATAGGAGTGACTTATAGGTTAACATGTGTCCCATTTAAGGTTAGGTATAGGTATACTACACCTAAGTAAGAGGTGGTTACACCAACTTACCCCAGCTGAGTGATCAGCCAGTTGTGTCAAATTTGTTAGGCCAAGCCTGGGGTGGCATAATACATGCTTCAGCCCCTGGCAGGCCTTAGATACACCAATGCCCTGGGTACCTAGTGTACACTGGTACAGGGGCTCACAGGGTGATCCACTTCCAATTGGTTATGCACCTAGGGTACATGGAGTCCATTTTAAAGAGAGAGCAGATGGGCTGAGGTCCTGAATGGCAGGATCTCAGGCCAACTAAGTCGAAAAACCAGCTAGACACTAGGCAAAAATTTGGGGGTAACCATAGTCAGATATCCACCTTCCTACACAACCCCCCCCCAAACGAAGGGAGATAAGGCTGACCTTGACCAGGTAAGCCTATATTGCCCAAGTGGCCATATAAGGAGAAACCAGCACTGGCATGGTTACCCCCTGTCTCATGGTCCACTAAGCAATCCCTCACCCTAAGGGTATCAGAGGGTCTCCACCATAGGGAATCTCTACCTTTGGTGTGTCTTTGCAAAGTAAAAGGCTGGTGTGGAGATGGAGTACTGAAGTGAGTGTCCTCAAAGTGAGGTTTCAGCTTCCTCCAATCATCCTCCACCATGGATGCCTTTCTTTCTTTAGCTGAGTTGCACTGTGCTCTCAGGGTCAGCCTCTGGCTACCTAAAGCTGGAGGCTGGGTCCCTTTTGTGGGCTTACTGGAGGGACAGGTCAGGTTTGGGGCCCTAAGGTCCCATGTTTGCCTGTGCCCAACAGAATCCCTCTGGGGGAGGTCCCTAACTACCTGTAAAGGAGATCCCCCAGGAATGTTTTTACCCATCACCTGGCTAGGGCTACTAGCCAGGCAATCCTCATTCTTTTGATGGGGGGGTTCTTGTGGACAGAGGCCCTCTTGGGGTCCACTGGCCTCTGCAGCCCTGGGCTGACTGAGGCAGGGTAGAGAGAGGCAGGCTACCTGCACCAGACTGGGTCCCACCTTGGAAGGGGCCACTGACATCAGAGGCTCTGCCAGGCCAGGCCTGGCTACCTCTGGGGCAGTTCCTTCACAAGGGGTGAGGTCAGATCCCTGAGGAGGCTGACCTTTTCCTAATGTCTGGGGAGAGGGAGACTTTTCTTCCTCCCCACTACTCTCTGTTTGTGTGGAGTGATCCATAGTTTCAGGCTTCACTACACCTATGTCAGTCTGAGTATAGGCTGAGACCATTACAGCCTTGCCAACCTTTTCAGGGGGGCACTCAGTTTGCGTTTGAGCTGTGACTGTTACAGCTCTGCCAGTCTCTACAGGGAAGTCTGTCTGTGCCTGGGCTGTGGCTATCACTGCCCTTCCAACCTTTCCAGGGAGGAAATCTATTTGGACAGGGGTTGTGAATGGCACAACCCCACTACCCTTTTGTGAAAGGCCTACCATTTTAGAATGGGTGTCTTGTTCAACTCCAGCCCAAGCTGAGAGTTCTAAGTCATTCCCCAGGAAGCAGTCTACAGGCAAGGTTGGGGACACTGCCACCCTTTTAGGGCCAGTGACACCTCCCCAGCTGAGACATACCTCTGCCATGGGATGACTGTTTTGTTTGCCATCAATGTTTGTTACCTGGTAGGAGAAACCAGGCAAAAGCTGCTCAGAGGGAACTAGCCAGTGGGCCACCATCGTGATGCTAGCTCCAGTGTCTCTGTAGGCCTCAGCTTTTGTACCATTGATGTAGAGCTCCTGTCTGTACCTACCCAAAGTGTTGGGACAGGCAGTGAAGTTGGCAAACCCCAGGCCACCATCACAGACAAGAGTAGTAGCTGTAGAGGAATTGGCTAAGCTAGGGTCCCCCTGTGTTCCCCAAGTAAAACCACCCAAATTTCTGGGGGCACTCCCACCACCTGGGGGATTACTGCTGACAGTAATAGGTGGTGTGACAGGAGTAATTGGAGGAACAGTTTTGTTTTTAGCCTTTGGGCAACTGCTGTCAGTTTTCCGATGCCCAGGAATTTTACATTCATGGCAGTAAGGCTTTTTAGCTGTGGTAGAGGAGGGAGTTTGGGACCCACCACCCTGTGTGGAGTTTTGGGGCCCTGAGGAAGATTTCTCTTTTGCTTTATCCCCACCCTTCTCTTGAGGCTTGGTGGTATCTTTCTTTTGGTCACCACCCTGGTTTTTAGGCCTGATCCTGGTCCTGACCCATTTATCTGCCCTCTTTCCCAATTCTTGGGGAGAGGTCAAATCTGAGTCTACCAGGTGTTGATGGAGAAGCTGGTTTTGACAATTACTTAAAATCTGCTCTCTCATCATCAAATTGTACAATCCTGTATAATCAGATACCTTACTTCCCAGCAACCAACCCTCCAAAGCCTTAGTGGCACATTCAATGTATTCAGACCAGTCCTGAGTCTGTGTCTTCTGGGTGTCTCTGAAGATTAACCTGTACTGTTCAGTGGTTAAGCCTAACCCATCAACTAGGACACTCTTCAGGACTCTGTAATTTCTGACATCCTCTTCCCTAACAGTGAGGAGTCTATCTCTGCCTCTCCCCTCAAAGGAGAGCCATAAGATTGCTGCCCACTGGTCTTCAGGAACCTGCTGCACTTTGCAGGCTCTCTCAAGAGCAGTCATCCACTTGTGGATATCATCCCCACTTTTGTAGGGGGGCACAACCTTGGACAGGTTCCTATTGTCAAAGACCCTATCTTTGTCCCTAGGGACAGTGCTGCCACCAGTGGGCATAGACCCACTCTCTCTAGGTTGCCTAGCCTTACTCAGTTTCTCTTCCATCAGAGCTACTTCTAGCTCCTGTCTCCTGATTCTCAGCTGAGCTTCCTTCATTCTGGCCTCATGTTCCCTCCTCTGAGGGGTGGTCATCCTTTTTCTGGAGTGACCTTGAGAGCCTCTAGAGGCATGAGAAGCATTAGACTCACCTGAGTGATTCCTTTGCCTCCCAAGCCCTGTGTTAAGTCCACTGGGGAGATCCAATGTGATAATCCCATTGTCAGTCCCCAATAGCCTTAGGTTAGCTGGGCCACGTATAACACTTGGCACTGGGCTAGTTCTCCCTTCATCCTCACTACCTTCTGTATCAGTACCCTTCTCACTTTCATCCTCTGTAGTATGAACCTCATCTAAGGGGTGACTATTGGAAAGGGGTACTTCAGTAGCATCTTCAGAAGGGGGGCCTCCTGTTCCTGTCCCTAAGGGGCCTAACTGGGAGGCTTTCCTGAGAGCTTTCTGATCTTCATCAGCCTGTAAAAGCTCTCTGAGTTCAGCAGAAGTAGGGTTCTTGGGCTGTTTAAGGCCCCTGATATTTGCCAACTGCCTGAGATCATTTTGGTTTAGGGTAGCAAAGATGGATGGTGCCCTCTGGGGGTCACTCTCAACAGAGATGGGTACATTGGACCCCTCTGCCCCAGCCATTGCTCTTAAGTGTGGGTGGATGTGTTGCAATCTACCTACACTTGGGTTTGCCTACTAAACCTATCTAGTAGTTGTAGTCAGGGTGTGCTACTCCCTTTGCTCTACAACAACTAAGTTCAGTAGAACTTAAGTATATCTAATCTTGTTTTATATGTACCTACAGGTACCTATGTGATCTTTCAATTGGTAACCAAGAGATTACAATGGTAAAACACAGCAAGCTCAAATCCAACCGCTGCTCACCAATGTGAGAAGTTGGCCTGGTATATGATGTTCACTAGTTAAAGTGACCACCTTGTACCATGCCAAGCAACCCTTATGGTGTGGTTGTAAGTCAACCTTTTCGGACTAGCTGCCCTAGTGGTAGCGTAGGCTAAGCAGTCTTTGAGGCTAAACTCGTGAAACGTGTTAAGCAGGCTGTTTTACCAAATGTAACCCCCTTTTATACCAATGAAAGGACACCACACAGATATATATTCAAAATATATATGTATTTATTTCTCAAAGTAACCCCTAGACTCTTTATGAGCACAGGAGCACAAATCGTTAAACAAGAATACGTTAGAATACACAGAAGTTGCACTTTATATGGATAGGCCCTGGTGGCCGCTCAAACCATATACTAAAATAGTGGTATAAGTACCACGAACAGAAAAGGGAAAAGGCCTAGGGCCTCTAGAATCGCTGGGCCTACAAGGAGCTAACTTCAGTTAGTGACCAGGAGGTCCACGGGTTGCGTGTGCAGAGCAAATAGTCACACGCGAGCTCCCATAGGTTTTCAATGGGTGCGTAAAAGTTACAAAGTTACTGCAAAAAGGATCTTCCGGATGGACTATGAACTCAAGATTGGAAACACAGACACTAGAGATGATACTATACACTTGGGCACCGGAGTGCCAGCTTTACCTCACCCACAGGAAGCGGGTGCATAGGTCTCGAAGTGCGTCGGGTTTCTTCTATATGTTCAAAGGAGCCTGAAGACAAAGGTGCTGCAGGCGGTCGGCCCGGAAGAGATGCGGTGGATCCAAGGGTGGATCGGAGTTGTAGAAGACCTGTAAGCAGAGGGGACAGTGTTCACAGTCACTAGCCAGTGACCAGCGTGGCACCAGGTGGGTACCAGGCGATGTCGGGTGCAAACAGGAAGGAAGGTGTAGCTTGTTTCTGCAGCCACGTGGTCCCTGAAGGTCGACGATGTCCAGGAGTCGGTTCACGAGCTGTCCCATGCAGGCTCTCGCTGTCGGCGGTGTCGGCGACTTGATCGAAGCAAACAAGCCTTGGCAAAAGCAATTGTTGTGGAAAACAAAATAAGCTGATGGTTCTGACCAGCAAGGTCAGAGGGATTGCTCCTTTGGAGGGGAGCAAGGGCCAGTCTGGAGCAACCAGACCAGCGGTGTAGTTCTTGAAGTTCGTCGCCAAGATGGCCACTAGCCAGCGGGCCAGCAACTGGTTAGGCGTGTCGAGTGGCAAAATGCAGAAGGGCCCCATGCAGATCGTGGAGATGCTGGAGGGCTCACCTTTGGTGCAGATGCTGCTCGGGTGTTGGGCTTCTCAGATCCCAAAGCACAACTTGGAGGGAGCCTCGGTTGTTGCGCTTGCAGCTTATCGTGGTCTTTTCAAAATGGCTGGCTCCACGTGTCTCGGTGCCTCCACGGGTTCCTGCTTTTCAGGGACTGTGGATCGGGCGGTGAGAGGTCTGGAGGTCCAGGTCTTGTCAGTCTCTGGGCTCGGGCTCCGGCGGGAGGCGGCGGCAAAGCAGATGTTGATTCGCTGGATGGTGCTTGCGTTAGCAAGGTGGTCACTCCCTGACCACAGGGGAGATTGGCTTCAGTCCTCTGTGCGGCAGAGCGTCGAAGTTCCCGTCTTCTTCTTGTAGTTAAGTTGATTCCAGGATGTCTGAAGTCTTAGGACACAGCTCCTACCTTTAAGCGGATTCTAGGGGCCGGACTACCTGCTAGGTCCCTCCCTAAGGGTGGGACCAGGAAGGGGGGTGGTTATGCTGGAGCAGGGGTTTCTGTTGAAAATTTATCGGGTTTTAAGCTCCAGTTTTGTCTATAAGTCGAGACTAAAATTATTAATCTATAATCGATAATTATTGGTTTTGTGCGAAAACTTTGAATAACCAACATAACTAACAGGAGAAACTACACGTGGGAATGCATATATGTTGCTTAATAATAATGTGCAGGTTTAATTAAATTAATGTTGCTAAGTGCTGTTTGTTTAAAAGCACAAAACGCTTTTGAAATAACGTGTACTAATGCTTTATTGTGTTGCAAAAGGCTAGATAATTACATACACATAAGGGTATTAGTGGGGTTAACACTGTTTTATCATTATGCTGTGGTAACGTTGTTTTTGTCTCTTTTAATTAAGATGGTCCGTTTTGGCCTAGAAAAGATGGCTGCCTTTTACAGCCTGCACTCAAGTGATCGAATTTTGGTGAGAGGGCCTTGCTGAACATGGTCGAGAGTCACCTGACCACAGCCTTTGCCTGGGTTTTGAAAGTTTCCGTGATGACAGCGACTCTAGGCAGGCATCCAAATGTCCTTGGAAGGAAAGAAAGCCGCAATGAACTTTGTGATTACAGCGGTGGCTTCGCTATGGTTCCGAGGAAATGCGTTCACGAAAGTAACTTTTTCAAAACTCGAGTTTCCTTCTTCCGTCTTTTTATTTTTGTGATTTTTCTGAGCGGAGGTTCTTACAAATGTTGCGATGCAACATCCTTTCCTGCTCGTTTCGCTTGGTGATTCAATGAACATTTAGAATTTTTTATGTTGCTTTATTTTGCAATTTTTATTATAAATAATGTTAGACTAGGGAGGGTCTAAGGCCACTTCTTCCCAAACCCGCGTTGGTGAGGATCGATGCTGTGAGGACGGCGACTTGGGAAACTTTACTGAGAGACCTGTCCAGACCCATTTATGACATTTAGCTAGAATAGGTAACTATGAGAATAATGACTTTTGCTAATGTTTGACTTTCATTTGAACTAATTTTAGATAAAATATCATTTATGAATTATAGTGTTGGTGGTTATTTCTTGTCGATTATTGAGTATTCTAATGTGATTATTATTGTTTAGATCATGACTCAGGACAGTAACAAATTGGTCGCATCGGCCTTACTGTAGATACAGGGTGTTTCAGGAGTTTTCTCTCATGTTCAGTGCTGATAGAGTAATCGAGCGTATGCTAGTGAAATGGGCCCAAGCGTATGATGAGTGTATGTGCGTGTATCTGTGAAATTACTCTATCCGTGGAAGCAGGGAGAATTTGTATGCCCTGATCGCAGCAATTTCCTGGTAGCAGAGGATGGTTTTGATTATTGTCTTGATCTGATTAGATTGCTTGTATATTGGCTTTTTGATTCATTGATTTATTGATTGATGTTGGTATATGTACTAATACTATATGTTGAAGTCGTCGTGTTGAGTTCTATGTAGTGCTTCTGGAACTAGGGAGCTGATGGCAGTTCCGTAGTAGGGCAGTGGGAAGTATATGCTGCTCTCGGGAAAGACGGGATTGTTGGTCCTGTACGTATGCAGGAGAAACGTGTGACAATTGAAGTTGCGCGTCACATTGTCTGGGTTCGGAATCAGTGACATCGTCGTGTGTTACTATTAGGGACATATTTTTCGGTATAAAAGGAGTGCGTATGGTAGCGAAGGTTATCTGTGAAACTCTGGTCTTAAGTCCCAGGGAACCGTAAGGTTTGCCGTTAAAGCTTACCGCTGGAGAAGTAATAGGTATTCTCTGAGCTTGTTTGAAGGACTAGGCAGAGGTAAACACTGCTTGGTTAACGTATGTTATAATTCTGTAGTAGGGCAGACTGTTTGCTGTTCTCGGAAAAAGCAGGATTCTGTGTGTATGTACTACATTTTTCTTGTATGAAAGTGCGTGAAAGTATGAGCATTTAATTGATTGTAAGACTCTTTGGAGCAGTCCTAGAGGAAACAGTTAATGAATGCATGTTAGAAGGGCAGAGTAGAGGGATGTGCTACTGTGTCAACGAGAGTATTAATTCCGTAATGGAGCAGAAGTGAGTGCTGTTTCAGGGAAAGACGGGATTCTTGTGAAAAAGATTTCTTTACTATTCTGTGGTTAGCGAAGCAGACAATGGAGATGTTTATATGTTGTAACTAATAGATTTTGTAAAAATTTTAAACGAAGTCTACTGAGGAGATTTTGTAAAGGAGGGGTAGATGAGTGACAGGAGACAGAGCAGAAACTGCAGTCAGCGACTGGTGACGTCAAAGAGACCGCGCTCTGATTGGGTAGTGAATAAGAACAGTGTTCGCGCTGGGATTGGTGCGTTGGTGTGAGCCGCGCAGAGATTGGAAGGAGTACAGGGTGACGTAGACGCTCCAGGATTGGTGCGTTGGTGTGAGTCACGCTGTTATTGGACGAAAAGATTGTACCGTACAGTTGCGTTACGGAAGGGATTAGAAGATTTTGGTAAACGTTAAAATGTATTACCAAGAAGAGAAAAAGAAGAAATCATTGTTCGGTAAATTAAAAAGATGGTTCGACAAGGATAAAGACATTAAAACAAGAGAAGGTGAATTGTTACCTCCAGCGAAAACGCCTGCATCCTTCATGGTTGCAAAATATGGGTATCATACCTGTGTATGGTTAGACAATTGGGTTAGGTACACTAGAGAGGATGGTGTTTTGGCTTTCCCGGAACATGGTTCATTTAATATGGCCGTGTTGAGAAATTTACGGGAAAAGATGTTGTGTCTTGACCCAAGACCAAGGCCGACACAGTTTGAGGCGTTGGTGGAATGGGAAGATGAAGTACATGAGCGAGAAAAACAGAGGTCTGGAGGCAACTATAGGTATATGTTTGGGAGGAAATATGATCGTGAAACTCATCATGATCGAATGAGGAGATGGCGAGATGCTAGCATGACAGAAGGATTATATCCCATGAGGGCGATTGAAGAGAAGGAAGAAAGAAAGGAAACAAGAGGGGTACCTGAAGCAGAAGTGAAAAGGTATAGAGTTAATGATTATGAGGATGAGGTCTTGGACGACATGATTTACAAGAGACCACCTCCATATAGACCAGAACCAGAAGAGAGCACACCAGTTGCTACTCCAATAAGAGATACTTTGCGTATCATTGAGACAGAAGTTGTGACACCTGATTTAAAAAGTGGTAGCTCTTTCAGAGAAAGAGAGAGAGAGAGTCGATGTGGAGACGAGAATACGAGAGAATTAGCCAGAACTACATCTGAGCTGACTGAAAAGATTAGAGAGCTGACGAAGAATTTGGAAGCTGTTACGGTGCCTGTAACCATAGGTCCGGTTATGCCTATTTTTGATAAGCAGAGGACGGGTGAGAATGGTTTGATGGTTCCATATGTTGGGAATAAATTAACGAATTTGGCTGGTCCTTCAGGAGCGTCAGGAATAAGGACAGAAAATAATGATTTGAGACAATCAAGACGTGACACATGTAGTGGAGGATTAGAGGTGCAGTCTAATTCGAGATTGAATACTAGTGATACTAGTAGTTCAGGGATGCCGATTTTGGAACCACAAAGGATGCCAGAGAAAGTGGGTGCAGTGAAAAAGTCTACAGAAATAACAGCTGAAGATTTGAATGATTGGTTGAAAGCCCTTCAAAAGAAGGATAAAGATTCACAGGCAATTGATGTAGCCAGGTTACGCATTGAATTGGAGGAGCTTGTTGCAGGGACAATTTCTACAGACATACTCAAAAACCATCATGATGGAGAATTGTTATTCATGTGCAAAAGCATCACTTGGAGGGTTAAGAATACACATGAAAGGTTAAGAACAATAGCGAGTGAACAGGGAGTTGACATGGATAAGGTGAAAGTTTTGCAGAAACCTTACAGGGTGGATTTCACTGATAAAGATATTGAAAACCTAAATAGTGCTGGCAGAACAGGACAGATTAAAGAGATGATTGCCTTATTGCGAAAATGGGGTGATGTTGAGAAGTGGAAGGATAGGTGGTACAAGAAAAGAGAAGAATCAGGGAATAAGACTTATTCAGCATTTCCTGTGAGAGAAAAAGAGAAAACAGTGGATGCTTACCCTATGAGAGAAATACCTGGAGGAGGATATGTACATGTTCCATGGACCAGACAGGATATTTTATCATTTACGAATGATTTCCCTCGACTGAGAGAAAAGCCCGTCGAGGGGTATAGGCAGGTAGACAGATTTGTGAAATTGTCGAAGGTGCTGTGGATTGATCTGAATAGTCTGTTTGATATAATTGTTCCAGCAGACTTGTGGGCTGAGTGTAAAATAGTTGTAAGTTGGCCTACTGAGGAATATCCAAGAGATCAGAAAACAGGAGCACCAGATCCAGAAGTAATGAAAAAATATGATCAGGTAATTGTATTCCTGAAAAATAAAGTACCTCCAAAAGAGACAGACTGGGTTAAGATAGATCGAACACATCAGGAAGCAAAAGAATCAGTTCATGCTTTTTATGAGAGGCTGATACTGGCTTTCAAACAATTCAGTGGGGATGAACACCTGGGTGATAAGGATTTGAGTCATTTTGTATACAGATTTGTATATGGCCTGAGACCTGAGATTAGTGAGAGAATTCGTGAGCATACAGTGGACTGGCAGAGTAAGAAAATAGATGAGATCCTGAGACATGCAAAATACTTCAGTGATGAAATTGAAGCAAAACAAAGAAAGCTGAAAGAAAAGGCAATGTGGGCACAGGTGAAAGTTGCGGAGAGACAAGAAGCACAGTTGGTGGAACCGGCAAATAATCCAGGGAATAGGCCCAGATATGTAGGGAAAGGAAAGGGAAATTTAGAAGAGGCAAAGAAAAAGTTCCCTTGCCACAACTGTGGTCAGCTGGGACATTGGAGATCCGAGTGTACCAATCCACCATTAGTGAATAATGAAAGTAAACCCTTAAATCAACAGGTGCAGACTGAGGGGTGTAATCAACAGCAGCAACAGCAGAAGGTTATTAAACAGCAGAGTCAAGAGCCAAGACCGCCCTTGCCGCAGAATAGAGGGTCCCAAAAGTACAATCGGGATTCGGGATTCTACAATGATGAGCAGGTAAACAAACCAAGGCGTTCTAACCCGATACAACAGTATTTGTTAAAGAATGAAGAGAGTGAGTCCGAAGGTGATTATTGACGGTGCCGAAGAGAGGAGGAAGAGTGCATACTTGGTGCAACTCTAGAAATAGACCAGGCAGGACCATTTGTAGATGGGAAAATAAATGAAGAAGGTGTTACTTTTTTAGTAGACACAGGAGCGACGAGATCAACTGTCAGGTCAGCAGATATTAGAAATCTTCCTCTCTCGGATGAAGCAATCCAAGTAGTTGGTGTAGCAAATACACAAATCAAGACACGTCTTACTGAACCAATCAGGGTAAGAATAGGGAAATTTTCAGACATGCACAGGTTTGTGGTCTGTGACACTAGTCCAGTGAACTTGTTAGGTAGGGACCTGTTGTGCAAGATGAATTGTACAATTTTCTGTACACCGGATGGAATAGCTTTTGAAACACCAGATGAGGATGTTTTGTACCGAATGACTCTAGATAATAGAGAGAGTGAGATGGTTGGTACATATGCTGTGTTTAATCCAGAGTGACTTGCCTCAAGAGCTGAGAGACACAGTGAAAACGACAGTTTGGGATTTTACTGGAGAAGATGTGGGATTGATGAATAATGTAGATCCTGTGAAATTTACAGTGAAAGAGGGAATTACTTATCCTAATATCCCTCAGTACAAAATGACACCAGAAATAATTGAAGGAATAACTCCTATTATTGAGAAAATGATTCAGCAAGGAGTTTTGAGAGAACTACTGAGTAGCCCGTGTAACTCACCGATCATGGGGCTAAAGAAGCCGAATGGGAAGTTCAGGATTGTACAAGATTTGAGAAAGATTAACAAAATTGTGGTGGCATGTTGTCCTATTGTGCCAAATCCGTCAGTGATTTTGTATCAGATTCCACATGATGCTGAGTGGTACACAGTGATTGATTTGTGTCATGCTTTCTTTTCAATTCCATTGCATCATGACAGCCAGACGATTTTTGCATTCCGGTTTGGCCAGCGTATTTTAGCATGGTGTCGTATCCCACAGGGGTATACAGAGAGTCCTTCGATATTCAATCAGCTGTTGAAAAAGTCCTTGGAGAGTTTGATCATGCCTGAGAGCTCAGTGCTAGTGCAGTATATTGATGACTTGCTTGTGGCATCAAAGACACGTGAAGCTTGTGAAGTAGATACCATAGCTTTACTGAATCATCTGGCAGATGGAGGGTTAAAGGTATCTCCAGCCAAACTGCAATTTTGCAAGAAAGAGGTGCATTATCTTGGACACAATATTGAAAAGGGTCTGAGAAAGGTGACTGATGACAGGATCAAAATTATCAGGGGAATGAGGGCCCCAAGGACCCAGAGAGAAGTGAGAATGTTTCTGGGGATGGTGGGTTATTGTCGTCAGTGGATTAGTAATTTCTCCCTGATAGCAAAGCCACTGATTAAGCTGACAAAAAGTGAGGTGAAAGACCCATTGGAACTAGATGGAGAACAGATGGCAGCATTTGAGGAGTTGAAGAGCAGAATGTGTGAAGCCCCTGCTTTGGGAATGCCAGACTATGAAAAAGAGTTTGAGTTGTACTGTAGTGAGAGAAATGGATGTGCACTTTCAGTGTTAATCCAGAAGCATGGACAACTGAGAAGGCCTATTGCGTACTTCTCATCGACACTTGACCCTGTAGCTGTGGGTTTGCCAGGTTGTCTGAAATCAGTAGCTGCTACATGCAGAAGCTTGGAACAGAGTGAGGGTATAATAATGGGATATCCTGTAAGGGTATTCGTACCTCACAATGTGGCAATTCTCTTGACGAGAAGCAGAACTCAATATATGTCACATAGTCGGCTGACTAAATATGAGAAAGTCATTCTGGGAGCATCAAATGTGACTCTTGAGAGATGTGTGAATGTGAATCCAGCAACATTGTTGCCAGATACTGAAAACGTGGGTGTAAAGAACGAAGATGATCATAATTGTTTGGATGTGCTTGATTTCTGTACAAAGCCGAGACCAGACATAAGAGATCTTCCATTGCCTGAAAGTGACCATGTGCTGTTTGTGGATGGATCTTGTCTGAGGAATGATGATGGTGTACTGTGTGCAGCATATGCAGTGTGCAAAGTTTCAGAGGTTATGGAAGCATCACCATTGAAAGGAGTGAAGTCTGCTCAAGTTGCTGAATTGGTGGCATTAACGAAAGCTTGCAAGATTGGAAAGAATCTGAGAGTGACTGTAATGACTGATAGTCAGTACGGATTTGGAGTCGTGCATGATTTTGGGCTTGGCCAGCTTTGGCTACAGAGAGGTTTCTTGACGTCGAGTGGGACTCCAATAAAGAATGCTGAAGTGATTGGGAAATTACTTGAGGCGATACAGCTGCCTAAAGAATTAGCAGTTGTGAAATGTGCTGCGCATGGACAAGGAGATGATTTTGTGACACTTGGAAATCGTTTTGCAAACGATATAGCACAATATTGTGCTAAAAATAATCACTCGATTAATAGGGAACGAGAAAGGGAAATGTCTTTTTGTTCTGTGATGTTTACTAATGTCCTAGAAACGTGGGATGAAGTGAAACAGTTGCAGGATGAGGCAGGAAAGGAAGAAAAGAAAGATTGGATCAAGGCAGGTTGTGCCCCAAGAGAAACAGATCATGTCTGGATCTATAGAGATGGTAGACCAGTCATGCCCAACTCTATGCTGTCGATGATGGCAAGGATGTATCATGGCCAGGGACATTTGGAAAGGGATGCGATGATCAGGTCTTTTAAGCAGACTTGGTATAATGCAAAGTTCAGGATGATTGCAGAAAGCACCTGCCAAAGATGTTTGATTTGCCAGCAATTTAACACTGGGAAAAAGACAGTGGTGAGTCTGGGAACGATAGGCAGAGAAGGTGGTCCTTTTACGAGAATGCAGATTGATTTCATTGAAATGCCCCAAGTGAACAGATTGAGGTATGTTCTAGTGGTAGTCTGTTTGTTCTCGAGATGGGTGGAGGCCTATCCGACTAGGAGAAAAGATGGAATAACAGTTGCAAAGTTACTGTTAAGAGAGTTGATTCCTAGGTACGGGTTTCCAGTAACGATTGAGTCTGATAGAGGTGGACACTTCTATAATGAGCTCATGAGTTTAATTTGTGAAGCATTGAGCATACAGCAGAAGTTACATTGTGCATACAGACCAGAGGCTTCTGGCGTGGTGGAGCAGATGAATGGCACAATCAAAAACCGGATTGGTAAGATGTGTTTAGCCACTGGAATGAAATGGCCTGATGTCTTGCCTCTAGTGCTAATGACTATCAGATCTACTCCAGATAGAACTACTGGTTTGGGTCCACATGAGATTTTGATGGGACGCGCAATGCGACATGCATTTGTGCCTGTCAATAAGTTGATGACAATAACTGATGACATGATTTTGGATTACTGTAAAGGCCTGGCTGACGCAGTTCATTCTGTGTTTCACCAGGTTGGAGAAGACGCTACAACACTTGAGAAGAAGCAAGCTCATGATCTGAGTCCAGGGGACTGGGTGAGGATTAAAGTGCTCAGAAGAAGAAATTGCTTGGTTCCAAGGTGGGGAAGACCAAGACAAGTCATTCTGACTACGACAACTGCAGTAAAGTGTGCCGGTGTGAAAAACTGGGTGCATGCAAGTCATACTCTGAGAGTTCCAAATCCAAAGGATGGGACTGGTAAAGAGTATTTTGAAGAGTCAGATTCCAGCGATGATGAAGAAACTGAGTCAGTGAGAAGGAATCGGAATTCTGGAAGAGAGTCAGAGGAGGCTTCAAGAGAACCATTGGAAGTCTCAGAAGAGAGATCAGATTCTGTAAGAGTGTCAGAAGTTCTAGCGAGCAGTAGAGAAAACAGAAGAGAAAAAAACAACTCCACAGTGACTACTCCTGAATCAGATGAAGAAGTTGAGAATCCACTTGAGATTACACCTGAAGAAGCAGGGTCAGAAGAAGTTAGAGAGGTGTGGTAAATAATTTAATTACCGGGACTTAATTTGATGCGGAAAATCTATAATAATAGCTCAGTAAAATAAGAGGCAGAATCCGTGGTATTAGAGGTTCGGAACGGGCTTTATTCCAAAATCAATTCGAATTGAGGACTCCATATTCCATCACCACGAAGGTTCAGGAAGTGAAGGACCCCCTTTATTGACAAGTAATCATTTATATACAATAGGCATTACAGTGAAACAGATGCCGGAGGCGTAACAGTTGATAACAAAAGATAAGAACATACATGCGTAACTAAAGTGGGTGTAACTAAAGAACATCATCAGGTATGATGTCATAAATGGGTGGTTCCATGAAAGAATTTCGCAATGTCAGCAGAAATACTTGGCAGAGATGCGCGCGCAGCAGCATGACGTGTGATTGACGTGTAACTAGGAGATGAAGGGGACTTGACATTTAGCTCTACATGTGGAGACAGAAGTCTGGGGTTATGTCAACCTAATCCCAAATCATATCTAATATCCTATGTTTAAAGAACTGTGTTATCCAGAAAGAAAGGTCTCTTAGGATAGAATCTTATTCTATACTGACTATACTGTCCGTTAGTGCGTGTACAAGCGTCTAAGTGTCTACACTAGATGCGAGGGCAGAAATCTTCCATAGTAATAGGGCTATTAATTACTTGCATGAAGACAGAGAAGCCGGGCCCTTTGCTCGGTAGCTGGGAGAATGTTTACTTAAACTACTAGACAGGAATGTATTGGATAGGGAGCGGAGCAAAGCAGATAATCTTGAAGGTGAAAATACAGTTTTTGGCAGGCAACAGGCTGGAGTCAGGCACCGTTAGCCGCGCAGGGAGTAGGACAAAGTTCATGGGTACAGATGCGAGCTCAGACTGGAGCTTTCAGAGGCAGAAGGCAGAAAAGACTTGATGGCAGAATCAGGGCCTACTCGTCTGAACTGTAAAATGGGATAAATGAACCATATAAAGCCGGTGGCCTTTCATACTTAGGAATAGAATATCCGGCCCATTCATGGCGGATCTGAAAGAGGACATGTTGACGGTGGACGCACATGTGTTTGCGTCTTCATAACTGGAACTGGAGGAAACATACATGTACTTATGGTTTAAACATGAAACCGTTGGGGTCCAAGATAGGGGACATAACTGACCATAAAAATCCATATTTCCACATTCCCTCCTTGTCCCCTACTTGTCCTTAAGAGATATCAATCTTCATCAATCCGTTGATCTGTTCATATAGCATCATTTGTTCTTCTTTCTTCTTCCGGAATCTTGAATGAAAACTTGGATGTGGGATACACGAGGTGGCACACAGACCACAAATCGCTGGTCCACATTGTAGGCATAAACAGCAACTGAATAGTATGAGAAAGCCAATACCTAGGAAGGATAGGACCCTCCATCCAAAGGTAGATAATACACTCCAAAACCAACTGGACCAAGTCCAGGTGCCTGGATTCTGGTGTATCTGGCTTACAATCTTATGAAGGCGAGTTATGGCTTTATATACAGATGGCGAATTTTCTAGTATGAAAATGCAACAGCTTGATCCGATGACCCTACAAGCTCCGCCCCTATCGGCCAGGATGACGTCAAGGACCAATCGTAAGGGGAAGAGGCTGTGATACTTTGTTAACGATAGGTTTTCCTGAAAAGCCAAGGGAAATATTCTGTGAGCCTGAGAGGGGTGCCCCTGGAACTTCACTACGTTTTATTGTTGTTCGGCTTGCCCCTGTATCAAGTAAAAATTTTCTATCTTGGCCTAATAGTTCACTGTGTACATAAGGTCCTTCTTGATCTACAGGGACCTCAATAAGGGGTAAGCCAACTTCCCTCTCTAGGCTGTTTCATGAGTATCGTTGATAATCAGGATAGTCATACTGTGCGGTCTGGTACATCTGTCGTGTCGTTGTTTGTGTGGCAGCAATAGGCTGCGATGGTGGAGCCGGCAGAGACTGTTGCGGAGCTGGCATGGACTGTGCATGCTGCGGGGCTCCTTGTTGGTTCTGATCCTGTCTAGGTGGCCGTGGTCTTTCTTTTGTATTACCTATGGCGATATTATGTTTTAAAACTGGACAATCGTGTACATAATGACCTGGCTGTTTACAATAGTTGCATGTCCCTTTTACAGGACCTGTTGAAACACTGGACTGTGTCATACCCTTTTTATGACCGTCAGCTGGAACTGTCTGGGAAACTAGCATTTTCATTTTCGTGTCTTTCATGCGTCTTTGTTCATGTTCTTGTTCCTCTCTAATTCTATTGTGATGGTACTGTAGCATTTGTAACATTTGTGACGGAGTGTTACCTTGCCAGGTACTCTCGAATTTCAATACTCTATTCTTAACTTGGGGCAAAGAATTTTAAACTAACTTTGTCACAAACAGATGTGGATACGATTCGCTACTTGCTTTTATTCCACTATTTATACCAAAACATTTTTCGAATCGGGCGTAGAAATCACTAGTGTCCTCGTCTGGTTTTTGTTTACAGGCTGAGATTGCACCCCAGTCTTCCTTTTTCGTAGTTAATAAACGTGGCAGTACCTGTACTAGTAAACCTGGTAGTGTTTTGGTCTTCTCCCCAAGCCCTGCACCTGGACCTCGAGCTTTTTCTTTGTTTTCTAATGCTGTCCAATCTATCTTTTGGTCTCCCACCTCCCAATCCTTTTCCTTGAGTTTTTCATAAATGCCCGCAGGCATTAATACCTTCAATATTGTCATAATGTCGGGGTAGGTATACTCTCCCATGAGCAACATGTCTTTAATTTCTCGGTGGAAACCCGCTGGGTCTTTGTCATGACTGGGTACCACCTTCTTCATTTCCAAAAGTTCTATTTTAGATATGGGTGTGTATACAAACACACGTTTAAACTGATTGTCCTCACCTTTTATCGGGTGCACTTCGCGTAAGGGATTCTGTCTATCCATATAGTACGTCGTTCTTTCCTTGATGGGCAGTGAAACATGTTCGGGACATACAAAAAGAATGTACTGCTTTCTGCATTCTAGTATTTCTCTAATTAGCTCAGTACCTGAACCTCTCCATTTATTCGTGAGTAATTTAGTCAATATATCAGGTAAGGGACCAGGGTCGGAGTGTTGGCTTTTATATAATATAAGGAGTTGTTGAATCATATAGATACCAGCTAAACGCTGTTCCTCTGGGGCGAGGTTCAAAAACGTGTGTGCTAATGTATCATCACTATATTTTCCGGGACTATCAACCCAGTGAACGGCTGACCTGGCTAATTCTTGTTCGTCCATAGAATCGAGTATATGATAACCCCTTCGTTCTCGGAGTAGGTTGTCAGCGGCTTGGAACGAATGTTCGGGGGACCTTATATTTATTATAGGAGTTTGGAAATTTCTGCTATTATCTGGACGTACCGGACGTATCGGATCAGTGAAGCATCTAGTATTATTGCAAGATTTTCCTCTACCTACATAGGCCATGGTTTCTAACTGTCCTGTGGGCAGTTCTAATTCTTCCTCGTCTTCAGTTTGTTCAGGTTCGTCTACTGCTAATCTTTCTTCGTGTATTCGTTCTATTTCTTTGCGGATCTTTCGGCACATAGCTACTATACATGATCGTTTATCATGTCTCCCCTCTGATATATTCTGACTCCATGTGGTAAGAATTTGCATTTCTTTCGGATTTACCCCTGGTTGGTCTTGATTTCTGATCACACAATTTATGAGGAAACGTAACAGTTCCCCCTGTATTTCTACTTTTTGGTACTCCATGGCTCTGTTAATACTCTCAGAATCTCGCCCTGACTGGACAAAGTGATATATATTTTCTAAGTGTGTAGTCATTCCTGGTAGCTTCCCTAAATATATAGCAGCTAGTCGGATACGTAATGATGCTAGCATCATTTCGTCCCCTTTTCCGGGCACAGGGTCATATCTACAATCTATTAGAAGTTCCTTGAGCGTGTTGGGAGTTACTAGTTTGGGCGTACGTTGGTGGGCTAATTCTTGAAAGGAAAGTTTATTTACTCTGGGTGGCGTGGAAAAAATGTTTGATGTACCTCCGGTAGCCCCACCTGGGGTGCTGGATGTGAAAGGATTCGTCGAACGTGATATAGCAACTATAGGTGTGGATACAGATGTCGAAGCAGATGTGCTTGCCTGAACTTGTGTCGGAGTTTGCTGTTGCGGAGGTACAGACGGAAGAGGGTCTTGGCGTTGAACCCCCTCTGCAGGCGGTCTATGTGGCGCAGCATTAGCATACTCGGGAGCTGCGTCGTCTAAATAAGAGGAAAGAAAAACATCTTCTGCGGTTCTGGGATGCCCTTTGGGATGTACCTTTATCGGAAACAATGGGGGTGGCAAGTCTTTTGGTATCTCCGGAGTAGCCTTAGGTAATCCTTCGGCCAGGAGAGGATACATACCATTCATAAGGGCATTTTGTTGTCTGTCTACTTGTTCTGATTTTACTCGAGTACCTTCTTCAATTAATATATTTTCTCGAACTTTATTTAAATTCTCCTTACTCTTCTCTTCCTGTCTACGTGCTTTTTCTGTACGTCTATACGATTCTTTACGCCATAATTCAATGGCGTCTTTCTGTGATTGTCTAGCTTTCTTTTTCCATAATTCTTCCTCTACTTTCACGATGCAACCTGCATCCCAGGTCCCAGCTGCGGGCCACCTCTGACTTTCTGGTAATTCCTTGGTGTAGTCTACCCATAAATCAAGAAATAATATGGCGTCTAGGCCATGTTTATGATACATAAAGTACCCTGGAGTGTCCCTAGGAGGAATGGGAACAGCTTCTTCGAGTACCCCTTTTCTAGTTTTGATCTGTCTTAATTTCGAAAAGAGCGGCATTTTGAGAACTGATCTGATCTGATACCTAATTTTAAACACGTTTAATACAACGAAACACAATAAATGAACAGTCATTCACACCACAATATGCAGAACGTATTTAAAACATTTAACATTTAACATTTAATGAACAACAATGATGGCCGTTCACTAAGCATAATACTCGATACTAACTAGATAATTCTGACTTCATATACTAGACATACTTGATATACTGCTAAACAGTACAGATACACTGCTGAAACAGTGCAGACCGGATTTGTGTACCCAAACCCGTCTTGACCGGCACAACCTATGTGCACGTCAGAACGCCTCCCCGACAATGGTACTCACCGGGTAGCTCGGAACGGAAGGCCTCGGAACTGAACTGAACTGGACTCGGACCGGACTGGACTCGACTCGATACTTCGGAACTTCGGAACTTCGGAACTGGTGGGCCTCTGTATACCTCGGATCTTGCTCTCTCAGCTAGGCTCTGGTCGGGATACTTCGCACTTCTCACCGCCTCGTCTGGGTGTTGATCGTAGCCTCAGTTACCCCCGCTCGGCAGGAGGGAGATACAGGAAATCCTGTGGGTACGCGTTGTTGTCCGTCCAGCTGTGACAGGAGACCGGGCCTGCAACGCACCTCCGGCGCGTGAGATGAGAAAGTGTCCCTGTTCGGGCGCCATATATGTGGTAAATAATTTAATTACCGGGACTTAATTTGATGCGGAAAATCTATAATAATAGCTCAGTAAAATAAGAGGCAGAATCCGTGGTATTAGAGGTTCGGAACGGGCTTTATTCCAAAATCAATTCGAATTGAGGACTCCATATTCCATCACCACGAAGGTTCAGGAAGTGAAGGACCCCCTTTATTGACAAGTAATCATTTATATACAATAGGCATTACAGTGAAACAGATGCCGGAGGCGTAACAGTTGATAACAAAAGATAAGAACATACATGCGTAACTAAAGTGGGTGTAACTAAAGAACATCATCAGGTATGATGTCATAAATGGGTGGTTCCATGAAAGAATTTCGCAATGTCAGCAGAAATACTTGGCAGAGATGCGCGCGCAGCAGCATGACGTGTGATTGACGTGTAACTAGGAGATGAAGGGGACTTGACATTTAGCTCTACATGTGGAGACAGAAGTCTGGGGTTATGTCAACCTAATCCCAAATCATATCTAATATCCTATGTTTAAAGAACTGTGTTATCCAGAAAGAAAGGTCTCTTAGGATAGAATCTTATTCTATACTGACTATACTGTCCGTTAGTGCGTGTACAAGCGTCTAAGTGTCTACACTAGATGCGAGGGCAGAAATCTTCCATAGTAATAGGGCTATTAATTACTTGCATGAAGACAGAGAAGCCGGGCCCTTTGCTCGGTAGCTGGGAGAATGTTTACTTAAACTACTAGACAGGAATGTATTGGATAGGGAGCGGAGCAAAGCAGATAATCTTGAAGGTGAAAATACAGTTTTTGGCAGGCAACAGGCTGGAGTCAGGCACCGTTAGCCGCGCAGGGAGTAGGACAAAGTTCATGGGTACAGATGCGAGCTCAGACTGGAGATTTCAGAGGCAGAAGGCAGAAAAGACTTGATGGCAGAATCAGGGCCTACTCGTCTGAACTGTAAAATGGGATAAATGAACCATATAAAGCCGGTGGCCTTTCATACTTAGGAATAGAATATCCGGCCCATTCATGGCGGATCTGAAAGAGGACATGTTGACGGTGGACGCACATGTGTTTGCGTCTTCATAACTGGAACTGGAGGAAACATACATGTACTTATGGTTTAAACATGAAACCGTTGGGGTCCAAGATAGGGGACATAACTGACCATAAAAATCCATATTTCCACATTCCCTCCTTGTCCCCTACTTGTCCTTAAGAGATATCAATCTTCATCAATCCGTTGATCTGTTCATATAGCATCATTTGTTCTTCTTTCTTCTTCCGGAATCTTGAATGAAAACTTGGATGTGGGATACACGAGGTGGCACACAGACCACAAATCGCTGGTCCACATTGTAGGCATAAACAGCAACTGAATAGTATGAGAAAGCCAATACCTAGGAAGGATAGGACCCTCCATCCAAAGGTAGATAATACACTCCAAAACCAACTGGACCAAGTCCAGGTGCCTGGATTCTGGTGTATCTGGCTTACAATCTTATGAAGGCGAGTTATGGCTTTATATACAGATGGCGAATTTTCTAGTATGAAAATGCAACAGCTTGATCCGATGACCCTACAAGCTCCGCCCCTATCGGCCAGGATGACGTCAAGGACCAATCGTAAGGGGAAGAGGCTGTGATACTTCGTTAACGATAGGTTTTCCTGAAAAGCCAAGGGAAATATTCTGTGAGCCTGAGAGGGGTGCCCCTGGAACTTCACTACGTTTTATTGTTGTTCGGCTTGCCCCTGTATCAAGTAAAAATTTTCTATCTTGGCCTAATAGTTCACTGTGTACATAAGGTCCTTCTTGATCTACAGGGACCTCAATAAGGGGTAAGCCAACTTCCCTCTCTAGGCTGTTTCATGAGTATCGTTGATAATCAGGATAGTCATACTGTGCGGTTGTATTGCTCGATTTTCCCGGCCTTTTTGTGTTAAAAGGGGCCTAATGTGACTTCAGTCTCTTTCCATTCAAGTCTAAGGGTTAGAGTAGTGTATAGAGCCTATTTATTAGGCACTTCGACATGATCCTGTGTTCTTCCCCATAGATCAGGGTTTGCATACATATCCTAGGGGATAGATTTGTTAGCATTAGGGGTAATCTGTTCTGTAGTGAGGGTATTTCATGGAGCCGTGCTGAATTCAGGCCTGGTAGGCCTTAAACGGGAGAGACTCCATCTTTCCTCCTGCTCTGGCAGCTTGGGAAGCTTCTAGGTCATAGGCAGTGTTTTAGTTAGGAGGTGTTATTCGCTTGGAGAGAACCGGTTCAGGCCGGCCCTTATCGAAGGATTGTATTTTTCTTCATGCCGAAGACACTACATCAGGCCGGCCGGCTGGGAACGTGTCCTTGGCACGGGGAGGTACAAGAATTTGATGGGCGGCAGGTTACGTGCTGGAATTTTCCATGAGAAAATGCACATCTATATTAGTGAAAGTCTGAGGCAGACACTGGCACTTGCTTTTAGTCCGTAGGCGGCACCTGGCCGTTAGCAGTAAAGCTACTATTTATTCCAGGGAAGACAGATGATAAACTTGAAGGTGGAGAAAAACCGAGAGACAGATATTCTTCTAACAGAGCAGCCAAAGAGAAGAGAGTAGCCGATGAGGAAGAGGTCCCAGTGACTTGGAGAAAAGAGAAGGGAGTAGATCCGTGACTGCGGAGGTGTGACTTCCAGGCGAAGCCGAGGCACAGACGAAAAGGGAACCTAGATGACCATTGAGTGCAGGCTACATACGACCAAGGTGATGTCAACCCCTTTTTATTAGAGTGTACCACTTAATCTTTCACCTTTCCTTTGCAGGTTGTATATGATATGTATTCTGTGAGCGTGTATGTAGTGACTAAATAAAGTATCCAGTTTGTAGTGAGTCAACATGTGCTGCGTGTTCTTGTATAAGAGGGTAGCCTATTCTTCTAGTCAGCTGTGACTTGACATGAACAGATGTTAATCCTGATCAGGTAGGTGGTAACTGAATAAGGGAGAAAGGAGCCCCTCGAACTGGAGAACAGGTTGTGCTCAACTAGCAGTCTTTGTGTGATCTGATGCATAGTAATACTGATTCCCTTGATGTAATGACTAAATAAAGTATCCAGTTTATAGTGAACCAACATGTGCTCTTGCATGAGAGGGTAGTCTATTCTTCTAGTCAGCTGTGACTTGACATGAACAGATGTTAACCCTGATCAGGTAAGTGGTAACTGAATAAGGGAGAGAGGAGCCCCTCGAACTGGGGAACAGGTTGTGCTCAACTAGCAGTCTTTGTGTGATCTGATACATAGTCCCTTGTTATATGTCGTGGTAATAATAGGATGAGCTCGTGCTAAGGCTGCCGTCTGGGCAGGAAGTCCTGGGTCCGTTTGGGACCGCGAGGCTGGAGCTGCCGTCTGGGCAGGAAGTCCTGGGTCTGTTTGAGACCGCGAGGCCGCCACTTGTCTAAGGCTGCCGTCTGGGCAGGAAGTCCTGGGTCCGTTTGGGACCGCGAGGCTGGAGCTGCCGTCTGGGCAGGAAGTCCTGGGTCTGTTTGAGACCGCGAGGCCGCCACTTGTCTGAGGCTGCCGTCTGGGCAGGAAGTCCTGGGTCTGTTTGAGACCGCGAGGCCGCCACTTGTCTGAGGCTGCCGTCTGGGCAGGAAGTCCTGGGTCCGTTTGGGACCGCGAGGCTAAGGCTGCCGTCTGGGCAGGAAGTCCTGGGTCCGTTTGGGACCGCGAGGCTAAGGCTGCCGTCTGGGCAGGAAGTCCTGGGTCCGTTTGGGACCGCGAGGCTAAGGCTGCCGTCTGGGCAGGAAGTCCTGGGTCCGTTTGGGACCGCGAGGCTGAGGCTGCCGTCTGGGCAGGAAGTCCTGGGTCCACTTAGGACCGCGAGGCCGCCACTTGTATTATAAGAGGTCTTGATATATATATAATAGGAATTCCCTGTCCTTAGGTGGTACATATATATGTGGTTATTTAGGTGTAAATAGGCCCTAGGGAGGGGGTAACGTTCTGGTTTGGGTTAGAGAGGCTCTGTTGAGCGGGTTCTATCTGATCCAAAAACCCAAGCAGAACAGCGGTCTGGTACATCTGTCGTGTCGTTGTTTGTGTGGCAGCAATAGGCTGCGATGGTGGAGCCGGCAGAGACTGTTGCGGAGCTGGCATGGACTGTGCATGCTGCGGGGCTCCTTGTTGGTTCTGATCCTGTCTAGGTGGCCGTGGTCTTTCTTTTGTATTACCTATGGCGATATTATGTTTTAAAACTGGACAATCGTGTACATAATGACCTGGCTGTTTACAATAGTTGCATGTCCCTTTTACAGGACCTGTTGAAACACTGGACTGTGTCATACCCTTTTTATGACCGTCAGCTGGAACTGTCTGGGAAACTAGCATTTTCATTTTCGTGTCTTTCATGCGTCTTTGTTCATGTTCTTGTTCCTCTCTAATTCTATTGGGATGGTACTGTAGCATTTGTAACATTTGTGACGGAGTGTTACCTTGCCAGGTACTCTCGAATTTCAATACTCTATTCTTAACTTGGGGCAAAGAATTTTAAACTAACTTTGTCACAAACAGATGTAGATACGATTCGCTACTTGCTTTTATTCCACTATTTATACCAAAACATTTTTCGAATCGGGCGTAGAAATCACTAGTGTCCTCGTCTGGTTTTTGTTTACAGGCTGAGATTGCACCCCAGTCTTCCTTTTTCGTAGTTAATAAATGTGGCAGTACCTGTACTAGTAAACCTGGTAGTGTTTTGGTCTTCTCCCCAAGCCCTGCACCTGGACCTCGAGCTTTTTCTTCGTTTTCTAATGCTGTCCAATCTATCTTTTGGTCTCCCACCTCCCAATCCTTTTCCTTGAGTTTTTCATAAATGCCCGCAGGCATTAATACCTTCAATATTGTCATAATGTCGGGGTAGGTATACTCTCCCATGAGCAACATGTCTTTAATTTCTCGGTGGAAACCCGCTGGGTCTTTGTCATGACTGGGTACCACCTTCTTCATTTCCAAAAGTTCTATTTTAGATATGGGTGTGTATACAAACACACGTTTAAACTGATTGTCCTCACCTTTTATCGGGTGCACTTCGCGTAAGGGATTCTGTCTATCCATATAGTACGTCGTTCTTTCCTTGATGGGCAGTGAAACATGTTCGGGACATACAAAAAGAATGTACTGCTTTCTGCATTCTAGTATTTCTCTAATTAGCTCAGTACCTGAACCTCTCCATTTATTCGTGAGTAATTTAGTCAATATATCAGGTAAGGGACCAGGGTCGGAGTGTTGGCTTTTATATAATATAAGGAGTTGTTGAATCATATAGATACCAGCTAAACGCTGTTCCTCTGGGGCGAGGTTCAAAAACGTGTGTGCTAATGTATCATCACTATATTTTCCGGGACTATCAACCCAGTGAACGGCTGACCTGGCTAATTCTTGTTCGTCCATAGAATCGAGTATATGATAACCCCTTCGTTCTCGGAGTAGGTTGTCAGCGGCTTGGAACGAATGTTCGGGGGACCTTATATTTATTATAGGAGTTTGGAAATTTCTGCTATTATCTGGACGTACCGGACGTATCGGATCAGTGAAGCATCTAGTATTATTGCAAGATTTTCCTCTACCTACATAGGCCATGGTTTCTAACTGTCCTGTGGGCAGTTCTAATTCTTCCTCGTCTTCAGTTTGTTCAGGTTCGTCTACTGCTAATCTTTCTTCGTGTATTCGTTCTATTTCTTTGCGGATCTTTCGGCACATAGCTACTATACATGATCGTTTATCATGTCTCCCCTCTGATATATTCTGACTCCATGTGGTAAGAATTTGCATTTCTTTCGGATTTACCCCTGGTTGGTCTTGATTTCTGATCACACAATTTATGAGGAAACGTAACAGTTCCCCCTGTATTTCTACTTTTTGGTACTCCATGGCTCTGTTAATACTCTCAGAATCTCGCCCTGACTGGACAAAGTGATATATATTTTCTAAGTGTGTAGTCATTCCTGGTAGCTTCCCTAAATATATAGCAGCTAGTCGGATACGTAATGATGCTAGCATCATTTCGTCCCCTTTTCCGGGCACAGGGTCATATCTACAATCTATTAGAAGTTCCTTGAGCGTGTTGGGAGTTACTAGTTTGGGCGTACGTTGGTGGGCTAATTCTTGAAAGGAAAGTTTATTTACTCTGGGTGGCGTGGAAAAAATGTTTGATGTACCTCCGGTAGCCCCACCTGGGGTGCTGGATGTGAAAGGATTCGTCGAACGTGATATAGCAACTATAGGTGTGGATACAGATGTCGAAGCAGATGTGCTTGCCTGAACTTGTGTCGGAGTTTGCTGTTGCGGAGGTACAGACGGAAGAGGGTCTTGGCGTTGAACCCCCTCTGCAGGCGGTCTATGTGGCGCAGCATTAGCATACTCGGGAGCTGCGTCGTCTAAATAAGAGGAAAGAAAAACATCTTCTGCGGTTCTGGGATGCCCTTTGGGATGTACCTTTATCGGAAACAATGGGGGTGGCAAGTCTTTTGGTATCTCCGGAGTAGCCTTAGGTAATCCTTCGGCCAGGAGAGGATACATACCATTCATAAGGGCATTTTGTTGTCTGTCTACTTGTTCTGATTTTACTCGAGTACCTTCTTCAATTAATATATTTTCTCGAACTTTATTTAAATTCTCCTTACTCTTCTCTTCCTGTCTACGTGCTTTTTCTGTACGTCTATACGATTCTTTACGCCATAATTCAATGGCGTCTTTCTGTGATTGTCTAGCTTTCTTTTTCCATAATTCTTCCTCTACTTTCACGATGCAACCTGCATCCCAGGTCCCAGCTGCGGGCCACCTCTGACTTTCTGGTAATTCCTTGGTGTAGTCTACCCATAAATCAAGAAATAATATGGCGTCTAGGCCATGTTTATGATACATAAAGTACCCTGGAGTGTCCCTAGGAGGAATGGGAACAGCTTCTTCGAGTACCCCTTTTCTAGTTTTGATCTGTCTTAATTTCGAAAAGAGCGGCATTTTGAGAACTGATCTGATCTGATACCTAATTTTGAACACGTTTAATACAACGAAACACAATAAATGAACAGTCATTCACACCACAATATGCAGAACGTATTTAAAACATTTAACATTTAACATTTAATGAACAACAATGATGGCCGTTCACTAAGCATAATACTCGATACTAACTAGATAATTCTGACTTCATATACTAGACATACTTGATATACTGCTAAACAGTACAGATACACTGCTGAAACAGTGCAGACCGGATTTGTGTACCCAAACCCGTCTTGACCGGCACAACCTATGTGCACGTCAGAACGCCTCCCCGACAATGGTACTCACCGGGTAGCTCGGAACGGAAGGCCTCGGAACTGAACTGAACTGGACTCGGACCGGACTGGACTCGACTCGATACTTCGGAACTTCGGAACTTCGGAACTGGTGGGCCTCTGTATACCTCGGATCTTGCTCTCTCAGCTAGGCTCTGGTCGGGATACTTCGCACTTCTCACCGCCTCGTCTGGGTGTTGATCGTAGCCTCAGTTACCCCCGCTCGGCAGGAGGGAGATACAGGAAATCCTGTGGGTACGCGTTGTTGTCCGTCCAGCTGTGACAGGAGACCGGGCCTGCAACGCACCTCCGGCGCGTGAGATGAGAAAGTGTCCCTGTTCGGGCGCCATATATGTGGTAAATAATTTAATTACCGGGACTTAATTTGATGCGGAAAATCTATAATAATAGCTCAGTAAAATAAGAGGCAGAATCCGTGGTATTAGAGGTTCGGAACGGGCTTTATTCCAAAATCAATTCGAATTGAGGACTCCATATTCCATCACCACGAAGGTTCAGGAAGTGAAGGACCCCCTTTATTGACAAGTAATCATTTATATACAATAGGCATTACAGTGAAACAGATGCCGGAGGCGTAACAGTTGATAACAAAAGATAAGAACATACATGCGTAACTAAAGTGGGTGTAACTAAAGAACATCATCAGGTATGATGTCATAAATGGGTGGTTCCATGAAAGAATTTCGCAATGTCAGCAGAAATACTTGGCAGAGATGCGCGCGCAGCAGCATGACGTGTGATTGACGTGTAACTAGGAGATGAAGGGGACTTGACATTTAGCTCTACATGTGGAGACAGAAGTCTGGGGTTATGTCAACCTAATCCCAAATCATATCTAATATCCTATGTTTAAAGAACTGTGTTATCCAGAAAGAAAGGTCTCTTAGGATAGAATCTTATTCTATACTGACTATACTGTCCGTTAGTGCGTGTACAAGCGTCTAAGTGTCTACACTAGATGCGAGGGCAGAAATCTTCCATAGTAATAGGGCTATTAATTACTTGCATGAAGACAGAGAAGCCGGGCCCTTTGCTCGGTAGCTGGGAGAATGTTTACTTAAACTACTAGACAGGAATGTATTGGATAGGGAGCGGAGCAAAGCAGATAATCTTGAAGGTGAAAATACAGTTTTTGGCAGGCAACAGGCTGGAGTCAGGCACCGTTAGCCGCGCAGGGAGTAGGACAAAGTTCATGGGTACAGATGCGAGCTCAGACTGGAGATTTCAGAGGCAGAAGGCAGAAAAGACTTGATGGCAGAATCAGGGCCTACTCGTCTGAACTGTAAAATGGGATAAATGAACCATATAAAGCCGGTGGCCTTTCATACTTAGGAATAGAATATCCGGCCCATTCATGGCGGATCTGAAAGAGGACATGTTGACGGTGGACGCACATGTGTTTGCGTCTTCATAACTGGAACTGGAGGAAACATACATGTACTTATGGTTTATACATGAAACCGTTGGGGTCCAAGATAGGGGACATAACTGACCATAAAAATCCATATTTCCACAGAGGGACAGTTTGCGGAAGACCCCCGAGGAGGTGTAGGGGACATTCCTGATAAGTTAGGTGAAGGGACAAGCAGACAGCAAGAAGATTGCGTGTCGGAGACCCGAGGAGGGAAAGAGTTAGGGAAATCTCAATCGGTGGTGGAAAAAACTGTGGTGCTAAAGAAAACTGCTGAAGAACAAGAGGTAATTGAGACAGAATCAGATGAAAGTGAGAATGAGAAATCAGAGGGTCGAGTTCTGAGAAAAAGGACTTGGATTGGAGAAAGGAATAATAAAGAAGTTAGACCGAAAAAGGTTGTGAGAGGAGATCTTTGGCCTAACAACAGGATAAAGAGGCTGAGATACAGACTGACACGAGCAAATACATCAAAAGCTGAACAAGTGAACGAGGTGTCGAGTCAGAATCAAGCAAAAGGTGAAAAACAAAAGGTTTCAAAAGAACCAGAGGAGATCAAAAGAATCAGAAAACCTAACCAGAAGTATAGGTCGCCGGAATGGATGTACGTGGCACTGTCTGAAGGTGAAGAGGCAGATAGTCGAGAAAATCCAGAGGAGACCGTACGAGAAGTGGTTGAGGAAGATACAGGTGAAATTCTGAAAGTAATCTTGACTGACATTGAAGAAAAGTCAGATACTGAGGATGTTGTTGATGATCTAATACAATTTGATGTCGAAGAAGTTGAAGTGAAGAGTGATGAATATCCAAATTGAGTGAACTAAAGGAGTCACTTGGAGAAAAGTGAAGAAAGGAAAGTCTGAAATTAAGCCGTTTTGAAGTAAATCCAAAGTTCTAGAAGTGCCAGTAGTGAAAAAATAGAGACTAAGTCAAAAGACACTGTCAAAGTAGTAAAATGGCTAACATAGTGTCACGTGGTTTTAGGCCACTCCCTATTTACAGTGCTAAGTTAGCTTAATCACGTTAGATGTTGGAGGACCATCTTGTTGCTTTCACTGCCTTTGCACGCGACACTGTTGTTACATGTTATTACTTTGAGAAATGCAGACTCGCTCTTGTCTCAAGTGAATGTTATTTATACATCCTTAACAGTTGCTAGTGCCCTTGGTCTGTACATCGAGTAAAGAACTGTTCTAGGACACTAGACGGTGCCGGCTGATTATGTTCAGGGTGATCGTACCACTGTTTAGTCACAACATGCACGCAGCTGCAAATACCAGAAAGTCGAGGGCTTTAATAACACAGCGCAGCATATTGTTAGGGCATTCGATAGAAGAGCTGTTGCAGAGAACACTGAGCTGATCCTGTGATGTGATACACCTGAGCTGATCTATACGGTATGGGGTCCCCTATGCAAGCCTATGAGACCTTCTAATAGTCTAATAATATTTTATTAGTAACTAGAGAAAGGAGGGTGGTTATTTTCCACTGTCATTATAATATGATCGCTCCTTTTATATTCTATGGTATTGTAACAATGCTAATGGTAATGATCTTAACCATTTGTCTACTTATGTTAGCCAAAGTATTGTATAACAGGACTCGAGGTTTATGAATAAATTCTTTAAACTTTACTGTGTCTTAGTTATTCTGTTGTGGACTAATATATATGTGCAAACGGGTATTTCGGGTTCCCACCATTCCTGAGAATAACTAAGTCGCTTGTTCTGGGTTGTCTATACATTGGGACCGCCGAGCTAAATCTCGGATAACGAATGTGACACTAAGCTAGTCGGATAAGGGGTTCTTAGTTCTGAGGGGAGTTTCTGGTACATCACAATTCTCTAAGGTTCTGGTTTCCTGCGCATAGTTCTGTGCATACGCAGAATCCCTACAACATGGCGCACCTAACGTTTGGTCTTAATATCTGAGATGCCTTAGTAGTGCTTTTTATTAGTCCACAACGCCCTCACTCTGGTTTCCGGATAACGGGAGTGACGGCTTAACCTACCTAGGTTTTAGGCTATAGGTTCTTTCAAGCTTGATAATAAAAAAGGTTACACTAATCTAAGCCCAAGTGCTACTGAAGATCTCGTTGTATCTTCTTTTTAGTCCTAATGGCGGTAGAAATTCCCGCTCATAGTAGGCTGTCTCTACGTGCTCATTTGAGGACGTATGGGGTGCCCGATGACGGGATGGCAGTGGTGTTTGTCGTGAGTGCAAGTGCCACTTACCCTTATGAGTTGTTTTACTCTTGGGTTACCTTTGAGGCTGTGGAAGACGTTGATAAAACGTTCCACAAATACACTGCCACGCCGGTGCCTCTACATTATACCCCATATATGGCATTAGAAATTCCTATTTCTACCTGGCAACACACTATTTGGTTTAATGGCGCCCTCCCCCACACGGTCACCCCGGCGAGACTGGGTCCTTTGTCTATTGAAGGAGCTACTTGGCCGGTGCTGGCCGGACATACACCTCTTCCACGCTACCTGACGGTAGGAGTGGATAGCTTACGTGTACTGCACACGACCCTGATTACGGTCCATAGGGCGTTAGTGCAGTATGTGTCGCGCACTGTACAGGTGGGGGCACCTACAGTTGCGGGACACGGGGCTGATCACCATCATGCGGTTGTGATCAGTCCTGTAATGGTAAACGCGGTTGTTGGCAAGCGCCCCCAGAATAAGGATGAGTATCCTTATTGGCTTGCAGAGAAATTCGATCAACTAGAAGCCGTGTTTCCTAACACTAGTCCTGTGGATAAACACAGGATCCTCACTATTACTTTGCCAAAAGAACTAGTCCCAGACATTGTCGATTGTGACAATTGGGGCAAGGTCTTTGCAGCGACCTATTCGAAGTGCTTCGGCACTACGTCTATGTCGGTACGACCTTCCGTTATCAAAAAAGTCCAGGAGGACCATGGGGCGGAAGCAGCTATTGAGTTGGGAATGCGGCTTATCGACAGCTTCGATGTAGTATGTTCCATGATCATGGGAAATCTCAAAGGAGATGCCATGCAGTTTCAAGTGGGAAACATGATGGCGCTTATTGCGGATGAAGATAAGCCGAGGGAGTTTGCAAAAGTTATTGCAAAGGCCTATAGGATGGTTGGACGTAGTGCCCTAGGCGTGAAACCCGTCATCAAGATTCCTGATGTAGTACAGCATACTAAAGTGAGTTCGTCTACAAAAGATGATAAACCCAACTTTCCAAAACAAAATTGGAGAAATAAAAAACAAGATAAACAGCAACAGAAACAGGAGACTCGTCCCGCGTCCCCAGTTCAGGCGTATGTGGAACGCACTTATGATTTGCGTGATCGTTCTCGTATTAAGTCACCTGATAGGTTTCAGGTTCCTGACCAGCGCTCTCCTCGTTCTTCACAGGAATCGGCGGCTTCACACTTTGTTGGAGGAGACCGTGGGAGAGGCAGGAGTGCTCAAGGACGTGACCAACCTCGACAAGCGGACGTAAAAAGCAAGCAGGAGGATTCTGCACGTCCGCGTCCTCCGTTTCAGAAAAAGAAAGTTGCTGCTATCTCAGCGAAGTATGCCTCAGATGGTGCGGACGCAACTTCTGAACATGAAATGGGCTTTGACGCTGCTAGACAGCGCGGCGGAAGTTACAGTAGTGCGGGGAGCACTGCGTCCATTTCTGGAGGCGACAGCAACTAAAATCTATGTAACAGTAGAAACTGCTGATACTCGCGTAGCCCCCCCTGAGAGATTATTTGACATAGTCCTCAATATTGAGGGTGACATACAACGAAAAATTAACGCGGTATTTTGGGATAATCTAACGACCACCTATGATATACTATTGGCGGAGAAAGATTGGCCCCCGGCTTTCGTTCTAAACGCTCCAAGGGGGGAAGAAGTCATTCTTCCTTCTTTTGGACACGTAGTGCCCAAGGAGGAGTCTGAGAAGTTAGCCGAGGAATGGGCGCGGGTGCTTGCACCTGCGTTGTATCGTAATCAGGTGGGGTGGGATAAAAGTTCTACCCTCCACGAATTTCCATTGCGGTCCGACCCCCAGCCTCAGCCCCAATACCCTATGCGTCGTGAGGCTAGGTCTCACGTCGCGGCTATCCTTGAACAATTGGAATATCAGGGAGTAATTGAAACGTGTGTGTCATCCATGAATAATCCTTTATTCACTGTAACGAAGCCTGACGGATCGTACCGCTTAGTTTTGGATTACCGGCACTTAAACTCACACTGCCGGAATTGTGCGGTGCAAAATACCCATAGTTCGGCTCTCGTTGATAGTCTTGTGAGAAAAAGGTTCAAAACCACACTCGACTTGTCCAATGGTTTTTATTGCCATAACATATCCCCTCATAGTTATGAGTGGACCGCTTTTACTTCGGGTGGTAAACAAAAAGTGTTCAAAAGGCTCCCAATGGGCTATAAAAATAGTCCTGGGGTATTTGCTGCCCGTGTGGTCTCTCTCTTAGAGATGGTAGACCTGGAGGCGTACTCGTACGTTGATGACATCTACTTGACAGACGACGAGTTGCTTCCACACCTTGCTCGCGTGGACAACATAATTTGTATGTTTGCGGACTTTGGTTACAAGTTTAACTTTAAGAAGTCCCACATTGCCGAGTACACAGTTTTATTCTTGGGGTACGAACTCAACAATGAGGGCCGAGGCTTGGCTCCGCAGTTCCTTGAGAAATGCGCACGCCTTCGTATCCCTACGACACTGAAACAACTACAATCATTGCTGGGCTTTCTGAATTTCGGTCGTACCTACATTCCTGAATATGCCCAGCGTATCAAGACATTAAATGCCTTGGTACAACCTACTTTTACCAAATCTTGCTGGCTGCCAGAGCATTCGGCTGCATTGCACTCTTTGCAGTCTGACCTTCTTACTGCAAAATATTTACAAACTCGTGATAACCACACAAACCTGGTCATAAGAATTGTGCCGGGTGCTGAGGGGTTCACGTACTTAACATACAATGAAGGCGACACTGTCCCCATTGCTTACAAATCTCATTTATATACTTCGGCTGAAATGCGTTTCTCCACTGTCGAAAAAGTTTTGACAGCAGTTCAGATGGCAATCCTGAAAGAACGAGCGCTATCACAGGGGAAACGCATGATGGTGGTGACACCATTTCCTGCCCTAGAGGCAGTCACTAAAGCAAGTGTGCCGAATTCTAAAGCTTTGCATCCACGGTGGATACAATGGGCAACCTCCTTAGCCTCACCTGATGTCGAATACATTTTTGACGCAGGACTTCAGACTCAGGAGAGTTTGGAGTATGAATTAGTTCATCCGGCTCCACTTACATTGCGCCCGTTGGAGGAGTTCCATTGTGTCATATACACTGACGGGTCCGCGCAACCCGCAACTGGATCAAGGCACGCTTATTCAGCGGCTTGCGCAATTGTTGTTGGTACTTTCGTGAATGGTGAATTCGTTCAGAATGCGGTGCATACGCAGACTTTGGGTGATTGTACCGCACAATTGGCGGAGCTTAAAGCTCTGGTGCTTGCACTGGAGTTTGCTGATTATAAAGTCACAACTCTTATAGTGAGTGATTCTTACTATTGTGTACAATCTTACAACGACAATCTGCTGTTTTGGATTGCGAATGGATTTCGTGATTCGAAAGGTAGCACAATAAAGCATAAAACACTTTGGGCTAGGGTGTCTGAACTGAAATGCAGTCTACCCCTTGTGAGTGTTATTCACACTCTTGGTCACCAACGAGTTGGTGTCCATGCTGTCGGTAACAGTTTGGCTGACGAGGCAGCTAAAACAGCAGTGGCAACATACTTAGTAGCAGCAGTTACAAGATCCAAAAGTAAGATCGATGATGACATCTTGGCAGCTATTGCTGCTTCAGAGACTGGGGAAAACTTCCCTAGAGGTTTCCCTTCTCGATACCATTATCACTTAAGTCCTGATAACGTCCCGTTAGTGAGGATTAATGATGTTGGGGATAGGGTTATTCCCAATTCGGACTGCAGGCCTGCATTGGTACAAGCTGCGCACGAGGGTGTTGCGTCTGCGCACGCCGGAGTGTCCGCAACTGTGTCACTGTTGCAACAGCGTTATTGGTGGTACGGTTTGTACAAACATACACGGACTTATGTCCTCAATTGTGGAATTTGCCAACAAATAAAGCCGTCTACGGTGGCACGTCCACCACAAACGCAGCTGCACATTTCTAATCAACCACTAGCGTGTGTTTATTTAGATCACTGCGGTCCTTTTTCCTCGGACACTGCGTACAAGTATATCTTGGTTGCAGTAGATTTGTGCACACGTTTTCTTTGGGTGTGGCCACACAGGAGTGCTGACGCCAGGACTGTCATCAAAGCATTGCGTGTCTTTATAGGGAGTTTTGCATGTGGCACCCTTCACTCTGATCAGGGCCCTGCGTTCGCCTCTAAGGCTTACAAAGAAGCTATGAGAAGTTTGGGGGTCCAAGTCAAATTTTCGTCTCCATATCGGCCTGAGGGCAATAGTGTTGTGGAACGAATGAACCGTGACCTAAAGCAATCATTGACGGCCCGGGTGTTAGGTACTGGCAAAAACTGGCTATCCCATTTGTATGACGTCCAGCGTGCACTTAATAATCTCCCTAGAAGGTCTCTGGGTGGGAGGACCCCGTACATGATGCTTTTCGGAGTTCGAATGTTTGTCCCTGACCTTGAGGGTCTCGACATGGCGGCGGCAGCCGCGCCTTTTGACTTAGATGACCACTGTACTGTCTTACAGAATCTTCAAGAAACAAGAGACACTCTAGCAAAAGAGCACGTATCTTCTGCGACCGAGGCTGGACTTCAGATTCCGGTAGTCAGCTGGCTACCCCGAGTTGGTGATCTGGTCCGTGAAAAGGTGGAGAAGAAGAAGGAGTTTGGACCCTCTTATCGTGCACCAGTGCCGGTGCTTGGAGTTGAGGGTACCCGCACAATTGTTTTGCCTCCACTTCCTGGTCACAGAGACAACAGGTACATTTCGGTTGACAATGTCAAGCTACACAGGGTGGCCGATACTCCATAGTCTGACACCTTCAGTTTCTTGCCCTTCAATGATGCGCAGTGCTGTTGTGGTGCGACCATCTGACGTAGCACCTGAGGTTGCCATTGAGATGCAAGTACTTTCTGATTCTGCTGTTTCACCTGCGGATGGTGCTTTACCTGATGATGCTGAATATTCATATCCTACTGATGTCCCATTGCCCCTTTTGCATTCAACTGACATTGTCCAGTCTAATTCTTCCTTTGAAACTGAATCATTGACTTCCACTGCCCCTTCCAAATTTTCAAAATTTTTTGCCTGGTTCAAGAGACAATTTTTGGTTCCCCCCTGGATTTACAACATCTGGCTGGTGCTCATTTGCAATTTTTTATTCATGTCCATTGGTTTTGTGGTAGTGTTTTTTAGGTTGATAAATGGACACTACCTGAATGAACGTTCTACAATTAGATTAATTAATGGAACTTTGGCCCCACATTCATCGTCGCACATCATGAAGAGGGACCAGACCTTTGTGAACATCACCGCCTGGCCTGTTCATGATGGAATAGCATGGGATACAGTTAAATTTCAAATTCATGGGCCCACGGAAGTGATAAATGTGCCATCTGTATATCGTGTTTCTATGGGTGATGTGGTTAAGCAAGACATTCGATCTGACGATTGGGATGTTAAAGCTATAGAGACACTGTTTTCTGATTTAAAATACTATGCCGCATTTGATACTGAGGATTTGTATTTGAATAATGAAAACTATGCAGAACAATTTTGTTATCAACATTATGGCACACATTTTCTTCATAGGGCAACCACATTTCGTAGTTTGGTCAATTTTACGCAGTGGGAACATTGCCCTGCCCCGAAGGTTGGTAGTTCAAAAACAATGGTAGGAAAGTTTTCATATTTTTCAGATTTCAGTGTATCCAATAATGCTTCTTTTTATTTTAAGCTTAAGGACGAACCTGTTTCAAAGGTGCGTTTGACCCACACTAGATTATTGTTTTCCAAGTCCTTTATGGACGATTTGGCAATTGGAGGGTATGACGTTTGGAAACATACTATTGATCTCAAGTCGGTCTGGGGAACTAAATCTTGGCAAGTACAAGGTACAGAAGCTTTACATCGTGCCTGCCTCATCCCAAACCACATGTTATTTTTAAATTCTACTATTTTTCAGACAACCTGTTTTGGATTGGCTATCTCTAAAAAATTAAATTCCCCCTCGATCCCGGATCTGAGAGCTTATCCTGGTTGGGAAAATCACACAGATCAGTCCCTTACTATGTTGCAGTCTTTAGTTTCTAATTCCACCTTCAATATTAGTGCATTAGACCCTGCAGGTTGGTTAATATGGCAGAAAAGTTCGGATACCTGTCAACGTAGATTTTTGGGGTTAATTCCCGGGTACATACAGGATAGAGTAGACCCACGTTTTCTGTCCTCACACACTGTCACTACTTACTCGGTAGGTAAATTGTGCCAGTCATGGTTGCAACATTCCACATTAGATTCTGTTAAAATTCACTTGTCACGTTTACATGAAAAAGTTGATTTGAATGATTTTGTTAAAGGTCCAGCATTGGGAAGATCCAAAAGATGGGTGTATGCTGTTTACAACGAAGTATGGAAGTTGTCCCAGATTGAGGCTGCCTCCAGACTCCGTGCTATTGACCAAGCCAATATGGAAAAAGTGTTGGCAGTAATAGATAATAGTATTAATACCTTATCTTCAAGAATATATACATTAGATAACATTGTTTCATCTGTTGTAGATATTGTCCAAGACGATGTGTCGGTTTTATATCATGGTCAAAATCAATTGCGATCGATTATGCAATTTGCTTGGACTTTGCAGACGTTAAAGGCGGGGAAAGTACCATGGGATTACATGAATATTTCGTCTTTATTCCGCCCATTTAATCTGTCAGCAAAACAACAATTCATGTCTATGAAAGATGCTACATATTCGCTACTGCATATAGAAAAATTGGAACCTTTGCCTTTTTCTGTTGCTGAGTCGGATTATGCAGTGTGGCTCGTACATGGAATGGTAACTTTACCAATTTCTATGTATAAGTTTAGTTCGTGCATGAAACATTATGCCTTAGGCAGATTTGAAAAACTTGGTTCTGCCTTCTTGCATGAAGTCTGGTCTCTCCCATTTACATATCGTTGTGAGAGAGACGGCAAAGAAGTTTATTTGAAGGGTGAGGAGTGTACGTCTGCTCCTGATCATTCTGTAATATGTAGACATATCCAATTACATGGATCGTGTAATATGAATGCCCCTAATTTAGCTTGCGTTTTGAAGGGCATTCCTGTGCCAGTTATAACGCCGTCATTTACGCTGCTTGCTAATGGTAGTTATCTGCTTCTAAATAGTGAGGCTTGCTGTGGGATGTTAGCAGGAATTCCCTATATTGTTTCAGTTTCACGAAGAGTAGTTTGCTGTAATAACGTGCTTTTCCCAACCCCGCAAGGCCGACTGGATATATCCATCTGGCCGACGATTCCAACCTTGAAAGCAGAGTTCAATAGGATGAGCAGAATAAGGGCTCTTTTGTCTCAAAAGGAGGTTGCGTTGACTTCATCACGAGAAACATTTCTCCTTCAAGTTGCGAACACTCGCACGGAAGTTCAAGCGCTTTTGAATACTGACCTCCCCCTACATTTTGGCACATTAATACACACTATCTTCAATGCTTCTTCTACGACTGGTCTGGTGCACTTTTTTAAAATTGTAGGCTCTGGCCTTGTGACGTCTTTCCAGTCTATCTTTGGTGTAATACCAGCTATTTTTCATTCTATTTTTTCTGGGGTCTTCGGAGGGTTTCCTCTGATACTCGCATTAATTGCTGGCATACTCCTGTTGGTCTGCGCACTACGCTATGGCTGCACGACTTGCGCTACTCGACCACGGATCCAGCATGTTCCATCTGCGTAGCCGGATGTGGGAATCTTGTGGAACTCTGCCACTGGCTACCTTGAGTGTCGCTTATGGATTATCCTTCCGATTCTCGTTTTTCACTTGTGTACAGCCTGTCTTTCACTGTCTCGAATGTCCGTTCCAATGGGCTCTGGATATGTGTCTGTCAAACTTGGTGTCACCTGACCTGGATTTTGATCGACTGATGTATCCCTTAGTGGTTCATGAGTTTGACTGTTCTGGAGTCGGGTTTATGGCCTTGGGTGCGGCGCATGGAGTCCTCGGATTATGGGATATCGAGAAAGCAGCAGTTGACTTCCTGGCACGAAGTTACATCGAGATGCCTGCTTCTTGCCCACGTGGAGTGCTTGATGCTCATTTCCCTGTGGAACACGTGTGTTCTTTTTCTTTGCTGAACTGGATGTCCGACAATTTTGCGGATGACTCAAATGATTTTCTACTGGAAGCCGCAGCTGCGTATGCTGCTTATACTTTCCTACATTGACTGCCTGATGGCGAGTCGAATGAAGTTTTTTTTTGCTCTCTTTTCACAAACGATCGTTGGCTTCTATGGACGATGGATTGTGTTTTTACATTTTTTTCTCTTCCTCTCATTTTTCTGAACTCTCATTTCAAGCTCTCTAGTCTGCATCATTGTTCTTGAACTCTGCGTTCTGTAAAAATATTCGCTCCTGGTTATACCGTGGTTCGATCAAAGGGGGATGTCACGTGGTTTTAGGCCACTCCCTATTTACAGTGCTAAGTTAGCTTAATCACGTTAGATGTTGGAGGACCATCTTGTTGCTTTCACTGCCTTTGCACGCGACACTGTTGTTACATGTTATTACTTTGAGAAATGCAGACTCGCTCTTGTCTCAAGTGAATGTTATTTATACATCCTTAACAGTTGCTAGTGCCCTTGGTCTGTACATCGAGTAAAGAACTGTTCTAGGACACTAGACGGTGCCGGCTGATTATGTTCAGGGTGATCGTACCACTGTTTAGTCACAACATGCACACAGCTGCAAATACCAGAAAGTCGAGGGCTTTAATAACACAGCGCAGCATATTGTTAGGGCATTCGATAGAAGAGCTGTTGCAGAGAACACTGAGCTGATCCTGTGATGTGATACACCTGAGCTGATCTATACGGTATGGGGTCCCCTATGCAAGCCTATGAGACCTTCTAATAGTCTAATAATATTTTATTAGTAACTAGAGAAAAGAGGGTGGTTATTTTCCACTGTCATTATAATATGATCACTCCTTTTATATTCTATGGTATTGTAACAATGCTAATGGTAATGATCTTAACCATTTGTCTGCTTATGTTAGCCAAAGTATTGTATAACAGGACTCGAGGTTTATGAATAAATTCTTTAAACTTTACTGTGTCTTAGTTATTCTGTTGTGGACTAATATATATGTGCAAACGGGTATTTCGGGTTCCCACCATTCCTGAGAATAACTAAGTCGCTTGTTCTGGGTTGTCTATACATTGGGACCGCCGAGCTAAATCTCGGATAACGAATGTGACACTAAGCTAGTCGGATAAGGGGTTCTTAGTTCTGAGGGGAGTTTCTGGTACACCCCAATTCTCTAAGGTTCTGGTTTCCTGCGCATAGTTCTGTGCATACGCAGAATCCCTACAACAATAGAGAATAATCAAAGTAGATGTGCCTTCTTAAAAAGATGGTGTAGAATGTGCTGCTGCTGTACTGGATTATTAATGCTGTTATGGGGTGTTTTAGCTTTATTAGTTACCTTTAGGGTTACATTAGACACTTTAGGAATACACACTGAGAATGTAACTAATGCAGAGAAGAGTTCGCATAAGGTAGTTCCAACTAGAATTAGTAACACTTACGTACATAAAGATAGGTCAATTAATGATTTTTCTAGCAATGTTTTTTCAAAGTTGTTGTACGAATATGTAAAGACAATGGAAGTTAGGGATTGCTACGTATGTATGCAATTACCTGCATCCGTTTCAGAGGGTGTTACTTATCACCATTTACCAGCTACGTATGGAATTTCTTGTAGTGTGCTGAGTAGTGTTTTTTATTTGCTAGGGAAAATAGATTATGAAATGTCTAACAAAGATAACATTTTTGGGCAATTGCTTATGAACAAAAGGCTGAATCCAGCTAAAGAAGCTAACATTTTTGGTGAAATTTTTATTGAGAAAGAAGAATTAACATTAGATTACATTTTTAAGAACAATTTAACTTGCAGTTTGAAAGAAGAGGAGAAGGCTTTCTTAAATATGGTGGAGGAAAGGAGAATGAGCATGCATGAAAAGGCAGGGAAATATAAAGTGAGTGAGACAATTTGGGACATTGAGATGGGAAAAGAGTTGAAGAATGGGGCTAGTCCAACTTTAGCTCTAGATGCACCACAGAAGGGTAAACTGTGCATTACAAGAAAGAAATCCCAATATGATACATATTTTGTTGGGACTAGTGAGTGTCATGATACATACTTCATTGCAACAGGATGGGGTTTCAAGGGAGGAGAGGATCCAGTTTTCCCAGGAGTGTATTATGTTTGTGGGAACAAGGCTTATTACAGGTTGCCTGACCATTGGTATGGCACGTGTTATGTGGGCCTGGTCTTTCCAAAGATCTTTCATATAGATAGGATAGAAGATGTAGAACATATTAATTTACTAACACGTTTTAAGAGAGAAACTTGGTCAGAAATTGTAGGCGATATTTTTGGAGCTTTAATTCCAGCAGTGGGAATTTCTTTAAATGCATATGGGATTCGGAAACTGTCAACAGTGGTGGATCGCTTATCGACAAGTACCGCTGGAGGGTTTCTTTTGGTGAATACGGAGATGATTGCCGTACGTGCCATGTCTATGCAAAATCGACTTGCCCTTGATATTCTATTGGCCAAGGAGGGTGGGGTCTGTGGAATGCTGAAAGTTCAACATTGTTGCACTTACATTCCTGACGAAAGCAAAGACCTGAAGGTCTATATCAAAAATATTACTGATTTATATGAAGAATTAGTACCACTGGAAGCTGAAAGTGTTTGGACTAAATTAGCTAATAAAGTGATAGCTGTTAAGAGTTTTATTGCTAAGATAGGTAGTACTATTATAGGTAAGATATTGTTTCCTTTAACCTGTGTAATTGTTGCCTTGTTGATACTAAGATTGGTGTGTTTGTGTTGTAAGAACAGGGGAGGGAAAAAGAGAATAATTAGAAGTAATGCTGAAAAGAAACAAAAGAGGTCAAGGAGAGATCCACAAGAGATAGAATTAGAAGAGTTGAGGGGAGAGTGTGTACTTGGAGACGAAGAGGGATGATGAAAGGGAGTCTGGTGTGTAGTGTTGCGAAGAAGAAAAAAGACATTTCCAATTTCTCCTAAAATGGGACTAAATTTTTTTTTTTTGGGTTGTTTATTTGGTGATGATATCACCAAAGGGGGGATTGCTGGAGCAGGGTTTTCTGTTGAAAATTTATCGGGTTTTAAGCTCCAGTTTTGTCTATAAGTCGAGACTAAAATTATTAATCTATAATCGATAATTATTGGTTTTGTGCGAAACCTTTGAATAACCAACATAACTAACAGGAGAAACTACACGTGGGAATGCATATATGTTGCTTAATAATAATGTGCAGGTTTAATTAAATGAATGTTGCTAAGTGCTGTTTGTTTAAAAACACAAAACGCTTTTGAAATAACGTGTACTAATGCTTTATTGTGTTGCAAAAGGCTAGATAATTACATACACATAAGGGTATTAGTGGGGTTAACACTGTTTTATCATTATGCTGTGGTAACGTTGTTTTTGTCTCTTTTAATTAAGATGGTCCATTTTGGCCTAGAAAAGATGGCTGCCTTTTACAGCCTGCACTCGAGTGATCGAATTTTGGTGAGAGGGCCTTGCTGAACATGGTCGAGAGTCACCTGACCACAGCCTTTGCCTGGGTTTTGAAAGTTTCCGTGATGACAGCGACTCTAGGCAGGCATCCAAATGTCCTTGGAAGGAAAGAAAGCCGCAATGAACTTTGTGATTACAGCGGTGGCTTCGCTATGGTTCCGAGGAAATGCGTTCACGAAAGTAACTTTTGCAAAACTCGAGTTTCCTTCTTCCGTCTTTTTATTTTTGTGATTTTTCTGAGCGGAGGTTCTTACAAATGTTGCGATGCAACATCCTTTCCTGCTCGTTTCGCTTGGTGATTCAATGAACATTTAGAATTTTTTATGTTGCTTTATTTTGCAATTTTTATTATAAATAATGTTAGACTAGGGAGGGTCTAAGGCCACTTCTTCCCAAACCCGCGTTGGTGAGGATCGATGCTGTGAGGACGGCGACTTGGGAGACTTTACTGAGAGACCTGTCCAGACCCATTTATGACATTTAGCTAGAATAGGTAACTATGAGAATAATGACTTTTGCTAATGTTTGACTTTCATTTGAACTAATTTTAGATAAAATATCATTTATGAATTATAGTGTTGGTGGTTATTTCTTGTCGATTATTGAGTATTCTAATGTGATTATTATTGTTTAGATCATGACTCAGGACAGTAACAAATTGGTCGCATCGGCCTTACTGTAGATACAGGGTGTTTCAGGAGTTTTCTCTCATGTTCAGTGCTGATAAAGTAATCGAGCGTATGCTAGTGAAATGGGCCCAAGCGTATGATGAGTGTATGTGCGTGTATCTGTGAAATTACTCTATCCGTGGAAGTAGGGAGAATTTGTATGCCCTGATCTGCAGCCAATCCTTTGTCCAGCTCGCCCCAGGCCCGGGACTGGTGTGCCCCAGGACCGGATTGAACTGGCATATGCACCGAGGCTCCTTGTGAGCCTCAGGCATGTCTGGTTTCTTTCAAGCCCTACCTGACCAATACACAAAATCCTGTCTGGGGTGGTGCACGCACCTCCCCTGGCAGGAAACCCTTTGTCCACACCTCCCAAGCTGGAAGGACTCCCAGCAGCAGGAGGGCAGACTTGTGTCTGTGGTGGCAGCATCCATTTTGTGGAGCTGAGGCTATGTCTGATTTTACCCGGGTTTCAGGTACTGTACATGTCGTGTCCCTCTAGAAGGGTGGAATGCTAGCCCCGTCGCCAGAATTGGCGAGGGGTTAGTATTCCAATTCGTATGACACCTTACTCGACATGTTTTGATAAAGCCAAACCAAAGATAGCATTTAACCGCGAGGTTCATAATGCACTTAAGAGTATATGGTATGACGATATCTGGAAACAGTAGAAGGAAGTTGTTCCGACCACTGCAGACAGGCTCAGCTCATGCCAGAGCACCATCTCACATGGAACCAAGCACTCTGCCTTCAGGATTGTTAAGGCCTGCCATAGGAGTGACTTATAGGTTAACATGTGTCCCATTTAAGGTTAGGTATAGGTATACTACACCTAAGTAAGAGGTGGTTACACCAACTTACCCCAGCTGAGTGATCAGCCAGTTCTGTCAAATTTGTTAGGCCAAGCCTGGGGTGGCATAATACATGCTTCAGCCCCTGGCAGGCCTTAGATACACCAATGCCCTGGGTACCTAGTGTACACTGGTACAGGGGCTCACAGGGTGACCCACTTCCAATTGGTTATGCACCTAGGGTACATGGAGTCCATTTTAAAGAGAGAGCAGATGGGCTGAGGTCCTGAATGGCAGGATCTCAGGCCAACTAAGTCGAAAAACCAGCTAGACACTAGGCAAAAATTTGGGGGTAACCATAGTCAGATATCCACCTTCCTACAGTGGGTCTATACCCACTGGTGGCAGCACTGTCCCTAAGGACAAAGATAGGGTCTTTGATAATAGGAACCTGTCCAAGGTTGTGCCCCCCTACAAAAGTGGGGATGACATCCACAAATGGATGACTGCTCTTGAGAGAGCCTGCAAAGTACAGCAGGTTCCTGAAGACCAGTGGGCAGCAATCTTATGGCTCTCCTTTGAAGGAAGAGGCAGAGATAGACTCCTCACTGTTAGAGAGGAGGATGTCAGAAATTACAGGGTCCTGAAGAGTGTCCTAGTTGATGGGTTAGGCTTAACCACTGAACAGTACAGGTTAATGTTCAGAGACACCCAGAAGACACAGACTCAGGACTGGTCTGAATACATTGAATGTGCCACTAAGGCTTTGGAGGGTTGGTTGCTGGGAAGTAAGGTACCTGATTATACAGGATTGTACAATTTGATGATGAGAGAACAGATTTTAAATAACTGTCAGAACCAGCAAGTGCATCAACACTTGGTTGACTCAGATCTGACCTCTCCCCAAGAATTGGGAAAGAAGGCAGACAAATGGGTCAGAACCAGGGTTAAGCAAAAGAACCAGAACCAGGGCCAAGGGGGTGATCAGAAGAAAACAGACCAAAAGGGTGGAGATCAGAAATCTAAAGACCAGAAGTCTTCAACAGGGCCCCAAACTAGTACTAATGGGGGTGGGTCCCAGCCTAAAGGGAAGAAGAAAGAAGGTCAAAAGAAACCCTGGTGCAACTCTTGCAAGAATACAACTCACTGGACTAGTGATTGTAAAAAGGGTGGAGCCCCCAACACTGTTGCCCCTAAGGCACCTGCTCCCAGTACTACTGTTAGCAGTGTTGGTCCCCAAACAAAGGGTGTAGTGGGAATCACTATGGGAACTGAAGGAGATTCTGACTTAGACAGAACCCTGACACAGGCAGTCTTGATCTGTGATGGGGACATGGATTTGTCCCTGACTGTGAGCCCCAGTAACCTGGGCAAGTACAGACAGACTCCTTTAATTAATGAAAAAGTGGCTCAAGCCTACAGAGACACATGTGCCAGTGTCACCATGGTGACACCAGGCTTTGTGGACCCTGGACAGTACATACCAGGTGAGAATTACCTGGTGACCAATGCCAGCAATGCCACTACTTCACATAGTGTGGCTGTTGTTAACTTCTCATGGGGAGGGGTAACTGGCCTCAAAAGGGTTGTGGTTAGTGCAGACCTCCCAGTAGAATGGTTGTTGGGCAATGACCTAGAGAGTTCTCTATGGTCAGAAGTGGAGTACAGGACACATGCAGAGATGTTAGGTATATCACCACATGTCCTTGCTGTGACCAGGTCACAGGCCAAAAAGTGCCTTACTGAACCACAGGTCTTGGATCCTGGAACAATGGACCAAGCACCTACCAAGAAGAAGAACAGGAGGGTAAAGGCTGTGCCTTCCCCCCTGCCTCAAGGTGATGATCAGCCTTCCCAGGAAGATGATCTAGAGGACCCTGAAGGAACTGTCCCTGAAGAGCTTGAACCTGATCAGGTTGAGTTTCTGGGTACAGGGGGACCTTCCAGGGCTGACTTGGGGCAGGCTCAGTTAACCTGTCCATCTCTTGAACCCCTCAGACAGCTGGCTGCTGCTGAGGCTGCTGGGAATACTCAAGGTACCCATAAAGTGTATTGGGCTCCTTTATTCAGAGGCTAGAGACCCAAAACCTGGTGCAACCAGGAGGTTGGTTATACCTCTGCAATTTAGGGGCTTCCTTCTTACCTTGGCCCTTGATATTCCTCTAGCAGGACACTTAGGCCAGAACAAGACTTGGGACAGGCTTGTCCCTCACTTTCACTGGCCTCACATGAATGAAGATACAAAGGAGTTTTGTCGCTCCTGTGTGACCTGCCAAGCCAGTGGCACATCAGGTGGCACAACAAAGGCCCCCCTAATACCACTACCTGTGGTGGGGGTCCCCTTTGAAAGAGTGGGAATAGATATAGTGGGTCCCATGGATCCTCCCACTGCATCTGGGCACAGATTTATACTGGTGGTAGTGGATCATGCCACCAGGTATCCAGAGGCAATTCCCCTTAGGACCACTACAGCTCCTGTTGTGGCCAGGGCCCTGCTGGGAGTATTCTCCAGAGTGGGGTTTCCTAAGGAGGTGGGTTCTGACAGAGGTACCAACTTCATGTCAGGATACTTAACAGCTATGTGGAAGGAATGTGGTGTCAACTACAAGTTCACCACTCCTTATCACCCACAATGCAATGGGCTTGTTGAGAGATTCAACAAGACCCTAAAGGGTATGATCAAAGGATTACCTGAAAAGCTCAGGCGAAGATGGGACATCCTTCTACCCTGCCTTCTGTTTGCTTACAGAGAGGTCCCACAAAAAGGAGTTGGCTATAGCCCCTTTGAATTGTTGTTTGGGCACCCTGTGAGAGGCCCACTGTGTTTAGTGAAGGAAGGATGGGAGTTACCTCTCAAAAAGCCTAAACAAGACATAGTGGACTATGTACTTGGTCTCCGCTCCAGGATGGCTGAGTATATGGAGAAGGCATCCAAAAACCTTGAGGCAAGCCAGGCCTTACAGAAAGCTTGGCATGACCAAAAGGCTGTCTTGGTTGAGTTTCAGCCAGGACAGAAGGTATGGGTGTTGGCGCCAGTGGCCCCAGCAGCACTCCAAGACAAATGGTCTGGACCCCATACAATCCTGGAAAAGAAGGGAACGGTCACCTACTTGGTGGACCTAGGAACTCCCAGGAGTCCCCACAGGGTACTCCATGTTAACAGGTTAAAAGCATATGTTGACAGGGCAGACATGGGCTTGCTCATGGCTACAGATGAGGGACAGGAGGAAGAGAGTGACCCTCTCCCAGACCTGTTGTCTCAGAACCCTGAAGATGGCTCAGTTGAAGGAGTGACCCTTGGAGGCAACCTCACTGATCATCAGCAGATGGAATGTAGACAGGTTCTACAATCATTTCAACACATGTTTTCCTTGATACCTAGTCAAACTGACTGGTGTACCCATGTGGTGGACACTGGTGACAGTCTGCCTGTAAAGAACAAACTTTACAGACAACCTGACCACGTCAGGGACTGTATAAAGGCGGAGGTACACAAAATGCTGGAACTGGGTGTCATTGAACCCTCAGAAAGCCCCTGGGCTAGCCCAGTGGTTCTGGTCCCCAAACCTCACACCAAAGATGGCAAGAGAGAGATGAGGTTCTGTGTGGATTACAGAGGACTCAATGCTGTCACTAGGACATATGCACATCCTATTCCAAGGGCAGATGAGCTCATAGACAAACTAGCTTCTGCTAAGTTTTTGAGCACATTTGACTTAACAGCTGGCTATTGGCAAATCAGATTAGCTGAGGAGTCCAAGGCCAAAACAGCATTCTCAACCCCAGGTGGGCATTATCAATTTGTGGTGATGCCCTTTGGTCTGAAGAATGCACCTGCCACCTTCCAAAGGTTGGTGAATCAAGTCCTTACTGGGTTGGATGACTTTTGTGCAGCATATCTTGATGACATTGCTGTCTTTAGCTCCACCTGGGAGGATCACCTGATCCACCTGAAGAAGGTACTTGAGGCTCTGCAAAAGGCAGGCCTCACTATCAAGGCTACTAAGTGCCAGATAGGGCAGAGTAAGGTTGTGTATTTGGGCCACCTTGTAGGTGGAGGCCAAGTTCAACCACTGGAGAGTAAGATACAATCCATCAAGGACTGGTCTCCTCCAACCACCCAGACTCAAGTTCGAGCTTTCTTGGGCTTGACTGGGTACTACAGGAAGTTTGTTAAGAACTATGGGTCCATTGTGACTCCTCTTAATGATCTGACATCCAAAAAGATGCCCAAAAAGGTTCAGTGGACAGTAAGCTGTCAAAAGGCATTTGATGACCTGAAGAAGGCCATGTGCTCTGCACCTATCCTGAAAAGTCCTGACTACTCCAAAGAGTTTATTGTCCAAACAGATGCTTCTGAGTTGGGTGTGGGAGCTGTGCTGTCACAACTTAATGTAGATGGTCAAGACCAATCCATTGCTTTTATTAGCAGAAGGTTGACCCCCCAGAGAGAAGAATTGGTCAGCTATTGAGAGGGAGGCCTTTGCTGTGGTGTGGGCCCTGAAGAAGCTGAGGCCATACTTGTTTGGCACTCACTTCAAGATTCAGACCGACCATAAGCCCCTCTTGTGGCTAAATCAGATGAAGGGTGAAAACCCCAAACTGCTTAGGTGGTCCATTTCCCTACAGGGTATGGACTTTACAGTGGAGCACCGGCCAGGTACAGACCATGGGAATGCAGATGGTCTCTCCAGGTACTTCCACTTAGGACATGAAGACGAGACTGGTCAAGGCTAGTTTAATGTCCCTGCGTTTGGGGGGGGGGTTGTGTAGGAGAGTAGGGTCTGCTATCCTATGGTCACCCCAAATTTTTGCTTTTTGCTTCACTGGTTTTTGACATATTGAGGCTGTGGGCCTGCTAATCAGACCCCCAGCATGCTGTTCTCTCTAACTAAATTGACACTATGCACCCTAGGTGCATAACCAATTGGAAGTGGATCACCCTGTGAGCCCCTGTACCAGTGTACACTAGGTACCCAGGGCATTGGTGTATCTAAGGCCTGCCAGGGGCTGAAGCATGTATTATGCCACCCCAGGCTTGGCCTAACAAATTTGACACAACTGGCTGATCACTCAGCTGGGGTAAGTTGGTGTAACCACCTCTTACTTAGGTGTAGTATACCTATACCTAACCTTAAATGGGACACATGTTAACCTATAAGTCACTCCTATGGCAGGCCTTAACAATCCTGAAGGCAGAGTGCTTGGTTCCATGTGAGATGGTGCTCTGGCATGAGCTGAGCCTGTCTGCAGTGGTTGGAACAACTTCCTTCTACCGTTTCCAGATATCGTCATACCATATACTCTTAAGTGCATTATGAACCTCGCGGTTAAATGCTATCTTTGGTTTGGCTTTATCAAAACATGTCAAGTAAGGTGTCATACGAATTGGAATACTAACCCCTCGCCAATTCTGGCGACGGGGTTAGCATTCCACCCTTCTAGAGGGACACGACATGTACAGTACCTGAAACCCGGGTAAAATCAGACATAGCCTCAGCTCCACAAAATGGATGCTGCCACCACAGACACAAGTCTGCCCTCCTGCTGCTGGGAGTCCTTCCAGCTTGGGAGACGTGGACAAAGGGTTTCCTGCCAGGGGAGGTGCGAGCACCACCCCAGACAGGAGTTTGTGTATTGGTCAGGTAGGGCTTGAAAGAAACCAGACATGCCTGAGGTTCACAAGGAGCCTCGGTGCATATGCCAGTTCAATCCGGTCCTGGGGCACACCAGCCCCGGACCTGGGGGCGAGCTGGACAAAGGATTGGGGGTGTAACCACCCCCCTTCCTGGTCCCACCCTTAGGGAGGGACCTAGCAGGTAGTCCGTCCCCTAGAATCCGCTTAAAGGTAGGAGCTGTGTCCTAAGACTTCAGACATCCTGCAATCAACTTAACTACAAGAAGAAGACGGGAACTTTGACGCTCTGCCGCACAGAGGACTGAAGGAAATCTCCCCTGTGGTCAGGGAGTGACCACCTTGCTAACGCAAGCACCATCCAGCGAATCAACGTCTGCTTTGCCGCCGCCTCCCGCCGGAGTCCGAGCCCAGAGACCAACAAGACCTGGACCTCCAGACCTCTCATCGCCCGATCCACAGTCCCTGAAAAGAAGGAACCCGTGGAGGCACCGAGACACGTGGAGCCAGCCATCTTGAAAAGACCACGACAAGCTGCAAGCGCGACAACCGAGGCTCCCTCCAAGTTGTGCTTTGGGTCCTGAGAAGCCCAACACCCGAGCAGCACCTGCACCAAAGGTGAGCCCTCCAGCATCTCCACGATCTGCGTGGGGCCCCTCTGCATTTCGCCACTCAACGCGCCTAACCGGTTGCTGGCCCGTTGGCTAGTGGCCATCTTGGCGACGAACTTCAAGAACTACACCGCTGGTCTGGTTGCTCCAGACTGGCCCTTGCTCCCCTCCAAAGGAGCAGTCCCTCTGACCTTGCTGGTCAGAGCCATCAGCTTACTTCGTTTTCCACAACAATTGCTTTTGCCAAGGCTTGTTTGCTTCGATCAAGTCGCCGACACCGCCGACAGTGAGACCCTGCGTGGGACAGCTCGTGACCCGACTCCTGGACGTCGTCGACCTTCAGGGACCACGTGGCTGCAGAGACAAGCTGTACCTTTCCTCCTGTTTGCACCCGACATCGCCTGGTACCCACCTGGTGCCACCCTGGTCACTGGCTAGTGACTGTGAACACTGTCCCCTCTGCTTACAGGTCTTCTACAACTCCGATTCACCCTTCGATCCACCGCATCTCTTCCGGGCCGACCGCCTGCAGCACCTTTGTCTTCAGGCTCCATTGAACATATAGAAGAAACCCGACGCACTTCGAGACCTATGCACCCGCTTCCTGTGGGTGAGGTAAAGCTGGCACTCCGGTGCCCAAGTGTAGAGTATCATCTCTAGTGTCTGGGTTTCCAATCTTGAGTTCATAGTCCATCCGGAAGATCCTTTTTGCAGTAACTTTGTAACTTTTACGCACCCATTGAAAACCTATGGGAGCTCGCGTGTGACTATTTGCTCTGCACACGCAACCCGTGGACCTCCTGGTCCCTAACTAAAGTTAGATCCTTGTAGGCCCAGCGATTCTAGAGGCCCTAGGCCTTTTCCCTTTTCTGTTTGTGGTACTTATACCACTATTTTAGTATATGGTTCGAGTGGCCACCAGGGCCTATCCATATAAAGTGCAACTTCTGTGTATTCTAACGTATTCTTGTTTAACGATTTGTGCTCCTGTGCTCATAAAGAGTCTAGGGGTTACTTTGAGAAATAAATACATATATATTTTGAATATATATCTGTGTGGTGTCCTTTCATTGGTATAAAAGGGGGTTACATTTGGTAAAACAGCCTGCTTCAAATGCTTTAATGAGTTTAGCCTCAAAGACTGCTGAGCCTACGCTACCACTAGGGCAGCTAGTCCGAAAAGGTTGACTTACAACCACACCATAAGGGTTGCTTGGCATGGTACAAGGTGGTCACTTTAACTAGTGAACATCATATACCAGGCCAACTTCTCACAATATGGTATAGAAGTGAGTCATAGTGTATTTGGAAATGGAGATCTCAGACTGATGTAGCTTGATGCACTGTTTGTGTTTCAGAATTCTAGTCTGCGTGAATTAACGCGCCAGGACTCTCTGACTAGATACAGAGGAATTACCAGTTTCAAAAACATAAGTTCGAGGTAGGCATGCTTGTAAAAAAGAATGATAGACAATATAAACAAGCATTGGCATAGCCAATAGGTCTCGCCTTTGGGACCTTATAAGTGTTTAGCCATGCAACAGTTGCATAACTAAACACTTATAAGGTCCCAAAAGCGAGACCTATTGGCTATGCCATTGCTTGTTTTAACTGCTGCAATCTATTGAAGCCTCATGGAGAACATCAAAGCGGCCGCGAAAGTGATCGCGATCATCAAACATCAAAGCGGCCGCAAAAGTGAAAGTAATCGCGGTAAAGCGCGACGCGCTCGCCCGCGCACATGCACTGTAGCTCCAGGCTGGCCTGGTAGCACTTTTTGGAGCCCTCACAAAATGTCTCGCCAGACCAGCGCATGCGCTGGGTCAGGCGAGACCTAAAAATGACTATCCGAGTTGTGGTGATCAGCAGGCACACTGTAGGCCACAGGGTCAGATGAGGGTGGAGGTCTGACCCTCCCCCGTTCTGAGATACCTACAACAGGTACCATTTGGACAATTTTGTTTGACGTGTTTATGCTAAACGAATGCCCTTCCATCATCCTCTGCCTTGGGGTTCTGAGTGACATCATAACGTGTATTTGTACACACGTTGAGGCATCTTGGCGCTGATAACAGATGTTTATTGTAACCCAAGCAATGGTACTCATTTTACCGGCCTCAGATGGATGAAAGGCTGAGCGGATCTGCCAGGATTTGAACCTGTGACCAGGAGGTCAAACAGAGGCCCCTGCAGTGGACTCGTTAGTCCACTAAGCCACCAGATCCAACATCATAGACAATTTGAGCTTCGCTCTTGTGGATTTGACATCACTCAGAACCACTTGGTGTAAAAAAATACCAATAATTCCCTTTTGCCCACGTGGCAGAATATGACAGCCATTTACCATGTCTAACTGCTGCCTGACTTCCTGTTTCCAGAAGAAGCGAGCGCCTGACACGTGTCTTACCTGCGGACTGAGGGAACGGATTTCTGATTCTATCTCCCTCACTTCCCCACCAGAACAAGTCCACCCCCCTGCAGGAAGGAAGAGCCGCACGTGTGATGGGAGACCCTCCGGCCTCACGGGGGCCCTGAGGCACGTGGCAGGCCTAGGGTTCATTGAGAGCCGCAGGGGGGCACGCCCTCCCGGCCCCCGTGGCGCGCGCCCGCACGCGCTTAAAAGGATCCATTTAAACCCTTCAAATTGTTGTGCAGCTTGAAATACTTCTCTGCAGGGCACCGGAGGGTGACCCGGGGAGCAGGGACACGAAGCCTCGACGCCAGATACCATCGGCATGGCCCGCATTCTCCTCAGGCACGTACGGTAATGCAGAAGAATGGAGATGCTATCGCGCCAAAAGTGTGCCAGACACCCTGCGTCCTGCCCCCTGGGGCCGCCGCGCGCAACCCGATATCCGAGCAACAACCGAGGAGCTATACATCAGGGCGACTGGTTCCTCAGCATTTTTGCCTCATTCTTCTTGAACCAGCGGCCTGGTCCCCCACGAAGACAGTTGAGAGGTGCGGGGGATGCTGAGCGCAGGCGGGTCCCTTCGGATTCCTGCCTCCTGGCGGGGGCGCGCGGATGTGGCAGGAGCTCACCGGTGTCTCTGCTGCTTCATTGAGGAAAGACTCCTCAAAGCCTGTTATCTCGGCTCCCTGACAGACGCTGAAATGCCATTGTGGTCCTGTTTGTAACTATCGATGCGTGATCGCTTTGCACAATGCAACAATGCACTGCGCTGGCAACGGCTGCGCGCATCCATCATACCACGCGCTGCAGGCCTGACGTCTTTATTCACATCTTTGAATCACCTGTTGAATAGGAAGGCGAGCCTTGTCCGAGAAGTCGACTAGGATGGTATACTCAATGCTGGGAATGGACTGGCGTCTTTTCCTTACTTAAATACTCCAATAATGTATAGACAGCTAAACCTGGAAGGCTGCAGAGCTCTTGACAGGATAAGCACGACCCACACACTTTTAAGCCATGGGCAAAGTGGGCTCTGGCCCAGGGCCCCAGACTTTCAGGGCCCCTGAAAGAACCAGCTCTGCTCTGGGGAGGGCCCTGCCCCGATGACCTTAAATAATTCTTAGAGAGATTGTTTTAAATACCGTTTTCCTTTAATTGAGTTGTATGTGGGTGATGTGTGAGAGTCTATTGCAGACATTTTGCAAAAACATGTGTTTATGTTTCATGCAACATACATAACAATGTTTTCTTTTAGATCAAAACAGGACTTCACCTATGAGAAATGGGAGGCTGTGCCACCATTTCAATATCTTTTTAGTAGCATACCGATTCCACCCACCCAGCACTTTTTGGGTACTGTGCGCACATCGCTCCTCAAGCTGGTCTGGGGGGGGGGGGGGGAGGGGGGGGGAGGGGGCAAACAGTGTCTTGGAATACACTTATTATGGACTACAAACACGGCGGCTTTAGCGTACCTGACCTATATTTGTATTATCTATGCGCCCACGCACAATATGTGCATTACTGGATTGGCGCGCATGAATTCATTCTGCATGTGGCGATTAAAGATGGGGGTGCCCACCCTGTCCCTCTATGGTCCATGCTAACGCACGTTAAAAGGCAGCCCCCCCGCACAGAAATCAACACAATTGATGTCACTATAAAGGCCTGGCAGGCATAGGCCGCATGGCCGGTAAACGGCCACTGTACTCCCCTCTTTTGCCTGTCACGTTCCACTCGGATCTGTCGGTGACACATGAGACGGGGCCACGAGCACATTTCACCAAGTAGAAAAAGTAAAAATGCGAGACCTGTTTCTGGAGGGTCTTTTTCTAACGAACGACGATCTCAATTAATACAAAATAAAACATCACTAGTCACGTTCCTTTTCCACAGACTAAAGAAAGCAAACTCACTATCACACCGTCCCTGCAGAGCCCGAGACGCTAGTGACACTCAGCAAGCATTGCAAACTCACTATCACACCGTCCCTGCAGAGCCCGAGACGCTAGTGACACTCAGCAAGCATTGCAAACTCACTATCACACCGTCCCTGCAGAGCCTGAGACGCTAGTGACACTCAGCAAGCATTGCAAACTCACTATCACACCGTCCCTGCAGAGCCCGAGACCCTAGTAACACTCAGCAAGCATTGCAAACTCACTATCACACCTTCCCTGCAGAGCCTGAGACGCTAGTGACACTCAGCAAGCATTGCAAACTCACTGTCACACCGTCCCTGCAGAGCCCGAGACCCTAGTGACACTCAGCAAGCATTGCAAACTCACTATCACACCGTCCCTGCAGAGCCTGAGACGCTAGTAACACTCAGCAAGCATTGCAAACCTACAATCACACCGTCCCCGCAGAGCCTGAGACGCTAGTGACACTCAGCAAGCATTGCAAACTCACTATCACACCTTCCCTGCAGAACCTGAGACCCTAGTGACACTCAGCAAGCATTGCAAACTCACTATCACACCGTCCCTGCAGAGCCTGAGACGCTAGTGACACTCAGCAAGCATTGCAAACTCACTATCACACCGTCCCTGCAGAGCCCGAGACCCTAGTGACACTCAGCAAGCATTGCAAACTCACTATCACACCGTCCCTGCAGAGCCTGAGACCCTAGTGACACTCAGCAAGCATTGCAAACTCACTATCACACCGCCCCTGCAGAGCCCGAGACCCTAGTGACACTCAGCAAGCATTGCAAACTCACTATCACACTGTCCCTGCAGAGCCCGAGACCCTAGTAACACTCAGCAAGCATTGCAAACTCACTATCACACCGTCCCTGCAGAGCCTGAGACGCTAGTGACACTCAGCAAGCATTGCAAACTCACTGTCACACCGTCCCTGCAGAGCCCGAGACCCTAGTAACACTCAGCAAGCATTGCAAACTCACTCTCACACCGTCCCTGCAGAGCCTGAGACCCTAGTGACACTCAGCAAGCATTGCAAACTCACTATCACACCGTCCCTGCAGAGCCCGAGACCCTAGTGACACTCAGCAAGCAGTGCAAACTCACTATCACACCGTCCCTGCAGAGCCTGAGACGCTAGTGACACTCAGCAAGCATTGCAAACTCACTATCACACCGTCCCTGCAGAGCCCGAGACCCTAGTGACACTCAGCAAGCATTGCAAACTCACTATCACACCGTCCCTGCAGAGCCTGAGACCCTAGTGACCCTCAGCAAGCATTGCAAACTCACTATCACACCGTCCCTGCAGAGCCTGAGACCCTAGTAACACTCAGCAAGCATTGCAAACTCACTATCACACCGTCCCTGCAGAGCCTGAGACCCTAGTGACACTCAGCAAGCATTGCAAACTCACTCTCACACCGTCCCTGCAGAGCCTGAGACGCTAGTGACACTCAGCAAGCATTTTAAACTCACTATCACACCGTCCCCGCAGAGCCTGAGACCCTAGTGACACTCAGCAAGCATTGCAAACTCACTCTCACACCGTCCCTGCAGAGCCTGAGACGCTAGTGACACTCAGCAAGCATTGCAAACTCACTGTCACACCGTCCCTGCAGAGCCTGAGATGCTAGTGACACTCAGCAAGCATTGCAAACTCACTATCACACCGTCCCTGCAGAGCCTGAGACGCTAGTGACACTCAGCAAGCATTGCAAACTCACTATCACACCGTCCCTGCAGAACCCGAGACCCTAGTGACACTCAGCAAGCATTGCAAACTCACTATCATACCGTCCCTGCAGAACCCGAGACCCTAGTGACACTCAGCAAGCATTGCAAACTCACTATCACACCGTCCCTGCAGAGCCTGAGACGCTAGTAACACCCAGCAAGCATTGCAAACTCACTATCACACCGTCCCTGCAGAGCCTGAGACCCTAGTAACACTCAGCAAGCATTGCAAACTCACTATCACACCGTCCCTGCAGAGCCTGAGACGCTAGTAACACCCAGCAAGCATTGCAAACTCACTATCACACCGTCCCTGCAGAGCCTGAGACCCTAGTAACACTCAGCAAGCATTGCAAACTCACTATCACACCGTCCCCGCGGAGCCCGAGACCCTAGTGACACTCAGCAAGCATTGCAAACTCACTATCACACCGTCCCTGCAGAGCCTGAGACGCTAGTGACACTCAGCAAGCATTGCAAACTCACTATCACACCGTCCCTGCAGAGCCCGAGACCCTAGTGACACTCAGCAAGCATTGCAAACTCACTATCACACCTTCCCTGCAGAGCCTGAGACGCTAGTAACACTCAGCAAGCATTGCAAACTCACTATCACACCGTCCCTGCAGAGCCTGAGACCCTAGTAACACTCAGCAAGCATTGCAAACTCACTATCACACCGTCCCTGCAGAGCCTGAGACCCTAGTGACACTCAGCAAGCATTGCAAACTCACTATCACACCGTCCCTGCAGAGCCTGAGACGCTAGTGACACTCAGCAAGCATTGCAAACTCACTATCACACCGTCCCTGCAGAGCCTGAGACCATAGTGACACTCAGCAAGCATTGCAAACTCACTATCACACCTTCCCTGCAGAGCCTGAGACCCTAGTAACACTCAGCAAGCATTGCAAACTCACTATCACACCTTCCCTGCAGAGCCTGAGACCCTAGTAACACTCAGCAAGCATTGCAAACTCACTATCACACCGTCCCTGCAGAGCCTGAGACCCTAGTGACACTCAGCAAGCATTGCAAACTCACTATCACACCGTCCCTGCAGAGCCTGAGACCCTAGTGACACTCAGCAAGCATTGCAAACTCACTATCACACCTTCCCTGCAGAACCTGAGACCCTAGTGACACTCAGCAAGCATTGCAAACTCACTATCACACCGTCCCTGCAGAGCCTGAGACGCTAGTGACACTCAGCAAGCATTGCAAACTCACTATCACACCTTCCCTGCAGAACCTGAGACCCTAGTGACACTCAGCAAGCATTGCAAACTCACTATCACACCGTCCCTGCAGAGCCCGAGACGCTAGTGACACTCAGCAAGCATTGCAAACTCACTATCACACCGTCCCTGCAGAGCCCGAGACGCTAGTGACACTCAGCAAGCATTGCAAACTCACTATCACACCGTCCCTGCAGAGCCCGAGACGCTAGTGACACTCAGCAAGCATTGCAAACTCACTATCACACCGCCCCTGCAGAGCCTGAGACCCTAGTAACACTCAGCAAGCATTGCAAACTCACTATCACACCTTCCCTGCAGAGCCCGAGACACTAGTGACACTCAGCAAGCATTGCAAACTCACTATCACACCGTCCCTGCAGAGCCCGAGACCCTAGTAACACTCAGCAAGCATTGCAAACTCACTATCACACCGTCCCTGCAGAGCCTGAGACCCTAGTGACACTCAGCAAGCATTGCAAACTCACTATCACACCGTCCCTGCAGAGCCTGAGACGCTAGTGACACTCAGCAAGCATTGCAAACTCACTGTCACACCTTCCCTGCAGAGCCCGAGACCCTAGTGACACTCAGCAAGCATTGCAAACTCACTATCACACCGTCCCTGCAGAGCCTTTGACGCTAGTGACACTCAGCAAGCATTGCAAACTCACTATCACACCTTCCCTGCAGAACCTGAGACGCTAGTGACACTCAGCAAGCATTGCAAACTCACTATCACACCGTCCCTGCAGAGCCCGAGACGCTAGTGACACTCAGCAAGCATTGCAAACTCACTATCACACCGTCCCTGCAGAGCCCGTGACGCTAGTGACAATCAGCAAGCATTGCAAACTCACTATCACACCGTCCCTGCAGAGCCCGAGACGCTAGTGACACTCAGCAAGCATTGCAAACTCACTATCACACCGCCCCTGCAGAGCCTGAGACGCTAGTGACACTCAGCAAGCATTGCAAACTCACTATCACACCGTCCCTGCAGAGCCTGAGACCCTAGTGACACTCAGCAAGCATTGCAAACTCACTATCACACTGTCCCTGCAAAGCCTGAGACCCTAGTGCCACTCAGCAAGCATTGCAAACTCACTATCACACCATCCCTGCAGAGCCTGAGACCCTAGTGACACTCAGCAAGCATTGCAAACTCACTATCACACCGTCCCTGCAGAGCCTGAGACCCTAGTGACACTCAGCAAGCATTGCAAACTCACTATCACACCGTCCCTGCAGAGCCTGAGACCCTAGTGACACTCAGCAAGCATTGCAAACTCACTATCACACCGTCCCTGCAGAGCCTGAGACCCTAGTGACACTCAGCAAGCATTGCAAACTCACTATCACACCATCCCTGCAGAGCCTGAGACCCTAGTGACACTCAGCAAGCATTGCAAACTCACTATCACACCTTCCCTGCAGAGCCTGAGATGCTAGTGACACTCAGCAAGCATTGCAAACTCACTATCACACCGTCCCTGCAAAGCCTGAGACCCTAGTGACACTCAGCAAGCATTGCAAACTCACTATCACACCTTCCCTGCAGAGCCTGAGACCCTAGTGACACTCAGCAAGCATTGCAAACTCACTATCACACCGTCCCTGCAGAGCCTGAGACGCTAGTGACACTCAGCAATCATTGCAAACTCACTGTCACACCTTCCCTGCAGAGCCCGAGACCCTAGTGACACTCAGCAAGCATTGCAAACTCACTATCACACCGTCCCTGCAGAGCCTGAGACGCTAGTGACACTCAGCAAGCATTGCAAACTCACTATCACACCTTCCCTGCAGAACCTGAGACGCTAGTGACACTCAGCAAGCATTGCAAACTCACTATCACACCGTCCCTGCAGAGCCCGAGACGCTAGTGACACTCAGCAAGCATTGCAAACTCACTATCACACCGTCCCTGCAGAGCCCGTGACGCTAGTGACAATCAGCAAGCATTGCAAACTCACTATCACACCGTCCCTGCAGAGCCCGAGACGCTAGTGACACTCAGCAAGCATTGCAAACTCACTATCACACCGCCCCTGCAGAGCCTGAGACGCTAGTGACACTCAGCAAGCATTGCAAACTCACTATCACACCGTCCCTGCAAAGCCTGAGACCCTAGTGCCACTCAGCAAGCATTGCAAACTCACTATCACACCATCCCTGCAGAGCCTGAAACCCTAGTGACACTCAGCAAGCATTGCAAACTCACTATCACACCGTCCCTGCAGAGCCTGAGACCCTAGTGACACTCAGCAAGCATTGCAAACTCACTATCACACCGTCCCTGCAGAGCCTGAGACCCTAGTGACACTCAGCAAGCATTGCAAACTCACTATCACACCGTCCCTGCAGAGCCTGAGACCCTAGTGACACTCAGCAAGCATTGCAAACTCACTATCACACCATCCCTGCAGAGCCTGAGACCCTAGTGACACTCAGCAAGCATTGCAAACTCACTATCACACCTTCCCTGCAGAGCCTGAGATGCTAGTGACACTCAGCAAGCATTGCAAACTCACTATCACACCGTCCCTGCAGAGCCTGAGACCCTAGTGACACTCAGCAAGCATTGCAAACTCACTATCACACCGTCCCTGCAAAGCCTGAGACCCTAGTGACACTCAGCAAGCATTGCAAACTCACTATCACACCGTCCCTGCAGAGCCCGAGACCCTAGTGACACTCAGCAAGCATTGCAAACTCACTATCACACCTTCCCTGCAGAGCCTGAGACACTAGTGACACTCAGCAAGCATTGCAAACTCACTATCACACCGTCCCTGCAGAGCCTGAGACCCTAGTGACACTCAGCAAGCATTGCAAACTCACTATCACACCGTCCCTGCAGAGCTTGAGACCCTAGTAACACTCAGCAAGCATTGCAAACTCACTATCACACCGTGCCTGCAGAGCCCGAGACCCTAGTGACACTCAGCAAGCATTGCAAACTCACTATCACACCGTCCCTGCAGAGCCTGAGACCCTAGTGACACTCAGCAAGCATTGCAAACTCACTATCACACCTTCCCTGCAGAGCCTGAGACCCTAGTAACACTCAGCAAGCATTGCAAACTCACTATCACACCTTCCCTGCAGAGCCCGAGACCCTAGTGACACTCAGCAAGCATTGCAAACTCACTATCACACCGTCCCTGCAGAGCCCGAGACCCTAGTAACACTCAGCAAGCATTGCAATCTCACTATCACACCGTCCCTGCAGAGCCTGAGACCCTAGTGACACTCAGCAAGCATTGCAAACTCACTATCACACCGTCCCTGCAGAGCCTGAGACCCTAGTGACACTCAGCAAGCATTACAAACTCACTATCACACCTTCCCTGCAGAACCTGAGACCCTAGTGACACTCAGCAAGCATTGCAAACTCATTATCACACCTTCCCTGCAGAGCCTGAGACCCTAGTGACACTCAGCAAGCATTGCAAACTCACTATCACACCGTCCCTGCAGAGCCTGAGACCCTAGTGACACTCAGCAAGCATTGCAAACTCACTATCACACCTTCCCTGCAGAGCCTGAGACCCTAGTAACACTCAGCAAGCATTGCAAACTCACTATCACACCTTCCCTGCAGAGCCCGAGACCCTAGTGACACTCAGCAAGCATTGCAAACTCACTATCACACCGTCCCTGCAGAGCCCGAGACGCTAGTGACACTCAGCAAGCATTGCAAACTCACTATCACACCGTCCCTGCAGAGCCCGTGACGCTAGTGACAATCAGCAAGCATTGCAAACTCACTATCACACCGTCCCTGCAGAGCCCGAGACGCTAGTGACACTCAGCAAGCATTGCAAACTCACTATCACACCGCCCCTGCAGAGCCTGAGACGCTAGTGACACTCAGCAAGCATTGCAAACTCACTATCACACCGTCCCTGCAGAGCCTGAGACCCTAGTGACACTCAGCAAGCATTGCAAACTCACTATCACACCGTCCCTGCAGAGCCTGAGACGCTAGTAACACTCAGCAAGCATTGCAAACTCACTATCACACCGTCCCTGCAGAGCCTGAGACCCTAGTGACACTCAGCAAGCATTGCAAACTCACTATCACACCGTCCCTGCAAAGCCTGAGACCCTAGTGCCACTCAGCAAGCATTGCAAACTCACTATCACACCATCCCTGCAGAGCCTGAGACCCTAGTGACACTCAGCAAGCATTGCAAACTCACTATCACACCGTCCCTGCAGAGCCTGAGACCCTAGTGACACTCAGCAAGCATTGCAAACTCACTATCACACCGTCCCTGCAGAGCCTGAGACCCTAGTGACACTCAGCAAGCATTGCAAACTCACTATCACACCGTCCCTGCAGAGCCTGAGACCCTAGTGACACTCAGCAAGCATTGCAAACTCACTATCACACCATCCCTGCAGAGCCTGAGACCCTAGTGACACTCAGCAAGCATTGCAAACTCACTATCACACCTTCCCTGCAGAGCCTGAGATGCTAGTGACACTCAGCAAGCATTGCAAACTCACTATCACACCGTCCCTGCAGAGCCTGAGACCCTAGTGACACTCAGCAAGCATTGCAAACTCACTATCACACCGTCCCTGCAAAGCCTGAGACCCTAGTGACACTCAGCAAGCATTGCAAACTCACTATCACACCGTCCCTGCAGAGCCCGAGACCCTAGTGACACTCAGCAAGCATTGCAAACTCACTATCACACCTTCCCTGCAGAGCCTGAGACACTAGTGACACTCAGCAAGCATTGCAAACTCACTATCACACCGTCCCTGCAGAGCCTGAGACCCTAGTGACACTCAGCAAGCATTGCAAACTCACTATCACACCGTCCCTGCAGAGCTTGAGACCCTAGTAACACTCAGCAAGCATTGCAAACTCACTATCACACCGTCCCTGCAGAGCCCGAGACCCTAGTGACACTCAGCAAGCATTGCAAACTCACTATCACACCGTCCCTGCAGAGCCTGAGACCCTAGTGACACTCAGCAAGCATTGCAAACTCACTATCACACCTTCCCTGCAGAGCCTGAGACCCTAGTAACACACAGCAAGCATTGCAAACTCACTATCACACCTTCCCTGCAGAGCCCGAGACCCTAGTGACACTCAGCAAGCATTGCAAACTCACTATCACACCGTCCCTGCAGAGCCCGAGACCCTAGTAACACTCAGCAAGCATTGCAATCTCACTATCACACCGTCCCTGCAGAGCCTGAGACCCTAGTGACACTCAGCAAGCATTGCAAACTCACTATCACACCGTCCCTGCAGAGCCTGAGACCCTAGTGACACTCAGCAAGCATTACAAACTCACTATCACACCTTCCCTGCAGAACCTGAGACCCTAGTGACACTCAGCAAGCATTGCAAACTCATTATCACACCTTCCCTGCAGAGCCTGAGACCCTAGTGACACTCAGCAAGCATTGCAAACTCACTATCACACCGTCCCTGCAGAGCCTGAGACCCTAGTGCCACTCAGCAAGCATTGCAAACTCACTATCACACCTTCCCTGCAGAGCCTGAGACCCTAGTAACACTCAGCAAGCATTGCAAACTCACTATCACACCTTCCCTGCAGAGCCCGAGACCCTAGTGACACTCAGCAAGCATTGCAAACTCACTATCACACCGTCCCTGCAGAGCCTGAGACCCTAGTGACACTCAGCAAGCATTGCAAACTCACTATCACACCGTCCCTGCAAAGCCTGAGACCCTAGTGCCACTCAGCAAGCATTGCAAACTCACTATCACACCATCCCTGCAGAGCCTGAGACCCTAGTGACACTCAGCAAGCATTGCAAACTCACTATCACACCGTCCCTGCAGAGCCTGAGACCCTAGTGACACTCAGCAAGCATTGCAAACTCACTATCACACCGTCCCTGCAGAGCCTGAGACCCTAGTGACACTCAGCAAGCATTGCAAACTCACTATCACACCGTCCCTGCAGAGCCTGAGACCCTAGTGACACTCAGCAAGCATTGCAAACTCACTATCACACCATCCCTGCAGAGCCTGAGACCCTAGTGACACTCAGCAAGCATTGCAAACTCACTATCACACCTTCCCTGCAGAGCCTGAGATGCTAGTGACACTCAGCAAGCATTGCAAACTCACTATCACACCGTCCCTGCAGAGCCTGAGACCCTAGTGACACTCAGCAAGCATTGCAAACTCACTATCACACCGTCCCTGCAAAGCCTGAGACCCTAGTGACACTCAGCAAGCATTGCAAACTCACTATCACACCGTCCCTGCAGAGCCCGAGACCCTAGTGACACTCAGCAAGCATTGCAAACTCACTATCACACCTTCCCTGCAGAGCCTGAGACACTAGTGACACTCAGCAAGCATTGCAAACTCACTATCACACCGTCCCTGCAGAGCCTGAGACCCTAGTGACACTCAGCAAGCATTGCAAACTCACTATCGCACCGTCCCTGCAGAGCTTGAGACCCTAGTAACACTCAGCAAGCATTGCAAACTCACTATCACACCGTCCCTGCAGAGCCCGAGACCCTAGTGACACTCAGCAAGCATTGCAAACTCACTATCACACCGTCCCTGCAGAGCCTGAGACCCTAGTGACACTCAGCAAGCATTGCAAACTCACTATCACACCTTCCCTGCAGAGCCTGAGACCCTAGTAACACTCAGCAAGCATTGCAAACTCACTATCACACCTTCCCTGCAGAGCCCGAGACCCTAGTGACACTCAGCAAGCATTGCAAACTCACTATCACACCGTCCCTGCAGAGCCCGAGACCCTAGTAACACTCAGCAAGCATTGCAATCTCACTATCACACCGTCCCTGCAGAGCCTGAGACCCTAGTGACACTCAGCAAGCATTGCAAACTCACTATCACACCGTCCCTGCAGAGCCTGAGACCCTAGTGACACTCAGCAAGCATTACAAACTCACTATCACACCTTCCCTGCAGAACCTGAGACCCTAGTGACACTCAGCAAGCATTGCAAACTCATTATCACACCTTCCCTGCAGAGCCTGAGACCCTAGTGACACTCAGCAAGCATTGCAAACTCACTATCACACCGTCCCTGCAGAGCCTGAGACCCTAGTGACACTCAGCAAGCATTGCAAACTCACTATCACACCTTCCCTGCAGAGCCTGAGACCCTAGTAACACTCAGCAAGCATTGCAAACTCACTATCACACCTTCCCTGCAGAGCCCGAGACCCTAGTGACACTCAGCAAGCATTGCAAACTCACTATCACACCGTCCCTGCAGAGCCCGAGACCCTAGTAACACTCAGCAAGCATTGCAAACTCACTATCACACCGTCCCTGCAGAGCCTGAGACCCTAGTGACACTCAGCAAGCATTGCAAACTCACTATCACACCGTCCCTGCAGAGCCTGAGACCCTAGTGACACTCAGCAAGCATTGCAAACTCACTATCACACCTTCCCTGCAGAACCTGAGACCCTAGTGACACTCAGCAAGCATTGCAAACTCACTATCACACCGTCCCTGCAGAGCCTGAGACGCTAGTGACACTCAGCAAGCATTGCAAACTCACTATCACACCTTCCCTGCAGAACCTGAGACCCTAGTGACACTCAGCAAGCATTGCAAACTCACTATCACACCTTCCCTGCAGAACCTGAGACCCTAGTGACACTCAGCAAGCATTGCAAACTCACTATCACACCGTCCCTGCAGAGCCTGAGACGCTAGTGACACTCAGCAAGCATTGCAAACTCACTATCACATCATCCCTGCAGAGCCTGAGACCCTAGTGACACTCAGCAAGCATTGCAAACTCACTATCACACCGTCCCCGCGGAGCCCGAGACCCTAGTGACACTCAGCAAGCATTGCAAACTCACTATCACACCGTCCCTGCAGAGCCTGAGACACTAGTGACACTCAGCAAGCATTGCAAACTCACTATCACACCTTCCCTGCAGAGCCTGAGACGCTAGTAACACTCAGCAAGCATTGCAAACTCACTATCACACCGTCCCTGCAGAGCCTGAGACCCTAGTAACACTCAGCAAGCATTGCAAACTCACTATCACACCGTCCCTGCAGAGCCTGAGACCCTAGTGACACTCAGCAAGCATTGCAAACTCACTATCACACCGTCCCTGCAGAGCCTGAGACGCTAGTGACACTCAGCAAGCATTGCAAACTCACTATCACACCGTCCCTGCAGAGCCTGAGACCCTAGTGACACTCAGCAAGCATTGCAAACTCACTATCACACCTTCCCTGCAGAGCCTGAGACCCTAGTAACACTCAGCAAGCATTGCAAACTCACTATCACACCTTCCCTGCAGAGCCTGAGACCCTAGTAACACTCAGCAAGCATTGCAAACTCACTATCACACCGTCCCTGCAGAGCCTGAGACCCTAGTGACACTCAGCAAGCATTGCAAACTCACTATCACACCGTCCCTGCAGAGCCCGAGACCCTAGTGACACTAAGCAAGCATTGCAAACTCACTATCACACCGTCCCTGCAGAGCCCGAGACCCTAGTAACACTCAGCAAGCATTGCAAACTCACTATCACACCGTCCCTGCAGAGCCTGAGACCCTAGTGACACTCAGCAAGCATTGCAAACTCACTATCACACCATCCCTGCAGAGCCTGAGACCCTAGTGACACTCAGCAAGCATTGCAAACTCACTATCACACCTTCCCTGCAGAACCTGAGACCCTAGTGACACTCAGCAAGCATTGCAAACTCACTATCACACCGTCCCTGCAGAGCCTGAGACGCTAGTGACACTCAGCAAGCATTGCAAACTCACTATCACACATTCCCTGCAGAACCTGAGACCCTAGTGACACTCAGCAAGCATTGCAAACTCACTATCACACCGTCCCTGCAGAGCCCGAGACGCTAGTGACACTCAGCAAGCATTGCAAACTCACTATCACACCGTCCCTGCAGAGCCCGAGACGCTAGTGACACTCAGCAAGCATTGCAAACTCACTATCACACCGTCCCTGCAGAGCCCGAGACGCTAGTGACACTCAGCAAGCATTGCAAACTCACTATCACACCGCCCCTGCAGAGCCTGAGACCCTAGTAACACTCAGCAAGCATTGCAAACTCACTATCACACCTTCCCTGCAGAGCCCGAGACCCTAGTGACACTCAGCAAGCATTGCAAACTCACTATCACACCGTCCCTGCAGAGCCCGAGACCCTAGTAACACTCAGCAAGCATTGCAAACTCACTATCACACAGTCCCTGCAGAGCCTGAGACCCTAGTGACACTCAGCAAGCATTGCAAACTCACTATCACACCGTCCCTGCAGAGCCTGAGACGCTAGTGACACTCAGCAAGCATTGCAAACTCACTGTCACACCTTCCCTGCAGAGCCCGAGACCCTAGTGACACTCAGCAAGCATTGCAAACTCACTATCACACCGTCCCTGCAGAGCCTGAGACGCTAGTGACACTCAGCAAGCATTGCAAACTCACTATCACACCTTCCCTGCAGAACCTGAGACGCTAGTGACACTCAACAAGCATTGCAAACTCACTATCACACCGTCCCTGCAGAGCCCGAGACGCTAGTGACACTCAGCAAGCATTGCAAACTCACTATCACACCGTCCCTGCAGAGCCCGTGACGCTAGTGACAATCAGCAAGCATTGCAAACTCACTATCACACCGTCCCTGCAGAGCCCGAGACGCTAGTGACACTCAGCAAGCATTGCAAACTCACTATCACACCGCCCCTGCAGAGCCTGAGACGCTAGTGACACTCAGCAAGCATTGCAAACTCACTATCACACCGTCCCTGCAGAGCCTGAGACCCTAGTGACACTCAGCAAGCATTGCAAACTCACTATCACACCGTCCCTGCAGAGCCTGAGACACTAGTAACACTCAGCAAGCATTGCAAACTCACTATCACACCGTCCCTGCAGAGCCTGAGACCCTAGTGACACTCAGCAAGCATTGCAAGCTCACTATCACACCTTCCCTGCAGAGCCTGAGACCCTAGTGACACTCAGCAAGCATTGCAAACTCACTATCACACCGTCCCTGCAAAGCCTGAGACCCTAGTGCCACTCAGCAAGCATTGCAAACTCACTATCACACCATCCCTGCAGAGCCTGAGACCCTAGTGACACTCAGCAAGCAGTGCAAACTCACTATCACACCTTCCCTGCAGAGCCTGAGACCCTAGTGACACTCAGCAAGCATTGCAAACTCACTATCACACCGTCCCTGCAAAGCCTGAGACCCTAGTGACACTCAGCAAGCATTGCAAACTCACTATCACACCGTCCCTGCAGAGCCTGAGACCCTAGTGACACTCAGCAAGCATTGCAAACTCACTATCACACCATCCCTGCAGAGCCTGAGACCCTAGTGACACTCAGCAAGCATTGCAAACTCACTATCACACCTTCCCTGCAGAGCCTGAGATGCTAGTGACACTCAGCAAGCATTGCAAACTCACTATCACACCGTCCCTGCAAAGCCTGAGACCCTAGTGACACTCAGCAAGCATTGCAAACTCACTATCACACCTTCCCTGCAGAGCCTGAGACCCTAGTGACACTCAGCAAGCATTGCAAACTCACTATCACACCGTCCCTGCAAAGCCTGAGACCCTAGTGACACTCAGCAAGCATTGCAAACTCACTATCACACCGTCCCTGCAGAGCCCGAGACCCTAGTGACACTCAGCAAGCATTGCAAACTCACTATCACACCTTCCCTGCAGAGCCTGAGACCCTAGTGACACTCAGCAAGCATTGCAAACTCACTATCACACCGTCCCTGCAGAGCCTGAGACCCTAGTGACACTCAGCAAGCATTGCAAACTCACTATCACACCGTCCCTGCAGAGCGTGAGACCCTAGTAACACTCAGCAAGCATTGCAAACTCACTATCACACCGTCCCTGCAGAGCCCGAGATCCTAGTGACACTCAGCAAGCATTGCAAACTCACTATCACACCGTCCCTGCAGAGCCTGAGACCCTAGTGACACTCAGCAAGCATTGCAAACTCACTATCACACCTTCCCTGCAGAGCCTGAGACCCTAGTAACACTCAGCAAGCATTGCAAACTCACTATCACACCTTCCCTGCAGAGCCCGAGACCCTAGTGACACTCAGCAAGCATTGCAAACTCACTATCACACCGTCCCTGCAGAGCCTGAGACGCTAGTGACACTCAGCAAGCATTGCAAACTCACTATCACACCGTCCCTGCAGAGCCTGAGACCCTAGTGACACTCAGCAAGCATTGCAAACTCACTATCACACCTTCCCTGCAGAGCCTGAGACCCTAGTAACACTCAGCAAGCATTGCAAACTCACTATCACACCTCCCCTGCAGAGCCTGAGACCCTAGTAACACTCAGCAAGCATTGCAAACTCACTATCACACCGTCCCTGCAGAGCCTGAGACCCTAGTGACACTCAGCAAGCATTGCAAACTCACTATCACACCGTCCCTGCAGAGCCCGAGACCCTAGTGACACTAAGCAAGCATTGCAAACTCACTATCACACCGTCCCTGCAGAGCCCGAGACCCTAGTAACACTCAGCAAGCATTGCAAACTCACTATCACACCGTCCCTGCAGAGCCTGAGACCCTAGTGACACTCAGCAAGCATTGCAAACTCACTATCACACCGTCCCTGCAGAGCCTGAGACCCTAGTGACACTCAGCAAGCATTGCAAACTCACTATCACACCTTCCCTGCAGAACCTGAGACCCTAGTGACACTCAGCAAGCATTGCAAACTCACTATCACACCGTCCCTGCAGAGCCTGAGACGCTAGTGACACTCAGCAAGCATTGCAAACTCACTATCACACATTCCCTGCAGAACCTGAGACCCTAGTGACACTCAGCAAGCATTGCAAACTCACTATCACACCGTCCCTGCAGAGCCCGAGACGCTAGTGACACTCAGCAAGCATTGCAAACTCACTATCACACCGTCCCTGCAGAGCCCGAGACGCTAGTGACACTCAGCAAGCATTGCAAACTCACTATCACACCGTCCCTGCAGAGCCCGAGACGCTAGTGACACTCAGCAAGCATTGCAAACTCACTATCACACCGCCCCTGCAGAGCCTGAGACCCTAGTAACACTCAGCAAGCATTGCAAACTCACTATCACACCTTCCCTGCAGAGCCCGAGACCCTAGTGACACTCAGCAAGCATTGCAAACTCACTATCACACCGTCCCTGCAGAGCCCGAGACCCTAGTAACACTCAGCAAGCATTGCAAACTCACTATCACACCGTCCCTGCAGAGCCTGAGACCCTAGTGACACTCAGCAAGCATTGCAAACTCACTATCACACCGTCCCTGCAGAGCCTGAGACGCTAGTGACACTCAGCAAGCATTGCAAACTCACTGTCACACCTTCCCTGCAGAGCCCGAGACCCTAGTGACACTCAGCAAGCATTGCAAACTCACTATCACACCGTCCCTGCAGAGCCTGAGACGCTAGTGACACTCAGCAAGCATTGCAAACTCACTATCACACCTTCCCTGCAGAACCTGAGACGCTAGTGACACTCAGCAAGCATTGCAAACTCACTATCACACCGTCCCTGCAGAGCCCGAGACGCTAGTGACACTCAGCAAGCATTGCAAACTCACTATCACACCGTCCCTGCAGAGCCCGTGACGCTAGTGACAATCAGCAAGCATTGCAAACTCACTATCACACCGTCCCTGCAGAGCCCGAGACGCTAGTGACACTCAGCAAGCATTGCAAACTCACTATCACACCGCCCCTGCAGAGCCTGAGACGCTAGTGACACTCAGCAAGCATTGCAAACTCACTATCACACCGTCCCTGCAGAGCCTGAGACCCTAGTGACACTCAGCAAGCATTGCAAACTCACTATCACACCGTCCCTGCAGAGCCTGAGACACTAGTAACACTCAGCAAGCATTGCAAACTCACTATCACACCGTCCCTGCAGAGCCTGAGACCCTAGTGACACTCAGCAAGCATTGCAAGCTCACTATCACACCTTCCCTGCAGAGCCTGAGACCCTAGTGACACTCAGCAAGCATTGCAAACTCACTATCACACCGTCCCTGCAAAGCCTGAGACCCTAGTGCCACTCAGCAAGCATTGCAAACTCACTATCACACCATCCCTGCAGAGCCTGAGACCCTAGTGACACTCAGCAAGCAGTGCAAACTCACTATCACACCTTCCCTGCAGAGCCTGAGACCCTAGTGACACTCAGCAAGCATTGCAAACTCACTATCACACCGTCCCTGCAAAGCCTGAGACCCTAGTGACACTCAGCAAGCATTGCAAACTCACTATCACACCGTCCCTGCAGAGCCTGAGACCCTAGTGACACTCAGCAAGCATTGCAAACTCACTATCACACCATCCCTGCAGAGCCTGAGACCCTAGTGACACTCAGCAAGCATTGCAAACTCACTATCACACCTTCCCTGCAGAGCCTGAGATGCTAGTGACACTCAGCAAGCATTGCAAACTCACTATCACACCGTCCCTGCAAAGCCTGAGACCCTAGTGACACTCAGCAAGCATTGCAAACTCACTATCACACCTTCCCTGCAGAGCCTGAGACCCTAGTGACACTCAGCAAGCATTGCAAACTCACTATCACACCGTCCCTGCAAAGCCTGAGACCCTAGTGACACTCAGCAAGCATTGCAAACTCACTATCACACCGTCCCTGCAGAGCCCGAGACCCTAGTGACACTCAGCAAGCATTGCAAACTCACTATCACACCGTCCCTGCAGAGCCTGAGACCCTAGTGACACTCAGCAAGCATTGCAAACTCACTATCACACCGTCCCTGCAGAGCTTGAGACCCTAGTAACACTCAGCAAGCATTGCAAACTCACTATCACACCGTCCCTGCAGAGCCCGAGACCCTAGTGACACTCAGCAAGCATTGCAAACTCACTATCACACCGTCCCTGCAGAGCCTGAGACCCTAGTGACACTCAGCAAGCATTGCAAACTCACTATCACACCTTCCCTGCAGAGCCTGAGACCCTAGTAACACTCAGCAAGCATTGCAAACTCACTATCACACCTTCCCTGCAGAGCCCGAGACCCTAGTGACACTCAGCAAGCATTGCAAACTCACTATAACACAGTCCCTGCAGAGCCCGAGACCCTAGTAACACTCAGCAAGCATTGCAATCTCACTATCACACCGTCCCTGCAGAGCCTGAGACCCTAGTGACACTCAGCAAGCATTGCAAACTCACTATCACACCGTCCCTGCAGAGCCTGAGACCCTAGTGACACTCAGCAAGCATTACAAACTCACTATCACACCTTCCCTGCAGAACCTGAGACCCTAGTGACACTCAGCAAGCATTGCAAACTCATTATCACACCTTCCCTGCAGAGCCTGAGACCCTAGTGACACTCAGCAAGCATTGCAAACTCACTATCACACCGTCCCTGCAGAGCCTGAGACCCTAGTGACACTCAGCAAGCATTGCAAACTCACTATCACACCTTCCCTGCAGAGCCTGAGACCCTAGTAACACTCAGCAAGCATTGCAAACTCACTATCACACCTTCCCTGCAGAGCCCGAGACCCTAGTGACACTCAGCAAGCATTGCAAACTCACTATCACACCGTCCCTGCAGAGCCCGAGACCCTAGTAACACTCAGCAAGCATTGCAAACTCACTATCACACCGTCCCTGCAGAGCCTGAGACCCTAGTGACACTCAGCAAGCATTGCAAACTCACTATCACACCGTCCCTGCAGAGCCTGAGACCCTAGTGACACTCAGCAAGCATTGCAAACTCACTATCACACCTTCCCTGCAGAACCTGAGACCCTAGTGACACTCAGCAAGCATTGCAAACTCACTATCACACCGTCCCTGCAGAGCCTGAGACGCTAGTGACACTCAGCAAGCATTGCAAACTCACTATCACACCTTCCCTGCAGAACCTGAGACCCTAGTGACACTCAGCAAGCATTGCAAACTCACTATCACACCTTCCCTGCAGAACCTGAGACCCTAGTGACACTCAGCAAGCATTGCAAACTCACTATCACACCGTCCCTGCAGAGCCTGAGACGCTAGTGACACTCAGCAAGCATTGCAAACTCACTATCACACCTTCCCTGCAGAACCTGAGACCCTAGTGACACTCAGCAAGCGTTGCAAACTCACTATCACACCGTCCCTGCAGAGCCCGAGACCCTAGTAACACTAAGCAAGCATTGCAAACTCACTATCACACCGTCCCTGCAGAGCCTGAGACGCTAGTGACACTCAGCAAGCATTGCAAACTCACTATCACACCGTCCCTGCCGAGCCCGAGACCCTAGTGACACTCAGCAAGCATTGCAAACTCACTATCACACCTTCCCTGCAGAACCTGAGACCCTAGTGACACTCAGCAAGCATTGCAAACTCACTATCACACCGTCCCTGCAGAGCCTGAGACGCTAGTGACACTCAGCAAGCATTGCAAACTCACTATCACACCTTCCCTGCAGAACCTGAGACCCTAGTGACACTCAGCAAGCATTGCAAACTCACTATCACACCTTCCCTGCAGAACCTGAGACCCTAGTGACACTCAGCAAGCATTGCAAACTCACTATCACACCGTCCCTGCAGAGCCTGAGACGCTAGTGACACTCAGCAAGCATTGCAAACTCACTATCACACCATCCCTGCAGAGCCTGAGACGCTAGTGACACTCAGCAAGCATTGCAAACTCACTATCACACCGTCCCTGCAGAGCCCGAGACCCTAGTAACACTCAGCAAGCATTGCAAACTCACTATCACACCGTCCCTGCAGAGCCTGAGACCCTGGTGACACTCAGCAAGCATTGCAAACTCACTATCACACCGTCCCTGCAGAGCCTGAGACCCTAGTGACACTCAGCAAGCATTGAAAACTCACTATCACACCTTCCCTGCAGAACCTGAGACCCTAGTGACACTCAGCAAGCATTGCAAACTCACTATCACACCGTCCCTGCAGAGCCTGAGACGCTAGTGACACTCAGCAAGCATTGCAAACTCACTATCACACCTTCCCTGCAGAGCCTGAGACCCTAGTGACACTCAGCAAGCATTGCAAACTCACTATCACACCTTCCCTGCAGAACCTGAGACCCTAGTGACACTCAGCAAGCATTGCAAACTCACTATCACACCGTCCCTGCAGAGCCTGAGACGCTAGTGACAGTCAGCAAGCATTGCAAACTCACTATCACACCTTCCCTGCAGAACCTGAGACCCTAGTGACACTCAGCAAGCATTGCAAACTCACTATCACACCGTCCCTGCAGAGCCCGAGACCCTAGTAACACTAAGCAAGCATTGCAAACTCACTATCACACCGTCCCTGCAGAGCCTGAGACGCTAGTGACACTCAGCAAGCATTGCAAACTCACTATCACACCGTCCCTGCCGAGCCCGAGACCCTAGTGACACTCAGCAAGCATTGCAAACTCACTATCACACCTTCCCTGCAGAACCTGAGACCCTAGTGACACTCAGCAAGCATTGCAAACTCACTATCACACCGTCCCTGCAGAGCCTGAGACGCTAGTGACACTCAGCAAGCATTGCAAACTCACTATCACACCTTCCCTGCAGAACCTGAGACCCTAGTGACACTCAGCAAGCATTGCAAACTCACTATCACACCTTCCCTGCAGAACCTGAGACCCTAGTGACACTCAGCAAGCATTGCAAACTCACTATCACACCGTCCCTGCAGAGCCTGAGACGCTAGTGACACTCAGCAAGCATTGCAAACTCACTATCACACCGTCCCTGCAGTGCCTGAGACCCTAGTGACACTCAGCAAGCATTGCAAACTCACTATCACACCGTCCCTGCAGAGCCTGAGACCCTAGTGACACTCAGCAAGCATTGCAAACTCACTATCACACCGTCCCTGCAGAGCCTGAGACGCTAGTGACACTCAGCAAGCATTGCAAACTCACTATCACACCTTCCCTGCAGAACCTGAGACCCTAGTGACACTCAGCAAGCATTGCAAACTCACTATCACACCATCCCTGCAGAGCCTGAGACCCTAGTGACACTCAGCAAGCATTGCAAACTCACTATCACACCTTCCCTGCAGAGCCTGAGACCCTAGTGACACTCAGCAAGCATTGCAAACTCACTATCACACCGTCCCTGCAGAGCCCGAGACCCTAGTAACACTAAGCAAGCATTGCAAACTCACTATCACACCGTCCCTGCAGACCCTGAGACGCTAGTGACACTCAGCAAGCATTGCAAACTCACTATCACACCGTCCCTGCCGAGCCCGAGACCCTAGTGACACTCAGCAAGCATTGCAAACTCACTATCACACCTTCCCTGCAGAACCTGAGACCCTAGTGACACTCAGCAAGCATTGCAAACTCACTATCACACCGTCCCTGCAGAGCCTGAGACGCTAGTGACACTCAGCAAGCATTGCAAACTCACTATCACACCTTCCCTGCAGAACCTGAGACCCTAGTGACACTCAGCAAGCATTGCAAACTAACTATCACACTGTCCCTGCAGAGCCCGAGACCCTAGTAACACTAAGCAAGCATTGCAAACTCACTATCACACCGTCCCTGCAGAGCCTGAGACGCTAGTGACACTCAGCAAGCATTGCAAACTCACTATCACACCATCCCTGCCGAGCCCGAGACCCTAGTGACACTCAGCAAGCATTGCAAACTCACTATCACACCTTCCCTGCAGAACCTGAGACCCTAGTGACACTCAGCAAGCATTGCAAACTCACTATCACACCGTCCCTGCAGAGCCTGAGACGCTAGTGACACTCAGCAAGCATTGCAAACTCACTATCACACCTTCCCTGCAGAACCTGAGACCCTAGTGACACTCAGCAAGCATTGCAAACTCACTATCACACCTTCCCTGCAGAGCCTGAGACCCTAGTAACACTCAGCAAGCATTGCAAACTCACTATCACACCTTCCCTGCAGAGCCCGAGACCCTAGTGACACTCAGCAAGCATTGCAAACTCACTATAACACCGTCCCTGCAGAGCCCGAGACCCTAGTAACACTCAGCAAGCATTGCAATCTCACTATCACACCGTCCCTGCAGAGCCTGAGACCCTAGTGACACTCAGCAAGCATTGCAAACTCACTATCACACCGTCCCTGCAGAGCCTGAGACCCTAGTGACACTCAGCAAGCATTACAAACTCACTATCACACCTTCCCTGCAGAACCTGAGACCCTAGTGACACTCAGCAAGCATTGCAAACTCATTATCACACCTTCCCTGCAGAGCCTGAGACCCTAGTGACACTCAGCAAGCATTGCAAACTCACTATCACACCGTCCCTGCAGAGCCTGAGACCCTAGTGACACTCAGCAAGCATTGCAAACTCACTATCACACCTTCCCTGCAGAGCCTGAGACCCTAGTAACACTCAGCAAGCATTGCAAACTCACTATCACACCTTCCCTGCAGAGCCCGAGACCCTAGTGACACTCAGCAAGCATTGCAAACTCACTATCACACCGTCCCTGCAGAGCCCGAGACCCTAGTAACACTCAGCAAGCATTGCAAACTCACTATCACACCGTCCCTGCAGAGCCTGAGACCCTAGTGACACTCAGCAAGCATTGCAAACTCACTATCACACCGTCCCTGCAGAGCCTGAGACCCTAGTGACACTCAGCAAGCATTGCAAACTCACTATCACACCTTCCCTGCAGAACCTGAGACCCTAGTGACACTCAGCAAGCATTGCAAACTCACTATCACACCGTCCCTGCAGAGCCTGAGACGCTAGTGACACTCAGCAAGCATTGCAAACTCACTATCACACCTTCCCTGCAGAACCTGAGACCCTAGTGACACTCAGCAAGCATTGCAAACTCACTATCACACCTTCCCTGCAGAACCTGAGACCCTAGTGACACTCAGCAAGCATTGCAAACTCACTATCACACCGTCCCTGCAGAGCCTGAGACGCTAGTGACACTCAGCAAGCATTGCAAACTCACTATCACACCTTCCCTGCAGAACCTGAGACCCTAGTGACACTCAGCAAGCGTTGCAAACTCACTATCACACCGTCCCTGCAGAGCCCGAGACCCTAGTAACACTAAGCAAGCATTGCAAACTCACTATCACACCGTCCCTGCAGAGCCTGAGACGCTAGTGACACTCAGCAAGCATTGCAAACTCACTATCACACCGTCCCTGCCGAGCCCGAGACCCTAGTGACACTCAGCAAGCATTGCAAACTCACTATCACACCTTCCCTGCAGAACCTGAGACCCTAGTGACACTCAGCAAGCATTGCAAACTCACTATCACACCGTCCCTGCAGAGCCTGAGACGCTAGTGACACTCAGCAAGCATTGCAAACTCACTATCACACCTTCCCTGCAGAACCTGAGACCCTAGTGACACTCAGCAAGCATTGCAAACTCACTATCACACCTTCCCTGCAGAACCTGAGACCCTAGTGACACTCAGCAAGCATTGCAAACTCACTATCACACCGTCCCTGCAGAGCCTGAGACGCTAGTGACACTCAGCAAGCATTGCAAACTCACTATCACACCATCCCTGCAGAGCCTGAGACGCTAGTGACACTCAGCAAGCATTGCAAACTCACTATCACACCGTCCCTGCAGAGCCCGAGACCCTAGTAACACTCAGCAAGCATTGCAAACTCACTATCACACCGTCCCTGCAGAGCCTGAGACCCTGGTGACACTCAGCAAGCATTGCAAACTCACTATCACACCGTCCCTGCAGAGCCTGAGACCCTAGTGACACTCAGCAAGCATTGAAAACTCACTATCACACCTTCCCTGCAGAACCTGAGACCCTAGTGACACTCAGCAAGCATTGCAAACTCACTATCACACCGTCCCTGCAGAGCCTGAGACGCTAGTGACACTCAGCAAGCATTGCAAACTCACTATCACACCTTCCCTGCAGAGCCTGAGACCCTAGTGACACTCAGCAAGCATTGCAAACTCACTATCACACCTTCCCTGCAGAACCTGAGACCCTAGTGACACTCAGCAAGCATTGCAAACTCACTATCACACCGTCCCTGCAGAGCCTGAGACGCTAGTGACAGTCAGCAAGCATTGCAAACTCACTATCACACCTTCCCTGCAGAACCTGAGACCCTAGTGACACTCAGCAAGCATTGCAAACTCACTATCACACCGTCCCTGCAGAGCCCGAGACCCTAGTAACACTAAGCAAGCATTGCAAACTCACTATCACACCGTCCCTGCAGAGCCTGAGACGCTAGTGACACTCAGCAAGCATTGCAAACTCACTATCACACCGTCCCTGCCGAGCCCGAGACCCTAGTGACACTCAGCAAGCATTGCAAACTCACTATCACACCTTCCCTGCAGAACCTGAGACCCTAGTGACACTCAGCAAGCATTGCAAACTCACTATCACACCGTCCCTGCAGAGCCTGAGACGCTAGTGACACTCAGCAAGCATTGCAAACTCACTATCACACCTTCCCTGCAGAACCTGAGACCCTAGTGACACTCAGCAAGCATTGCAAACTCACTATCACACCTTCCCTGCAGAACCTGAGACCCTAGTGACACTCAGCAAGCATTGCAAACTCACTATCACACCGTCCCTGCAGAGCCTGAGACGCTAGTGACACTCAGCAAGCATTGCAAACTCACTATCACACCGTCCCTGCAGTGCCTGAGACCCTAGTGACACTCAGCAAGCATTGCAAACTCACTATCACACCGTCCCTGCAGAGCCTGAGACCCTAGTGACACTCAGCAAGCATTGCAAACTCACTATCACACCGTCCCTGCAGAGCCTGAGACGCTAGTGACACTCAGCAAGCATTGCAAACTCACTATCACACCTTCCCTGCAGAACCTGAGACCCTAGTGACACTCAGCAAGCATTGCAAACTCACTATCACACCATCCCTGCAGAGCCTGAGACCCTAGTGACACTCAGCAAGCATTGCAAACTCACTATCACACCTTCCCTGCAGAGCCTGAGACCCTAGTGACACTCAGCAAGCATTGCAAACTCACTATCACACCGTCCCTGCAGAGCCCGAGACCCTAGTAACACTAAGCAAGCATTGCAAACTCACTATCACACCGTCCCTGCAGACCCTGAGACGCTAGTGACACTCAGCAAGCATTGCAAACTCACTATCACACCGTCCCTGCCGAGCCCGAGACCCTAGTGACACTCAGCAAGCATTGCAAACTCACTATCACACCTTCCCTGCAGAACCTGAGACCCTAGTGACACTCAGCAAGCATTGCAAACTCACTATCACACCGTCCCTGCAGAGCCTGAGACGCTAGTGACACTCAGCAAGCATTGCAAACTCACTATCACACCTTCCCTGCAGAACCTGAGACCCTAGTGACACTCAGCAAGCATTGCAAACTAACTATCACACTGTCCCTGCAGAGCCCGAGACCCTAGTAACACTAAGCAAGCATTGCAAACTCACTATCACACCGTCCCTGCAGAGCCTGAGACGCTAGTGACACTCAGCAAGCATTGCAAACTCACTATCACACCATCCCTGCCGAGCCCGAGACCCTAGTGACACTCAGCAAGCATTGCAAACTCACTATCACACCTTCCCTGCAGAACCTGAGACCCTAGTGACACTCAGCAAGCATTGCAAACTCACTATCACACCGTCCCTGCAGAGCCTGAGACGCTAGTGACACTCAGCAAGCATTGCAAACTCACTATCACACCTTCCCTGCAGAACCTGAGACCCTAGTGACACTCAGCAAGCATTGCAAACTCACTATCACACCTTCCCTGCAGAACCTGAGACCCTAGTGACACTCAGCAAGCATTGCAAACTCACTATCACACCGTCCCTGCAGAGCCTGAGACGCTAGTGACACTCAGCAAGCATTGCAAACTCACTATCACACCGTCCCTGCAGAGCCTGAGACCCTAGTGACACTCAGCAAGCATTGCAAACTCACTATCACACCGTCCCTGCAGAGCCTGAGACCCTAGTGACACTCAGCAAGCATTGCAAACTCACTATCACACCATCCCTGCAGAGCCTGAGACCCTAGTGACACTCAGCAAGCATTGCAAACTCACTATCACACCTTCCCTGCAGAGCCTGAGACCCTAGTGACACTCAGCAAGCATTGCAAACTCACTATCACACCGTCCCTGCAGAGCCCGATACCCTAGTAACACTAAGCAAGCATTGCAAACTCACTATCACACCGTCCCTGCAGACCCTGAGACGCTAGTGACACTCAGCAAGCATTGCAAACTCACTATCACACCGTCCCTGCCGAGCCCGAGACCCTAGTGACACTCAGCAAGCATTGCAAACTCACTATCACACCTTCCCTGCAGAACCTGAGACCCTAGTGACACTCAGCAAGCATTGCAAACTCACTATCACACCGTCCCTGCAGAGCCTGAGACGCTAGTGACACTCAGCAAGCATTGCAAACTCACTATCACACCTTCCCTGCAGAACCTGAGACCCTAGTGACACTCAGCAAGCATTGCAAACTAACTATCACACTGTCCCTGCAGAGCCCGAGACCCTAGTAACACTAAGCAAGCATTGCAAACTCACTATCACACCGTCCCTGCAGAGCCTGAGACGCTAGTGACACTCAGCAAGCATTGCAAACTCACTATCACACCATCCCTGCCGAGCCCGAGACCCTAGTGACACTCAGCAAGCATTGCAAACTCACTATCACACCTTCCCTGCAGAACCTGAGACCCTAGTGACACTCAGCAAGCATTGCAAACTCACTATCACACCGTCCCTGCAGAGCCTGAGACGCTAGTGACACTCAGCAAGCATTGCAAACTCACTATCACACCTTCCCTGCAGAACCTGAGACCCTAGTGACACTCAGCAAGCATTGCAAACTCACTATCACACCTTCCCTGCAGAGCCTGAGACCCTAGTAACACTCAGCAAGCATTGCAAACTCACTATCACACCTTCCCTGCAGAGCCCGAGACCCTAGTGACACTCAGCAAGCATTGCAAACTCACTATAACACCGTCCCTGCAGAGCCCGAGACCCTAGTAACACTCAGCAAGCATTGCAATCTCACTATCACACCGTCCCTGCAGAGCCTGAGACCCTAGTGACACTCAGCAAGCATTGCAAACTCACTATCACACCGTCCCTGCAGAGCCTGAGACCCTAGTGACACTCAGCAAGCATTACAAACTCACTATCACACCTTCCCTGCAGAACCTGAGACCCTAGTGACACTCAGCAAGCATTGCAAACTCATTATCACACCTTCCCTGCAGAGCCTGAGACCCTAGTGACACTCAGCAAGCATTGCAAACTCACTATCACACCGTCCCTGCAGAGCCTGAGACCCTAGTGACACTCAGCAAGCATTGCAAACTCACTATCACACCTTCCCTGCAGAGCCTGAGACCCTAGTAACACTCAGCAAGCATTGCAAACTCACTATCACACCTTCCCTGCAGAGCCCGAGACCCTAGTGACACTCAGCAAGCATTGCAAACTCACTATCACACCGTCCCTGCAGAGCCCGAGACCCTAGTAACACTCAGCAAGCATTGCAAACTCACTATCACACCGTCCCTGCAGAGCCTGAGACCCTAGTGACACTCAGCAAGCATTGCAAACTCACTATCACACCGTCCCTGCAGAGCCTGAGACCCTAGTGACACTCAGCAAGCATTGCAAACTCACTATCACACCTTCCCTGCAGAACCTGAGACCCTAGTGACACTCAGCAAGCATTGCAAACTCACTATCACACCGTCCCTGCAGAGCCTGAGACGCTAGTGACACTCAGCAAGCATTGCAAACTCACTATCACACCTTCCCTGCAGAACCTGAGACCCTAGTGACACTCAGCAAGCATTGCAAACTCACTATCACACCTTCCCTGCAGAACCTGAGACCCTAGTGACACTCAGCAAGCATTGCAAACTCACTATCACACCGTCCCTGCAGAGCCTGAGACGCTAGTGACACTCAGCAAGCATTGCAAACTCACTATCACACCTTCCCTGCAGAACCTGAGACCCTAGTGACACTCAGCAAGCGTTGCAAACTCACTATCACACCGTCCCTGCAGAGCCCGAGACCCTAGTAACACTAAGCAAGCATTGCAAACTCACTATCACACCGTCCCTGCAGAGCCTGAGACGCTAGTGACACTCAGCAAGCATTGCAAACTCACTATCACACCGTCCCTGCCGAGCCCGAGACCCTAGTGACACTCAGCAAGCATTGCAAACTCACTATCACACCTTCCCTGCAGAACCTGAGACCCTAGTGACACTCAGCAAGCATTGCAAACTCACTATCACACCGTCCCTGCAGAGCCTGAGACGCTAGTGACACTCAGCAAGCATTGCAAACTCACTATCACACCTTCCCTGCAGAACCTGAGACCCTAGTGACACTCAGCAAGCATTGCAAACTCACTATCACACCTTCCCTGCAGAACCTGAGACCCTAGTGACACTCAGCAAGCATTGCAAACTCACTATCACACCGTCCCTGCAGAGCCTGAGACGCTAGTGACACTCAGCAAGCATTGCAAACTCACTATCACACCATCCCTGCAGAGCCTGAGACGCTAGTGACACTCAGCAAGCATTGCAAACTCACTATCACACCGTCCCTGCAGAGCCCGAGACCCTAGTAACACTCAGCAAGCATTGCAAACTCACTATCACACCGTCCCTGCAGAGCCTGAGACCCTGGTGACACTCAGCAAGCATTGCAAACTCACTATCACACCGTCCCTGCAGAGCCTGAGACCCTAGTGACACTCAGCAAGCATTGAAAACTCACTATCACACCTTCCCTGCAGAACCTGAGACCCTAGTGACACTCAGCAAGCATTGCAAACTCACTATCACACCGTCCCTGCAGAGCCTGAGACGCTAGTGACACTCAGCAAGCATTGCAAACTCACTATCACACCTTCCCTGCAGAGCCTGAGACCCTAGTGACACTCAGCAAGCATTGCAAACTCACTATCACACCTTCCCTGCAGAACCTGAGACCCTAGTGACACTCAGCAAGCATTGCAAACTCACTATCACACCGTCCCTGCAGAGCCTGAGACGCTAGTGACAGTCAGCAAGCATTGCAAACTCACTATCACACCTTCCCTGCAGAACCTGAGACCCTAGTGACACTCAGCAAGCATTGCAAACTCACTATCACACCGTCCCTGCAGAGCCCGAGACCCTAGTAACACTAAGCAAGCATTGCAAACTCACTATCACACCGTCCCTGCAGAGCCTGAGACGCTAGTGACACTCAGCAAGCATTGCAAACTCACTATCACACCGTCCCTGCCGAGCCCGAGACCCTAGTGACACTCAGCAAGCATTGCAAACTCACTATCACACCTTCCCTGCAGAACCTGAGACCCTAGTGACACTCAGCAAGCATTGCAAACTCACTATCACACCGTCCCTGCAGAGCCTGAGACGCTAGTGACACTCAGCAAGCATTGCAAACTCACTATCACACCTTCCCTGCAGAACCTGAGACCCTAGTGACACTCAGCAAGCATTGCAAACTCACTATCACACCTTCCCTGCAGAACCTGAGACCCTAGTGACACTCAGCAAGCATTGCAAACTCACTATCACACCGTCCCTGCAGAGCCTGAGACGCTAGTGACACTCAGCAAGCATTGCAAACTCACTATCACACCGTCCCTGCAGTGCCTGAGACCCTAGTGACACTCAGCAAGCATTGCAAACTCACTATCACACCGTCCCTGCAGAGCCTGAGACCCTAGTGACACTCAGCAAGCATTGCAAACTCACTATCACACCGTCCCTGCAGAGCCTGAGACGCTAGTGACACTCAGCAAGCATTGCAAACTCACTATCACACCTTCCCTGCAGAACCTGAGACCCTAGTGACACTCAGCAAGCATTGCAAACTCACTATCACACCATCCCTGCAGAGCCTGAGACCCTAGTGACACTCAGCAAGCATTGCAAACTCACTATCACACCTTCCCTGCAGAGCCTGAGACCCTAGTGACACTCAGCAAGCATTGCAAACTCACTATCACACCGTCCCTGCAGAGCCCGAGACCCTAGTAACACTAAGCAAGCATTGCAAACTCACTATCACACCGTCCCTGCAGACCCTGAGACGCTAGTGACACTCAGCAAGCATTGCAAACTCACTATCACACCGTCCCTGCCGAGCCCGAGACCCTAGTGACACTCAGCAAGCATTGCAAACTCACTATCACACCTTCCCTGCAGAACCTGAGACCCTAGTGACACTCAGCAAGCATTGCAAACTCACTATCACACCGTCCCTGCAGAGCCTGAGACGCTAGTGACACTCAGCAAGCATTGCAAACTCACTATCACACCTTCCCTGCAGAACCTGAGACCCTAGTGACACTCAGCAAGCATTGCAAACTAACTATCACACTGTCCCTGCAGAGCCCGAGACCCTAGTAACACTAAGCAAGCATTGCAAACTCACTATCACACCGTCCCTGCAGAGCCTGAGACGCTAGTGACACTCAGCAAGCATTGCAAACTCACTATCACACCATCCCTGCCGAGCCCGAGACCCTAGTGACACTCAGCAAGCATTGCAAACTCACTATCACACCTTCCCTGCAGAACCTGAGACCCTAGTGACACTCAGCAAGCATTGCAAACTCACTATCACACCGTCCCTGCAGAGCCTGAGACGCTAGTGACACTCAGCAAGCATTGCAAACTCACTATCACACCTTCCCTGCAGAACCTGAGACCCTAGTGACACTCAGCAAGCATTGCAAACTCACTATCACACCTTCCCTGCAGAACCTGAGACCCTAGTGACACTCAGCAAGCATTGCAAACTCACTATCACACCGTCCCTGCAGAGCCTGAGACGCTAGTGACACTCAGCAAGCATTGCAAACTCACTATCACACCGTCCCTGCAGAGCCTGAGACCCTAGTGACACTCAGCAAGCATTGCAAACTCACTATCACACCGTCCCTGCAGAGCCTGAGACCCTAGTGACACTCAGCAAGCATTGCAAACTCACTATCACACCGTCCCTGCAGAGCCTGAGACGCTAGTGACACTCAGCAAGCATTGCAAACTCACTATCACACCTTCCCTGCAGAACCTGAGACCCTAGTGACACTCAGCACGCATTGCAAACTCACTATCACACCATCCCTGCAGAGCCTGAGACCGTAGTGACACTCAGCAAGCATTGCAAACTCACTATCACACCTTCCCTGCAGAGCCTGAGACCCTAGTGACACTCAGCAAGCATTGCAAACTCACTATCACACCGTCCCTGCAGAGCCCGAGACCCTAGTAACACTAAGCAAGCATTGCAAACTCACTATCACACCGTCCCTGCAGAGCCTGAGACGCTAGTGACACTCAGCAAGCATTGCAAACTCACTATCACACCGTCCCTGCCGAGCCCGAGACCCTAGTGACACTCAGCAAGCATTGCAAACTCACTATCACACCTTCCCTGCAGAACCTGAGACCCTAGTGACACTCAGCAAGCATTGCAAACTCACTATCACACCGTCCCTGCAGAGCCTGAGACGCTAGTGACACTCAGCAAGCATTGCAAACTCACTATCACACCTTCCCTGCAGAACCTGAGACCCTAGTGACACTCAGCAAGCATTGCAAACTCACTATCACACCTTCCCTGCAGAACCTGAGACCCTAGTGACACTCAGCAAGCATTGCAAACTCACTATCACACCGTCCCTGCAGAGCCTGAGACGCTAGTGACACTCAGCAAGCATTGCAAACTCACTATCACACCGTCCCTGCAGAGCCTGAGACGCTAGTGACACTCAGCAAGCATTGCAAACTCACTATCACACCGTCCCTGCAGAGCCCGAGACCCTAGTAACACTCAGCAAGCATTGCAAACTCACTATCACACCGTCCCTGCAGAGCCTGAGACCCTAGTGACACTCAGCAAGCATTGCAAACTCACTATCACACCGTCCCTGCAGAGCCTGAGACCCTAGTGACACTCAGCAAGCATTGCAAACTCACTATCACACCTTCCCTGCAGAACCTGAGACCCTAGTGACACTCAGCAAGCATTGCAAACTCACTATCACACCGTCCCTGCAGAGCCTGAGACGCTAGTGACACTCAGCAAGCATTGCAAACTCACTATCACACCTTCCCTGCAGAACCTGAGACCCTAGTGACACTCAGCAAGCATTGCAAACTCACTATCACACCTTCCCTGCAGAACCTGGGACCCTAGTGACACTCAGCAAGCATTGCAAACTCACTATCACACCGTCCCTGCAGAGCCTGAGACGCTAGTGACACTCAGCAAGCATTGCAAACTCACTATCACACCTTCCCTGCAGAACCTGAGACCCTAGTGACACTCAGCAAGCATTGCAAACTCACTATCACACCGTCCCTGCAGAGCCCGAGACCCTAGTAACACTAAGCAAGCATTGCAAACTCACTATCACACCGTCCCTGCAGAGCCTGAGATGCTAGTGACACTCAGCAAGCATTGCAAACTCACTATCACACCGTCCCTGCCGAGCCCGAGACCCTAGTGACACTCAGCAAGCATTGCAAACTCACTATCACACCTTCCCTGCAGAACCTGAGACCCTAGTGACACTCAGCAAGCATTGCAAACTCACTATCACACCGTCCCTGCAGAGCCTGAGACGCTAGTGACACTCAGCAAGCATTGCAAACTCACTATCACACCTTCCCTGCAGAACCTGAGACCCTAGTGACACTCAGCAAGCATTGCAAACTCACTATCACACCTTCCCTGCAGAACCTGAGACCCTAGTGACACTCAGCAAGCATTGCAAACTCACTATCACACCGTCCCTGCAGAGCCTGAGACGCTAGTGACACTCAGCAAGCATTGCAAACTCACTATCACACCGTCCCCGCAGAGCCTGAGACGCTAGTGACACTCAGCAAGCATTGCAAACTCACTATCACACCGTCCCTGCAGAGCCTGAGACCCTAGTGACACTCAGCAAGCATTGCAAACTCACTATCACACCTTCCCTGCAGAGCCTGAGACCCTAGTAACACTCAGCAAGCATTGCAAACTCACTATCACACCTTCCCTGCAGAGCCTGAGACCCTAGTAACACTCAGCAAGCATTGCAAACTCACTATCACACCTTCCCTGCAGAGCCCGAGACCCTAGTGACACTCAGCAAGCATTGCAAACTCACTATCACACCGTCCCCGCGGAGCCCGAGACCCTAGTGACACTCAGCAAGCATTGCAAACTCACTATCACACCGTCCCTGCAGAGCCTGAGACGCTAGTGACACTCAGCAAGCATTGCAAACTCACTATCACACCTTCCCTGCAGAACCTGAGACCCTAGTGACACTCAGCAAGCATTGCAAACTCACTATCACACCGTCCCCGCAGAACCTGAGACGCTAGTGACACTCAGCAAGCATTGCAAACTCACTATCACACCGTCCCTGCAGAGCCTGAGACCCTAGTGACACTCAGCAAGCATTGCAAACTCACTATCACACCGTCCCCGCAGAACCTGTGACGCTAGTGACACTCAGCAAGCATTGCAAACTCACTATCACACCGTCCCTGCAGAGCCTGAGACGCTAGTGACACTCAGCAAGCATTGCAAACTCACTATCACACCGTCCCTGCAGAGCCCGAGACCCTAGTAACACTCAGCAAGCATTGCAAACTCACTATCACACCGTCCCTGCAGAGCCTGAGACGCTAGTGACACTCAGCAAGCATTGCAAACTCACTATCACACCTTCCCTGCAGAACCTGAGACCCTAGTGACACTCAGCAAGCATTGCAAACTCACTATCACACCTTCCCTGCAGAACCTGAGACCCTAGTGACACTCAGCAAGCATTGCAAACTCACTATCACACCGTCCCTGCAGAGCCTGAGACGCTAGTGACACTCAGCAAGCATTGCAAACTCACTATCACACCGTCCCCGCAGAGCCTGAGACGCTAGTGACACTCAGCAAGCATTGCAAACTCACTATCACACCGTCCCTGCAGAGCCTGAGACCCTAGTGACACTCAGCAAGCATTGCAAGCTCACTATCACACCTTCCCTGCAGAGCCTGAGACCCTAGTAACACTCAGCAAGCATTGCAAACTCACTATCACACCTTCCCTGCAGAGCCTGAGACCCTAGTAACACTCAGCAAGCATTGCAAACTCACTATCACACCTTCCCTGCAGAGCCCGAGACCCTAGTGACACTCAGCAAGCATTGCAAACTCACTATCACACCGTCCCCGCGGAGCCCGAGACCCTAGTGACACTCAGCAAGCATTGCAAACTCACTATCACTCCGTCCCTGCAGAGCCTGAGACGCTAGTGACACTCAGCAAGCATTGCAAACTCACTATCACACCTTCCCTGCAGAACCTGAGACCCTAGTGACACTCAGCAAGCATTGCAAACTCACTATCACACCGTCCCCGCAGAACCTGAGACGCTAGTGACACTCAGCAAGCATTGCAAACTCACTATCACACCGTCCCTGCAGAGCCTGAGACCCTAGTGACACTCAGCAAGCATTGCAAACTCACTATCACACCGTCCCCGCAGAACCTGAGACGCTAGTGACACTCAGCAAGCATTGCAAACTCACTATCACACCGTCCCTGCAGAGCCTGAGACGCTAGTGACACTCAGCAAGCATTGCAAACTCACTATCACACCGTCCCTGCAGAGCCCGAGACCCTAGTAACACTCAGCAAGCATTGCAAACTCACTATCACACCGTCCCTGCAGAGCCTGAGACGCTAGTGACACTCAGCAAGCATTGCAAACTCACTATCACACCGTCCCCGCGGAGCCCGAGACCCTAGTGACACTCAGCAAGCATTGCAAACTCACTATCACACCGTCCCTGCAGAGTCTGAGACGCTAGTGACACTCAGCAAGCATTGCAAACTCACTGTCACACCGTCCCTGCAGAGCCTGAGACGCTAGTGACACTCAGCAAGCATTGCAAACTCACTGTCACACCGTCCCTGCAGAGCCTGAGACGCTAGTGACACTCAGCAAGCATTGCAAACTCACTGTCACACCTTCCCTGCAGAACCTGAGACCCTAGTGACACTCAGCAAGCATTGCAAACTCACTATCACACCTTCCCTGCAGAACCTGAGACCCTAGTGACACTCAGCAAGCATTGCAAACTCACTATCACACCGTCCCTGCAGAGCCTGAGACCCTAGTGACACTCAGCAAGCATTGCAAACTCACTATCACACCGTCCCTGCAGAACCTGAGACGCTAGTGACACTCAGCAAGCATTGCAAACTCACTATCACACCATCCCTGCAGAGCCTGAGACCCTAGTGACACTCAGCAAGCATTGCAAACTCACTATCACACCGTCCCTGCAGAGCCTGAGACGCTAGTGACACTCAGCAAGCATTGCAAACTCACTATCACACCATCCCTGCAGAGCCTGAGACGCTAGTGACACTCAGCAAGCATTGCAAACTCACTATCACACCTTCCCTGCAGAGCCCGAGACCCTAGTGACACTCAGCAAGCATTGCAAACTCACTGTCACACCGTCCCTGCAGAGCCTGAGACGCTAGTGACACTCAGCAAGCATTGCAAACTCACTATCACACCTTCCCTGCAGAGCCCGAGACCCTAGTGACACTCAGCAAGCATTGCAAACTCACTATCACACCGTCCCTGCAGAACCTGAGACGCTAGTGACACTCAGCAAGCATTGCAAACTCACTATCACACCGTCCCTGCAGAACCCGAGACCCTAGTGACACTCAGCAAGCATTGCAAACTCACTATCACACCGTCCCTGCAGAGCCTGAGACCCTAGAGACACTCAGCAAGCATTGCAAACTCACTGTCACACCGTCCCTGCAGAACCCGAGACCCTAGTGACACTCAGCAAGCATTGCAAACTCATTGTCACACCATCCCTGCAGAGCCTGGGACCCTAGTGACACTCAGCAAGCATTGCAAACTCACTATCACACCGTCCCTGCAGAGCTTGAGACACTAGTGACACTCAGCAAGCATTGCAAACTCACTATCACACCGTCCCTGCAGAGCCTGAGACGCTAGTGACACTCAGCAAGCATTGCAAACTCACTATCACACCGTCCCTGCAGAGCCCGAGACCCTAGTAACACTCAGCAAGCATTGCAAACTCACTATCACACCTTCCCTGCAGAGCCTGAGACGCTAGTGACACTCAGCAAGCATTGCAAACTCACTATCACACCGTCCCTGCAGAACCTGAGACGCTAGTGACACTCAGCAAGCATTGCAAACTCACTATCACACCGTCCCTGCAGAGCCCGAGACCCTAGTAACACTCAGCAAGCATTGCAAACTCACTATCACACCGTCCCTGCAGAGCCTGAGACGCTAGTGACACTCAGCAAGCATTGCAAACTCACTATCACACCGTCCCCGCAGAACCTGAGACGCTAGTGACACTCAGCAAGCATTGCAAACTCACTATCACACCGTCCCTGCAGAGCCTGAGACGCTAGTGACACTCAGCAAGCATTGCAAACTCACTATCACACCTTCCCTGCAGAACCTGAGACCCTAGTGACACTCAGCAAGCATTGCAAACTCACTATCACACCTTCCCTGCAGAGCCCGAGACCCTAGTAACACTCAGCACCCTGCTTCTTAGTCCAACGCGTCAGCACCTTCTCAACAAACTATATCGCGCTGCTAGGGAGGAAAGACCGCAACCTCACAATCGTAGTTCAGAGACATGGAATTCTAATCTAGATCCGCCTTTGACACTACCAGACTGGGAATATTGCTGCCAGTTTACGGGAGCCCTCGCCTCGAACAGTAATCTCCGAATAATACACTATAAGTAGCTACATAAAATGTACTCTACCCCCAGTAGATTATTTAAATACGGCTCTGAGACAACAACCTCTGTAAGCGGTGTAGAGCAGTAGATGCTGACTTTTGGCACCTAGCTTGGGGATGCCCCAGGGTTGCCCAGTTCTGGGTTGAAGTGATCCAAATTCTATCCACAATGGTCAATGTACAATTACAATGTTCTCCACATGTCTGTTTGATGGGACTGGTCCTGCTGTGAAAGGGGCTATGGGCAAATTGGTTAAGGTTTCTCTCTTAATGGCCAAAAGGCGCGTGGCAATGTCCTGGGAAAGCACGGCGGTGCCTAAGGCTGCACGATAAAGCAAAACCAAAGGGGATGATGGACGGAGTGTTGAACATTGCAAGCACTCACCCCCAGTCAACTGATCTGAGTTTAATCCATCATCATTCTTTAGCTCACTCCGCCACCCCAGTTCAGACATGGCCATATGCAAATCAGTCTGACCCTGTGCCTCATGGGAACAGTCCAGCCCGAACTGCCAAGCCATGTCTTCCCTGGACCGGAAACAGGCATCCTGGGACCGGTTTCTGGCTAATCAACCATCATCAGCCAGGCTAGCTTGAATCCAGTGGCAAAGTGAGAAAGGGACCCACGTCTGGGCATACCCTGCCAACTTAGGGCGAACAAAGCAAAACCAAAGGGGATGATGGACAGAGTGCTGAGTGCACAATAGTTTCAAGACCTGGAGAGCTGTCGGGACCGGTTGAATCTTTATGCAGAGGAACTTCCCTCCTCGTCCCAACCAGCTATTACAATACTTATGGAGTGTGTCAGAAGATGAAGCCCTGGATAATGATGTAAGTTAACTTTCGGATGTATAGAATGATAAACATGAACAACTATTGCCCACTGGAGACATATTCACATGACAATCATTTTCTATGTATACGTTTTGCCACGTGTTACTGTATGGTTTCTTTGAAATGAGCACAATTGTTGAACTACTAATGTACGTTGTACATGATTACCTAAATAAATAAAAAATAAATAAAAAAATGAAATGGGAGGGTGTGACAGAGATTATTTGAAGTAATATTAGTGAGCTGCTGCTGTGTCCCAGTATTGACAACACACATTATCCCAGAATATGAGAATTTGGAAGAGTGTGCCTGTCAGTGACCTGGCCAAACGGGGTACGAAAGAGCTGAAATTGGATAATAAATTCAAAGCTGTTCCAAATAGGGTCCCCCAGAATACCTGTGGCTCAGAGCCCCCAAAATCGTTAGACTGTCCCTGAAAATACCCACTGATTCCATGAACATTGACAAATGAGTAACTGAGCTGTGGGCTGATAACTTCTGGTAGAAACTGAAATAGGTACAGGTACCGAGGTTTAACGGGAGAGGTGGGTGAGGCGGCAGGAGGATGCGGGAGAGGAGGAGTCTTTTAACCCTTTCCTTGAAGATCAGAAGTGTGGTCTCACTCAATCCTGAAAGCCTCAGAGGTTCTACTTTCTTGCTTTCATTTTCTTGGAATTGTCATTCTGGGATGTCATCGTGTTCATGGTGTTGGCGACCCCGTTGCCATCGGAGAGGGACCGCTTGTGTTCTAGGTTGCCTCATGGTATTGACGGCATTGCATTTGATGCCAGTTGGTTTGAAGGTGGTGCGTGGTGGAAGTGGGAGGCAGTCAGGACCTTATGGGTGTGAGTGGTGCACCCCTGCGGGGTGTCAGACACTATGCATACATTTGCATGTCAGTTGTCCTCCAGGGATGTTATGGTGGAGCAAGAGAGATTTGTGGGCCGGACGCTGTCCCAGAAACTGGGAGTTGGGTTGAAGGATTATGACCTGTGTAGGTGGTTTAGGTGCATCACCAGAATATCACTGTGAGAACAGTGTCTAAAGTAGGGGTGGGCGGAATTTGCGTAGTCGCGCTACGCAAAGCTACGCGAAACGGTAAAAAATCTCAGCGAGCACGCAGAAATTCCACGAACACGTGGAATTGCTTGCTTGCGATGCTTTTTTCCTGTTCGCGAATGCTGTTTGTGTGCTCGGGGGGGAAATATCTCGCGAACACGCATTTTGAGAATGCGAACAAGCAAAACATTCCGTGAAGCCGAGGAACGCACCATTTTGGGCGATTCCGCGTTCTCCGCAGAACGCGAAATTATCCAAATTCCTCAAATTCCGTGAGCGGAACGGAATTTACCGCCCAGGCCTCAACTGAAGCAAGAGTTATATGCTGAATATAATTTACAAAAATATTGCCTGTTTGGCAATAATAATATAATAAAAACAACACCTTTTCAGACAGCATTTTTTAAAACAATATTTAGAACACAATATTTTTGTCAGACGATATTTCTGTATACAATATTCTGACTTGCATCACAGCCTAACTGGGACCAGGTCCGCTCTGATTTACTCTTTCCACGCCCCTGTAAATGAAGACCGAGATCGATGAAGAAGCAGAACGAGCTGGCATTTCTTGACATCACATAGGAGGAGGAATCAAATTCTTTTTTGTTGATCCAAATATCTGAGAAGAGGCTGGAGTTTGCCACCGTTCTGGAGTATAACCTCTGCTCTAGTCTGGATTGCTTTGAGAAATTCTGTCGGTATGGAAGAATGTGTGATTTGAATATGTGATTTCCCAGCATTCTCTTTGGTGGTAAATTTTTGTGGCCAATTGTACTTTCAGGTATTATTGTACGTTGGACCACAGTTGGGTTTTTTGTGTTGCAATTATATACTGAAGAAAGGTACAGGGATACATAGCATGGATTCTCATCATCGTACAGACAGGTACAGCAACTGCATACAATGGTAATTAGGATTAGATCGTACATAGTACAGAGCGGTGAGAGTAGGGAAGGGAGGGAGGGATGGGAGAGTAGCTATGGGGGGTAGGGGCAAGGTAGGGGATAAGGGCTAGGGGCTTGCAGGGAAAGCCTGCAGACAAATCTATATAATTCCAATGGTCAAGGAATCTGGGCGGCAGCCTTCAGGTGGTGGGGTATTATGTACCCACATCGCTGATGTGAAGCCAGCTCCCTAGTGGGCACTGTCTGTGGCGCCCTAGTGGGAACTGTCTGTGGCGTCTGTAGGAGCCCGCTCCCTAGTGGGCACTTTCTGTGGCGTCTGTAGGAGCCCGCTCCCTAGTGGGCACTGTGTGTGGCGTCTGTAGGAGCCCGCTCCCTAGTGGGCACTGTGTGTGGCGTCTGTAGGAGCCCGCTCCCTAGTGGGCACTGTCTGTGGCGTCTGTAGGAGCCCGCTCCCTAGTGGGCACTGTCTGTGGCGTCTGTAGGAGCCCGCTCCCTAGTGGGCACTGTCTGTGGCGTCTGTAGGAGCCCGCTCCCTAGTGGGCACTGTCTGTGGCGTCTGTAGTATCGCATGATAGCGGATCCGTGTGGCCGGAGATGAGTATCCTGGAGGAGAGATAGCTTTTTTGTTTGGTAGCGAAGGGGTTGATGAACAGGTAGTGTGACTGGGGCCAAGTGTCTTAGGGTGCTTGCGGAGTGGAAAACGGAGTGGTTTGTAGAACGTGCAGGAGGTAGGGATTAGGGATTACTGGGGATTTTGGGGGGATTTTTCCCCAATCCTGCTATCGGGGTATGTCCATATGTCATTGCGGAGATGGATGGGAGCTGTAGGGGGGAGGGAGATGAAAGGGCTGGATTGATGGTAACGGCGGACTCATCCGCTGTCGTCAGGGTGGAAGGAATGGGAATCCATATCATTCTGTGGGTCGGCGTGTCCGGGGTGGGGGAAGGGGGAGGGTAGGAGAGGGGTTTTGGAGGGGGGGCATCGATACGGTTGTAGGAGGGGATGTGGAGAGGAGAGAGCGCAGGGATAGGCAGGGTGGGGAGGGGTAAGGGGTCTATGGGAGGAAATGGGGAGAGGTAGAGGATGGGGAGAGGAGATTGCAGGCATGGGGAAGAAGGTGGGGGAGGGGAGGGTACCTTAATATAGGACAGGGTAGGACGGCGGTGGAGGAGTGAAGAAGGGTGATAAAAAAGAGTATTAGTACATGAATAGCAGTGGAAGTATGACATATGAAAAGGTGGGGAGGGAAGGAGTGAGTAAGCATCCTACGCTGTAGGGGGAGGCAGTTGTACGGATCAATGTCGCCCAGTTGAATTTATATGGCTGGAGGGGGACTGTGGTGAGGGCGGGGAAGGAGGACCCGTGGTCCCTAATGTACTGCGTCCTCTGACACCCTCATCATCATGCAGCAAAGGTGTCCACGTTTGAAAGAGTAGATCAGACTGATCTTGCAGATTGTAAATGAGGCGTTCATGTGAAGCTGTGTGGATCATGGCCACGAGCCAGGTCTCCTGCCACAGGGGCGCGGGCGACCTCCATTGTCGGAGGATGCAAATCTTGGCTTTGGCCAAGGCTGTGTAGAGGAGGCAACGCTGTGGCAGCGAGAGTTCCGTCGAGTTCCGTGTGTCATGGAGGAGAATAGCTGAGGGGGTGACTTGTAGGTGAAGAGGCATGGAGGTACTCAGAAGTGGTCCAACATAGGACCAGAAGTGTTGTACCGAAGGGCAGTCACATATGATATGGGTTGTATCGCAGCGGGTGCTCGCGCAGCTCCAGCAGTTTGGCGTGGGAAGAGACCTGCTCTGTTCAATTTCATTGGTGTCCAATGCCAATCATGTAATGTCTTAAAAAGGCAGAACTTCAGTCGGGCCTCTCTGGTGCCCTTATCCAGGGCCTCTGGGGCATCCACTCATCTTCTTCGTATGTGACTAGCAGACGGGCTTCTCATCTGGTGTATAAAGCTCGTGATAGGGACTGACAGAAGAGATGGGATGAGAGTGTAGCGAACAGTCCTGACATCATCCCTTTGTGTTTCCCCCATATGTGTAGATAGGATACTACTGGCGAGGCCCGTAGGGACCATGGTTAGGGACCCAGGCGTCCCCTCAGGCAGTGTTGCAGTTGCATGTAATGCCAGGATTGCGTCATATGAAGGCCGAATTCCTCCCTGAGCTGCTCAAAAGATTTGAGGTCCCCGTTGAGGAGGAGCCGATCGAGAGTGTGTATACCTGCTTCCTTCCACTGGGTCCAGGGCGGTGCATGTCCGTCAAAGCGTATGCTGGCATTGCCCCACAAGGGGGCTTTCTCATGGAGTCGTGGCTTCCTCCCTAGTAGGTGATGCGCGCGCTGCCAGGCCCTATCCATAGTGTGCAACACCGGATGGGTAGGGTTGTGTTGACAGGTCCAGGCCCATATAAGATAGAGAGGCTTGTGTCCTCTGATACTAGGTTCCACTCTATGTGTACCCATTGCAACGGGTCCAAGACCCTGGTCGTCATATACACCAATTGAGCAAGCTGGAGAGCAAGAGCGTAATGTTCCACTGATGGAACGGCGAGCCATCAATTTGGTTGCAGCTAGTCTGGGTTTCGAGGAGCCCCATACAAAGGACCGAATCTGGGAATAAATGATGCAAAGTGTGGAGAGATGCACTTGGATGGGGAGCATCCTGAGACTGGATATATAGCGTGGAAGGGTTACCATTCATACTGCCTGCGCTCTGCCCCACATAGACAACCCCAACATGGACCATTTCTCAAAGTCCTATTCCATCTGAGCACTTAATAGGTTCATATTGTCCGAGACCATCCCCACAAACATCCTGTCTTAAATATCTGGGGATTCTGGTGAAAGGAGGCATTCCTTTCACCAGAATCCCCAGATATTTAAGACAGGATGTTTGTCAGCGGGAAGGGTATCCACGTATGGCCGCTTTGGTGGTGCAGTTCGAGAAGGGACGAGCTCCACTCTTATCCCAGTTTATTATATAGCCAGAGAATGACAAGAAAACCTTGATTTTGTCCAGCAAAGACAGCAGGGAGCAGTGCAAATCACTGAGGGTGAGCAGAACGTCATCTGTGTAAAGATAGAGCTTGGAGTGGCCCGTAGGGAGGGGAATTCCTGTGATGCTAGCAGAATTGCGGATGGTAGAAGCTAGGGGATCCATGACCAGATGGAAGAGGAGTGGGGAGAGGGGGAGCCCTGACTTGTTCCCCTGCGGTTCGGATAGGACGACCCCTTAGTTAATCTGGGCTGAGGGACATTCATACAACAGTCCCACCTTAGCGGTGAATTGATTTCCTAAGCCGAAGCGCTCCATCACCTCAAAGAGGTAACTCCATTCAATGAAGTTGAACGCCTTTTCTGCGTCAAGGGAGAGGGCCAATGCATCAGACTGGAGAACTTTGGCTGACCAAAGAGTCTGTGCCAAGGTGCGAAGGAGGTTTGTGGAAAACCGGTCTGGTATGAAACGTACTTGCATGTCGTGTATCGGGGAGGACTTTGCACAGGCGTGATGCTAAAACGCTAGATAAGATTTTTTTTTTTGTTTTTTTTTAAAAACCTTTATTACAATTTCAGAGAAATACAAGTATGGGCCTACAACCAATAGGCCGGCCGCTAACATGCAGTGTGACCCTAGGTACAACTGGAACATTCACGTCGATAGAGCCATGAAAGGGGGTCACTGGAGTGTAAATCCTTGCCGTCGGCCGCAGTTGCAGTCCATGAACAAACAAAGGTTTCATATTTTTAAGAAACGAAAAACAACAAACACACAAGGCAAGCAATTTTAGAGCAGTAGCATGTGCCCATCGTATCGAGGGAGTAAACCAACCCGGGTAGACAGAGGGGGAGGGGGGCAGGGCCGAAGAAACCAAACTCGCATGTCGCAGGAGCGTACAGGAATGCGCGGGCTAGGGCGACAGCGCGGCATCTATCTCACGCGTCTGAGGCGGGGCACATATATCCCCGCGAGCTAGATAGGATTTTAATGTCACAGTTTAGCAAGGAGATAGGCCAGTAGCTGACGCATAAAAGGTGATCTTTCCCAGGTTTGTGCAGGATGGCAATCACTGCCTTGTTGGACAGGGGGCCCAGGGAGGACGTCCGTTGCGCCTCCTGGAAGGCGGCCTGCAGGGTGTCAACTATCTCCTCCCCCGACCACCTATAGAATTCTGCCGGGGAGCCATCTTCCCCGGGGGCTTTATGGTAGGGTAGTTTGGATATTGCGAGCGATATCTCTTCTCTGCTGAACTCCCCATCCAGGAGCTCTCTGCCCTTGTCTGAGAGAGGGGGAGGGTCCACCTCTCTCAAGAAAGTAGTAATTTGAGCCACCCCAGCCGGTTCTCCCGGAGTATGGAGGGATTTGTGGAATGAGACAAATGTATTCACAATGTTAGAGGGACGGTTGAGGGTCTTGCCCCCTGCCGATTGTAGAGCGGGGATGGCCATGTTTGTTTCCCTGTGACAGAGCTGTGCTGCAAGCAGTTGTCCCACTTTTTCCTCTTGTTCGTAGTGTCGCCCTTTCATCCGTTGCAAAGCATATGATGCGTTAGAGGTAAATAGGCTGTTTAAGGCCATCTGAGCTTGTTCTAGGGATGTACGGTGCTGCAGAGTAGGGTGAGCGGAATACAGGCGGGTATAGGACGAGACGTCCCTCTCTAGATCCTTCTGGTGGATAGATGCTTGTTTGTTGGTGTGAGAAGTTGGCCTGGTATATGCTGTTCACTAGTTCTAGTGACCACCTTGTACCATGCCAAGCAACCCTTATGGTGTGGTTGTAAGTCAACCTTTTCGGACTAGCTGCCCTAGTGGTAGCGTAGGCTAAGCAGTCTTTGAGGCTAAACTCGTGAAACGTGTTAAGCAAGCTGTTTTACCAAATGCAACCCCCTTTTATACCAATGAAAGGACACCACACAGATATATATTCAAAATATATATGTATTTATTTCTCAAAGCAACCCCTAGTCTCTTTATGAGCACAGGAGCACAAATCGTCAAACAAGATTATAACAGAATACACAGAAGTTGCACTTTATATGGATAGGCCCTGGTGGCCGCTCAAACCATATACTAAAATAGTGGTATAAGTACCACGAACATAAAGGGGAAAAGGCCTAGGGCCTCTAGAATCGCTGGGCCTACAAGGAGCTAACTTCAGTTAGTGACCAGGAGGTCCACGGGTTGCGTGTGCAGAGCAAATAGTCACACGCGAGCTCCCATAGGTTTTCAATGGGTGCGTAAAAAGTACAAAGTTACTGCAAAGAGGATCTTCCGGATGGGCTAGGAACTCAAGATTTGGAACACAGGCACTAGAGATGTAATACCACACTTGCGCACCGGAGTGCCAGCTTTACCTCACCCACAGGAAGCGGGTGCATAGGCCTCGAAGTGCGTCGGGTTTCTTCTATCTGTTCCGTGGAGCCTGAAGACAAAGATGCTGCAGGCGACCGGTCCGGAGGAGATGCAGTGGATCCAAGGGTGGATCGGAGATGCTGAAGACCTGTAAGCAGAGGGGACAGTGTTCACAGTCACTAGCCAGTGACCAGCGTGGCACCAGGTGGGTACCAGGCGATGTCGGGTGCAAACAGGAAGAAAGGTGTAGCTTGTCTCTGCAGCCACGTGGTCCCTGAAGGTCGACGACGTCCAGGAGTCAAGTCACTAGCTGTCCCACGCAGGCTCTCGCTGTCGGCGGTGTCGGCGACTTGATCGAAGCAAACAAGCCTTGGCAAAAGCAATTGTTGTAGGAGATGAAATAAGCTGATGGTTCTGACCAGCAAGGTCAGAGGGATTGCTCCTTTGGAGGGGAGCAAGGGCCAGTCTGGAGCAACCAGACCAGCGGTGTATTTTGTGAAGTTCGTCGCCAAGATGGCCACTAGCCAGCGGCCAGCAACCGGTTAGGCGCGTCGAGTGGCAAAATGCAGAAGGGCCCCACGCAGATCGTGGAGATGCTGGAGGGCTCACCTTTGGTGCAGATGCTGCTCGGGTGTTGGGCTTCTCAGATCCCAAAGCACAACTCGGAGGGAGCCTCGGTTGTTGTGCTTACAGCTTGTCGTGGTCTTTTCAAGATGGCTGGCTCCACGTGTCTCGGTGCCTCCACGGGTCTCCTCTTCTCAGGGACTGTGGATCGGGCGGTGAGAGGTCTGGAGGTCCAAGTCTTGTCAGTCTCTGGGCTCGGGCTCCGGCGGGAGGCGGCGGCAAAGCAGACGTTAATTCGCTGGATGGTGCTTGCGTTAGCAAGGTGGTCACTCCCTGACCACAGGGGAGATTGGCTTCAGTCCTCTGTGCGGCAGAGCGTCGAAGTTCCCGTCTTCTTCTTAGTTTCAAGTTGATTCCAGGATGTCTGAAGTCTTAGGACACAGCTCCTACCTTTAAGCGGATTCTAGGGGCCGGACTACCTGCTAGGTCCCTCCCTAAGGGTGGGACCAGGAAGGGGGGTGGTTACACCCCCAATCCTTTGTCCAGCTCGCCCCAGGCCCGGGACTGGTGTGCCCCAGGACCGAATTGAACTGGCATATGCACCGAGGCTCCTTGTGAGCCTCAGGCATGTCTGGTTTCTTTCAAGCCCTACCTGACCAATACACAAAATCCTGTCTGGGGTGGTGCACGCACCTCCCCTGGCAGGAAACCCTTTGTCCACACCTCCCAAGCTGGAAGGACTCCCAGCAGCAGGAGGGCAGACTTGTGTCTGTGGTGGCAGCATCCATTTTGTGGAGCTGAGGCTATGTCTGATTTTACCCGGGTTTCAGGTACTGTACATGTCGTGTCCCTCTAGAAGGGTGGAATGCTAACCCCGTCGCCAGAATTGGCGAGGGGTTAGTATTCCAATTCGTATGACACCTTACTCGACATGTTTTGATAAAGCCAAACCAAAGTTAGCATTTAACCGCGAGGTTCATAATGCACTTAAGAGTATATGGTATGACGATATCTGGAAACAGTAGAAGGAAGTTGTTCCGACCACTGCAGACAGGCCCAGCTCATGCCAGAGCACCATCTCACATGGAACCAAGCACTCTGCCTTCAGGATTGTTAAGGCCTGCCATAGGAGTGACTTATAGGTTACCATGTGTCCCATTTAAGGTTAGGTATAGGTATACTACACCTACGTAAGAGGTGGTTACACCAACTTACCCCAGCTGAGTGATCAGCCAGTTGTGTCAAATTTGTTAGGCCAAGCCTGGGGTGGCATAATACATGCTTCAGTCCCTGGCAGGCCTTAGATACACCAATGCCCTGGGTACCTAGTGTACACTGGTACAGGGGCTGACAGGGTGATCCAACCAATTGGGTATGTACCTAGGGTACATGGAGTCCATTTTACAGAGAGAGCAGATAGCCTGAGAGCCTGAATGGCAGGATCTCAGGCCAACTAAGTCGAAAAACCAGCTAGACACTAGGCAAAAATTTGGGGGTAACCATAGTCAGATATCCACCTTCCTACACAACCCCCCCCCAAACGAAGGGAGATAAGGCTGACCTTGACCAGGTAAGCCTATATTGCCCAAGTGGCCATATAAGGCATTTGTATTGTATTTTACTGCTTTTAACTGATCTTCAAAGTTTGTGCAGGTATCTTACCTTTTGCGGTTTCAGAGGTGGGTTGCCAGGGCGGGTTGGTGCACTTGCGGGCTTCTAAGCAGCAACGGGCGCCATCTTAGATCGGGCTGCCTTCCTTCCTAGCCCTGCCCCTCCTCCACCGCTCCGCCCCTACTTAAGACCCTTGACCTGCCCTTCCACTGTGTTTGCCAGTAGCCCGGTGGCAGTGGGCTTGCTGGTTGACGCTTGGATTGCTGGTGGCGATCATCCTGCTCTCCGCCCCCGCTGATTACGAGCGCAGGCGACGTACATTTGTATTGTATTTTACTGCTTTTAACTGATCTTCAAAGTTTGTGCAGGTATCTTACCTTTTGCGGTTTCAGAGGTGGGTTGCCAGGGCGGGTTGGTGCACTTGCGGGCTTCTAAGCAGCAACGGGCGCCATCTTAGATCGGGCTGCCTTCCTTCCTAGCCCTGCCCCTCCTCCACCGCTTCGCCCCTACTTAAGACCCTTGACCTGCCCTTCCACTGTGTTTGCCAGTAGCCCGGTGGCAGTGGGCTTGCTGATTGACGCTTGGATTGCTGGTCGCGATCATCCTGCTCTCCGCCCCCGCTGATTACGAGCGCAGGCGACGTACATTTGTATTGTATTTTACTGCTTTTAACTGATCTTCAAAGTTTGTGCAGGTATCTTACCTTTTGCGGTTTCAGAGGTGGGTTGCCAGGGCGGGTTGGTGCACTTGCGGGCTTCTAAGCAGCAACGGGCGCCATCTTAGATCGGGCTGCCTTCCTTCCTAGCCCTGCCCCTCCTCCACCGCTTCGCCCCTACTTAAGACCCTTGACCTGCCCTTCCACTGTGTTTGCCAGTAGCCCGGTGGCAGTGGGCTTGCTGGTTGACGCTTGGATTGCTGGTCGCGATCATCCTGCTCTCCGCCCCCGCTGATTACGAGCGCAGGCGACGTACATTTGTATTGTATTTTACTGCTTTTAACTGATCTTCAAAGTTTGTGCAGGTATCTTACCTTTTGCGGTTTCAGAGGTGGGTTGCCAGGGCGGGTTGGTGCACTTGCGGGCTTCTAAGCAGCAACGGGCGCCATCTTAGATCGGGCTGCCTTCCTTCCTAGCCCTGCCCCTCCTCCACCGCTCCGCCCCTACTTAAGACCCTTGACCTGCCCTTCCACTGTGTTTGCCAGTAGCCCGGTGGCAGTGGGCTTGCTGGTTGACGCTTGGATTGCTGATGGCGATCATCCTGCTCTCCGCCCCCGCTGATTACGAGCGCAGGCGACGTACATTTGTATTGTATTTTACTGCTTTTAACTGATCTTCAAAGTTTGTGCAGGTATCTTACCTTTTGCGGTTTCAGAGGTGGGTTGCCAGGGCGGGTTGGTGCACTTGCGGGCTTCTAAGCAGCAACGGGCGCCATCTTAGATCGGGCTGCCTTCCTTCCTAGCCCTGCCCCTCCTCCACCGCTTCGCCCCTACTTAAGACCCTTGACCTGCCCTTCCACTGTGTTTGCCAGTAGCCCGGTGGCAGTGGGCTTGCTGATTGACGCTTGGATTGCTGGTCGCGATCATCCTGCTCTCCGCCCCCGCTGATTACGAGCGCAGGCGACGTACATTTGTATTGTATTTTACTGCTTTTAACTGATCTTCAAAGTTTGTGCAGGTATCTTACCTTTTGCGGTTTCAGAGGTGGGTTGCCAGGGCGGGTTGGTGCACTTGCGGGCTTCTAAGCAGCAACGGGCGCCATCTTAGATCGGGCTGCCTTCCTTCCTAGCCCTGCCCCTCCTCCACCGCTTCGCCCCTACTTAAGACCCTTGACCTGCCCTTCCACTGTGTTTGCCAGTAGCCCGGTGGCAGTGGGCTTGCTGGTTGACGCTTGGATTGCTGGTCGCGATCATCCTGCTCTCCGCCCCCGCTGATTACGAGCGCAGGCGACGTACATTTGTATTGTATTTTACTGCTTTTAACTGATCTTCAAAGTTTGTGCAGGTATCTTACCTTTTGCGGTTTCAGAGGTGGGTTGCCAGGGCGGGTTGGTGCACTTGCGGGCTTCTAAGCAGCAACGGGCGCCATCTTAGATCGGGCTGCCTTCCTTCCTAGCCCTGCCCCTCCTCCACCGCTCCGCCCCTACTTAATCGTGCAGCATGTGTCAGCGCAGCGGACGAGCGCAGCGGGCGCGACGTAGGCGCGCCGGAGTTGCGCCAGAGTTAAGCCCGTCTGCGCCCGTCCGCGGCCGACCGGGGCTAGGGGCACAAAAGGCTGCCCGTTTACTTACGTATTCACCTGCACTACTACTCTCATTTTGGGTCCCTGGAACGGTTGACCCTTCGATCAGTACCTACCTGAGACAGCTTGATTTATGTTCTTCCCCACCTTATCGTCCTCCTAGTATCAGCCCACCCTTATTTTCTTCATCCAATACACCATCCCGCACCATCCTGCCCCCCCCAGCCCTCCCAGCACCAATTTGTAATACTTCAGCAATACTCTTAAACACCAGGTCTGCGGTCAGTCATCAATACGAACTATTTGACTACATTGACACCCATAATCCAAACCTCATATTCCTAACGGAGACCTGGTTTAAGGCAGACTCCCTACCCAATGTATTAGCCGCATTGCCTCCATCATACTCTGCCATTCGAGCAGATCGGCCTGAGGGCAAGCGGGGTGGCGGAGTAGCCTTAATAGCCCGGACAGACTTCTGCTTCCAGATTCTCCCTTCCTTACCCATTCCTGAGGTAGATTATCTTGTAGCTCGTTCAACTCTTCATCAGGTACCATTCACCTTTGTCCTAATTTATCGTCCCCCCCAGCTAACCCCTTCCTTTCTCCCTAGCATCCAGGCTCTCTTAGCCACCTTGGTGGTTAATAATTCATCGGTACTAGTGCTAGGGGACCTAAACTTTTGGCCCAATGAACCTGCTGAGAGCCCTCAATCCAAAGATTTTACAGATTTCATGATTTCTTTGAACTTTTCACTGCTCACTCATGGCCCCACACATACCCATGGTCACATGTTGGATCAAATCTGGGCGCTAAATATTCCATCCACACCCCCCATAATTTCCCCGTGCTCCTGGTCCGACCATTCTATTATTTCCTTTTCCCTTGCACTGACCGCATTGGTCAAACCTCCTCTTCCTAAAAACATTTGGGTCAGGAAATGGGGTAAAGCGGATATGCCCTCCTTCTGTTCAACTTTGGCCAAAACCGCTCCCGACCTTACAGATCTCACTGCTACGTCGCAACTGGCCGCCATTGATAATTGGCTGACTTTGGCAGGCGACGAATTCGCCCCCATGAGGCGACTCACTGTCAAGCGGGCCCATGCAGCCAATCGATGGTTCACCTTAGAGCTAAAAGAACAGAAACTAGCAGCTAGAAGAGCCGAGCGAGCCTGGAGGAAAGACTACAGCCCAGAGCTAAAGACTATATATCTGTCTGTTTTAAAAACTTACAAAGCGGGCATTCTAGCGGCCAAAACTGCATTTTATACCAGCAGGATCATGGCAGCTGAGTCTCGCTCAAAGGAAATTTTTACCGCGGTCCACGAACTAGCATTATCCAGTCGTACCACGACTACCATTCCCCCCTCTCAGTCCTTCTGTAACTCGCTCAATGAGTTTTTTATTGATAAAATACTCAAAATCAAACTCAACATTCCACCACCCTCCCCTGCATTTGTCAATTCTTCCCCTCCCTCCACTGTCCCCAAACTTAACCTTATTCCACCATTAACGGAGGACACCTTCTTCTCATTACTTCACCGAGTCAAATCTGGTACTCCCTTAGATTTTGCCCCCGCCCATATCCTCAGGGAAATTTATTTATCTTCCCCCACTCCCCCTCTGACTCTCCTTAATGACTCGCTAAAGAAGGGAAACGTTCCTGATCTACACAAATCAGCGGCTGTTATACCTATTATTAAAAAGCCTGACGCTGATCCTTCCTCCCCCTCCAACTACCGTCCCATTTCCCTACTGCCTTACCTAGCAAAAATTTTGGAAACTCACGTCACAACCACCTTAAGTACTCATGTTGAAACCAATCACTGTCTTTCCCCCCGTCAAGCCAGCTTTCGCCCATTGCACTCCACCGAGAAAGTGGTGATCTCGGTTATGGACGTGCTACGTGAAGGCATTGACACCAACCTTCCACAAGCCTTGATTTTATTAGATCTGTCCGCCGCCTTTGACACGGTAGATCATTCCATTCTTCTTAGCCGTGTCAGGGCGGCGGGCATAGAAGGCTCTGCCTTCTCGTGGATTGAGTCCTTCCTCACAGGGAGGGCCCAAGCCATCCATTTGGCCAATTTCACTGCTGACCTTCGTAAAGTGGAGTGTGGAGTCCCTCAAGGCTCATCACTTTCCCCACTTTTATTTAATTTGTACATCTACCCCCTCATTTTTTCGTTACAGCAGATGGAGGTCACGGTGTTTAACTACGCTGATGATCTCCAGCTAATCTTTAATCTCTCCAACTTCCCCTCATCTGCCTCCAATGTTCAGACCGTAATGACCTTCATTCAGGACTGGATGAACTGCAACCACCTCAAACTCAATCCGGACAAGACTGAGTTAGTCCTGACCGGAGGTGGTTGCAGTCCATGGACCTCTGCCCACTGGCCCTTGTCACTTGGTGCTCCCCCTCTTCCTGTCTCTAAGGTCAAAACTCTTGGGATTTCTCTTAACACACAACTCTCTATTCACTCACAGGTGGGTTTAGTGGTCTCTGCTTGTTTCTTTTCTTTAAGACTAATTAGGAAAGTATCCCGTTTTTTCTCCCTTCCTGCTTTAAAAATCATTGTGCTGGCCATGGTACTGTCGAGAGTTGACTATGGTAACATCATTTACAATGGAGCTCCAGCATATGCGGTCCATCGCCTGCAGCTCATTCAGAATCAAGCGGCTCGCTTGATCTATGGCTTACCCAAATACCATCGTGCCACTCCCCTGCTTAAAGCTTTGCATTGGCTCCCGGTGAGGGAGCGTGCCCTTTTTAAACTGGGTTGCCTTACCTTTCAGGCTAGAGCAGGTACAGCCCCCGAATTCATTTGCGCCGCCATAAAACCGTACCTCCCAGGTCGTGAACTCCGCTCTGCCCATAGGGCCTTCCTCAATATTCCTCGCTTTAAGAAAAAGAAATCTGGTGGAGCGAAATTTGCTGTTCTTGCCCCGCTTTTTTGGAATTCTCTCCCTCCTGCTCTCCGATCTTCTCCGTCATACACACAGTTTCGGAAAGACCTTAAAACCCTGTTATTTGAGCAAGCTTACACTGTTTAGCCCTCCGCCGACCGCTACTGCATCACTTAAAGCGCCATGAAACCGCTTGGTAAACGTGCGCTCAATAAATGTTTTTAAATTCAATTCAAATTAAATAAGGAGGAACCAGCACTGGCATGGTTACCCCCGGTCTCATGGTCCACTAAGCAATCCCTCACCCTAAGGGTATCAGAGGGTCTCCACCATAGGGAATCTCTACCTTTGGTGTGTCTTGGCAAAGTAAAAGGCTGGTGTTGAGATGGAGTACTGAAGTGAGTGTCCTCAAAGTGAGGCCTCAGCTTCCTCCAATCATCCTCCACCATGGATGCCTTTCTTTCTTTAACTGAGTTGCACTGTGCTCTCAGGGTCAGCCTCTGGCTACCTAAAGCTGGAGGATGGGTCCCTTTTGTGGGCTTACTGGAGGGACAGGTCAGGTTTGGGGCCCTAAGGTCCCATGTTTGCCTGTGCCCAACAGAATCCCTCTGGGGGAGGTCCCTAACTACCTGTAAAGGAGATCCCTCAGGAATGTTTTTACCCATCACCTGACTAGGGCTACTAGCCAGGCAATCCTCATTCTTTTGATGGGGGGGTTCTTGTGGACAGGGGCCCTCTGGGGGTCCACTGGCCTCCCTGACCTCTGCAGCCCTGGGCTGACTGAGTGTACTGCTCGATTTTTCCGGTCCTATTGTGTTGAAGGGTGATTTAGGTGACTTCAGTCTCTTCCCATTCAAGTCTAAGGGTTAGAGTAGTGTATAGAGCCTATTTATTAGGCACTTCGACATGATCCTGTGTTCTTCCCCATAGATCAGGGTTTGCATATACATCCTAGGGGATAGATTTGTTAGCATTAGGGGTAATCTGTTCTGTAGTGAGGGTATTTCATGGAGCCGTGCTGAATTCAGGCCTGGTAGGCCTTAAACGGGAGAGACTCCATCTTTCCTCCTGCTCTGGAAGCTTGGGATGTTTCTAGGTCATAGGCAGTGTTTTAGTTAGGAGGTGTTATTCGCTTGGAGAGAACCGGTTCAGGCCGGCCCTTATCGAAGGATTGTATTTTTCTTCATGCCGAAGACACTACATCAGGCCGGCCGGCTGGGAACGTGTCCTTGGCACGGGGAGGTACAAGAATTTGGTGGGCGGCAGGTTACGGGCTGGAATTTTCCATGAGGAAATGCACATCTATATTAGTGAAAGTTTGAGGCAGATACTGGCACTTGCTTCTAGTCCATGGGCGGCACCTGGCCGTTAGTAGTAAAGCTGCTACTTATTCCAGGGAAGACAGATGACAAACTTGGAGGTGGAGAAAAACCGAGAAATAGATATTCCAAAGAGAAGAGAGTAGCCGATGAGGAAGAGGTCCCAGTGACTCGGAGAGGGAGACGGGAGTAAACCCGTGATTGCGGAGGTGTGACTTCCAGGCGAAGCCGAGGCGCAGACGAGAAGGGAACCTAGATGACCATTGAGTGCAGGCTACATACGACCAAGGTGATGTCAACCCCTTACTATTAGAGTGTACAACTCAATCTTTCACTTTTCTTTGCAGGATATGTGATATGTATTATGTTCCGTGAGTGTGTATGTAATAACTAAATAAAGTAGTAAAGCAATATGTGCTACGTGTTCTTGTGTAAGAGGGTAACCTATTCTTCTAGTCAGCTGTGACTTGACATGGACAGATGTTAATCCTGATCAGGTAGGTGGTAACTGAATAAGGGAGAAAGGAGCCCTTCGAACTGGGGAACAAGTTGTGCTCAACTAGCTGTCTTTGTGTGGTCTGATATATAGTAACACTGATTATGTCGTGGTAATTATAGGATGAACTCGTGTTAAGGCTGCCGTCTGGGCAGGAAGTCCTGGGTCCGTTTGGGACCGCGAGGCTGTGACTGCCGTCTGGGCAGGAAGTCTGTGGCTGCCGTCTGGGCAGGAAGTCCTGGGTCCGTTTGGGACCGCGAGGCTGTGACTTGTCTAAGGCTGCCGTCTGGGCAGGAAGTCCTGGGTCCGTTTGGGACCGCGAGGCTGTGACTGCCGTCTGGGCAGGAAGTCTGTGGCTGCCGTCTGGGCAGGAAGTCCTGGGTCCGTTTGGGACCGCGAGGCTGTGACTTGTCTAAGGCTGCCGTCTGGGCAGGAAGTCCTGGGTCCGTTTGGGACCGCGAGGCTGTGGCTGCCGTCTGGGCAGGAAGTCCTGGGTCCATTTGGGACCGCGAGGCTGTGGCTGCCGTCTGGGCAGGAAGTCCTGGGTCCGTTTGGGACCGCGAGGCTGTGGCTGCCGTCTGGGCAGGAAGTCCTGGGTCCATTTGGGACCGCGAGGCTGTGACTGCCGTCTGGGCAGGAAGTCTGTGGCTGCCGTCTGGGCAGGAAGTCCTGGGTCCGTTTGGGACCGCGAGGCTGTGACTTGTAGGTCTTGGTATATATAGTAGGAATTCCCTGTCCTTAGGTGGTACATATATGTGGTTATTTAGGTGTGAATAGGCCCTAAGGAGGGGGTAACGTTCTGGTTTGGGTTAGAGAGGCTCTGCTGAGCGGGTTCTATCTGATCCGAAAACCCAAGCAGAACATTTGGCGTCACGAACCGTTTACGAAACCTGTGTGCGTTGTGGTTGTCTTGTGTTTGCTTTCGGCGCGTGCGTGGTTTTGTTTGCATTTTATTTTTGTATATTTGTGTGTATAGTTTTTATTTTTCTTCCTTCTTTTCTTTCTCTTCTTTTCTTCTTTTTCCTTTTTCACGATGTTTTCTAGAAGGTCTAAATCTACTTTTAAGTTGCCCGTTGATATTCCCGGATGGGATTCAACGCCTTATGAAGCCTTGTTCCGTGAGTGGGCTGATTCTACTGGTTTGAGTGAGAATTGGAATTCTTCTTTGGAGCTGGCAGAGCCGGCTGATGTGATTGCTTGTTTGCAGAAGGCACCCGTATCGAAGGGTGAGGAGATTCCCATTTTGGGGCGCAGAGGTTGGATTCTTTTGTCTGCATACAGGATTCTGCATGAGAGACTGTTGAAGCTACAGATATCTCTTAAAGATGTGGAAGCGCACTTTGTTGAGATTCAGAATTCTCATACTTTGTTGCGGTGTCAAAATAAGTTGCTTGCTGATAAACTTGAGACTTACCAAACTATTGCCGAACGAGCGGCTGTGCGAATTGCTCGTTATAAATACAAGAACAGGCGCGGTCGGGTTTCGACGCGAAAGGTGCGTCTGGTCGTGGCGACAGCCGGGCTGGATTGGAATCCTGATGAATGGGATGGTAATATCTGGAACTCGACTGATTCTTGTTCCTCGGGTGAGGAGTCTGCCAAGCGCGAGTCTTCTCGCTCCCGCCATGATTGTAAGTCTGCTTCTCGCACCTTTGATGGTGCACCCCGTGATTACGCTCGTTCTTCGAGTGGGATCAATGCTTCTTACACTGATTGTCCCTCTACGAGTACTGATCAGGCTCCTTGTGATGCTCGTCCCGCGGTTTCTGCGCATCCAGTTTTCCGTCGGAAGTTGCAGCAGTCTCCCAATGCTCCGCAGGGTATTTCTTTGGACTGTTTAGAAGACTTTACTCAGCAGGAAATTAGTGATATTTTGCAGCGATTTCGGCAGTGAGCTGGTGAGTCCTTGCTCACATGGATGGTGCGCCTTTATGAACTGGGCGCTGCTGGTATTATGTTGGATACTGGCGATTGTTTAAAGTTTTGTTCCTTGAGTTTGGATTCTACTGTGCAGGATCATTTTCGTAACTATAATGGTGTTGGTCAGATTTCTTTACTCCAATTGGCGACTGAGGGTTGTAATCTAAAATATCCTACAGAATCTGACTGGCCTGTGAATGACAAGCCGTGGTATACTTTGCGTGATGCTGCTCAACGTCTCAAAGAGGAGGTGATGAAAACGGCAATTTTTCTGGGTACTGCTGACAGGTTGCTTGATGGTTCATTGACATCTTCTGTGCGGAACCGTATCATTCGATCTTCCCCTGTTGCCTATAAGCAGGTCATGATGACTTTATTGATTAATCAGACTGGTAACGTATTATCTACGGTTTTGGAATCGGTGCGCCAACTCGGTGAGTTGGGTGAGTGGTTTAAACCTGAACGTCAGTCCCGGCCTGACACTCGTACTCCTGGTGAAAATAAACTTACTAGACGTGATATTTTTTCTGGTCTTCTGGCTGATGGTGTGCGGAGGGAGGACATTGATGGTGAGACTACCGCTCGTTTGTGGGAGTTGTTTCGCAAACGTGGCTTGGATCGAAAGGAGGGTGCCCGGCGTGTTCGGACCACTGAGTGTGATCGTGGTGGTTCTGACGGTAGCGGTGATGACGACCGCCGTGGGCGCTCTGTTCGTCGTGATGATCGACGTTCTGCACGTGATGTGTCCCCCCGTCGAGAGAGAGACAGGGAGAGAGAGGGGGAAAGAGAAAGGGGGAGAACTGACTATGTTTACAGCAGACGTAGAGATGATAGGGATCAATCCCCTGAGGTGAGGAGGAGAGAGGATCGTCACAGTTTGGTCGATCGTAACCCGCAGTACAATGCAGAAGATACGAATCCGTTCCGTACTGGGAATGGATATGAACAGGAGGTACCGATACCTAAGAAACGTGAGAGTCTTTATCCTGATTTATCCTGGTACACAGAATGCAGTAAGAATAACTAGGAAATAGGTCAAGCTCCGGCACACAGATGGGCTCACAGAGATAATAGACCCTATGTAGATATTGATATTTATTGGAGACATCGTAATATCCAAAGGGCCCGAGCATTGGTAGATACAGGAGCGGAGGCCACTCTTATACATGGAAAATCAAAGAAGTTTACAGGTCAGCCTTTTACTATTACCGGATTAGGTGGAAAAGAAACCCCTGCAGTTCAAACTTTGCTTGAAATGAGAATAGGTAGAATTCCCAGAAAAGAGTATTCTGTACTAGTAGTGCCACTTCTAGAATTCATAATTGGGATTGATATTTTGAGAGGAATGACTCTGCATCTAGATGACGGATGTTACCAATTTGGAACAACGCATTATATATCGTCCAGACCTATACGGGTTGGTCGTTTAAGAATGCCCCCCATACAAGTTCCCCATGCGACAAAAGTGGTTTGTCAGAAGCAGTATCGTATTCCAGGTGGTCATGAGGAGATTAGTACCACTATTCAGGAGTTGGTGGATGCAGGAGTCATAACCCCAATTACTTCTGCTTGGAATAATCCTGTTTGGCCGGTGCGTAAGAGTGATAACTCTTGGCGCATGACCGTTGATTATCGAGAATTGAACAAGCACACACCCTCTTTGACTGTTGCAGTACCGGATGTTATTACACTTATTGAGAGAATCCAAAAGCATCCAGGTACATGGTACGCGTCCATTGATATTGCTAATGCTTTCTTTTCAATTCCGATTGCCCCAGAGTGTCAGGAACAATTCAGTTTTACGTGGAACGGGCGTCAGATGACGTTTAGAAGTCTTCCCCAGGGCTATGTGCATAGTCCTACGATATGTCACCGGCTGGTGGCAGAGCATTTGGCTGAGGTACCGGTTCATCCCCAAATTCAGATATGTCATTATATTGATGATGTTTTGATCCAAGGCGAAACACAAGAGGAAGTTCAGACCCAATTAGACAGAGTCATTGAGTGCCTGCGTGAGAAAGGTTGGGAAATCAACCCAGATAAATTGCAAGGTCCGTCCCAGGCTGTAAAATTTTTGGGTATTAATTGGCATGAAGGGCACCGTGAAGTGATCCCTCAGGTTAAACAGAAGATTCTTGATTTTGCAGTTCCTAGAAATAGGAAAGAAGCCCAGAGCTTCATTGGTCTGTTTGGCTTTTGGCGCCAGCATATTCCTCATTTGAGTCAAATATTGGCCCCCTTGTACCGGGTCACGCGTAAAAAGAATGCATTTGAATGGGATAAACCACAGCAAGATGCGTTTAGTCTGGCAAAAGAGGCAATTCAACATGCTCTGGATTTATGGCCTGTACGTGATGGTGACGTGGATTTGAATGTGTCTGTACAGGGCCTTTATGCAAATTGGAGTTTGTGGCAGAAACAAGGCAGGAGTAAAGTACCGTTAGGTTTTTGGACCAAAAAGTTACCTGATGCTGGTGAACGTTACACACCCTTTGAGAAACAGTTACTTGCTTGTTATTGGGCTCTGGTGGATACCGAGCAATTGACTTTGGAACATGATATAGTTCTGCGTCCGGAAATTCCTATCATGCAGTGGGTTCTAAGTTCGCCGAAAACTCACCGAATTGGACACGCTCAAGAGGCGAGTGTGATTAAATGGAAATGGTACATACAAGACAGGGCACGTGTGGGCCCGAAAGGAGTTGCTTCTTTACATGAGCAGGTGGCGCGAGTGCCATCGACTGAGACTGAGAGTGAATGTTCCGTACCTTTAGCACAGGAGTCTCCTGTCAAGTGGGGTAAGCCTTTTGATGATTTGTCCGCAGCGGAAAGAAACCATGTTTGGTTCACTGATGGTTCAGCGAGGTTTATAGGGATGACACGGCACTGGAAGGCGGTGTCCTATAATCCGTGTCACACAGAAATTGTTGAGCACAACTGGTGAAGGTAAAAGCAGCCAATTTGCCGAGCTTTACGCTGTTTACCAAGTTTTGAAACAAGAGTTACCTGGTACATGTCATATTTTCACTGATTCTTGGTCTACTGCCAATGGACTGGCTGTTTGGTTGCCAACTTGACATTCCCATAATTGGAAGTTACATTCCAAAGAATTATGGGGAAAAGAGTTATGGCAAGAGATTTGGGAGATGCTCCCACAGAGTACTGTTACAATCTTCCATGTGGATGCTCACACCCCGATAGATTCTCTTGACAAATTTTTTCATAACATTGCAGATGAGAAGTCTAAAATTGCTGAGGCAGTGGTGGACAGGCAAGATTCTGATATTGCGGGATTGGCGAAATGGGCACACCAGAAGGCAGGACATTTCGGAGAGAAGGCCACTAGCAGGTGGGCTGCTGATCGAGGAATTTATATTCCCCTAGATCTAATTAAAAATGTTATTTTACACTGCCCCGTTTGTCAGCATATCAGACAGCGTAAGGTGCCCCAAATTGTTAAAGGTCATTTACATCGCGGGAAACTGCCCGCTCAAATTTGGCAGATTGACTACATTGGTCCACTTCCCCTGAGTAGGAATTGTCAATATGTTTGCACTATTGTTGATACATACAGTGGCCTGCTGGTAGCCCTTCCCTGTAAGCAAGCTACCCAATTGAATACCATTAAAACATTAGAATTGATTATGATGTACTATGGTGTGCCATTCCAAATTCAATCTGATAATGCGTCCCATTTTCGTGGAAGATTGGTACAGGAATTCTGTGCGGAAAATAATATTCAATGGATATTCCATATACCCTACTACCCACAGGCCTCGGGCCTGGTGGAGAGATTGAATGGCCTGCTAAAGGACCAGCTGCGTAAGTTAACAGATGACAAGTATAAAAATTGGCGAGACTTTTTGCCCCAAGCACTATTGATTTTGAATAATCGTCCTTTTTTAAATGCTGAATCTCCATTTATGCGTTTGTTTCCCCCGAATGTTGAGGCTATGCCTAATGAAATCAGAGAAACTGTGATGTATTGGGAAATTACTCCCGGAGCTTTGGCTCCATGTAGAGCGACCCCAGGGTCGGCAGGTTTAGACTTGCATGCTATGGATGACATTGTTATAAAAAGTAGAGATCGAGTCATCATAGAGACAGGTGTTGGTGTTCAGATACCACCTGGAAATTTCGGATTGATCGCCCCTAGATCGGGGCTGGCTGTAAAAGGCATTCAGGTGCTTGGAGGAATTATCGACAGTGATTATCAGGGAGAGATTAAGGTGCTCCTGCTGAATAGCAGTGAGGTTGACTTACTGATACATCGCACTGACCGAGTGGCTCAATTACTCATAATGCCTGTTTTCAGTGGTGTATTAATGAAAGGCACTGCTCCAACGTTGCTAACTGTACGTGGCCAGAAAGGTTTTGGCTCCACGGATAATCCTGGGGCCAGAGTTTGGGTGCAGTCGCCTAAGAATCCCCCTGAACAAGCAGAGGTCATTGCCACCGGTCAGGACAATACCATTTTGGTTATGAGACCAGGGAAAGATAGCTGGGAAGCGGTCCCGGCTGATAAATGTTATCTACGAGAATGATTAATGCCTGTATTTGGTTCTTTTTCAGATCATTCTTTGGATTGTTGCTGCAGGATGTGTCGGAACCGGACTGTTTTTGGACTGGTACGACGAGAAAGGAGGGATCCTATCAACCCGGGATGAACTGGGAACCCGAATGTTGCGTTCCTTCACTGCATGGGATTCATCATCGAACTTCTGGATCGCCCTAGCTAAGAGGGTGACTGACGCCCCTCACTTCTGTTTGACACCGATGAGATCTGTACATGACATTCTTGCGACCTGTCTGGTTGCTGTCCCCGCCTCATTGGAAACTTTAATTCATATTTTTAATGTCTCGAAGGCCCGTCCCAATATTCTCCTGGGTGATTTTGCTACCCATGTATATTGCCCCCTATGTATTGAATTGCCGAACGAGCAAACCCCCATCCAGTCCCAAATACTTACTTAAAATATCACACAAGGTGATTTGCGATCTCTGAATGTCTGCGCCTAAAACTAAAAGGCGCCACTTCGTTTACAGCTCACGAACGGACTTTGTGCTTTCAAAGGACACCGACCACATGTGTTTCAGTTCAGAACAATATGACTTGTAATAGTTTGGTAGTTACCCCCAGTCACTATCGCACGATGTTACTACCTGCCGGATGGCTTTTCTCCTGTGGTAATACTTCCTGGCCATTTGTCCCTGCAAACATTTCCGGAGGCCCTTGTGCCATTACGAGACTCAGTTTGTTGATGTTCGCATCACATCCGAATGCCAACTCTCGTGTGCTTCGAGATACTGTAATGTTACAGGAGGATTGTGACCCATCTTTGCATTTATATTCCAAGTCTGAATACCTTAGCTTAGCTGTTTCAATTATTGGTGTTCCTGCTTTGGCGGTTTATAATGCCAAATCTATTGGGAAAATGGCCTGCTGGATGGTGAAATCTATTAATCATACTTCTACAATTTTGTCTGACATGCTATTAGACGCCCAGGGTGAACGTAGGGCCATTTTGCAAAATAGAGCAGCCATTGATTATCTTTTGCTTAAACATGGACATGATTGCTCGGACTTCGAAGGTCTCTGTTGTTTTAACTTGTCTGACCATACACAATCCATTCGTGCTCACATCGACAAGTTGCGTGACTTAACAGAAGAAGTTAGAAAACACATTGATCAGGGCTGGTTTGACTGGCTCTTTAATTGGTTACCCGATATACACATGCTACGCCAAACATTAGGTGGTATTTTGATTGCTGTTGCTGTTTTGATTTCTATCTGTTGCTTTATTCAGTGTATTCCTTCACTACTTCAATTCTGCACACTTGGTACTAGACATAGATCAGTTAGCTTTGTTTCATATTATTCTTCCACAGATGTTAGCTCCATTTAATGAATGTATAATGGACTGAAGTCAAGGGTGAAATGTACTGCTCGATTTTTCCGGTCCTATTGTGTTGAAGGGTGATTTAGGGGACTTCAGTCTCTTCCCATTCAAGTCTAAGGGTTAGAGTAGTGTATAGAGCCTATTTATTAGGCACTTCGACATGATCCTGTGTTCTTCCCCATAGATCAGGGTTTGCATATACATCCTAGGGGATAGATTCGTTAGCATTAGGGGTAATCTGTTCTGTAGTGAGGGTATTTCATGGAGCCGTGCTGAATTCAGGCCTGGTAGGCCTTAAACGGGAGAGACTCCATCTTTCCTCCTGCTCTGGCAGCTTGGGATGTTTCTAGGTCATAGGCAGTGTTTTAGTTAGGAGGTGTTATTCGCTTGGAGAGAACCGGTTCAGGCCGGCCCTTATCGAAGGATTGTATTTTTCTTCATGCTGAAGACACTACATCAGGCCGGCCGGCTGGGAACGTGTCCTTGGCACGGGGAGGTACAAGAATTTGGTGGGCGGCAGGTTACGGGCTGGAATTTTCCATGAGGAAATGCACATCTATATTAGTGAAAGTTTGAGGCAGATACTGGCACTTGCTTCTAGTCCATGGGCGGCACCTGGCCGTTAGTAGTAAAGCTGCTACTTATTCCAGGGAAGACAGATGACAAACTTGGAGGTGGAGAAAAACCGAGAAATAGATATTCCAAAGAGAAGAGAGTAGCCGATGAGGAAGAGGTCCCAGTGACTCGGAGAGGGAGACGGGAGTAAACCCGTGATTGCGGAGGTGTGACTTCCAGGCGAAGCCGAGGCGCAGACGAGAAGGGAACCTAGATGACCATTGAGTGCAGGCTACATACGACCAAGGTGATGTCAACCCCTTACTATTAGAGTGTACAACTCAATCTTTCACTTTTCTTTGCAGGATATGTGATATGTATTATGTTCCGTGAGTGTGTATGTAATAACTAAATAAAGTAGTAAAGCAATATGTGCTACGTGTTCTTGTGTAAGAGGGTAACCTATTCTTCTAGTCAGCTGTGACTTGACATGGACAGATGTTAATCCTGATCAGGTAGGTGGTAACTGAATAAGGGAGAAAGGAGCCCTTCGAACTGGGGAACAAGTTGTGCTCAACTAGCTGTCTTTGTGTGGTCTGATATATAGTAACACTGATTATGTCGTGGTAATTATAGGATGAACTCGTGTTAAGGCTGCCGTCTGGGCAGGAAGTCCTGGGTCCGTTTGGGACCGCGAGGCTGTGACTGCCGTCTGGGCAGGAAGTCTGTGGCTGCCGTCTGGGCAGGAAGTCCTGGGTCCGTTTGGGACCGCGAGGCTGTGACTTGTCTAAGGCTGCCGTCTGGGCAGGAAGTCCTGGGTCCGTTTGGGACCGCGAGGCTGTGACTGCCGTCTGGGCAGGAAGTCTGTGGCTGCCGTCTGGGCAGGAAGTCCTGGGTCCGTTTGGGACCGCGAGGCTGTGACTTGTCTAAGGCTGCCGTCTGGGCAGGAAGTCCTGGGTCCGTTTGGGACCGCGAGGCTGTGGCTGCCGTCTGGGCAGGAAGTCCTGGGTCCATTTGGGACCGCGAGGCTGTGGCTGCCGTCTGAGCAGGAAGTCCTGGGTCCGTTTGGGACCGCGAGGCTGTGGCTGCCATCTGGGCAGGAAGTCCTGGGTCCATTTGGGACCGCGAGGCTGTGACTGCCGTCTGGGCAGGAAGTCTGTGGCTGCCGTCTGGGCAGGAAGTCCTGGGTCCGTTTGGGACCGCGAGGCTGTGACTTGTAGGTCTTGGTATATATAGTAGGAATTCCCTGTCCTTAGGTGGTACATATATGTGGTTATTTAGGTGTGAATAGGCCCTAGGGAGGGGGTAACGTTCTGGTTTGGGTTAGAGAGGCTCTGCTGAGCGGGTTCTATCTGATCCGAAAACCCAAGCAGAACACTGAGGCAGGGTAGAGAGAGGCAGGCTACCTGCACCAGACTGGATCCCACCTTTGAAGGGGCCACTGACATCAGAGGCTCTGCCAGGCCAGGCCTGGCTACCTCTGGGGCAGTTCCTATCACAAGGGGTGAGGTCAGATCCCTGAGGAGGCTGACCTTTTCCTAATGTCTGGGGAGAGGGAGACTTTTCATCCTCCCCACTACTCTCAGTTTGTGTGGAGTGATCCGTTGTTTCAGGCTTCACTACACCTATGTCAGTCTGAGTATAGGCTGAGACCATTACAGCCTTGCCAACCTTTTCAGGGGGGCACTCAGTTTGTGTTTGAGCTGTGACTGTCACAGCTCTGCCAGTCTCTACAGGGAAGTCTGTCTGTGCCTGGGCTGTGGCTACCACTGCCCTTCCAACCTTTTCAGGGAGGAAATCTATTTGGACAGGGGTTGTGAATGGCACAACCCCCCTACCCTTTTGTGAAAGGCCTACCATTTTAGAATGGGTGTCTTGTTCAACTCCAGCCCAAGCTGAGAGTTCTAAGTCATTCCCCAGTAAGCAGTCTACAGGCAAGGTTGGGGACACTGCTACCCTTTTAGGGCCAGTGACCCCTCCCCAGCTGAGACATACCTCTGCCATGGGATGACTGTTCTGTTTGCCATCAATGTTAGTCTCCTGGTAGGAGAAACCAGGCAAAAGCTGCTCAGAGGGAACTAGCCAATGGGCCACCATTGTGATGCTAGCTCCAGTGTCTCTGTAGGCCTCAGCTTTTGTACCATTGATGTAGGGCTCCTGTCTGTACCTACCCAAAGTGTTGGGACAGGCAGTGAAGTTGGCAAACCCCATGCCACCATCACAGACAAGAGTGGTTGCTGTAGGGGAATTGGCTAAGCCAGGGTCCCCCTGTGTTCCCCAAGTAAACCCACCCAGATTTCTGGGGGCACTCCCACCACCTGGGGGATTACTGCTGACAGTAATAGGTGGTGTGACAGGAGTAATTGGAGGAACAGTTTTGTTTTTAGCCCTTGGGCAACCGCTGTCAGTTTTCCAATGCCCAGGAGTTTTACACTCATGGCAGTAGGGCTTTTTAGCTGTGGTAGAGGAGGGAGCTTGGGACCCACCACCCTGTGTGGAGTTTTGGGGCCCTGAGGAAGATTTCTCTTTTGCTTTACCCCCACCCTTCTCTTGAGGCTTGGTGGTATCTTTCTTTTGGTCACCACCCTGGTTTTTAGGCCTGATCCTGATCCTGACCCATTTATCTGCCCTCTTTCCCAATTCTTGGGGAGAGGTCAAATCTGAGTCTACCAGGTGTTGATGGAGAAGCTGGTTTTGACAATTACTTAAAATCTGCTCTCTCATCATCAAATTGTACAATCCTGTATAATCAGATACCTTACTTCCCAGCAACCAACCCTCCAAAGCCTTAGTTGCACATTCCACATATTCAGACCAGTCCTGAGTCTGTGTCTTCTGGGTGTCTCTGAACATTAACCTGTACTGTTCAGTGGTTAAGCCCAACCCATCAACTAGGACACTCTTCAGGACTCTGTAATTTCTGACATCCTCTTCTCTAACAGTGAGGAGTCTGTCTCTGCCCCTTCCTTCAAAGGAGAGCCAGAGGATTGCTGCCCACTGGTCTTCAGGAACCTGCTGCACTTTGCAGGCTCTCTCAAGAGCAGTCATCCATTTGTGGATGTCATCCCCACTTTTGTAGGGGGGCACAACCTTAGACAGGTTCCTATTATCATAGACCCTATCTTTGTCCCTAGGGACAATGCTGCCACCAGTGGGTATAGACCCACTCTCTTTATGCTGCCTAGCCTTGCTCAGTTTCTCTTCCATCAGGGCTACTTCTAGCTCCTGCTTCCTGATCCTCAGCTGGGCTTCTTGCATTCTGGCCTCATGTTCCCTCCTCTGAGGGGTGGTCATCCTTCTCCTGGAGTGACCTTGAGAGCCTCTAGAGCCATGGGAAGCATTGGATTCACCTGAGCGATTCCTTTGCCTCCCAAGCCCTGTGTTAAGTCCACTGGGGAGATCCAGTGGGGTGAACCCACTGTCAGTCCCCAATAGCCTTAGTTTAGCTGGGCCAAGTATAACACTTGGCACTGGGCTAGTTCTCCCTTCATCCCCACTACCTTCTGTATCAGTACCCTTCTCACTTTCATCCTCTGTAGTAGGAACCTCATCTAAGGGGTGACTACTGGAAAGGGGTACCTCGGTAGCATCTTCAGAAGGGGGGCCTCCTGTTCCTGTCCCTAAGGGGGCTAACTGGGAAGCTTTCTTGAGCTCTCTTTGATTTTCATCATTTTGCAAGAGTTCTCTGAGCTCAGCAGAGGTAGGGTTCTTGGGCTGTTTAAGGCCTCTAAGAGTTGCCAAATGCCTGAGCTCATTCTGATTAAGGGTAGCAAAGATGGATGGTGCCCTCTGGGGATCACTCTCAACAGAGATGGGTACAGTGGACCCCTCTGCCCCAGCCATTGCTCTTAAGTGTGGGTGGATGTGTTGCAATCTACCTACACTTGGGTTTACCTACTAAACCTATCTAGTAGTTGTAGTCAGGGTGTGCTACTCCCTTTGCTCTACAACAACTAAGTTCAGTAGAACTTAAGTATATCTAATCTTGTTTTATATGTACCTATAGGTACCTATGTGATCTTTCAATTGGTAACCAAGAGATTACAATGGTAAAACACAGCAAGCTCAAATCCAACCGCTGCTCACCAATGTGAGAAGTTGGCCTGGTATATGCTGTTCACTAGTTCTAGTGACCACCTTGTACCATGCCAAGCAACCCTTATGGTGTGGTTGTAAGTCAACCTTTTCGGACTAGCTGCCCTAGTGGTAGCGTAGGCTAAGCAGTCTTTGAGGCTAAACTCGTGAAACGTGTTAAGCAAGCTGTTTTACCAAATGCAACCCCCTTTTATACCAATGAAAGGACACCACACAGATATATATTCAAAATATATATGTATTTATTTCTCAAAGCAACCCCTAGTCTCTTTATGAGCACAGGAGCACAAATCGTCAAACAAGATTATAACAGAATACACAGAAGTTGCACTTTATATGGATAGGCCCTGGTGGCCGCTCAAACCATATACTAAAATAGTGGTATAAGTACCACGAACAGAAAGGGGAAAAGGCCTAGGGCCTCTAGAATCGCTGGGCCTACAAGGAGCTAACTTCAGTTAGTGACCAGGAGGTCCACGGGTTGCGTGTGCAGAGCAAATAGTCACACGCGAGCTCCCATAGGTTTTCAATGGGTGCGTAAAAAGTACAAAGTTACTGCAAAGAGGATCTTCCGGATGGGCTAGGAACTCAAGATTTGGAACACAGGCACTAGAGATGTAATACTACACTTGGGCACCGGAGTGCCAGCTTTACCTCACCCACAGGAAGCGGGTGCATAGGCCTCGAAGTGCGTCGGGTTTCTTCTATCTGTTCCGTGGAGCCTGAAGACAAAGATGCTGCAGGCGACCGGTCCGGAGGAGATGCAGTGGATCCAAGGGTGGATCGGAGATGCTGAAGACCTGTAAGCAGAGGGGACAGTGTTCACAGTCACTAGCCAGTGACCAGCGTGGCACCAGGTGGGTACCAGGCGATGTCGGGTGCAAACAGGAAGAAAGGTGTAGCTTGTCTCTGCAGCCACGTGGTCCCTGAAGGTCGACGACGTCCAGGAGTCGAGTCACGAGCTGTCCCACGCAGGCTCTCGCTGTCGGCGGTGTCGGCGACTTGATCGAAGCAAACAAGCCTTGGCAAAAGCAATTGTTGTAGGAGATGAAATAAGCTGATGGTTCTGACCAGCAAGGTCAGAGGGATTGCTCCTTTGGAGGGGAGCAAGGGCCAGTCTGGAGCAACCAGACCAGCGGTGTATTTTGTGAAGTTCATCGCCAAGATGGCCACTAGCCAGCGGCCAGCAACCGGTTAGGCGCGTCGAGTGGCAAAATGCAGAAGGGCCCCACGCAGATCGTGGAGATGCTGGAGGGCTCACCTTTGGTGCAGATGCTGCTCGGGTGTTGGGCTTCTCAGATCCCAAAGCACAACTCGGAGGGAGCCTCGGTTGTTGCGCTTGCAGCTTGTCGTGGTCTTTTCAAGATGGCTGGCTCCACGTGTCTCGGTGCCTCCACGGGTCTCCTCTTCTCAGGGACTGTGGATCGGGCGGTGAGAGGTCTGGAGGTCCAGGTCTTGTCAGTCTCTGGGCTCGGGCTCCGGCGGCGCAAAGCAGACGTTGATTCGCTGGATGGTGCTTGCGTTAGCAAGGTGGTCACTCCCTGACCACAGGGGAGATTGGCTTCAGTCTTCTGTGCGGCAGAGCGTCGAAGTTCCCGTCTTCTTCTTAGTTTCAAGTTGATTCCAGGATGTCTGAAGTCTTAGGACACAGCTCCTACCTTTAAGCGGATTCTAGGGGCCGGACTACCTGCTAGGTCCCTCCCTAAGGGTGGGACCAGGAAGGGGGGTGGTTACATCCCCAATCCTTTGTCCAGCTCGCCCCAGGCCCGGGACTGGTGTGCCCCAGGACCGGATTGAACTGGCATATGCACCGAGGCTCCTTGTGAGCCTCAGGCATGTCTGGTTTCTTTCAAGCCCTACCTGACCAATACACAAAATCCTGTCTGGGGTGGTGCACGCACCTCCCCTGGCAGGAAACCCTTTGTCCACACCTCCCAAGCTGGAAGGACTCCCAGCAGCAGGAGGGCAGACTTGTGTCTGTGGTGGCAGCATCCATTTTGTGGAGCTGAGGCTATGTCTGATTTTACCCGGGTTTCAGGTACTGTACATGTCGTGTCCCTCTAGAAGGGTGGAATGCTAACCCCGTCGCCAGAATTGGCGAGGGGTTAGTATTCCAATTCGTATGACACCTTACTCGACATGTTTTGATAAAGCCAAACCAAAGTTAGTATTTAACCGCGAGGTTCATAATGCACTTAAGAGTATATGGTATGACGATATCTGGAAACAGTAGAAGGAAGTTGTTCCGACCACTGCAGACAGGCCCAGCTCATGCCAGAGCACCATCTCACATGGAACCAAGCACTCTGCCTTCAGGATTGTTAAGGCCTGCCATAGGAGTGACTTATAGGTTACCATGTGTCCCATTTAAGGTTAGGTATAGGTATACTACACCTAAGTAAGAGGTGGTTACACCAACTTACCCCAGCTGAGTGATCAGCCAGTTGTGTCAAATTTGTTAGGCCAAGCCTGGGGTGGCATAATACATGCTTCAGCCCCTGGCAGGCCTTAGATACACCAATGCCCTGGGTACCTAGTGTACACTGGTACAGGGGCTGACAGGGTGATCCAACCAATTGGGTATGTACCTAGGGTACATGGAGTCCCTTTTACAGAGAGAGCAGATAGCCTGAGAGCCTGAATGGCAGGATCTCAGGCCAACTAAGTCGAAAAACCAGCTAGACACTAGGCAAAAATTTGGGGGTAACCATAGTCAGATATCCACCTTCCTACAGTTGGCCACTGCGGCATCCCTCATAAGTTTGCCCCAAATGGTGGCCTTCGCGGAAGCCCAGAGTGTTCTGTGAGAGGCCACTGAGTCATGGTTATCGGAGAGATACTCAGATTGATGGGCCTTCAGCTGGGATTAGCCCTGAGGGTTTCGGTGTCGCTGTATGTTCATGCGCCATTGTTTACATCCCGGTGAGGTCAGCCCTACTTCCAAGGATGGTAGGACCAGGGAGTGATCGGATAGTGCTGCCTCCAGTATTTGAGAGTCCCGAACGATCGTGACTGCTCTGTGAGAGACGAGGTAGTAGTCCAGCCTGGAGAGCGTACCGTGGACCTCAGAGGTGAAGGTATACTCTATGTCGGGTGACTGAAGCGCCAATGGTCTACCAGACCATTGTCCGACAGCACGTCATCCATCAAGCCCTATCTGCAGCATTGCCTCTATTCAAAGGTCCTTTTCTGTCCAGGACTGGGTCCCTCTTGAGGTTCCAATCTCCACCAATAATATATTGTGAGGCACCCATCTCTACTAATAGGAAGTTCGAGTGAAGGATGACCGACCGTTTCGCCCCAGTCGGGGTGTAGACCGACCCCACACATATGGTGTTGTCTTCCAGGCGCAATTTGGGGGACCTGTATCTGCCATCAGGGTCAGACCATGTCTTTGTTACTGTGACCGGCAGGGATTTGCGGTGAAGAATCGCTACTCAGCATTTGCAGGGGGGTCCTCCATCTGGCGTTGCTCCTGCATGCACGCTACTGTGAATCACCTTGCTCACCCAGTCTCCACACAATTTGTCAGACCTCAGAGCATCTAGATGCGTTTCCTGTAGCAGGGTCACATCCACCCGTTTGGACTGTCGATAAGAGAGTATCTTTTTTCTTTTAATGTAATGTGTGAGGCCGTTCACGTTCCAGGACATAGTGCGCAGTGGGTGTGAAACACACATATTGGAGATGGGTGTATTCGGCTAGAGGTCAACCCCTGCTTGATTCTGTTAGTGCCCTGCAAGATGGATAGGTGTGGTAAGATACGGTAGAAGGAGAAGTGCACAGGTGCAGTGCGGATAGTAAAAAGGTATCGCCAGCGGTTACAGGCAGAGGGAAGATATTGGAGGTAGGAAAGGTATGAAATCAAGTGGAGAAACTAAAGAGAGGAAGAAGTAGGCTGGGGAGGCGTTTACCAAGAATAAAAGGGGAGGGTGTGGGTTGGGAGGACAGTAGGAGGGTACAAAGGGGCAGGGGGGAGGGTTGGAAATGTCCCTGGACACGCAGAAAGGGGGGTGCTTTGGGGGGCAACCGGCATCTGTGGAGGGCGGGCACAAGTATCTAAGATGCAGGTGTCAGGGGAGGAGGGCAGATGCATAAAGGGAAGGGGGAAAGAGGCAGGGAGGTATGAGAACAGAGGTGGCTGCTGACTGGTGTGCAGCACTGGGGACACTGACCTACATACCGTGGGTCTAAACCTGAAGGGGCAGCACTCCGAGAGGGGGCCCCTTCTGGGAGACAGGGCGCTGATAGAGGTGGGACTGTAAGTTGTCGTGGCATACCAGATGGGCAGAGGGTGATGGGGGGACCACAGTTGTACCGGACTGTGCCTTGCTTAGACAACAGGCCAAAGATGGTTCTGTATGAAGGTCAAATATCATTGGTTCTAGGTGGGCTCTTGGGTTAACATTTACAAGCCTTTGCATTGTCCTTGTGTCGCCCACGACAATACAAGGCAACACAAGTCCATTAGTGGTGTTTCCAAAGCTACGCAAGGGGCAATTTTCACTGTCTTGTGTGACTTTGTAAAGAAGTGTAACACAATGCTGCTGCTTGCACTGTTTTAAATTACTTATCATACTGATCGGCATTCCATGGGTGGAGCATTAGCGTTCCAGTGCACCCACGGAATTTGACGCAATCCCAGATTTACTCAAATCAGAAAACCCGGGATTGCACTAAAATGATGCGGATCCGGAGGTTGGTGAAACAATAAATAACGCTTGCGAGGCACATAAACATTCACAGGGCACACACAAACCATATTAACACCACACAAAGACTTGCAAATGAAAAGAGCTAGCCAGTCAGAGCGGATACTGAAGCAGTAGCCTCGCCACATTCCTGTGAGAACTCACTGCAACATCCACATGTTACTTTTCATGTGACAGGCAAGTTCTCTGGGGCCTAAGTGACTAGAGGCACCTCTGCCGTCTTTGTAACGAGTATGGATACTGTGAACAGGACCCACACGAGGCAGGTGCCATTGCAAACTCACCACATTTCCAGGTGTCTCCTTGAAGGCGGTGGCTTTGCGGGAGTGGGGAGATATCTAAGAGCTTTAGTACATCCTCTGGAAGGAAGGGTGCATGCTAATAAAGGTTGTGGGGATATGAGTGCAGACTTGGGGATCCTTGGACTCTTTCGATTCGCAATGGGAATGTCAGACAAGGCTCCTGAAGTTGCAGTTTGGGGGGCTGTAGTCTTAGGAGAGGAAAATGGTCCAGGTTCGATGTCAGAAGCGAAGGCCGAAGCTCCACAGGTGGGTCAGTCCCCTGTGTCTGGTACCTAAGGTGGGGAGGGATTACGACTCAACCAGATCGCGTCTTTCTGCTTGGTTGACCTATAGGCTTCTGGGCTTTTCCCCCCATGTGGTTTGCAGTGCTGTGCTGGTCACATACTTTCTTAGGGGAACGTAAAGAGATGGTGGAGCGCTTCGCTCCCTGTATCCAGCAAGCATGTGTCATGCTAAGTAGTGAGAGCAGTTTTCCAAAACAGTTTGAGCTTCAAAGTTCCTCAGGGTGGCATTTGTAGCGTGTGGGTCTAGAGTTCTGGGCTTGAAATAAGCCAGGTTGTCATGTGCCAGTCAGTCTGCCGCCTTTGCTTTCAGGTCGCAGTGTCAGCGGTTCTTTTCAGTACTCCTGTGGTATACAGTCTATACCTCACATGAGACAGCTATGTTTCCTGTCTCTGGTCAAGCCCTTTCTCTCTGCTTATACAGAGAGCAATTTCAAGTAAACGCCAATCCCTGATCTGACTTAGTGTCAGCTTTTTACAGAAAGAGTGGCATCCAAGTGCAAAAGGGAACCAAGGATTTAACATGGTATCCTCCTTGTAGGTATTTTCAATTAAATGGAAACCAGCCATCAAAGCCAGCACAACCCCACCTTGGTCTCCTTTGGGGTGGCAAACATCATGGATTGCCCACTACAGTGTTTCTTAAGACCTCTTGGTTCCAGCTAATTGGGCTGGTTCTGGGAACTTGTGTCTTCTGTAGATTCTGGACACAAGAGGCCAAAGAGAGAACATAGACGTCTAACTGCTTCTAAACCTTTGAAGCATCTTACAACCTTTGTGGTGACGTACCTACAGGGAGACTCATGGGCCGGGTACCACACCCATCATATGTTCAACCACTACTTCACACATACCTGGTACACTTACGGGGTAGAGGACACCTTCTCACAACAGACCATTCAGATTTAAACCAGAAGACCAAGAACCAATTACATATACAGGATCTGTCAGGAATCACGACGCAAGTTCTATCTACAGGTAAATATACTGGGCTATCAGACTGTCCACGCGCTGACAGCCCATGTACTTCATATGGCGCGTCCTTCTCTTTCAGCGTACTCTCAGCTGAGGACCTATAGGGTGCAGTTAATGCGTCAAAGTCCGGTTCCCCATTGGACCTCTGGTTACTACATTTAAACATTGTCGTTGTGTCATCAGCCCAGTCTTGTAATCTCTCCTCAACTCATCCACGGTTGAAGGAACATCCACTCCACATTTAAAGATTCCACTGCTTAAGAAAATGGGTCTGGATCCCACAGAACTAAAAAACTATAATCTCATATCTCTCTTACTCTTTGCCGCTAAGGTGTTGGAAAACCTGGTCGCTAAATACATTTATAACTACCTGAAAACTCCTAAATATCTTGCAGATTTCCATCCAGCTGCCCCTTCAGGATGATTTGGGAGATGAGCTTGGCTCTGGTCATCTTCAGTGCTCTGATACGGCTGGAGCTCTCTGCAGCTTTCGACACGGACGACCACTCCATCTTAGATTTCTATGTCAAAGCACTGTGTTCCACTGGCACTGTGGGCAAGGGTTTCTATCCTTCCACTCGGTTAAATTTCAGGCTGTTAAGTTGGACAATATTACTTCCAACATGTTGCCAGTTAGTTGTGGAGTTGGTTCAGTTCTCTCCCTTCATTTGCTTAAGAGATTTGCTATTCCCTTAGCAAAAGCCCTACTTGTAAGAGCAGAAGGGCAGTGAGAGCTTACATGAAGGGCTGGCTTCAGAACTGAGCTCACATGGATCCTTTTCTTACTTGCCGTTCACAAGTTACAATGCTGTTATAGCTCAGTGACCTATGAAATGTCATCAAAGCCCTGCGTGCAAACTGCGTGTGATAGGTTAGAACTTAATTCTTTTCCCCAGTCTTTCATTATCCTAATGCTGCTAAAAAGGGTTAGTTTGGATAGAAATACATTTATTAGTAAAGCCACCCCAATCACTGTGCTATGTTTTAAATCCTGAGTTTATGCTTCTCCAGACCAAATACTCTTGAACTATACTGCCCACTAGTATGTGTGGCATGTGGCTACTACACCTTGTAACCCTCATTGTCTAATGTGCATTTTCTATACACTGATTTACACATGTATGACTCATTGTCTCTGCATAATGTTTGTGTGATGTAAGGTGCTCTGACAACCTACACTGGTATGAGTAGCGAGGGGCGATGGAGAGACGAGAAGCACTGATGGAGGGTGGTAGTGAGGGAATCCATAGAGAAGGATGTCATTGGAGGGGGCGCAAAAAAGATTGCCACTCGGTGCCACCAGCTAAAACCAGCCCTGCTCACATTCCTTCTGACACCACATATGCATTGCGGCGGTGAGACAACCCTGTTTCACACAATACATTTCAAAAGAAAGTGCCTTTCATTTTGCAGTGGAGGGCTACAAAAATGAAAAGTAAACACAAAGGAAACTGCAGTGTTACATTAGCAAGTGGTCTGAGAGACCCGTGACTCAGTACCCATATCACCTTAAGATCATGCGCTACGTCTACGGCAGAGGGCACACATGCAGCACTCTCAGATCTGATTGGACCTAGGCCAAATGATGCAACTTCCTTATATCTGGAGCTACCACAGAATCTTATTAGTTAACTAGAAGTGTTTCTGAACACAGCTGGAACACTTGAAATCCGTGCCCACCATTTTGTGTATGCTAGGCAGATACAGATGCATCGGTGGCTTCACATTAGGCAAAGGATTAATTTCAAACCTCTGTCCATAGCACATAAATCACTCAGAGGTGATCTGCCTGCTTTCCTCAAACAATAACTCTCTTTCCCAACCCTGCAGAATCTGCTTCTGCAGGGTCTTAGCTACTGAGTGTGCCCAGAATTTGAAAATACAGTGTCATTGGCTTCGATCTTCAGTCTGTGCCACCAAACTATGGAACGCTCTCTCACCTAATATGCATTTGATGGGGCAGCCATGCGCTCTACAAATCCTTTAACATAACATAACATAACATAGCATAACATAACATAACATTTATAAAAGTCTTTCCTAAAGATCAGAAGAGAACTGAACACCTGGCTATTTAAAAGGGCATTTACATCACCCCCTTGGTTAGTCGGGCAGCCTGGACCTGGGTACAACCTAGACGCCTAATGGTGATAATGCGCTGTATAAAAAATAAACAATTAATGTGAAATGAGGAGCTGTATGGCACTTGGCAATTTCAAAAGGGACTTTCAACCCTTCACTTGGGATCAGCATGAAGCCCTTTTTAGGTCTTGCCTACGCAGCGCGCATGCACTATTTAGGAGCACCTTTAGCCGTCGCTCTGCTCTTTTTGGAAGCACATACTCATGATTGTGGCGGCATCCACCTTGCGGGAGCGAGCAGGGGCGCTCCCACAAGCACAAGTATGTGCTTGCAAAAAGAGCCTACTGCGAGTGCACGCATGCACGCACCACTCCCAGGCCAGCAAACACACAATTGCAGTGCCAGCAGTGAGTGTGTTTTGCTTTTACTGTGACAAGCACGCATGTGCTTTAAAATAGCAGCATTAGTTATTCACTCATGCATGGCTATCATTTACTCTATGTTTTTGCTTTTACTGTGACAAGCACGTGTGTCCTTCAAAATAGCAGCATTAGTTATTCACTCGTGCACGGCTATCATTTACTTTGTGTTTTGCTTTTACTGTGACAGTTTTCTCATCACTTCTTCCCTCATGCTCTATCCTGCTTTCTTTTTTTTATCATTCACTCTGTCTTTTGCTTTTACCTTTTCTCACTATTTGCCACCACGTCCACCACCACCACTTCAACCACCATGTCCACCACCACCACCAAGTCCACCACCACGTCCACCACGAAGTCTACTACCACCACGCCCACCACCTCGCCCACCTCCACCACCACACCCACCACCACATCCACCTCTGCCACATCCAACACGTCCACCACTGCCAAGTCCACCACCACCACCACGTCCACCACCACCACGTCCACCACTACCACATCCACGTCCTTCACCACCATGTCCACCACCATGTACCACACCACCACGTCCCCCACCATCATGTCCACCACCACCACCATGTCCAGCGCCACCATGTCCACCACCACCATGTCCACCACCGCATCCACCACATCCACCACATCCACCACCACATCCACCACCACCACCACCACAACATCCACCACCACGTCCATCACCATGTCTACCACCACCACGTCCACCACCACCATGTTCACCATGTCCTTCACCACAACCACGTCCTCCACCATGACCACATCCACCAAACCCATGTCCACCACCACCATGTCCACCACCACCACCATGTCCCCCACCACCATGTCCACCACCACGTTCACCACCAAGTCCACCACCACATCCATGTCCACTACGTCCACCACCACTACATCCACCACCCCATACACCACCACCACGTCCATCACCATGTCCACCACCACATCCACCACCACGTCCCCCACCACGTCCACCATCACGACATCCACCACCACCACGTCCACTACCACCATGTCCACCACCACCACATCCACCACCACATCCACCACCACGTCCTCCACCACCACCATGTCCTCCACCACCACCACATCCTCCACCACCACCACCACCACATCCACCACAACACCCACCACCACCACCACATCCACCACCACCATGTCCACCACCCCCATGTCCACGTCCACCACCACCACGTCCACCACCATCACCACCACCATGTCCACCACCACCCCCATGTCCCCCACCACCACGTCCCCCACCGTGAGCACAAGTATGTGCTTCCAAAAAGAGCCGACTACACGCGCACGCACGCACCACTCCCAGGCCAGCAAACACACAATTGCAGTGACAGCAGTGAGTGTGTTTGCTATTACTGTGATAAGCATGTGTGTGCTTTAAAATAGCAGCATTAGTTATTCACTCGTGCACGGCTATCATTTACTCTGTGTTTTGCTTTTACTGTGACAAGCAGACGTGTGCCTCAAAATAGCAGCATTAGTTATTCACTCGTCCACCGCTATCATTTACTTTGTGTTTTGCTTTAACTGTGACAGTTTTCTCATCACTTCTTCCCTCGTGCGATATCTTGCTTTCTTTTTTTATCATTCACTCTGTGTTTTGCTTTTACCTTTTCTCAATATTTGTCACCACGTCCACCACCACCACATCTACCACCACCACCATGTCTACCACCACCACCATGTCCACCACTACCACATCCACCACCACGTCCACCACCACATCCACCACCACCACCACGTCCACCCTCATGTCCACCACCACATCCACCACCACCATGCCCACCACCATGCCGACCACCACCACCACATCCACCACCACCACATTCACCACCGCCACATCCACCACATCCACCACCACCACCACGTCCCCATCACCACACCCCCCACCACCACGTCCACCACCACCTTGACCACCACATCCACCACCACGTCCACCACCACCACGTCAACCACCACCACGTCCACCACCACATCCACCACGTCCACCACCACATCCACCACCACCACATCAACCACCACCACCACATCCACCACCACCACATCCGCCACCACATCCACCACCACCATGTCCACCACCACCATGTCCACCACCACCTCTACCACCACCACGTCCACCACCACTACGTCCACCACGTAATCCACCACCACCACATCCTCCACCACATCCAACACTACCACCACCACGTCCACCACCACCATGTCCACCACCACCACCACATCCCCCACCATCATGTCCAAAACCACATCCACCACCACAACCACCACCACATCCACGTCCACCACATCCACGTCCACCACATCCACCACCACAATGACCACCACCACAATGTCCACCACCATGTCCACCACCACGTCCACCACCACATCCATCTCCACCACGTCCACCACCACCACATCCACCACCACATCCACCACATCCACCACCACATCCACCACCACCACGTCCACCACAACCACCACATCCTCCACCACCACATCCACCACCACATCCACCACCACGTCCACCACCACATCCACCACCACATCCACGTCCACCACACCCGCGTCCACCACATCCACGTCCACTATGTCCACCACCACCACGTCCACCACCATGTCCACCACCACCACATCCACCACCATGTCCACCACCACCACATCCACCATCATGTCCACCACCACATCCACCATCACCACATCCACCACCACCACGTCCACCACCACCACATCCTCCACCACCACCACATCCACCACCACCATGTCCACTACCACCACCACCATGTCCACAACCACCACCACATCCCCCACCATCATGTCCACCACCATGTCCACCACCACATCCACCACCACGTCCACCACATCCACCACCACCACGTCCACCACCACATCCACCACCATGTACACCACCATGTCCACCACCACCACCATGTCCACCACAACCACCTCGTCCACCACCAAGGCCCGCACCATATCCACCACATCCACTACCACAATATCCACCACCACCATATCCACCACCACCATATCGACCACTACCACCACGTCCACCACCACGTCCTCAACCACCACCACCACTACATTCACCACCACCACATCCACCAAAACATCCACCACCACATCCACCACCACCACCACATCCACCACCACCACGTCCACCACCACCACCACCATGTCCACCACCACCACCACCATGTCTACCACCACCACTACGTCCACCACCACCACCACATCCACTACCACCACCACGTCCACTACCACCATCACGTCCACCACCTCCACCACCACTACCCGTGACAGGTAAAGTGTCACTGGAGGGCAGGGGTAAAAGGAGTGTGAACCCCGGCTGTACATGGGACATTTAAGGATGCATTAGGTGCGAGAAGACGGGAATAGGGGCTAGAAGTATTACACCAGACCCAAGATACATTTTGAAGAGGCGCAATGTCACAGGGGCTCCTGTAAAAGCACTCGCAGCATCTCTACCTCACAGTGGCATACCTGCACGAGCCACTCACGCAATACAAGCATTGGCATAGCCAATCGGTCTCGCCTTTGGGACCTTATAAGTGTTTAGCCATGCAACACTTGACGTTGTTGCACCAAGGATATTGTGCTGGATAACTAAACACTTATAAGGTCCCAAAGGCGAGACCTATTGGCTATGCCAATTCTTGTCTACTATTTACTCCCACCACCACATCCATGTCCCCCACCGCCACTACCACCATGTCCACCACCACCACAACGTCTACCCCCATGTCCAGCCCCATGTCCACCACCTCGTCCACCATCACCACACCCACGACCACCATCACCACCACCATGTCCACCACAACCACGTCCACCACATCCAACACTGCCACTTCGACCACCACCACCATGTCCACCACCACCATGTCCACCACCACATCCACCACCACGTCCACCACCACCATGTCCTCCACCACCACCATGTCCACAACCACCACGTCCCTCACCACCATGTCCCCACTGCCACATCCACCACCACATCCACCACCACGTCCACCACCACCACCATGTCCACCACCACCATGTCCACCACCACCAAGTCCACCACCACATCCACCATGTCCACCACCACCACATCCACCACCACCAGGTCCACCACCACATCCACCACCATGTCCACCTCCATGTCCACCCCCACTACATACATCACCACGTCCACTACCAACACGTCCTCCACCACATCCACCACCACCACGTCCACCACCACATCCATGTCCACCACTGCCACCACACCCACCACCAACACCATGTCCATAACCACCACATTCACCACCACCACGTGCAACACCATGTCTACCACTACCACTTCCACCACCATGTCCACCACCACCACATCCATGTCCACCACCACCACATCCACCACATCCAACACCACCACCACGTCCACCACCACCACCACGTCCACCACCACCACCACGTCCACCACCACGTCCACCACCACATCCACCACCACCACGTCCACCACCACCACCACGTCCACCACCACAACATCCACCACCACAATGTCCACCACCACCATGTCTACCACCATGTCTACCACCATCATATCGACCACCATGCTCACCACCACCACAACCACCACCACCATGTCCACCATGACCATGTCCACCACCAGCACATCCACCACCACATCCACCACACTGTCCACCACCACATCCACCACCACAATGTCCACCAACACCATGTCCTCCACCACCACCACATCCACCACCACCACATACACCAGTCCACCACCACCACATCCACCACCACCACGTCCACCACCACCACCACCATGTCTACCACCACCATGTCCACCACCACATCCACCACCATGTCCTCCACCACCACCATGTCCACAACCACCACGTCCCTCACCACCATGTCCCCACTGCCACATCCACCACCACATCCACCACCACGTCCACCACCACCACCACGTCCACCACCACCATGTCCACCACCACCAAGTCCACCACCACATCCACCATGTCCACCACCACCACATCCACCACCACCAGGTCCACCACCACATCCACCACCATGTCCATCTCCATGTCCACCCCCACTACATACATCACCACGTCCACTACCAACACGTCCTCCACCACATCCACCACCACCACGTCCACCACCACATCCATGTCCACCACTGCCACCAAGCCCACAACCAACACCATGTCCACAACCACCACATTCACCACCACCACTTGCAACACCATGTCTACCACCACCACTTCCACCACCATGTCCACCACCACCACATCCATGTCCACCACCACCACATCCACCACATCCAACACCACCACCACGTCCACCACCACCACCACGTCCACCACCACGTCCACCACCACATCCACCACCACCACATCCACCACCACCACCACGTCCACCACCACAACATCCACCACCACAATGTCCACCACCACCATGTCCACCACCATGTCCACCACCATCATATCGACCACCATGCCCACCACCACCACGTCCACCACCACCACGTCCACCTTGACCATGTCCACCACCAGCACATCCACCACCACATCCACCACACTGTCCACCACCACATCCACCACCACAATGTCCACCACCACCATGTCCTCCACCACCACCACATCCACCACCACCACATACACCAGTCCACCACCACCACATCCACCACCACCACGTCCACCACCACCACCACCATGTCCACCACATCCACCACCACCACGTCCACCACCACACCCACCACCACACTGTGCACCAACATGTCCACCACCACGCCCACCACCACACTGTTCACCACCACGCCCACCACCACACCCACCACCATGACCACCACCACACCCACCACCATGTCCACCACCACCATGTCCTCCACCACCACGTCCACCACTACCACGTCCACCACCACCATGTCCACCACCACCACATCTACCACCACATCCACCACATCCACCACCTCATCCACCACCACCACATCGTCCACCACCACAACATCCACCACCACCACGTCCACCCCCACCACCACCACCATTTCCACCACCACCATCATGTCCCCCACCATCACGTCCACCACCATGTCTACCACCACATCCACCACCACATCCACCACATCCACCACGTCCACCACCACATCCACTACCACCACGTCCACCACCACATCCACCACCACCACCACCACCACATCCACCACATCCACCACGTCCACCATCACCACGTCCACCACCACCACATCCACCACCATGTCCACCACCACATCCTCCACCACCACCATGTCCACCACCACATCCACCACCATGTCCAGCACATCCACCACTACCACATCCACCAGCACCATGTCCACTACCACCACATCCACCACCACCACATCCACCACCACCATGTCCATCACCACCATGTCCACCACCACCACATACACCACCACCACATTCACCACCACCACCAAGTCCACTACCACATCTGCCACCACATCCATCACCATGGCCACCATCACCACATCCACCACCACCACATCCACCACCACATCCACCACCATGTCCTCCAACACCAGCATCTCCTCCACCACCACCACATCCACCACCACCACAGCCACCACCACATCCAGCACATCCACCACCACCACATCCACCACCACCATGTCCACTACCACCACATCCACCACCACCACATCCACCACCACCATGTCCATCACCACCATGTCCACCACCACCACATCCACCACCATCACCACGTCCACCACCACGTTCACCACCACCACCATGTCCACCCCCACCACCACCATCACGTCCACCACCACCTCATCCACCACCACCATGTCCACCACCATGTCCACCTCCACATCCACATCCACCATCACCACATCCACCACCACCACATCCACCACCACCATGTCCACCACCACCATGTCCACCACCATGTCCACCACCACATCCATTTACACCACCACATCCACCACCACGTCCACCACGTCCACCACCATGTCCACCACCTTGTCCATCATCACGTCTACCACCATGTCCACCATCACCATGTCCACTACCACCACGTCCAGCACCACCACATCCACCACATCAACCACCATGTCCTCCACCACCACCATGTCCACCACCACCACATCAGCCACCACCACTTCCCCCACCACGTCCACCACACCCACCACCACCAGCACATCCACCACCACCATGTCCACTACCACCACATCCACCACCACCACGTCCACCACCACCACATCCATCACCACCACCACATCTACCACCACCACAACATCCACCACCATGTCCACCACCATGTCCACCACCACGTCCACCACCACCACCACCACCATGTCCACCACCACGTTCACCACCACATCCAAAACCACCACCAAGTCCTCCACCACCACATCCTCCACCACCACCACGTCCACCACCACCATGTCCCCACCACCACCATATCCCCCACCATCACGTCCACCACCACGTCCACCACCATGTCCACCACCACATCCACCACCACATCCACCACCACATCCACCACCATGTCCACCACCACGTCCACCATCACCATGGCCAGCCTCACCATGTCCACCCCCACATCCACCACTACGTCCACCACCACGTCCTCCACCACGTCTTCCACCACCACCATGTCTTCCACCACCATCACGTCCACCACCACATCCAGCACATCCACCACCACCACATCCACCATCACCATGTTCACTACCACCACATCCACCACCACCATGTCCACCACCTCCATGTCCATCACCACCACGTCCACTACCACCACATCCACCACCACCACATCCACCACCACCACCACGTCCACCACCACCACCATGTCCACCACCATGTCCACCACCACATCCACCATCACCATGGCCACCATCACCATGTCCACCACCACCACATCCACCACCACGTCCAGCACATCCACCACCACCACATCCACCACCACCATGTCCACTACGACCACATCCATCACCACCACGTCCACCACCACCACATCATCCACCACCACATCCACCACCACCACCATGTCCACCCTCACCACCACCACCTCATCCACCACCACCACGTCCACCACCACCACGTCCACCACCACCATGTCCACCACCATGTCCATCACCACATCCATGTCCACCTCCACATCCACGTCCACCACCACCACATCCACCACCACCATGTCCACCACCACCACGTCCACCACCACATCCACATCCACCACATTAACATCTACCACCACATCCATTTCCCCCACATCCACATCCACATCCACCACCACATCAACATCCACCATCACATCAATGTCTACCACCACATCCACCACCACATCCACCACGACCACCATGTCCACCACCACGTCCACCAGCACCACATCCACCACCATGTCCACACCACATCCTCCACCACCACGTCCACCACCACGTCCTCCACCACCACCATATCCTCCACCACCACCACATCCACCACCACATCCAGCACATCCATCACCACCACATCCACCACCACCATTTCCACTACCACCACATCCATCACCACCACGTCCACCATCACCACGTCCATCACCACCATGTCCACCACCACCACATCCACCACCACCACATCATCCACCACCACATCCACCACCACCACCATGTCCACCCTCACCACCACCACCTCATCCACCACCACCACATCCACCACCACCACATCCACCACCACCATGTCCACCACCATGTCCATCACCACATCCATGTCCACCTCCACATCCACGTCCACCACCACCACATCCACCACCACCATGTCCACCACCACCACGTCCACCACCACATCCACATCCACCACATTAACATCTACCACCACATCCATTTCCCCCACATCCACATCCACATCCACCACCACATCAACATCCACCACCACATCAATGTCTACCACCACATCCACCACCACATCCACCACGACCACCATGTCCACCACCACGTCCACCACCACCACGTCCACCACCATGTCCACCACCACATCAACCACCACGTCCTCCACCACCATGTCCACCACCATCACGTCAACCACCACCACATCCACCACATCCACCACATCCCCCACCACCACCACATCCACCACCACCATGTCCACTACCACCACATCCACCACCACCACATCCACCACCACCACGTCCATCATCACCATGTCCACCACCACCACATCCACCACACCACATCCACCACCACCACCACGGCCACCACCACCACAATGTCCACCACCACATCCACCACCACCACATCCACCACCACCATGTCCACAACCACCATGTCCACCACCACATCCACGTCCACCTCCATGTCCACCTCCACATCCACGTCCACCACCACCACATCCACCACCACCACATCCACCACCATGTCCACCACCACACCCACATCCACCACCACCATGTCCACCACCACGTCCACCACCACCACCACATCCACCTCCACCACGTCCAACACCACCACATCCACCACCACGTCCACCACCATGTCCACCCCCACCACATCCACATCCACCACCACCACGTCCACCACCACATCCACCACCACATCCACCACCACATCCAAAACATCCAACACCACCACCACATCCACCACCACTACCATGTCCACCACCAAGTCCACCACCACCACCATGTCCACCACCACCAGGTCCACACCTCCATGTTCTCCACCATGTCCACCACCACCACCATGTCCACCACCACGTTCACCACCAACACGTCCACCACCACCATGTCTACCACCACCATGTCCACCACCACCACATCCACCACCACCATGTCCACCACCACGTCCATCACCACCATGTCCACCACCATGACCACCACCACCACCATGTCCACCACCACCACATCCTCCACCACCATGTCCACCATCACCATGTCCACCACCACGTCCATCACCACCAGGTCTACCACATGTCCACCACCACCACAACATCCACCACCACACTGTCCACCACCATGCCCACCACCACACCAACCACCATGCCCACCACCACATCCACCACCACCACCACCTTGTCCACCACCACCACCATGTCCAGCACCACCACGTCCTCCACCACCATGTCCACCACCACCATGTCCACCACCATGTCCACCACCACCACGTCCACCAGGTCTACCACCATGTCCACCACCACCACGTCCACCATGTCAACCACCACCACGTCCACCACCACCACGTCCACCACCATGTCCACCACCAAGGCCACTGCCATATTCACCACATCCACCACCACCATATCCACACACACCATATTCAGCACCACCATGTCCACCACCACATCCACCTCCACCACCAGCACTACGTCCACATCCACCACTACCACCATGTCCACCACCACATCCACAACCACCACGTCCACCACCACCATGTCCACCACCACTACGTCCACCACCACCACCACGTCCACCACCACCACCACATCCACCACCAATACCACCACATCCACCACCACCATGTCCACCATCACCACCACCACATCCACCACCACGTCCACCACCACGTCCACCACCACCACCACGCCCACCTCCATGTCCACTACCACCACCATGTCCACCACCTCCACCACCTCCACCACCACCACCCGTGATTGGTAAAGTGTCACTGGAGGGCAGGGGTAATAGATGTGTCAACCCCAGCTGTACATGGGACATTTAAGGATCCATTGGGTGCAAGAAGACGGGAATAGGGGCTGAAAGTATTACACCAGACCCAAGATACATTTTGAAGAGGCTCAATGTCACAGGGGCTCCTGTAAAAGCACTCACAGCATCTCTACCTCACAGAGGCATACCTGCACGAGCCACTCACTCAAAACAAGCATTGGCATTGCCAATAGGTCTTTGGGACCTTATAAGTGTTTAGCCATGCAACGCTTGATGTTGTTGCACCAAGGATATTGTGCTGGAGAACTAAACACTTATAAGGTCCCAAAGGCGAGACCTATTGGCTATGCCAATGCTTGTTTACTATTTACTCCACAGTGTGCATGATCTGCCCAAAGGCCTTGACTACTATTATATTCCAGTTGGATAACCAAATTCCACCTCTGCACTCCTAACTCTCCAATGGTAGCATGAACAAGCACTCAAGACTTACTCGAGTACCCGGCAGTAGGTCTGGGTCATAGATAATGAATAATCAAAAAATGACATTCAGTCACAGTTATTAATTTAAAATAAAATATTTGATGATTGATTATACTCAAGTTCGATGGACCTTCTCAATTCCTATTTTTGTATTTTATTATTTTACAATTGTTACTCTATTATAGCTGTTTTGGCCTCATCCAGCTTCTGCCGGCAATGTGACAATGGATTACCCCTGTGATTATTGGTCTTCTATATGGTTTTTTTAACCAATGCCTGTACTTTGCTTTTAGCATTCAGTATTAATTCAACCTTTGCATGATGTGATTTAAATTTTGGATGTGAATTTTATGACACTCAACGCATCATTTTAAAGTGTTTTCAATTTTTATAGTTATTATATTTGACTTGTGTCTACTTCTATGGTTATTCAACCGAATAAAGTTTATAGATGATAATGAATGAACAGAAATAAAATATGACTTTAGTTATATATGGAAAACGCAGGTCGCTGAAGGCACTGGAGCCCTAAAGTCCTAGGACTCTCTGGTGATGGGGTCAAGCTGGAGAGTTATCCTAGTGCTTAGGAGCCATATCCACAAGCGCTAGATTTCACTTGCCTTGTTGTGCTCATTAACAGCAAGGTCCTTTCACAATATGGCTTCTGTCCTTGCTGAGAAGCTCACTACCAGATGACACCTTCGCAAATAAAGGCACAAATCTATGTAAAAAGTGATTCTCCATCTGGAGTTTTCTCTCCATCTTGGGGTGCTAAGTACATAAGTTAGTGGACCTATGATAATGCTGTAGTGACTATCCCCAAAACCCAATAACCCGTCATAGAAAAGGATCTGGTAACTCTGTCCATTGGCATATGGTATGATTTGTTGAGAAGGACGGCAGTGTCCTAGTCAGTGGTGTAATTCTGATGTGAGTTCCAGGTTGGCTGGGCAAAACTTTAATTACGCTGGCGTCATTTGTGTGATTTTGGAAATTTAACTATACACATTCCTGAATTTATGCCATAAAGCCACTTCTCATAATTTCATGCCATTCACACCGTATTCGTACCAAAAGCTGCCGTGAGGGCACATTCATGGGTAAAATATAGTGTGAAAGGATGGGCCTGCATTGCATGTGACTGTGCATAATTTGGCATCAGTTTCTCATGCTTGTTTTGCCTAGTTGCACAAAAAGAAAATTATACAGATTGTGCACACCTGTAGTGACAGGGCTTAGTAGATACAGTTCATTACGAGTCCAAACTACTCTGGCACTGGTTCAAGGTGTCAAAGGAAGCCAAAGCGAAGTGGATGAAGGAATGACCGACACGCCCACTTAAAGTCTGAACATGTCGATTCAGCAAAATAAGCAAAGCAATGCAAAAGCGTCAAGTTTTCGCCTTATTGCAACAAGCATAGAATGCAGCCGCTCCCCACCCAATGCACGGGGACTTTTTGCAGATATCCACATATAGACATTGAATTGAACGTATGTGACAGAAAGCAAATCCCTGCTGTCGCTGCAGGTGCATTGAGTTCCTCTTAGGAGGAGTACAATAAGACCTTGAAAAAACATACAAGAAAAGCAACTTGCAGATACTGAGCTAAATATTTACAGTTCGTGACTTAAAGGTGCCAGGCACGACCGTGAGGCTAAAAACATCAGACGTGCAGCAGCCTGTACAGCTACAAGACGCAAACAAGATGGCGTCGGTTGAGCAAAAATGGCATCAGCTATCATTAAAATAATACCAATAATAGTAAAGCAACATCTTGTGGTTTCTCAATTATTTCCTTTTCACTAGGGGTGGATGCAGTGCTTAATTTGAGCCGGTGGTGTCCGGTGCTCTTCACCAGCACTTAATTGTCAACACCGACACTCGTGGCAGATGACACATGGTGGCACTGTTTGTGTAATATAGAGATGTGCACAGCAACCGTTGTTTATTAATCAATAAGACATTAAAACAACTAATACCTGTCTCCCAAGCCATTCTTATGGCTTTGAGGGGCCTCGAACAGTCTGCATTGTCACACTCGTAGCAGCAGTGTGATGGCTAGTAGTTGTGTATGTAGTGTCATTAGCAGCATTGGCAATGGGTGGTGCAAGCTCACGAGGGTCCTGGCACTTATTATTTTACAAGTTAAGCACTGGGTGGATGGAATGTTACATTCTGCCCTCAGAATTGGGGGCATTTGGCAACTCTGCGTTACTCTTGTAACACGGAGTTCCGGCCAAATTCCGCAAATCGCCGCAAGCCAGAATTTTGTTTCTCGCAAGGCTTCAGAAATGCCAGCGTGAGCGAGGTGTGGCAGCCCCCAGCGCGATTTTCTAATGCGTGTGGTCTCGGGCGGTGAGAGGGTCGTTTCTTGAGTGGATTTCGTGCCGCTGAAGCAGATTTTCAACTTGAGCAGCAGCAACATCAACTCTAATGGCACGGCGCTCTTGCCCACAAGATGGTGCCGGCCGGGCTGATTTTTCAGAGCTTCTTGCGTTACTGGCCCTAAATCGCAGCACGAGCAGTGGGACATGCACATTTTCTGCCTGTTGGAGGAACTCCACAGAATCTTGCAAAGTTTATATGTAACTCCGCAGAATGCCTTAGCGTGAAACTCCGGGAGATCTGCCCACCCCTACTTTTCACCTTAAAGGTTTAACCCATAAAGGAATTCTATTGGCATTAACCTACTGTCTTCAAGGCCTACTTCATTTTCATAATTGTTAGCTGTGAGTGGGAGGGATAAGGATGAACCTTTATTGTGAGACTATCAAAGGCACACACTGACTCTTAGGAGAATATATGTAAGAGTAAGAATACCAAACATGATGGATAACTTGTTACTGAATCGCAATTTGGATTTTACAATTAGGAAAGAGTATGCTAAGGGCGTCCCTTCCTAATGCCAAATCGCAACGGTATGTATGAATGTTTTGGAACCAGAATGCAGTCGCAAAACATTTGAATTTTACTACTAAATTCAATTTGGTGGTAACCCATTTGAAAATGAGACTTAAAGGTTTCATTTTTCTTTTTGAAATATATCCCATTTTCCTGGAAGAAAAACAGACTGCATTTTTTTTTAAACGTTGCTTTAAATAAAAGCAAACACAGATATGGTGGTCTGGTGACCCCAGCAGGCCACCATCTCAGTGTTTTTTTTTTTAGAGATTCCCAATGGGTCGCTAATTTGCGACCTACTCATGAATATTAATGAGTAGGTCTATTTGCAATTCACTGAGAATCGCAAAAGAAACTCTAAAGAATTTCATACATTTGACATTGTGGTTTCCTAATTGCGATTCACATGGAATCGCAATTAAGAACTCGCAATTTCGAAAGTTCGTAGATATGGTCCCTAATTCATAGGATTGATTTTAATTGTGACCGGCTCCGCAGGAAATAACACAACCTACGCCATTTGAATACTTGGACCAAAAAGTACAAAGAAATTGTTTCAATATAAAGGGGCCAATTCCGATCCGGGTCGGAAGGGCACCAAACGCGATTCGTCCGGAAAAACTACGGGCCGTACGAGTGTTTTCTGGCCGACTCGTACAGCTGTACGAGTGAGCAAATACGATGCGAACTACATGAAATTCACCGATTGTGAGAAGTTGGCCTGGTATATGATGTTCACTAGTTAAAGTGACCACCTTGTACCATGCCAAGCAACCCTTATGGTGTGGTTGTAAGTCAACCTTTTCGGACTAGCTGCCCTAGTGGTAGCGTAGGCTAAGCAGTCTTTGAGGCTAAACTCGTGAAACGTGTTAAGCAGGCTGTTTTACCAAATGTAACCCCCTTTTATACCAATGAAAGGACACCACACAGATATATATTCAAAATATATATGTATTTATTTCTCAAAGTAACCCCTAGTCTCTTTATGAGCACAGGAGCACAAATCGTCAAACAAGATTACAATAGAATACACAGAAGTTGCACTTTATATGGATAGGCCCTGGTGGCCGCTCAAACCATATACTAAAATAGTGGTATAAGTACCACGAACAGAAAAGGGAAAAGGCCTAGGGCCTCTAGAATCGCTGGGCCTACAAGGAGCTAACTTCAGTTAGTGACCAGGAGGTCCACGGGTTGCGTGTGCAGAGCAAATAGTCACACGCGAGCTCCCATAGGTTTTCAATGGGTGCGTAAAAAGTACAAAGTTACTGCAAAGAGGATCTTCCGGATGGACTATGAACTTAAGGTTCGAAACACAGACACTAGAGATGATTCTCTACACTTGGGCACCGGAGTGCCAGCTTTACCTCACCCACAGGAAGCGGGTGCATAGGCGTCGAAGTGCGTCGGGTTTCTTCTATCTGTTCAATGGAGCCTGTAGACAAAGATGCTGCAGGCGGTCGCCCCGGAAGAGATGCGGTGGATCCAAGAGTGGATCGGAGATGTTGAAGACCTGTAAGCAGAGGGGACAGTGTTCACAGTCTCTAGCCAGTGACCAGCGTGGCACCAGGTGGGTACCAGGCGATGTCGGGTGCAAACAGGAAGAAAGGTGTAGCTTGTCTCTGCAGCCACGTGGTCCCTGAAGGTCGACGACGTCCAGGAGTCGGTTCACGAGCTGTCCCACGCAGGCTCTCGCTGTCGGCGGTGTCGGCGACTTGATCAAAGCAAACAAGCCTTGGCAAAAGCAATTGTTGTGGAAAACAAAATAAGCTGATAGTTCTGACCAGCAAGGTCAGAGGGATTGCTCCTTTGAAGGGGAGCAAGGGCCAGTCTGGAGCAACCAGACCAGCAGTGTATTTCTTGAAGTTCGTCCCCAAGATGGCCACTAGCCAGCGGGCCAGCAACCGGTTAGGCGCATCGAGTGGCAAAATGCAGAAGGGCCCCACGCAGATCGTGGAGATGCTGGAGGGCTCACCTTTGGTGCAAATGCTGCTCGAGGGTTGGGCTTCTCAGATCCGAAAGCACAACTTGGAGGGAGCCTCGGTTGTTGCACTTGCAGCTTGTCGTGGTCTTTTCAAGATGGCTGGCTCCACGTGTCTCGGTGCCTCCACGGGTCTCCTCTTTTCAGGGACTGTGGATCGGGATGTGAGAGGTCTGGAGGTCCAGGTCTTGTCAGTCTCTGGGCTCGGGCTCCGGCGGGAGGCGGCGGCAAAGCAGACGTTGATTCGCTGGATGGTGCTTGCGTTACCAAGGTGGTCACTCCCTGACCACAGGGGAGATTGGCTTCAGTCCTCTGTGCGGCAGAGCGTCGAAGTTCCCGTCTTCTTCTTAGTTTCAAGTTGATTCCAGGATGTCTGAAGTCTTAGGACACAGCTCCTACCTTTAAGCGGATTCTAGGGGCCGGACTACCTGCTAGGTCCCTCCCTAAGGGTGGGACCAGGAAGGGGGTGGTTACACCCCCAATCCTTTGTCCAGCTCGCCCCAGGCCCGGGACTGGTGTGCCCCAGGACCGGATTGAACTGGCATATGCACCAAGGCTCCTTGTGAGCCTCAGGCATGTCTGGTTTCTTTCAAGCCCTACCTGACCAATACACAAAATCCTGTCTGGGGTGGTGCACGCACCTCCCCTGGCAGGAAACCCTTTGTCCACACCTCCCAAGCTGGAAGGACTCCCAGCAGCAGGAGGGCAGACTTGTGTCTGTGGTGGCAGCATCCATTTTGTGGAGCTGAGGCTATGTCTGATTTTACCCGGGTTTCAGGTACTGTACATGTTGTGTCCCTCTAGGAGGGTGGAATGCTAACCCCGTCGCCAGAATTGGCGAGGGGTTAGTATTCCAATTCGTATGACACCTCACTCGACATGTTTTGATAAAGCCAAACCAAAGATAGCATTTAACCGCGAGGTTCATAATGCACTTAAGCGTATATGGTATGACGATATCTGGAAACAGTAGAAGGAAGTTGTTCCGACCACTGCAGACAGGCTCAGCTCATGCCAGAGCACCATCTCACATGGAACCAAGCACTCTGCCTTCAGGATTGTTAAGGCCTGCCATAGGAGTGACTTATAGGTTAACATGTGTCCCATTTAAGGTTAGGTATAGGTATACTACACCTAAGTAAGAGGTGGTTACACCAACTTACGCCAGCTGAGTGATCAGCCAGTTGTGTCAAATTTGTTAGGCCAAGCCTGGGGTGGCATAATACATGCTTCAGCCCCTGGCAGGCCTTGGGTACACCAATGCCCTGGGTACCTAGTGTACACTGGTACAGGGGCTGACAGGGTGATCCACTTCCAATTGGTTATGCACCTAGGGTGCATAGTTTTAATTTAGTAGAGAGAACAGCCTCAATATGTCAAAAACCAGTGAAGCAAAAAGCAAAAATTTGGGGTGACCATAGGATAGCAGACCCCCCCCCCCCCCCCCAAACGCAGGGACATTAAACTAGCCTTGACCAGTCTCGTCTTCATGTCCTAAGTGGAAGTACCTGGAGAGACCACCTGCTCTTCTTCTTTAGATGATTTTGCTCCAATCTTTTGTCCTATTTTGCATTTACACTTAGTAAAACATTAAGGTGTCTGCTATCCATGTGCTGCAGCTCATCCTGTGGAGGAAGGTGGGGTAGAAGGGGAAAGGAGGAACCTTATAGGAATTTAACTGTTCTCATGAAGGGAGGTATTTTTTGCTCCTGCACACTGTCCAACTTGCATTTGGAATTTCTCCAATTCTGGCACTTAAGCTCGCTGAAGCTCCTACACGGCTGGATCAGTGAGCATCTTTCGTGCACACTTTCATCCGTACTGGTCTGGGATCAGGTCCTGGTTCTCCTGCGTAGCTCTGCTTCTGGGGTGGTCATGTGGAGTCTAGTCCAGCTCCCTCCATACCACAGCAGAGTGTAAGCAGTTCCCAGCAGACTGTCAAAGAAGTAACTGCTCACACACCAACCCAAAGTCTGAGCATGTTTCTGTTTAAACAAAATAAGTAAAGGGAGATATAACAGCGCAAAGTGTAATGGATTTTCCCTCCTAGACAAATAAGAATCTAATACTAGACCGCCCACACCTACCCATTACACAGACTTTTCATAGACTCCCACATACAGGCCTTGAATTGAATGCTGTGACAGAAACCAAATCTTGACTTACGCACGAAAGGACTACAAAAGGCCCTTGAAAAAAGGTACGAGAAAAATAACTGCCTTATGTCAATGCAAGAGGCTATCCTATTTGTAAACAAAAACTCTTTTATTAAGAATGAACAAAAACCTACGCTTAAAGAGCAAATATATTAAATACAGAAATGTTGTTGTAGGTAATCATACTTAAATGCTATAGGCCTAGAAGATAAGTAAATACGTGCTGATTTAAGGTAGCCTAACTGGCGATGCCGTGTTAACTGAAAATAATGCATTAAAATTCAGAGGCCTGTTTTTCATCTTAAATCGTTATTTTCCTTTAGATGTTTTTCCTTTTGCTGCAGACATTGTAACTTTCCAGATGCATTCTGTTAGTTAGTGAATAGACATTTGTTTTCTATTAGACAACTGATAGTGAGGTATTCCCAAGGAGGAGAGGAGGAACAGGAAGGATGATTCATGAGAAGTGAACGATGTAAGTTTTCAAGGACTAACGTCTAAAGACTACTGTACGAGTCTGAGAAGATGGAGAGTTTACCTGTTTCCAGGAGTTTACTACAATCCTATTGGATAATACAGCAGACGAAAAGACACTTGATGCCATTTGGAATATTGTGTGTTTACATCTGTGAGTATTCCTAAAGCAAGAAGAACTTTTCCTCTGAGGGCTTTTCCTTGAGACTTGTTCCCTTTGAAATTCTCTCACTTGCACTGGCTGGAGACTCAGCGTTGGGTTTTCCTCATACCCCTCTTCACAGGAGGCTGCTTAGCCCGTCTCTTTGATGCCTGACGATTTATAGCTGAGAGTTTTTTCCAGCTTATTATGAAAACGCTTAATGCTTCTGCTTTGACTTTCTCATCAGTACTCTTTATTGAGTATCTGAACTGACACCCTATTTGTACCTTATTTTAAGACATTTAGATCAGATAACTTCCTATATGAACCATGCTAGCTGCATTATCACAATATTTAGTGTTATCTGAACTAACATTCTATTTTAACTTATATTGAAATATCAATTATTGAATTATGTTCATTTCTAATGCTGATGTTTAGAAGACTAAGGGCCTGGTTTAGATGTTGGCGGATGGGTTACTCCATCACAACGGGGACAGATATCCTATCTACCAAAGTATAAATCCCAATATAGCCTATGGGATTTATATTTTGGAGGACGGGATCTGTCACCGTTGTGACGGAGTAACCCATCTGCTAACATCTAAATCAGATCCAAAGACGCATTGAATAAAATGTATTAAAACTTAAGACACTAAAAAATAAAGCTATAGCCCCCCCGTCCTTCTTGCCGTGATGTTTGGCTCATGGAGACTTGATGACAGTCTAATATCGGCTGTCAACATTTGATCTTGCACACACAGCTTGCATTTGAACTGACATAGTTTGGGTCTGCTGCATACGGTATGGGGGTTCATTATGTGGTGCTTATGTATTTCAGATAACCGTGACTTAGATGGGGAACGACATATAGGCAGTTGCTCTGGTTATTCATTTGACTCTTCCTCTTTGCTGTGATTGACCTCTTCAAGTTATCAGTGCCCTGAAGAAGTCCTCTAGTAGGACGCAACGCGTTGGCTGTATCATTGTGAAAACTGATGTTTATGACCACGTTTTAAACGCAATAGAAAATTTGAATAGAAGAAAACATTTTAATAATAGCTGCGTTGGATACAGATTATACATTTGTTCTTTCAGTTTTTTGTAATTGATGTGTGGTTCACCTATGCATATGTTTTAAACTGAAAAATAAAGCTGTTTAACTCATACAAAACTCTTTTTATTGATTGCTCCAAAAGTCATGAACAATTGAATGCATTGTTGGATTAATGTAGATGAACGAACAAAGGAGCATATGACCAGTGGCGGGAATTGTTTAATGAGCACACCCGAAGATTAAGGTATAGAAACCCTTGCTCTGTCACCAAACTAGTAATTTAGAAATCCTCGCTTAGAGTTGCCATGTGAGTCACAATGGCCTGTACAGCTATCGTCAACACGGGCAATCAAGATGGCATTGCAGAAGGCTATATATTGTCGGTTATCAAGATAACAATGGAGGAAAATTGTGCGGTTTCTCAGCACTTTGTGGTTGTCAACCAAGAGAGTGAAAGTATTTAGGGACCTTTATTTCTGAAATGGCTGTTTGCCATTATAGTTTTGCGGTGGGCGGGGTGTCTGTGAATGCAGAGCAGACATTCCTCGCAATCATAGAGGCTGAACTGGAGGCCGCTCATTTTCTTACATCACAGCCTAGTCTTGGAACCTCCTCACACATCACATCAGGGCCTCCACCTCACTCCTCGAGTTCCAAAAGAAGCTTAAGACCAGGCTCTTCTGATTACTACACAGAAACCGCAGATTCATAACATAACGTGTATTTGTAAAGCGCATGTTCACCCATAGGCATCTTGGCGTTGAATAACAGATGTTTATGCTCAACTCAATGGTATTTATTTTATCAACCTCAGAAGGATGAAAGCCGAGGGTGAACCCGCTTGAATTTGAACCTGTGACCATGAGGTCAAACACAGGTCCCTACAGTGGACACATTAGTCCACTAAGCCACCAGACTCAGCTCAATGATTTTGTTCAGCCTGACCCCTGAGTCAGACTCTTGACCCCCACACCTGCTCAGCACCTGGATACCTCGTGGGTGATAAGCCACACTTTACAAGTCCTCATAACGGAACAAAACATAAAATGAGCCGCCCACTGGTTGATTGCAAGGCAGGAGTACTAAGATGGCCTGGAGTAGACTTTGAATGATGTTGGACCTTCAAACCTGAGGACAATACGTTGTTGGATAATTGTTGTAATAGTTCTGAGGTGTCTCTGGTCAACCCAAACCGATGGAGCAGCCTCCCGCAAAGTCCAAAAGGATAGGTTGGGCACCATTAATCAGGCCTCAGGTTCTGTCCAACATGGTATCATGGGTGGAAAAGGCCACTGCAGGGCTCTAGCTCAGATGTACAGGGGGGCTGATTGATGGGCCAATGCCGACTCAACGCGACACAGAGACCCTTGGGCCTCTGGTATGACCCCTACTCCATTCTGGTGAAGCTCCATGGCTTACTTTGAAGATTCAGGCCATGTTGGTTGGGCTGGAGATCCCCATGTCTCCTGAAGCGGCTGTCTCTTTCTATCAGACTGCAGACACGTTTCGGCCAGTTTGATTTTGTGTTTGTCCTTGAGGTCCGGAAAGCTCCACTTTAGGTTGTTCCGCCACTTGCCTTGCAGGTGTGGAGCAGCAGCAGTGATTCTTCTCCAGCTCTGCTTTAAAATACCAGGATGCAATCATCGCTCCGGGGACTAAGGCTATTAATATTTTATTGACCTCCCAGGATATTCTTCTTCTGAACCGCGCGCATCCTCTGTGAGCTTCTCTTGAGGGGCAGCAGGGAGAGCAGACTCTCTTGGTGCAATGAAAGCTGCTGACTGCCTAAAAGAGACATAATAATGAACAACGGCAGCCGGCAGCATGGCGAGCGGGCAGCAGGGTGGTCGAGTCATGGGGGGGGTTGCGGATGGTGGGTGGTCGCGCATAATATTAATCATTTTTTTTAAATCCCTTACCTTCCCACCGGGTCCCGCGTCTCCGCTCCAGCTCCTGCTCTTCTCTGGAAGCACTGCACAGCCAGGCCCCACTAACCAGCGTTGTCATTGGTAGACACCCAGGCTCCCATGACCAATCACAACACTGCTAAGCAGTGTTGTGATTGGTTTTGAGCGTCCTGGTTCGACGCTCAACCAGGGAATGAGGGCCTGGGCATGTTCTCCACGCAGGCTGTAATGCGGCCTGCATGAGGAATGGGGAAAGTGCTCATGACTGGTATAGGCGGCCCGAGAGGGCCGACCAAGCAGTCATTGCGCACTTGAGTGGGCAAACCCCTCCTCCCCGGCCGTGCTCCGGGAGCAGAGCAGCCCCGCCCACCCGCACACAAAGGGAACATAACATGATAATACCTGAAAGTTATTATCATGTTATGTTTCCCCCTCTGGCACTGCTTGAAGGCAGAGGGTAATGAATCCGTAATATTCACAGTCTTGTGTGCAAATGTCCCCCAGTGGGGGGCAGAAGGCCAGAGATGCTGCTGCTGTAAAGAACCCCCAAAGAGCATCTGGAGCTGAATCTTTTCTGTGCCCTGAGCAGCACTTGGAAACTATTGGCTGGTGCTGAGGAACCCCTAAATAAATGAGTATCTATGAAGGGCACTGTGACCTCACCAGGGTGCCATAATGCTTTTAACAATGTATAGCGAGAAACTGAAATGTCTAAATAGAAGCAGTGAAAAGCCAGGACTTTAAAGCTGTGTCGAATTTTACATGGTCTGAGAACAAAAGGCAAACCGAGTGGTAACAAGTTCATCGTTTTGCTTTCACAAAAGACATAAAAAGGAATCGACCTGCCAGATCCTAGGGTTAAAGCAGGGACATGGTGAATCAGACAAGATATTTAAATGAAAGGTCCTTTCTCTGTTTGTGTTTTTTGGAAAATTCTCAGTCCACTTTTCAAGTGGAGCCCAGGGAAGAGCCCCGAGATGCTCTGAGATATGTTCCCCACGAGGCACCTTCAGCTCCGCTCTCCGTGCCAGATACGAGTCGACTCCTGAAGACGTAGTCGGAATTTGGCCTAATTTAAGGAATCCACATGTCTGTAATCGGACCACGGAGTCCTTCCTAATTTCCTCAACGCATCTATGAAAATAACTACATTTGCTCTTTTCCGTTGCTGTTGTGAAAATAATGTGTCTTTCCGAAACTACATTTTTGTGGGCCACAAAAGGTAATTCCTGCATTTTCAAAGACATCTTATATTTCTTACAAGCTTTCGTAAATATTGATTCCTTCAATGCCAAGATTGTAGGGGAAATAGTCCCTTTTTTCCTTCATGTAGAAAATCACCCTTTATAGCAATCTCATAGAGTCAAATAATATCTCCTACCTTTTCTAGTTTCAAAGTGGTTCTCCAACCTCTGGCTGAAAGCTGGAGGCTGAGACATGCCGGTGCTGCGAGTTCTTTTTACTTCCTTCTTCTTTAAATGAGCAAAATAACTAACACACACAATAATTTACAACAGTTAGTTGCAATAGGACAAAATAAGAAGTTAACATATCAAACTAATAAACATAACTCAGGTGGAGGCATCCTGTCCTCAAGAAGCTGTGAGCCTTCTCCGTTTATGATAGGCGTCTTGTCTGTAAATTAAACTTCACAAAAATGCAGCAGTTCATGCGTATCAACACAACTTCACTTATTAGTTCAATATTATATTCTCGCAACAAGTGCATGTGACGAGATTGGCACTTTGGGGATATTGCCATTACAACATCACTTTTAGCGACTTTCTGGTGCCGCTATGGCCTTTGCACTATGGTGCAAGAGTGCCTGCGCTGGTGCTAGGCAGATCATTTTAGCACCAACTCTAGGGAAAACACAAGAGTGCGCTGAATTGTAGTAAATACTATGCATCCCTGCATCTTGGAAATGTCGGAGCGCTGAGCTACCAAATTTGACGCAGCACCGCACCCCGACATTTCCTTGTAAATATGTCCCTTTGTGTGTGAGGAGAGAAAACTGTTTGTTGTCTATAAATATTAGTAAAGTCTCACCTCTTCTTCAGCCAGCACAATTAATGTCTTTGTTAAATATTATTCAAAATGGCGGCATTTTTTTCCCCTTATGCACGTATGGTCGACGTGTGGTACGCTACTTTCATAACCCCACAGCACAGTGTGTTCCAGAGTGGTAACTCGCGAAAGGAAATTCATCAAAGCGCAGTTTTTGAAATTATACGGGGCTACGAGGTGACAGCAACCGCCAAACCCAACCGTTCACCATAAAGGCCTTCCGGTTTATCATCTTACTTTACCAAAAACAACAATCCCTTCTGGAGCCTCAGCAAATAATCGGAGATATTTCTAGAAGTGGGGGCGCCATTCAAGATGGTTGGAGTTTTCGTCCTCGGTGGTGGTGGTGGATCTACCTGGCCCCTGCACGTGCTACCCATCACTACGTTTAATGTTGACTGCTTCGTGAAGAAATAAAGGCACAGGTAAGTCATCTTCTTTCATGGCAGTAACGTAGATTCCACCACCAAAGAGCCTTCAGGACAGGTCAGCACCAACTCTCCCGAGACTCTACTACTCTAACACTCCACTCTAGGAGGGAATCTACTGAACACAAAGTGCTCTCCCTTCAACCAATCACAACAACCATAACACACAACAACTCCAAAAAATGTGGAAGTTAAGAATTAACACCTGAAGCAATTGTTTTAGTGTATAGTTAGAATGAATTATAGGGTCTGAATTCATCTTGTCCTGCAATCACTGGAGAAAGTAGTGGTAGAAAGAGATATGTTGTAAAGGTTTGTCGTCAGAAGTGCTATCCTATTGAGTACTAACCTCACCTTGATTTGATCAATGACCACTTAGCGTACACAAGTCCTCCAGTAAAAGGTCAAGTCGGTGTAGGAGAGTAGGATCTGCTTCACATGGGTACCCCACTTTTTGCTGGTGTTTCACTGTTTTTCGACCTTGGTCTGTCTGTGGCCCTGCTAATCAAGACCCCAGCCTAGCTGCTTCCTCTCTAAAATGATTTGCATGTACATTAGGTACATCTCTAATTGGATTCTGGAGTGCCTTATAAGTCCCTAGTATATGGTATTGTCACGACACCAGCAGCTTGCAAACTAGGATAGCCACTAACCTCGGTAGATCATCAGCAGGAACGAGGATCGAAGAATAAACCCCCAAATTCCCCAGGGCGCAGCACCACACAGGGACATAAAAAACTCCTCGATGGGAACTGCCCTCTCGGGAAGAAACGGAAAGAAAGGGGAAAAAGAATAAACACCACCGCATCTCTCCTGTCTTCCAGGTCTCCAGATAGTCCGGCCAGGTCCACAAGGGAAACTGTACAGGGGAAGAGATAGAAGGTCTAATGTGAATAAGGTAAGCAGACCCACCCCAGTTCTTCCCCCCCCCCACTGCGGTAACTGTTTCTGATTTTTCCCGTACCTGCTAGACTCTACTAGTACTCGGGGAATTGAGCAAGTGGTAGGAACGACGGTGAAGAATGGACCAGTTATCACTATGGCATTCTGGGAGTCGTAGGAAGATGATAACAACAGAGTACGCTTGAGAAATGGTAATTCACTCCAAATCAGCAAATGGCAAGACAAGTATGTTTAAACACTCAAAATCAGCAAATGGCAAATTGCACGCACCCGAAGTAGCACACGTGGCAGGGGCCCGTGAATACTTCTAAAACAAAACAAAACAACAAGCACAAAAACAAAATCAGCAAGGACCAGCAGTGACTGCAAAGAGCAATTTCCTGGGGTGGCAGGACAGCTCAGATACCTGACAGTGACTGGTGTCCGTCGTGCAGATCTGGATGCCGTTTCCGTCCGGTTGCTTCACCGCAGGAAACGCGAAGTTTCAGAGGAGGGAGGGAACGCGTCTGCAACCGCTTCCCAGGACAAGGGGTCAATGGCGTGCTTGAGACTCGGTCGTCCTGCGGGGACAACACCTTCCGCCGACCGAGTCTCGCGGGTGGATGGCAATACTCCAGAAGGCCAGTCTCGGGGGAAAAAGAAATGAAGGCGAAGGAAGCGCCGCTCTGGGCAAGACGCCGTTTGCGGCTTCATGAGTATAACTGCTCTCGCTCTCGGATCCGGAACTTCGTCGATTGACAAGCCCCCTCCTGTGGGAGCGGCGAACCTTTGTAGTTCCGGAGGGCAGGGAACGTTTTCCTGTTTCCGGTGTGAAGGGGCGTGGGGCTTCTGGGTAGTGTAGTGCGATGCCTCAGCCGAGGGCTAATGATCGCAACAGAACCTCCCCTTACGGACCGCCGTCTCGGCGGTTGCACAGGTTTACCGGGGTGTGTCATGTGGAAACGCCTCAATAGCTGAGGGCAATGTAGGTTGCTGGCAGGTTCCCAGGTTCTCTCCTCTACCCCATAGCCCTCCCAATCTATGAGATACTGCACCCTTCCTCGTAGAAGACGAGAATCTAGAATGGCCCGGACTTCATATTCTTCCTGACCGTCTATCTCCAGTGACGTAGGTTTGACTGGTAACCTCATTGTCCCTGGGCATGGTCGAAGCAAGGAAACGTGAAATACTGGGTGAATTCGCCATGTAGGGGGTAAGGTGAGCCGTACTGCTACAGGGTTTATGATTGCCTCAATCCCGTAGGGCCCAATGTATTTAGGTGCTAGTTTTCCCGCCCCTTTTAGATAGAGGTTCTTAGTGGACAGCCACACCTTGTCACCAACCTGATATGCGGGTTCGGGTGTTCGTTTTGTGTCTGCTGCTTGTTTCTGTGTGGTTTGGGCGTGGGCTAAATGCTGTTTGGCGTCTATGAGCACCGCTCTCAAGTGAGCGTGATGTTCATGTATTGAAGGGTGTTTGGACTCCACAGGCCAGTCGAATGGTAGCATGTTTGGGTGAAACCCGTGTAAACAAAAGAAGGGGGAGCACCCTAACGTGGAGTGTTCTGCGTTGTTGTACGCAAATTCGGCTGTCCAGATCAAGGAATACCAGTCAGCGTTGTTTTGGAGGGTGAAACATCGCAAGTACTGCTCGAGCGTTTGATTGAGCCGCTCGGTTTTCCCATCTGTTTGGGGATGGTAACTTGTGGATAACCGGGCGTCAAGGTCCATGGTTGTACACAACGCCCTCCAAAACCGGGAAGTGAACTGGGATCCCCGGTCGGTGATGAGAATTCAGGGGATCCCATGGGCTCTCACAATATGTTGTAAAAATATCAAGGCCAACTCCGCTGAAGAGGGCAGTCTCTTGAGGGGGATGAAACGTCCCATCTTTGTTAGATGGTCCACAACTACGAGAATGGTAGTGTATCCTTCACTGGGGGGCATTTCCACTACAAAGTCCATGGAGACCGTGTGCCAGGGAACAGGAGGGATTGGTATGGGCCGTAACAGCCCCACAGGTTTGGAATTGCTGGTTTTTCCCTGCGCACACACTGCACATTGTTTTACGTACTCTCTTGTGTGTTTGCGCAGCGTAGGCCACCAGAAGGATCTCTCAATGTTAGCTATGGTCTTGTATTCCCCTAAATGTCCCCCCAACTTGGAGTTATGAGCCCAGGTTAACACTTGTTGTTGTAGTGCTGCATGAGGTATGTACAGAGCTTGTTGATGGTATAACAAGTCCCCTGTGGTGGTTCTGTGTTCTGGTACTTCCTGTAGCCAGGTTTGACTGTCTATGTTGGTTAGTGCGACTTTCACGTCGTCAATGAAATCCTGGGACATCACGAAGGCGAGGATTGTATCCTGAAACGCTGATGCCGGGATTATGGGAGGAGGCTCGTGGGTTTCATCCGGGGACAAACTTGTTTCGTCTTCTTGCCGGGACAGGGCATCTGCTTTCCCATTCTGGGGTCCGGGTTTGTATTTAATCAGGAAATCATAATCAGAAAAGAACAGGGACCATCTCAGCTGGCGGGGAGTTAGGGCTCGTGCGGTTTTCAAAAAGAGGAGGTTACGGTGGTTGGTGTAGATCTCCACAGTATGTCGCGCACCTAGTAAGTAATGCTTCCACTCCTCACAGGCCCGTTTGATGGCAAGTAATTCTTTATCGGACACCGAATAGTTGATCTCACTAGGGGCCAGCTTTTTGGAAAAGTATGCGACAGGATGGAGCTGTCCAGTCTCAGGGTGTCTTTGGGATAGGATACCCCCCAAGGCGTATTGTGACGTGTCAGTTTCTACCACAAATGGCAGGGAGGTATCGGGATGCCTGAGGATAGGGGTATGGGTGAATCGCTTTTTCAACGTTTCGAAGGCTTGGTTGGCTTCGGCGTTCCACTGGAACAGGACATTCTTCCTTAGGAGGCTGGAGATGGGGTGTATAACCTTATAGAAGTCCTTAATAAAACGCCTGTAGTAGTTTGCGAACCCCAGAAAGCTTTGCACTGCCTTTATGGTACGGGGCGGCTTCCATCCAGTTATAGCCTCTACTTTCCCAGTGTCCATTTGAAAGCCTTGAGAGTTGACGACATACCCCAAAAAAGTGACCTCTTCTACATGGAACAAATTTTTTTCGAGTTTGGCGTACAAGGAGTGAGCACGGAGTCTGTCTAGCACTTTCTTGACGTGGATTATGTGTTCAGGAAGATTGTCTGAGTATACCAAGATGTCGTCGATGTATACTATGCAGTGAGTGTCCAATAGGCCGCGTAAGACGTCATCCATAAAATACTGGAAAGCTGCAGGGGCGTTGCACAATCCGAAAGGCATCACCTGGTACTCGTAAAGGCCGTATTTGGTACAAAAAGCGGTTTTCCGCTCGTCTCCAGCCTTTACTCGTACGAGGTGATAGGCCCCCCGCAGATCCAGCTTGGTGAAGATACGGGCCCCTCGTAGTTGGTCCAGCAGGACAGGAATCAGAGGTAACGGGTATCGATTTTTTATCGTTACCTTGTTAAGTGCCCGGTAATCGATACAAGACCGGAGCTCGTCACAGTCCTTCTTCGAAATGAAAAAGAGGGGAGAAGACGCCGGCGACGTTAAGTGGCGTATGAATCCTGAAGCGAGATGTTCTTTCAGGTACCCCTGGAGGTACTGTGTCTCTGGTTCAGTAAGGGTATACACTCTACTGCAGGGGTTGTCTGCTCCGGGAACGAGGTCGATGCGGCAATCGTAGGATCGATGGGGCGGCAACTGAGTGGCTTTCCGTTTGTGAAACACCTCTCCGTATTCCTGGTAGTCTTCGGGCAAGACGGTCGGACAGTGGTATCCTACTGTACTGCAACTAGTTGCCAGCAACTTGGCTTGCGTGGTGGTCTGTAGTTCTGGCATGACCTGTTTCTGGGTACAATGTTCTTGGCAAAACGTGGATGTAAGAGAGACGGTACGTTCTGTCCATCGGATGACCGGGTCGTGTAACGTAAGCCAGGGCATCCCCAGGATGAGGCGAAAATGTGGAGCATCTATCAGGTCGAATCGTATGGTTTCAAAGGGTCCTGTCCCGATCTGTAAGATGAGGGGCAGGGTATGTTGTGTGACTGGGCCGGAGGTCAACGCCTTTCCGTCGACAGCTTTCACAGCTTCTGGGGCTTTTTTGCGTTCACAGGGCACTCCGATTTGTTTTGCGTACTGCTGGTCTATGTAGTTTCCTGTGGCTCCGGAATCCAGCAGGGCTGAGGTACTGAGAGAAGCGGCGCTGGAGACCCATAACTCGATATTCACTGTGATATGGGCTACTGCCGGTTGGATAGTGTTGGCCAGTCGCGTTGGGACCGTAGAGGAACCCAAACCCAAGGTGTTGGTCCCGTCTCTCCTTGGGTTTTTTAGTTTTCCGACTCCTGTAGGGTCGTGGCCTGTGTTTTTGGGATGGTGCCTCTGTCTGGACCTCTCTCCCGGGCGCGGCATTCTCTAATGAAATGCCCACCTTTCCCACAATACAAACATAGTTTTTGTTGTCTTCTTTTTTCCCTTTCGTCGGCCGTCAAGGGCCCTCTAATGCCTCCGATCTGCATGGGTTCCAGCCTGTCGGAGGTCTTGAGTGCTTCTCCCTGGGCGAGTCTTGGTCGAACAGTGATGGGGCGTATGTCGCCTCGGCTTCTGTCCCCTTTTCGCTCTTGCACTCTGTGGTCCAACTGCACTGTAAGTTCGATTAATTCCTCACAGGTCTGGGAAAGTTGTACCACTTGGGAAAGGACGTCCTTGAGTTCGCTCCGGAGCCCTTGGTAAAACAGCGTCGTTCTTTTCTCGGGGGGCCAGTTGGTTTCCAGCAACAGACGATTGAACGCTGTTATATATGTTAACAGGTCCTGTGATCCTTGACGAAGTGTGAGGAGTTCCTTGTCTAGGGTTAACATATGCGTTTTCCTGTTGAAGAGTTTCCTCATTTCTAAACAAAAGGCCGTAAAATCGTGCAGGACGGGATCATTCTGCTCCATTAACGGGATTGTCCAGTTGGCAGCATTTCCTCCCATATAGGACATCATAAAAGAAGTCTTCGCCGTGTCTTCCTGAAAGATGGCGGGTTTACAGAGGAAATGGAGACGACTTTGATTCAAGAAGGACTCAAATTTTTTCGGTTCCCCATAGAACCGTACTGGGGGGGCCAACGGTATACCTGGGTTATGTATCACCTGCACTGTGGGCGTAGCCCCTACGGTAGGAGGACTGATGGTGTGTGTGGAAAAGAATCCCGGGGCCTGGACACCCACCCCCGTAGAGGTGGTCGGTGGGGGCAATGTCCAGTCCTTAATGTACTGACTTTTCCCTGCTACCGGGGTTTTTCCACTTCGGGAGATACCTGCGACTTCTCTGCACAGGGTCCCTATCTCGGCTCTCAGCTCTTGGGATTCCTGTCTAGAGGTGTGAACCTCCTGCTGTAAGGCAGCCAGGCTCTCCACCAATGAGGCTAACACGGCGTTAGTATCCATCGCTCAGGCTGATGTTGTACGTGGGCTTGTCAATCTGTCACAACGCCAGCAGCTTGCAAACTAGGATAGCCACTAACCTCGGTAGATCATCAGCAGGAACGAGGATCGAAGAATAAACCCCCAAATTCCCCAGGGCGCAGCACCACACAGGGACATAAAAAACTCCTCTATGGGAACTGCTCTCTCGGGAAGAAACGGAAAGAAAGGGGATAAAGAATAAACACCACCGCGTCTCTCCTGTCTTCCAGGTCTCCAGAAAGTCCGGCCAGGTCCACAAGGGAAACTGTACAGGGGAAGAGATAGAAGGTCTAATGTGAATAAGGTAAGCAGACCCACCCCAGTTCTTCCCCCCCCCCTGCGGTAACTGTTCCTGGTTTTTCCGTACCTGCGAGACTCTACTGGTACTCGGGGAATTCAGCAAGGGGTAGGAACGACGGTGAAGAATGGACCAGTTATCACTACGGCATTCTGGGAGGCGTAGGAAGATGATAACAACAGAGTACGCTTGAGAAATGGTAATTCACTCCAAATCAGCAAATGGCAAGACTAGTATGTTTAAACACTCAAAATCAGCAAATGGCAAAATGCGCGCACCCGAAGTAGCACACGTGGCAGTGGCCCGTGAATACTTCTAAAACAAAACAAAACAACAAGCACAAAAACAAAATCAGCAAGGACCAGCAGTGACTGCAAAGAGCAATTTCCTGGGGTGGCAGGACAGCTCAGATACCTGACAGTGACTGGTGTCCGCCGTGCAGATCTGGATGCCGTTTCCGTCCGGTTGCTTCACCGCAGGAAACGCGAAGTTTCAGAGGAGGGAGGGAACGCGTCTGCAACCGCTTCCCAGGACAAGGGGTCAATGGCGTGCTTGAGACTCGGTCGTCCTGCGGGGACAACACCTTCCGCCGACCGAGTCTCGCGGGTGGATGGCAATACTCCAGAAGGCCAGTCTCGGGGGAAAAAGAAACGAAGGCGAAGGAAGCGCCGCTCTGGGCAAGACGCCGTTTGCGGCTTCACGAGTATAACTGCTCTCGCTCTCGGATCCGGAACTTCGTCGATTGACAAGCCCCCTCCTGTGGGAGCGGCGAACCTTTGTAGTTCTGGAGGGCAGGGAACGTTTTCCTGTTTCCGGTGTGAAGGGGCGTGGGGCTTCTGGGTTGTGTAGTGCGATGCCTCGGCCGTGGGCCAATGATCGCGACAGGTATACTATGTACCCAGGGCATAGGTACCTCAGAGGCTTACCAGAGCTGAAGCATGTATTATGCCACCCCTGGGAAGCACTCCAAAATGACACCACAGGTCTGCTACTGCAGCCTGGGTAAGGTGGTGCATGCACCCCTTACTGTGGTATAGGCTATCTATATCACTACCATTGCACACACATATAAAACCTATAAGTCACTCCTATGGCAGGCCTTAACAATCCTGAAGGTAGAGTGCTTGGTTTTTATGTGAGAGGGTGCCCAAGCATGAGCTGAGCCCCTCTGCAGCATTCGGAGTACCTCCTCTGATGCTGTTTGTGGTGCAGCCAGACCATATACTCTTAAGTGCATTATAACCTAGCGGTAAATGCTAACTTTGGACTGGCTGCATGGAAACATGTCGTGTTTGGTGTCAAACACTTTGGAATACTACCCCCTCTCCCGCCAGTTCTCGCTGTGGGGGTAGCATTCCACCCTTCTAGAGGGAGAGACATGTTACACACTGGTCTAACCGGTGCAGACTTTCTAGAGCCCTTGCATCACAAAATGGATGCAACTGCCACAGACACAGGTCTGGCCTCCTGCTGCTGACCGAAACTCCGGCAGGGGAGGCCTGGACAATAGGTTTCCTGTCACAGGGAGATGTAACCACCTCCCCAGGCAGGCAGATGTGTATTGGGGCTGGGCGGGAGCACTCTCTGGGGCTTTGAAGTCCTGCACTGGTGGCACACTTGGTGTCCCTGTGCATAGTCCAGTTCAAACCATTTGCAGAGGCTACCAGCCCCTGCTCTGGCATTAAACTGGACAAAGGAAATGGGTGTAACCACCCCTCTTTCCAAACCCACCCATAGGTGTGTCACCAGAGTATGTCCAACCCCCTATCTTAGTATAAGTATAGGAACCCAGTCCTTGAGACTTTAGATTACCCTGCACGAAACTCTGCAACATATATCCTGGACCTTCGACTTTCTGTTTCGACTAGAAGACTGAAGAAATCTCCCTTGGGGTCAAGCAGTGACTCCCCTGCTGGGCAGGCACCAAAGAAGCAACTGTCCGGTCTGCAACTCTGAAGCTCCCGCCAGACACCGAAGTCTTTGTATCACCAGAGGTGGATTTCCAAACTTCCCCGAGGCTACCCTGAGTCCACAGCAAAGCTGAGGCACGTGGCTATCGTGGGTGACGTGGAACCGTGACCCCTGGACACCGTGAACTTTGCCGGTACATCATCTTCCTGATCTTCCTCAAAGTTTGCTTTGGGCTCTGAGTAGCCCCAGCCTTGAGCACCAACTGCACCAAAGATCTATGGCCTCCACTCCACGAGTGACCCGTGGGCCAGTTTCCAGTGCGACTGCTCGAGGCTCTTTCGCGATGGCTAGCCCATTGGCTAATGGGTCCACCTGAAGGCAACTTCTTTTCTGCTTGGGCTTTCCTGGTTGCTCCAGATGTGCCCTAACTTACACTCGCTGGGTGAGTCCCCCAGACCTTGCTGGTCTGCACCAACATCTTTCTTCTATTTCCACTTGACTTGCCGTTGCCAAGGCTTGTTGGGTCCATTCTGGTCGCTGACACCGCAGCACTCGACAGACTTTGTTTTGTGGGACAGCTGAAATCCAGCTCCTGGTTGTCGTCGATGCCTCCTGGACCTCGTGGCTGAAGAGTCAAGACACCCATCAACTCACCTGAAGAACCCGACATCTGTGGGCATTGGACTATCGTGCCCCTGGTCACTAGTAAGTGACCCAGACTCTGTCCCCTCTGCTTTCAGGTTCTTTCCATCTTCGATATAGGCTTGGATATCTTCGAACACTTCTCCTCTTCACGGCAGCAGCACTTCTTTGCCAGCTTCCATTGAAAACGACGCAGCGACCCGACACCAAAAGACACCTATGCACCCGGCTTCCCTGGGTGAGGTAACACGAGTACTCCGGTGCTCCCGTGGGGGTTGGCCCTAGACACCTCTAAGTCCAAAAGGGTTTGCTTGTAGTCATCCTCTAAGTGTCCTTAACTTGTAATTTTCCAACTGCGACTTTCCCCATTGAAGTTAATGGTGATTCGCACCTGTGTTCTACCACTGCACGCGTCCCCCGTGGGTCACCTACGTCAATACCTTGGGTGGTTCCTTGGGGTCCTAGCACTTCTAATGGCTCTAGGCCTTGTGTCTAGTTCAGTCGTGGTTCTTATACCACTTTATTGGTAACTTAAGTACTTCGAACTCCAGCCTCATAAAGAGACTAGAGGGGTGTGTTTTATCTTAAATACATATATTTTGAATATATACCTGGTGTGGTTGTCCTTTCATTTGGTTATTCAAGAGATTATAGATTGGTAAAACAAGCTGCTTTACATTCCTTCAAGACTTACCCTGAAGGCTGCTCTCCATGGCTACCACTAGGATAGCTTTCACATAAAGGTTGTCTTTAACCTATTCACCATAAGGGGTTGTTTGGACTGGTACAAGGTGCCCACTTTAATTAGTGGACAGAATATACCAGGCCAACTTCTCACAGTCGGCAATACTGGAGAAGAAGCAGACCATGGAGAATGCACAATGGGGCATATTTCTCATACTTTCACGCAGCGCTAGGCACCAAGCCACCTTGCTGTGTCTCTGAAAGGGAAAGAGCTGGACTGAACGCAGCGCACACAGACAGAGGAAAAAAACAAGGACAAATAAAGGTATTTCTTCTTGGTAGGCCTCCCCTCGGGAGGCGAAGCATTTTGACGCATTCCTAGGTCTACCACTAATGGTAAATATGGAATGCGCCAATATCCATTGGTGGATGAGTGGGAACAGCCCTGCTACATCCATGCAACGCCTACCGGCGGCAGATTCACTCAAGACGACGATTTGCTCTGCCTTGCGTTACTCCGGATTTATCAAGCCGTGCAGGCAGTAGCAGCTGCTCTGCGGGGGAGGGGCGGGGGGGACAACGAAGGATGACAGGGAGGTGTGGAGGGAGGCAGGGGAAATGGACAACAGGAAACATTTTTAAAAGAATAGGGAAAGAACGTACCTGCCCCTGCTGCTCTCTCCATGTCGTCGCTGCCGAACAGGCTCCGAGGCTCCCCTGAGGCCAATCCAGACGCTGCTCTTATGTTTGAAAGCAGCATCAGGATTGGCCTGAGCGACTGGGAGCCTGTGCTTTCCTGTCTACAGCCCAGCAAAGCAGCCGGGTTGGAGATCGCTCAGTGCGCATGTCGGTTTGACCGGCTATAGAGGGCTGGTCAAGCCAACATTTGCGCTGATCACAGTGCAACCACTGCCTTTATGACTGCCCTTGAGATGACCCCGTCTCCAAGACTCGCCCATTCCTCAGAACCTGAAAAATAAAACAATAACAAACCCATTTTATTAGCATTTTATTTCTCACCTTTTGAGGCTGCCAAGGGGGGCGACTCTCCTCCGCCATAGCGAAGGAGCCGCCACTCATGCAGGGCCACACAAGGTGGCCTTGCGTGGCTTGATAAATATGACATTGTTATGTTATGTTATGTTATGTTATGACCATTTCCATAGCGCGCGACTCACCCGGGGGCATCTCGTCGCTTGCTTAGTCGTTCACTGAGGAAGGGAGGAGGGAAGAGGCACCACGTCAAACATTAAGGCGTCAAAAATAAAAAGGTTTTCAGTTTTTTCCTGAAGATGGCGAGAGAGGGGCAATTCCTGATGGTGATAGGAAGTGAATTCCAGTAACGCGGTGCGAGGCAAGAGAAGGACCTAGCCCCTGATCGGGCGCGGTGGATTCTGGGAATCTTTAGCAGTTCCATGGCATTGGACCGTAAGTTAACAGTTGAGGACTTTTTTGTTAATTTGTTCCTCAGGTATTTGGGGCCTAAGCCGTTCAGGGCTAGGTAGGTCAGACAGCAGGTCTTAAAAAGGGAACGCTTCCTAATGGGGAGCCAGTGGAGCTCTGATAGGATGGGGACTGAGGGTGAGCCAGCCGGACGGTCAAGGATCATCCGGGCAGCCATGTTTTGAATAACCTGCAGTTTCCTTAGCAGGGAATGGCCAAGTTCGGCGAGCATCGCATTGCCGTAGTCGAGACGACAGGTGAACATGGCCTGTACCAGCGTTCTACGGTGCTTAATGGGGAGATAAGGAAGCATCTTCCGCAGCAGTCGCAGCTGTAGTAACAGGAACTAGTGATTGTAGCAACATGGTCTTTCATTGAAAGGGCCTGGTCGAGTGTGAACCCCAGGTTCTTCACCTTTTGCTTCGGAACCGGGGCAGATCCAAGCTGTTTAGGCCACCATTCTGAGGACCAGGAGAAGGAGGCTTTCCCTACTAATAAGATTTCCGTCTTGCTAGGGTTCAACTGGAGAAGATTCTCTGTCATCCAGTTGGAGATAGTATTAATTCCTGCTGCGGACATGTAAAGGTTAAACAAGGTAGGTCTAAGGCATGAACTCTGAGGGACACCTTTATCCAAACCATGTTTATTTGATCTAAAAAGCCCTAGCATAGTTGTTTGATTCCTATCAGTCAGGAAATTTTGAAGCCATTTCAGGGCTAGATCTTGAATGCCACAACCTCTCAGTCTCTCTAGCAGCCTAGAGTGAGAAATCGTGTAGAATGCCGCAGAGAGATCTAAGAGAACCAGGATGGCTGATCCTCCCGCATCCATTTCTAGCCTCAGGGAGTCTGTGACCGCAAGGATAGCAGTTTCCGTGCTGAAGCCCGGTCTGAAGCCTGATTGCAAAGGGACCAAGAGATCGTTCGCTTCAAGATAATGGTTCAGTTGTTTGTTTATGGCTGCTTCTAGTGATTTAGCCAATAGAGGGAGCAGTGATACGGGCCGATAGTTACCGAACTAGAGGGGGTCTGCAGTTGACTTTTTCAAGATAGGGCGAACGAAGGCTTCCTTCCAGCTAGGAGGGATGGTGCCTGTTTCTATAGAGCTGTTGAATATAGCTCGGACTTCTGAGGCACAGCATGGTGCAATAATGGGCATAACCCTCGGAGGGCACAGGTCACTGGGAGCCCCAGACTTAGCAGATGCGAGCAAGGAGTGTACATCCTTAATGGTTAGCGGTTCAAATTGACTGAGCTGGCTTGGAGGCTGTAGATTAGGTTCGGTATAGCTTGTGGATTGGGTTTGGTTTGAGTTCGCGTGGGGGCAAAGTTGGCGTATATCAGGTTGATTTTTTCCTCAAAATGGGTTGCTAAGGAGTCGCATAAAGTTTGAGACTCTATTTGAGACAATCTACAAGCCTGTGGGTTAACAAAGTCTTTAACTATGTTGAAAAGAGTTTTAGTAGAATTGGTAGCTTGGTCAATTTGTTTTAATATATACGTTTTTCTTGCTGATTTTATATTCTGGTGATATTTTGTCAGAGAGAGTTTATATGTCCTTCGGTCCGCAAGATTTTGACTAGTTCTCCAGAATCTCTCTAAGGCTTTGCACCTTGATTTTTCTAATCTAAGTTCTTCTGTATACCATGGGGCAGATTTGAGTTGTTTGGAAGGACCAAACTTTTTTATAGGGATTGGAGAGTCAAAGACTGTGGTAAGTTTGTACGAGAAAGACTTCAGCAACTCTGACGTGTCTGAGCCTGACGTAGAGGGTAATGGTGGTAAGGCGTCGTAGGCAGCCGAAAAGGCTTCTAGCGATAGGTTATTCCAGGGTCTCCGAAATTGAGAGGAGCGAGGTTCAGATTCGGGTAAGGAGGTAGGGTATTGTGGTCGGCACGTGAAAGGGACCATTAGTGTTGCATCGCCTTTGCGCCCCCTTGTGTGGCCGAGAGGAACACAGCACTATGATAGATATGGGCCAATGTTTTCTGAGCTTGTATAACTTCGAGGGGCTCAAAGTGAGCTCTCACAGAGCCAACCTTTTGCATACGTCTGGGGAGACGGGTGTATCTGCTTTGGTTGTAAGGTCCAAGCCCCTCCTAGAAGGACACACAGGAGACGACAGTGACATAACCAACCACTCTGCCCATAAATTCCCCTATGGAGACCCAGAAGGTTCCCATGACCCCATCCCCACCACATCTGTGACCTTCAATGGGGCAGAATCCCTTTCAGTGGTCACACATCTCAGACCCTGAGTAGGATCTATGACCCTCCATGCTGCCGCCATGCATGAATGGATGATTTTATATTTGAATTACAATGTATTCAGAATGCTGCACCCACAAATCTTATCCTGGGCCTGAAAGAGAGGAACATTATAATTGAAGTGTTTTTGAGGAAAAATATTAAATTCAATTCCAAGACTGCAAAGGCGATAATTCCATCATTAGTGGATCCAGTCAGAAAATGTGAGGCTTCCGCACCGCACACAGTGGATGGTAGTGCAGTGATTTCCCTTCTGGGCCCACTGTGGTTCTCCCTTAGCTTAGCGTTTTACACGTTTTAGGCTGCCCCGGCTTTGCATGGCCACATATAATTGATGTGTGTTTGTGACATTGCTTTGAGATTGCGCTGTACATGCTGCTGATTTAACAACATGATGTGCTGTTTCCTTTCCTCATTCAGCAGCAGCTCCTAAGGTTTAACACAACACTGTTGCACAGCTGCGTTTGCACACAGTAGGTTTCAGTGTTTACTTTTACTTTTCCCACTCAAGGGGGGCCAGGAGGGGCTGAAAGGGGTCGATTGGGGGGCTTACCAGCCGGCAAAGCAAGGCAGGTGCCAGAACACTGAGCCAAATATCCACATTTACCTGTGATGGACCTTTTTAGATGCCTGAGAAATAAAGAGGAGTTAATAACATCCAAAGTTCAATTTACAGTGTAACACATTTGGTTACAGAGTGGGGTCTAGGGGTGGGCGGAATTTGCGAAAGCGACTTTCGCAAATTATCACGAAAATGTTAAAAATCTCCGCAAACACGCGGAAATATCGCGAAGATGCGGAAGTTTTTTTCCCGCCCGTTCGCGGTATTTTCTGCGTGGTCGCGGCACGCCAACTTACCCATGCGGTTGCTCGCGGGCGCGGCCATCTTGTTTTCACTCTTCTCGCGGTGCATGATCGCGAGAAGAAAGACGTGATCGCGCGACGCATGACGTTACTGCGGGCGAGAACTGTCGCGAGACAGCGCAAATGGCTACCAACAATCCAACATCTCGTGGAGAACGCGACCGGATCGGGAAAACTTGTCGGCGAACGCGGGGATTCAGGTAAGGCGATCGCGCGCGCGAGAGAATGTATTATTTTATAGCGCGAGCAAGAAACAAATTATCGCTAAGCTGCGGAAATTTTGACATTTTCGCGCTCTCCGCGGAACGCGAAAATGTCAAATTATCGCAATTTCCGCAAGCGGAACGGAAATTTAGCCCAGGCCTAGTGGGGTCCCAAAAATCAATAAAAAGGATAAAATGTAGCTTTATTTCAAAATCAAAGCCAACCTGATGTATACAAGTCTCAAGAATATATCGTAAAAATACAGAATCACTACCAATAGTCCAAATCGACTCACAAAGTTTAAGCTGAATAGCATAAAGCAGACAAGGAAAACGAAGAAATAACATGTGACGATCAGGATATGATTCCGGGCCTCTTGTCTATACATGAGAAAATCTAAATTTACTAAACTAAGTAGCACTAATTGGGGAAACCCTAATTAAATTCAGTAAAGCAGGAAGGTGTCAACAGTGCAGAGACTTCTGTAGAAGTTCTCCAAAATTGGTACTATTAAAGCCCCACAACAGGAAAGTAGCAAATAGAGCTGCACCTCTCGAAGCCTCAAGGGAATCTGACTAAAGCTAAAGTGGGACTAATAATCAAAACTTCACAGAACCTTCAAGAATCCCACATCACGTGTCTCAGTACTTTTCCACCTTCCCACCAATTTCTTTTTTAAAAATGCACTTACCTTTTGCCAGCCGGCGGTCTCTCCCCTTCGGTCCGCCTTCTCCTCTGATTCTGTAGTAAAAGGAATCAAAAGACACACAAATGATGGACGGATTGCAGAACAAATCAAAACATCCCCCCCCCCAAGTCAAGAGATCTGCGTTAAATCCATCATTCTTTTGCTCACCATGCCACCCCAGTTTAGACCTGGCCACATGCAAATTAGTCTTGACCCTGTGCCTTATGGGAACAGTCCAGACCGAACTGCCAAGCCAGGTCCTCCCTGGACCAGAAACAAGCCTCCTAGGACCGGTTTCGGGGTTTCACCCCTCATCAGCCAGGATAGCTTGAATCCAGTGGCACAGTGAGCCCGGGACCCACGTCTGGTCATACGCGGTGCACTTAGGGTTAGAAAGCAAAAGACACACAATTGATGGACGGAATGCAGAACAAATCAAAACATTCACCCCCAGTCAAGAGATCTGGGTTAAATCCATCATTCTTTGTTCTTTATAGCAAAAGGAGGCAGGAAGCACACAGGCTCCCTCCCCTAAGCCAATCACAATGCTGTAATCCAGCGTTGTGATTGGTCTAAACGCCGTGGTTCGGCACTCAGAGAGGGACTGGGAGGCTTTGCATGTTCCTCACCAGGCTGTGTAAAGCAAGCCTGGTGAGGAAGATGCAAAGTGTGTAGGTCAGTTTGGCCAGCATGAGAGGGCCGGACAAGCAGCCATGTGCACTTGGAGTGGGCAAACCACTCCTCGCCCATAACCCCAGTCCTGCCCCGCCTTAACCCAGCCCATAGTGAAAAATAAAATGATAAGAACCAGGTTATTATCATTTTACTTTTCCGCTGCACTGCTCATAAAGCGGTGGGCTGACGCTCTTCCGCCTTAGTAAAGGAGCCGCCACTGGAAGGGAGAAAACTCCTCTCCGCCTTTTCCCCTTCCATTACCAGTGCAGGAAGGTACTTGGACTCAAAGTAACATTTCTGGCAGGTCTCCTGCTGCGAGTTAACAGGGAAGGCCACTAAAGTTCCCCGGAGTGGGCATAATCTAAAGGACCCTGAATTAGTGGATCGTTTTGCACAGGATTTCTCTGAATCTGGTTTAGCGCTAATAGCTACCACATGATATAAGCAAGTGGTCGATATTTGCATGCAGCGGGGAGGGGGGTTTGTGTTCACCTGAGGTGCTGGGTAGAGACCTCCCCCATGGAGGGCATCTAAGGGGTTGGAGTTTTTCAGGGCGCTGACTGCTACTGGCAAAATACAGTTTGGTGTTTCCAGCCCTGGTAATTGTGGTCTTGAAACACCAGAGTTGTCTGGATCAAAATAATACCACCACCCTCTCCCAGGGATACTGCTCTGGGCAATTGGCCATGTGACCCCAAACGAGCTTTCAACTGCCCTTGTGTCCTCGAATGTAGGACTGCTCCGTTGGTCCATGGAATTGAAGCATTAAAGCTTGACTCCCGTCTGCAGAATCTGCTCAGGCTTACTTTAACCCTTTCGCTGCTAGGCATTTTCCCTCTAGAATGCTAAGACCTTTTTTGGCTAGTTGGGGTAGTTTGTGCTTGGGCTTCTATAACTTGTTTCTTACATAAGGTAATCACACCAAATTTGCATCCTTTTTTTCAACATGCAAGGGATTACAAAGGTACCCTAAGTTTGTAGATTACCAAAATATAGTTGCATTCGTTTTTTTAGGAAAAATAGGTTAAAAGTGCTCTGCAGAAAAGTGTCTGGTTTGTGTCCTAAAGATGTCATCAATTAAAGGTTTGCTGTGCTAAAGTCATCATCTGGGAAATCCAAGGTAGGGTGGCTTGTGTGGCTTGCACCAGGTTTTCTAACCCCTGCAAACCTCAAACATTGACTAAAAAAAAATTTCCTCACATTTCTGTGATGGAAACGGGTGGCTCCTCCATTTTGGCGGAGGAGCGTTGCTCCACAAGCCCCATAGCTGAAAATAAAGTTTATTTATTACCACTTTATTTTTCAGCACCCTGTCCCGAACTAAGTGTCAAACTTTGACTAAAAAACACATTTTCCTCATATTTCTGTGATGTAAAGTTCTAGAATCTTTGGAGAGTCATACATTTCCTACTACCCAGCATTTCCTCAAGTCTCCTGATACAAATGGTACCTCACTTGTGTGGGTAGGCATAGTGAGCATGACAAGAAAGGCCCCAAAAGACAACATGGACAGGGATATTAGATAAGGAAATTGCTCTTACTGAAAAGCGTTTGTCTCTGGACTTAGTTACGGGGAAGCGTTCATCTTTGGGTCGGTTTGCATCTGTGGTCACTCCTGAAAAGAGCATAATAAACGACTTGGAAGCCAGCCCAGACTTAGCCGTTACTTCAGAAAATCAAGAAATATCTATGGGCGATGTAGTGAACGGTCCAATAGAAGATTGTTCTGTATTGAGCAATATTGAGGATGGGATCCAACACCCTAATTTGACCCTGTCGGGCCCCATTTCCCTACAATCCAAAGCTTCGGCCTCTGTTCCAGAAGTCACAAAAACTAGTAAACGTAAAAGAGGGGGAGGTCACTTGAAGGGAAGGGTCATACGTATGGGAGACCCTGGTGATCTGACTCATTGCTGCCAAAACAACAACAACAAAGCTTTGTTAACACATATTGAGAAGCTGGTAAAAAATCTCTTGTTACCCCTTATTGAGAGAACACAAATAGTTAACCTAAAATTGGACCAATTAGAGCACTTAATATCAGTTAACACACATTCGCTGGAAATTTTGGCTAACAACAGCAAATTTCCACAGGCCCAGGGGAATTGTATTGAAATAAAGAAGGGGGCTCATAAAACCTCTATTCAAAAACCAAGTAATCCGCCCCAGCCTATTGCATCTGTTGATTCCCAGCGAACCCCTGTACGATCAGTCCCAACTAGACCTGCACTGGTGGCTGATGGGGACTCTCAGTCAATACCGATTATGGCTATAGCAGCAGCACCGAGCTCAATTACATCTAAGCCAGTAGCCTCATCTCAAGTTAAACAAACTCCACTGAGCGACCCATTAGTTCTGGATGAAATGGCACCTCCAAGTAAACCAATATGTGTGAATATACCCCCCGAATCTGCACCTTTTATGGCCATCCTGACAGGTGTCCCGGTGGTCGCACCAAATAAACATGAATCAAATCAGGACCTATCAAATAAAGTCATATTCTGGCTCAACAACAATAGACCACTCCCCCCAGCCTCTAGTACAAAAATATTAAACGTACGAAGGGTCCCTTGGGTTGGCCCAAGCAAGAAGGATTTAGAGGGGGATTGTATCCTAATTAATTTTAGGGACAGGTGGGTCAAGGACTTAATCTGTAACAAAGCAAGGTTTGCTAGAATGGGGGATATTCAATGTATAGGTCTTGAATATTTTTATCCCAACTTGCATCATCTTCCCCCTAACCCTCGCTTTCCTGGGTCGAGAGTGCAGGGTAATAATTACTCTGGATGGACTCAGATTAATACTATATCTCGACCCCCTCAAAATCATCCTGGTTTGTGGTTCCAGGGTGATGGATCTTTCATGGGGCCAACAAGTTTCAAAAATTTTGGGCAAACCCCCTATGACCAATCAAGAAGGAGATTCCAGGGGGAGGAATACCTAGGGTGGATGCCAAATAACAATATTCCATTAAGAAACCGATTTGACCCACTGGTGGGAATGGAGGGTTTAGATTGACCATTAGACAAGAAAAAGGAAAGCATTTTATCTACCACAGATTTGGTCATGGGGGAAAACGGGGGGATAAGGCAGGAGGATAACCAGGTGGTGGACGCTTTCGACCACAATGCTCAACCTAATATGCGTTCGGATAGTCAAACTGTTAGCAACTTAGCCTGTGAGCTAAACCCACCAATTACTGGGCCTGACCTGGAAACTCCAATAAAGTTTGTGGACAATAGCCTAGGGGAACCTGGGCTGTGTCTAATCTCATGGAATATTGCAGGTCTTGCGGGTAGAATGGAGGATGAAGCTTGGCTGGAGCATGTGGGTGGTCAGGATATCCTGTGCTTTCAGGAGACATGGAGCAGAGTGGGTGGGGAAATTGATGGTTTTCAATCTTTTAATGTTTTGGCGGTCCCATCACTAGCTGGGAGGGCAAGGGGTGGGTTAATGACAGCTCTATCCATCAAACTAAAGAACCTGATAACCTCAAAAATAGTGGATACTCCTTGGTACCAGTTGCTCTTGTTGGAAAATTTGTTCCCAGAGCCCGTGTTGTTAATTAATTGGTACCATAATGTCTTTGATAGAAATGATGTATCTACAATCCAGAGTTTGGAGGAAGCAATATGTAAGGCTCGTAGTGATCGAGCTTTATTAGTAGTTATTTGGGTTGGTGATTTTAATTGTACACTGTGCAAATTTGGTGGCTGCAATGTCTGTGGTATCAATGATCTAAATGAACAGCCCTTGATGCATTTTAAACACACGCCCCAGGGGGACGCTTTAAATAATATCATTATTCTAAATGACTTATGTATGGTAGAGCCCTGGGCTGCCCCAAATATATCGCCAATACCAACCTTTCAGGGAACAAGAGGTGAAATGAGTACTATTGATTTTGTATTTGTGTCCAGTAACTTTCTTCATTATGTTAATAGGCTTGAGGTAATCGCAAGTGCCGTAAGCGATCATAACCCTTTAATGCTATCCTTGAGTGCCCCTGCTAGTAGAAAACATTTGGTTTGGGAGCAACCCATAACATATAATAAAAATCAGGGAGTCACTATGAAGTGGGGGAAAATAAATGCTGCAGGCCTTGAGGCAGAGATTCTGAATGTTTGTAAAACTGAGATCGAATCATGCCTGTCTCTGACGTCTGATCCAGACAAGGTCATTGGGAGTTTTGAAAAATTATGTGGGCACGTGGCTGAGCACCTTAAAAAACCAGTGGGGAAAAAGAATTTAAGGTGTTTTAAATGGTTTGACTCCGCATGCTCTGCCTCACATAAATCCTTAAAAGCTGCCCTTACACAAAAACCAAGAAATAAGGAACTGATAAGATCGACCAGAAGGGCTTATAAAGAGGCCATCACAAAGAGGAAGCAGGAATTGAAAAATCGAGCCTGGGACGATCTAGAGAAGGCCTCTGAGTTAAAAGATAGTAGGCTCTTCTGGGAAGTAGTAAATCGTCCCTTGTTTAAAAATGACACCAAAGAAAGTATACTGACGCAGATTACTGGTGAATCTTGGGAAGTTCACTTTGGTAAAATCTTTAATCCCAAAGCATTATTACTTTCGGATTTGTTGGATGATGTAGGGGATTTGGTGGTACCATCTTCAGCTTCGCTTCTTAGCTCTTCACTTACACTGGAAGAGGTTGAAGTAGCTTTGAGGAAGGGCATATCATTAAAAGCCCCGGGCCCTGATGCCGTCCCTTTAGACTTTTTTAAACATAATATTGAAGCTTGGGCACCTTTATTACTGAATGTTTTTAGGGCTGTTGTTCTTGGTCGCATCCCTGTATCGTGGAAGGTGGCAGTGGTGGTGCCGATTTTCAAGAAGGGCGATAGGTGTGATCCCCGATGCTATCGCCCTATATCCTTGATCGATGCATCATGTAAACTATTGGGGAGGGTTATTTTGGCCAGATTAGAAACATGGGCTGACTCTGTTGGTCTAATTGTGAACTCCCAGTATGGATTCAGAAGTGGGAAGGGGACAGTTGAGCAGTGCCTGAATTTGGCGCTAATTATTGGCAAGTACATGAAGGCAAGGAGTTCTGCAATTTACCTTGCCTTCATGGACTTGTCAAGCGCCTTTGACACTGTTTGTAGAAGCAGGCTGTGGCAGATGATGGACGATATGGGCTTCGAAGAACCCCTGGTGACACTTCTCCGCAGACTACACGCAGCAACGTCCGTGGCTATAAGATTTGGACCTGGGGGGGAAACAACTAAACCTATTCCCTCAACTGAGGGGGTGCGTCAAGGTTGCATTTTGGCGCCTTTCTTGTTCCTAGTATACACAAATGGACTAGAAAAGTACTTGTTGGACCACTGTTGTGATTTTCCTAAGGTAAACGGTAGGAGTATTCCTATACTCTCATATGCAGACGATACTGTTTTAATGACCCTCACTGGAAACAGTTTGCAGTTGTGCCTAGATGCCTTTAACACCTTCATGCTGGATCTTGACCTGAAGGTAAATTTTGGAAAATCTTTTGCAATGGTCTGTGGTCCTAAAGGAACAAAACCTAGAAAATTTGTGGTGAATCACTCTACTATTGAAAGGGTGGAGAATTTTAATTACCTTGGAAATCTTTTCAATAGCAAACTAAGTTGGGCTCCTTTAATGAAGGCTCGAGCCCAGAGTGCTACCCGCTCCATAGAAGGTCTTTTTCGCTTCTGTGGTAAGTTGGGTCAAAAACCTGTTGCGCACCTTAAAACTCTTTATATATCTAAATGTTTATCTGTGGCTACCTACGGGGCAGGAGTATGGGGGACCGAAAACCCCTCAGTGGTACAAGTGATGGAAAATAAATTCCTAAAACGGGTATTACTGATTCCATCGGGTTCATCGAATAGCTTCTGTCATAATGAAATGGGAATGACCAAAGTGACTGACATCATTCGTCTGTCACCCCTATTATTATGGGGCAAAATATGGTTATCTGACGATTTGCAGCTCTCGAGAGAAATTCTCTCAGACTGCTTGAGCCTGGATAATGCAAACAAGATCCCCTGGTTGTCATACGTCAGGGACATGTTGAATAAGATAGGTTTGGGTCATGTTTATGAAAATCCTGCAAACATCCAGGGAAACATAAAAACCCAAATTAAGTCAAATTACTGGAAGTTTTTAGGCTCACGGTGTCTGGGAGGCCCTATTGGCTATGTACCTAAGTTACAGCATCAATTTTATTTAACTTTTACAACTAATGTCCAATGGCGGTTTTATCTCACGAGGTTTAGGCTAAATACCCTCCATTTTCTTTTCGCCTTTCCTAAACAAGGGGGTTGGTGTGAGCAGCTACCCCCTTGTCCCTGTAATGACAGAGTTAGCCAAAGTACTATACATGTTGTCCTGTTTTGCTCCTTATATCAAGATCCTAGGATTAGATTTATTAAACCTGTCCTGAAGGGGCGGCAACCATGCACTTATAAAGAAGGCTATGATTATTTGCTGTCATTATCTTCTGTTGATACTTGCTGTGCCATGTTAAATTTTATAAGAGTTTCACTTCAGATTAGGAAACGCTATGGATAAATTAGCTGTAGAACTGTGCTTTGCCATTGGATTTGTATTTATGCTGTATGATGGATTTTTTTTGAATTGTAATTTTTATTTTATGGATGGATCACCTTATTTGTGTATTATGTTTTTTAACTTTGTGCTTTTATGATTCATTGTATGAATCGAATAAAGATTTTTGAACCGAACCGACAACATGGACACATCACATTTTTTGACTGAAAAGTGATCCTTGTTTGCAATGTGGGTAGCTGTGGATTTTGGACCCTAGCTCAGCCGGCCCTTAGGGAAACCTAACAAACCTGAACATTTTTTAAAACTAAACACTCGGGGGAATCCAAGGTGGGGTGATTTGTGTGTCTCTCACCAGGTTTTCTTACCCTTGCAAACCTCAAACTTTGACTAAAAAAACACAGTTTCCTCATATTTCTATGATGGAAAGTTCTGGAAAGTGTGAGAAGCCACATATGTGCTACCAACTAGCATTTCCCCAAGTCTCCTGATAAAAATTGTACCTCGCGTGTGGTGGTAGGCATAGTGCCCGTGAAAGGAAAGGGCTCAAAACACAATGTGGTGACATCAATATTTCCTGTCACAAAAATAACCTGATTTGGCAACGGGGGGTCGCTGCGTTTTTTGGGCCAGGGTTCAGCGGCCACCCAGGGAAACCTACCAATGTCAGACATTTCAGAAAACTAGACAGCCAGGGGAGTCCAGGGTCATGTGTCTCATGTGGGTCCCACAAACTGTTCTCATCCACAATGCCCTGCAATCCTTAAACTTTGCCTACAATTGTGCACTTTCCTTGCATTTACGTGACATAAACTTATGGAATCAGCATGAATCCACAAAATTCTTACAACCTGGTGTTCCCTAACTTTTTCCAATAAAAATGCTACCCACTTGGGTGGCTGGGAGTGGAACCCGCGACAGGCACGCATCAAACCAAGGTCAATGGGAGTCTGCCTCCTCTGTGCTCTGACGTCAACTACTGCACTGCGTGTGTCCTACACGCCTGACTCAACGGTCCGGTGCATCTGTTGTCATGTCAGTGCAAATGTGCTAACGAAAGGCTTTGAATTTGAAGTGCTACCATGCCTCCTTGTGTCCTGAATATGACTCACTCTCATACATAAACAATGTGACAAGTAAGAGCAGGGCTGAGTGTAATGAGGATTACCAGTAAGTAATCAAAGCACTAAACTGCCCAGATATTGCCCTAAATGTGCCTTTCGAGTTCCAGCCGTTGACACTTTGGAGTCTACAAAGTGATGTTTATTGGCTGAAGCGTGCCGGCCAGCACGGCACCAGGCGCGGCGCTATGAGTGACATTTAATGCAATATACATCATCTCAAGAGGAACATCAAATAATGTTATCTAAAGAGCTTTTATGTTCCATTAGAAGATGCAATATTAACAGAAAAATCCATGTGTACTGCACATTTAGAATTCCTTACCTGAGCATGTGTTTGCCTCTAGTCCGATGGGCGCACCTCTTATAAGAACCCAAGAACCTCCTGCTTAACCTGTATTTCTTCATCAATGTAACATTTAATCTATCTATGACGCAAATTACTTTGCCAGTAAAAAATATTTCATTTATTTTTTATATAACAATACTCATCATAACGTTTTGTTACATTTTCAAATATCCATTCGCTATGTTCAAATACATTTAATTAAACATTACTTTCATAATTACTTTTCCAAAGACATTTAAGCAACAATATTTATTTTTAGGACTCCCTGCCCCCTTTCATCATTCAACCAGTGACTCATACGCTATCATTCTCACTATAAAACCATAGATTCCCATATATATGCCCACATAGAGCCCCAAAATCACGGTATGTGTGATAAGCGTTGTACACAATAGTCCCACAGGGTTAGGCCTTAGCCGGTAAGCCATAGACAAAAGCGGTTGAGACACGTTTCGGTGGAAATGCTCTCTTCTTGCCATCTTCTTCAGTATCAATGCACTATAGCTCCCCGATAGGGTAACAGGGTTTCAATTTATTCTTAAAATATACAATATATAAATTGCATCAACTGATTTGTCATAGATCATTAAAGTTGTATCTCCACCATTAGCACTAAAGAAATCTCTCAAAATAGAAATGTGTGGATACTTCAGAAAGACATCTCAATGCGAAGTAACTCACCACTGCTTGTCACCAAGTGGTAACGACCAAACCAGCTTCATGCAGGAATGTATAGATCCAACATGCATATGCCACCACGAGGCAACCTAAACCATATGAAAAAATAAACTGTACCCGTGTCAGCATCCACAATGACAGTGCGGTTCAGAGGGGCCACCCCTTGGACCACAGGAAAAAAAGAATTACTGAGACATGCTTTCATCCATATTCCAACTTACATATCTGCCCATTCATCACTACAATGCTCATCACTTAGCTGGTCTATTCCAGACAATTACATAATTTACATTTTAAAAGTGTCCGACTCTATTAAGGACTAACTCCTATGTATACAGGAAAGAATTCCCCCAGAACAATATGGCCATGAAAGGAAACCTCCACTAAGTATAAATGCATTATGTATATAACTCCTGCTGCTGCCACAGAGTATATACACCCTCGGAGACATTAATGTGTAAGGTCCCTCTTATTTTTCAGGCATATAATAATACCATCTTTTCTTAAGGCCTCTCTCTGTCACTCAGGTAACAAAGCACATCTCTCATGCCTGTGAAATACCTTCCATTCTGATATTCTCTTCCAGACCTGCCACGTTAGGATACAGGCAAAAACAACCGTTGATGGACAGAATGCAGAACAATGTCATACATTCACCCCAGTAGAGAGATCTGGGCCTAAATCCATCGTTTTTTTTGCTCACCATGCCGTTCCAGTTTGAACCCAGCCATATGCAAATCAGTCTTGACCCTGTGCCTCATGGGTACAGTCCAGCCCGAACTGCCAACCCAGGTCCTCCCTGGACTGGAAACAAGCATCCTAGGACCGGTTTCGGGGTTTCACCCCTCTTCAGCCAGGATAGCTTGATTCCAGTGGCATGGAGAGCACGGGACTCACGTCTGACCATACCCGTCCCACACGGGGTGACAAATGCAAAAACAACAGTTGATGGACCGAATGCAGAACAATGTCATACATTCACCCCAGTACAGAGATCTGGGCCTAAATCCATCATTTTGTTGCTCACCATGCCATTCCAGTTTGAACCCAGCCATATGGAAATCAGTCTTGACCCTGTGCCTCCTGGGAACAGTCCAGCCCGAACTGCCAAGCCAGGTCCTCCCTGGACTGGAACCAAGCATCCTAGAACCGGTTTCGTGGTTTCACCCCTCTTCATTTAGGCCCAGACCTCTGTGCTGGGGTGAATGTATAACATTGTTCTGCATTCTGTCCATCAACTGTTGTTTTTGCATTTGTCACCCCGAGTGGGAAGGGTAGGCCCAGATGTGTGTCCCATGCTCTCCATGCCACTGGAATCAAGCTATCCTGGCGGAAGAGGGGTGAAACCCCATAACCGGTCCTAGGATGCTTGTTTCCAGTCCAGGGAGGACTTGGCTTGGCAGTTCGGGCTGGACTGTTCCCATGAGGCACATTGTCAAGACTGATTTGCATATGGCTGGGTTAAAACTGGAACGGCATGATGAGCAACAAAACGATGGATTTAGGCCCAGATCTCTGTACTGGGGTGAATGTATGAAATTGTTCTGCATTCTGTCCATCAACTGTTGTTTTTGCATTTGTCACCCCGAGTGGGAAGGGTATGCCCAGACGTGGGTCCCGTGCTCTCCATGCCACTGGAATCAAGCTATCCTGGCTGGAGAGGGGTGAAACCCTGAAACCGGTCCTAGGATGCTTGGTTCCAGTCCAGGGAGGACTTGGCTTGGCAGTTCGGGCTGGACTGTTCTCATGAGGCACAGGGTCAAGACTGATTTGCATATGGCTGGGTTCAAACTGGAATGGCATGGTGAGCAAAAAAACGATGGATTTAGGCCCAGATCTCTGTACTGGGGTGAATGTATGACATTGTTCTGCATTCTGTCAATCAACTGTTGTTTTTACGTTAGGATACAGAGCAGAATAGAGCTGACAATAAAAAAAAACTTTTGAGAAGGTAGTAACTATCAGACTAATACCTGCAGCATCATTGATAAGACTATATCAACATAGTGTAATATGTCAAGCTCTTACATAAACTGACTGACTGCACCACCTCCCTACAAGATGTATGCTGGCATTCTCCATTGTCACTGACACTACTGCTGATATAAATGCACTGCCCCCCTCTCTCCCCCAGACATTTCCAGGGGTCTAAAAGAATGGTGGAAGTTGCTTTCTTCCCTGGCCTTCTTTAAATACGTTACAGGATGCCGACTTACCAAATACCACTGATCTGCACTGTCCTCACCTGATTGCTACAATGCATATGTCAGCCTTCATTACAAGTTAAGTCTATCATACAGATAAAAGTCCTTCTTTTGTGTTGAGTAAATGCATCTGGCAGCCATCATTACAAGGTGAGTTCATCATACAGATAAAAGTCCTTCTTTTGTGTTGAGTAAATGCGTGTGGCAGCCATCATTACAAGATAAGTCCATCATACAGATAAAATTCCTTCTTTTGTGTTGAGTAAATGCATATGTCAGCCTTCATTACAAGGTAAGTCCATCATACAGATAAAAGTCCTTCTTTTGTGTTGAGTAAATGCATCTGGCAGCCATCATTACAAGGCGAGTTCATCATACAGATAAAAGTCCTTCTTTTGTGTTGAGTAAATGCGTGTGGCAGCCATCATTACAAGATAAGTCCATCATACAGATAAAATTCCTTCTTTTGTGTTGAGTAAATGCATATGTCAGCCTTCATTACAAGGTAAGTCCATCATACAGATAAAAGTCCTTCTTTTGTGTTGAGTAAATGCATCTGGCAGCCATCATTACAAGGCGAGTTCATCATACAGATAAACGTCCTTCTTTTGTGTTGAGTAGTACCTAAGCCTGAGCTTAGAGCTCTGTGGTGGCCAACTTTAAAGAGTGTCGGATCTGCGTACGAAGGCAAATACTGTGGGCACATGGGCCTCAGACTCAACGTCTTGTCCACGTCACGAGAACACATCACCTCAGCATTAATACATGCTCAAGCTTAAGCGACTAATATTTAAGAAAGAAGTCTTGCAGAGCTCAGTTACGGATGATGCTCTCATTCTGCCATCTGCAAGAGCTTCTCAAGGCTGCATCTGCGGTGGGAAGAGTGCACTGTTTAACAAATGTTATCAATGTACGGGAAAGAAGTTGTCAGAGTATGATGAGTACACAGCTCTTTGTTCTCCCTGAGAATTGACCTGGTAGATACCTGTCCATTGCTGGACAAGGGTATAACTACCTTTGAGTACAGTTTTTGGTCAGACATCTTGTTGGAGCTCCCCTGTCATTCAGGTAAATTATACTTCAGTCTTAAACAATGATCCTTTTTATGAATTTTGTTTCAGGTTTAGGCATTGACAGATCTGATGGAGAGCTGTGGACACACCAGCGGAGCTTATCATAGGATCCACTCAGCCAAGTTGCGGTGAACCCAGCAGACATGGAAGGCATGCCAGAATAATGGCTCTTCCCCTAATTTCTCAACTCCTGCTCGGGGGCCCACATTGGCAGCATTGGTAAGCAGCTCACACGTAACCTTCTCAGTTTTGTAAGAGCGACTACAGGTATAGGGCCCCTATACCTGTAGTCGCTCTTACAAAACTGCTAAGGTTACGTGTAGGGCGAGGGAAGAGGTGTGAAAAGTTAACTAAAGTATGAATAGATAGACTCCAGTTAGGTCACCTGAGAGAGGAGTAAGGCATGACAAGTGTTCTCCTTTTCCCCATCACCATGGAGTGAATGTAAAAATGGGGAGACTGGTGAAAGAAAGTAGTGTGTGTTTTCTATCAGAGAAGGGGCGGTCTTCCTCCACAGGTATGAGGGAGTCTGCCAAAGGGGAAGGCCCTTCAGGATATGAAAGTCTATTAGAGATCGAAGACAGGTGTGATTGAGAATCCTACTCTTACCCGGGTAATCTCACGCGTTGAGGAGATAAACAAATCATGGCAAGTATCTCCTTTAGAGGTTGTGAGTGCAAAGGAGCATTAGAAAGGGTGGCCCCCACCCTGGTATGAGTGCAGAAATAGAGTGGAGAAATGTTTCCTCCAGGTGTGCGAGTATGAGGTTGCCCACCCTAATTTAGCATAAGTCTACCAGTTAAGCCAGGTTAGATAAGGCACGGCCACCCCTGCACCTCACACTGAGGGAACACCGGTACAGAAAATGCTGCTAAAGGTTGGTATGCATGCTTGCTTGCGGTTGAAATACTGGCATGAGCACACCAAGAAAGGCTCAAAATCGCAGTTTCTTGAGATTGATTTGTTTAAATAATTGATGGACATTTACTTTTACTGCAAAAGGAGGTACACGGGGAAGACATTTTAAACATTGTTTCAACAATGGTTCCTCCAGGGGTAGCAACAATTAATGTAGTAAGAAAAAGAAAGCCTGCACAATTATTAAAGAGACTGGATAATGACTGTGCTGCTGCTTTATATATCAATCAATCAATCAGGGAAATGTGAAGCGCACTACTCACCCGTGAGGGTCTCAAGGGGCGGGGGGGGCAGCAGTTCCATTCAGTCAAAGAGCCAGGTCTTGATAGCCATTCTGAAGATGTTCAGGGAGGCTGCTAATAGTTCTGAGCTTGGTAATTGTGCATTGAATACTCTTTTGATAACACCTATGTACACAAGGGATATTCATGTAAAAATAGTGACTAACAAAAGGCTCGTTAAGGTCATCTACACTGTGTATCACTTCTAAATAAGGGTCCCCACTGTAATGAATAACTATTTTTTATTTTGGTTAACACATTTATGATACACATTCAGGAAATTCTCCTATGTAAATGTGTAAGTTTGACATATTTCTCTTTGTTGTAGATAACATATGGTGGTCTATAGTTCATTTTCTAGAAGTACATATTTAACTAGTTAAATCTATAGGACGTGGCCTATCTTATCTTATCATTTCATGGATTCACAGATGATTTTATGATTAATCCATCTTAAGTGTGTCTTTACAGTGAAAATCCCAAAAACGTTTCTCTTTGTTCACTATCAACAATATTTGTCCCACTCTGACCAGCTTGGTCCTTCTCTAGAAAAAGTCACTTAAATTCAGACTCCTTGGGGCCGATTGACAGAACTAATCTGATTACTGTGAATGAATGAGTTTAACAGTAATGCCTGAGCGATTGCATGAGTACATGGGTAGAGCATTGGTGATTGCATGAGTGCAGGGGTAGTGTCTCGGTGATTGCATGAGTGCATGGGTTTTGCCTCTGCGAAATGAAAAATGCAAGGATAATGCCTGCGTTATCCTATTAGTGCCAAAGTTGTGCTACAGAGATTAGATCACAGCATGGATAGTGTTTGTGTGAAAGGATCACTACCTGGCTGATGACATCAGCAACATAATGAAAGTTTTTTAAATAGTGTAAAGGATCAACATTATTTTTAATAGAAATAAATAACATAACAGTGTTGACTGCACAGTCAACACTGAGGGGAGCACACATTGTGCACTGCATGTACCATGATGCAAAGGAGAAAACGTTTCTGTGTTATGATGTAGTGTCTGGCCATACCCTTTTCCCTGCCCAAACTGTTTTTCATGACCTCTTCTACCATTTATCACACATTCCTAATGTTACTTTTTGTAAAAATTGCAATCCAGGCCATTGATTACACTTTATCTGGCCCTAGACGGAGAATATGGCTCGAACCGGAGAGTACGGCCCTAGCCGGAGAGTACGGTCCGGGTGCGGAGACTACGGTCCGGGTGCGGAGACTACGGTCCGGGTGCGGAGAGTACGGTCCGAGTAAGGACATTCCGGCCCGAGTGCGGACGAAAAGTTAGGAGTCGTAAGTGCATTCAGTGAATACCAAAATTCGTAAGTGACTTCTGTGAATACCAAAAGTTGTAAGTTTAGGATTTTGTCTCAGATTAGTTCTGTGAATCGGCCCCATTGTGTTCTTTTTCAATACAGCGCTGCACCAACGGTGCTTGCACTTTCTTCATGTGCCCTGCTGATTTATGACCCCCAAATCTTACACATAATTGTCTACTCGTCTCATCTACATAAGCCTAACCACATGGGCATAGAATCAGGTATATTACATTTCCACTTGTAAAATTAGCCATAGCTTTGCAGACATCATGTATGCATTATGCTCCCATACTGCTGCATTCATAGCTGCCTCACAGTCATAGCAAGTACCACAGCAAGTACCACAGTAGGTACATAGCAAGTACCACAGCAGTAGACACCCTTAAAGGGACTCCTATCATCTGTGGATTTTTGTATCCATCCTTGATACCTCTCATTCGGGCATGTACCACTTTATCTCTAAAGTTTGCGTTCCGCCTGAACACAAACATGGGTCTACTCCCCTACGGATAAAATTGCCAATTTGCATTGATTATTCCTCTTACGTTATTGCTTGGATTTATTTAATTATTTTAAAAGTTTTATAAAGCGTTCACATGATCCGAATAGGTATCGGAGCACTGTACAAAGGAGCCTAAGTGGAATGAGGTAAAAACAGGAGTACAACATCATAGCGGAACATGTGAGGTACATGAAAAGCAACAAAGTCATAGGGGAGCACGGGGAAACACAAAATTACAATCTTGACCCAGGGTAATCAGCCCATCTTGTGGTGCATGTAAAGTTTCAGAAGAGCAATAAATCAAAAGGCCGCGTGAGGAGACAACAATAGAACTTTGAACAAAAATGTCTTAAAGAAAGACAAACAGGAGATGGAAGTAGTTTAAGATGGCTCCAGGGCTATTGCTGCAGATGGTCATTCTGGAGTAGCCATTTGACATGTTTTTTGAATGAGGCGGTAGGGTAATTGGATCTGATCTCGACAGGAAGAGCGTTCCATATTCTTGGAGCAAGACCAGAGAAGGCATGATTGTATGTTCTTTTCTTATTTAATTTGGGAGGTTTCAAAAGTAGGGTATTAGAGCTTCTTAGGTTCCGACTCGAACCAGATAGTTCAAGTTTTTTTGCCAGGTAAACGGGGGTGCTGTAATAACAACTTTGTGCATCAGGCAAGCTATCTTCAAATAGATACTTGCTTCGATGGATATCCAGTTTAGTTGAATTAGCTCTGGTGTGATGTGGTCATGTTTTCTGGAGCCCGTTATGAGTCTGGCCGAAGAGTTCACAGTAGCTCTAAGAGTTGCCAATCTAGCTTTAGGCAACCCAGCTAGGGTCACCAATCCATATGCATTGTTTTTAGGAGGGCAAACTGTGGGGTAGGAAGTAGGTGCTCTCACTACCATAAGCTCCGCTGAGGGTGCAAGGGAGTTCAGAAGCAGCAAATTTGGTGCAGCGGTTTGCAGTTCAAGTTCAATTTTTTTTGCCTTTTCAAAGTCGTGTGCTGAGAAGTGTTCCCCACTGGGGCAAGAGGCCATGGGTGCCGAGATTCGATTGGTAGAGTGGTTAGCTTGTTGTTTGATGATTCCAAATATTTTCTTGGGTCTATTTGTAGCGCTGTCAAGCTGAGCCATGAAGTGATCGGTTTTAGCACTACAGATATGTTTGTTATATGCGCTTCTCGTCCTCCTTAACTGTTTGAGACTTGTAATGGAGGGTGACTTTCTCCTTAATCTCTCCGACAGCCTTCGTTTACGACATTCCTCATTTAGGGAGCCATTAAACCAGGGTTTGGGCTGTTTGATCGGAATCATTCTGGTTTGCTTCAGAGCAATTGTGTCAAAAATATTTGTCATGGTGGGGATGTAGTGATCCGTAAGGTCACCCAGGTTAGCCATGTTAGGGGGTCGAGGAAGTATATTATTACTAATGGATGTTAGATCATTGATGCTGATGTGTCTCAGATTACGAAACAGCTGTTTGGTTTTGAGAGGTTGATCCTGTTTGACCAGAACCTTTTCCAGGATGTGAAAGGATATTTGGTGATGGTCCGACCAGTCACAGGGTGATTTACTATCAAAGTGTATGATGTTGTCTTTAGCTATGATAAGATCAAGGGTGGAGCCCTTGTTGTGGGTGGGCCCATTGCAGGCCTGGGTGAAGTTGAGGTGAGAGAGGAGAGCCATGAAGCAGCACAATAAGGGATCATTTGTGTCATTCCAGTGAAAGTTAAATTTCCCGAGGAAGAAATGGCTGGGGTGCTGGTCTGAGCATGAGGTAATGGACTCCATCATTTCCTCGATATAGAGCAGATTATCACCCGGTGGATGATATATCGTGTGGCGCATGTAGACAATCTTGCTATTGTTCCAGATGTTGGTGTCTAGGTGTTCACAGGATTAGATTAGAATGACAGTTATCACGCACCAGTCTATCTTCCTGCTGCAAGTGACAGTTCATGTTTCTTCAAGAATTCACACTCTTTCATACATGTTTGGCCTCTCACAGGTCATTGCCGTGGCTTCTCTTTTTTCTTGTACATTTTTAAGGCGTTCACTTTCGCCTTTTTGTAATGTTCTGTGACAGGTCTTTTTTTAGTTTATCCTTATATTGTTCAGTGTCCATAACAACCACTCTTTCACCCTTGTCACGGGGCTTGATAGTAAATGATGCGCTACATTGCTAAGTACTCAGTGAGGTCTTTCTCCCTCACTCAGATTGGGTACCACTGGTGGATAAGCCTTGTGACTTTATTGACACTTCCTAGAGCCGCCTTTTCAGAGATAGCTTCCTCTGGTCCTGCCATGTCTAAGGAAGGGGTGAACGTGGAGGGGGGTTTTCGCCAGAGACATTGCCTTTTCTCGTTTCTTTAGCCACGCAGGGCCATATTTCTGAATGACTTGCATCGCCCTTGCACCATGCAATAGTGCACAAGGGCAACGTAACTCATAAGTTAGATTTATCAAGCCACGCACGGCCACCTTGCGCGGCCCTGATGACTTCATAAATTCAGAGTAACGCAATACAGCTCAAATCGCTGCGTTGCATCACTTTGCCACAGGGAGGCGTTCCATGGGTGGAGCGTGGGTGTTATGAACCACAGAAAGGACCGTCCCTAGTTGAGTCTTAAGAGATGCCCAATTTAGTGGGGGCAAATCACAAAAATTGACGGACTGGCATCACACACCACCAGGTGTCATGCTTCATCATCTGCCAGTCCTCGCCCTCTAAAAACCGCGTTTGATAGAGGGCGGGCATATACCTGAAGACAGGGATGCACTTCTAGACTAAGTGGGGGCCCAAACAAAAAAAGGAGTGAGTGAATTTAAAAACCATCATAGTATACCTGAACAATTTTTATTCTATGGGGTTACTATGTGGGATTAAAATATATAAGTGCGGTGAGTGGGGACCTTATCATCCCGTCGCCGCTGTGAATCAGTGATTGTTAATAGGGGGTCAACATGTTTCTGCCTGTATTGTCCACTTGGGTACGTGGCATTCGTCAGGACCTTAAATATTGGGCTCCAATCTTACCACTGGGGGCGTAGGCCTGTAGCCAGCTGCCACCTGTTTAGAGAAACCTGTAAGAGAGAGGGGGTGAGACAAACATAAAATACTCAAAATGGTCGTCATTCGGTAGACCTTGATGTGTCACAGTCACGCTCCATACTTACTGCTCTCTCCTAAAGTGAAAAGGTGAAAAATGTATATGAGTGTCAGGCATCTGTGTTCACTCTGACATTCATGTGAAACAAATATAGAAGTCTTACCCTATTGGAAAAACCTATTTGCCCCGTGGGAGGGGTGGGGGGAAATCCTTGTGGCCACATTCTGGTGGGAGACGATAAAGGATGAAGACAAAAGGGTTAAAAACCAGACTGGTTGGGAAGGTATATCAATGATACTGAATTAGTTAGCAGAAAAAACCGTCGGGGCGTGCTTGGTCTACTATAGTTTCAACCTGTTGGAAGAAGAAATCATAACAATGACTTACAGTTCAAGGCGTACTCCCCGCTAGAAAACCTAGTGCTGCATGCGTCCAGCCTCCTCCCCGGTGACATTAAGTGTAGTGCGCAGCAAGCTTCTATACTGTTGGGTGGGGTCGTGGCATGCGATATAGGTTTCAGGTGAGCGTGGCGCACAGTGATGATGCTGCATTTCCTGTGTCCTGAGCGAAGCATGCAGAAAGGACTGCACGTTGCCTGTTTGTTGCCTGACCCTCGTTGGGGTGTGTCAGCACATGGCGCTGCTCTATGACACGCCGCTTCCTGTGTCCCGTCATTACCTCAGATGATTGCCTGGGGTGGGGCGGGACCAGCTGTGGTCCAATGAAAGCGCCTGCCATAGTTTCTGGAGATATTTAACGTGTGTAGACAAGTTATATAGAAATATGGGGAACATGTGCCCTGCTCATGAGTATTATTTCATGACGGGAGCAGTTACGAGTATTTACACAGAAGAAAGGAAGAGAAAACAAACCCAGATTGTTTACATTCAGGGTGGCGGTGTGGTTAAACCTACAATTAGTGCACAAGTTGATTTTACAGCTACCGCATGATTGCTGATCAAGATGATTCTAGTTTTAGGGAGTAAGGGAAACTGCGTGTAGCTCTATTCACATGTATTATTGTGTCTATTGTTTGTGTTTTTGTCTTTATAATGGGTACTGTTAAAGTGTATGTTTTAGTGAGCGCTAAGGGAAGTTACTTCATTTGTAGCCATGGGATATCATCGTTCAATCCGTTTTTCCATGTCCCAAGGCGAAACACCCAACGCTGTTCTCTAACATGTAAGACATGTGAGAGGCAGCCATTGCGCTTCTGTACTACTTCCAGTACCGTCCATCTTAGATCTTTATCAGAGTGTTCTTTCTCAAGGAAGTGTTTTGTTAATTTGGTGTTATCTTTCTTCCTTCTGATAGTGCTAAGGTGCTCACTAATTCTGATCTTTACACGCCTAGTAGTCAAGCCAACATACATGAGTTGGCAAGGGCATTTGAGTAGGTACACTACATTTCAGAGTGAACACAGATGCCTGACACTCATATACATTTTTCACCTTTTCACTTTAGGAGAGAGCAGTAAGTATGGAGCGTGACTGTGACACATCAAGGTCTACCGAATGACGACCATTTTGAGTATTTTATGTTTGTCTCACCCCCTCTCTCTTACAGGTTTCTCTAAACAGGTGGCAGCTGGCTACAGGCCTACACCCCAAGTGGTAAGATTGGAGCCCAATATTTAAGGTCCTGACGAATGCCACGTACCCAAGTGGACAATACAGGCAGAAACATGTTGACCCCCTATTAACAATCACTGATTCACAGCGGCGACGGGATGATAAGGTCCCCACTCACCGCACTTATATATTTTAATTCCACATAGTAACCCCATAGAATAAAAATTGTTCAGGTATACTATGATGGTTTTTAAATTCACTCACTCCTTTTTTTGTTTGGGCCCCCACTTAGTCTAGAAGTGCATCTCTGTCTTCAGGTGTATGCCCGCCCTCTATCAAACGCGGTTTTTAGAGGGCGAGGACTGGCATATGATGAAGCATGACACCTGGTGGTGTGTGATGCCAGTCCGTCAATTTTTGTGATTTGCCCCCACTAAATTGGGCATCTCTTAAGACACAACTAGGGACGGTCCTTTCTGTGGTTCATAGCTTTGGTTGGAGGCTGACCGTTCTCTAGTGCCCTAACGCCTCTAGTTCCCTCCCCGGGCCAGACCCTGGGTGTAACTGTGGTTCTTTGGAGCATGGGTGTTCCCATGCCTCCACCCATGGATTTTGGTGCATTTCCAGATTTACCATTCCTGGTAGACCTGGGAATGCATCAAAATGCTATGCCTCCTCAGGTGAGGCAGAACGAGGAAAGATATCTTTATTTCTCCTCGTTTTTTGCTCTTTCAATGTGTGCTGCAGTCACGCAGCACAGCAAGGTGTCTTGCCGCACTGTGCTGGATGACTTTTTGATAAATAACGCATATTTACCAAGTGGCAGCCACTTTTTGTGGCTTGACGCCATTTTGTAAACAGGGCCCGACTGGGAACCCGAAGCAGCCCTGTCTCTTTTGTGGGACCAGTCCCCCGGGTTTGCAAGCGTGAAGCACGGCTGCTGTTGATACTGAGGGCTGTTATAGCAGCACCGCTGCAAAACCGGCCCTCAGTAACAAAACTGGCCCCCACAGCTGTAAAACCGGCCCCCACCCTTCCAGCCTCCGTGGGGATAATATCCGATGACCACTACGGTCAATCCGCCCCTATTTGTAGATATGCTACCCTTTGACTCAGATATCTGCGTGAAAGGGGCGTGTAATGGGTCTTGCTGTAGTCGTTTCACCGCAGCACCCATTGCTTTTTGACACTTACAAGGATTTGTGCATCTGAGGCAGCGCCTAAAACGAACGCCATGCAAGAGCAGGTGCTAGAATGGCGTTTTTGCATTTTCTATGCGTGCTGCATTGAGCAGCACATATAGAAATAGAAAAACGCCATGAATGATTGTTTATTTTCAGGAAGGGACACCTTCCTGCACATAAACACTCACCCCTGCAGTGCAGGCACCCTTGCCTCATGGCGCAAGGGTGCCAATGCTGGCACTAGGCAGCTTTATGAGGGCCAGTGCTTGGGGAAATACAGGGCTGTGCCATATTTTTGTAAATACGGTGCATCCCTGCGTTTTAAATATTTTCACAGGAGGTGGCGCATGGCTAGTAGTGTCTGTGGGAGTTGGAATACAGTGAAATTGTCGTGATATTGTGCATCACAAGCAATGCCTTCTATTGGTGCGGGGTGCTTAGAAGACAGGGGCCTCGTCAGGGGTAAGAGCCGATGCTTCAAGCATCCCAAAGGGTCCTGTCTCTAATAAGAGTCTCAAACACTCTCCCGACCCCTCACAGAGCGAGTCAGTCATAAATGTTGACACCTGGAGCCAGGCGGGCAACTAGAGCCAAATTTCGGGGGGGGCTGAAAAAATTTCGGGGGGGGGGCTAAGTCTTCCAGCCATAGGCAGAGCGGCTGTAAAAAGGGGTGAAAATACCACAAAAGCCTCATTAACGAGTAAATGGTCTTTTAAAGACCTGTGAAGTACTCGGGTCCGGCTGCAATTAGACGGACGCCAGCCCGCGAGGCTGTCTCAGCCGGGCTGACACACATGACGGGGGGGGCTGAAGCCCGGTGAGCCCAATGGGTGTTGCGCGCCTGCCTGGAGCCCGGGATGGAATGAGACAAAAATTAGACATGGACGCCATAATAAAAGTGGCCCCCATTAGCAAAGCGTATTGTTAATAAAAAAGTGAAATATCAGATAAATCAGCAGTAAAAAGCGGCCCACCAGATCATAAAACCGGACTAAAAATTCTAAAAAAAAACAGCTCCACACACCGACCTGTCATACCAGACCGTGGGGCACTGCCGGATTGCCCTTTAGGCCAGGCCGACCCTGCCAGGAGCAGGCGGCGCGTGGACCATGACATTACCTCCTAGTCGGACCTTCCGGGCACAGTCCAGGTTCATAAATGTAAGGACTAAAGAAATGTACCGGTGCGATAGCTCAATAAGTTCAACTGGAGAAAATGATGACTACAACTCCCAGAATGCACTTCATTCTATAACGAAAGTTCATGACTGAAAATAGTGTGTAGTGTCCCTATGAGTCGAGCGGGTAAAACCAGGAAGGGCATGGGGTAAATTTAGTACCTGCCCAGTTTCACCACGTGGGCAGTGATCCGGTCCTGTCCGTGACGTTTTCAGTTGTGTAAGAGCCGTTCGGGTGACTGAAGTGACTGAGGACCACGACTTCCGTCATTCAGCGGGGTTCGTTGTAGCCATAAGCACACAATGGAAAGATGTCGTACAAGGAGATGGATGAGAAGCAGAGAACCGGGCTATTACTGTGCAACAGTGACATCTACCGGGCACTGCATGCTACAGACGGTTAAAGTGTCAGCAACATATTGGCCTTGGTTTAAATATATCAAATCAAAAATACTTATATATTTAAAAATATAAAAAGTGTTTTGTTGCTGGCTGCCACAAGCAGCTTAACGTCATAGAAAATGCTTCCACGTTGTAAAGTTTCGATTATACACGGGGGGGGGGGGCGGGGCAGGACGTCCATGACTGCCCAGGTTCGAGTTCCGGCGTCGGCTCAACGTCCTTTTCTGGGCAAATCAGTTAATATCTCCGTGCTTTCCAAATATATATATATATATATCTTTTATTCGGGGATTTTTATATAGCACTATCTTCTCCAGAGGCATTAGAATCGTTGTCTACATGATTCATGTACACACAGGTATGTATAGAAATAGTGACACCTGGATTGGGATTCAAAACAGCGCCTATTATTTGAGGTCATACAGACAATTGGAAACTTATTTTGTGTTTTGCATTGTTTAACATTCCTCTTGTTCAGAGAAACAATCTGATAAAATACTTCTGTGTCATTCCTTCAGGTGTGAATGCTGTCTGTAGTTTTTTTTTTTTTTTAAATGTTGAGCTCAATAAAAAAGACAAAAGTCAGCCTTAATAATAATCTTGTTATACAAGTCTAGGTATGTAATTCGGAAAGGCATACCCTGCACATAAAATAAAGTGTAAGTAACTCCTGCTAGGTGTTATGTTCAAGGGAACACCCCCCCCGCTTACGCGAGGGTGGTCCCGTCTGTGACCCGGAAGGGCCTAGGTAAATAAATGGGGGCTGGACCGGATGATCCGGGTCAGTGCACCGAAGCGCAATACGAAGCGTAGGTGTGTGTTTTCTATCTCCTCCACGATCCCGGAGTGCATGCTGCCCGCCTACCTCCCGCTGTCCTTCTCAGTCCTATACGGAACATAACAACTGGCGACGAGGGGGTCTTTCCGGACTCTCGCTACCCGACGGCTGGATCCTCGCTGCCTGACCCGCTCCGGTGGCGGCCGCCACACGGAACGCTGCTACTCGCACGTGCGTGCGTCTACCCGCGGCCTGTCTCGGCCGCCTCCCTGCTTTTCTCCCAGTCACCGGTGCTGTGTGCTCTTCCTCCTCGCCCCGCATCGAAGCTGCCGTCCTGCACCAAGAGCACGTGGGAGCGCTCTCATCGACCGGCCTGCTGCCTGGTTTGCCCCATCGCATGTGCCTGTGTCCTGGCGGTGCTGCATTGGAGGACACCCCCCCCTTCAGCCTACTCTTCCCGGTCAGTTGCTGTCTGTGTCTCTGCAGTGGGTTGCTGTCTGTGGTGGCGGCGTCGGTGTGGCGCATAGGCTGCTGTGTGACGGAGGGGTGCCCGCGTCTGCTGATTCCTGCCCAGGGAGTCTTCCCTGCCGCCGCCTGGTGCCACGTGGAGTGTGCTCGCCGTCGCTCGACGCCCGGTCCCTGTGACCTGGATGCTGGGTGCCTGTAGGCCGCATCTTGCCGCGGCCTGCGCCGGAAGTGCAGAGTTTTGGCTGTTTTGACTGCGTCAATCCCTGAAGCGCCTCATCTGTCGTTTCAAAGTCTGCCTACACCTGCTGTTTTTGGTCCTCCCGCCCAGTCAGCGCCAAGATGACGACGGTTCCCCCGGTGGAGGCGTTCATTGTGGACGGCCCGCCGTCCGCCCAGGTGGCCAAGTGGAAAGAGTGGCTGGAGCGCCTGGAGAATTACTTTGCCGCAGTCGGCCTCAAGCCTGAACGACATCGGCCCATGCTCCTGCATCTGGGTGGTTCTGCAGTTCACCGATTGGCCAAGTCCGTGGTGGAAACCGGCCCTCCCTACACCTATGCCACACTCAAGGCGGCCCTGACCGCACATTTTGAGCCCCTAGCGAATCCAGATTACGAACGTTTTCTCTTACGCCAAGCAAGGCAACAACCGGAGGAATCAGTTGACACCTTCTATGCTCGTCTGAAAGAACTGGCAAGCACCTGTACTCTACCGGACACAGATGACGAGCTGCGGGCGCAATTCATCCAAGGCTGTTCGTCCGTGAAGTTGAGAGAAAGAGTCCTCGAACTGCCCGGAATCTCCATGGCGGACATTCTCACCATGGGCCGGTCCAAGGAATTGTCCAAGGTGCGCGCCGCACATATGGAAACGGCCCTCCAACGTCAAGTGAAAACAGAGCCAGTTAACGCGGTGGTGGCGACGACTCCGAAGAAAACGTCTAAGAAGAAGCCGGAACACGGAACACCACCACCCTCGTCTCGTACCTGCTACATGTGCGGAGGCCCGTACCCACACCAAGGTCCATGCCCTGCGCAAGGAAAAAGGTGTTCGGCATGTCGTCGTCTGAACCATCTAGCCAAAGTGTGCCGATCGGCGGGACGTCAGCGGCAACAAAGTCGGCAGATCAATGCGGTGGATGCCCCTCCACCCGAAACTGAGGAAGACGACATGGATGACGATGAGGACGAAGGCACGGTCCATGTAATTCACGCCTTACAGCCTGATGGATGTCCGAGACGAAGGGCACCGAAGTGTCACGTCAAGATTGCAGGGCATCTCACGCCGGTGCTGATCGACACAGGTGCGTCCATTAACATAATGGCCCAGTCCATGCTGAAATCCTTCCCAACTCAGCCCGTCCTGAAGCCAACGTCCATACAGGTGTTTGCTTATGGCTCCGGCACACCACTCACTGTGGTAGGCGTCTTCACCACCGACATCGCCCACGAGGCCAACTCCGTCCGCACCAAGGTGTACGTCACCAAGGAGGGTACGGGGATGCTGTTGGGCTGTCGTACGGCGGAACATCTGCAACTGGTGGTTTTTGCGTTCGCTGTGCACCTGGAGGATGTCGAGTCATTGGTGGAAGAATTTCGAGACCTGTTCAACGGCATTGGATGCCTGAAGGACCACCTGGTACGGCTGCACATAGACCAATCAGTACAACCAGTTGCTCTCAAGCATCGGAGAGTGGCGTTTCATCTGCGGCCCAAGGTTGAAGAGGAACTAAGAAAATTGGAGGCCGCGGACATCATTGAGAGAGTGGACGGACCAACACCTTGGGTTTCCCCCATTGTGATAGCCCGGAAACCAAAACAGCCGGGTGAAGTCCGGATATGCGTGGACATGCGTTTGCCGAACCACGCCATCAAGCGGGAACGCCATCTGACGCCCACTGTCGACGACATTGTTGCGGAGGTCAGCGGATCGCGCTGGTTCTCGAAGATGGACCTTCGGGCGGGCTACCATCAACTCCTGCTGGATCCCGAGTCAAGAGCCATAACCACCTTCTCCACCCATGTGGGCCTGCGCCGCTACAAGCGCCTCAGCTTCGGGGTGTCCAGCGCGGCGGAAGTGTTTCAGGATACCATCAGAGGGGTGTTGGCTGGCCTCAGTGGAGTCATAAATGTCAGTGATGACATTCTTGTACATGCGCCGACTCTGGAGGAACACATGAACTGCCTACGATGCGTGTTCCGGAGACTCCAGGACAGTGGCCTCACGTTGCATCGCGAGAAGTGCGAATTCCTAAAAAAGGAGATAGCGTTTTTTGGATATCACTTTTCGCAACAAGGAGTGTCGCCCGACCCTGCCAAAGTTCGAGACATCCAGACGGCACCGGCCCCGACCACAGTCACCGGAGTGAGAAGCTTCCTGGGCATGGTCACCTACTGTGGTCGATTCATCCGGAACCTCACGAATCTAACAGCACCTCTACGGGACCTCACGAAGAACGCCGCAACCTGGGAATGGGGCCCCAGTCAAGAGAAGGCTTTTCAGGACACCAAACACGCTCTGTCCGCCGAAACCACCCTGGCGTACTTTGACCCCACCCGGGAATCCGAACTGTCGGTGTATGCCAGTCCCATCGGCTTGGGTGCTGTATTGTCCCAGAAGCAACTGGACGGGGAATGGGCCCCGGTTGCCTACGCGAGCCGGGCTCTGACAGAAACTGAGCAAAGGTACTCCCACATCGAAAAGGAGGCGATTGCGATACATTGGGGGTGTCGTCACTTCCACCTCTACCTCTATGGGCAGCCATTCACGGTTCATACTGATCACAAACCGCTGATTCCTCTCTTCATGGGCGTGTCGTCGAAACCACCCCCAAGAATCGAAAAGTGGATCCTGCAGCTGCAGGAATATCAATTCAAAGTGGTCTACCGCCCGGGGACGCAAAACCCCGCGGACTTCCTCTCCAGACATGCCCGGCCAGTTACCCGAGAAGAGGAGTCTGAAGCGCAGGAGACGGAGGAGTATGTCAGGCTGGTGGTGGAACGCTCTCGACCCCTGCCCATCAGGCTCGAGGACATCCTGGAGGCGACCAAACAGGATGACTGCTGGGAGTTGGTGATATCCGCGATTGGATCAGGAAGGTGGCACTCCCTGTTGGAGAACCTGACACACCGCACAGATGATGCACAACTGGCGTTAAGGGCTCTTCACAACGTCCGGTCTGAATTGGCCGTGTCCCCCGAGGGATGTCTGATGAGAGGCACGCGTCTGGTTATCCCCAGGTCATTACAACAGCGAGTGGTGGACTTAGCTCACATTGCGCACCAAGGGGTAGTCAAGACAAAATCCCGTCTGAGGAGCAAGGTGTGGTTCCCTAATCTGGACAGTGTGGTGGAGAGGACTGTCCGGTCCTGTGCGCTCTGCCAAGCGGTAGGCCCAGCGGATCCGCCGGCCCCAATCCTGACGGAAGATATACCTCCTCACCCGTGGCACCGAGCGAGTGCCGACTTTGGGAGCCTACCGGATGGCCGACACATGCTTGTCGTCATTGACGATTTCTCAAAATACCCCGAGGTTGAGATACTGGACTCCATTACGGCGAGCAATACCATACCTCGTTTCGAGAAAATTATGGCCAGCCATGGGCTAATCAAGGAGCTACGCACAGACAATGGTCCGCCATTCGCCAGCCATGAGTTCTCTGAATACCTCCGATCAAGAGGTGTCCGTCATGTAAAGATCACACCACGATGGCCACAGGCTAATGGTGAGGCCGAGCGTTTCATGCGCACCCTGAACAAAGTGCTCCGGATAGCAATGTCTCGAGAGCAGAACATGGAGTGTGCCCTGTACAATTTCGTAAAAGAATACAGACTTACGCCTCACTCGACCACCATGGCCAGCCCTGGGTTTCTGTGCAATCAACGGGTGCTGAATGATGTATTTCCCCAGGTGACACCATCCTTGCCTGCGTATCGTCAAGTATCCGAACGCCTCCGACAGAGGCGGGCCAAGAATGACCGAATGTCCCAGAGGCGCCATGCCAGGAGCAATGCGTTTGTGGCCGGTGAACGGGTGCTGGTGAAGAATCGACATCCACGAGGGAAGTTCTCCCTTCCGTTTGAACCGGAGCCCTGGGTGATTCAGACAGTCAAGGGCACGATGGTCACTGCCCAGAGGGGCCACGAGACAGTCACCAGGAACATCTCCCAATTCAAAAAATACCGGTGCCCGGCACAACCAAGTGAGATGGTGCCAGAGTCTGAGGGTGGCGAACCGACGGGCGACGCCTTTGATGAGGAGAGTGTTTCACCAGGGCCAGTTTCCCCACTGCCTGGGGCAGTTGTGGAACATTCACCGGGGGCGGCTGGAGCTGACAGCCGTAGAGATGTGAGCGAAGGTCGAGGTGGACACAGATATCATCTCAGAGCCAATCCAGCGGTGTCGTCTCGACTGAGAGGTTTTGTAATGGACTAGAGAAAAGAAATGCAGTGTTTTCCCGTTCCTTTTTGTTTCTCTCTCTCTCTCTCTCTCTCTCTCTCTCTCTCTCTCTCTCTCTCTCTCTCTCTCTCTCTCTCTCGTTTTGAACTGGAGCACCCTTCCAACCGGTGTTGTGGTTTTGTTTTGTTGTGCCATGATAAAGGAGGAATGTTATGTTCAAGGGAACACCCCCCCGCTTACGCGAGGGTGGTCCCGTCTGTGACCCGGAAGGGCCTAGGTAAATAAATGGGGGCTGGACCGGATGATCCGGGTCAGTGCACCGAAGCGCAATACGAAGCGTAGGTGTGTGTTTTCTATCTCCTCCACGATCCCGGAGTGCATGCTGCCCGCCTACCTCCCGCTGTCCTTCTCAGTCCTATACGGAACATAACACTAGGATAGCGGGTCTGGCGTGTGATGACAGCAAACTCCACGTCAGTCAGGGAAGTTTTTCCAGTCCGGACTCTCCCTTTTACCAATCATTATCAGAGGAGTTAGTCCATGTTGTTCAATGGAGGAAAGACTACAAGTCCCAGAATGCACCGGGCCGTTATATAAACGCAGAATGACCGCCCTGCGTTCACTACACTGCACCCGTCAGCACAGGAGGGAGTTTCACCCTCAACTTTGTGCAAAGAGGAACCCACTGACGCTATTTTGTGATCCAAGTCCTGGGAGTTTATCAGGTCCGGCAGGGTCTTCTACAACCCTTAATGAGGTACGTCATCAATTCTTCATGTTCATGCTTCCTGGCCTTGCTCGTGACCACCAATGACACACTTCCCCAGAGGATGTCCGCTTCTCTTCCTCCTTGTGAGGATGAGACCCGTAGTTGCATGGGACTCCCAGGTGCTTGCAAGCCAGGGCCGCTGGTCTGGTCCTGGCCAGTGCTTGTTTGTTTATTATCTGCATAACCAACTCTCTATAAGTGGTGAAAAACTCTGACTTTCTAGAGATGGGAGATGAATGAAACCTGTACACTAAATGTGCAAAATACCCTGACATATAATGCGTGTTAATACGTAAACTACCATCAGGGGTTTGTAAATCAAGTCTGTCATCTGAGAGAATCCCACTGTAATAAGGTAATGAATTGTAAAACGATGATTACACGTTAGAATTGTCCTTTAACTCTTGGCAGCAAGCATTCACTTCCCCCACAACTGGCACTGCCTGAATAACAAACACGACTCAAAGCGATGTAAACAAAATCTATACACGTGGGGGGTTCCTCGTGCTCCCCCAGTGAATTAACAAATTAAATCCAAGTCTAAGTCCTTGAACTGTCCTGTTTTCTAGACTACTTCGCTTTATCCATTAAGTCTTTGATAACTACAGCTGAAAGTGAGATGTGATTCAATCTCCCAATATCAATGATCCAGATGGAGCAGCGAGGTATCTTTATTGCCTTCAGGTAATGCTCTGAAATACAAAGGACCCATGTGCTATGGAGCCAAGATGGCCGCCGCAGTTGCAAGAATCACGAGAGACTAGGGAGGCTCCGGAACATATGGGTCCTCTTGACTCCACTGCACTGGTCGAATTGGGCAGGATCGGAGGGGCACAACGTGGCCCTAGTTTTTTGACTTAAGAAAAATTGTCCCTTACGTTTTGTTAAAAGACATTCTTTCCAGGACGATTAATTCCGAGAGTTGAAATGCTTCAGCTGAAGAGTAAGGCTGGGAGTCTCCTGTGCTGTGAAACCAAAGAAGGGGCAGACGGCTAAACAAGCCTTCTTGTCGGGGTGCCTGCTTGTCCGAAACACATGTAAATGCGCACATGTGGTTAATCTGCAAATGCAAGGGTGCTTGGAATCTGGCAGTGGCTTTAATTAACGGCATCAATTGAAGCTTCATGATGACACAGATACATTCTTTTTTAGATGTATTGCAAGGGAGTTACCAGCGGAGCTGTGAAATGTATGCTTTTAAGAACAGCTATGAAAAATGCAGTATGTACAGTCTGCGTGTCACTAAAATCTATATTTTGGAAGCACTTTTTTTTATCTTAAACCTTTTTTGCGCATTTTGTAGCAGTCCATCTTATACTGTGTGTAATGCAAGTTTAAAATAATGACTTAAATACCCACAGCGCTTTCTGTCACAGACTGGGACCTCATAGCACGAAACATACACAAGTCACTATTACACTGCATCACCCAGGATTCACTTCTGTGGCTCTCTGTGTACAGATACAGACCTCTGCAGCACATTAACTAATAGAGGGTAATTTCCCACTTGTAAACTTCGCTTTCTGTCACAGACTGGGACCTCATAGCACGAAACATACACAAGTCACTATTACACTGCATCACCCAGGATTCACTTCTGTGGCTCTCTGTGTACAGATACAGACCTCTGCAGCGCATTAACTAATAGAGGGTCATTTCCCACTTGTAAACTTAACTTGCTATTTTCATTTAGGCTGTGCCTTGTTTAGGTCTCGCCTACACAGCGCGCAAGCGCTTCTTTGGAGAGACCTCTTGAAATCGCTCAGGACTTTTTGGGAAACTTGTGCATGTACTGCGCTGTTCCCAATGAGCCCTCGTGCATGTGTGGCATTTACCTTGCGGGAGCGAGCAGCGGTGCCATCTGTTTTCAATTATCGCACTCGCTCCCGCAAGGTAAACGCTGCGCATCACATTCACTTTGCGGCCGCAGGGCCGCGCTTGTCTTTTCAGTACTTGTTCTTTCTTTTGTTTTCAAAAATGTGGTCAGGCTCTGGTATCACTGGCAGCTTCCACCAGAGCAGCTGTACTTTACTCTGTGTTTCCGTGCCCTTTGCGCCCCTAATTGAAGGCGCTTACTCAGTCTTGGGGACTTTGTAGCCCTCTGCTATTTGCTGTGCCTTACTCCGGGACGCCTCACTCGCCCGTCGCTAATTAATCAATGATGGTGGTGCTCCCCGGAGCCTCGGCGGCTCATTAGTGGTCTGCGCGCAGTTTTGGCAGAGTTTGGTATTTCACCCGACGCGCTTTAAGCCGCCCCCCCCCCTCCTCTGTTTGGATCGAGGGGGACGCTTGGATGCAGTCGCGGGGGGACTATCGACCCAGTGCCTCCTTACCGCGATGTTCCTGAAAGCACCGCGATCCGAACTCGCCTTTATTGCCAGTGACACCGGGAGATCAGCCTTCTGAAGCTGCAGCGGAGCGCGGGCAAAGAACGGCAGGGTCTCAGCGACTCATCACTCTCGGCTCCACATGTCTCAGAGGCAGCAGGCCACTGCACCAACCTCCTCTCCGCTGTGATCTTCTTTGTGTCCACTGCAGCAGTGTCTGCAGCAGGCTGGTCGGCTTTAACATGTATTTGCAGAAATTTTTTCCTATTCAGCCCCGATGTTGCCTCCCACTATCCCACAGCTCTCCCCGGACAAAATGCCTTCCTGGAGTAATGGAAGCAGCTCAGACGGCTACCGATTGGTCGGCGCTGTCTACACATAAGTAATTTATTGTTGAAGGTTTGAGCCAGCTAGCAGCTTCCTGGCAATGTGAAAGCCCTCTAGAACATCAAGCAGTGGGTACAATGTACAGTCGTAGTCTAGTATAGCATAATGTATAAGACCACCAGGAAGGCATCTGAAGTGGGATACTCATGTTTTAGGTGCAGCCCAGACAAGCTGGTATAATTAGCATTATATTATTAGCAACACTCATGACCACTTGATCACCGCTCCAGCATCTCTGACCTCACCTGCAACCTTTGACAAACATTCTGAGGCATTTGATCGAAGCATTACTTACAACCAAGTGGGCGAGTGAGAGGAACTTTACATAGGGACCTGTGTACATTTCCCCTGGAGATGAAATTCCCATACAAAATAACACAGTTGTACCTTTGAGCAAGATTCTCGTCAAATTAACAGTTTTCACAGAATTAACTTATCCTACTCTGCAACTGAACTAAAAATGACACTGAACCCTCACTCACACTAAGTGCTGTCCCTCATCGTAGGGTGCACTCGGAACTAGTAGAGATGCCAGAGGTGCTTTTGAAGGATCCAGCACTGGCAGTGTAGGACAATCACTGTGGAGGATCTAGAAAAAAGTATTTAAAACTGTATACTTGTAGATCATAAAACTACGTTTTTTAACACCTCCCTCGAATAAGGTTAAAAACAAACAAACAAGCATTGGCATAGCCAATAGGTCTCGGCTTTGGGACCTTATAAGTGTTTAGCCATGCAACAGTTGATGTTGTTGCACCAAGGATATTGTGCTGCTTAACTAAAACTTATAAGGTTCCAAAAGCGAGACCTATTGGCTATGCCAATGCTTGTTTTTATGTAGTTACCTAAAGGTGAAAGACAGAAAAAAGGTACAGAAAGGTTTGTTTCTTTAGTTCAAGTGTGACAGCCATGAATCCTAACACCAAGAGGTGCCCACACTCTCCAGGCACCACTGACGTCCTCTGCAGCAGAAGCCTCGTGCCCCTATGAAGTTTGAACAAACGTGTCTCTGTGCCCACTCGGCATGTACCGGTGAACACAGGCCGAGGATCACAACTCACTGCTCTTGCACAGGCCGCCATGGACTCATCCGAGACACCCATTTACATAAAAGACCTAAAAGAAACTAGGAAGTGTCTGACCACCTTTATGTGGAAGCTTGAGGTGTCTAATTGTAGATGACTGTTGTTCCTATGGAAACCATTCCAGTGTCGACTGTAGTACTCCTTGTTTATGAAAAGGAAACATGGAATATTTCCAAGAGTCAGACATACAAAGAGAGTTCTTCTTTAAGGAAAGTATCTAACATTAACTGTTCCATTTAGGAAGGAGTTCAACTCTGCTTTAGCTAATAGGAGGAAGGTACTCGCGGGGGGGGGGGGGGCTTGGGCTAGACCGGCCCAGGCAGCTGAGACCAATGATTCCAATCTGTTCTTGAATTCTGTTAATGCCTCCTTCTTGAAAGATGACAAAGCCCCAGAATGTACTTCACATGTCCCTACACACGCGTGGGTTGAGCTTTACTCTGACATTTCCTCTCCCAAGCGGGTGATACAGAGCAGATAGGTAGCCCAATCGGTAGCAGACCCCTGGAAGTGGATTGGATTCTCCTTCAAAGATTGGAGCGGTGGGCCACTGATAACTCCATCCTTTCAGAAGCACAATATGAGTTTGAGAAAGGGTTCTGGACAGTACAGCATTGTTAGCTTGGACCTGCTTATCGGGCAATATACAAAGGCCAAGCCTGGCTCACCGTATCTGTGTTTTGCTGACCTCAGTAGAGCCTTTGATTCAGCGGATAATTCGATTTTATGGCACATCTTACTCTCACTTGGCTAACCCGAGAACATTGTTAGCTTTCTTGCTAAATTGTACGGGAGGATGACTGCCAAGGTACGCTTCGTCCTACCTGGGTGATGTACTCACTCCTTTAAAGTCAAGAAGGGACTAAGACAGGGTTGTGTCTTGGCCCCGTTTCTTTTCTTTGTTTGCACCAGCGGGGTGAATGATGCTCTCAGGGCTCTGCAGTTCGATGCGCCTATTGTCGCCAGACGCTCGGTCCCTGTACTACTTTATGCTGACAACACAGTTTTGATGTCAAGAACAGCCATCGGCCTGCAGAGACTGTGACACTTTTGTTGTTCGTCTGGAGGGGGGGAAATTGAAGATTAATATTACCAAGACCTATACAATAAAATGTGGGAAAAGGTCCCAGAGAAGCAGAAGTTTCTTTATCAAAGGTTCCCCGATTCTGACGGTCAATACATTACATTTTTCGGGTATATCGTTTGGCAGCAATGGCTCATGGGTCAATCACGTACAAAGCGCTAGACTAAAGATGAGTAGGGTCTGCAAGGAGCACTTTAGATTTGCAAGTAAGCTTGGTAGTCGCCCTATTAGAGAAATGATTAATATATATAAAGACAAAGCTCTGTCTGCCGCCAGGTATGGAGGAGGCATCTGGGGGATATGTGCTGAGTGGCCCTTTACGGGTGGAGGAGAATGACTACCTCAAGCGTCTGCGTATGTCAAGGGTATGTTACTCATTAGGAGGTTGGGCTTAACTATCTAGAGGATTCACTCTTACTCAAGCCCATTCTGCTCTGGAGGTCAATTTGGGCCAAGCCTGAAACGCCCTTTACAAGAGCCATCATCATGGATTGCCTTACACTTGATAATGTTTTTAACATTCCTTGGCTTCCATACATTAATGACACCCTAAGGAAGCTTCATGGCCCCCTCATGATTCTATCTCCATATAGTGTGTTGGCCCCACATCATAGTGCATTAAAAGTATTGATGGGCGGAATCTGCGTAGTCGCGCTAGGCAAAGCTCCGCGAAACGGTAAAAAATCTCAGCGAGCATGCAGAAATTCCACGAACGTGCGGAATTGCTTGTTCGGGGGAAATATCTCGCGAACACGCATTTTGAGAACGCGAACAAGCAAAAAATTCCGTGAAGCTGCGAAACGCAGAATTTTGGGCAATTCCGCGTTCTCCGCGGAATGAGAATTTACCCAATTTCCGCAAATTCCGCGAGCAGAACGGAATTTACCACCCAGGCCTAAAAGCCCTTCTTTTAGGCTCCAGATCTGAAAATAGGATTCTGGTTGAGTGTAGGAAACCTATAGTCGCCCTTATACATCTCAATTTCAGCCGGAGAAGGCTTCCAACCGTATATATGTCTATGGTTTCGCTCCCTCAGCTCTGATTTGTTCTCACCAGGTGCGTTTGGGAATTGTGCACTTTTTAGTCTTCTGCCAGTAATGAAAGAATGAGCTGGCAACGTGATCCCACGCCCATGTGATGGCGCGTCAAAGCGGAGCAGGGAGCACCTTATTCTTTTTTTTGTAGTTATTATGATGGGCTGCGGTAATTTTATCTGAAACCACTTTTTATTGCGAATAATGCCAGGGACCTTTAAGCTGCGTTAAAATTCCTATATACCCTGACGGACAGATTGATTTGTTTTACTGTCGCATCATTTATGTGGGGCACAGTACACGTTAGGAAAAGCATTTCTTTCATAGTTCAACATGAAGCACACACATTTTATTTATTTTTTATTTTTTTATTTTTTACATTTTAGAAGTAGATGATGAATTGAAAACATACCGTCAATAATTGGTTTTATAGGGACCGCAAACTGGAGTTCACGGTGCTCCCCAAATATGCTGCACATGTGTTATGTATGTTGTATGTAACCCATGTATTGTTATACTTACCTAGAATTGTGGTAGGATTGCTCTGTGCACTGTATTTCATTACCACAAAGAGATGGTCTGGGAACATGTTAATAGTCATTATTTGAAGAATGCTTATCCTATGGTTTTAATAGCCAGAATTGATTTGATTCCTTATTTTAGGGTTTTACTAGTTGAATTATTGTACTTTTATGGTCAACCTGGTTGCACCGAATAAAACTTATGAACCGAACTTCCTACTTTACTACCTATATAAAACCTATGCTTTATAAAATAAAACACTTTTGAGCCCACTCTCAGCTGAGCGCAATCACAAGTGTCATTCAGTGTGTTGCAAACTCTTTACAACCCTGTTCATCCTCCGGAAAGAGAACTCCTTACCCCAGAGAGACTCGGGTGTTCAAAGGGAGTCTCTTTGTTATCCTGCCGGAGTTCATATTGTTCAAGGTGCTAAGACCCCAGTGTTAAACATCACTGCCCACCACAGATACTGCCCATGACCCAGTGACAAGTCTCACGGATGTTCCGAAAAATCGAATTAAAAGTGTCTTATTTAGTTTAAAATGTTTCTGTTATGTGGTGATGTTTCTAAAGGATTACAAATGCCCCGATGCCATTTCAGAGTGTTTTTAGAGTGGCTTAGGAAGGTCACACATGGATGTAGCCGCGCAGCCGTGATGTCCAATGGGAATCCAGAGGTGCATTCTGTGGCACCGGGGCACCTGAGATGTTCCAGGTGACGGGAGGGAGGTGAAGAGATGGGTGAGTGGATACAATAGAGCTGGGTGTAATGTTGATTGTACCCACCAAGGGTTTACCCTATAAGGAAAGTCTTAAGGTCTTGCGGAGAGTCACAAAGGTTGACTCAGTGGCACATAAGATGGTTGATGCTACGGGTCAGTCGTCGGCATCTAACCGGGTAACAACGATCCGAGAAGGGACGGGAGTAATGGCCACGTTTTGGTTACCAGCTCCAGCTGGGTTGCGGATCCCGGGTCTTGGTCGGGCTCACCCCGGTGTGGGTGTTGGGGTGTTGTGAGTCGGGCTGCGCGTCAGCTGTGAGCCAGTGTGTTTCTGGTTGTAGGTAAGCTGCCTAAGATTACAGATGTCTGCCCTGATGAACAGTAATTCTGCTTTTAGGATATCAAGCGTAGACTGCGAGTCATGGGTCATGGTCGGCTCTTGGTTGGTGGGCGCACCTGAATCAGGAGTTTTGGCCGAGTTAAAGCAGTTTGGGGGTGGGCACAAAGGTGGGATCCTCTGGCAGAGATTTAGTAGTGGCTGGATGATGGGGAGTGGAGTATGTAGTGTGCTGGTTGCTGGAAGAGTTGGTGTTGGCTTCTTTAGATATACATATCACCCAGCATAAGGTGAACTCTATGATGCCGATGGGCAGTAGTCCATTCCCAGGTTATAAGGTAAACGCACCACCATACGATCACTTTACATGCCCAGAAGCGCTGGAAGTTGCGGTGTGGGGGTGCAGCAGCACCCCCTAAAATAGCCATGCTGACACTCAGAAGGTGAATGAGCCATGATGATGTTTCTGTGTTTATCTTATCAAATGCGCTCTGTGTTCAAAGAGAAAGGTCAAAGGTCACGCTGTTTGTCCTCTGATAAACTGCTGCTTACACTCTTGACACACAGACTGGTTTTTAATGTTCTTTCTCTGACCGCAAAGTGAGAGAATTTTGTCAAAATGACCCAGGTGACAATCTTGCTGATGTACCTGGAGTAAAAGAAGGGAACCTCTATTGCAACGCAGGCATTGCATCGTCGTGCCTTTACCACGCAGTCACTACCACGACGGCGACGTTACCGCGAGTTCCATTACTATGCAAGTCATTACGTGCTTTAGGGAATGCGGTGTTGGACTGGTGTTGGATTTTAAGTCCTCCTTCCCTACTGATACGCTGACTGGAGTTGGAATCGTAATTTAAACCATTACAAAGTCCAGCGCCTTGCTAAAGCAAGTCGTTGTAATGACTTGCGTTGTAATGGAACTCGTGGTAACGTCGCAGTCGTGGTACTGACTGTATTGGTTTCGGCATGCGTGGTAACAGATGCTATTCATAAAAGGATATGCTTCAGGAAGTCACTTTTTGTTAACACACAACAAAATGTAAATCATTTTAACTTAACTATACACATTTCAAAATATATCCGCAAATAGCAAATCCCATTTCAAACATTTTTTTTGTAATTCTCAAGTGTGATGGAAACCAAGATTTTAATAGGATGAAATTAAATGAAGGTACCAAGATTTTACTAACGTCAGTCATACATTGGCACGGGAATTTCTCATAATTCTAGATTCCTTTCTCTACCTTGCCCAGTATGAGTTTTTAGCACCATATTTACACACTTTGAGGAGCTTTAAACTTCCCACACATGTGGTTATTTTTTAATAGTGCCTTTTTCTTATTAATTTTACTTTTGCCGTTTTTGCCTTCAATGCAGTCAACAGGATAAAGGAAGTCTTACATTCTTTAATATGCTAATTTATTCTACTTAAATGTTGTTTTTCGGTAGTTAAAGGAACTTTTACCTTCTTTAATGTGTTCATTTATTCCTTTTAAATGCTAATTTCCACCCCTGACCGAAAATTATAAGGTTGTTTACCTTCTTTATGTATTTATTTATGTATTTATTTATTTACAAGGTGCTGGCACAGTGCAAAGACCATGGAAAAAGGAAAACAAACTCGGAGCTGTAAGAAGAGTTAGGCGTAGTTGGAATCTAATGAAGCTCAGCTTCCAGGGGAAACATTGTTGCTGCTACGACTCCGGCTCCTTTGGCAGATACTTTGGCGGTCTCGGAGGTTTCAGCCGAACACGCGGGAAAAATCGAGAAAACAGCTGTTATTCCCGGTAAGCAGATTATTCGAGTCTCATCATCTCCAGTAGATACTCAAGGCAATTCAGGCTCTGCATCTACTTCTGGGAGCAATAATAATATCTCTGTTAGCCCCCTAATGCCCTTCTCGCCTCTTCTGCCTTTTAATGCCTAATGCCGCTTTGTCTCCAATTTTGTCTTTAACCGGCATTGGTACTGGATGTGGGCAAAATATAAATCAACAAACGGATAATCACCGGGCTAATGGGAATGAAACAAACTCTAATGTATCTAATAAGAGTCGGTCAGAGATTCCTATATTGGTCGGGCAGGAGAAACTCATGGCTGACATTTTGAAATCACCTGTATGCGTACAAGGGGCTAGTCAGATATATGCATCTACTGAGAAGAGCCCGGGTACACTGATATCACCCACTACGGGTGCACAAACTATATTAACCGAAGACGAAATTAATCATCAGGAGACTGAGGATTGTTTGGTCGATGAGTATGCGGATTCTGCTGAAGAAAGAGAAGAGGAGACGCTTAGGTCTCCCACACGACACTCTGGCCTCAAAAGGGGGAAATCAAAGGCGAAATATAAAATAAAGAAAGGGAAGACTATTAATACTATTAATACTTCTGCTTTGTCCGCTCAGAGCTCAGTCCTTAAAACACGGGGCAAAGCTATCTCTGATGAAAGTCCCCTACGAAGGTGGATACAGGCTAAAGGTGGGGTCAAGACTATGGCCTTGCGCCTTTCAGGTACCAACCTTGTTGAAGCGGAAGCATATTTAAAGGAGGGCTCTGCTATGGCCGGAGATAAAACAATACAACTTGCCTCGACTGCTGCATCTGCTTCAGGCATTTCACTTGCTGACTCTCATGCTCCTATGGCTTCCACTGCAGTAATTACAACTATTGATACGGATTCTCAACAACTACCTTCAACTCCTGCAGGTACCTCAAGTGCCTCAAGTGCTCTGCTTCCCCAAGACCATACTGGGAATTAGGAGTGCAACCTCTCTTCCTTTGATCAGATTCTAAAGATTTTGACCGACCATAGAAACGAAGCACAACAACATTTCTTACAACTTAGAGAGGATAATTGTCAACTACAGAGGTCTTTGGAAGAAGCTACTAACAAGTTTGGAATAATTACTCAGGAAATGGCGGAGCTACAGCTAAGGGTTGCAGGCATTGAGGAATCATCTGTGCGGGCTGAGACTTTAACTAGCCAACACGACATGCAGATAACTACCCTTCAAAATAAGCTCGAAGATATGGAAAATCGTCAAAGAAGGCAAAATCTCCGACTTTTTGGCATAGCGGAAGGCTCAGAAGGATCTGACCCGCGGGCCTATATAGTGAACCTTTTTCAAAGAGCTTTCCCTGACTTATCAGATTGGGATTGGGACTCCCAATTACAAAGGGTCCATAGGCTTCCTCTGGCTCAGAGAAATAAGGAGAATACATTTCCACGGCCTTTTTTGATCTATTTCGGCAATTATTTACTAAGGCAAGCGGTCTCCTCTAAGGCCAAGCCTCACTCCCCTATTAAGGTCGACAATGTTACGTTCTTTGTCAGATCTGACTTGAGCAAAGCTACTATGGACAAACGTTGGAAGCTACGACAGCTTATCGACCCTTTCAAATCTCTGGGTGGGCAGGTATTCCTGCAGGAACCTGCTCGTTTAAAAGTAATAAAGGGGAGCCATACATATACTTTTACTGATGTTAGGGAAGCCGAGATAACCAATTTTCGATAGTGCTAAGTTCTTGCTCCTTTCTGTAGTATTATTCGCTTTAGTAGAATGGTTGTTATATTTAGCAATCCTGCACTGGGAAATGTGTTTATAAGAGCTGGGTTATCAACATGGAATTCATTATGTGATGTTTCTCAAGTTCTCTTTTTTTTTTTTCTTTTAGGAGTGGGGGGGTTAGAGGGAGCTATCTGATGCTGCCCCTCAACTAGGCTACCTAACAACGGCAGCATGCTACAAGGGGCTGCTCTCCCCCGGGTGGTCTGGGGGAAGGTCCCGGCTGGGGTGGGTCTGGAGTAGGGGTTCACGGGTGGTCGTAAATAATGTTAAAAATGACAACACAATAACAACACTCACTGAAAATAATAAAAGAAAAAGCTGATATATATATATATATATATAGTAGTTATTATCAGAATTGCTGACTTTTTAACACTCTTTAAATGTTTCAACTCAGCTGCTTAGTATGGAATGTCGCTGGCCTTAACTGTAAGAATAAGAGACGATTAGTACAGGAAGAGCTTAAACTGTACAATCCCCACTTAGTTTTACTCACTGAGACACATATTTGTTATAAAGATAGGAATCTGTTAAGGCTATCAGGGTATGAGGTTATTGCATGTACAACCCTAAATGCTACTATTAGAGGGGTTGCCATTCTAAAACAAAGACATTTGAAACTAAACATTATTAAAACAGCTGAAGATAAAAGGGGTCGATGGATAATTATTCAAGGTGATTTGGAAAATTGCAAATATGTTATATGTTGTGTATATGGATCTAATGTCGACGACCCTTATATTTTTGATTGGTTAAACATTGAACTATTTGAATGGGAAGGAGAACTTTTAATCAGAGGTGACTTTAATTGTATAATCGATTATGCTATAGATACTACCAAACATTGTGGTTTGCAACGTATGCGGAAGACACGTGCGGCTATTTTAGAACTAGGTCGGATACATAACCTAAAAGATGGTTGGCGAACACTTCATCCCAAAATACCAGGGTATACGTACTATTCCGCACCTCATAAATTATGTTCTCGGATAGACATGATCTGGGCTTCTGATAAGATTTTAGAATCTAGTACGATCGATATTTGCCCAAGACTCACCTCAGACCATAATCCCATTCTTTTTATTTTCCGCACAATTTCAAGAAAACAAGATATAAGATTATTCTCTTTCCCGAGATATCTTCTCTCAGATTCAGAATTCATTTTAAAACTTAATCATATTTCTGAATTTATTGATATCAACCTTCATTCTACCTCTCTAACCTATGTATGGGACGCCTGCAAGGCCAGTATAAGGGGATTTATTCAACAATTTATTTTTACACAAAATTCCAAATCTCGCAAAGAAAATAAGATCATTACTACTAAAATCTTGTTGCTTGAAAATCAACTAGCAGACGCTTTTATACAAGGTACTTCAGATTGGGATAAACTAAGACTAGAGCTAATCAGTCTTCGATCTGCCACCAAAAACGTTCTTCGAGAACGAGCCACTGCAAAATTACATAAATTCAAAATTTCTCAATATGAGAGTGGCGGTAAACCTGGTAAGATCCTGGCTTACAAAATTGCGGATGACAAAGCCAACACTATAATCAAATATGTTAAAGGACCTAATAATTCTATTTACGATCAATCCAGAGACATTATAACACAATTCATAAAGTACTATAGCCATCTATACACTCCGGAAAATACCCCTACATTACATAATATTCAAGCATACGTTGGCAATAATGTTACTAACAACATAACAGCTGAACATAACAGGCAATTAGCGGAGAATATTACCACCGCTGAAATTAGAATGGCTATTGCTTCTCTCCCCTCTGGTAAAGCCGCAGGGGAAGATACGCTTCCTATAGAATTTTATAAAATCTGTATTGATGAAATACTTCCCCTTCTTTGTTTAGTATTCAACTCGATTGGTCAAACAGGGAAGGTCCCAGCGTCTTGGAATTCTGCTAAAATTGTTTTTTCCTTAAAAAAAATAAACCGGCTGAGGACTGTGGCTCTTACAGGCCTATTTCTTTAATCAATGTCGATGCCAAAATATTTTCTAAAATTCTCGCACTTCGATTGGCTCCTTATATGCCTGAGTTAGTTAATCCACAACAACATGGATTTATCACTGGCCGTGACACTACGGCACATGTCAATATGGCAATTACAGCTTTTGATGTAGCTGCGGTTAATTCCACCCGACTCGGTATGATACTTTTAGATGCTGAAAAGGCATTCGACCGAGTCGGGTGGGATTATCTCTGGGCCGTAATGAGGGCATATGGTTTTAATGGCCGATACCTAAGATGGATACAGGCCTTATATGATTCCCCTTCTGCTAAAATTAGTTATGCAGGCATGATCTCCCCAGGCTTTAAAATACGTAGGGGTACACGGCAGGGGTGCCCGCTTTCACCCTTGCTATTCGCACTCTCCAAGGAACCGTTTATAAATTCATTATCAATTCAACCTCATATTATTCCATTGGAATTCGGCTCTAACTCTCTGAAAATTACTGCCTATACAGACGATATTGCTATATATTCCACTGATGTAGAAAAAGCTCTTACATCGATTATAGAAGAATCTAATGCTTTTGGAGCAATTTCAGGATACAAATTAAATTTAAGCAAAACACAGGTAATACTCAATTACAAACCACTGACCTCTGTTCAAGGTATTTGCCGGGTGGCGACGTATTTAGGTGTTAAAATATCTGCTAAAGTAAGCGACATAAATAACCTGAATTATGATGCCTTATTGAAAGAAATAGCTTGCTTACTAAAAAAATGGCATAAAATACCTCTAAGTCTTATAGGCCGGATAAACTTAATTAAGATGAAAATTTTGCCCAAATTTATGTATTTATTTAGGTCTATACCCTTACGTGTCAATAATTCCTTTTTTAAGAAACTAGATGGGATCTTAAGTAGTTATATCTGGGGATATAAGAAAGCTAGAAGGTCGCTTCTTCTGCTTAAATTACCAACCAATAAAGGTGGTTTAAATTTCCCCGATTTCAAATGATATTTTTTGGCAACTTTTTTTGTCCGCCTTCGTAGTTTATTTATCCCTAATAGTCAATATTACTACCACCAATTCATGTTGGGTAATGATTCTAATCGATTTCTCGCAAGAGTTAACAACCCTAACTATTTCAAAAGGGTCAAGTTTAAGACTGCGAGAGAAACAGTTGCGGTTTGGAAAACTTTATTAACTACATGTCAAACCTCTTTTTTCCATTCAAAGCTGGCTTTGTGGGGTAATCCTGGATTACCAGAAATATTCAATGATGGACTTGGGACCGTCTGGGCTAATTCTGGAGTTAATTTTTTGGGGGACTTGTATGGCAATCAGGGATTTTTAAATTTTACAACGTTTAAAATTCTCTTTAATTTAACCGATGTTATGCGATTTAAATATATGCAAATTAGAGATTTTCTGGTTGGTAAAATGAAAATTAGCCAAATTTCGGACTCAGATTTATGGACGTGGTTCTACTCAGAAAATCAGAAATCATTAATCAGAAGGGGTTATAAATGCTTAAATAATTTTAAAGAGGATAACTGCCCAAAAATTGCTCTGAAATGGGCTTCTAGACTAGGGATTAACATTACTCCTACTAAGATCTCGGCGTCATTTTGTAATATTAATAAAGTGGTACAATCTTCGAGCTTGAGGATTCAGCTGTATAAAACCATCTGTTTTTTATATTATACACCGTTTAGAATTTCCAATTGGTCTCAAAATTTTTCATTAAGCTCACGTTCTAAGTGCCCCAAATGTGATCTTGATGCTGCCGATATTACTCATATATTTTTTTCATGTCCAGCTCTGTCTGAGTTTTGGTCTGGATTTGAAAATATCTTATTGCAAAAACAAATTGTCTTTGGTCCTCTTTCATCACTGTCTATATTATTAGACATATAATCTGAGAATTGCCCACACAAAGATTTACTAACTGTATTATTTTCTTGTGCTCGATTGACAATTGCTAGGGTATGGATATCTCAGAAACCCCCACATATCTTGGAATGGTGGTTTTTAGTCAATTAAATTTATACTATGGAACGTGCTATTGCCAAAACGAAGGGATCGAAATCAATGAAAAAATTTGATACAATCTGGGGAACTTTCTTTAATTTTGTGTTCATTTTTTTTTTTTTTTCTCGTCTCTACTGTATTTATTGGTATGGCCTATTGGATATCAAATGTATGTTACCATTATCAGCTAATCTTTGGTTTCTTCCTTATTTGTGTTGTCAATAAAAAATAATTAAAAAAAAAAAAAAGGAATCTAATGAAATGGGATGAAATGAAACCCCTGTCTGCAATTCACAGTCCTTGGGTTGTCTTGTACTGAAGCCTTTACGTAGCACTTACTACCCCGATGTGTGGCACTGAAGCACTTTGCCTACATGGATAGCATTCTACACCGTGTAGAGTATGTGGTTGGAAGGGTGTTGTCTTTGTTTTGATCTTATGTGAGGTGTGTTTCCATGTCATCTGAGATGACCACCGAGGTGCAGTTATTGTGTTATGGGACATAGCACATAGTTGTGTCATGCAGTAAGAAGTGTGAGAGAGAGTTGTGCAGTTTATTGGTTTCAATAAGCCGGCGGCTTTCAACAGCTCTTCAGGTCTCTTTATGGGATTTCTAATGAACATAGTATGCTTAGATGGTTTCTTCATTGGGTTGCCAATTCTGAGACATTTAGGGGCATATTTATAGGAGACGTGTGTCACGAATGCACCACGCATTGTTGTACATGCGTGACACAAATCTCCAAGTCAGATTTATCAAGCCATGCAAAGCCACTTTGTGTGGCTCGGAGTGGCTTCATAAATCCAGAGTAGCGCATCGCAACGCAAATTGCTGTGTTGAGCTACTCTGCCCTGGGTAGACGTTCAATGGGCATTTCAGTGGGTGTTCCCATGCAACTTCCATGGATTTTTGGCCAGTCAAAAATTTACAAGGACTTGTAAACCTGGGAATTTGACAACATTTTACGCCTACCCAGGAGAGGTGTAACAAGGGCAAATATCTTTATTTCTCCTCCTTTTTAGGTCTCGCCTGACCCAGCGCATGCGCTGATGCGAGACTTATTGAGAGGGCTCCAAAAAGTGCTACCAGGCCAGCCTAGAGCTACAGTGCATGTGCGCTGGCGCGCGCCGCCGCGTTTTACCGCGATTACTTTCACTTTCGGCCGCTTTGATGTTCGATCGTGATCGCGATCACTGCCGCACGGCCGCTTTGCATAGCCAATAGGTCTCGCTTTTGGGACCTTATAAGTATTTAGTTACGTAACTGTTGCATGGCTAAACACTTATAAGGTCCCAAAGGCGAGACCTATTGGCTATGCCAATGCTTGTTTCTTGTTTCTATGTGTGCTGCATTCTGCAACACACATAGAAAAGGGGAACATGCCTCTAAGGGTTGTTTTTGAGCAGGACGGTACCCCTTGCTGCACAAAATTATTCTGCCTACAACACAATCACCCTTGCACCACAGCGTAAGGGTGCCTGCGTTGGCACAAGGCTGCCAAAATGGCACCAGCGTAAGGGGAAAGCACAGGAATGTGCCGTAGTCGATAAATATTGTGATTCCTGTTCCTTTCCTTGTGATGCAGGGCAGCGCAGCAAGGTGACTTGCGGCACTACCCTGCGCCACAAACGTCATAAATATGGCCCTAGGTTTAAACTCGATGGCACTTTAAACAAACCACTGACATTGTTATCCTTGAATAGTGCTTTTATCTGATTGAATTTACTTTTGCAGTTTGATTTCAATGCAGTCAAAATGATAAAGGAAGTCTTACCTTCTTTAATATGCTAATTTATACTTTTTAAATGTTTTTCAGAAGTTAAATGAAGTTTTACCTTCTTTAATGTATTAATTTATCACTTTTAAAAGCTATTTTCCACCACAGATGAAACATTTTAAGAGTGTTTACCTTTATTTATTTATTTATTCATTTATTTATTTATTTGCAATGTGCTGGCATAGAGAGTGGAAAAGCCAAAACTAAACTCAGACCTGTTAGAAGAGTAAGGCACAGTTAAAGTCCAATGAAATGGGAAGAAAAGACACCTCTACCTGGAATTCGCTATACTTCTGTTTAATTGTACTGAACTTTAAATGAAATGTCTCAGAATGGGCAACCGAGTGGAGAAACCAGCCAAGTGCACTATGATCATGTGAAATACACCAAAGGGACCTGAGAGCTGCTCAAAGCTGCCAGCTTATTGAAAACCGTAAACTGCGCCTCTCTCTCACACGTCTTTATCCATCACACTGCTACATGCTGCGCCCCATAACATAACTGTGCCTCTGTGGTCATCATGGATGACATACAAACACTTCCCACATAGGATCAAAACAAAGACAGCACACTTCCAGCCACATACCCTACACGGTGTAAAATGGCACCCATGCAGGCAAGCGTTTCAGTGCCCCACATCGGGGTAGTAAGTGCTATATAAATGCTTTATGGTACTCAAAAGATATAGGTCAGAGGAAGGCGTAGTGGAGATATCCGCTGGCATAGACCTTGGTAATAGCGTCCCATATCTAATTTTCATTGTGAGATGTCATGAAACGACTATAGTATGTAACTTTTTGCGACCTGCAGTGGTGAACAACATTAAAGCGCTCCTTCGGTCAGCAGCACGGGATAGCTCTCTTCAAATAATCAATGCCTGTTCAGTTGGTGATGGGGTGTTCGTTGCTGTGGACCGGTCAACTCCCGCACAATGGACAGAACTCCTGTCAGTTTTCTAAAATTGAAAAGAGACAATTGTCTCTTTTCAATTTTAGAAAACTTTGGCTTCCCAAATGAGATTATTTTTTTATTGAAACAACTCTATACAAACTCACAGGCCCAAATTTTAATCAATTCTGTTAATATAGGTGTTAGACCCGTCAGCCCTAGGGTGGTCTTCCCTGTATTTTTGCCCTTGCCTCATTTTTTTTTTTTTCCACCCTCTTTTTCGTTGGCCTTAGGTCTCCGAGCGCCTTTTCACTGCTAATCAGTGTTACGGTTCAGGTGCTCTCTTCCCCCAAGATGGCTGCCACAGGCCCCTGCTACTGCGGAGTGGCCTTTTTAGTAGCACCCTAGTTGCCAGGAGCCGGCTGGGACCCTACAACAATGTTGCGACACCAGCCCGCCTTTTTGTCCTATAGCTAGAGTGGGGAAGCTCCTGGAACTTGCTGGAACCTTCTAGAAGAAGGGTGGGGTTTTGCTTTTGCCGCCTTAGAGGGTGGTCACCTGACCTAGGGCTACTTAAGGAAAGGAGGGAACATTTTTTAGTCAGTTGGGGCGACGCAGACCTGGGGGAACCTACGCAGGAGTTTTAGGCGGTAGGGCCTAGTCAGGGACCTATGCCACTGAAAGTGACAGGGCTTAGGTGCTGCCTTTTAAGTTGAGTGAGGGATCCTGAACTAGCCCACTGATCTGGCCCAGCGGGAGGGGAACCCAGGGACAACCTACCAAGCCTGACTGAGAACTCCCTTCAGTCACCAACTCAACCTACCCCCCCCCCCCCCTCCAGGAACGAAACTACTAAGGGCGCCAGAACCAACAAGCGCCAGAAGACCAACAGAACCTTACCAAAGAAACTTACAACTGAAACTTACTACAGAAACTTACTGCTGAACTGCTGGGGGATCGACCAGGTACCAGCGCTGTGCTACCCCTGCGCTCCCTGACGTCCCCCCGATATCGCCCTGCCACTGACTTGTGGCCTGTCCTCCCAGCTGCCCTGCTCAGCGCTGGAGTCCTATCGGATTGTCACCCTCAAGCTGCAGGCCGGGCCTTAATTTCCCCCGCCCCGCTGGGGGGCCATAAAAAGCACTCACCGCTGCGGCCCGGGGCTGGAAAGATTGTCCCTGCTGTCACCCGGGGCCCGCGGAGAAGCCCGGGGCCCCCGCCGTCGCAGTCTGAACAGCGCGCGCCAGAATGCCGCGAAGGCCTCGCTAGGCCTGAAGCCATCCCTCAAGGGCCGCGCTAGGCCTGGAAGCCAGCAACCCGCATCACGTGACGGGGGCGGGCTGCCCGACGCCGCCCCCACTGACTCCTGAGGCAGTAGAGGCCGCCCCCCCGCAGGCCGCGCTGTCAACGGTGGCCGCGCCTCCGACCCCCACAACCTCGCTGGCGCATCGCTGGGAGGCCGGAGAACCCTCGCAAGGGCCCCCGTCGAGCCACAGAGTAAGGTAACCCCCAGGGGAGGAGGGCAGGAGGCCCGAGAGAGCCCGGAGCTCGCCCCTCCCCCGGGGGAAGCCCTACGTCAAGTCTGCTGGGAGCCCACCCCATATGTCGCACCTGGATCCCCGGACCGAGTTGGCGCTGAGACGCGCTTTGGGGAACTGTGCGGTTTAGCGCTCAGGGACAGTATGTTTAGCGCTTCCGTGACTGACCCGATAGTGCTGCCATGACCAGCCACGTGTAAGGAGCCTATGTAAGGCCATGGTTCATGCATCGAAGTATTACCAGTTCTAAAGCGCTATTGATTTGCTATGTGCAGCGCTATGTCAAATGCCATGTTTTAAAGTGCTATTGCCTTGCTATGTGCAGCGCTATGTTGGATGCCATGTTTTAAAGTGCTATTGCCTTGCTATGTGCAGCGCTTTGCGTAAACGCTGGGTTTGACGCTTCCCAGGATCACCAGGTGTCGCGCTTTGATTCAAGGCCAGGTTTTGATGTTGGAATGAACTGCTAATCTATTCATAATGAAATGCTTTTGATCTTAATGTTGATCTAGATAAAACTGATTGGTTTTATTCAAACTACTGTGTGGTGTCAATTATTGCGTGCGTTTCCTGTCTCAGTGGATGTGTGTGCTGTATGGTCACTTTACACGTAAGCCCTTGGATGCCTACCTGCTCGAGTCACGCTACCCCCTTAGGGCCTGGTGACCCCCGGTCCTACAATAGGGACATGCCAAATAAATAGAGGCACCAGACAAGGCTGTCCCCTTTCCCCGATTTTATTCGCTTTATTCATAGAACCATTAACAATTGCAATCAGGGAAAAAAGAGCCTATACGGTTCCGGTTCAAGGAATGACAAACCTAAAATTATATGCTGATGACATTGTTCTCTTCCTGAACCCAAAGATAAATACCCAGATGGAAGTTATGAGAATTTTTGCAGAGTTTGAAAGGATAGGGGGTTATAAAATTAATAAGTCTAAAACAGAAATGATATTATGTAATTGTAATGTGAACTCTCTTTTACTAGAATTTAGACAGACATACAATACCCGTCCGAAGAGGTATTTAGGAATCTATGTAACTGAGAGAGTAGAAGATATTTATTCCCTAAATTATATTCCATTGTTAAAAGTACAGTCTCAGTTAAAACAATGGAATCCGCTCCCATTGTCACTAATCGGATGAGTTGCGCTAATTAAAATGTCTATTCTTCCGCTTTTTAATTTTCTTTTTAGTGCAGCTCCTTGTGCAATACAGGCCACTTTTTTTTTTAAAGAAATAGACCGTATGTTCTCTTCTTTTTTCTGGATAAATAAAGTACCAAGATTAGCCCTTGGCACTTTAAATTATCCTGTTACAGATGGAGGATTATCCCTTCCGAACATTAGAAATTATTATGCGACATTTGCACATCAGTTTTAGATTCTTTTTTTCAGATCCTCAAGAGGTGGATGACTTTTTTATGAATAAGATCCTAAGGGAGTGCAATATAATAGACCCAACGAGAGTGACTAAATATCCTAAAAAAAGTCCGTTATAAGACCCTACAATGGTTACTTAGACAAAAAACTCAGCTGTTAGCACACTACGATATTTTAAGAATTAATATTTCAACAAGGCTTTCAAACATATATATGGGGGAAACAGGTCTCTTGGAGAATAATACACTAAGGTTGTGGGAAGAAAACGGGTATGTTCAAATCCAGGATTTTATCAAGGGGAACTGTTGGAAAAACTGGGCGGAAATCGAAATGGGACTTCAACACTCCAATACAATTTTGAAATGGTCATTTATTAAATTGAAATCCATATTGGAAAAACTAGATATGGAAAGTCTGCATTATAAAACGATCATTAGTGAAGCCCTTAATTCCCCCACGCAATGGAAAATTAGTAACTGGATTAAGATCTTTGAGGACAATAAATCTCTCTCATTATACGAAAAAGTCAGGGATAGATGGAAGGAAAGGGAAGATATGCAGATCCTTACATCAACCTGGAATAGGCTTAACAAACTTAATGCAGCCATATTCAGAGGGGCGAACTTCAAACGCATGCAATATTATGCGAAATGGTTGATATATAGGACACCGTCCTTTCTTCATAAAATATACCCGCAAATAGAAGATAAATGTTTTCGTTGTGCAGAGAAAGGAACCTGGACGCATATCATCTGGGAATGCCCAAAAATCCAGAGTTTCTGGGAGGAGATTGGGAAATATCTTAAATTTATAATTGATCCTTGTATTTTGCTTGATAAATCGGCAGCGGTTTTGGGCTGCTCTCCTGCTACCCTTGCACATGAGGAAGGCTTGTTTGTTGCAGTTTCAATAGCAAGATCTCTAATTCTGCAATTGTGGAGAACAGAGAAGGTACCCACTTTTAATACATGGAGGGCAAAGTTGTCTAGAATACAAGAATTGGAAAAGAAATATGCAATAAGATCAGGAGCTGTAGGAAAATAGGAGAAATATTGGAGTGTGTTTGAGATATAGGATAATATTTTGTAGTGGATATAAAAGGAGAGAAAACCTATCTGTGTATATGTCCGGTTATAGCACTTTGCACTGTAGATTATGTTGATTCTTTGCACTTTAAATTGTTAGGTTCTTTTTCTGTATTGTAGGAATATTGTGATTGCACTACTGAGTATTTTCTGATATGGATGTTTATCAAACTGTAATACATTGAACTTTAGATTTATTTAACTTTTCATTTTCCTTTCCAATATTTCGAAATATGTATTTATACATATTATTGGATGCTGCTTAAGTCTATGAACTCTCAATAAAAATTATTTATAGAAAAAAAAAGAACTCCTGGCAGTTTTGTTGTACGTCAGTGTAAGAGTGCCAAGCAGTAAAGGGAATTATTATACAGCCTGTAAGAACTCCAATCGACTGCCGAACCGTTAAGTGTCGTGGGATTAATATTACTGTGGGCCAGGATGCATATTTTTTTCATAATAACTGCTCCTACGTCACTCTAAAGAAATCGGGAGGAAAGGCCACTATGTTTGTTCAAAAGTTACCTCAAATGCTGGCCACTTGAAGAAGTGACTGGTCATACACAGTCTGCAGATATCTTTCTCATCTCTTTATACTTTCAATTTAGGACTACACTATATTGCTTCACAGTGAATACCATAGACCCTTTCCTGAGAAGTCTGTGGGTTGGGCCTCCACCACTTCTGGGTGAACCCACAGACCTCCACCCAGGTTTCTGTGGTAATCCAGCGGTGCTGTCTCCACTCCTGAGCGGAGTCAGGAGGACCACTACTGGGTGCTTATATGATGCACGAGGTTCCACCTCTAACATCCCTGGATGTGCTCCCCACACCACGTATACGGTTACTGAGACCATGTGTTATTCATGGGTTTCACTTCCACCACCACATAGCGTCTCATACTGAGGGTCACTGTGGTTACAAGCTCACCGAAGCCTCATCACTCCTGACCACACTCCTCGCGTCATATTCGAGGCTCAGACCCAGAAGGCATTTGAAAGAGGGATAGGTAAAAAGTTCTCAGGAGTTTCCTGAAGCACTGATGGTTGCATTCTGCTCACAACGTGATTTTTAAGACTTTCCAGAGAGTGGGTTCCTCAATCCCGAATGACTGTCTTTGGAACCAGAATGGCTGCCACCTTGAAACAGTATTTTACATACGGCATCAATGTTTTACCATTCCAAGCTGTCAGCCATATGGATTCTAAAGATGGCAGCCAAGTTGGATGTGTATTGTACAAAGTCTGTTATTGTTTTATCATTCCAAAATGGCAGTCACATTAGAATCAACGTTGTGGACACCTTGTGACAGTATTGTAGAGACTTTGCCATTGTTTTACCAGTCTAAGATGGCAGCAAAGTTGATTTTACACTTGGTAGTCAATTTGGAAGGATAGTTTACAAAGTGCACCTTCGTTGTATCGTTCTATGAAGGCTGCCACATTTAGAAACTACATGGGGGCCTTCTAAGAACAGTATTTACATATTATCCAATTGCTCTGCCATTCCTAGAGGGCTTTCGCGTTTAAAATCAATTGGGTGGCCATCTTGGAACAGTATTGTACAATGGTGTATCACTATGATTACCATTTCAATATGGCCCTTCACATGTAGAATCCACATGGTGGCATCTATTCTCCACAAACCTTGGGGGGAAACCCAATACCTGTTAGCTTTGCCCAGGCTTGCTTATTTTTGTGTGAACATAATTCCAAAATGTGTTAGAGCTTGTTACATAGAGTGCAAGAAATCTAGTTTTTTTCTTAATAGAGCATGCAGGAATAAGTAAACGAGAGTGGCAATGCCAGCGATGGTATACATACATGTAGATATCAACAAGTAGGTGTAGTCAGAAATAGTGCTAATGTGTTCTGTTTCTGTTACAGAGTGACGCACCCTACAAGTATTGGCACAGGATTAAGTAGAAGTAGGGAAAGAAAGTGAAGGAGAAGAGCTGGTGGAAGTAGCCATAAGGGGTTACATTACCTCTAAGGAAGAACAGCTTGGGTGTCATGATTTTGTAACGCGCAGGATAATAAGACTGTGGCACCAACGTTTTCTAGGGCCACAAGGACGTGATAAGTGGCCATAGGTACCTGCAGTGTATGTCTACTCCCAAGCCAGGGCCCCTAGGGACAGATGTACGACCATTGGCTTTTGCGACTCACAGATTGCGAGTCACAAAAGCCAATGTACAACAGTGTCAGACACTGTCAGCAATTCCCAATGGGTAGCAAAATGTGACTCGCAAATAGCGAAAAATTGCGACTCGCAATTTGCGAGTCACAAAAGCCAATGTACAACAGTGTCAGAGAGACTGTCAGCAATTCCCAATGGGTCGCAAAATGCGAGGCTCATGAATATTAATGAGGCACTTGCAATTTGCGACCCCATTAGGAATGGCTGGCCCTCCCAGGGTTGGTGGTCTGCTGGGCTCAGCAGACCTCCATGTCTGGGACTGCTTTTCAAAAAAGCTGTTTTTTTTAAATGCAACCCGTTTTCCTTTAAGGAAAACAGGATGCATTTGGAAAAAAAAATGAAACTTTTTTGTTAGTTTTTTAAGGGCAGGTAGTGTCCCTGGGACAACTGCCTGCCCCTATGAAATATTTTCCCCTGCATTCACAAAGGGGAAGTTGTCCCCTGGGGAACCCTTCCCATTTGCGAATGTATTACCACCCTCTTGAAGAAAGCGGTAATTTGCGATTGTTTTGCGACCGCAATTGCGGTCGCAAAACATTCTTACATAGGGTTGTGAGTTGCAAATGGGAAGGGACGCCCTTGAAACTCCCGTTCCCAATTGCGAGTCGCAAAACCTCATTGGCAAGTCGCAAAAAATATTGTGACTCGCTAAATAGGCTTTGTACATGGCCCAGTAGGTTTTTGCATGCATAAACGGTCGCCAACTCATTTGCGCATGCAAAAGCGGGTCGTGCATCTGGCCCCTAGACTCCTACACTACAATGCAAGGGCTTTGGCACAAGTCCGGGGCTCACCACAAACGCAGCTAAGGTCTTGGCGCCTAATAATAGGAGCCTCTGACATTTCCTGCATTCCTTCAGCTCCCTGAAAGAGGAAAAGCCAACAGGTCCTGCCAGTTGCACGTCAGATGAGTTTGCTATTTGCTCAGCTAAGGTAGAGAGGTGTAATACTAGTAGGAGGCGGGGCGCGTGACCCAAAGCCTTTTGGAGGTTGACTGGCACACGCGCCTTCCTCGGATATAAGTTGTTATAATCCTGGCCCTGTTGTGTTCAGAGAACTGTGCCAGGTGGAGACGGCATTGATAAACTGCTAACCTGATAGCACACCACCCACCCACCTCCTGTTCTGCTGGTGGTTTTAACTGTAGCAGTCAAAGCACCTGTGTCCAGGAAGAAACTGCAGCACAAAGACATGCTGCCCAACAGCCCTGCCAGCAGGGATCCTGTTACAGACATTCCTTTAGAAGCAGAGGCTACAGTGGGGAACTTGTAGACATCTTAGGTAATCAAAGGAAGTTTAGTGTTCGCAGACAATATTAGGGTAGGCGTAGTTTCCATTCTACTGTAGGTTTCGCTGCTTCGCAGAACCATAGGGTGAACATTCTCTGCCAATGTTTTTATATTGCTTTATGTGCCCATAGAATGCAAGTTCTTAGAATGTTGTACTTTGCAATGCGACTGTTATTGATGCGCTGTTGCTGATGGAGGTTAACGCTTGATGTGCGTCTCCACAACCGTGCAGCCCCAAGAATAAAACATACTTGTTAAAACACTTTGCCTCCAGCGTTTTACTACAAAATATGTGGCAAAGATTTGAGTAGTAGTAGGACCTTTGCGTGCAGGTTTCAGCAGTCCATGCCATCCCTTCATCGCCTGACATTTGGGCCTGCCTTTCTCTCACTTTGAGATCTCTGCCCTCTTCAGTGGTGTTCTGAAGCAGCGGTGTCCAGTTTTGCTGCCGACGGGAATTGTGAAGGTGGATCGCAAAGACTTCATTCTTCACTCTAGTTGGTTACCTCCTTCTTGGTTGTGGATGGTCCTCCAACGTCAGCAACACAACGCAATACAAAGCGGGCATTTTCAGGTTACCGCTGTTTTCAGCCCAGTGATCCAAGCCTCTGTGGTCTAGTTGTTACTGCCATCTTGAAAGTCAGCGACGCAACGTATGCAGAGTGGCCATTTTCAGCATACCGCTGTTTTCAGCCTATTGTTTTAAGCCTCTGCGGTCTAGTTGAAACCGCCATCTTGGATGTGGATAGCCCTCTAACGTCAGCAGTGCTTGCATAGCGGACATTTTTATGAGATCATTGTTTTCAGACTAGTGTTTAGAGCCGCCATTTTGGGTGTACCCATCTCACGTCCAAGATGGAATTTTGTTGAACGGTAGTCATTTTTGAGCATCTGCCGTCTTTTCTACAGCCGTTTGACACCGTCAATTTCTAGGGACCATCTGCTGTAGTTCAAAATTTCACAGCATCAGCTGTTCCAGTGTTTACATGTCCGGTTTTCTTTCACAGCTCCAGAATGGCTTTATAACTGCTTTTATTCTAATCACATTTATTGTGATTAGACTACGGTGATGTTCACACCTTGCTGCCGCCAGCTTGGATGGTTATATTTTCTACAAACCTCTCGATTTTGGGTGATATATTTTCTGCATTGTGTTTTCCAATGTTGTTTTTTACTGCTGGTGCATTTGCGGTGATGCACACACTTATTGACCATTGTATTAAACAACATTTATTTTGTAGTTTACAGCTGTTTTTGATTTTAAATTTTGTTGTGCTGTTTGACATTCAGTGATGCGCACAGCATTCTGAGATTGTGCTCATCTGACTATTTCTGCAAACTCCAAGTCTGTTGTTGTGAACATCTTTTAAACAAAACCATTTTAGTCCATATAGTGTGCACTATTTTTTAATACTTGCACATAAAGTGTATACTATACAGTTTAAACAGTAATTATTTTGCCTGTATTGTCAACATTCTGTCAGGTGGACTTTACGTTATATTGTGTTCACTTTTGTGATATGCAACAGGTGTTCCTTGCAAGCATTTAACCCTCCACCTGCCTTTTTAGTTACCCCGGGGGAACCACCGGTTAGGTGGAACATTTTGTTTGATGCTTTTGAAACTTACTTGGGAGCAATTGGGGCTTTGAGATTTGGCGCTGAGGGAAATACATTTTTGCTTCTTCATTCTTTGGGATTCGAGGGTAGATCCAAATTCAAACATTTACCTGATTTACCTCTGACGGATTTAGATGATGCTGTTGAGTATCGGGAAATGGTACTTAAACTTAAGAACAGATACGACAAACAGCCAAGTCTCATGATTTTAAGACACACATTTTCTAAGAGGAAACAGCTTGAAGGGGAAGATGTTGACGCTTACATATCAGTTTTACATAGTTTGGCAGCTGGCTGTCAATTCGAGGGGTTCACTGATCAGTTGATCAATGACCAGTTTGTGTGTCATTGTAAATATAAACAGATTAGGCAGAAGCTATTGAGCATGGGGAATCCTACGTAAGAGGAATCCACCAAACTGTCCAAGAGTATTGAGATTTCTCAAGTCCCATTAAAGGAGCTAGATGACAAACCACTGGCGGGTGTTAATGTGGTTGGGACGAGCAAACCCCGACAGAAGTTTGGACGCAACTGTAGTTCTGCAGGTTCCAAACCCACCAAGATAGAGACTGAGGGCTCAAATAATGGACCATGTGTTTCCGGTGTGGCAATGCTCTGCATCCCAAAGGAGAGAAATGGCCCACAATTAATGTTATGTGCAACTATTGCAAACAAGTAGAACATTTTACCAAGGTCTGTTTGGAAAAAAAGTATTATAGGAAACCTGTGGCATGCATGATTGAGTCTGAGAATGAGTGAGACACTGAGGTTATTTCAGCAGTGTGGGTGTGCAGGGGTGCATTCAAAGTGTTGGAGACACCAATACCAAACCCATTGTAGGTGACCCAGTGTGTTGTGTAGACCCTATGGAGAAGTGAGTGTGGGAGATAAGGTTCTCAAACTGTTGATGGATTCAGGTGCCATGATCACCATGATTACACAATGACTGTTTGCAGAGACATGGGGTGAGAGACTGTTGTGGCCACCTGACAGTTCTCCTGTCTCTTATGAAGGTCACAGGATTGAACTGTTGGGTTACATAGAGAAAGCGATGATGTTCAAGGGAAGGAAGATGAGGGGCAAGATCTATGTGGAGGTCAAAGGCCTTAACATCCTGGGGTGATTTCACCAAGGGCTAGTTGGTATGATATTAAGCCAACTGCCAGACAGCAAGTATTGATAGTTGACTGCGATGATGTGAGGCAAAAGTGGGAGGGATGTTTTCCTTCTGTTTTTTGTGATGAAGTAGGCAAACTTTGGGGTTTTAAACACACGATCATCATAAAGGGTGGTGCAGTCCCTATCGAGCATAATCTCAAATGGGTGCCTTTTAGCGTAAGAGAAGACCTTGAAAGGAATCATAGAGCCTACTAAATCCTCTTTGTGGCTTTCTCCTCTTGTGGTGGCTCACAAGAGGTGTGGACAGCTGCGAGTATATATAGATTTGAGGTCAATCTAAATGGAAATTTGGGTTGACTCGCACCCACTGCCAAAGATTAACAATTTGTTTTCTTGCATCAGGGGGGCTTAGTTCTTTACTAGATTTGTCCAGTGCCTGCCATCAGGTGGAGCTGCATCCTGAATCACAACACTAGACTGCTTTCAATTCACCCCTGGGTACCTTCCAATACTGATGCATCTCCTTTGGCTTAGCCTCTGCTGCCTCGGTATTTTAGAGAGTGACGCACAATTTGCTTAAAGAGGTGGAGTGGGTTTTAGTGTTCTAGGATGATGTGCTTATTTTTGCCAAAGATTCCATGTCCCACGATGACATTCTTCAAAGAGTATTAGAGGTTGTCACAAAATGGGGGGGAGCCCTTAAGACTGAGAAATGTAAGTTTTTCTGCAGTGAGGTTGAATACTTAGGGCACATTGTATCACAGGAGGAGATCAGACCTAGACCTGGTCTCGTAGAAGCCATTGTGAATTCACCCCCCCCCCACCCCCCCCATGAATAAAACCGGTGTAGATTCTTTGCTGGATGTATGTGAGTATTACTCTCCATTCATTCTTGATTTTTCTACCAAAGTGTGTCCCATTAGCAAGCTACTTAAGAAGGGTGTCAGATCTGTGCGGTGTTAGGAATGTATTGCTACGTTTGATCAAATTAAGTCTGTGTTGGAAAAGAGCAAAGTGCTCAAGCCTTTTGATCCAGGTATTCCATGCTGATTTACGGTTGATGCCAGCCAGGTGGGGCTGGGAGCAATATTGATGCAGAAAGTTGGTGATGAGGAGAACTCTGTGGCATTTGAATCCAGAGTACTGAGAGATGCAGCGCTCCAATTCTCAGTTATTGAGATGGAATTATTGCGGTGTTTCCCAAACTGTGCGCTGCATCACCCCAGTGTGCCGTTAGTAGCAGCCAGGGGCACCGCGCACGTCTTTAGAATGTGCAAATCACGTTGTGAGCAACTAAAAAATGATGCGTCTTTTAACACCCTACCTGTCAGCCGGCATCAGGAATAGTGGTACGGCCCAGTATTCCATTATTGTGCTTCGCTTTAGAGCCATTTGTGCAGGCCCCGGCAGGACAGCAAGATGTAATATCCCAATTATTTTCCCTTCTTGAGATCGCCATCTGTCATGCTGGAAGAGCAGAAATGAGTGAGAACCAGCAAAGTACACACAGAAATGACTCTTTCAATGTGTACCGGTAGGGCTCTGCCTTATTTCCAACGAGGGGAGGGCTAAGTTCCACAAAATATCTCACGCGATGACCGGAAGTGAGTGAATCCTGCTCGAAAAGGAACCCAGCACAAACATGCAATTAGGTGTTCAGTGCATAATTGTCAAGTGACAACAAAAGCCTGCAAACACTCCGTGCCCTATATCCGAGTTTCGTGCGAACAGCAGAAGGTTGTCTTTGGGTGTGACTCAAGGTGAAATATAGCTCTAGAATCTGGCATCAGATTGCGCTCTTTCCTTGAGATTTTGGATAGGTGCTTTAATAGTAAATCTAGTTTTTGTAGGTACACGGTGTCGCTGTTGTTTGATTGTTACAACTAAACCAAGGGACATACTGCCTACTACCACTACACTCTAGTGGTAATATTTTGGAATTGGGTCGTATTGTTTAGGGGCCAAAACTAGGCCTGGGCCAAAATTCCGTTCGCGGAAATTGCGATAATTTGGCATTTTCGCGTTACGCGGAAAGTGCGAAAATGTCAAAATTTCCGCATTCCGCAGCTTAGCGATAATTTGTTTCTTGCTCGCGCTGTAAAATAATACATTCTCGCGTGCGCGCGATCGCCTTACCTGAATCCCCGCGTTCGCCGACAAGTTTTCCCGATCCGGTCGCATTCTCCACGAGATGTTGGATTGTTGGTAGCCATTTGCGCTGTCTCGCGACAGTTCGCGCCCGCAGTAACGTCATGCGTCGCGCGATCACGTCTTTCTTCTCGCGATCATGCACCGCGAGACAAGTGAAAACAAGATGGCCGTGCCTGCGAGCAACCGCATGGGTAAGTTGGCGAGCCGCGACCACGCAGAAAATACCATGAACGGGCGAGAAAAAAACGTCCGCATCTTCGCGATATTTCCGCGTGTTTGCGGAGATTTTTAACATTTTCACGATAATTTGCGAAAGTGAATTTGGCAAATTCCACCCACCCCTAGCCAAAATACAAGTTGTTCTCTTAGTCCATTTTGTTGTAGAGGACGATTGCCATGTGACTGCTGCTGTTTAGTTTCCATAGATGGTTTTTTTAGTCCTACTGACCAGCTCGTAACAGACTCATGTATTGGTCTCCCCTTTTTGTTGGTTTCTGCTGAGCTCGCAATAAATCAAAGATAATTGAATTTTATTTCTATTTATACTGCCAGCCTTGGCTTTGTCATCAGCCTTTCAGCAAGTGAACCTCATTTAAATATACCCAGCTGCAGCCCAACATAAGGGGGAGTTTCACGCGGCACCTGTATAATCCGGAATCATGGTTTGGCCCAAGAGCGAACGGCCGCCGTATGCATGTTCATGTAGCCTCCGCATACACAGGATGACTGCAGAGCCTTACTGCTGCCCGGTGTTTAGCCGTGCCTCTGGGGACCCTCTTCACAAGATACATCAAGTAGGTTTCTAGAATAACTGCAAAGACAAACTTGTGACCACCAAGCCCGCGTATTTTAAGAGGCAATCCTATCTACCGCTTTCCAGGCGAGAGAAATGATGAATGAAAATTTGACGGGGTAAATAGGTTACCTGCAACAATATCTAGAATGCTGGCCATATAATAAGACACTTATTTTTATCTACACATATCGTTAAGAAGTGCTTGTTAGTGGGGCGAAAAGGCAGTGCCAAGTTTCGTCTGGTTCACCTGGTCAAACATAACCCGACCAGTCTTACCAGGTCGTGGTATTTTAAATTCTGCAAAAAGCCGAGTGGGCCCATAAGATCAAGGGTGTCATTTGCCTTTGTCCATTAATAGTGTACCGTTTCTCACTTAACCAATTAAAGTTTTTATTAGACAACTGTTATTTTTTTATTTTTGCCACAAATGTGATTATAATACCTTCATCGGCTTCATCCCAATTAATTTCAGGGAGAAAACTGGAAGTACTCTTGAGGTCGGGTATGCATCCCACCACCGGGGGAAAAAAGTGACATGATGGGGAGCCACGGCCAACTGGCAATTATGTCAAAGGAGCCACAGGTCGAAAACCTTTTGGAACCACTGAATTATTGGCATGTTTTCGACCATCGAGAAATTTCGACCGCATGTATGGGGAAGACGTTTCATGTTATAAACTAATCACAAGCCCCTTGTCACCATTCCGGGAAGTGGTGTGAGCAAGTGTTGTACTCCCGGGATATTGAGGATGGTCACCAAGCTATCTCAGTATCAGCTTGTTGTGACCCACATTTCACGAGGTAAGAATGGGAGAGCAGATTCCCTGTCCCGTTGCCCACACAATGTGGATGAGCTTGAAGATATATAAAATGTTGTGATCTTTTTGTTGAAGATTGTGAGCGTTGTTTGGTGGAAGCTTTGGAAACACCATAGTTGAAGATGTGTTCAGAAAAGAAGTGCTTGGCTGCACTGAAGAGTGACTCTTTGTTACAACAGGTGTGTGAACTGGTGAGGAAGGGGAGGCCCAGAGAAAATATTCTGTCCCCTTTGTTGCAACCTCACTGTAAGGTTGTGAGTGAAGTCTCTATTGAAGATGGTATGATTTTGCAGTCAGAAAAATGTTTTCCTCCCCATGTTGTCATGACGAATATTATCAGGAAGGCTCATTATGAACACTTGGGTTCGTTCCTCACCAATTGCCGCATTCGGGAGACCTTTTGGTGGCCAGGTATGGATGCGGAGATCGATGAGGAGATGGCGAATTGTTATGTGTGTGTGGAGCAGCTGATATAAGTCTCAAAGTGGTGATGTCTCCCCTCATGCCTATCAAGTGTCCCTCTGGTTAATGGGTCAAGCTGGACATTTACACAGTGGGGCCTTATGAGTCTTTGCCAGGTGACGTTGGGTACATCTTGGTACTTATGGAGTACACGTCTATATGGCCCATGATCAAGATGGTCAAGGAATCTAATGCAAAACATATTTTGGAGTTTCTAAGAGAGGTATGTATGAGAGCAGGGTTCCACGAGGTTCTTGTTTCATACAATGGAATGCAATTCATAAGTAGTGAATTGCAAGTGTTCCTTGCTTCCTGTGGCATCAAGCCTTGGGAATGTTCCCTATACCACACACAAACTAATGGTCTTGTGGAAAGAATGAACCATGTGGTGGGTGAGTATGCCAAGTGGGCTAAATCAGGGAACCCTGACATTGCTAATTCTTTGAGCAGCCTGATATGGTTCTACAGAATGACCCCTCATTTATCCACCAAGGTATTGCCTTTTGGCTTTTGAGAGGAAGAATGGCAAACACCAGTTTTAGTCCTGGGTTGATGACAAAGTGGCTTAAATCATACTCTGATGGAAATTGTAAAAGAGAACATGCCCCAGGCACAGGAAAAACAGAAACTGTGGTATGGTTCAACGGTTGGTGTTAGAGTGGTTACTCTTGAGGTCGGGACATGGTTCAAATAAAGTCCCCCGTACACATGAAAAAGAGGAAGCGTAAGTTGGGAGAGCCGACCAGAGTGATGAAGGTTGGAAGTAATGTGGTTCAAATTGAAGGGGGCATTAGTGGAATCTTGCCAAAATTGTCAAAGTGAGGGCTACTCCTGGTGAGGTCTGTGAGAGGGAAAAAGTAGGCCAGAAATATTTTGCCTACCAAGAACGGTGAGACCTCTATGTTGCCCAGGTGTGAGATGCCAAGGAAAAGCTCTAGAGTTATTGTCACTCTGGGCAGGTTTCGTACATGAATCTGTTGGTGCTTGCATTGACGTAACTTTAGCAGTTCTGATCTTGCTTAGTTTATTATTTTTTTTGCTTTGTTTTTTTTGTTTTGGGAAGAAAGGAAGATATGTAGTATTGCAGATAATCATATGGTAGGCGTAGTTTTCCATGCTACCGTAGTTTCACTGCTTTGAGGAACCATAGGGTGAACATTCTCATGTTTCTATATGTGTTCATGGAATGCAAGTTCTTAGAATGTTATACTTTGAAATGCGACTGTTATTGATGCGCTGTTGCTGGTGGAGGTAACGCTTGATGTGCGTCTCCACAACCGTGTAGCCACAAGAATAAAACGTAATTGTTAAAACACTTTGCCTGCAACATTTTAATACAAGAAGCTTTTGAGAATCAAAGTTGAACAAAACCTTTGTGAAGTTTTACTTCCTTTATTGAATTTATTGGAAGGTTTTCTCTGGTACATACCTAGCCTCAGAATTGGGTATACGAAGCAGATGTGCTGGTTTGACAGCACAAGGGTGTTTGCATCAGTCCGGGAGCCCATGAATACAGTCACCGGACAGCAAAGGTCTGAAGCGCAGATAGTGAAGGCGCAGGGACCCTGTCCCTAACAGGAATACTGGTAAGAGTTTTGTTAAGCTTGGGTGTAGGCCGGGAAAGCTTGTCAGGACTTCTTTCTCTTTGTTCTTCTAGGTCACAAGCCTCATGAAGGATCAGCTGTAGTAGTGTAAAGAGCTCCAGATATAAGGATTCATGTCTGTGAGAGAGTGCGTCATCTTTTGGTGCCTGGCCTTGTGGACCAGGCAGCCGGTTTGCAGTTGAGTTGTTCCAATATGGGGATGAACTATGAATCCAAACTTCCTTTGGTTCATGCTTAAGCAGACCGTGGCCTTCAGGATTCCTTTCAAAGTACCATGGTGGGGTCTGGAAGGCGTGTCGGCAGGGCACCACCATGGTCTGTCTAGTTGAGGATGAAGGTGTTGATGGCACATCTGAAGCTACTGAGACAGGGGAGGGTTGATTCTACGAAAGAGCCTCTGGTGCATTCTGGCTCTCTAGGGTTTCTTGTTTCATGTTCTTCGAAAGACGGATTCAAGGCTTATGCAAAGATACGGAAGGTACAGAATATGATGCAGGCTGCTTAGCCCTTGGTCAGGTAGAGTTTCAGCATTGTGGCCCACGTCTGTGATCGAATATCCTTAGGAAGGATTTGAGGCATTGCATGTCATTGGCTGAAGGAGAGAGATGTTGGTGAGCTGGTGTTTCAGGTCTCACCCTGATTGGGAAGACGGAAGCAGCTGAACCTTTCTTTGGAAATAGAGGTGGATAACACTGCAGTGCTTTATATACATTTGCGGCCTTATTGTGCACATGGCATACTCTCCCTGATTGTACCACAGCTCACGTTTAAAAAGATGCACTGGGCGAAAACAGGGACAACTCCATTCGGGTACGAACTTGGCTGCCCTGAGGGCAGCGCATTCATGTGAAGTACAGAGCAGCTGCGTCAGAGAATGTTTAAACGTGCAGGCAACATGCCTCCTGCTCTTTGAAGAGGGAAGAGAGATCTCCTTGCAGGCGGGGGAAGTGAGTGACTGCACCAGCCTGCAGTGGAATGCCTAGGGGGTACCATCCCCCTTTGTCCCCTCCGGAGGGCACCTTTTCACTACACCTCCTAAGGGCATGTTTGTCTCTGCGCTTGCATCCCTAATACTGCGCAGGCTTAGAGGCAAAGTGATTCCATCATTTGCATGGGGCCACGCCTCCCATAAAAAAAGGGAACGCCATCTCATGATAGTGCTGGTGCTACATGTGTGCTAAGGCCATCAGTATCACAGAAAGTGACACGCAAGCGTCTGTGGCTGCTTCTCTAATGTCATTGTGCCCTGGGGGCTCACAAACTAGGCGTACATGCCTGTTGACTCTCCAGTGTGCAAAGATTTTACAGGACATGTTTTCCTACACAAAAGATGGTGTTGCAGGATTACAGTAGAATGTACATCACCAGTCAGGTGTGCAGGTGATGGGTTGGGTTGCATGTGGTATTTGTCACCAACAGTTCATCTGTACTCTAGTCTGTTCTTGGTGATCTCACGTGCCTTGCAGTGGGAACAAATAAAGTCTTCCTCTTCACTCAATCAATTTTGTGTTTTTTCTCCACCTTCTGATGACAGGTGCTCTCTGTGGTCTTTCTGTAGCTTATGCAAGGTTTGGATGTAATACAGGTTTGCGTTTTGCTTCATCAGTTTTGCAGTTTATTCTTATGCTGTTAGTGTGAACCTGTGTAAGGGAAAGAGATTGGAGCTGAGGGTCTTTCACCCTGTGGTTCAGTCTGTTGTGCTGTATGAGAGGTTGAGGAGTTTGCTGTAGTTCATCAGTGGGAATGATGTTGCGAGCGCTACATAAGAGCTTGGTTCCATTCATAAGTGCTCTCGCTGCTCATACAGTGGGAGTCGAGTGACCCTTCGCTTATCTGGGGCGTGGCTATCTGTAGGTTCTAGGTAGCATCAAGACCATTCCGTGTCTCCTCATATTGTTCCACTAAAACCAGGGAAACTATCTTACACACAACCCTCAGTCATATATATGTGTAAAAAAAAAAAAAAAAAAGGTATGACACAAGACCGTATCGAATGAAGACCAGTACGTATCTTGGACAGGGTGCACACGGTATCATCCTTAGCACAGTTTACACTGGGAACCACAGCCATCCAGCTGGCACCAACCAACCATTAATCAAAATGATCTCTTGCCCTTTGTTGACTCCTGCAACCACCGTCCATACGTTTTTTAATTGTGTAGGTGCTGCTGGCTTATAATTTGTCCCTCAATGAAGGGGAGTTTTGAGGGATGGGCTTTTGTTACTCAAAAAGTACCTTGTTATACAAATTTGTGTAAGTAGTCTACAAACAGTCAACTGCATTGTTTCACAGTAACTCGCCACAAATTTTGTGGACCAATTATTATTTTTCCACCCTTATCAACACGTTTCAACCCCTAGGCACCTGTCAGTCACTTTCTTCAGGCCTTGCTCTAAAATCAAAGGGGCTAATCTATGAAAAATATCACGCAGCAAGTTACCTTTCTGCTCTGCGCTGCGTGATAGGACAAGGGCAGGAATGCACTGTATTGAACACTGCTTTATGTGCTGCTGCATAATCTGCTGCTTGGCGCCAATGAAGGCACCATGGTGCCAGGGTGCCTGTGTTGCATGCAAGATCGTTTTTGTGCAGGAAGGAGATTCTTCCTGCATAAAGACAATCGTGAGAGGTATTTTCCTCTTTCTGTGTGTGTTGCAGAATGCAGCACGCATTGAAAGACAGAAACAAGGAGAAATATTTCTCCTCATTACATCTCACCTGGGAAGGTGTAATATTTTGCTGTATTCCCGTGTCTACCAGTAATGGTACATCTGGGAATGCTCCAAAATCTATGGATATTGCTTGGGACCGCCCACGCTCCACCCATGGAAGCCTCCCTGGGGCAGAGTAATGCAATGATTGATGAGGAACTTATATAGCGCAGCTATCGCCCTACGGGCATCCTGGCGCTTAGACTGAGGAACGACAACAGAGATAACAAAAAGGAGTCATGACAGCTTGCCTGGTTTACGCTTTGGGATATAACCAGGTCTTGAGTCCCTTACGGAATTCAAGAAGGGAATTGCACTGCCGCAAGTTCACCGGTAGCTTGTTCCACATGCCGGAGGCTACTGTGCTGAAGGCTCTTCCACCCACCCTAACACGCTTGTACCTCGGAACCACCAATAGGCCAGCTGATTGATTGATGCAACGATTTGTGCTGATTGCATTACCCTAGATTTATCAAGTCACGCAAGGCGGCCTTGCGTGGCTTGATAAATCTAAATTAAGAGTTGCATCGCTCTTGCGTCCCGTTGCGTGGCACAAGGACGACACAATTCTTTAACTTTGCCCCTCAGTGACCTTCATTGTTAGTCCTGGTGCCTTGTTCGTCAGGCAATATTTGGTCATGCAGCTCAACTGCTTTTTTTGACACCTGTACGTTGTAATCATTCGCATTTGCCACGGTAATCAGTACAGGTAGCTGTCAGCTCTAACACATGCCACACTATTTAGTGGGTAAAACAGCACTGGGAGCTTGTCACAGGAGGCACTCTGTCAGGAATGTCGCACCAGTCGATGCCAAAGGCATCCTTTGTGCTTTCTAAAAGTGCATTTGATCTGCACACCCAATGTTGGTGAAATCCAGGAAGCACTGCCCATCCTATCACTTGCAACAGCAGGAGGACGATCCAGCGATTACGAACTAACAAATGTTATCATCTAGACCGAATTCAATACTCTACAGTCCCTTTCACGCTGGGTGAGTTTGAACCAGTCTTACCAATTTGTTCCTCTTAATCCTCCTTTTCTTGACAATGAATCTTTATTTAGTTAATCAGGGATTTGGAAAAATAATATCAACATTTCTACAACATCACGATGAATAATCATTTCATGTATCTAAATCGATGACACTAATAATGACAAACTCCTTCGAGAGTTAGAAATGCTTTATCCAAATAAAAGTGAATTGCTCAAGTACAATACAGCTCGAATCATAGTAGGTCATCACACAAGAGAAAAACATCAGCAAAATGAACACCAATTGTAGATCTCAAATGTCAGCGCGATGAGTGAGTGGATCGGCGTAGAGACAAAAGAATAAAGACATTTGCAAATAGATTTATGCGAATTCAGAATATCATACTAACCAATCTTACGAGGTTCTAGAAATCTGAGAAGCGACCCTCTGGCCATGAGAGTAAGCTTGTCACCTCAAGAAGAGTTGAGGAACAAAGTCAAAGAGTCCGGATCAGCAGAATAATAATAATAAATAATAATAAAAGGGATCTTGTCATGCGCAAACATAGCCCAATGGGCGTCAAGGCGCCTAATTCCAAATCCAGCTCATAACAAAGCTCCTGCAGCTCAACCTGTGTAAGCTCTAGAGAAGCACCAGGTTTTTAGGGCCTTTTTAAACAGAGCTAAAGAAGGCAGAGTCTTCAGCTCTATCGGCAGGCTGTTCCAAAGTTGTGGCGCAACAACTGAGAAAGCCCTGGCTCCCCATCTGGCGAGCTTAAAACGAGGGACAACAAGTTGAAGCAGCCCTGAAGAACGCAGACTTCTTGAAGGGCAGTAACGAGTAAGCAAGGAGCTGATGGCGCCTTTAGATTCATCCTCCATTGCTCTGTATGTCAGACACAGAATTTTAAAGTTAATTCTGTGCTGAATAGGCAACCAATGAAGGTCTCTCCTCGTAGCAGAAGACCTGGAGAGATCCAGGACAAAACGTGCAGCAGCATTCTGCACGATTTGCAGTCGATGTATAAGGCCCTTGTTGGCTTCCATGTAAAGAGAGTTGCAATAATCCAACCTGGAGCCAACAAGGGCGACTGCAATCTGCTTGCGAGCTTGAAGTGACAGATAGCTGCGAATTCTATTGAGCGTCCTGATCACGCCCCAGCAGGTCGAGACAGTCCGATTCACCTGTAGGGACATTGAGAGTGAGGTGTCGAACATTACACCCAGATTTCTGGCAGATTGAGATGGAGTCGGGCAGATACCCAGAGAGGAAGGCCACCACTCACTTGACCAAATCTCTTGGTTCTTCCCGAAAATCAAAACCTCAGTCTTGTCGCCATTTAGCTTTAGGGAGTTTGCAACCATCCAGTCTGCAACATGTTGCATGCAAGACCGGAAGCTAAAGGCAGATGTTGTGACAGAGGATTGAGTCAGCGAAACCATGATCTGGGTGTCGTCGGCATATGATACCACCTCCATCCCCTGCGATTTTACTAGTCTAGCAAGGGGGGCCACGTAGATATTAAACAGGGTGGGACTTAATGCCGACCCTTGTGGCACCCCACATTGCAGAGACTTTGCAGGGGAGAGGTGGTTGCCGAGCATTACTCTTTGTTCCCTATCGAGGAGAAAGGAATTGAGGAGACTCAATGCCGAACCAGTGACACCTGCCTCTCTAAGCCGGGATGTTAAAATGGCAGGGGACAGAGTGTCAAAAGCGGCTGTGAGGTCCAGTAGCACAAGAACAGTTGTTTGTCCAGCGTCCACCTTGCGTCGGATGCTATCGACTACAAAGGTGAGAGCGGATTCTGTGCTGTGGTGTTTTCGAAAACCATGCTGGGTAATGTCAAGATACTCAGAGACTTCAAGAAAAGAGGATAAGTGGCGATTCAGGTGGGCTTCCAAAATTTTTGCGGGTGCAGGGAGCAGGGAGATCGGTCTGAAATTTTTCAGGAGGCCTGGATCAAGTGAAGGCTTCTTTAGGAGCGGCTTCACAATGGCCTTCTTCCATATTGATGGAAAGATGCCTTGAACAATTGCCTTATTCATCACCTCAAGTAAGGGAGGGAGAAGGCTGTTCCTACACTCTTTTAATTTTTTGAGCGGCAGTGGATCAAGAGGAGAGGAGGATTTGATCTTATCCAAAAGGCCATTCAGACCCTCCAAAGACATTAAAGGAAATGCAGAAAGAAGGCTAGGGGATACTAAAGGAGGACTGAAAGGGACTGATAGAAGAATTTCCGGCAGGGCAAGACGTTGTGCTTCCAAAGAGGTATGAATATCTAAGATCTTAGTATGGAAGAAGTCTGCAATATCGTCACAAAGACGCTGAGAGCTGACTACAGGGTCTGGAAGTTGAAGGGAGCACAACGAGTCAGCAATTTTAAAGAGCTCCCTAGAGGAAGTGAGTGAGCTGGTAAGGCTGGAGAAGTATTTCTGCTTCTCCATAATCACTTTCTGCTTGTACTCACGAAGAGCAGACTTATGGGCCTCCCTGTCCATGGGATCCCAAGATTTCCTCCATCTTCTCTCGCTGCTTCTACAGCCCTGTCGTAGTCCTCTGAGATGGTCCGAGAACCATGGTGCTGATGGTTTGCGCCGGGCTACATATCGCAGGGATGCAGGAGCAAATTTTTCCACTGCATTGGCGATGGAATCCTGCAGATCATGTGCTGCCTCAGCCGCATCCTTTAGTGAAAGAGCCTCTGGTGTGGAAACAAAGGGAGCCAGAACCTCATTCGTGAGATTTCTAAGGTTTCTTCTAGAAACAAAAGGGGTAGTCCCTTTCCTAATCCCATAAGAAAGAGAAAAGGCTAGCTGCAGAGGGACAGCAAGGTGATCAGTCCAGACCAGGGGTAGGGGTAAGCCACTGGAAAGTCTTGAATCATTGGAGAACACCCCGTCAAGGATATGGCCAGCTATATGGGTGGCATTAGTGACAAGCTGGGTAAAATCACAGGATGCAAGAGATTCGACCAGTGATATGGTATCCTTAGAGTGAACCTCATCGAGATGGAAATTGAGGTCACCTAGAATAGTGAAGGAGGGCTTTCCAAAATATGGTTCGAGGATTTTCAATAAATCCAGGGCAAAGTTAGCTCTATACCCAGGCGGCCTATAGATCAGTATGCCCGTGAAAGAGACTGAGGGGGCACAGGTGATACAAAAATATAGAGCTTCAAAACAATCTTGGGGCGAAGACAATGGCTTAATTGTGCATGACAAGGAAGATTTAAAAAGAATGGCAATACCTCCTCCTCTGCGTTTAGGTCTATCATGCCGATGTAGAGAGTAGCCATCAGGAATGGCTAACAAAAGGTCATGTCCAGAAGAGTCAGTAGCCCAGGTCTCCGTGATGAAGACCCAGTCTGGCTGCCTTACGTCCACAAAATCGTGGAAAGCAAGATTATGCTTAATTAGCGAGCGCGCGTTTATTAAAAACCCAGTGTTATGAAAAACCTTGGGCCCAGAAGAGGAAGAGCATGATTTGGTAAGACAGGTGGCCTGGGGATGAAAGGGGGCAAAACAGACAGTACAACGATGAGAATTCAGTAGGTCCAATGGAGTCCAGCAGTGCAAGGCGGAGCATATGGGAGATCTAAGGGCCCACAGCGCAGATGAGGAATAGCGCAAAACTGTCTTACCTAAGTGAGGAGGTACATGAACCTGGTCCAGCCCGACCTGCAGCCCGTCCTCAGCGCGGACGGGCGCAGACGGGCTGAACTCTGGCGTAACTCCGGCGGAAGACCGGCGATCCCGCTGCGCGATGACGCTGCGCGACTGTATGACTGCCATTTATGGAGGTCGAGCTTCCTAGAGGAAGCCTAGAGCGCGTGATGGATCGCTCCTCACCAAAGATGGCGGCCAACGTGACAAGGGCGAGGGGCCCGCAAAAAAGCGGTGATGAAGTCCGTTTTAAGATGCAAGGTAGGATGACAGCAGTGCGGGTAAGAGGGGACGGAAATTATACCAAAAATCACCTCAAGGGTATTATAGAAGCAGCAGATGCTATACACTGTTCACACCCTGCGCGCTAATGCGCTAGACTAAACGCAGTTGCACTGAGCTGAAAGGCACGACTAGTATAAAAACAGGGGATAACATAACACAGAGAAACCAAAATACAAAAACGGAGGTTTTAAAAACAGTAGCAGCTATACAGTGGTCAGGCGCTGCACGCTAATGCGCTGAGCTGGAATAGGAGCCCTGAAGTTACCTGCCTTTTATGGAGGTCGAGCCTCCTAGAGGAAGCCTAGAGCGCGTGATGGATCGCTCCTCACCAAAGATGGCGGCCAACGTGACAAGGGCGAGGGGCCCGCAAAAAAGCGGTGATGAAGTCCGTTTTAAGATGCAAGGTAGGATGACAGCAGTGCGGGTAAGAGGGGACGGAAATTATACCAAAAATCACCTCAAGGGTATTATAGAAGCAGCAGATGCTATACACTGTTCACACCCTGCGCGCTAATGCGCTAGACTAAACGCAGTTGCACTGAGCTGAAAGGCACGACTAGTATAAAAACAGGGGATAACATAACACAGAGAAACCAAAATACAACAACTAGCCAGTTTAGATAAGGAAATGGCAACACAGCTCTCTCCTCTCTAAGTAAGAAAATGCGCTCCCCCCAAACCCCCCCTCTTGCTACTACTAGTTATACTCTAAATTCACTAAAGATCCAACCCTCATTGTGTCATCTCACATGGTTGTATGCATTTTGATTGGTTCAAAACAAGGGGTGTTCAATCACACCACTCTCGATGTGCCTAACTTTCAAACGTCCTAATGTTCTAACTTCGTACACTATAATCACTTCCAACAGAGGAAACTCTAGTATCAGGCTTCCGTGTTTTGTTTGTCTCTCCATCTCACTCATGTATCAATTTGTAGTACAAATGTCCTCATGCTCCGCTCGGCAAGGAAGTTCCATTCTTTTATCTTTTTCCTCTCTGAGCACCCTTGGCCATCATCAGGAACTTGCGAAGGACAAATCACATTTTCTTTCTCCCTTCTACATTTCTAATATGCCATGTTTATTCTAAAAAGACCCCAGGCCTTTCCTACAGGGCAGAAAGTACACTTCAAAAGAAAACAAATACAAGTGTTATTTATCAGTTTATAAAACTCCTCTAGTAAACGCTATTTGAATACTATCACTTGCTCTTTCTTTTCTTACGCGCTGCATGTTATTTTCTAATTGTTAATGAAAAATAAACTCTCGACTTTTGACTTATTTACTTCAATTGGTCCTGTGCATTTGCGGCCTACTCGAACACTCCCAGCACACACTTGCGCAGTTTTCATCTTTCCCCTTTTAGTCTTGCACAGTTCGTTTTTACAACATTTAGTTAATGAGTTACACGTTGAGGAGTTCAATCTGAGCAGGTTTTATTTCTTGAAAACCCCGCTCCATCAAGGAGATGTACTCTGTGGCGGACACGAGATAGGCAATAGGACTTCGAATACCATCAAATGGGTCTCTTTATGAAAATGTTAAAGAGCATTCACAAAACCTACAGAAAGACCCTGAAAGAGTCTCCATTGAGGGTGGAAACTGACTGCCAGACAAGGAGGGATGCTGTTAGGTGCCCTTGCACGAGAAAGACTCTAGTTTGTAGAAGTGGACTTCAAGGAGCTCAGTTGGCAGGAGCACAATGCAGCTGCTGTAGAGCAGAGAAGGACCTTTGCGGTCATATGTCATGTGGTGTGATCTTGGGAACCTGTGCTGATTCAGCGTATTCTGAAGCGGAGTCCTATGATGGCTTGGTGGTCATGGAGATCTCATCAGCATCCCGTGGTCTCCCAATAACCAGACAGAGACTGTGACCTTGTGGTACTTGAACAACCACGCCCACATCATGTAGTCGAATCCGCATAGTGCCTAAAAAGGGCTGGTGCTACTTTCAGACCCTATGCTTCGGTCCTCCGCATCTTCACTGGATCACTTCTACGAGACAGGTGGGCTGCTTGTTTGGGTGGTGGGTCCACCATTGAGGACCCACCTTCCACTAAGCAGTGGTGGTGGACCGCTGCCTCCATTCCTCCGGTGCACTCCGCCCTGTCTCTCTAGCCAGAACATGCGACTGTGCACCAGATGCAAGGCCAGAACCTTCATCCATACTTGCAGGGCCAAGCCGGTGCAACCGTCCCTAAAAACCATGCAAGACGCACACAGCCTGGAACTGCGAACCCCCTGCTCTCAGATGGAGGCAGCGAGCAGACCCACTGTGAGCCGAACAGCAAGGTACAGTGCATGCTTGTGACACTGCAGAGTGTAGTGGAAGCGTTTGAGCACAATGGTAAATACTACCGAGAGCCTATCTAGAGCTATAGAATGGGGGCGGGGTAAGCGGGCACCCAGAAAGTCCTCAACAGAGCCAGACCTCTTCATCCTCTGGTAGGCAAGGTTGTTCTAGCTTGACCGCTCTGTAGTTCACGATAAACCTTGATCACTGGAGAACAGCCCAGGCTAACAAGAACTGACTCCCTCACTTAGTGACCCTGGTTTATGGTGCGTCTGACCTCTGTCATGTCTACAGTTTTGTACTGTGCACTAGAAGTAATTACAAAAGCCCTGGCTGGACATTGGTTTATTAACTGTTCTGATCCGTTTCGTTGAGTTCTGTGGTTCTAAAGCCACTGCGTAAGCCTTGGACTGCTCCACTTGGCTCCCCTGAGGGCCACGTGTGAAAGGACTGTACTAGGGGCTCAGTTGTAAAGCTCCAGGACACATGCGGTGGGAGGCTGTCGCTGGTACAATTTCTAGTCGAGAAGCCGGTGTCTGCCCTTTGATTTCTGAAAATGTCTCCGCGATGGGCACCAGTCTGTAGTGAAACAGTGGGACGGTTATGAGGTATGGTGAGAAGAGCAGCAGCGTCAAAACGCACAATGGAAATACGCGCTCACATGTAGGACATAGTAACATATTACATGTGTCACATACGCCTTATAGCAAAATTTTGTCTGTCCACAGTGAATATTAATATCATATACTGATTATACAAAGAACATAGGAACACTGTTCTATAGCATATGTTAAAGATGAAACAAGAATAACAGTGGGATAACAGATGTGGCGGTGTGCAAAATGCAGAGGTTACACTCCAGAGGTTGCTGGTCATAAGTCACACAGGCCTGATCCAAAAAAAAATAACTGTGTGCACAACACTTTTTAGTTGTCAGGAAAGGGGCTTTGGAAAGTGTCCATAGTCCTTCCTTGTCTGTTCCTACATCCTGGTCCGGGCTGGTAGGGTGAGGACATCTCGGGGTTGAGCATCCCTCCTAAAGCTCTTCACTGCTCTGGGGGCCCCTGATATGTCCTTACTGTCCCCTTGGGTTTGTCTTCTGCCGATGAGTGTAGCTGATGGTGAAGATTACGCTCCAGCTGTCCCCGCCTCCCTCCGGAGCCCCAGTGATGGTCATCGCTCAGGCATGGTGGTCATGAGATGGTAGAGCCATCCTGAGGGTGTCTAACACCTGTCAGTCCCCCCTGCTCCAGCGGGTGTCCCAGGAACCTCAAAGTCCCAGATGAGCTGCACTGTAAAAGCGAGTTAAGTTTTGCCGTGCTACCCCACGATCTCTGCTCTTCACATTTTGTGTTTGGTGTTTGCAGTGCCTGACCCTGCCACACATGCTTCAGCCACAAGACTGCTGTTTAACGCCATGCCACGACTGTCAATCTGAGCGAATTGTCTGTTTAGGACCCCTGTGCAGCTGCACAGATAAGAGGTAAATGTGACCTGCCTCCTCCTAAAACAAACATGTGACTTTAGATTAAATGTGTCCTCAACGCCTCTTCTCAACGTGATATTCCTACTGTTTATAATTAAATTAAATCTTACATCTGTAACGTTTGATAGGAAAGTGCAATCAAATCCAAACTTGAAAGCTGCAAAACACCAGCACAAATTAACCCCCAGTCATTTATTAGGTCGAGGACTACCGGTCTGCCGAAAGGCAGAAACGGAAGTCGGAGATTTAATGACTTGGAGAAGAGGGGCTTGAAACCGCCCCTCTTCTCCCCTGTTCTCCATTGGCTGGCCTCGTAAATGCTGGCCAGCCACTGGAGAAGAGGTCAGTCACTCCGATTAGGCCCCGTCCTTTTAGGATCGGGGGGCGTGTTTTTTGCGAGAAGTCTCAAGGAGGAGACAACAGCAAAACACGCCCCCGAATCTGAAAAGGACGCTGCTCTGCCTCGGAGAAAGGCGGTGGTCAACTCGGCAAGTTTGCAGTTGGGCAGCTGCGCTCTACGTCCGTTTCCCTTCCGATTCTCTTCCCTTCTCTCTCGCTCACACTCCCCTCTCTCTTACCCACTTTCATCTCTCCCTTTCTCCGCATCACTCTCCCAAACGCCTGCTAAGCATATTCTGTTTGCTGTTTCTCCTTTGAACTCTCTCTTTCTCTCCTGCTTTCTTATTCACCTTCTGTTTTCTTTCTCTGCCCCACTGACTGTCCATCTCTCTCGCTCTCTCCCACCCTTCCTCTCTGATTCGCTCGCGGTCTCTTTCTCGCTTCGAGCCTGCCACCTCTCTCCCGCGCTTTCTCTCCTGTTGCTCTGTCTCGCACTTAACCTCGCACTCAGGCCATCTTACGCTGTCGTCCTCTCGTTGCCCGTGGCAGGCTTTGTCTCGCTCCCTCTCTCTCAGGTCTGTTTATCGCTGTCTCCTTCCTCTTTCCCTCTCACTGCTCTTCCTTTTGTATTCTATCTTTATCCATTCACCTCTCCTCCCACTCCTGTGGTCCCACCTGAGGGGACACTAGTACACCGCGTGCCCTTGTGTTTCTTAGAGAGCCCCCGTTTGTAATCCATGAGCAGACACGTTTGTCCCCAGCCTCCTGCAAACGTTTGAGAGGGTCAAAAATAATACAGGGTCCTGGGGCTGCGTGAGAGGGCCAAACTACAGTGCACTGGGTGGGGCTGGGTGAGAGGACCCAGGGGCTGCGTGAGAAGGTCACTACAGTCTACTGGAGCTGCGTGACAGGGTCAAACTACACTACAGGGTACTGGAGCTGCGTCAGAAGGTCAAACTTTCAGTGTACTTGGGCTGCGTGAGAGGACACAGGGACTGCGTGAGAGGGTCAAAGTGCAGGGTACTGGGTGGGGCTGCGTGAGAGGGTCAAAGTACAGTGTACTGGAGCTGCGTCTGGTGAAACGCTTACAAAACTACGAACATTTTTCTATAGATTCATGTTGTAGTCCATTCCCCAAGCAAGGCCTCTCTTCACGCCTAGAAGGACCTGCCCTCTAAGCGCTACTAAAAATGTTTGCAAAAAGGCAGACACACCGCTCAGCCCGTGTGTGTGGAGGGGGGAGGGGGGGGGGGGTGGAAGGACGGTCACTATAAGCAGCTCAGAAGTTATTGTCCAGAGAGACACTTTCTATGCAAGGAGGTGTAAATGCTGCACCCTGCCCCCAAAAGCTGTCCAAAAAATATTTAGTCTAGTCTGGCACTTTCCGTGGAAAAGCATCTCGCAGCAGCTCTGCCTGCTGTGGCTTGGGGGTGGGGGTCGTTAATGGTAAAATATTAGGGGAATTAACCCCTTCGTTCGCTTTGGTCTGCTTCTGAAACACAGCGCAGCAGCTCTGCCTGCTGTGGCCTGGGGGTGGGGGTCATTAATGGTAAAATATTAGGGGAATTAACCCCTTCGTTCGCTTTGGTCTGCTTCTGAAACACAGCCCTGTGCTTAAGAGTCACAAGATAGACGCTTAGCCCCGAAATACACACACCTCATTCTCAACACACACGCCCAGGAGAAATCCCATTGCAACATTCAGCGGCAATGTACATGACGCATGGACCGCCATCCAAGAATGCAAACTATACGCAAACATTCACACGCACACGTCACAGAATATACGGCAAACTTTTATCACAATGACACGATCTACACTGAGCGGAAATCACCAGAGATAAACTACACTCGTCACCAACAGGATAGAATCACCATGACCGTCACCACGAAACACGAACTTCTCACTGAAGAATACATATACAAGGCACGCGTCATTACCGAATAAACATTACAAACACATGTAATCACTAAATAATAAAAATGACTCGCACATCTTCGTCTCGAAATATGTTGCGCACACGCATCATCAATACCCAGACAACATATAACCGTCACCGTCAAAAGAAAACCAACAAGCATTTACAATGCAACGGTCTCGGCATTGTTAAAGTTAGAGCTATTGGCATTGCTCATGACAATGCCGTTTCTTTAAATGTTTTAAAAACAAAAACATAAACAAAAATAATGTCATGAGCAATGCCAATAGCTCTACCTTTACCACTGCCGAGACCGTTGCATTGTAAATGCTTGTTACGTTTGAAAGAGCTTTGGAGCATGAAATCTATCTGCCCGAACAGCAATTCAAAAGCACACACATTCCTGTCTATGGTCACATCTGCTTCACACCGTTGCTGCCTTCGGCCGGCCACCTGCTGCTTACATGGGCAGCCACACAATGCCAGGGTGTGAGAGGGGATGCTGCCCAGGGGGTCATCTGTTTCTGAGAGGCCCCTGAGCCACCTTCTACATTGATAGAAGGGGTGTCTCAGGCCCTGCAGAACCTTGGAAGAAAACTTCTATAAAGTCCAGTGGGGTCACTGGAAAGGAGCTGGAGGCAAGAGAGAGGTCCAGGCAGTAGTGATTTGTAGTGTTTTTGTATATTGTGGGTGGATGGAACTCTGGTAAAACTGTATTCCCACAAGTAAACTACAGGACTTTATTGTCAAACTGGTGCGGAAAGCCAGTATATTGTACTTGGGTTGGCTGGAGCCTCGTCGCCAGGGACTAATTATCCATTTAAAGTGCCCTGCAGAACATGTTCCTACAAATGAAGGAGAGAGAAGGCTTCCCTGCTTGCTGCTGCATTGAACACCTGCCTGAGTACAGGAGATTGTTTTCCTCGACTCTATTCAACTGTTTGCATTTACCTATTTATTCAATCGCTGCTTCCAAAGTATCAGGAAAACAACTTTTAAAGAAAGTATAATTTCGTATTAGAATTACAAAATGTACCCAATGTTTACTAATTCAATGATTTTATTCTATATTTGCCTATTTTAGGGTTAAGGTTAGTATAGCTGTAATTATTAGGTCTGGGCAGAATTTCACTTGCGTAATCGGAGTAATTTCTGTAATTCTGCATTATTCTTAGACACAGAATCACCGATAATAACATTCCGCCCGCTTGAGTAATTGTTGGGAATAATCCTACCCCCAAGAGCACATTTAGCGCCTGTGAGTGGCTGCTCGTGCTCGCTATTCACGCGCTGTTGCATTTAGTGTTATTACTTAGCACAAAACACATCCTTGCATCCATTTTGGATGAGAGGGGACTATTTTGCGCCAAGAAAATACCGCAAAATGCCGAATTACTCTTCTCATGAAATTCCACAAAATGTTACCAAATCTTGTGGTAACTTTGCACCATTATACTACACAGAATTTATTTATTCAGGTACATTTAGTTTCGACTCTTTTTCGGTTAGTGGTTTGCCGTTTTTATGATGCCGAGGGGCCTGGCCTGTATTTATTCTTTGTATGTTAGTCAATTTAACTGTCCCCTCCCTTGAATTATTTTGCAATTTCCCTTGAATATTTGGTAACTCTTCTGTTTCTTTTCTCCTGTCTGTTCCTTTCTTTGAAACCTGTAGAATGTAAGGTTTCTTCTACTTAATGTCCATCCAGGCTTAAAATACTTAAGTATTTAGTTTCACACTACTTTTTGGGTCTCTTTCTTTCTGTTTAGTTCTCTTCTGGTATCTGGTGGGGTATTAACAGTTCTAATCATCTTTTGTCATGATATTTACTATTCTACCCTGGAATGTAGGGACTTTAGCTCGCCCAATCAAAAAGCAGAAGATATTATCCCAAATACCTATACGTAACGCGTCCATAGCCCTAAGTCAAGAATCTCATTGCAACAAGATTTAATCCAAGAAATTAATTTAAACAGTAGGTGAAGTTTTTTTTTCTCCTGCTGCCTCTTGCGGGGCTAACGTACTACCTGTCAGTGCAGTAATATTATAGCAGGAGCCTTTTGGCTATGCTTGCGCTGTACATTTACCATATAAATACACCTGTTGCATTATGGTCGTTGTAGTACAAAAAATATATTAAGTGTAATTCCTGATTTTATATTCCTCTTTATATTTATTTATGTTCCTCTTTATATTTATTTATGTTCTTCTTTATATTTATTTGTGTTCCTCTTTATATTTATTTATATTCCTCTTTATATTTATTTATGTTCCTCTTTTTGGAGCTCTGCGCAGGAACATAGCACTGCTGCTCTGAGAACAAGTCAAATTTCTATTTTTTTTACAAAGCAGAGCAAATGTCTCCTCAAAGTCCCTATGGAAAGGATGATCTTCTCGCGGTGTGCAGACGCCTTTTGCCCCTAGGAAGTCACAATGGAAAATCCAAAAACATTGGACTGAGGCTCCCAGACCACTAGACCAGCACATCCCGCACAGGTGCAGTTCATGGCTTAAAGTGGATTTTCTTATTTTCTAGTCTTTCTTTGAATTACGGACCAGATTCTTATGTATAATAGACTTTAACTTTCCCAACTTCTTTATATCCTGTCATTTGACTCAGTAGCCCACCCCAATGCACTATGGTCATTGTAGTACCACAAATACATTGAAGACAATTCCTGATATATATATTTTGCTCTTTTCTGAGAGAAACAGGCCTCAAACAGGTTCTTCCACTATTTTGTGCACAATTAAAACTTTAACTGTTCTCAGGAAACCTCTGTAACTTTCTTTTTAGGCGCTTCAAAAGAGTATACTGAGTATATTTGTTGTACTACAATGACCATGATGCACTGGCGACACTGCCAAAAGAGTGGATACTGTTCCTGTGTCCTTCCTGCTCTCTCTTCTATTTCTCATTTTAAGTATATATATTCTATTTAATATATATATATATATTTTTTTTTTTTTTTTTTACACTGGCGAGGTACCTGCAAAGTGCTACTGGGCCACTTGCATTCTTTTTTTGCTCTTGAATGCACTTTGTTTTTCAATTTTTTAATCTATCATTCTAAAATGGCTGTCAGAACAATAAATTGAAAATGGACGCCGTACATCACTGTGCAAATGACGTTGTGCCATGGTCCACGCACGCGCATGCATCACAACCCACATGTATGCTTCAGGAGCCATCTTGGAGTGGGATTGTCTTAATAGAAAACCCACTGCAAAATGACCGGCCATGCACATGCAGCCAATGTTTCACTCGGTACATTGACACTTCATGACTTACGCGCTAAGAACACACATGCAGGGCGATAGAGACCATAGTGACATTCAGCCAGAGCAGGCATAAGGTGCGCATGTTCAGAGAAGACGTCTAGACACTAGGAAGACACAACACGGATAGGGGGTCGCAGTGGCATTCAGGCCCGAAAGGAGTGTGACGCACATTGTGCAGTGACGCGTAGAGGAGACTGCCCTATGCTCGACGACTACACCAATGGGAGAGCAGCACGTCTCTTACTCTGTGTGTGGGAGGCATTAGCGTACACTGCATAAACCACGCACAACACTCACTGAGCACACTTTGGGGGAGGGATGCAAGACCCCCCCCCCCACCCCCCCCTGAAAGTCCCCTGTCCTTTGGAATAAACTACAACCAGCAGGCAAGTCTCCACAGTGCACGCCCGATAGCGCCTAGAGGTCATGAAGATGGTGAATGCCCTGCTACATATAATCCTTGGCATACAGCATCTAGCATAATAAAAGTGAAAGAGGGGCACGCGTACAGGCCGGGCACGGCGGCTTAAGGGTTTGCACGCCTACCCAGAGCGCTGTAGGTCGCAGGTGTGCACCCTGACAGGTCATGGTCGAATCCGCCCATTGTCCTTCTGAAGGCAATGAAATGAGTGAGCACCGCAGAGCTCCGTCATTATGACAGCTATTGTGAAAATGCTTGGAAACAATCAGTTGTAGGGTGTGAGCTGTGCACATATCATAACCACAGCGCACATTCACGGAAAAGAGTTTCAAATACCGACCGTGAGCTGAAACTTGGCAGCGAGTCAGAGGGCGATCCCATTACATAATTAACTTGCCGGGAATTCAACGTTGCAATCAGCAACCACAACGTATGCACACGGACAATTAACTCCACATCATTAAAAACAATTGCAAGCCAAGAAAGTAATTAGGACGACATTGTGTTTCACAACGATTTTAGGTTGTTTCCTCAAGTGCTAAGTCGGTCTTGCAAATACAGAGACGGCGTGGTTAAGCACCGCACAGGAGTGTGGGAGAATCCTCTGGCAGCCCAGCCTCAGGGCAGCCAATGGGCGTCAAGCGATGACGCAATCACGCAGACACACTCACAGGAGAGAGGGCCGCTCTTGCATGCTTCTCTCGCCTCGGTTAGAGATCAGACATGGACGTCATTTAGAGACTGCCAGGGGTCGCAGCTGTGAAAATGCGTTTAAATGTATGTTGTATGCGTGGTTGCGGTTGACAGTGTGTTTATGTGTGAATTTGTGTAAGTATGTGTGTATGAGTCAGGCGGGCAACTAGAGCCAAATTTCGGGGGGGGGGGGGGGGGGGCTGAAAAAGATTTCGGGGGGGGGGGCTAAGTCTTCCAGCCATAGGCAGAGTGGCTGTAAGAAGGGGTGAAACCACAACAAAAGCCTCATTAACGTGGTCTTTTAAAGATCTGTGAAGTACTAGGGTGCGGCTGCAATTAGACGGACGCCAGCCCGCGAGGCTGTCTCAGCCGGGCTGACACACATGAGAAGGGGGGAGGGGGAAGGGGGGGAGGGGGGGGGGGCTGTAGCCCGGTGAGCCCAATGGGTGTTGCGTGCCTGGCTATGATTGGAGGTCAAAGGGCATGTGATCAGCAGCAGCCGGTGCAGGTAAGTAAGTGCAGTTGTGTGGGGCGGGGTGGAGATAACAACAGACGACGGAAAAGGGAAAATAAAAAAATAAATCATATTCCGTCGTGTCGACATCCCCCCCCTCCCCCCCGTCCAGCCCCAATGCACCCCACGTTTTACCTGTGCCAGTCGCTGCTGCGTGTGATGTCTCCTCCGGTGGCATATTGGTGAATTGATGTCCATGAGCTCAGGGCACCCATGTGTGTCCAACATACACACGATCCGCCCCACAATCCCTCAGGTGAAACCAAATAAAAACGTGTGAAAAGTTTTTTAAAAATTGACCCCCCCCCCCCGCCCCCCCATGAATTAATTTCTTACGTTACTCCTAAGTCTCCCGAGATACTTTTTATGTCACGCCTCTTGTGGGACTGCACATCTGCTGATATCTGCTGGCTAATAAGGGTCCTGCTGGGGGCCACTGTGTGTCTCTTATCTCCTCTCTTTCCCCAGCTGTGAGGGTGTCTGAGCGGCATCTAATATCAGAACCTTTCTCATAAATTACTACCAGATCTTCAAGTTTCATAATAAGCAGACCATACAGGCTGATGACGCAATCAACATGTCTGGCAGAAGCTTTCTGACCTCTAAGACCTTCTACTTTCACAAAAACACCTCCAAACAAACTTTTGATGGGCGCCCTGATCTGTTCTCCAAGCATTCAAAAATATGCATGTTCGGTAGCGAGCCTGTCTCCCCATCAGCTTGTACCATGTTGTCCAGCATAGCTCTTTTAAAAATTGATAAACCCACCTGCATGCGGACATGCCTGCGCAGTGATGACAGTCGCAAGGCGGTGTCCACTACACACACCTATGCAGCCACTACAATAGAGGACTCCATGCCATCCTGAAAGTTTCTTTAATGGGACTTGGTTTAAAAAGTAGAAGAAGGAAGTGGTAAGCACTGACTCTGCCATCATGACTTTTGCCGGATGTCACAAACCTATTCCATTCACAATGGAGAGAAACGTAGCAAGCCGGCTCCAATAGCTTGGGGAAGCCGGCATCACAGGAACATTGCCTGTTGGACTCCTAGCATACCTCCTGTTATGCTGACAAAAACTGGCAGACTCAGTAATATCTTCATACGCGTGGACATGCGGAGGCCCACCGAGGCTATCAAGTGAGAGGCAGCACACACGTACTATTGAGGACACTGTAGATGGCTTAAGGGGAACATGAATCTTCACCAGATTCAATATAAAATTTGTGAATCCTCAATTACACCTTAATACCGCTTGCTGCTTCATCACCACATTCTCAGCCCAGATGCGTCTTGGTTCATCCAGTCTTCCAAGAGACAGTTCACAAAGTACAGACTGATCATCTAAGTGTAAGAAGAGGAAGGAGAACTTGATGTTTGCCTCAGGCACCCGCAGACATTCGGAGAGCATATTACAGAAGATCAATGAATATGACTTTACATTAATCAAAGACCAGTGTGAAGATATCAAGCCGCCCATCCCCTTTTTGTTACGTCTTCTGCAAGGATGGTGCCTCTGCCGACTGAGAGAAGGTTGCAAACACCAGCGATGCTAAAGCTCGTGTCTCTGTAAGTTACGGAGGGAACTCCGAGGCATGAAAGGTGTCTGCCGCTGGTTCATCCCTAACAACCTTGACACCAGCACCACACAAACGGCTGAAAGACTCCCCAATCTGGGAGAGGGGCTCCCAACACAAGGAACTTTCTGGTGTGAAGAATACGCTCATGTCTGACAGAACCAGGGCCTCGTTCAACAAAGACACAGAGCTGGCGGTCAAGGCAGGTCAGTGTGTCTTTAGAGACTTCTTTAGAGCAGACATCTCAAGATGGACAACAGAAGGAAGTGACGTTTGTTACTTTGAGGTCCAAACCCCTAATCAAGCGGGAAGCAATACAAAGTCTGTGGGGCTGTTGTCACCTTTACCTGGAAGGATAGTCATCCTTTGTCTAAATTGGCCATGACTCTTTGCTGCCCATTTCCAGTGGTCCAGCTGCACATCCAGCAGCCAGAGTGGGGAAATGGATGTTTTCGCTACGAGGATTTAACACCAGGATACTCTACCACCCAGGATCAGACAACCCAGAGATGTGATCTTCCACCACCCACATGCTGCCTCGTCCAGGAAGCGGCGCGCAGCTGACAATCTAGACCTATGTGTTTACCTGGTCGCCCACCAAGTGTTGACCGATGCCTGAACAGTGGAGGTAATTAGTCAGATAGTTGGCTACAATAATGTGTGAAAAATGTTGTAAATACCCCCAGAAAGGCCTGTCGCTGAAGTGTGGATATCCTATCCAGGAGGCTTCAGCATACGTCCAGCAGCACCTCGTTATTTGTTCCAAAGTGTCCCCATGGACAGCGGTGTCCTCACTCTATCGTTCCGTGCAGCCTGGTTTCATCAGTGACCGCGCTCACTATCAAAGGGCATTTAGCTTGGTCTCCTGGAGCGATGGCATGGCAGAGTGACTGCCTCTACCTAACATCATGTGCCTAGATGCTGGTCCCTTGGGCAGGTCCGTGCCCTCCTGCTGCCAGCTCAGAGGGCGGCCACCACGACAGGGAGTGTTTTGCAGACCGTTGCTGACTTCTCAATGGGCAGTACCTCCTTTCCCTGCATACATCTGGAAGTCTTACTGCCTTCTACAGCTGCTGAGGCAGTATCCCCACATCAGAGAAACAATTGGGTGCACAGAGCCGGCAGGAGCGTGTCCAGTCCAGAAGTGACTCCTATTCTAGGGGTGAGACTTACAAGACATGTTCAACTTCTCGCACACTCCGCCACCCTCTTCTAGTGGCTCTTCTGCATCTGTAATGTCCTTGTGCTACAGCTACTTATCCGGTCTCATCGCTCATGGGCTTGGGGAGAGTTAAAGAGGCTGGTGCAGTTTTGCCAACTCACACGGTGCCACCGCCTGCCAGGCATGCATGCCAACTTGCAGATTAGGAACTTTTGGGAAAAAAGAATCCGGAAAATTGATTTCCACCATTGATTTGTATTGAAGTAGAGGCAATGTCGGGGACAGACAGATACAATAAAGCCATTTTTGGCTTCAGAATTTGGGAGTCTTCTGCCTGAATCTGGTCTGTTGTATTGTATGTAGTATAAAGTGAGCTGGAAACCCCTACATCCATCAGGGATTTAACAGCCTCCCCAGGACGTCTGCGACAGCCTTTGAAGCCTTTGTTCTTTGTTGTGCGTGGGCCGCCTCGGGTGGGGCCAGACTCTAAGCCCCACCCCCTCCATGGCTGACCAGTGCCAATGGGTTCAAAACCCCTCCTCTGAACTCTATACCTCACTCCTTCAAATTATTTGCGAAGTTATCAGGTCTGCGGATGCAACATTAAATTCAACAAGAGAATGGCAACGCCCCAAAAATGCACTATGTAGACAACACGCTAACGTGGCCCTGATCATGAAAGGGATCCGCAGTTCATACGTGTAACAGCCTCATAACACACCATGGTCATTGGTCACCACCGCCTGAGTCCGTTCTAAAGGATCTCCTTCACACATGACCTACAATGTGGGGAAGCCATTGTGTCGACGCTGCTCCAGTGCACGCGCTGGTACTGCCCCACCTCTCAACCGATCTTGTGGTCCAGCACTCCTCATATGGACTCCATCACACGTTCATGACGGCTCCTCGTTGTATACGATTGAACTATGTCTAGAGTAAGTACGACTACACATCTGTAGCAATGTCCCTTCCTGTCGGCACCCGGAAGAGCACAAAACACAAGCTGTGAGAGGCCAGAGAAGACCCGCTGATGTAGGCTGGAAATAGGGCTCAGGGACAGCCCTCAATTGTCTGGCCCGGTCTTCTGAAATTGTTGTTTATTCTTTTAACATGTAGATTGGGGTTTGTTTCTCTTTCTCTGACTGCAAAATTAGATTATTTAGTGAAGTGAATTATCTGCCAATCTTGCTGGGGTTCAGGGAGTGTGAAAAGAAAGTCTGAGGAATGTCAGGTTTTTTTGCAACACACTACAGCATTTAAAGACCTGTAAATGATTGGGAATCAGGAAAGCACAAATATAGCACTTTTTTGTCATTTTGAAGTGTGATGGAAACAAAGATTTTATTAGGATCAAAACCAATCTCTCAGTAATCTCCTGCTGAAATGGCGCGGCTCAGTTGCCACAGTTGTACTTTGGGGACGCTCGGATTTTTTATCGTCCCTAGGACGTCGGTGATGTAACATTGATGGCAGCACCACTGCCCGCATTTGACACCAGAAGAAGAAGGCATCTTGAGGGCTCCTGTCCCGTGGAAGCAACCCCAGAACCAATGCCGTGGTTTGAGTAAATCAGAAGGAGGAGGCCCCTTGAGGGCTCCTGTCCCGTGGAAGCAACCCCAGAACCAATGCTGTGGTTTGAGTAAATCCGAAGGAGGAGTCACCTTGAGGGCTCCTGTCCCGTGGAAGCAACCCCAGAACCAATGCTATGGTTTGAGTAAATCCGAAGGAGGAGGCACCTTGAGGGCTCCTGTCCCGTGGACGCAACCCCAGAACCAATGCCATGGTTTGAGTAAATCAGAAGAAGGCACCTTGAGGGCTCCTGTCCCGTGGAAGCAACCCCAGAACCAATGCCATGGTTTGAGTAAATCCGAAGGAGGCACCTTGAGGGCTCCTGTCCCGTGGACGCAACCCCAGAACCAATGCCGTGGTTTGAGTAAATCAGAAGGAGGCACCTTGAGGGCTCCTGTGGAAGCAACCCCAGAACCAATGCCATGGTTGAGTAAATCAGAAGAAGGAGGCACCTTGAGGGCTCTGGTCCCGTGTGTTACAGTTAGCGCTCTAGCGTTTCCGCTAGAGCGCTGTAGAACGCGCGTAGGTTGCGCTCACTTCCCTGGCGTGAGCACGCATATAAATAATAAACGGGCGGGCGAGCCGGCAGTTCGCGCCCAACAGATTAACTGCGTGTGGTCTCTTTGTTCCGCTGCCTTAGCGCTAGGCCTCCCCTTTGGCTCCCCATACTGCAACGGTGCTGACCCAGGGCCTTACCCCTCCCAGACAGAGGTTAGGGGTCAGAACAGAACACTGGCGACGAGGGGGTGATCACTGAACCCCAGGAACTCCTGCTACCAGGCTGCACAGCCGAGGAGGTCTCGCCTGACGACGCAGCGTGCTGCACCTGCCCACGTGCGGCGACCGACCCACCAAGTGAGTGCACGATGTCCCCTGTTCACACGTCGGTGACCGTGACACGACGATGGGTGATGATGAGACGCCCGGCCCTGCAGGGCCATCACCCCGCGTCTGGAGTGCTGCCTCCCTTCAGCGAAGCCGCAGACCCCACGACCGCCGCTCCGAGGTGACAGACATGGCTGGGGAGGCTGGAAAACTACTTTATTGGGTCCAGAGAGACGGATGGAGAAGTGAAGCGTTCTCTACTACTCCACTACGCTGGGGAAGAGATCTACCTCCTGTTCAAGCACCTGCCTGACACGGGTCCCCCGACGGACTATGCAGCAGCGGTTGCGGCCTTGAACGCACACTTTGACCCCCAGGTCAACCCTGATTACGAACACTTCAAACTTCGCCAAGCGAAACAGCGTGAAGGAGAGTCAGTTGACACGTTCCACGCGAGGCTGAGGGTCCTTGCGGACACGCACCTGGTCGGCGACCGGGCTAAAGAGGAAATCAGGGCGCAGCTGATCTTGGGGATCAGGAGTAAAACGCTACGAGGCATGATACTTCGCAAACCCAACATCACGATGAACGACATCCTCATCCTGGCCAGGACTCACGACCTGTCAGCGGCACGTGCAGAGGAAATGGACTTGGCCCTAGTGAAAGGCGCTGCCAGCACGGTGGAGGTCAAAGTGGAGAAAGCGGACGCTGTCCGGAGGAAAGAAAGGCTGCCTAAGCCCTGCGACCGGCGGACCCCCGTTCAAGCCAGGCAATGTGGGTACTGCGGATACGACGAACACCCCCTCAAGGCGTGCCCCGCCCGAGGGAAAACATGCACCAACTGTGGTATCGACAACCATTTCGCGTCAGTCTGCCGCAGGAAGATGCAACGGAGCAGCCACAAGCGAGACAAGCCAATGAGGAAGCTGGTACGGCAACTATCACACACGTCGTTATCGTCGCAGCCACGGCCCAAGAGAGAACCAGCCAGGGAGTACCCGGAATCAGACACTGAGTCCGACGATGAAGGAGAGACGTACCTTGTGTTGTTCACCAAAGCTCTCAAAAGCACCCGGCGACCTCAACCGCGCTGCGACATATTGATTGCTGGATCAGAAGTGAACGCGGTGATAGACACCGGCGCGTCGGTGACAGTGATGGGGGTGCAACAATACAATCTCCTCAGACCATGGCCGGAGCTCCGACCGTAGAAGGCCAAGATCTTCGCTTATGGAAGCGACACGCCGCTTCCGCTGAAGGGCAAGATGACGGTAGCGGTACAGTCAGAGAAGGCGGAAATCGTCATTGCCGTTCACGACGTCAACCAGGAAGTGGACACACTTCTCAGTGGCCATGCGGCCGAGGATCTAGGACTCATCACATTCCTCAGGGTGGTCCAAGACCGACAAGTCGACGACCTGCTAGAAGCATTTCAGGGCCTGTTCTCAGGCCTCGGGAAGATCAAAAGGCCACCCGTACGACTTCACATAGACCCCGCTGTGCAACCGACAGCCCTCCGGCACAGGCGCATCCCGTTTCACTTACGCCCGCTAGTAGAGGAGGAGCTCCGACGATTGGAGGAACAGGGCGTCATAGAGAAGGTTACGGGACCCACACCTTGGGTGTCACCGATGGTAATAGCCGAGAAGCCACGACAACCTGGGAAGATCCGGCTATGCATCGACATGCGCCTCCCGAACAAGGCCATCACAAGGGAGAGACACATCACACCGACCATGGATGACATTGTCTCTGATCTGAATGGTGCCCGATGGTTCTCGAAACTGGACTTAAATGCGGGGTACCACCAACACACCCTAGCTAAAGAGAGCCAATACATTACCACCTTCAGCACGCACTTGGGGCTACGGCGATACAAACGCCTAAACTTCGGGATCTCATCGGCGGCCGAAATCTTTCAGAACACGATTAGAGACATCCTGGTCGGACTGCCTGGCATCCTGAACGTGAGTGATGATATCCTCATCTACTCCAAGACAGTCGAGGAGCACTACCGACACGCCCGGGCCACCCTCACGCGCCTCCAAGAGCACGGAGTCACCCTACACCGGGAGAAGTGCCAGCTGTTCCAACAAAGGATCGAGTTCCTCGGCTACGTCTTCACCAAGGAAGGCATCCAAGTAGACCCTCGAAAGTCGCTAGCCATCAAAACGGTTGCGGCCCCCGCGTCAGTGGCAGAAGTGCGCAGCTTCCTAGGGATGGCCACATACTGCGGAAGGTTCGTCCCGAATCTGGCCACCCTGGCTGAGCCCCTGAGACACCTCACCAAGACCGACGTGGCGTGGCAGTGGACTGACGCCAAAGAGCAGGCTTTCAAGGCGATCAAAGAAGCACTTCCGGATCAGACAACACTGGTCTACTTTGACCCAACCAAGAAGACCGAGATCCTAGTGGATGCCAGCCCCGTAGGGCTAGGGGCAGTCCTAACGCAAGAACAGGAACCTGGGCAGTGGGCAACTCTGGCGTACGCTAGCAAAGCCCTCACCGACACGGAGAAGCGATACTCCCAAATCGAGCGGGAAGCGTTGGCAATCCGGTGGGGCTGCCGCCATTTCCATCTTTACGTGTGTGGACACCCGTTCACAGTGGTGACCGACCATCAGCCGCTGGTGCCGTTATTCCAGGGAACAGCACCACACCCGCCCCCCACGCATAGAGCAGTGGGCCATTGGTCTGCAACAGTATCATCTGAGCGTAGTATACCGGCCAGGGGCCAAAAACCCGGCGGACTTCCTGTCCCGCCACCCAGAACACGACGGTGAACCTGAACACAGGGACACTGAGGACGACGCCGAGGAACACCTTGACATGGTGGCGGCGCTGACGTGTCCCCGGGCCATCACGCTTGAAGAGCTCAGAGATGTAGCCGACCACGACCCCGTGATGATCAAGGTCAAGAACACCATCCTCGAGGGAACGTGGCAGTCGTTTCTGCAAACGGCGAACTCGTGGGCCAGTGGAGACCGAGAGGATCTTCAACACATGTGGAAAGTACGACACGAGCTGAGCGTGACCAGAGGGGGACTCCTTCTAAGAGGCTCCCGAATCGTCGTCCCCGGGGCACTCCGGACAAGAGCGACACAGCTAGCACACAAAGGACACAAAGGTACAGAGAAGATGAAAGCCCGGATGAGAGAGAAGGTTTGGTTCCCGGGTATGGACGACTATATCACCGACACCGTCCGCAGCTGCCAGTCATGCCAGCTAACAGGGGAAGCCCAACCACCAGCGCCCATCATAACCGAAGAGCATGGGCTTACCCCCTGGGAGAAGATCAGCGTGGACTTTGGGAGCCTGCCCGATGGGCGAGTCACCCTAGTCATCATGGATAGCTACTCAAAGTACCCCATTACAGAGGCCCTGCCGTCCACCACTTTCGTACATGTGAAACCTGCCCTGGAGAAGATATTCGGGATGTTCGGGTACCCCGAGGAACTGCGGAGTGACAACGGACCCCCATTCCAAGGGCACGAGTTCGAAGAACTCCTGAAGGCACACGGCATCAGACACAGGCGCATCACCCCGCAATGGCCCCAAACCAACGGGGAAGTGGAGCGGTCTATGCGCACCATCAACAAGATACTACGCATCGCTGTGTCCGAACAACTAGACCCAGAGCAAGAGCTCCAGCGATTCCTAGGGGAATACTGCAGCACTCCCCACTGCTCCACCCGACAAGCCCCCTGGGCACTGATGTTCCAAGGAGCTCGCAGGGATGGACTGCCAGTAGCCCCAGGCTGGGTAGCGCCACCTTTCACTGAGGAAGAAGCGTTCTGAAGGCGCCAAAAGCGAAACAACCGGGTCAGTGAGGCTCGGCGGGCCGTAACCCGAGAAGTCCAAGCAGGAGACACACTGGTCCTCAAAGAGCGCCGGCCAGGAGGAAAGTTTAAGACTCTATATGAAAGAGGGTACTGGAGAGTAGTCGACCGCCGAGGGACTATGGTGACAGCGCGTTGAAGGAGAGACCTGGTCACCCGGAACATCTCGTGGTTCAAGGTGGTGAGGAGACCCGCGGATGACCCAGAGACGGCAGACCTCGACGTGGGAGACGGCTCGGGGGACACATCCCGCTCCGACCCACGGGGCAACACAGACTCTGAGCCAGGTGGCGCCGACAGCACAAGAAGCGAGCCAAGGCAAGAAGTACCACCGGAAGCCTCGGCCCCAGGCGCACGAAGGGCCACCAGGTATGAGCTGAGGGAGAACCCCGGGCCCAGCAGTTGGCTGAGAGACTTTGCGTGCCAAGTAAGTGATGCAGCGAAGCAATGAAGGAACTGTTGTCAAGGACTGAGTTGGGAAGGGATGTTACAGTTAGCGCTTTAGCGTTTCCGCTAGAGCGCTGTAGAACGCGCGTAGGTTGCGCTCACGTCCCTGATGTGAGCGCGCATATAAATAATAAACGGGCAGGCGAGCCGGCAGTTTGCGCCCAACAGATTAACTGCGTGTGGTCTCTTTGTTCCGCTGCCTTAGCGCTGCCTCCCCTTTGGCTCCCCATACTGCAAGGGTGCTGACCCAGGGCCTTACCCCTCCCAGACAGAGGTTAGGGGTCAGAACAGAACACCGTGGAAGCAACCCCAGAACCAATGCCATGGTTGAGTAAATCAGAAGGAGGCACCTTGAGGGCTCCTGTCCTGTGGAAGCAACCCCAGAACCAATGCCGTGGTTTGAGTAAAACAGCTTTGTCATTTTTGGGGTGACATTTGCTAAATGTTAGTTTATTGTATCTGATCTGTCTGGTGTCAATTCCGAAGGAAGGCTGTTCTACTTCTGGGTGTGATTTTTCAAATCTCCTAATGAACAAGTCTATATAGCGCTGTGGACTCATTGAGGTAACCAAGCACTACTATGAAAGCACAATCTATTGTTGCCCCGAATGCAGAGGCATTTTACCAATGATGAAAGGCTGCGTTTCTGACCCCCCCAGGCTTTGAAGGTATAATGCCCGGTGCACGCAGGAGGCGCCAAGCACGCTTTTCAATAGTACCACCATCTATTGCCCTCAAATCGAACTGGCAGAAAAACCGTGATTTGCGAGCGAAAGATCCTGTTTTGTTAATTGTTTTCCCTTTTCAGAGTTGAATGCCTTTCTGGGCCGAGTTCATGATTCTTTTTGCGGTCCGACATTTGTAAGCCTTAAATGATGAATTTGTTCCTAGGAGGAAACAGCGTGTGCCCTTCTATTCAGGGCAGACGGTGCCAGAGGAATGCTGCCCTATTATTGTGGTGTGGGTAGATACTCTAGGGCCCTGGATCCCTGGCGTGTCTGAGATACTGCAGTTCCACTTGGCCTCACAAACAGTATGGCGTCGTTTATCAGAGGGCATTTTAATGTCTTGGATTAGGGCCAGAGGTCTTGGATGGAGGGTGCATTAACACGTGTCTGCAGCCCTTCTGTCTGTGAGGGCGCGAGCTTGGCGTACTGCACTATGATGGCTTGACTCTGGGAAGAATAAATATTGTGTACAGGGCCCCCTTCGGCAACATGAAGTGCGTACTCCACAATGCAGCTGCAGCGGATGTGACGTCACACACCCCTTGCCACCCCCATTCTCATGAGTCCCTTAACCCTTTGTCCCACCATTAGCTCCTCGAAGCCTTGCCGTGCGGCTGCTGCTGCTGACTAGAAGAATTGAGAGTGAAAAGTGGAGAAAGTGTCGATTGAACTTGGAGGCGTCTTTCTTTTTCTTCCACTTTCTTCAGACCCTGAAATGAATGGAAATGGTGTTTTTTAATTGCTCCTTGTGCTGTAGGCCACAGACATTTTCTTTTGAGGGTGGCTGATCTAATAGAACTTGCTGGACTGTCCCAAATCACCCAGGGGACCCTTCTTATAGACAGATGGGATCTTTGGGGTCTGTCCATGAGCTCTACAGGGCACCATTAATAGAGAAGAGATTTAAAAATAGCCCACGAAGCGCACCAGAAAGTTATCACATGCAATGATGGACTTCAGCAGAAGAGAGAGTGGCACCTGGTTAAAATTCACAGAAAGGGATTCCGTTAACATGTATGTATCTCATATTCCCATAGCGTGGACCCAGCCGAAAGGCAATGCCTTAGGAAATCCGTCATTCGAACGAATGCGTCTTTAGCACCCATTTGTTCTGCACACGATTTGCTTTAACAACTTGCCTTCGGGGAGCGCTGGATATTGGAATAGTTTAATTTACTATTCCAACTCCGGTCTGCGCAACAGTAGGGAATGTGTTGGACTTTAATTCCAACACCACTCCACCACTGCGCCCCCTAAAGCAAGTCGCGGCAATGACTTGGGTGCAGAACGATTGCGTGCTGAAGACGCATTTGTTCTGTTGCCGGCGCTGTGAAGGCACAGCGTGATTCCGGCTTCGTCCTAAAGGATGTTTCCCCTGTCAATTCAGAGCCGAAGGAGAGATGATGTGTCTTAACGGACAGACTTTGGAGCTGGGGAACCAGGTTCGAGTCTTGGCGTCAGCTCAACATCCAGTGATTTTGAGCAAATCCCTTAATCTCCTGTGGCTACCAAAAATGAATGTGTCCTTCTGTAATGTAACTGGTGCTCAAGAAAAGCGCTCCAATACCTTGAGTCGAGTTGCGCTATAAAAAACTGCAAAAAAAAAAGTCACAGCTGATGGGAAGAGGTAGCGGAGCCGAGTTGTGGGCGGTTCATGCATTCTGATGTAGCGTTCTTTAAAAAGGTGAGTTTTCAACTGTGTCCTAAATATCAACAGCCTTGGGGCGGTCCCCGTGGATACAGGGATGCGATTTCAGATGCTTGGTGCAGAGATGGAATCCACCTGCTGTCTACTTTTAGCTTTTTTACACTTCTTAGTCTGCAGCCTGATGGAGTTTCTTTTACCAAAGGGTGATAGTACAATTTTATTTTCGCCAATACATTTGTGGAAAGGTGAGTGTGTATAAACTTCTCACAACTTCGCCAGCAGGCAAAGTTTCCTACTAAAACGTTTCCGCGAGAGAATTTTCCAACACAACCTTTTTTGTTTTTGTTGCAAAAACATTTGATGGACAGAATGCAGCACAATGGCATACATTCACCCCGGTCCAGGGAAGACATGGCTTCAGGGCCGGCTTTAGTGCTGGTGGCGCCCTGTGCGACAATGTTTGTTGGCGCCCCCCCAATGACCACCTCCACCACGGATTCTCTCACTATCACCCTTTAACAGTGACCAAGTCACCATAACCACACTCTCCCAGATGCATTGAATTAGCTATACAGCACCACTCATACCAGTGTAGGGTGTCCGAGCACTTTGCATCACACACACGTTACACAGAGACAATCAATCATAAGTGTGTAAATCAGTGTATGGGAAATGTTACATAAGCCAGAGGACTACAAGGTGTAGGAGTCACGTCATCCATACTGGTAAGCAGTATAGTTCAAGAGTGCTTGTTGTGGAGAAGCACAAACTCCGAGTCGAAAAAGAAACAGCATAGTTGGGAGTTTTCTTTAAAAATAAGAATCGATTTCTAGCTAAATTAACCCTTTTTGCACCATTAATCAATGCTCTAATAATGTATACTTTGCAGCGTGTATGCAGTTCTAGGATGAAAGTTAATAGCTCACTATCCTATATTAGGACTGTAAGTTATAAATTGCAAGTAACAAAAGGATGTCTCTTTTGAAAGCAGTAACCTGCTGATCTGTTTACATCATACGCACTCTATTGGTACACGTTCTTTGCAGCAGGCATATTGACCCTCTGCACTAACTTCACCTAAAAGTCAAAACCTCAATGATACAAAATGCTGAGCTCTCTCCAGGAAGATAATTAATCACACGAGTTTTCTTGACATTTATGTGAGGCCTGGTAATTACCGGGGGAAAGAAACGCTGCAGCAGGTGCTTCAAAGGCACAATAAACTTTCAAACACGGCGCCCCCAGGAAGCCAGCACCCGGTGCGGTGGCACCGGTCGCACCGCCCTAAAGCCGGCCCTGCATGGCTTGGCAGTTCGGGCTGGACTGTTCCCATGAGGCACAGGGTCAGACTGAATTGCATATGGCCATGTCTGAACTGGGGTGGTGAAGTGAGCTAAAGAATGATGGTGGATTAAACCCAGATCAGTTGACAGGGGGTGAGTGCTTGCAAAGTTCAACACTCCGTCCATCAACCCCTTTGGTTTTGCTTTTTTTTGTTTTTTTGTTTTTTGGTCTTGCTGACAATTCTGTTCCTAAAAAGTAGATGATGTAGGATATTTCTCCAAAAAAAGTACTTTCTGCTTAATTTTTCATCTTCATTTTTAGAACTTTCTAAATTATGGAGTTAGCAGTTAAAAACTAAAATAACAGCAAAGTGGGGCCATTGTAAGGGTTAATCCTGCTATTAATTTTTTTCAGGCTGTTGTCTAAGAACTCTATTTTACACTGTAACGTCATTTGTCCGACATTTATAACAATTTTACAAATGTGGGGATAGTCATTGGTTTCCTCAAATTGAATTTTAATAATAATTGTTATTTCAACCATTTATTTATGGAATAGTTCTCAAATTTCCCAAACTATCTAAAGATTCACAAGGTCAAAGTAACCAACAAAAAACCCGCATTAATAAAATCAAGTGATGGCAAACTCGAAGAGAACAACAGAAATACCTTTAGTTTGTAAGTCTCAATTGAATTAAATGTCCAATACCTTCACACCCTTCTGTCCAATCACACTCTGACTCCTGGTAGTCGGCGCACTGCTTCTCCCATTCTATGCATGGGACTTCAGGTCCCAGCATGCACTGCACTGTTGACATTAATGCTAGACGTGGCTTAGGTTGCCTCGCATGACTTGGGTCAACTTGACATCCATGTCAGGGCAGATTAAGGAGCATTAAAGGGCCTGCCTCCATTCCACTCGCTGCTCCTACTAGACTCAAGTAGGTGAAATAAAAATGTGGTTAAAAGGAGTACAAATATGCAGTTTTTGGTCCACTGAGGACCTCACGGGTCCCTTCTAAACAAGAAAATCAGACCAAAGTCACAAGCTGTCTCTACTTTCATTCCGGCTCAGAGCCAAAGGGTTTAGAAGAAGCCAACGCGCAAAAAAAAAGTTACAAAAACTCTATAAATGAACAGTAAATACAAAGTGTGAACTGGAAAAGTGACAAAATGTGGAGGCATCTGAGGATATGAGAGCAGAAGAAAAGGCTAGAGGGAGGGATTTCAGATTTCAGGAGCAAAGCCAACAGGGTCCTGCCAAGACATGCACATGAAGGTGTAGCGCCATGCGGCCGCGGTGCCTGGATTCACAAGAGTAAAAGGGGGTGGAGGGGAGTCCTTCCCACCTGTAGGACATTCCTCTTCAGAAAGACTAGCCACAGTTCACATCAGGGCCTTGTGTATCGACCGCAAGACAAACAAGGCCTCCGTGAAGGAGGAACCGCTGCACTGGGATGTCTCTAAAGCAATGAAAGGGGATCTGGTTGAAGTGCAAACATGGCTAATTGTGGAGACTCGTTTCTATTGTCTCGCTAATCCTGTTCTTAAACTAAATACAGTTTCACAACAGTAACAACAGAGTGGGCAGAGTAAGCCACACATGGTATGGTACAGAAGCCTCCTACCCCAGGGGGCGTCTCTCAGGTTACAACTCACAATGTTCCCACTTCAGATGGTCGCGGTGACGTGACGTGTTCCTTGCCAGAAAGACTCCATGCAAGAACAGCTCTGTTTATTTGGCATCAAATGTCCGTACTCTGATAAAATAAACCTCCCCCGCCCCCCTCTGCTACTGACTAGTACAGAAAACAGCTGGGAGAGTTTCCCATTACAAACCAGCATTGGCAACGTCAATAAGTCTGACATGTAACTGAAAATGCCTGGGTGCTTCTATTCCTGTTGCTGCTCACCCTTGCATCCATGCACTCAGTCCCTAATCATCCATCCCATGAGTCATTCACCCTTTCACTCATGCATCTCTTATTCCACTCACTGGCTTATTCTAGCAAAACCACACCCACAACTCGCCAATCAATGAACCGGCCCTGTTGGTCATTAGTAAGACTTATTCGTTTTACTAGTTTGTGAGGGATGGGTGAGTTCTTAAATTAGTTTACAATTGCTACTCTGTGAGGGGTGAGGGAGTACTTCAAATAGTGTTTGGTTGCTACTCTCTGTGGGGTGTGAGAGTGCTTCAAATAGTGTTTGGCTGCTACTCTGTGAGGGGTGTGAGAGTGCTTCAAATAGTGTGCGACTGCTACTCTGTGAGGGGTGTGAGAGTGCTTCAAATAGTGTTTGGCTGCTACTCTGTGAGGGGTGTGAGAGTGTTTCTAATAGTGTGCGACTGCTACTCTGTGAGGGGTGTGAGAGTGCTTCAAATAGTGTTTGGCTGCTACTCTGTGAGGGGTGTGAGAGTGTTTCTAATAGTGTGCGACTGCTACTCTGTGAGGGGTGTGAGAGTGCTTCAAATAGTGTGCGGCTGCTGCTCTGTGAGGGGTGTGAGAGTGCTTCAAATAGTGTGCGACTGCTACTCTGTGAGGGGTGTGAGAGTGCTTCAAATAGTGTGCGGCTGCTGCTCTGTGAGGGGTGTGAGAGTGCTTCAAATAGTGTGCGGCTGCTGCTCTGTGAGGGGTGTGAGAGTGCTTCAAATAGTGTTTGGCTGCTACTCTGTGAGGGGTGTGAGAGTGCTTCAAATAGTGTGCGGCTGCTGCTCTGTGAGGGGTGTGAGAGTGCTTCAAATAGTGTGCGACTGCTACTCTGTGAGGGGTGTGAGAGTGCTTCAAATAGTGTGCGGCTGCTGCTCTGTGAGGGGTGTGAGAGTGCTTCAAATAGTGTTTGGCTGCTACTCTGGGAGGGGTGTGAGAGTGCTTCAAATAGTGTTTGGCTGCTGCTCTGTGAGGGGTGTGAGTGTTTCTAATAGTGTGTGCCTGCTACACTGTGAGAGGTCGACTAATGCTGTCAGTTGTGGGACTGCTGCGCCGTGAGGGGTGTGAGTGTTTCTAATAGTGTGCGGCTGCCACTCTGTGAGGGGTGGAGGAAGGCTGCCAGTTGTGTGTCTGCTGCGCTGTGAGGGGTGTCAGCGCTGCTGGTTGTATGATGCCACATTGTGAGGGGTGTGAGTGTTGTCAGTAGTGTAAGACTGTCGCTCTGAGAGCTGTGCGAGCTGTCAGTGTTGTGCGACTACTCACTTGTGATAGTGAAAGTGCTTCTTGTCGTGTGTGACGTCTATACTGATGGGTATGGGAGGGTTTTGTGTAGTATGAGACTGCTAGTCTGTGGGGGGAGGGGTATGAAAATACTATATATAAAATAATCTGTTCTGGTGCCTCAACAAACTAGTGTGCGTGTGTGTACTCTAGAAATCTGTGCGTGACCTCACCTCAGGGTCACAGGCTGGAATCCTGGGAGCTCCTTCACGTATCCAAGGTTGATCAAACGAGTACCATTGAGTCTGGGAACAATAAGCATCCGTCATCCAGGACCAAACACGGCAAGGGGTGGATGTGCACATTATATTCTATTATGCTATGCTACGTTATATTATGTTCTATTATGCTATGCTACGTTATATTGTATTAGATTGGATTATGTTGCATTATGCCATGCTACGTTATATTATGTTATATTATATTGTTATATTATATTCTGTTCTATTATGCTACGTTACTTTCTATTATATATCATATCGGTGTGCGATAGGTGCCCCGTGTGCGCTATGAGTGTGCTTATGATGGCGCGCCTGGTAGCGCGAGGCGACTCCTCTTTGAAGGATGCTGTCAATATTCAGTGATTTGCTTTTTCACCAAAGGGCGTTTCTCCGCTCCCCTGCGCCTCCAGCCACTGTCTGCGGACACTTCTTGATGGATAAGTCTTACTCCTAGAAGGATGCTGCACCGACGCTTCCTGAGAGCACGGACGGCCCTCAGTATTTTGTAAGGTGCAGCACCGAGCCCGGGATTGCACAGCGCCTGGTGAGCGCACACACGCAAACCTCTGCTATCCGTCTAGAACATGGGCCCTCAGGATGTGTCTGCTCCAAATGACACTGACCTATGATTTAATGGCTACTTCTCAATACCTGGCACAGCAAAGATTCAAGACGAGCAGCCGCCTCCGGCTGACGGCCGCAGCGCTCCCGGCGCTGTCCTGGAACGGCACCTAAACAGGATGGTGTCGGAACTCTCACATTCACGAATTCATCCACTTATACCTTCACCTCAGTAAGTCGAGCACCCAACCTGTCTGAAACCTACATGTCGCTCATGCCTTAACTGTACATGTTCTGTGAGAGCGGAAAGCTTCCTTTGTTACTTCTGCACTATCCATGGTCTGTGAGGAAGTGAAGCTTGCGCTGCTCTAGCTGTACCTGTTCTGTGATGGGAAAGGTTTGTGCTAATGCTGCCCCCTCTGTACTTTTGCTCTGAAGCTAGGAAGCTTGCACTGTTTCTACCCAAGCTTCACCTGTGCTATGAAGAGGGTGTTTCCAATGCTGCTGCTCAATCGTATATAAATACTGTTAGACCTGGCATCATTGGTGTGGGTATCCCTTCCCCTCTCCTCTTCCTATTTTTTATGTTGGCTGGATTTAGATGCTCTGGGCGCTGTGCCACTGCTAATCAGCGCCACTGTGTGACTGCTCCCTGTATATAAATGATCTGGGTAGCATGTACAGTAGTGACTTACCCTCCATTTCGCTGTCGGTACTGTGACACGATCCGTTCTCATAGGCCAGACTGGGCCAGTTGAGGATTACTTTCTAGCATCCTATCTGGCCCCAGGAACCTGATGGGAACTTTGAGTTTGATATGTTTGTGCTCAGGACCTTGAGAGACACCTTTTTCCGTAAGGACCGTTTATATATCCCATGTTTAGAAATGCCTCTTATGGAAACACTGTATTTTCTTGCCTAAGCTTTACTGTACGCTTTGCTAGTATGTGTATGGGCCGTCTGGTTTTGGAGCAGCAGGGCCAGCTGGGTCAGACCTGGCTGGAGAGAGAGATCGGTATTCAGAGCCTGGGGAGGGGTGACTCTGATCCGAGCAGGGCCGTGCCTGGCAAGGTGAATGATGGCTCCACCTCCCACTGGGCGTCTGATTGCAGACCCCCTCATACTGAAAGGGCAGGATGTCCCCTCGTAAACCAAGTGCTCCCCGACGCCACCGAACTGGTTCTGACTGGAGTCAGTGATTTGCGACCTTAGAGAACAAAGACTTTTTAGGTATAAAATGCTGCGCTGGAACTTTGTCCGGGTGTGTTCCTTCTGGATGTCAAGACGAAACTCTGTCGGAGTGAACAGAGGGAAGGACGTTGAAACTTTCACCAAGCTTGCCGAAGAAACTATCAAGGGCCTGAATCGAGAGCGCCTCCTGGAGAAGTCTCAGAGACATTAGACTTCACCCAGTCAGCCATCGGAATTCCAGTGCGAGGAATTCTGCTTGCAGGTGAGACCTCCGTCGAGTAATCCGGAGCCTCTAGTTCTACTGTGAGGACAACAGACTAGGCACCTTTGCAACTTTCGCTGAACCTGTGCGGGCCGTTGCAGCTAAAAGAGAGCTGACACCGCTGAGAGCCCGCCTGAGTCTGAACCCTTGAACCTTTCGCTGGATCCGTGTGGGCCACTGCCGCTAAGAGAGCTGCCGCTGAGAGCCTGCCGGAATCTGAATCCTTGAACCTTTCGCTGGATCTGTGTGGGCCGCTGCAGCTAAGAGAACTGCCGCCGCTGAGTGCCCGCACCCTTGCCAATGGTTGCATCATCATGGTGCGTCTTGTGGGCCACCGCAGCAAAAGAGAGCTGCTGCCGCTGAGTTCCCGCACCCTTTGCCACTGGGTATCATCGGGATTCATCCTGTGGGCCGCCGCAGCTAAGAGAGCTACTGCCGTTGAGTGCCTGCACCCTTTGCCACTTTAGCATCATCGTGATTTGTCCTGTGGACCGCCGCAGCTAAGAGAGCTGTGGCCACTGAGTGCCCGCACCTTTGTCAACTTTGCATCATTGGGATTTGTCCTGTGGTCCACCTCAGCTAAGAGAGCAGCTGCCGCTGTGTGCCTGCACCGTGTTCACTTTTGTCGAGGATTGTTGCTATCGTCTTGTGGGCCGCCGCAGCTAAGGGAGAGCTGCTGCGCGCCCGCACCTTGTTCACCCTTTTCGAGGATTCTTGCTATCGTCTCGTGGGCCGCCACAGCTAAGAGAGCTGCTGCCGCTGTGAGCCCACCACGCGTTGTGGGTGCGTGCTATGGATCTCTGCAGCCCGGACTTGTGGTCGCTGGGAGTCCGCCTGTCATTGTCTCTGCTTCTGTGAGAAGCTGCGTGCTGTGTCCCCTTTCACCGACAGGTATCTGGTGCGCAACGGGTCTCGTAGGCCCCGGCCTTGAACTCAGTCAGTGTCACGTTCTGGTGAATACGTATTGCCGTTTGGAGTCCCTACTGGTTGACGTGAATTGTAGTTGTTGAAACGCTTTGAGAAATTCGAGTTATACTGTTAGATAAAGATATTATTTTTCTATACCTACCAGAGTTGTGTCCTTTTGTGGTGTCGTTACTGCCATATTGTACGTGGTCATAAATGCTTCACACACTGCCTCTGAGATAGGCCTAACTGCTCGTGCTACGTTACCACAGGGTTCAGCAGGGGTTGTCAAAGGGGATAGCCCACTTGCCCTGACTTAGGAAGAAGGGTCCCTATTTGGACATTGGCGCCCGCCGTTGCCAACTAGAGACCCCCATTTCTAACAAATACAAAGGATGGTTTGAACGCACTTTCACACCATGCCCAGGGCATTCAAAGATGTGGTTAGACCCAGTGCAAATACACTTGTTGCGGTGCCTACACACACTCTGGTTTCAATCACAGCTTCCCAACAAATCCACTCTGTGTACCCTGGGCAATTACTTTTCTTTCCTCTGTCTCCTTTGCCATGATCTTCTCTTTTGAGACACCCTGAAATAATTCACTTCAGGATATGGACTGTACAAAACATCTACATATAAGGTATAATAGACCATGATCTTGCTTCATAAATAACAATAAAGTAATGTAAATTAAACTAAATGTTATTGTTTAGTTAATTAAAACCATGACAATATTAAACATACATGCCAGATTCAATACATAAAACCCAAAAAGGTTAATAGACCCTTCAATGAACATTAGTTTGCGGTCTCAGACTAAACAAATTCATATACTTTAGCTAAAAACTAAATAGCACAGTAACTAAAAAGCGGAAAGGACATTCTTTCGTTGTAACATTAAAGCATGATCAAGATCTCGTCTGAAGGCAAATTGAATATGTATAAGAAATAAGCATACAAAAATGGGTACATCGTTGTTAGATAAAAGCACATCTAGTTGATGGTACAAGTGAGCAAGGTAATATTCCATTCTTATGTTGAAGCATTACACATCAGCTGCTTAATATAAAAGCTGTTTCAAAGTGCCCAATAAGCAAGGTGATTCCAAGCTTTGTGGTGCCGGCTTCCCTCCTAGATTGATGCCTAACACGTGCATCATCATTTGATTGGTGCAACGTACCAAATTAACTCTTATTACTTTCATGATTGACGTAAGTGCAATTTGCTGTCTAGAAGTATCATGCCGGCATCCTTCTTAACGTAAATCACAAAAACGTAATCTAAACATTTTTCAATGTGCAAAATTAAACAAAATCGTCCCACAATTCATTCTTAATTTAAGATATAATAAATACTGCCTATAAAACTCTCCTCTCTCACTGAAAGACGGTCCCCACTTTTCTTATCCTGGTGGCGTGGATTAACTCCAATTAAAATCATGCTTCTTCCAACTACCAATTTTTATTTTTTTATGCTTTTGGGCTCCCTCCCACTTTCCTTTTTTTAGTACCATCAATCGCTCTTGACCAAATTTCTTTGGAACGATCAAAAGGCCAGGATTTCACTTTCTCGTCTCCAACAACCCAAAGAGTTAGGGGGAGTCAATTGTCCCAATCTCAGATGTTACCACTCTGCATTCACCCTGAAACAAATATGGACCTTTTTAACCGAATCCACACATATACCAATAACGGCCTGGAGCTCGTTGGAACAAGCGCAATATACACCTTTTTCCTTTATCACAGCTGTCCGCTTATCCCAACCCCGATGTGTTTCTCTTCACCTAGCTTTAATCATTCCAAAGCACTCGCAACCTCTCTGCTTAGAAGTCATCTCTCCTCTGCAGACCAACTTTCACGCACTCCAGTTTGGTATAATAAACATTTAAAGATTGTCCGAGCTCTATTCTGGAAGGAATGGATTGACAAAGATGTCATTACACTGGACCGCTTGTTGAAGGATGGGTCCTTTATGGACTTTTCGGATATCGAAAAGTCTTATGGTATTTTCTCCATACATGCCCTTCATTATCCCTTGCTTAGGGTGTCTCTGACTTGTCTCTTTTCCCAGGGTTGTTCCTTCGATACACCTGACCAGGCCTCCCCCCCCCCCCCCCCACTTGATTTTTCTACCCAATTTAAAACAGCTGCTATATACAAGATATTATCCCTTTTTGTTGATGTTAGAACCAAATCCAACTTAGAACTTCTATGGGAGAAGGACTTGGCCCAAAATTTTTCATTTCAAACATGGGACCCCATCTGATCAAAAATCCATACTTCCTCACACTCAGCTAGTACAACGCAGACTTTATATTACTTTTATAATAGAGTTTTTTTTTACCCCCCCTGACCTGCACAAATTCAAATTGTTAGATTCCAAAAAATGTTGGTCTTGTTCCCACAAGACCAGTGACTTTCTTCATATGTTCTTCCACTGCACTTTGGTTAAATCTTTCTGGTCTCGTATATGGTTGAAATTGAATGAAAAATTATCTAACGTTTCTTTTGATATTGTACATGTATTTTTGGGTAGTTCTTCGCCTATCTGGGATGCCCAGAGCAATGTGGGTAAATTTATTGATTTGTTATTAGCTATTTCCTTTCAGATTATCACCACTAATTGAAAGGATACCTCTAAAATTTCGTATCGAGCTTGGCGGAACTTGCTTTGTCACCAGCACAGGCTTGATCATGCCCATGCCACTTCACTACCTCTGTTGATCAAAAAAGACTTGTTGTGGTCACCACTAACCCCTTTTTTTTCCAGGTTGGCTATTTGATTTCACTTGTATCCATGGTACCAATTTTTCTCTTTTTTAATTTCACAATGCTCTTATTCTGCTTAATTGTTTGAACTTCTGATGTATTCCCCTGCCCCCTTTTCTCCCCCACCCTTTCTTTTCTTTCTCTTAATTTTGTTTCTCTTAAAATTTTAAAATGTTAAAATGCATTTACTCTATGTACAGGTTTTTCCTTCCGAGGGTTTTATTAGCTTTGTAGTCATATATATATTTTACTTCTATTTTCATGCTACATGAGTATGTACTGATGTTTTACTTTGTTTATTATCTCAATAAAGCATTCTAAACTTTAAAAAAAAATGCATTATGCAGGCTGGTGCTATCGCACTAGTCCTTCCCCTCTGTGTTCCATCGGCCGACCCTCCAACTAACAGAGTAAATGCTATTAAAATGTAAGGATCTAAAAAGGTGCCGAGTGTCCAAACTGAGAACTCTAAATGCTTAGGGTTGGAGGCTGACAACAATAAAGGCCTTGTAAAGGTGGCATCAAACAACCAACAGGCCTCTTGGGTTATCCTACCCTCGCTTCCAGCGCCGGGCCATTTTTTTCCAAAGTGTCTGTGTGCTAAACAAAATGTAATTAATTTACTAGTGCAGTTGTCATTAGGGCAGAAGGGGAAAGAATGTGATACCCATCCAGAATCTGAACTGCACAATGTCTCATTAGGAAACCTAGTCATAATCCTGGCTTCCAAGTTTGATCAAACAGTGTGACCCTTGCCACTTGAGTCATTAAACTGTGAAGGCATAAAGGGTGTGGTTCACGAATTCTAAAAGATGTTCCTCAGTGGAATGATGTAGTCTAAGGTGCTAAAGTACAGCAATACAAAGTACACTTTTTTTATGTAAAAGTTCACACCCCAGCTATAGCTAAAGTGGCCTTCAGTGACACTTGCGTCAGATTAGGAGTTCCAGAATTAGTTAAGAACTGGTCTCCTGAGCCCACACTGTGTTGATTTTCGAGACCAAATGCGACAGTCGAGGCTGCTCGGAATTATGGGACCCGTTCACGACTGCCTTATCACCACTCTCCTGGTTGCATAGGTAGCGAGTCTGTAGATGCTTTGGTGTTGGACACTTAAGGGCTGATTATTACCCTATAGAAAAAGGGACCGCCCGACAGGCAGTGTTCGGTCCCAACAGAGGCATTACGATGCGACCGCCACCACCGGGGTCCCAATGCCTATCTTTTGCATTGCGGCGGGTGCTGCAGCCAGCAGCACCCGCCGCAATGCAAAAACAAGATACCTTGCATATCTCTGCACTACATGGTGCAGGGATATGTAGGGGGGGCACTGTAGGTGTACCCCGCAACCCACAGCTTAGGGCAAGGGGGGAAGTAGGGCCCGCTACGGGCCCCCAAAGTCCCTTTCCGTCTGCCTTTTCATGGCAGGTTACCCGCTGTGAAAAGGCGAGCAGAAAGCAACCTCGTAGTCCCTACGGCGGTGCCTGGCAGGCACCGCCATCATTGTAGGGATTGGATGTCCCTCCGATGCACCGGCGGGCTCAAGGAGCCCGTCGGATGTGTGGCGGTTGGTCTTTCCAACTGCCAAACATCCGCCCGGCATGGTAATATGTCAAGCGGATTACATGGTTATGATGGCGGTGGGGGCGGTGGGACTGACACCGAAGGGCTGTTGGTGGTGGTCCCACTGTCATTGTAATCGGCCCCTTAGTTCACAATCTCAAGGCGTATGTATTCCCAATTCCCACACACAGGCAGCTGTGAGTGTGGCACGGCAGCGTGGACATGGCCTGTTTCATATCACAGACCACCATTACAGTGACTCACTCTTTAAAACATACGGCACGTTCTGATCGCCTCGACAATATCCCATTGTGAAGTCTTCTCAGGGAGTGAGGCCTAAGGAAAATGTACCCATCACCCTCCTCTTTCTGAGGCTGGTGGATGTGCCATATGAAGCAGGGACAATGTCGCAATACTTGATGTGGTGCACCTATTGCTCTGGGGAAGACGCCTGACACATAAGGGCAATATTCGAGCACCGTAACATGTTGATAGAAATAAGGTACTTTGCTTTGCCCTCCTGTTTTTTCAATCTTGTGGTACGGAAATGCCAATAAACAGCATTTTTTGCTCAGCCGCGTACAAACTTAATATAAGTCTAAAAGTGTCAAAGCGGGAGAACATTAATTTCGACTTAAGTGACATAACTAGTACAAGATATGGACCCCACTGATGCCGAGTATCACACTCGGCAGGTGAGTGTTCATCATTCTATATGAGTAGTACATGAATGTATGTTAATTCCATGAGGTCTGGCCGTTTCTTCCAGGAGTTTTGCACTTCTTGTAAGTTGCTGAAAATTGTACACTAGTCCGTTAATGCCTCTCACTCACTCTTTAATGTAATAGCTACCTGTGTTGTACCTGTCCTGCATGTGTGAGAGAATCGACTTGTGTTCCTTCTACTGCTGCCACATGTCCATAACTTTTTGTTTGTGTCAAAGAAGGTTGTGCCGCTGCTATCCATGTTGTAACTTTATTGGGTTGAGAAGCTACAAATAAGAAAAAAAATGATCCATATTGCCAATGCTTGTTTTAATGCATGATGTGAGTGAAAGAGTGCACCCTCCCAAAATAAGTGAGCAGAGTTTACTTTTAAATTTCCACATGAAACAGCAGTCTTTTTTTGTCAAACTGGAGCAGTCAGCTTTGTAAAATTTTAAAACATAGCTGACAACTTAGAATAATTTTTAAAACATAGCTGACTAGTGGCTAACTGAGGAATTGTAGCCAACAGCACTTTGTATGCTCGGGCTTTCAGCACATGATGAAACTGTTAAAAGCAAAACGACAAGGCCCACAATGCAGCCACGAAAACAGATGAGGGCATCCGCCGTCCTACTGCCCAAGTGCAGAGTTGTGAAATGCAAAATAAAAGCTAGGGTCTGCCCTTCTTATGGACAATGAAGGGTTAAACAGCCCAGAGGGTGAGAGTGCGAAGATGTCTTTCAGATGCAATTGTGGGCATCGCTCTGTTCATTGGCTAACACTGCCACTCCTTAGAAACCTGCAATAGGGCATCATTTAACCGAACATTGTGAGCAGGAACAGTTAGACCTGTCTAAAGAAACTCTGAAAGCGAGAATAATGACCCAGACTGGCCACAAAGGTGCTTTTAAGAAATATTCTGCCATCTATTGGTTGGAGTTATTTTAGCTACACAAATAGATTTTGCAGCACAAATGTGGGGCCATAAAAAGCAGTCCCCTTGGTATAATGTCCTATCTGGCTCTCCTTCTGATGGCCCGGCTTGCAGAGACTCACCCTCTGCTCTAGGACTTTGCCTCTGGTCTCCCATGAACAGCTCTGCAGCAGTTTCTAGCAGCCCCTGTCCCTCCCTGGATTGAGCTGGTCTCAGTGCACTAATCCGGAAGGCACTCAAGCTCCTCTGCATACACACGCTCATAGTGCCCATGTCCAGCAAGGTGCCCTCCAAGTGCAGGGCACACGTGTGCTACAGTGAGATGAAGGCGGCAGCTGGTTCACCACAAGGAAGGGTCCCTGTACTTCACGTGTACCCAAGAGCATGTTCTTGTCCATGGACTAAAAAGTGATGTATTCTCATGTACTGGATAGATCAGCACAGCGCATCATAGACGCTTCCAGCTCCTGTCGCCGCACACTGGGCGGCAGCTGTGAGGGTGGACTCACATATAGGGTAACAGTGAAGGAAACCTTTAGTGGAGCAGTTGTGACCGGTAATGGATTCCCCATCACGTACTGTGAATTTATGGAAATGGCGGCAGGCTCATCTTCCAGTCATATGTGGTAAATCACATCCAATATGTTAAGTGGCGCACATCTGCAATACATTGTAACACACAGGGGCACGTCACCCCTGCCCGTACCTTCATAAATACCCACAGGTCCTTTTATCGCAAGCGTTGGTGGCTCAAAACAGACCCCACCCTCATTAGTTATCCAGTTTGTACTGTGGAGGAGTAAGGAACATGAAGGCATAAAAACAGAGGCATTGTCATGTTATTCCTCATTCCCATACTAGTGGAAAAGTAGTGAAGCCATTCATATATGATGGGTCTGAACCCCTGGACCGCAGCTGCAGAGCTCTAACTACCCCCACCCCTTGTGCAGTGCAGCGTGTTCTGTCTATTAAAGACAAGGTCTGAATGTCTAGCTGTGGCACTTGTGGAAAAATGTAAAAAAAAAAAATGTATGTATTTTATTTGCAAAGTTTTATATAGCGCTGGCTAGACCCGGAGGTATCGGAGCGCTTTAGATGAGGATCAGCGAGTTACAGGTTACATAGTTACATCAATTACAGGAGCCAAGTATAGACATAAGAGAAAAACATGAGATTACACAAGAATATGAGTTATTAGCGCGTAGTATAGCCATGACACACGTCTTATGGGGAATGGAGGGTCGAGGGGGAATGGTAAACGGGTAAGGAATGCAGATATAGGCAGGTGGACCGGCAAGGGGGGAAAAGAAAATTCAGGGGTAACAAAGCAGTCACGGCAGTCAAAGTGAAAGACAGACAAATAGGGCTGGGGGCCAACGGTTCAAAAAACAAAAAAAAACACAAAAGACCTGAGTATCAGAGACAGTATACGAAGGGAGGGGTTGGGGAGACCATGGGGGTAGGGGAGTAGACTAGAAGAAAAGGTATATCAGGCGAACAAGGAGCAGTACAGCAGCCAAGAGGATAGGTTGAAACTGCCAAAATGGAGGACCCACAGATGTCGATAGCATTATCCCAAAATAGCGGGATATACAAAATCAAACAAAAAACAATAAAGGTAGCTGAGTCCACGGCTCCACACAGGGCTGGAAAAGGGGAGGCAGCCAAAGAATCATGGAGGGGGGAGGCGGGGAAGGGAAGGAAACACAACAGGGAGACGAGGAAAACAATGTCAGATGTCCGGCTGGGTAGGTAACGGCCGAGGGGGTGAACCAGGGCCAAACTCCTCTATAGCTGCATAGGACAGCTCCACCGGGCATCGGCCAAGGTTGCTCAGGCTCCGCGGTAAGTACAAACGCACCGGTCCCAGTGTTACTGGGAATCGCCGTCAGCCTCGTCCTCCAGTTCGCCCCCAGAACAAGAGTGGGAGAGGAGAGGTGGAAGCAGGGCCTTACTGGGAACAGAAACCGGCCCTGGCAAACTGCTGAGCTGGCACCCCCTGGGGAGAGGGGGAGTGCAGCCGAGCAGTTTGCGAGGGTCGGTTTCAGCCGATTTTGTTACAGGGGGCCGATATTGCTGACCCCCGGTATCAACGGCCCCCCAGGGGCCCAAAACCGCCCCCCTCTGGAGCAACCTACCGTGGAAATGCCTGGTGCCCGCTACGGCCAGTCCGGCCCTGGGTGGAAGGGACAGTTCCAAAGTCTTCAGAATTTGGGACATCCCATCGTTCTTTCCTTCAGCCCTCTTGGCGGGAGTGAAACTGAAGAGGAGTTGTGCATAGAAACCTGATCCTCATCAGATTTTAGTCCTCTATAGGCCCTCACAGCGACATTGCAGATTTGTTCTGGGTGCCGTTTTAGAGTAGACAATCCCTGGGCCTGACCTTTCCTTGAATTAGCAGGTCTCATTATGCCCCCAGTATAGAGCCTTGATTATAGGGATCTGTTGATCCCCGTGACTCTACAGCTGGTCTTGCCTCTAGTTCTGTGATTTTTTTTTAACTCTGCTATGCCTTTTATCCAGTTTATACATCGGGACTCCCTCATCTTATGGGTCGTCCTCCCTCTCTGGTGATATTTCCCTGGCGGGTGCCATTTTGGGGTCAGGCACAGCGTATCCCGCTTTTTAAAATACTAGCAAAGTTTTTATGGGGGTTTATTTCAAGCACCCTACGGTCATCTAAACATCCATTTGGATCGTCGGAGGCGTTCTCTGCTCCCCCACTCATGCCTCTCAGCCCCTGCAGCACATCCGCTGTGGTGTGTGGGACCCTCGCGTCACTGGAGCCGTCTCCCGTGGGCTCCAGGTGTGCTGACCAGGTGATACTGTATCTCGCGTTGTCGCGGTATCTCCCAGGCACATATAGTGGTCCGTGAGAGCAGTTTGCTCTAATATAATATTGGCCATCTAGCTTTTTTTAAAATGTATTTTCTGGCAAAGGAGGAGTTCACTGATGTAAGAACTCATCTGACAGAGACTTAGAGTCTGCTGAGTTGATACAGTCCTGTGTATTTTCATAAATGCAAACAAGGGAGTTTGAATCCATTGATGGGAGTTCCCTCACGCGGAGCTCTTGAAACACTGGTATAAACACTCTCTCATAAGACCCGTCTATTTTCAAGATGTCTCGCTCTATCACACACAGGTAAGGAGTATCTCGGACTTAATGTAAACAGGGGCACCACCCCCCCCCCCTTCAAGTTTTACCTCCATGAGTGGGAGCCAGTGAAAAGGTGGTAGAATCCAGTAGCTCAATGGTCCGCCCCCTCTTCTTCACTGCGTCCCGTTTAAAATGACAATAGCTTAATATACAATATCAGTGAAAACCTAATGTGGGGGTCTGAGCAGATTCTTTTAGAATTAGTCCAAGGAAATGTACAGTGATCCTTCAGAGTTCCCGCAACTGAAACCAGAGCCAGGAGAATGGCCAGTCTCAATAAAAATAAAACCTCCATAAGAGATTTGATGTAAGAGGTTTTGATACAGAGGGAACACGAGGGTTAGTTTGAAAGAGGGGCAAGGTCAGTGTTAGATGTGAGGTGATAGAAAGATGGCTTGACAACAGTTCTATTGATCACTTTATTGTTAAATTCACCTCCTGGGTTCAGAGCTGTAGTTCAGTATTCCAGAATGATGTGTCCACTTATGCGAGGCTTTTCAGTGAAACTGGTTCAAATCTGATTAAGATGTGATTTTAGACACCAGTGAAAACTGACCATGCACGAGCTCCCACAGCACGTGTTCCTTGTGACAGAGTGAAAGCAGTCGGAGGAACTCACTTTTTCATTTCCTGCCATAATATGTTTTAAGTGATGTGTTGCATAGGAAATGCATTTTAGGAAAGCTATTACTTGATAATTCAATGCTCTGATGACGTGTTTGAGGTCCCTGCTTTAGTGACTGGTTTTCAGGGTGCATTTATTAAACAAAACTAGGCCTGGGAGTAATTGGAATAATTTTGGTAATTCTGCATTACCTCCTCGTAAGTCTTCCTCACCACATGAATAGCAAAGTGAGCTTCAGCTCCACACCAGAACCCTCCAAAGCAAATAATTTAGCCTCCCATCCCTTCCCAATATGGGCGACCCATTACACCCTTAACCTCTATAAGAGGCGGGCCGGCCCAACCCTTCAGCCTGTGTTTTTTAGTTCAGCGCTGACTTTCCAAGTGCGCTGTTCAGGTGAGTGTGTTCCTGCTTTAGCGGGTACTTGGGTCCCTGGGTGGTAGCACTGCTCTAGCGGGCCCTTGTGCTTGGGGTTCCTCCCCATTCCTTCCCCCATTTCCTCTCTGTCTGGAGAGGTTAGGCTATGCTACAGCGAGCCAGGGGTTAATAGGGGGCGGCTGTGGGGGTCTGGGGCTCTGCCTGTCGTACCCCCTTGACCCCGCGGCCGTGTTGGCGTTCTGTTTTGTGCCTTGCCAGTGGGCTCCCCGTTGTCTTTTCCCGCTCCCAGGTTCTCCCGGTGCGGGCTGGCGGGGCTGGTTCCTGTTGGCCTCCGCAGGGGCGCCAGGCGTGCCTGTTCTCTGCCCTCTGGGTCGGTTCCTGGGTGCCCTTTTCCCGCATTTTGTCCTGGTGGCAGTAGGGCTCGTGGGCGGATCGCTGCGGTCTGCGCGCTGTATGCGCCCGGCTCTGGTTGCAGTCAGCATTGTGCGGGTTGATGCTGGGTCCCGTTTTCCTTTTGGGCTCAATGGTTCGGGGCTGATTTTGCCGCTTTTCGTGGTTGCGGGATGCTCACGTACGTGTCTCCTTCCCTGTGTCTGTTCTCTGGCAAAACAAAAAGCTCCTGTTGGTACCAGGACCGGGGCGGGTGTGCTGGAACCGTGTTGAGGGCATTGCGGGCTATTCACCTCACCCCTTGCTGTGCTACCCGCCTTCACCATGTTTTCGTGGATCTCTACCTGAAAGAGAATATTAAAAGCTGCGGTGGGCATCCTAAGGTTCCCGCCCCTTCCCCACATCTTGTGGCGTTCTGCCCTGCCTTTGCGGGCTCTGGGGTATGGGGTTTTCTTATGTTGCAGCCCTGCGCAGGCGGGCTCGGCTGGGTGAGCTTACCGTGCTTGCCCGGCTGAGGTTGGATGGTGCTGCCGTTGCCTCAGGGGGTCCCTGTCCCGGATGTTGCCGCATGCTCTCCCTTCCCTCTGGCTGATGGTGGGTGGCTTGTGTTAAGCTGTTTGTTGTTGGGCACAGTCCTTGGTGGGATTCGTTCTGATTCTTGTCCGTACGGTATGCATTATGGTTATGTCGCCTTACAGCTCGTAGCCTCCACTGTTTCAGTTTTGGTGGACTTGCTCAAGCATGCGCCCGCATGGTTCTTCCGCAGCATCCCGGACTCCCATTGCTGTGCTACGGGTGTTCTGTACTCTGGGTGTGGGTTGGACTATTCCTGGAGGTTTCAGACAACAGTTTTCATCTGTACTTGCCTGGCTGCTTCCTGGGAGGTTTGTGATTGATTTTTTTCCCACTCTGGGTGCGTTGGTTTCCCCCTTTGTGCCTGGTGTTGTCGGGCCTGCTTCTTTGCGTGGAGTCTTTGTGGCCTAGTGGTTACGGTCTCTGACTCTGTTTGCTATGGTTATGTGTTCATTTTCTGTTGTTTCTGTGGCTGTGGATTTCTCAGTCTGGCCTAACAGCAGTCCTACTTTTCTTTAGTGGCTGTGCATGTATGGGGTGTTTTGAGGGGATGTGGCCCTCTGGCTGGAGCGGTCGTCCCCGAGGGATGGGGTAGCTGGTTCATGTCTCGACGGTGCCGCTAAACATCCTGTGATTCTGGACTTCTCTCTTTCTGGTTAGGTCCTCTGCGTTATGTTTTTCTTGCACACTTTCTTTATTTTTTGCCTGCTGGTCAGTTCTGGCTGTGTTTGTGGTGCGGTGTAGTGATTCTTTGCTACTGCATCCAGGGGCCTTGTGTGCACTGTTGCATACACTGGTGATTTGTGTGCCTCGGGTGCACATGCTCCCGCAGGACAGTGGATGATGTCATGCCACTGCTTGCATTGTATCCCAATTGGGTTGATGCTCATACATTCCCTTGAGGTTGTGTGTTCCTGTCCTGGTGTTTTACTGGGGCGTTTGGGGTGTTTCGCGGGCCATGGCTTCTTTTATTGGCTGTGTTTGTCCCTGGCTACTTCTTCCCTTCTGGGCTTTGGGCCTGGGGTCCTTCCTTCCTGTAGGCTCCTGTTCCCGCCTGCTCTCCTTTGGGTGCGGGGTCTGGCCTGGTTGGTCCCTGGTTTGGCGTCCTCCTGGGGGTTCTGGGGGTTGTTGGCGGCTGCGGGTCTGCTGGGGGTGGGCTGCTTTTGCCTTCTGTCTGCCCTTCTCTGAGCTGCTTCTGTAGGTTCCGTGTGGGCTTTTTGCTTCTGCTTATGCTCCTTTGCGCTTGCCCTTTCCTGTCATGGCCCGCTGCCATGGCGCCCCCCTTGTCTCGTCCGGATTCTTGGCTCTACATGCGACTGCTCTACCCCTTGTCCGTGTCGGGCTTCTCCTCGGCTCCTGGCCATTGGGGCTCTGTGGGGGGCTGTTTGTGGCCTCTCCTTGCGTCTTGGTTAGCCTCTGTGGCGGTTCTGTGGGTCCCACCTGATGCAGCACCACTCTGTTGTTGGTCTTGTCAGTATTCCTGGTTCCCCTCCAGGGGGGCCTGTTCAGGTGGGGTCTTGGGGCTCTTCCAGTTCCTGGCGGTCCTCCTTGGTTTTTCCTCTGGCCCTCTGGCTTTGGATTGGGGCCGGGGATCACCCTCGGAGTGTGTGTCTGGTGTCCTTGTGCCTTGTTGACGGGCGGTGCTTTGCGTTGTCCTTCTCTTGGGTGCTCGTACCCTCCCAGGTTCTCACGTACTGCTGGGCCGTCCTGGGTTCTGGCTCTTCCCCTTTTCCTAGGAGTGTTTTTTCCCTTGTCCCGCTCCCGTTTCCGTTCTGCCGGTGGTTGTGTCTCCATGGTTTTGGTCCTGTCTGGGTTGTTGGTGTCCGTTCTCTTCCCCTTCCTTTTGGTCCCGGGTTGGGCACTAGCCTCCCTTTTCCGCCCTTTCTGCTGGTGTGTCCTGCTTTCTTCCTTTTCTGGTGTCCCCCTGCTGGGTGGTTGCGGTCTTCTCCGGCCTGTGGGGCTGGGGGGCATGCTTGGGTTCCCTGTTGGTGTCGGGTCGATTGGTCCCCCTGCTGGCCGGTGTCTCATCTGACTTTTTGGCATGGTTGTGCTGTTCCTGTCTGGGTCTCTTTTGTCCCGATTTCGGTTTGTGTCCCCGGTGGTGGCTCTTTCTGCCTTCTCGTCCGGGCTCCCGGTTTTGCGCTTTCCTCTGGCCCTCTGCTTACGGGGTTCTGGGCTTGTCTGGCCTAGGCGGGGCATTTGACCTGTTGGTGGGTGCTCTTCTGGGTGCTTCTCTCTTGTTTTCTGCTGCTGCGAGTGTTGGGTCATGGAGCTATGGCTCATTGGTGGGTATTGTGCTCCTTGGAGCACAGGCTTGCACTGGACAGGTGTTTGTCTCCTGCAGCTACTTTCGATTTCTCTCACATTGATGTATGTTCGAGCGGTGCTTTTCATGCTCTGGGGATGCTGGGATTTCCCGGGTTCTCCTTCCCCGGGCGGGGCCTGTGATTCCTGTGCGGTCTTTGCTTCCTTTTTCTTCTTTGTCCCTGGTTTTAGGATGCTGAGGCCTGCTGGCTCGGGTTGGCCTCCTGGAAGTGTTAGCGTTGCTCTGGCTCGTTTCGCCCAGCTCTTCCGTCCTTCTCGCCTTTGGTGTGTTTCTGCCTGTGGCTTTACCTCTCTGTCCGCTCCTGTTCCTGTCGGCCCTTCGTTGTTCGGCTGGGGCGGGCCTGGTTGTTGGCTGGCTGTATGACCTCCAGGGTGTTCGCTTCGGTGGCTCGCTTGCTACATGTGGAACGTTCCTGGGGCACTTTTGCTTGGCCCCTTGGTGGGGCGGTCTCGCTCCTCCGTGCTGCGTTCCCCTCCCTGCTGGGTTATTTTTGCTTTCTTGTGCGTTGTGGTCCCTGTTGGGCATTTGCTTCCTTTCTGGTGGCTTAGCCTTAGGCCTGGTCCCTTCCGCTGTTCGAGCTCCGTGAGCGTCCTTATGGGGTTTTCCGCTTTTTGCTGTTGGCTGGTTGGGTTCCCTTGGGGGCCAGGCTGTTCTTGCGGCTTACTGGGTCAGTTTAGCCTTGTGCCTGCCTGGGTTCTCTCTTTGGTGTCGCGCTCCCTTCCGGGGGTCCTTTGTGTGACTCGGGTCCGTGTCCTGCCTGTGTATCTCCTGGCTGGTGGGGTTTTGGTCCTCTTCATTTTTGTTGTTGTTCGGTTGGCGTGCTGGGTTCCTCTCTGCACCTCATTCCGTTCCTGCGGCTCCTGTTAGTATTGTGTTGTTTCATCTGGTTCTGCTGCTTCGGTCCTCGGGTGGATTCGACTCTCTCGCTGTTGGTGATCCACCATGCGATGTTGCTGTGTTTCGGTCAGACTGCGTCTCTTCCTGTTGTGGCCTTTTGTTGGGTCACTGGGGTTGGGTTGCCCTCTGTTTCTTCGGTTCCGACGTCTGGGCTTGCTCCCCTCTCGCTTTTGGCTGTCCATTGGGCGGTCTTGGTGTGTTTGGGTCAGTTTGCTGCCTTCTGTTCTGGGTGTATTTGTTGTAGTTTTTGGCCCTGTACGATCTGGTTCCGTGCCTTCTCTGTCCTCCTTAGGTTGTTGGTTTGGGCTGTCTTTCTGGCTGCCCTGTGGGTGTCCGGATTCTCTGCCCTCCCGGTCTCTGTCTGGGGCTGGTTTTTCCTGCTCGTGGTTGCCTCTCTTGCGTGGTCCTTCCACTCGTCTGGTCTTTTGGTTTTGCCTGATCGTTGGCATTTCCTTCTGGTCCGTTGGTTTCTTGTGAGTTTCCATGAAGCCGCTTGGCTTTGGTATGTGCTCACTTTGTTATTCATGTGCCGAGGAAGATGTACGAGGAGGTAATGCCCCGATTACTTACCGGTAATCTTCATTACTCCTAGTATAGTCTTCTTCGCCACATGAGTTCCCATCCCTCCCTCCCTCTCTGGCTATCGGCTTCATGTTTGTGCTTGGTAGTTTCAGGCGGAAGGGTTGGGCCGGCTCGCCTCTTATAGAGGTCAAGGGTGTAATGGGTCGGCCATATTGGGAAGGGATGGGAGCCATGGGAGGCAAACTTTTTTGCTTTGGAGGGTTCTGGTGTGGAGCTGAAGCTCACTTTGTTATTCATGTGGCGAGGAAGACTATCCTCGGAGTAATGAAGATTACCCGTAAGTAATAGGGGCATTACTCTTTGATGCTGAATTACTGCTAATTATCTGTTTATTCCTATTCACATAATATGTGTAGGGGGAATCCTACCTCAAGAGCACACTTGGGGAGCACAGGCAGCCATGCACGTGGGCTAGTAATGTTCTGCTGCATTGAGCTCTGTTTCTTGGTGCAAAATGCATCCTCAGGTCCATTTTGGATGCAAGGGAAGAAATAGCGCTAAACAGAATTATTCTTCTAGCGTAATTCTGCATATTCTTGCAGAATTTGCAGGTAATTCTGCTTGAGTACGGTAAACAGAATTACTCGACTTACGCTCACCACTAGAAAAAACAGTGCTTTGTAGTTTTTTAAGCTATTTATTAAAGTAAAATAGCACGTTGGTTTTCGGGCATCAGTGCCTCATCTAATTTTTTTTCAACATGGCCAGGGCAATGAGCTGGTGCGGGGCAGCATTTTATCATGCATTGTGCCTCAGATCACGTATCTTTAACTACATTACTGCATGCAGTCATTCATCCATCCATACATCGCCCCTAGCTCCTGCAGGTTGGTCCCTGCATGACAGCACAGCCTAACACAAAAATATGTTATATTGTCATAGGGCTGAAAGAACCCCCAAACTTCGCACTCTCTCATGGGATCTCCATGATCTAATTCTGATTTTCTGCCCCTTAGGTTTAAAGGAGGCATTATCTGTCCCTGTTGGAAATTTGCTGTCTCTGCAGACTCTCGTTGATTTTTTTTTTTGCCTTTTCACAGAACCCTATGTTTGCTGTTTGTAGAAGTGTGTGCGTTCTACACCTGCTACCCAGTGGTAAAGTGCTTGTTCTTAGCCTTTCAACTTTCCTATAAGTACCTACTGTAGGAGAGTAGGATCTGCTTCACATGGGTACCCCCACTTTTTGCTGGTGTTTCACTGTTTTTCGACCTTACTCTGACTGTAGCCCTGCTAATCAGGACCCCAGCCTAGCTGCTTCCTCTCTAAAATGGGTTCCATGTACATTAGGTACATTTCTAACTGGATTCTGGAGTGCCTTATAAGCTCCTAGTATGTGGTATACTATGTACCTAGGGCATAGGTACCTCAGAGGCCTACCAGGGGCTGAAGCATGTATTGTGCCACCCCTGGGAAGCACTCCAAAATGGCACCACAGGTCTGCTACTGCAGCCTGGGTAAGGGTGTGCTTGCACCCCTTACTGTGGTATAGGCTACCTATATCGCTACCATTGCACACACATATAAAACCTACAAGTCACTCCTATGGCAGGCCTTAACAATCCTGAAGGCAGAGTGCTTGGTTTTTATGTGAGAGGGTGCACCTGCATGAGCAGAGCCCCTCTGCAGCGTTTGGAGTACCTCCTCTGATGCGGTTTGTGGTGCATCCTGACCATATACTCTTAAGTGCATTATAACCTCGCGGTAAATGCTAACTTTGGGATGGCTGCACGGAAACGTGTTGTGTTTGGTGTCAAACGCTTTGGAATATTTACCCCCCCGGCCAGTTCTGGCGGCGGGGGTAGCATTCCACCCTTCTAGAGGGAGAGACATGTTCACACTGGCTAAACCCGGTAGGACTTTCCTGAGGCCTGGCATCACAAAATTGATGCCTCTGCCACACACACAGGTCTGGCCTCCTGCTGCTGACCGAAACTCTGGCAGGGGAGTCCTGGACAATAGGTTTCCTGTCACAGGGAGGTGTAACCACCTCCCCAGACAGGCAGATGTGTATTGGGGCTGGGCGGGAGCACTCTCTGGTGCTTTGAAGTCCTGCACTGGGGGCACACTTGGTGTCGCTGTGCATAGTCCAGTTCAAACCGGTTGCAGGGGCTACATGCCCCTGCTCTGGCGTGAAACTGGACAAAGGAAATGGGTGTAACCACCCCTCTTTCCAAACCCTCCCATAGGTGGGTCCCTAGAGTATGTCACACCCCCAAACTTAGTATAAGTATGGGAACCCAGTCCTTGTGACTTTAGATTACCCTGGACGAAACTCTGCAATATATATCCTGGTCCTTCGAGGTTCTACTTTACTTAGAAGACTGAAGAAATATCCCTTGGGGTCAAGGAGTGACTCCCCTGCTTGGCAGGCACCAAAGAAGCAACTGTCCGGTCTGCAATTCCGAAGCTCCCGTTGGATGCCGAAGTCTCTCCATCACCAGAGGTGGATTTCATGACTTTCCCGAGGCTACCCTGAGTCCACAGCAAAGCTGAGGCCCGTGGCTATCGTGGGTGATGAGGAACCGTAATCCCTGGGCACCGTGTACTATTTCTGGTACATCGACTTCCTGTTTGTCCATGAAGTTCTGCTTTGGGCTCCGAGTAGCCCCAGCCTTGAGCACTGACTGCACTGAATATCTCTGGCCTCCACTCCACGAGTGACCCGTGGACCAGGTTCCAGTGCGACCGCTCGAGGCTCCTTCGCGATCGCTAGCCCATTGGCTAGTGGGTCCCCACAAAGGCAACTCCTCTTCTGCTTGGGCTTCCCTGGTTGCTCCAGATGTGCCCTGACTTACCTTTGTGGCATGAGTCCTTCAAACCTTGCGGATCTGAACCGACGTCCTTCTCTTTCCACAAGACTTGCCGTTGCCAAGGCTTGTTGGGTCCAATCTGGTCGCCGACAGCGCAGCACTCTACAGACTTCGTGGGATAGCTCGAATCCAGCTTCTGGTCAGCATCGGCACCTCCTGGACCTCGTGGCTGAAGAGTCAAGACACCCGTTAACTCACCTGAAGCACCCGACATCTGTGGGCATTGGACTATCGTGCCCCTGGTCACTGGTAAGTGACCCAGACTCTGTCCCCTCTGCTTTCAGGTTCCTTCCATCCTAGATCCAGGCTTGGATCGCTTCGGACACTTCTCCTCTTCACGGCAGCAGCACTTCTTCGCCAGCTTCCATTGAAAAAGACGCTGCGACCCGACACCAAAAGACACCTATGCACCCGGCTTCCCTGGGTGAGGTAGCACAAGTACTCTGGTGCTCCCGTGGGTGCTAGCCCTAGAACTGCCTAAGTCCAAAAGGGTTTGGTCCTAACTCGATTCTAAGTGTCCCTAATCTTTAATTTTCCAACCGCGACATTGCCCATAGAAGCTAACGGGAACCCGCGGTTGTGTTTACACACTACACGGCCTCCGTGGGTCCCCTGTGTCACTACCTTGGGTGGTTCCTTGGGGTCCCAGCGATTCTACAGGCTCTAGGCCTTGTGTCTAGTTCAGTCATGGTTCTAATAGCACTTTTTTGGTATATGGTTTAGTACGCCCCTAGGGCCCAAACGTGTATTTGTGCTATTACTGATGATTGCTCACTTGTAACTTAAGTACTTCGAACTCCAGTCTCATAAAGAGACTAGAGGGGTGTGTGTTAACCTAAATACATATATTTTAAATATATACCTGGTGTGGTTGTCCTTTCATTTGGTCATTCAAGAGATTATAGACTGGTAAACCAAGCTGCTTTACATTACATCAAGACTTAGCCTGAAGGCTGCTCTCCGTAGCTACCACTAGGATAGCTTTCAATAAAGGTTGTCTTTAACCAATTAATGATAAGGGGTTGTTTGGACCGATACAAGGTGCCCACGATAATTAGTGGACAGCATATATCAGGCCAACTTCTCACACCTACTATATGGCTGTTCCCAGGGCGTGTAAGTTAAATGCCATGAGTAGACTGCTATTCCACTTTAGAAAAACAGCCTTAAAAAACAATATCTACATTTGTTTATACAGGAATACATCATATGCATCTTGACATTGTGCAATCATATAATCTCCAAGTTTTCAAACGTATACTTTTAACCTTATTACAAAATAAAACAAATGTTTTAATGTATTGTGAACGTGTTTACATAGAGCTCACTCCCACAGACGAGGCGTTGAAGGGCGTGAAACACACGAACCAGTTCATACAGGACTGTTTGTATAGGGCCGTTAGAGACGCACGGTACCATGACTGAAAAGTGCACACAAGACAGCAGGGAGGCCACGCACGTGGGCACCTAGCGCCAAGAGACTGGCACAGCGTAGCCCTATGCCCTGCTTAGCAGATTTCATATGAAGTTCACAAAATATTATTAAAAGTTCATGTTATGGCACCTGACCACAAGATGGCAGCACACTGCAACACATAGACGGCGAGCATCCTCGCACTCCGTCCAGAGGTTCTGATGCCCACGTAAATTTCACTTCTTAAGCTCAGCCGGCCGTGTGCGATTAATGCCTCTTATCTTAAGGAATGAATTTTCACGTCTATTAAAAAAATTGGAGAAGTCGCCAGCCCAAAATAAACCTGAAAAGATCATGATTAAGGTGAAGTTATAGAGAGTGTTTAAATTATTTAACAAGTCTTGAGTGATGCAATATGTTAGGTCATAAGCAGGGCATGACGGGGGCACAAGATATAGTGAGCTATAACTGGTGAATTTCAGGGTTATTTTTATTTTGTTTGTATTTAGACATTAGTTTTTATCTCATTACAACACCTAACTATACTCCTTTACAGTGATATACAGAAACGTAAGTTACACTTATGAGTAATTTACACATATACATTTACTCTTAAACTTTTGAGTAACTTTACTATTTTTGGCTATTCCCAAAATCTGAGTTTAAAGTTACTCAAAAGTGTAGATTTACACATCTCCCTTCTAAAATGGGGCGGAGGCTAACTTACAAGTGTAAGTTACTACTAATAAAGAAAAGAAGTGAATCTAGCACCACACATGGCCAACCCCTAGTAGTGAAGTTTCACCCTTTGACAATAATGGGGTAGGAACCTAAAAGAAAAAAAACATAGGTACCATGCAGAGATCTCCAGCATAACTGTGGAGTCTACCTATGGTAGAGTATATGGAAAATGTTAAAACTTTATTAAACTTGAAAAAAGTACTACAACTATTTTTATGATGCATGTTAATATAAATAAATTTTAGAGGTTATTTTAAATCTAGAACTACTACAAAAAGAAATCTACACCACAATTAACTTAATTTTGAATAAAATATTTGATTAATGTAAATATAATAATTTAAATTAAAATTGTTTTTGGAGGTTAAATTAAGAAATAAATTCCTACCTAAAGCAAAAATCTATATTTTTTCATTAAACATTACTAATCATTAAAAAATTGCGTATAGATTTCCCGCCTCAAACTCCTGAAATCTCCCGGGCCAGACGGCTTTTCAGCCGTTTTTTATAAAACCTTTTGCCCGCTCCTGGCACCGATTTTAACCCGTCTTTTTAATTATTTTCAGGGTCCGGGATCTATACCCTCAGACATGCTGGAGGTAGACATAATTGTGTTGCCCAAACCAGGGAAAGACGTCACCCAGTGTGCGGCTTATAGACCGACATCCCTACTTAACCTAGACTTAAAACTTTTTACAGGGGTCCTCGCGGCCAGACTTGGCCCACGACTGCCTGGCATCGAACCAGATCGATCTGGCTTTATTCCTAACAGACAATGTAGTGAAAATACTAAACGCCTCATGCACCTAACTGACAAGGCCCACTACATAGGTATGGATGCCATGCTGTTGTCGGTAGACGCCGGAAAGGCGTTCGATAGGGTAGACTGGGGCTTTTTAGACAAAACGATGGCACATTTTGGCATCGGAGACCGATTTAGGGCCTGGGCTGCGAGCTGCTACGATAAGCCGAGGGTGACAATACGAGTTAACGGGACAAGCTCGCGGCTGTTCGACATTAGACTGGGCACGAGACAGGGGTGCCCGCTGTCGCCCCTCCTTTTCGCACTCTACGTAGAACCCCTAGCGCAGAGGATCCAAGACAACCCTGACATCGTGGGTATTCACTTCGGAGGGGAACCACACACATTCAGGTTATACGCAGACTGCATCCTGGCAGATCTCGATTCACCCAAGCGCTCCGTGCCAGCCTTCCTGCAGGAGCTGGAGACCTTTGGGAGGGTGTCCGGCTTCAAAATAAATATGGGGAAATCGATGCTCCTGCCTATCGGTCGCAACGAAAATATGCCACGGAGCGCATCTCCCAAATATAGGGACCTTCAATCACATGCCTCGATCGCCTACTTGGGGATAGTCTTAACCTCATCTACAGAACAGACAGTCACCCTGAACTACACAAACCTCACCTCCCAAATGCACGGAGATCTGAGACGATGGCAGAAACAACCACTATCACTTCTTGGCCGCATCGCTGCGGTAAAGATGTCCATTTTACCTAAAATATTATATACCTTTCAAACCATTCCAGTTGGACCCCCCATAGGAACCATTCGTAAATTACAAGATGTAGTGCAACAATTCATATGGGCCGGGAAGAGACCACGGATGCGCAGAGACCTCTCCCACTGACCTCCAGATGAGGGAGGGCTGGGGATCCCTAACATACTGAGGTACTTTCAGGCGGCGCAACTCCGATACTTAGTGGAGTGGAGCCGGCCCGACTCTGAAAAGAGGTGGCTCTTTCAAGATAGAGCGATGGTGCAGTCAGCCCTCTGGAAGATACCCTTCCTGAGGCGACCTGATAGACTGAAGTACCTCAACAAATCGCCTATCACTCGCACAGTGATGCGTGTATGGGATAGAGTGACGACTAAGAGGGAGCTTACAACCTTCCCCTTGCCGCTCACGCCATTATTCGACAATCCTGAATTTGTACCTGGGATGGAAAGGCGAGCATTCTCGCAGTGGCGCACCTCAGAGTGCAAATCCACTGGCCATTTATTTGACCTTGATGGGTTCCTTAAGTTTTCAGATCCAACACAGATTTACAACATCTCAGACCCGAAACGATTCCAGTACTTTCAAATTAGGCATTGGCTGATGCAGCCAGAGATACGTCCACTGGTAGGTAGAAAGCTGACGACCTATGAGAAATGGCTTAACACCAAGCAGACAGACCAAAGGCTGAATGCTGAACTGTATAAGCTGATCTGTCCCCCAGCGCCCCAGCGGCCTTCAGCTGGTCAGAAACGATGGGAGAGAGAGTTAGGGAGGGATCTCTCTGAAAAGGAATGTCACGCCATATAATATAGGGCAAATCACACCGCCAGGAACACGGCGAGCAGGGAAGCAGCGGTCAAAGTTGCAACTTATTGGTACTTAACACCAGTCAGATTGAACAGGGGTAATCCTAACCGCAGCCCAACATGCTGGCGGGGCTGTGACGTGGAGGGTACATTGACTCATCTATAATGGGAATGCCCGGAAGTAACGGGATTTTGGACGGCAGTACATAACGACATTGACAAACAGTTTGACACTGAAATACCTTGCTTCCCTGCCTACACACTCTTGGGGTTACCCAACGCATTTACATTCTCACTGAAATCAGTCCGGGGTAGACGGATGCGGCTGGCAGTAGACGCGGTAGTTCAACACATTCTGTCGCTATGGGGTACACAGACTCGCCCTACACACACGGGGTGGCTGCACAAGCTATGGTACATTGTCAGTATGGAGCGTATACAAGCCAATCTTACCCAATCCACGGCCTCTTTTACCACCAAATGGCACCCTTTACTCTCTATACTGGTGCTAGAATTCAATGAAATCACATGCCCGAAATATCTTTGTCTCCTGCGACTCACTGACACCTCGAAGTCGGGGGAAACCTCTGAGGAGTAGCCACACCTCAGTCCTTACATACGCTCACCGAATTCGTTCAGGCCAAGGCACACCAGTTCCGGGGGGGGGATAGGGTTTTTTTCTTTTTGTCAATCTGAGTTTGTACACTGCTTATCTAGCAGGGTCCTATGCCCTACATGGCCGTTTTGGACACTTGCTACACTGACGAACTCTCGTTTTGAACTGTAACGGTGCGGTGTCGCTAGGCTGGGTACGGGGAGTGCCCGGCTTGATCAAACGGGAAAACAAGGGGTTTGTATTGTGTCTACTTCTTTGATTGAAATTCAATAAAACAAAGTTAAACTAAAAAAAAAAGTGTATAAAGTAACTAAAAATGATTTGTTAAAATGTATTGTTATATTAATAATTAAATGCAAAAAGATTATTAAAATATATTCTAAAAGTAAAATATGTACTTTTTATTTACATTATATATAAAATGAAATTATATTTACCTATATTTTCAACAATTTTAAATTATGTAATTTAGTGCAACATTTCCTATAGGGTTTAATTTTCAGTTCCTAACTCCATTATTTTCTCTGGGAGTGGGTTGCAATAACAAGAGTTGGCCATGTGTGGTGCTAGACTTACTCCAGATCAGAGAGTGGAATATTTAACTACTGTTTTGGGTATCTTTTTTGACTGTAGAAACTTTAGAAGCACAGTTTGTGAATAACTCTGTTCTTATTCTTTTGTGGGTGAACATCCCTTGCTAAATCCCTTCCTGATCTTTCCTGACCCTCCCTAAACCCCTTCTTCACTCTCCTCTCTAACCCCTCCCCTTTATTTGTAAGTGTTCCCCATTTTAAAACCACTCTCCTGTGTCCTTCTCATGCTTACTACTAAAATATATATCTACGTGTGCATAGACTCCATAGTGGGGCGGAGATCCCCGCACATATAAATATGGAGAGGCAAAGACGTAAACTCCACACCTAGATTTGAGAATAATTTTTTTTAGCACAGTTGTCCTACTACAATGTGTACCATCCAATGCAGTTTGTGAATAGGCCCATTGATCATGCTGTTCTGCCGCAACTCATGCCAGCCTCTTGTGATAACCATTTTGTTATTAGTTTTTCATGCTGGTGAAATTCCTGGCGGTTTTTAGGGGCTAAACAAAAATGTGTTTCTTCATTAAAAGACAAATCAATTCAATTGTTTGTTTAATTTCCTCACTTCTGGAGACATAAGCAAAGTACACCATATTATATTCTACATTTGTTGACAGTGTATAATTTTAGTAAGTAGTTTTTCTTGCTTTTTGAAATATAATTATTTTATATCAGAGGTATTTCTGTCTTTAGAACATTATCAGGGGAATCTTTGTTGGAACTCATGGTCTTATATTGGTGATAATTTTAAATAGTGAGCATGTGGTTTGGCTAGTTTGATGGGAAAGACAAGCAAGTGTCTTTTATAATTTTAACATTCTTCTGACAAAAATGATGGAGTTGCTGGGGGCATGATGGGTGAATCTTTATCATCTAAAAAGGGTGCGTAGGCATCATCCATTCTTTAGCCTCTTGTATCTTCTACGCTGGTTTCTAACCCTTGTAAAGAAACGCCTGGAGGTGGTAATAGGACAGTAAAAGAAGGGCCAGTGTCGCTTCGCAAGTGGGTGCTGCTGCTGACATGGGTAGATTTCATAGAGGAGATTGGAGACTGGACTTAAGGATTGACAGATGGTACTCCGGCTGGCAGAGTGGCAGAGGACATTACATCTGCCACCCTCATGGACTACTGTCCATAACATTTAGAGATGACCTCTGGCCCAGTAGCCATCACTGTACCTTGAATGGAACCGCCGTCATGGCTGTTCCCATCAGGGAACAAAGAATCTGGTGGACAGCTGCCTTCTGTGTGAACGGCCATTCACCAAACATTGTAAACGTTGTTGTTTTTTAAAGACAAACTTCCAAAGTGGTACCAAGTCAACTGACAGGAAAAAAAGTCTCTCAAACAATCGGGTTGCTCTGTCTTTTTTTTATTGATGGTGACGCTGGAGTACCGCAGTACTCCCTCAGAGTCAGACATCCAGATCTCTGTTTCAAACTTCATTTCTCAAAAATGGCTGCACAGATTTTCACCAAGCCACAAAAACCATGCTTTCTATTGAAAGAGCTAGCTTTATGACAAATTTGGTGCAAGTCTTTTCAACTGTTTTTTATAAAATGCGTCTTAAAATACACATGGAAAATTGTATGGGGAAAACGCATTTTGGGACCCAACATTTGGTTTTGACCTCTGCTTGAAAGTTGACCACCAAACATTCATGGAAGGAGCTCAGATGAGTGGACCGAGAAAGGGAGTGAAAGAGAGAGAGAGAGAGAGAGAGAGCGAGAGAGAGCTAGAAAGAGAGAGAGAGCTAGAAAGAAAGAGATGGAAAGAGAGAGAGAGAGACAAAGAGAGATAGAGATAGAGAGGAGATAGAGAGAGATAGAGAGGAGAGAGAGAGAGAGAGAGAATGTGTGTGTGTGTGTGCACGTCTATTTCTTTTCCTTCATGTGACTTTCTGTCTGTTGGTAGGTTACTGTGTGTGTGCATATGTATCTTCTCTGCACTTGTGGCTTCTTTGAATTTCTCTGTATACCCAAGTGCCCCGATATGTACCATCTGTTATGTTATGTTATCTGAATTTATATAGCGCGCAGTTGCCTCAGCAAAGATGCGTCCCGGCGCTGCCAGCATCAGAAAAACGGACTATGAGCAGGACAGGAAGGCGCAAAGAACTGATGAAAGGATAAAGAGACTAGGCAGAGGGAAAAAGAAAAGTTTTGTATGTTAGAACTGTGAGCCTGAATGCATATGTTTGTTGATAGGAGTTCATGTGTGATAGCAAAAAAGTGATAAGTGGAAAAGTTTGACTCTATCTTAATAACTGACAATTATTAATCAGTGTGAATTTGTTGATTTAGCTCAGCCATGAAAATTCAACAAGCTGGGGCAATGCCTAGGGGTCTTGCTTAGGTTTACATACAAACGGAACCAACTGGCACTGCTAATGCTTGTTTTTAGTAACATGTCCAGATCAATGTTGTATCTTCCACTTTTCTCCTGCAGCTTTCCTAGTGACCAGTGGGTGGCAACAAAAGGCAGAAAACTGGTGTTGAAACGTGTCTGTTTGTAATGCTGCTTTTAGAGCGGGAAGAATATCAAATCTACTGCTGCTGAAAACAAAAAAAGCTTGTGAGAACTGGTCAGAAAAGGAGAAAGCCAACAAATAGGAGCAGGGCAACTAAGATTGACATGAAAGCCATCCAAACTTTAGCAAGGATTGGCTCTGTGAAGTAAGGTATACAATTCCGTCTAAGACACAGCTGGAGACGTCTTAAATGAGACCGTTAAAAGGAATTAACCATATACAAGTTTGCCTCTGACCCACCCCAAAGGATACATTTTACCTCAAACTGATGGGTCATGTTCTCTTTGTGACTTCATGCTTCTACATGCATGTATTGGCCTCATCAGTGATGTGTAGCATTGGTCATTAACATGCTTTGAATCAGGGACCTATGTTTCAGTGTAACCATTCCACTTAGGGCAACTCGCTGTATGGATAGATGTCTGTGTGTTGGTATTGGTGTGTGTGGATATCTGTGAGCTGCGCTGCCAATGCTTGAGTAACGTGCTGTGGTGGTTGTATGACAGAACCAAGCATGACTTTACACGCATGACTTAACAACTTGGTCAATAGACCGAATGTGTCATTACCACTTGTTCCCTTAGCACGCAAGTAATTACAATGACTTGCCTTAGGTAAGTGCTGGGCTATGAAAGAGTATCATTTACTATTCCAACTCCTGTCTGTGTATCAGTAGGGAAGGGCCAACACCGTATTCCCGAAAGCAAGACGTTGTAACGACTTGCGTGATAAAAGAGAGCATGGTAACAACGCATATTTTGTCCTGCCCACATTGTAAAGGTGCTGGGTGGTTTATACTGTAAATTACGTTTCCCACAGATGTGCCTATTCGCTATGTAGCTGTTACAGCAGACACTATAGACAAAGTCTTATTGGCTTTGTCAGTGCTTGTTGAAAACGAAGCTTTGCTCCACTTTGCTCCACTTTGCGTTGGCCTTCTGGCGAGGACGCAGGCAGTACCGGCCTCTCCGCACCTGATTATACTCGCACACATCAGGCGCGACAGGGTGATGTGGAATCCTCTGCGATAATAACACTTCACTACGGCTCCCATCCAGCTCCTTGAACGCCCCAGACAATCTGAATGGCTTGTTTTAATGATATGTAAATCAGGCATATGCTAATGGTGCTTATGACCGTAACAGCTGTCATTAAGTTCTTGCTTGTTATGCTATTTGAATTCACCTTAGTATGCAAAGAAGAGACAAGGCGATCAATTTCCCTATAATAATGACATTAATTACTACCATTAACATTTACGCAATTGTACGGCAAACGTGATGTGATTGCCACTTTGAGAGCACAACAAACTTTCTGATCCAAGTAGTAGCTGGAAATCAGTTCCTCTTGTTAGCACATCTCCAGACAGCATGAATCTGTGCAAATTACACAGGCTTTGAACCCAATCTCAGGGGTACTTCTACACTACCTGCCCTGGTGCCCTATACAATCTGCCGTGGGCACCCACATTTTTTCAGTTTTACTTTTTTAAATTAGATATTTTTTTCTTAAATGTGGCGCCCCACTTAACTTTCCACACTAGGCTACCACCTAGTTCTTTGTTATGAATGGCCCACCCTTCGTTACAGGCCAGGCAACCATCAAAAATGCCTGCTAATGGTGAAAACATAGGGCCCAATTCACATAGGTAAACTGAGACGAAAGTCTAACTTTACGACTTTCGGTATTCACAAAGGGCATTTACGAGTAGTAATGTTGGACTTTTGTCTCAGTTAAACTTAGGTTTGGGTCTAAAGTTTAACTGAGATCAGTTGTCCTTAGACCAAAGGCCCATTACCTTTGTGAATCGACCCATAGATTCCTGCATTTTATTCCCCAATGACTCCGGGGCCAGGGGCTTGTGACATGAGTCGCCTGAACAGGAGAGTATGACATGTCCAGCAGAAATTGCAAAAATCAGTAGAGCACGGGCATCTTGCAAAAAGGGTCTCTCAATCCTGTAGCTGGCCACCCCCTCATCAGTCGTGCTAGCTCTTACACCGGTCCAGAGGTTATCGGCATCTGTGGTGTAAACATTTGAAAAAGTGGGATCCTGAATTCAGGTATCTCATGTTTGCATTAAACAACTGAGGGCCGATTCACAAAGGTCCTCCGCAATAGTGGCGAGGGCCCGCAGTCGTGACGGGGGCCGCGCACTCGTGGTAGGACCTCTGTGCTGCAATTACCCATTCCGTGGCCCCAGCGGTGAGTGTGTGGTCCCTGTCACGAGTGCAGGGCCTTCGTCACGAGTGCTGGGCCCCTGTCACGAGTGTGGAGGCCCTTTGTGATTCGGCCCCTGAGAGTTCATATGCCTATTTAAAGCATTAGAATTATTGCAAACTTACACATTTTAAAGGCACTAGAATGTTATTATCTATGCTGACATTGCACATTAGGGTCAACCCGCCTGGTTAGCGTGGCCTTGCTCCCAAGTTGGCACATCGAAGCGTGGATTGCGAGATAAGTGTAATCAGCCTTTACCTCCAAAGTCTTCTCGCATTGTTCCATGAGAAGAGCTTGGTACTGGTTCATTGGTACCTACCTACAGCTTCGACTCATCACGTGTTCCAGCTTCCATTCACCTGCTTTGAGAACAAGCTAATAAATGTAGCACCCAAACGTATGGATATTAGCACTACTTGCTCCAGCCACCAGGGGGCGTAGCTCAGGTCTGTCGATATGGCATTTTGCCTTTTCTTATTTTGTTGCTTGCTGGCAGTTTTACATGAAAACTGGGACAGCCTTCTGTGAACTATGGGGCATATTTATCATTATCTGACGCAGCACGCCACCTTGCTACGCTGGGTGACGGGGAAAAGGCAGGAATGCGTCGTAATTAACATAATACAGAACATTTCTGCCTTTTACCAGCGCTGGTGCACATTGTACTGCCTAGCGTTGGGGCAGACACTCTTGCACCGTGGTTCAAGGCTGCCTACGTTGTAAGCAGGTTTGTTTTTGTTCAGGAAGGGGCACCTTCCTGCACCACAACAATACCCTGTGGCATTGTGCTCTCACCTAGAAAGAGGAAAACATGAAGAGAAATAAAGATATTTCTCCTCGTTGCGCCTCCCCTGGGGCTGTATAGCAGTTTTGACACATTCCCAGGTCTACCACTTATGGTAATCTAGGAATGCGCCAAAAATCCATGGGTGTTACATGGGAACACCCGCGTACTTTAGGAAAGCACTCCTATTGGCATGGTAACCCCCACTTTTTGCCTGACTCTGATGCATCTTTGAGCGTGCACGGAGTTCCTGCTAACCAGTTCCCAGTGCCTTTGTTCTTTCCCAAAACTGTACCTTTGCTTCCACAAACGGAGCCCCTCTGGCTCGCATATAACTCCCTTGTAAAAAAGAAAAGTACAAGTGGTACCACCGGTCTTGTGACCAGAGAGGGTCTCTAAGGGCTGCAGACTATATTGTGCCACCCTAAGAGATCCGTCACCAAACACAGGCATACTGCCACTGCAGCCTGCGTGTTTTGGTGCAGATAAAAGTGAAGAGTCAACATGGCACCCCTGTGTGCCAGGCCTCTCACTCCAAGAGGGATCGGTATTTCATCCCTACAGCAGGCCTTACAGCCCTAAGGCAGGGTGCACTATATCTCAAGAGAGGGCATAGCTGGATGAGCAGATATGCCCCTGTAGTGTCTAGGTCCATTCTAAGACATTATAAGTGCACAGTGAAGCCATACTGAGTACGTGGGCTGGGAGCTTGTCACTACAAGTTCCTTCTTTCCATGATGGCTTTCACCATATTCCGAGATGTTTGCTACCAAAGATCTCCTCATAATAAACCCACACTGATCCCAGTGTTGGATTTATTAAGAAATGCACCCAGAGGGCACCTCAGCGGTGCCCCATGAAATCCTACCAACTCGCTACAGTGTGCCTGAATGGTCCCACCAGCCTCCTATCTCTAGACATGTTTCTGACCCCCTGAGGTCAGAAACTAAGACTGCTCTGGGTGTAGGTCCTTCACACCTACCCCAAGCAGGAACAGCATAGAAAGGTGGTAAGCCTCAAAGGCTCCCCGTCCTTTCTTATGATGAGCAGGGCCTCTCCAGCAAGTTGAGAATCCGGCCCTCTGGCTAAGCCCCATTTTTGGCAGCAAGGTCAGCGGTAAAATTAGTAAGCAAGGGAGGTGTGTCCCCTCTCAGCCAGGACCAGCCCTAAGGTGCCCTGAACTGAAGAGACTCCCTCCTTTGAGAATCCTCCCTCTTGTTTTGGAGGACTCTAGCCAATAAGGTTAGGGTTTTGCCCCCTACCCAGAGGAAGTGGACATACAAAGGGTGTAGGCACCCTAAAGGTAAGTAGCCCATTGGCTACTACCTTCAGACCCCAGTAACTCTCATAAAATTAGTGTTTAAGGGCACCCCTGAACCTTAATCCTCAGATTACCGATAGCATACGAAGAAGAGGACAAAGAAGAGCCATGCAGCAGCGAAGACCGAAGACATCAACTGACTTGGCCCAAGCCCTACCGGCCTGTCTACAGCCCTCAAAGACCCTGCTAAAGAAGATTGACATGTCCCACAGTCAGCGACCTCCAGATCCCTGGGAGGGCTGCCTACCTTCTAAAAAGACTCCTAATCTCCCATGGACAGCGGACCTGTCCAGAAGAAAATCCGCTTTAAAGACAAAGTGTTCTGCCTGCGGAAGCGGGAAACCAACTACCTCTGCACCCGACGCCCATGGCCCGAGTTCCAGTGGCCCACTGGTCCAGCAAAGGTTCACCAGTAATTTAGAGCAAGAGTCCACCATGAGTTTACCCCTGTCGCACTCCAGATCAACGCCTGCAACCTCTGCATGACAAGGCCCCCCCCCAAAACCGTCACTGCACTGGTAAGCTGATTTCTGATGCCGAATGACATCCCTGCACCCAGAGCCCCTGAGCCTTAGGGAGCTCAATCGATGGTGTCCCGACTCCCCAGAACATCCCAACTTACTGTGCTCGTTTACTTCAATCGGCCTCCTGGCTTCAGCCTGCCGCCTGTTTCCAACTTCGAGATTCTCCATTTGTTCTCATTGGGCTCCCAACGCTATGTTGACACTCTGCACCCAGCAGCCCCTGTGCCGCTGAGGGTGTAAGTCTGGTGCTGCCTTGTGCCCCACATGCCTACTTTAACACCGAGAGACTGGTTTCAAAACCATGCTACTTGCATATAAGTAGTATCACTTTGATTGCCCCCCTTTCTCCATTGGATAACATTGGCACCAGAAACTGAGTTTGCCCTCTGCACCCGGCCGCCCCAGTGCCGCTGGAGGTGCAGCGAGGTCACTTACCTGAACCATGCCTGGTACTTATTCTTCGTCCAAAATCTCAATTACGCATGTGGTTTACTTACCTGTAAATTGCTGATTGTTTCCTCCCATAGCATTCCGTTACTCCAGATTCATGGAGCCACTCGGGGCCGCGCAAGGCGGCCTTGCGTGGCTTGATAAGTCCCACTAAGTCATTGCGTCTCCTTTGCACCCCGTTGCGTGGTGCAAGTGCGACGCAAACCCTTGATAAAGAGGGCCCCAGTCTTTTTTAAGAGGAGAACTGTTTTCTAATTTCTAATGCTTTGCAAACCATCCCTGTCTTGTATATGCCCGATGATGTTTGTTCTCAAGGCACTCCTTTCCTTTGGATGTCTCCTCCACCCCACACCCCATCACCCGGCCACATAGCCAGACATACAGCAATTAGAAGTGGTCGACTCATCCTGCCAGACCCTTTAACTCCTGAGGCTTTAAACAACAAAAACCACAGGTCTAAAGAAAACAGAATCTATTGTTCCCCCTCAATACAGAGTCAGGAAGGGACTCATGGCAGAGGGCTGAGGCCTCCACTCAGCTGCATTCGTCGGTGGGTACAGAGGGCACACGGGGGGGTCTTCCGCATCCATCACACACATTTGCCTTAAACTTTTTTATCCTCCCTCCTAATCAATGTAGTGGGTAAAGATTGGTCATAAGCAAGTTACCCTTTGAAACGGGTACCCCACTTCTTGAATACGTAATGCGCACAAGTGAAATAATGGACATCAGCAGTAAGAGTCTGAACATAGTGCTCTGAAGGACGTTATGTCCCTTAAAGCACTGTCTTAAATGGGTGCGACTTGGCCCAGAGTTTCAGATGAATATTTCACAAATTGGTTAGAAAATCTTTCTGATGGAATATAAATATCTTTGGAAATATGGAGGACTGATGTCTCTGGGCACAGTTGAAAATTGTGAAATTACTAGCATATAATTCTCCATGTTTTGAAATGGTTTGTGCAAGAATGTGCGTGTGAGCCCTGGAGCTGGAGTGAGTGACAGTGTCAACACTGAGGTTAAAGGACAAGAGAAAGGAGGCAACAGAAGTGTCCCACCTTCCTTGCATTTTTAAAGGCGATATGTGAGTGGTTTATGCCGGCTTTGGCGGATGCACAACATTGATGGGCTGTGAGCAGCCCCAGTGCTTAATTTGAGCCAGTGGTTTCTGGTGTCAGCCCTGGCACTTAATTGTCAACGCTGGCTCTAGTGATAGTCCACCACATGGTGGCGGTGTCTGTCTTATTTTGAGATTAGCACATCAGTGTTTAATAAATCAATCTACATTAAAAAGAATAATACGTGCAGCTCACGCCATTATTATAGCTTAGGGGGCCTATAATACTCTGAAGTGTCACACTTGCAGGAGTGTGATGGCTAGTAGTTGTGTTGGTACTTTCATTGGCAGCTTTGGCAGGGGAAATGGGTGGTGCAGGCTGCAGTGGCCTTCCAAGAAGTGCCCTGACACCTGCTTACAAATTAAGCACTGGGTTGCCCTAGTCAGTTGGTAGTCCTTCATTGGCCGTGAGGCACGCCTTCTACTGTGTGATGACAGCTATGGTCATCGGAGGTATTGCGGCATGGCCTCTGTGACCCAGAAGTCATCGGGGGGCTTGCCCCACCTTGGGAATGGTGGCCAGGCTCCCACTGATTCCTTTGCAGGAAATAATGTGTTTCTGAGTGAGTTCCTTTCATATTTGCACATGTGCCAGACTCCCTAAAAGATAGCCATGTAGGGGGGAGATGGGGGGGAAGGGGGAGATGTGGCTTTAATACCAGAGTGGTAAACTTTAGAACCAGGTTCCAAGTCCTGGTGTCAGCTCAGCATCCTGTGATCCTGGACAAATCACTTAATCTCTCTGTACCTAAAACAAAAATACATAACAAATGATTTGTCCTTCTTTAATATGATCTGGTGCTCGTGACACGTGATCCAATGCCCTTGGGCTGAGTGTGCGCTTTATAAAATGAAAAATTGCAAAAAAAGAGTTGCCAGCGTGGTGACTGGTCCCTTGTATTTCCCGCCCATTCTCATTGGCCTCCGCCAGAGAGAGAGAGCTGCAGTCCACCCTGACCGTCAGTTCCCATTGGTCCGATCCCACTGCCATCAAGTTTCCTTTGTCCTGTGCCTCTCTTGCTGTCGTGCTGCCAGTTTCCATCAAGCGTGCTTCCTGTACTTTGGTTGACATGAAGCTGTTTGGGACATGAAGCTGTTGTGGCAGACAGGAAGCGCACCTCTGTACAACCCCTCCCCACTCCAACCGCGCACCCCCTTCTCTGATGTGGGTTTCATGCGAATTAGTAGAACCCTGGAATGCTGGGAGCTCCATTGAAGACGGTGAACTATCTCCGGGCCAATAATGGCTGTTCAGACCTTCGGCTTCATTCCAGTGATTGCCTGTCGGTTCCTCCTTGCTTAATGTAGAACATTCTACCCCACGGGGTGGACATTCTAACGTTCTAATAGTCTCATACCGATTTTATTCTCTGCCAGCTGGTAAAGGCCCTCTCCCTCGTGATTGACCCTCACCTGTGGCTTGGGCCCAAAACTCTGGTTCGGGGCCTCTAACAACGAGTACAGCCCTCAGCAGCAGGATATAAAGCTATAATGCCACTGTGGTGGAATGCTGAGACCCAGAAGCAGCGAAACAGTGTTTATAACGTCAGCACCCAGGGCTTTAATAAGAATGAAAAAATTCGGGGTGAGGGAGGGGAGTGAAAGGGGTGTAGACTGTATAATAAAGGGCGTGGCTTAGACATGTAAATTCAAATTCACATAGAGCACCCCTCTACCGACACATTTGCAGAGAATCACAAATGCAACTGGCAGACGTAATCCTTGTTCTGTGCGCCTCTAAAAAGAGGCCAAGGATTGGATGGCCATGTGCTATGAACACCTTTTTTTTTAACCCACAGACGGGCACTGTCTCCACTCAGTCATGGCACCTATAATCAACCGGAAGTGATTCAATCGAAAGCGTGCACTATTCAAGAGTGATATTCGGAAAAAAATATTAACAACATCCTGGAAATAGGTAACCCTCTTAGGGAAATGCAATATTAATTACAGCCTGTGAAATGTAAACAGGACCGATGTAGATTACCTTGGCCTTTTTTACCCATATTGTTTAGAAATCGATCAGTGTTTTTGCCTGTAATGTAGAGGACATGAATACAGGGCCCGAAAAGAACCCGTTTCAATGCCCGTTGTTAAATACTCCCGGGTCTGAGACCCGGAGGGATCCGGCCCACTTAAAGCTCTGTTAGCACTCACTCCGGCACTTTCCCTGCGTTCTATGAGGTGAGACTGTTAAATCCGGATATAAAGTAGGCGGTACAGTCACAGTTTACCTCTGGGACAGTAGGCAGATTAGGGAAGGGTGCTAATACATTAGAAATGTTGAGGGACAGACTCCACTCTGGGTCATAGGGACAGACAGATGGCCTTTGACAGAGCGCCCAGGGCAGAACCAGACTCGGTGCCCCTCAGACTCGTCCTCTTTGAAGGTTTTTCTATTTATAATTTTGGACGATTAGGAGGAGGGTGAAGGAGCAAGAGTAGCAAGGAGCCTGAAAAGACAAACCAAAAGCAGAGAAGGGCCCAGCAGCCCACAGGGAAAGTGTTAAAGCTCACTTTAATTTGGATTTAAGTCTAGCGAGGCTGCTGCAGGGCGCTCCAGGCCCCCTGGAGGTCGGCGCCCTGGGCGTGGGCCCAGCCGCGCAGGCTAAAAACCAGCCCTGGGTATAGGATCTGAAGAAAGGTAACGCAACTGTAGGGCCACCACCTTGCAGGGGCGCAGGTTTATGGTTTCAGGAACTCGCAATCCCTTCCAGCAGTGCACGTGGAAAGGTGTGAGTTGCAGGTCCCAGACACATCCAGGAAAACTTTATTAACACCATTTTAGCATGAGTGACATAAAGATGTGTATTTACTCAAATGAAAATCAACTTCAAATACACCTTTTTTCTCCAGTGAAACTGCTTCTTGTGCCCCCAGTTTAAGGTGGGTCCCACTCGCTTCCCACCCTAGAGCAGCATTTACTCATGCCTCGTCTGGTAAGGATCGTAGTTTTTCCAGGGTGGGAAGGGGTCGTAAAGGTGTCGTGGGGGTTGGCCAAACTTCCTGCCATGGAATTCTCACAAGTTCAACCCACCCATAGGAGGTTTACTCACACGAAAAGCTTGGGGCAAGGGAATCCTTATAGGAGCGGCAAACCGACCAGTCAGAAACCATCTACTCTTAAATAAAAACAAAAAAGACCATTTGACTGTGTAAGATAAACTTACATACAGAAGAGTGTTTGCGAATCGACTTCAGGGTGTAGCTACCATTGGTTCAGCAGGTGCAGTGGCACTGGGGCCCAGAGCCCTGAGGGGCCACTTGAACCCTGATAATGGCTGTATTTTACCACCCCACCAGCAGTGAAAGGGTCATCTCCCTGGTTGCACCAGAGCCCATGGTATCCTTGCTACGCTGGTGATCGGCCCCCCGGCACCTGAAAGGAAACCGCGTGAGCGAGAGAACACTCGTGTGCTTACGGCTTCTAAGCTGTTACTCACACTGAACACCATCCTTCACTAACAGTGCTATGCGCACAAGGAAGCACATGACTTCTTGGCGCTCATGTTGTGCTTCTTACAAGGTCTGAATGCCAACGCTTCTTGTTTATGCTCAACTCAAACAGTGGCGGCTGGCAGCTATGGAGAGTGGTGAGGCGGGCAAATGGCTGCATACACATGCGCTAAATGTGAGACGCCTTTATTAAAAATAAATGGAATAAAAATTCCCTTTCTTTGCTCTTGCTTGCTGCACGACACGTCCTCGTGGCTCCGGTGTTCTTCTGTCTTATCCAGGCTCCAGCCGCGGGCCCCAACCACCTTCCTCATCCAATCCTGGCGCTGCTCTCATGTTGTTAAGCAACATGAGAGAAGCACCAGGAGTGGAGGAAGCGGCCTCTCTCGGCGCGCCCAAGGGCACTGGAGCCCTGTGCTTGCCTTCCACCCAGCTGTGGCTGGGTTAGAGAGGTTCAAAGTGCGCATGTCTATCTGACTGTCCCAAGACAGCCCGCCAAAGTGACATGCGCGCTTTAAACATTGGTGCACAGGCAGCCCACCTCTCCTCCCTGCTGCTGCCACTCAGCAGGCCCCGCCCCGTCTTGACACTTGGCTCAGGATGGGCTGATGCAAAAATAAAATGGTAATAAATGAACTTTATAAGCATTTCATTTTTCATCTCGGGCCTAGTTTTCTGGGGGAATTTTATTAGTGGGGGCGACGCTCCTTCGCTCTATTGGAGGAGCCGATCTGGGCTGGTCTTGATTCATGCCTGGTGCCCGCAGGACAAAATAGATCACTGCAGCTGAAGCTCAGCCCACCGAGCTATCTTAGAAGAAACTTTGAAATGATTTCAGGTCAGCTGTGGCTGGATGATTCTGGGCCTGAGGAGCCCTCTGCTGTCCCAGAAAGAGTTGTTTCTAGTAGAATTAGCTGATTTACACAAACAAAGCCTGGAGAATAATTGAGAAACTGCTCTGAAACAGGGCATGGCACCTGGCGAAGCAGCTCGAGGTGGGCACCAGCAACACCTGACAGTCATTGGTCAAACTAGACTTCAGGTTTTATGCAGAACAGACATTAGTTTCCAGCTAGTGGTGTAACAATACCCCACGCAGCCCCCGCGGGGGGGGGGGGGTCTGAGCTCCATGGGGCCCCCTCCAACACTATGCATGGGCAGCAGGCCCCTGGCCTGAGATCTCCGGACTGGAACAAGAGTATTGTGGGCCTCCTCAATGCACTCTGCAAGGGGCCCCTTAAGTTTCGTTACGCCACTGTAATCAGCCTGTGAGGTGTACAAAGTGTGGCCCCTCACTCCGTGCCACCATGGACACTATTTCCAGTCCTGGCCTTTCACATGACGACCTAATGCATTCCCTTGGTAAGAGAACCCTCACCCTCCCAGCCCCCACCCCCCATCCTTGAATGTCGTGCTTGGGGTGTTGCTAACCTCCTCCCCCCCCCCCCCCCCATCCTTGAATGTCATGCTTGGGGTGTTGCTAACCTCTCCCCTACCCTCGCTCCCAACAGTCCCGACCTCTCAGCTGTGTGAGGCAGAACTGCGGACTCGTTGACCACTTCTAATTGGTCACTTAGGGCGGACACATCAAACTGACGACATTGAGACAGGCGCACTGAAGAAGCCAATGTTAAAATGGCTGCATTGCATCGACCAAAGCCCTCTGGGAAATGTAGTACTCACTTGAAAAGTCAGGACTGCAAGTGCCATGCACTGCTCTGAAAGACTGGAGGACACTGTATATCCTGGTCTCTCAGAAACTAGAAAAATGTCCTTGGGTGAGACAGTTTCATTTATTTTTATTTTAGTTTTATATTTTGTTTTTGGAACGTGCTCACACAACCATTGTAGGCTGCAGGTTTCACAATGGTGCGGGTACCCCATCAACTGAAAGTTGCTCCTTTCGGCTGGGCTGCTGGAATTATATGGCAAGGAAGGACCAAATTAAACAGCAGGGTTCACAAAATTACGTGGCGAGAAAAAGTGAATTATGCAAGTTGTGGCACATTTTTTGATAGTATTGATTTATTATTTTGAAATTTGTAGGTCTTGAGTTAACCAAGACCTTTTCGTTTTACTAAAATTCTAAGTAAAGGGACTTCCAGCCGCCTCTCTCCATCCATTGGTCTGTTGCTCTGTCACTCACGTTTTGTTTCCGCCCACTCAAGCATATAGCATAGGGCAATGGGTCCGTCTACTGAAGCCACTGGTCAACTTCACTTTGAGTGACTGCATTTAGCCCTTTCACAAGGGGCAAAAGGCACACGTTAGTTCCCTTCAGTGCTAGTGTTTTTATTCTAACTTTACTATTACTATAGTGTTGCCTTTCTGTTTAGAGACGGATGCGCTATCAGAATGATTATAAAGTGAGCATGGCCACATTCCAGCTTTATTAGCTCCAGTCTCCTGCTAATGCTGTTGTAAATTCCCTTTGGAGTGGCCTTTGTTTATCTGACTGCAGCTATTTCACAGCATGCGGGATTGTGTCAGTTTGAAACTGTTCTTTATAAAGTCAGCCTCTTTTAAGAATGTGATCCAGAGTGTTACCAGTCCCAGGTACTCAAACACCATATACTCACCTGGGCCCATAAACACACACACGTTCACATATTTATTTATTTAGAAAGTTTTATAGAGCGCGAACAAGATCCTTGCGGATATCAGAGCGCTTTACATAACAGCAGCCTATAAGAGGAACAAAAAACAGAGATAAGCAAGTGAACAAACATATAAAAACCATGATGAGGGCAAATATAGTGGTATAGAGGGATTACAACATGGTGCTGTCACATAAGACGGGAACTAGCGAACTCCGTTCTGAAGGGAAAGAGCTCAAGTGAATTTTGCCACGAGAAGCGCTTTGACTTCTTTTTTGAAAGCGGCGGAGGAGGCATTCCGTCTGTTTTCGGAGGGGAAGAGTGTTCCAAATTTTGGGCGCCATCCCAGAGAAGGATCGATTATATGTTTTCTTTTTGTTGAACCTTTGAGGTTTCAGTAAAAGGTTTTCGGCACTCCTGGAAGTCCGTAGACCACCAGAGATTGTCAGTTTCTGCGCGAGGTAGCTGGGAGAGTTGTGGTGTAAGGCTTTGAGTCATGCACGCCACTTTTAGGTGGATTCTAGCTTCAAATGGAAGCCAATTCAAGGATTTTAAGTCAGGGGTGATGTGTGCAGTTCTTTTCGAGCCAGTGATGAGTCTTGCCGCAGCGTTGATAGACGCCCTTAAGGGTGCTGTTGCAGCTTTTGGTAGTCCACACAGGGAGACGCTTCCGTAATCCACACAAGGGAGAACTAGGGCTTGTACTGCCAACTTGAGGTCCTCGATTGGCAGGAAGGGTTTCAGCTTCCTTAGGGTACTTATCTGGAAATTAGCTCTCTTTGTGGCGTTACTGATGTGTTTTTGCATCATGAGATTGTTGTCGAGAGTGATCCCCAAGGATTTTGCAGAATCCACGATAGTTGGTTGTACGTTGAACGCGGAGAGTTGTTTGATCAGGTCATGCATTAGAGGGATCTTGGCCGGTGGTGCTATGAGGAGGAATTCTGTTTTTAATGCGTTGAGTTTGAGGTGATTTTCTGATAACCAAGACTGGGTGATCATGAGTGTGGAGTTGAGCAAATTAATGTCCTCTATGGAGTTGATCTTGAGGTATAGTTGTGTGTCGTCTGCATACATATGAAATTGAACATTGGATGTTTGCAGGATTTCAGTGAGCGGTTCCATGAACAGGTTGAATAAGGACGGTGAGAGTGCGGACCCTTGCGGCACCCCAAGAGATACAGGGGAGGCATTGGAGAGCGCGTTGTTAACCTTGAATTTTTGTGAACGGTTATGCAGGAAGGATGTAAACCATTTTAGCACTGTGCCAGACATAGGCTAGTAAACACCGCTGGGGGTCAATTTTGTAAATGCTTTTATAGATTAGTTACCGGTCATTCTTAAACTAATCCTTCACTGATTAAAACGTTCTTTCCTCTGGTCAATGGACCTATTCGTTGGAACTAGTTGATGGTGAAATGACGTAGAATTATGTTTCCTTACTCTTGAAATAATCACAGGCTCGGAGAAGTTTTAAATGTTTTATCTAGTTAGATTCATGTGAGCCAAAATCAAATACAGTACGAACTCCGTTTCTCCAAGGAAGCAAAAAAATTAATTAATCCAATAATCAGTCATCTATATTAAAACAAGATTTTCAACGACAGTGCTCAGAAAGGAGAGGATAGAGAGAGCAGTACGATGACATACTACACAGAAGTATATTTACCTAAAATGGTGTGGAAACCAACCCCTTGGCCAAGGAGCTGGAAGGGTCCCCTGGGAAAGAACAGGTGACGTAGGCTTCGGGACAGGTTTCAGGACAGGATAGATGACATCTTCTAGATCCTACGTCTGCATCGCACCCCTCTCTGACACTATCTTCCTCCTCGATTCTTCCGCGATCATCTTCTAATAGTTCTCTTATTTCCCTCCTCGATTCTTCCGTGATCTTCTAATTAATTGGCTTAAATTCTAAGTCTGCAAATCGATTCTTCTTCAGCATTCGTTCAGCTCTCGGACAGCATCCCGAGCTCTGCAGCATTCTGGTCTCAGCAACGATCTCTAGCTAACTAAAGCTACCTCAATTATATCTTTCTAATGGCATGTACCACCCATTAATGTTTCAACGTTATGAAACTCCTAATTGTGATTGGACAGGCAAGGGCGGATGATAGTCACACCATGCTAAGTTTTAATAATTTTCTTTGGTTCTTTGTTCAATGTTCCCGCCCATTAATTTATTTTCCCAAGCTTTATTTCCCACCTGTATTCACATTTTTATCAACAATGAATACATATAACAGTTGTCTGTTCAATATGCAGGATGTCCAGCAGGTTCCCAGGACATGTATCAAAGATGGCCTTGAACGGGTTTCAAAAACGACATCATGGCTTCTGGCTTGTTATTACTGCGCTTGCGTTAAAGTCACGTGTAGTATGGACTTCAGTCTTACTCAGAGGCCCAAATACGAACTAGTAAAGAGGTCAAAGAGAAACATATTAATTTCAAAATAAAATGATTTCACTGTATACCACCTATCTCGACTCTCATCCCATTTACTTATAATAGCTCTCCCCGCATTAGCATTTAGTAAATAGCATGTTTTAGTTTCGGCAAAGCAGATGCTCAGCAGGTGAGCTTCCAAGCAGCCATTTTAGGGGCGATTGCACAGGTGCAAATTCCCTCCAAGCGTTATTCCGTCATCCTGCGTAGATGCAGCTGACGCATGCGCAGTATAGTTTCCCGCTTTAGCAGCCTTTTTAAGTTTCACACGGGTTACTTGTTAGTAAGACACATACGCAAGCGTCCTCTTGCTAAAATATAGAATATGGTGCATATTAGTTTACACAATACTGAATGAATACAGTGTTACGAGTTAAGAATGAAATGAAAGTAGCATTTATAGAGCGCGTGCTCACCCGAAGGCATCCCAGCGCTATTGGCAGCACTCCATACTTAGGCGGTCCTCAAAGGAAAAGGTGGGTTTTTATTTTCTTTCGAAAGGTCAAGTGATCATCCTCTAAGCGAATATGAAGAGGCAAAAAATTCCCAAAGCTTTGCCACATTATACGAGAAGAGTCGCCCCCCACTTCGAGCTCTTCTGATTTTTGGGACCGTGACTAAGCGTTTATTTCCAGATCTCAGCGCACTATTAGGGAAGTAGGGCTGAATAAGCGAACGCATCAAAGGAGATCCTTTGCCAGTAATCGTTTTATGGACAATACATAAGGCCTTAAACTGGACACGTTCGTTGATGGGAAGCCAGTGGAGGGTAGCGACAGCCGGTTTTGCCGAGAGCCGCCTAAGAGTATTCTTCAGCAGGCGAGCTGCGCAATTCTGCACAATCTGTAATCTTCTAATCGAGGAGAGCGGTGCTCCTAGATGTAGAGCGTTAGAATAATCTAACCGAGAAAGAATCCGTGCCTGTACCAGCAACCTATTAGCACCAAAAGGTAAAAGAGGAAAGATCTTTCTAATCAGCCTTAACATTCCATAGCAGCCAGCCGCAACCTTTCGAGCTTGTTCTTTAAAGTCTAGCTTACGGTCCAGCCACACGCCAAGACTCTTAATGTGTTCTTTGGGGATAGGGGCTGGACCCAGACAACTGGGTCAAAGATGATCTATATTCAAAGGAGCTGAATTACCCAGTAACATAAGCTATGTCTTGGCCCCATTAAGCTTTAGGTATGATTCATCCATCCACTTGGAGACGGCTGCAAGACATGCGGACAAGCCCGTAGAGGGGCTATCTTGCTGGTTGATGGTTATTTGAGAGGATTGGATCCGAGCAAGTCCCTTGTATAAGAGTCCTTGATCCATCAAATGCACACAAGGAAGGGCATTTATAACTGCACTTGTGTATGTCACACTGGTATGTATTTTAACGAAGGACTATGGTAACACTTGCAAACCAATTTAGTCTGTATGTCCGGCGTGTATGGCTTTCTAGTTCGCTTTCAGTCTCCGGTCTGTTGTGCTAATATAGACATTTGACTATTATATTATTCATTTAAGCTGTACCATTTATTTCAATGTCATGACCTATCTATCTATTTATCCATGCAACCCTATCAATCTAGCTAGCTAGCTAGCTATGTAACATTGTCTATCTATACAAACCTCTTTCTCTGTCTTTGCAAGCCTCTCTACTTATGTATCCTTTCAATCCCCTTTAGTAATTTGTAATAAAGATGTACAAAAACATTACCAAAAAAGGCAAGAGGCTGTCTAAAAACGCCACACCGAGTGGCTTTTTTGGTCTGGCGATAGCCAAGACATCTTCACTATATTCAAATGACATGCATAGTTAGATATAGGGTATTGTTTATAGTAGGTTATAGCGATTTCAGCCTGACCTCATCTATTAGTCTGCTGTTGTCATTCACATTTTCTCTCAGCCGCACCAGCATGCATCGTGCATCAACGGGTCGGCCCTCTTCAGCCATTGGCTGACTTCGCTTGCAGTTACGGCATGCTGCCCTTTCTCAAGGAGCGCATTCAGACAAGAAGTCCCCTTGGTGCCAGAGACTACTATGGTATCGTGAGCTTTTTGGAGACCCAAAAATATTTTTGCCTTCAGTCAATTTTCTTTTTTTTAAATAGATGAGGGACCAGCAGCTTCTAAAACAAAAAAGTTTAGCAAAAATCAGGACGGAATAAAATAATTAATTACCAAAACAAAAAAGATGGTGCACAGACCTGTTGGCTTCGCCAGTGCTTGTTCTATATGCTAACACTGGTTAAATGTTTAAACTCATTAGTACCAGTTTAACACCAAAATACAACAATAACAATTGAAAGGTGAGAGGATGTAGCCTTACGGCTCGAGCGGTCGAACTCGAAGCTGGGGAACTGGGTTCGAGTCTCGGCAACGAAGCTCAACATCCTGTGATTCTGGGCAAATCACTTGGGGCCAGATGTACAACGGTTTTTGCATGCGCAAACAGGTTTGCGATCCTGTTTGCCCATGCAAAAACCCATCGGGGTATGTACCATTCCAAAATAGCGAGTCACAAATAAATTGCGACTCCCTATTTTGGAATTGCGAGTCGCTATTAGAAAGGGGCGTTCCCTTCCTAATATTGAGCGCAACCCCTTGTACAAATGTTTTGTAACCGCAATTGTGGTTGCAAAATACTCGCAAATTACCACCCTCTTCAAGAGGGTGGTAATGGGGTCGCAAAAGGGAAGGGGTCCCCAGGGGACCCCTTGCAAATGCAAGGCAAAATATTTTTTACGGGCAGGCAGTGGTCCCAGGGGCCACTACCTGCCCTTAAAAAAATTCAACGAAAATGTTTCATTTTTATGTTTTAAATGCATCCCATTTGGAAAACGGGCTGCATTAAAATAAAAAATACTTTATTGAAAGGCAATCCCAGACATGGAGGTCTGCTGAGCCCAGCAGGCCACCATCCCTGGGAGGGCCAGCCATTCCCAAAGGGGTAGCAAATTGTGACAGGCTCATTAACATTTATGAGCCTCGCCATTTGCGACCCCATTGGGAATCGAAACAGTGTTAAACACACTGTTGTACATCCAGTTTTGCGACTCGCTAAATTCTGGTCGTACATCTGGCCCTTAATCTCCCCATGCCTAACAAAAATGAATGTGTCCTCATGTAACAAAACTGGTGCTCATGTAAAGCGCTCTGATACCCGATGTCTCGGGTCCAGTTCGCGCGATATAAAACTCTAAAAAAGAAAAAAAAAATGGTGACCGGTCACACAATCTGTGTGAAGGGTCTCCCACTGCATGGCAACACATCACACATGGACCTGGGAAACTTTGAGAGACAGGTACATAGGACCGCTTGAGAGCGCAGCGCTTGCAGACATGGAGAACCGCGCCTCTGAAGCCAGGAAGCACTCTCGCTGAAGGCAGGCTGGGCCGTTTCTAGGTGTTTTGCCGCCCTAGGCGAGAATTGAAAAATGCCGCCTTCCTCCCTTTTACTACCATCACTCTCTCTCCCTGTCATCCAGGCTAGAAGAATTAATGCATTAGATCACAAAATGTGCCTTGTTATGCCGCATAATTTGCCTTTTTTATAACCATAATTTAGCCAACTCTCCGCATAATTTGGTTCCCCCTGCGGCTTAATTTCAAGTGGCCCGGAGTATAAATAACGCCAACAATCAAAGAGCACATGGCAAAACAGCTGAGTCGGTTAACTGCTTGCTGCAGAGATCTGCAGTGTTAGCTGGTCACAAATTGAAATATTTGCAGTCTACTCAGTCTTTTATCTTTCCAAGTTAAAAAGGAGTGTAATATTGACCTAATATGTAAGCCTGAGGCACAATTTAAACAGCGATGTATATTTTGTAAGTGGGTGTATAGAGCGTAAACGCAGCCGTAGAACATCACAGCGCGGTACAATAGTTGCCTGGGTACATTTGAGTGGTAAATCATATAGAGCTGCCAAACTGACTCTAGAACCAGGTGCTATATGATTTTATTCACGCAGGTCAAGCATCACACGCTTCATATCTAGCTGCCGCTGATATGTCTCGCATAAATCGTGACAAACCACCCCAAAAGCTAAAGGGCAGGAGGCAGAGCACAATGTGAACTTGTTTTTATTGCAGGTTAGAAAATAGATTATGGCTATTCGTCTTTTTTTCACTATTTCCAGACCATTGTAAGACCGGAACCTGTATTTTGGGGTGAAAAAACAAAATACAAATTTCAGATTAACGTGATGGAAAAAATAAGCCTCTTGGCCCCAGATATGGTTTTATGTGTGGCGTGCTATTAGCCACCTGTTTGCACTGCTTAAAAACAAATGACATTTGTGAATTATAAACCAATTACCTGACACAGTTATTTTATTTCCTAGGCACCAGAGCAGGTGACACAAACAGTCTGACCCCCGCGCACCGAGAGAGAGGGTGGGGTGCGATGTGCGAGACGGAGTCACCGTCACTGACTGCTGCTTAAAGCACCGCTCAGGGACTGGCCAAAAATGATGCCCAGAGCCGTCATTGGTAGCGCTTTCCCGCGCTACAAGATTGACGGCCCTGGGGACCCACACACTGGTACCGCCGGCCCGCTTCACACACCACTATACTAGGGTGCGCTGCGCAGCATGTACAAGCAGGTGCGCTTGCCCTCACATACAGGTGCTGCTGCCTGACCACGAGGCAAAAAAGTTGCGTAGTGCAGTACAACAAGGTTTTTATGATGCAGCCCATCTCTGAATGACTTTTTGTGAATCTAGGCCCTGATTCCCCACTGCTCATACAGATTGAGTCTCCCAATAAGTTGCAGTGATCTACGACATGTATTCTGGGAAGAAATTCTGTTTGACACTTTAAGAAAGAGCTTATTGTGCTGTATGTTGTGCTCCTTTCTGCTTTGTTATCTCTTACGACCCCCTTTATCTCCACTTCACCACGTTTTACTTTCTATTTTACTTTCCCATTTGTCACTTGGAACACTGCAAAGTGTTCCTTGCAAACTTAGTGATGTTATTTAAAATACAATGTATTTGTAGCTTTTCTTACTTTTTTTACGTTCACTTACATGTGTACTCTTTTCCATGTGTCTGCACAAGAATGGTGACATTATTTATATTGCTTTTAAAGGTTATGAAATGGGTTACCTATGGTTTCTTTACAATACTGAAATTATAAAAATTAAAAGAAGGATAACATACGTAAAGAACTTCACCTGCTTCTTCTGTGAAATGAATGCAGACTGTTCCAGTGGGCATTACATGCATGCACAAATAAAAAAAAAATCCCCCCTTTGCCGTCCTAGCCCTTTTGCCGCCCAAGGCGGCCGCCTAGTCTTGCCTAATGGTAGAAACGGCCCTGAAGGCAGGGTCACCAAGTGCCTCAATGGCAACGGGAGACAACCCACATTTACCCCCCGGAAAGTCCGTCTGCTGCTTTTCCGCCGGTCGGCAAGCGTTACGATTGCCGGCCGGGCGGAATTGGCCCCTAATATGGCGGCAGTGCCTAGCAGGCACTGCCATCCATATTAGGATGGTGTGATGTGAAGGCAGAGCCGCCACGGAAAGACTGGTGGGAATTGCTGTGGGGGCCCTTTGCGGGCCCCCAGTGGGGTAGCAGGGTGGGGGGGCTGCATGCAGAAGGTGGCACGCACCGCGTGGCGCCTGCCACGTTGTGCAATGCACATGTTTTTTGGCATTGCGGCGGGTGCTGCTCACAGCAGCACCCGCCGCAATGTTAACAATGTGGAATGCGACTGCCAGGGTGGAGGTCGCATCCTAATTGGTGATGCGGGACCGCCGCACCGCTGGCAGTCGGTCCGAACACCAGTAGGGTGGCGAGCGGACTGAAGTCCGCCTGCCATCCTACTGGGGCTCAATATGTCCGGAACTGCGCTTTCTTTTAAACTGGAACGGAACTGCAACTCCCAGAATGCACTGTTTTCTTTAAAGTGCTGGAAAAGAAGTGTCTAGTGCCAGCGCTCTGATAACCCTGTGGAAGGCGGAGAGTTGAGTTGAATTCAACGGCCACGCCCACTGCACTATAAGAAGCAGCCACTAGAACCACGTGGGCGAGGACGTCCTAAAAACCTCAACCCAGAGACCGCCAAGGCGGCCTTCTCTTCCCAGAGGAGCCTCTGGGAAGGGCACACGGTTGAGGGACTAGTTCCGGTGTACATGAGAGTGTGGCCTGGTCGTCTTACGTGCCCTTCCGTTTGCATCATTCACCTGGTTGAAAATCAGCTCGATATCCAGTGCCTAGAGGGCTTGTTGCAGCGCGCTATAGACACGCTAGCACGTGCACTATCACAAAGCGTGCTTAACACAAGCCCTCAAGGTTATTCCCCAGATGGCATTAAATACGGCGCAGGGCTGCCATAAATATTAACGACGTCGCACACATAGGTAGGATGTGGCGAGGCCTGGGGTCACGCGGCATCGGTCGGTTAATTAGAACAGAGCCCTCGGAGCACTTAAGCAGATGAAGCTGCTGTGATGACCGTGCAGTACCACCAGCTCCCCCCGCTTCCGGCCCCCATATCTGACCTCCATCCTCCGGCAGGGGAGGGGGGACGAGTGACTGCTGAGGGCTGCAGATGTGAGAGACAGGGTGCGAGTCTGACAGGAGAGAGTCCTCAGGCCGATGCGTGAGGGGTGGGCGTGCCCTGGGCTGCGAGAAAGGCCTGGAGCTCGCAGTGAATAAAGACAGTGTAAAATGTAAACTCGGTTATGCCCACTGTTGTGCATGCATAAAACCCACATGTGTTCCTCATTGCAGTACAGGTGTAATATCACCACAGGCCTGTAATATATGGGATAAAGTACCCCTGCCGTACACTGTACGGCTATTGCAAGAGACTGAGGGGTTCCGTGGCCCTATATGTCAAAAGGCAGAGTTACTTTATAAGGCCATGGCACTCCAGGGTGTCTTGAAGTATCTTTATCCTGTACAGCAGGGGGTACTTTATTCCTCATAATATGCGATGCCATCACCTTTCCCACAAACCACTTAAATCCTTGGTGCATGACTCTTCATATGAAAGAGAGAGCGTGTTTTCAAGCATGAAGAATACAAGTTGGCTCTTTAGTGCCAAAATAGACTCTCCAAAAAGCAGTTATATATTTGCCTTCACATTTTTTTTTAAATTAGTTTAATACAAGTCAGATTAAAAACAAGCACTGGCAAAGCCAATAGTTCTCACCTCTGCAAGACCTATTGGCTTTACAATGTGTTTTAGCCATGTTGTACACCAGTGTGGCTGCAGTCCAGCATGGCAAAAAATTGTAGGTCCAGATGTACAATGGTTTTTAACGTGCAAATGTGTCTTAGACTTGTTTGCGCACGCTAAATACCATGGGCCCAAGTACAAACAGTATTTTGCAACTCGCAAATAAATTGCGACCCAAAAAATATTGTTTCGCGACTCGGTATTTGGAAGGGGCATTCCCTTCCAAATAGCTACTTAATAGCCATGTACGAATGTTTTGCGGTCGCAAAACACTTGTAAATTACCACCTACTTCAAGTAGGTGGGAATCCATTCGCAAATGGGAAGGGGTCACCAGGGACCACTGATTGCCCTTCAAAAAATGAAACGAAAACGTTTCATTTTTTTTTTGTTAAATGCATCCCGTTTTCCTTTAAGGAAAGCGGGCTGCATTTAAAAAAAAAAAAAAAAAAAAAAACCTTCTTTATTTAAAAGCAGTCTGACATTGTGGTCTACTGAGCCCAGCAGGCCTCCATCCCTGGGAGGGCCAGCCATTCTAAATGGGGTCGCAAAATGCAAGTGGCTCATTAATATTCAAGAGCCTCGCATTTTGCGACCCCATTGGGAATCGGAAACCATTGGGAATCTCAAACTGTGTCCAAGACACTGTTGTACATGCCAAATAGCGAGTCGCAAAAGCGATTTAATTTGAGAGTCGCTATTTGGCAGGTTGTACATCTGATCAGTAGTGAGGTAGATTGGAGTGGAGTGGGGTAGATTGGAGTAGATTGGAGTGGAGTGTGGAAGACTGGAGTAGATTGGATTGGGGTAGAGTGGAGTGGGGTAAGTGGTGTGGAATGGAGTGGCATGGAGTGGAGCGGTGTAGAGTGCGGGGTGTAAAGTGGAGTGGCATGTTGTGGAGTGTCGTGGATTTGATTGGAGTGGCATGGCGTAGAGTGGAAGGGCGTAGAATCTAGAAGGTCGTTGTAGAGTGGTGTAAAGTGGAGCGATGTAATGCAGAGAAGGCATGGTGTAGTAGCACACTGTCATTACAAACAAAACATTTTCAGTTGAAATGATCGTTGCAATCGCAGAGAAACACTTTGACTGCACACAAACAATGTGTGAACATGCCATCACCTTTTGTATTGATGTGTTTTGATTGTAGTGAAATATTTATTTCCCTCAAACTATAGAATTACAAAAAATTAACTTATTTTGTAATTTCCTAATTCTGATATAGTCTGGAATATCAGCACAGTTCATTTTGGTTGTGTGCTGGAAACAAAAACCTATCGGTTAACAGCATGATTGTCACATAAATTCTCTCACTATGAAGGCTGAGAGAGATAAGTAAACACCAAGCTCCCTGGGAAGAGAGAGTCTGACATTTAACCTCTGTCTTTGAATGCACAGCAACTATGACTAGATAAGAACAAGATTTAAAAGCCTGTTTACAGAGAGCGCATACTCTGAAGGATACAGTAAACAAGGGATGCTCCACGGTTGGGATGAACTCATGCTGCACATCCGAAGTCAAACAACGCCAGCAAATAGAAAGCAAGCAAATGTGAGTTACAAAACACAAAGCCACTCGTAAGCAATGGGCGGATTGCATCCCAAGGGAAGCTTTCAGACACCCCTTCAGAAGTTGTTAGCAAACCAGACAGCTAGACTTCGACCTAAAAAAGTACTGTTGCTCCGAATGGGTGGACACATGCCGCAAGAGTCTATCTCTTCTATATTACCCAAGGCACGTAAAAGTAAACACATTGCCATGCACGTCTCCTTTCTGCTTATCACTGTTCATGTAGAAAAACAGATCAGAAGAACTATAAGCCACATTTCATTTTTGTTCTAGTAAGATGCAGGTTTATTTACGCTCTGAGCCCAGAGTTTCATCTTGGCTGCTGGCAGCAGGCATAGTGGCATCAGAACACAACTGGAATAAGTTATTATAGTTGAGCAGTTATGTAATTCTTTACTTCAGGCGACTAGGTGCATCACAATTTACCTGTAATAAGATTAGAGGCAAGTTCTTATATAGAGATTGAGGGATCCCGTGAATTATAAAAAATGTCACCTCTGCTCTGCAGTGTTAAATTATTCCATACGAGTCTGTGGTACCCCGTCTCCTGTTCTAGCACGGTGTATCTTCTGATCTAGCCTGGTGTATCTTCTGATCTAGCCTGGTGTATCTCCTGTTCTAGCCTGGTGTATCTTCTGTTCTAGCCCGGTGTATCTCCTGTTCTAGCCTGGTGTATCTCCTGTTCTAGCCTGGTGTATCTCCTGTTCTAGCCTGGTGTATCTTCTGTTCTAGCCCTGTGTATCTCCTGTTCTAGCCTGGTGTATCTCCTGTTCTAGCCCGGTGTATCTCCTGTTCTAGCCTGGTGTATCTTCTGTTCTAGCCCGGTGTATCTTCTGTTCTAGCCCGGTGTATCTCCTGTTCTAGCCCGGTGTATCTCCTGTTCTAGCCCGGTGTATCTCCTGTTCTAGCCTGGTGTATCTCCTGTTCTAGCCTGGTGTATCTCCTGTTCTAGCCCGGTGTATCCTCTGTTCTAGCCCGGTGTATCTTCTGTTCTAGCCTGGTGTATCTCCTGTTCTAGCCTGGTGTATCTTCTGTTCTAGCCTGGTGTATCTTCTGTTCTAGCCCGGTGTATCTCTTGTTCTAGCCCGGTGTATCTCCTGTTCTAGCCTGGTGTATCTCCTGTTCTAGCCTGGTGTATCTCCTGTTCTAGCCTGGTGTATCTCCTGTTCTAGCCTGGTGTATCTCCTGTTCTACCCTGGTGTATCTCCTGTTCTAGCCTGGTGTATCTTCTGTTCTAGCCCGGTGTATCTCCTGTTCTAGCCCGGTGTATCTCCTGTTCTAGCCTGGTGTATCTCCTGTTCTAGCCCGGTGTATCTTCTGTTCTAGCCCGGTGTATCTTCTGTTCTAGCCCGGTGTATCTTCTGTTCTAGCCCGGTGTATCTCCTGTTCTAGCCTGGTGTATCTCCTGTTCTAGCCCGGTGTATCTCCTGTTCTAGCCCGGTGTATCTCCTGTTCTAGCCCGGTGTATCTCCTGTTCTAGCCCGGCCCGGTGTATCTTCTGTTCTAGCCCGGTGTATCTCCTGTTCTAGCCTGGTGTATCTCCTGTTCTAGCCCGGTGTATCTTCTGTTCTAGCCCGGTGTATCTCCTGTTCTAGCCCGGTGTATCTCCTGTTCTAGCCCGGTGTATCTCCTGTTCTAGCCCGGTGTATCTCCTGTTCTAGCCCGGTGTATCTCCTGTTCTAGCCTGGTGTATCTCCTGTTCTAGCCTGGTGTATCTCCTGTTCTAGCCTGGTGTATCTTCTGATCTAGCCCGGTGTGGAATGTTGAGCCGTGTGATGTCATGAGTGCGAGTGCTCAGTCCTTGTCAGTTGTAATTTCTGTCACAGCCGAGGGTTGAGCTGGTTACATCCTAGCTCCGGGTGGGACTCCCTTACTTGTAACTTGTTTCTTAATAAAGTGCTTGTTCCTGTACCCACCTGCCTCGTGGGCCTGCCCTCCGGGTGCATCTTTCGCCACGCAGCAGTGGTGACAAGCGAAAACCAAAGTTGTTTTGAAGGAGGCCAAAGTGGAAATCCGTGTAACTGCCAAGCTGCAGAAGAGACCGCTCTGGTGCGAGAAGGCATGGCAGCCCCTAAGCAGGGAAGAGCTGTAGGATGAGTGTGCACCAGGGGGAAGGGTCGATAAAGAGAGGTACCCCTGAGTCTCGCTCCAGGAGTGGGCGCTAAGGGGAAGGGTCGATAAAGAGAGGTACCCCTGAGTCTTGCTCAGTGGCCAAGTGCAGCAGGAAGGGTGACTATTACAGTTCAAGGGAGACACTGTCATTGCAAGAGACAGAGCAGTCTGGGCAGTGCTGAGGAGTCGGTGTTCAGGAGAGCTGGGAAGGTGTTTGAGCAGCAGCTTCCACAACTCTGCATTTTTTGGTGGCATGGCAAGTTATAAGCAGGGCCACTGGAATTATGCGATTGTGTGGCTGCCGCAATTTTTGAAAAATTGTAGATTTTTCACGTTTGCCACATAATTTACCATCTGCTGCATAAACTGCAGATTTAAACAAGAAAAAAGTTTCAAGTTCAAATGATCAAAAAGTTAATAAAAACGTAGCAACACCTGTTGCCCCTCAGGGGAAGGCCCTTTGCAAAAGTTGACTGGTCACCTTATTGTAGATTATGGCTATATTTCGGTGTCAAATTGGTACTAATGAGGTACAACTAATGTCCAGACCCTGTTAACAAGTTTAAGTTTAAAAATGTCTACATAAGTAATGCAGTCACAAAATATGCCACATAATGCCACATAATTTGCCTTTTCTTGCCGCCTAATTTACTCAACCCTGCCACATATTTTGGCTCTCTCCTGCCACATAATTCCAATTGCCCTGGTTGTAAGAGGTCTCCAGGGAAACAGCCGCAGTGAGCACACGTTGCTGCAGAATGAGCGCAACGCCAACTGGTGCTGCTTGAATAGAAGTGCTGCACTGGTTGCTCGCTCCATCAGACCCCACAGTGTGATGTGCACTGCCCTCTTGGTACCTGTGTGTCATCGTACATACAATCAACTGTCTGGACCTGATGATCCCCTGACTGGATTCAGTGAAATGAAAGACGCACTATCAAAACGGAAGAAGGACTGACAGGGGCATAGCTTCAGGGGGGCTTTTGGGTTGTTACACCCCCTAATAAATGTATTCTGTAGTAAATAGTTTGGTACAGGTGTTTTAAGTCGGGTCTGGTTAGGTGTTTGTTGGATTACACTTGGGAAATTTAGATGCACACAGACCAAATACACACACGGTTTCAAAGGTCTGAAAAATGGTTGTTACAAAATAATGAGATATAGGTACCCCTCATTATCCACACTCCTCCCCCTTCCTACTGCTCCGTAAGCACCCCCTCCTGTTTTGCTTCCATATAATTGGCCCCATTAACAAAGGCAATCTGAGACAAAAGTCTATTTTTACGACTTTTGGTATTCACAGAGGTCATTCATGAGTTGTATCTTTAAGTCCGCAGTCCGGCTGGAATCTGCGGCTCAAGCTGTACTCTCCGGCTCGAGCCGTACTCTCCGGCTCAAGTTGTACTCTCCGGCTCAAGCTGTACTTTCCGGCTCGGGCAGTACTCTCCGGCTCGGGCAGTACTCTCCGGCTCGGCCAGTACTCTCCGGCTCGGGCAGTACTCTCCGGCTCGGGCAGTACTCTCCGGCTCGGGCAGTACTCTCCGGCTCAAGCTGTACTCTCCGGCTCAAGCTGTACTCTCCGGCTCAAGCTGTACTCTCCGGCTTGTGCCGTACTCTCCGGCTTGTGCCGTACTCTCCGGCTTGTGCCGTACTCTCCGGCTCAAGCTGTACTCTCCGGCTCAAGCTGTACTCTCCGGCTCAAGCTGTACTCTCCGGCTCAAGCTGTACTCTCCGGCTCAAGCTGTACTCTCCGGCTCGGGCCGTACTCTCCGGCTCAAGCTGTACTCTCCGGCTCGGGCCGTACTCTCCGTCTCAAGCTGTACTCTCTCGCGCTCAAGCCATACTCTCCGGCTCTGGCCTGAATCTCCCCACCCAGCGCGAAATCTCTGGCTTGGGCAGGATGAAGTGTAAGGAATGGGCCAGAATGCATTTTATAAAAAGGAACATTAGGAACGTGAGATAAATGGTAGAGGACGTCATGACAATCAGATTGGGCAGGAAAAAGAGTATGGCAGGACACTACATAATCTCCCAGAAAAGTTTGCTCTTTTGCATCCGGGTACATGCAGTCCACAATTTGCGCTCCCCTCAGTGTTGACTGTAGTGTTACTCCAAAGTTTGGTGTAACACTACAGGCAACGCTGAGGGAAGCGCACATCGGGCGCAATGTGTTTTAACCCACGCGATTGTTGGAAAATCTAAAGCTCACCCTGCCCCCCGTCTTATTGACCAAGCCACGCCCCTGATGACTGACCTGTCCTATTTTATCCCTTGTGAGAGAAACTATTCTGGCATGTTTTTGTCACTTGAGAATCTGCTTGCCATTCACGAGAATCTGTCTGGTTTTCAGAAATGAATCAAGCCGGTGTTCAGCCTTTCGCGTTTTTTTCTGCTACATGTACAGTGCCCGCTAACATGTAAAACTCATTGAGACCTTGTCAAGCTAGGATTCGTACACAGCTGCTTTCAGTCACATAAATCTTAATGCTCAAGTGAATATTTTATGTGAGTCTACGCGCTCCACAACAGATGTCAGTTCTGCTTTATTTTATATGTTTATGAAGTGTTTATGCATTTTTAATACTTACTGATTTTGTCAGGTATTTTATAGGCATCAATTCAGAAGTTAAGATTCAGTTTCCTGAAGTATACCAATATTTGTGTTACTATCCAGGGGTGTATTTTAATTAATGCTTCTAGAGAAGGTTTTGGCACCCATGGGTGTCTAGATCAAATGTGCATTTCATTTTGTGTGCGATGGAACATCTACACCACCACACAACTTCATTGTCAATTTGATGGCTGAGTTGCTTGCCATGTTTTACTGTTCACAGCATGAATCCATGGAGTGTGTGTAGTATTGAGTGTACTTTCATATGTGACAATGGTGTCCACATTTCGTCCACTGGCATACTTGTGATAGTTGACCGCATGGTACGTGCGGACTCCAAGATATCATGATGCCATGAGCTGTTTGTGTGGTGGGTGCGCACTTCATTGGGTTGAATAACTGTGTGTTGTTTACATGTAGGGTGCACACGCCACTGTGGGAAATGGGCGTGGGCTGTGGGGTGGAGTGTATGTACTCCACTGAGTTTTATACCCATGTGTTTGTGTCGAGTGTGCACACTCCACTGCTTTGAATTCTCGTGTGTTTGCATGTAGGGTGCACACGCCACTGTGGGTAATGGCCGTGTACTGTGGGGTGGAGTGTGCGTACTCCACTGGGTTGAATTCCTGTCTGTTGTTTACATGTAGGGTGCACACGCCACTGTGGAAAATGGGCGTGGGCTGTGGGGTGGAGTGTATGTACTCCACTGAGTTTTATACCCATGTGTTTGCGTGGAGTGTGCATACTCCATTGGGTTGAATACTTGTGTGCTGTTTGCATGTTGGGTGTGCACACCACTGTGGGTAATGGGTGTGTACTGTGGGGTGGAGTGTACATACTCCACTGGGTTTTATTCCCATGCATTGTGTGTGGAGGGTGCATACTCCGCTGGGTTGAATACCTGTGTGCTATTTGCGTGGACGCTCCACTAGTTTGAATTCCCATGTGGTGTTTGCATGTAGGGTGCACATGCCACTGTGGGTAAAGGGCGTGTTCTGTGGGGTGTAGTGTGTGTACTCCATTGGGTTGAATTCCCGTGTGTTGTTTGCATGTAGGGTGCACACGCCACTGTGGGAATGGCTGTGTACTGTGGGGTGGAGTGTGCATACTCCACTGGAGTGAATGCCTGTGTGCTGTTTGCATATCGGGTGTGCACACCACTGTGGTTAATGGGCATGCGCTGTGCAGTAGAGTGTGCATACTCCACTGGGATTTATTCTCATGCATTGTTAGAGTGGAAGGTACGTACCCCACTCGGTTTTATTCTCGTGTGTTGTTGGCAAGTAGGGTGCATACCCCACTAGGTTAAAGGCCCATGTTCTCTTTGAGTAGAGTGTGCATACTCCACTGGGTTGAATTCCCATACATTGTGTGCATGAAGGGTGCATACCCCACTGGGTTTTATTCTCATGCAGTGTTTGCGTGAAGGGTGCGTACTCCACTGGTTTTTATTCCCATGCATTGTTTGCGTGAAGGGTGCGTACTCCACTGGTTTTTATTCCCATGCATTGTTTGTGTGAAGGGTGCGTACTCCACTGGTTGTTATTCCCATGCATTGTTTGCGTGAAGGGTGCGTACTCCACTGGTTGTTATTCCCATGCATTGTTTGCGTGAAGGGTGCGTACTCCACTGGTTTTTATTCCCATGCATTGTTTGCGTGAAGGGTGCGTACTCCACTGGTTGTTATTCCCATGCATTGTTTGCGTGAAGGGTGCGTACTCCACTGGTTGTTATTCCCATGCATTGTTTGCATGAAGGGTGCGTACTCCACTGGTTGTTATTCCCATGCATTGTTTGCATGAAGGGTGCGTACTCCACTGGTTCCCATGCAGTGTTTGCGTGAAGGGTGCGTACTCCACTGGTTGTTATTCCCATGCATTGTTTGCGTGAAGGGTGCGTACTCCACTGGTTGTTATTCCCATGCATTGTTTGCGTGAAGGGTGCGTACTCCACTGGTTTTTATTCCCATGCATTGTTTGCATGAAGGGTGCGTACTCCACTGGGTTTTATTCCCATGCATTGTTTGCGTGAAGGGTGCGTACTCCACTGGTTTTTATTCCCATGCATTGTTTGCGTGAAGGGTGCGTACTCCACTGGTTTTTATTCCCATGCATTGTTTGCGTGAAGGGTGCGTACTCAACTGGTTTTTATTCCCATGCATTGTTTGCGTGAAGGGTGCGTACTCCACTGGTTGTTATTCCCATGCATTGTTTGCGTGAAGGGTGCGTACTCCACTGGTTTTTATTCCCATGCATTGTTTGCGTGAAGGGTGCGTACTCCACTGGGTTGAATTCCCATGCATTGTTTGCGTGAAGGGTGCGTACTCCACTGGGTTGAATTCCCATGCATTGTTTGCGTGAAGGGTGCGTACTCCACTGGTTTTTATTCCCATGCATTGTTTGCATGAAGGGTGCGTACTCCACTGGTTTTTATTCCCATGCATTGTTTGCATGAAGGGTGCGTACTCCACTGGTTGTTATTCCCATGCATTGTTTGCATGAAGGGTGCGTACTCCACTGGTTTTTATTCCCATGCATTGTTTGCGTGAAGGGTGCGTACTCCACTGGTTTTTATTCCCATGCATTGTTTGCGTGAAGGATGCGTACTCCACTGGTTTTTATTCCCATGCATTGTTTGTGTGAAGGGTGCGTACTCCACTGGTTTTTATTCCCATACATTGTTTGCGTGAAGGGTGCGTACTCCACTGGTTGTTATTCCCATGCATTGTTTGCGTGAAGGGTGCGTACTCCACTGGTTCCCATGCAGTGTTTGCGTGAAGGGTGCGTACTCCACTGGTTTTTATTCCCATGCATTGTTTGCGTGAAGGGTGCGTACTCCACTGGTTGTTATTCCCATGCATTGTTCGCATGAAGGGTGCGTACTCCACTGGTTTTTATTCCCATGCATTGTTTGCATGAAGGGTGCGTACTCCACTGGTTGTTATTCCCATGCATTATTTGCGTGAAGGGTGCGTACTCCACTGGTTGTTATTCCCATGCATTGTTTGCATGAAGGGTGCGTACTCCACTGGGTTTAATTCCCATGCATTGTTTGCGTGAAGGGTGCGTACTCCACTGGTTTTTATTCCCATGCATTGTTTGCGTGAAGGGTGCATACTCCACTGGTTTTTATTCCCATGCATTGTTTGCGTGAAGGGTGCGTACTCCACTGGTTGTTATTCCCATGCATTGTTTGCGTGAAGGGTGCGTACTCCACTGGGTTTTATTCCCATGCATTGTTTGCGTGAAGGGTGCGTACTCCACTGGTTTTTATTCCCATGCATTGTTTGCGTGAAGGGTGCGTACCCCACTGGTTTTTATTCCCATGCATTGTTTGCGTGAAGGGTGCGTACTACACTGGTTGTTATTCCCATGCATTGTTTGCGTGAAGGGTGCGTACTCCACTGGTTTTTATTCCCATGCATTGTTTGCGTGAAGGGTGCGTACTCCACTGGTTTTTATTCCCATGCATTGTTTGCATGAAGGGTGCGTACTCCACTGGTTGTTATTCCCATGCATTGTTTGCGTGAAGGGTGCGTACTCCACTGGTTGTTATTCCCATGCATTGTTTGCATGAAGGGAGCGTACTCCACTGGTTGTTATTCCCATGCATTGTTTGCGTGAAGGGTGCGTACTCCACTGGTTTTTATTCCCATGCATTGTTTGCGTGAAGGGTGCGTACTCCACTGGTTTTTATTCCCATGCATTGTTTGCGTGAAGGGTGCGTACTCCACTGGTTTTTATACCCATGCATTGTTTGCGTGAAGGGTGCGTACTCCACTGGGTTGAATTCCCATGCATTGTTTGCGTGAAGGGTGCGTACTCCACTGGTTTTTATTCCCATGCATTGTTTGTGTGAAGGGTGCGTACTCCACTGGTTTTTATTCCCATGCATTGTTTGCGTGAAGGGTGCGTACTCCACTGGTTCCCATGCAGTGTTTGCGTGAAGGGTGCGTACTCCACTGGTTTTTATTCCCATGCATTGTTTGCGTGAAGGGTGCGTACTCCACTGGTTTTTATTCCCATGCATTGTTTGCGTGAAGGGTGCGTACTCCACTGGGTTGAATTCCCATGCATTGTTTGCGTGAAGGGTGCGTACTCCACTGGTTTTTATTCCCATGCATTGTTTGTGTGAAGGGTGCGTACTCCACTGGTTTTTATTCCCATGCATTGTTTGCGTGAAGGGTACGTACTCCACTGGTTCCCATGCAGTGTTTGCGTGAAGGGTGCGTACTCCACTGGTTTTTATTCCCATGCATTGTTTGCGTGAAGGGTGCGTACTCCACTGGTTCCCATGCAGTGTTTGCGTGAAGGGTGCGTACTCCACTGGTTTTTATTCCCATGCATTGTTTGCGTGAAGGGTGCGTACTCCACTGGTTGTTATTCCCATGCATTGTTTGCGTGAAGGGTGCGTACTCCACTGGGTTGAATTCCCATGCATTGTTTGCGTGAAGGGTGCGTACTCCACTAGGTTGAATTCCCATGCATTGTTTGCGTGAAGGGTGCGTACTCCACTGGTTTTTATTCCCATGCATTGTTTGCATGAAGGGTGCGTACTCCACTGGTTTTTATTCCCATGCATTGTTTGCATGAAGGGTGCGTACTCCACTGGTTGTTATTCCAATGCATTGTTTGCATGAAGGGTGCGTACTCCACTGGTTTTTATTCCCATGCATTGTTTGCGTGAAGGGTGCGTACTCCACTGGTTTTTATTCCCATGCATTGTTTGCGTGAAGGGTGCGTACTCCACTGGTTTTTATTCCCATACATTGCTTGTGTGAAGGGTGCGTACTCCACTGGTTTTTATTCCCATGCATTGTTTGCGTGAAGGGTGCGTACTCCACTGGTTGTTATTCTCATGCATTGTTTGCGTGAAGGGTGCGTACTCCACTGGTTCCCATGCAGTGTTTGCGTGAAGGGTGCGTACTCCACTGGTTTTTATTCCCATGCATTGTTTGCGTGAAGGGTGCGTACTCCACTGGTTGTTATTCCCATGCATTGTTTGCATGAAGGGTGCGTACTCCACTGGTTTTTATTCCCATGCATTGTTTGCATGAAGGGTGCGTACTCCACTGGTTGTTATTCCCATGCATTGTTTGCGTGAAGGGTGCGTACTCCACTGGTTGTTATTCCCATGCATTGTTTGCATGAAGGGTGCGTACTCCACTGGTTTTTATTCCCATGCATTGTTTGCATGAAGGGAGCGTACTCCACTGGTTGTTATTCCCATGCATTGTTTGCGTGAAGGGTGCGTACTCCACTGGGTTTTATTCCCATGCATTGTTTGCGTGAAGGGTGCGTACTCCACTGGTTTTTATTCCCATGCATTATTTGCGTGAAGGGTGCATACTCCACTGGTTTTTATTCCCATGCATTGTTTGCGTGAAGGGTGCGTACTCCACTGGTTGTTATTCCCATGCATTGTTTGCGTGAAGGGTGCGTACTCCACTGGGTTTTATTCCCATGCATTGTTTGCGTGAAGGGTGCGTACTCCACTGGTTGTTATTCCCATGCATTGTTTGCATGAAGGGTGCGTACTCCACTGGTTGTTATTCCCATGCATTGTTTGCGTGAAGGGTGCGTACTCCACTGGTTTTTATTCCCATGCATTGTTTGCGTGAAGGGTGCGTACTCCACTGGTTTTTATTCCCATGCATTGTTTGCGTGAAGGGTGCGTACTCCACTGGTTTTTATTCCCATGCATTGTTTGCGTGAAGGGTGCGTACTCCACTGGTTTTTATTCCCATGCATTGTTTGCGTGAAGGGTGCGTACTCCACTGGTTTTTATTCCCATGCATTGTTTGCGTGAAGGGTGCGTACTCCACTGGTTTTTATTCCCATGCATTGTTTGCGTGAAGGGTGCGTACTCCACTGGTTTTTATTCCCATGCATTGTTTGCGTGAAGGGTGCGTACTCCACTGGGTTGAATTCCCATGCATTGTTTGCGTGAAGGGTGCGTACTCCACTGCTTTTTATTCCCATGCATTGTTTGTGTGAAGGGTGCGTACTCCACTGGTTTTTATTCCCATGCATTGTTTGCGTGAAGGGTGCGTACTCCACTGGTTCCCATGCAGTGTTTGCGTGAAGGGTGCGTACTCCACTGGTTTTTATTCCCATGCATTGTTTGCGTGAAGGGTGCGTACTCCACTGGTTTTTATTCCCATGCATTGTTTGCGTGAAGGGTGCGTACTCCACTGGGTTGAATTCCCATGCATTGTTTGCGTGAAGGGTGCGTACTCCACTGGTTTTTATTCCCATGCATTGTTTGTGTGAAGGGTGCGTACTCCACTGGTTTTTATTCCCATGCATTGTTTGCGTGAAGGGTGCGTACTCCACTGGTTCCCATGCAGTGTTTGCGTGAAGGGTGCGTACTCCACTGATTTTTATTCCCATGCATTGTTTGCGTGAAGGGTGCGTACTCCACTGGTTTTTATTCCCATGCATTGTTTGCGTGAAGGGTGCGTACTTCACTGGGTTGAATTCCCATGCATTGTTTGCGTGAAGGGTGCGTACTCCACTGGTTTTTATTCCCATGCATTGTTTGTGTGAAGGGTGCGTACTCCACTGGTTTTTATTCCCATGCATTGTTTGCGTGAAGGGTGCGTACTCCACTGGGTTGAATTCCCATGCATTGTTTGCGTGAAGGGTGCGTACTCCACTGGTTGTTATTCCCATGCATTGTTTGCGTGAAGGGTGCGTACTCCACTGGTTTTTATTCCCATTGTTAGACGGACCGGGAGGGTCGGCCGAGGACAAGGGGAGAGGTCTCCGGGGAGAGCCGTCTCCAGCGATCGTACAGATAAATAACTTCCCCCCCCACAGACAGACACCACACAAGGAGAAGATTTAGCGTTCTTTATAGGCAATTCCTTAAGGTACGATGCAAGGGTACAAGGAGGTCTGGACTCAGGGGTCCCCTCGATTCAAGTCTCTCAAGATGGGGAAAAGGGGGTAGCGGGACAGTCTGGTTACCAGTCTGGTAGTTGAGATGGTCTGGTGGGTAGCTCACAATCCTCGAGCTTGGTGTTCTAGTTGGGGACGGGCCGCGGCAGCGCCAGCAGGTCCCGGTGAAGATGGTCGATACACGGTCCGCGGCAGCGCCAGCAGGTCCCGGGAAGGTGGTCGATACACGGTCCGCGGCAGCGCCAGCAGGTCCCGGGAAGGTGGTCGATACACGGTCCGCGGCAGCGCCAGCAGGTCCCGGTGAAGATGGTCGTTACAACGGGCCGCGGCAGCGCCAGCAGGTCCCGACGAGGATGGATGTTGCAGAAGGCCGCGGCAGCGCCAGCAGGCAGGACGATAGTTCACAAGATAGGGCTACGGCAGCGCCAGTAGTCCGTCAAGGCTGAGTTCTCTCGGTGTCTCTCGACTCCAGGATACAACTGCCGTCCTGCTCTGGAGCTGCCCTAGTTATAGGTCTGGCGCCCTTTGATGTCCGGACCCTCGCACTTGGAGGTCGGAGGGTCCGGGATGAAGGTGTCCAGACACCCAGCAGGGGGTGGAGCCAGCGCCCGGGGGCGCTGGGGGCGATCGGCACCTGGCGGGGGAGAGCCCTTGACGCTTCGTTCTCCCATCGACCTGCCAAGTGGTCCGCTCACCTCCTGGGTGGATGGTGGTGCTGGGATGTCGGGGCCAGCCAGGCCCAGGGTTAGGGTCGGTTGGAGGCCACGCGGCCTCGTGGCGCAGGGCCCAAGATGGCGGCTTGAACCGGCCGGGGGAGCCGGTGGTGGCTCGGTCCCGTGATACATGGAGGTCCGGGGGCCGGAGTTCCGTCGGGGGACGGGGTGCGGGTGATTCTTGTGGGTCACGCCTGGCGGGCCGGGGCTTGGGCCCTGTCATGCGGGGAGGGAGCAAGCCCTTCGTGTGGCCTGTCCAACATGCGTCCCCCCCAGCTGAAGGCGGGGAGAGTCACCCATCTTCCTGGGGACTCTCCTCGTCGAGGCGGAAAAAGCGTGACAGGCCATCTGCGTTGGCGTGGTCTTGGCCCGGTCGATGTTCCACGGTGAAGTCCATTCCCTGCAGGGAGATGGACCAGCGCAATAGTTTGGGGTTTTCCCCCCGCATCTGCATTAGCCACTGCAGGGGTCGATGATCTGTTTGTACCCGGAAGTGGGTACCGAAGAGATAGGGCCGGAGCTTTTTGAGGGCCCACACCACTGCGAAGGCCTCCCTCTCGATTGTGCTCCAGCGCTGTTCTCGGGCCAGGAGACGTCTGCTGATGAAGGCCACCGGCTGGTCATGACCCTCGGGGTTCAGTTGGGAAAGAACCGCTCCGATGCCGTGGTCGGAGGCGTCTGTCTGTACAATGAATTCCCGACTGTAATCGGGGGCCTGGAGCACAGGGGCGGTGCACAGGGCGGCCTTCAGCTTTTCGAAGGCCGCTTGACAGTCGGGGGTCCAGTTAATCCGCTTCGGCTGGTTTTTGGACGTGAGACCCGTGAGGGGCCCCACAATGCTGCCGTAGTCCCTCACGAACCGCCGGTAGTAGCCGGTGAGCCCCAAGAAGGCTCGGACCTCGGTCTGGGTGACGGGGGGCTGCCAGGACTGGATGGCAGCGATTTTAAGTTGCAGCGGGGCCACCAGCCCGCTTCCCACCTGGTGCCCGAGGTAGGTCACGGACCCTTGACCAATTTGGCATTTGCCGGCCTTAATCGTAAGGCCGGCCCGCTGGAGGGCCTGCAGGACCTTTTGGAGGTGGAGGAGGTGGTCGGACCAGTGGCGGCTGTACACAGCGATATCGTCCAGGTAGGCGGCGCTGAACTCTTCGAGCCCTGCCAAGACCTGGTTCACTAGACGTTGAAAAGTAGCGGGGGCATTCTTCATGCCGAAGGGCATGACCTTGAAGTGGTAGTGGCCATCGGGGGTAGAGAAGGCGGACCGTTCCTGAGCCCGGGGTGTGAGACCGATCTGCCAGTAGCCCGCTGTTAGGTCGAAGATGCTGAGGTAGCGGGCGGCCCCCAGCCGGTCGATCAATTCATCCGCTCGGGGGATAGGATGAGCGTCGGTCCGGGTGACAGCGTTCAAGCCCCGGTAGTCGACGCAGAATCTCAGTTCAGGGGTGGTGCCGGGGGCAGCGGCTTTGGGGACCAGTACAACCGGGCTGGACCAGGGGCTGTCCGAGGGCTCGATGACCCCGATCGTGAGCATTTTGGCCACTTCCTCTTGGATGCAGGCCCGTACCCGATCTGGCACGCGGTAGGCCCGGTGTCGGATAGGGGGACTGTCCCCGGTGTCCACGTCGTGCAAGCACCAAGGGGTGATCCCGGGGGTGAGGGAGAACAGTGTAGCGAACCGCAGCAGGAGGTCCCGGCAGCCCTGGCGTTGCTCTGGGGTGAGGGCATCGGAGAGCCGGACCCCGTCCACGGAACCGTCGTTCTCCTGAGTCTTCAGGAGATCCGGGAGGGGTTCGGAGTCCTCCTCCGCCCCACCGTCCGTAGCCATCAGGAGGCTGAGTTCTGAGCGCACAAAGTGTGGTTTGAGTCTGTTGGTGTGGAGGACCCGAAGGGGGTTCCGGGGGGTCCCCATGTCGATGAGGTAAGTGACGGGGCTTTTGCGCTCGACCACTTTGAAGGGCCCCGTCCACTTATCTTGCAAGGCACATGGTTCGGTGGGGGACATCACCCACACTTGTTGACCAGGTTCGAACTCGACGGAGGAGGCATTGTGATCGTACCATTTTTTCATGTCCTCCTGACTGGCCTCGAGGTTCGCCTTGGCCATCTCCCTGAAGCGCCGGGTCTGATTGCGTAGGGCCAGGAGGTACTTGAAGACGTCTGGAGGGGTCTTTAGGGGGGCCATCTCCCAACCTTCTTTGACTAGGCTGAGGGGCCCTCGCACAGGGTGCCCGTACAGGAGTTCGAAAGGGCTAAAGCCGAGGGACTTCTGGGGAACTTCTCGATAGGCGAAGAGGAGGCACGGGAGTAGTACATCCCACTGGCGACGGAGGGGTTCTTCCAATCCCCCAATCATCCCCTTGAGGGTGCGGTTGAATCGCTCCACCAGTCCGTTCCCTTGGGGGTGATAGGGGGTCGTGAATCGGTAGGTGACCCCGCACTGTTGCCAGAGGGACTTCATATATTTTGAGATAAAGTTCGTGCCTCGGTCGCTGACGACTTCTCGGGGGAAGCCCACCCGGGAGAAGATCCCCATTAGGGCCCGGCCAACCACCGGAGCTGTTACAGTTCGTAGGGGTACCGCCTCGGGGTAGCGGGTGGCGTGGTCCACCAGTACCAGGATGAACCTATGTCCTTGTGCCGTGCGGGGGTCCAGGGGCCCCACAATGTCTATTCCTACCCTCTCGAACGGGGTGGTGACCACTGGGAAGGGTTGCAGAGGGGCTTTCAGCTTACGGCCGCTCTTCCCACTGGCCTGGCACGTGGGGCAGGACCGGCAGTGGTTAAGGACGTCGTTCCGCATCTTTGGCCAAAAAAAGTGAGTCACTAGGCGACTGTAGGTTTTGTCCTGGCCCAGGTGTCCAGCCAGGGGGACATCGTGGGCCAGAGTTAGTAGGAAGTCTCTGAAGCGGAGAGGTACCACCAGCACTCGACTGGCCCCTAGCTCTGCGATTCTTTGTTCGCTGTATAGCAGGTCGTTATCCCAATAGACCCAATGAGTTCCGGTGGAGTCCCCTGCGCTCTGGGCGCTGGCTTGCTGGCGGAGTCCCTCGAGGGAGGGGCAGGTCTTTTGCTCCTGGCGGAACTGTTCTTGGGTGGGCCCCCCTTCTTGACGCCACTGAGCCAGGCCGGGAAGGTCCTGGGGTTGTGCGACCCCTTCGGCCATTGGTTCTGGGGGGTTGGCCTCGTCGTTGTCCTCTACTGGGGCGACCGGGGGTGGAGGTGCTGGCCATTCTGGTTCTTCTGATCGGGGGACGGCACGGGTGGCCATGGACCGGGTGGTTACGCAGGCCCAGTCCGGGAGGCCCAGCATCCCCAGGTGCTCTCTTCTTTCGACGGTGGCCCACGGGGAACTCTCAAGGTCATTCCCCAGGAGGCAGTCCACGGGGGCATCATCCCGGACCGTCACTTTCAACAGGCCGGAGACCCCTCCCCATTCGAAGGGGACGCAGGCCATTTGACACAGACTTTCGGAATTGTCGGCTGAGCGGATGGGGCAGAGAATGTTCGGCAGGATCTGCTCGGGCTTCACCAGGTGACAGCGGACGGCCGTCACACTGGCGCCCGTGTCACGTAAGGCCTCGGCCCGACGCCCATTAATGGTCACCCACTGGCCGTATTTCCGGGTGTTGGCGGGTAGGGGAGCCCGCGGGACCATGTCTTTTCCCCCTAGGCACGCTAGAACCATGGCGGCCGGTTCCCACTCTTGCTGGGCCGGCTCATATTCTTCCTGTTCCTCTGATAGTCGTTCTTCCCCCAGGGCGGCGGCAGCTACCTGGCGGGGCCTTGGTGTTTGGTTCTGCGGGCAGCTCGGGTCATTGGCGTAGTGGCCGACTCGCTGGCATCGGTGGCACGTGACGTTGGCTCGGAACCCCGGGCGCATCGGGGGGTTGCCCCGGCCGGCCGGGGGCGGGGTGCTGGCCACGGGCGTTGCCGGAATGGTGTCTCTCCCTCGCCCCTGGCCTCCTCCTCCTCCCCGGGGACGGTGCTGGCCTTGGTTGTTTCGGTTTTGCTCGTGTGGTCCTCTCCGGCCCACTCGGGTGCTTTCCCATCGGTCAGCTTCGGCTGCGAGTTGCCGGGGGTCAGTCAATTTACTGTCGAGGAGGTGCTGCCTGAGCTCGACGAAACAGTTGTTCGACAGGTGCTCCCATACCATAAGGTTAAAGAGTTGCTCGTAGGTCGTTACATGGCTCCCCTTGATCCAACCCTCGAAGGCTCGGCTGAAATAGTTGACGTACTCCACCCAAGTTGTACCCGGGATCCGGGTGCAGTCTCTGAACCTCTGGCGGTACATCTCGGGTGTGAGGCCGTAGCGGGTGAGGAGGGCAGCCTTCATGTGGTCGTAGGACGACATCTGGTGATCTGGGAGCTGCAATAGGGCATCGCGGCCTTCGTTGACGAACCTCCCCCATAGTCCGGCTCCCCAATCACTCCGGTCGATCCGGTGGGAGGTCATGGCGATCTCGTAGGCTTTGAACCACTGTTGTATGTCGTCTTCTCGGACATACTCTCGGACAACATCCTTGGGGATGTGGACTTTTTTCTCGGTTGCCCCCGGGGTGTGCGGTCGCTCAGGCACCCCCGGTTCTTTATTCTGTTTCCGAAGTTCTATTTCCGCCAGTTGGCGCTCGTGTTCGAGTGTTATTCTTTTTTCCTCGAGCTCTCTCTGTCTCTGTTTTTCTTCTCGTTCTTCTCGGAGCCGCAGATGTTCTAGATTTAGTTTCTGCTCGGCTAACTTTAGTTCACCGTCCATCTTGAGTCGTGCCATTTCCAACTCATGTAATCTGGTTCTTTCTCTTTCTTGGATCTCCTCCTGCGAGAGGCCCGTTCTCCGCTCCTCGGGATCCGTGGCGTTCCCCTCTGGTGCGACACTGTTTTGGTCGGGGGATCCGGCGACCCCAGTTTCTGCCCACGACTCAAGGGCGCGCTTCAAATCGTCTTTGGTACTTAGGCCGGTGGTAGCAATGCCTAGTTCCATGCAGAATTGTTTAAGTTCGCGGTGGCTATATTCTTCCAACTTATCCATTTGGAGCTTTTCAGTGGAACCGCTATCTTTGGCTGACATCGTGGTTTTGTCGTGGGGTGAGCTACTCTCTGTACGATTACGCGTTGATTCGGATCGCGCCGCTGGCCACCAATGTTAGACGGACCGGGAGGGTCGGCCGAGGACAAGGGGAGAGGTCTCCGGGGAGAGCCGTCTCCAGCGATCGTACAGATAAATAACTTCCCCCCCCACAGACAGACACCACACAAGGAGAAGATTTAGCGTTCTTTATAGGCAATTCCTTAAGGTACGATGCAAGGGTACAAGGAGGTCTGGACTCAGGGGTCCCCTCGATTCAAGTCTCTCAAGATGGGGAAAAGGGGGTAGCGGGACAGTCTGGTTACCAGTCTGGTAGTTGAGATGGTCTGGTGGGTAGCTCACAATCCTCGAGCTTGGTGTTCTAGTTGGGGACGGGCCGCGGCAGCGCCAGCAGGTCCCGGTGAAGATGGTCGATACACGGTCCGCGGCAGCGCCAGCAGGTCCCGGTGAAGATGGTCGTTACAACGGGCCGCGGCAGCGTCAGCAGGTCCCGACGAGGATGGATGTTGCAGAAGGCCGCGGCAGCGCCAGCAGGCAGGACGATAGTTCACAAGATAGGGCTACGGCAGCGCCAGTAGTCCGTCAAGGCTGAGTTCTCTCGGTGTCTCTCGACTCCAGGATACAACTGCCGTCCTGCTCTGGAGCTGCCCTAGTTATAGGTCTGGCGCCCTTTGATGTCCGGACCCTCGCACTTGGAGGTCGGAGGGTCCGGGATGAAGGTGTCCAGACACCCAGCAGGGGGTGGAGCCAGCGCCCGGGGGCGCTGGGGGCGATCGGCACCTGGCGGGGGAGAGCCCTTGACGCTTCATTCTCCCATCGACCTGCCAAGTGGTCCGCTCACCTCCTGGGTGGATGGTGGTGCCGGGATGTCGGGGCCGGCCAGGCCCAGGGTTAGGGTCGGGTGGAGGCCACGCGGCCTCGTGGCGCAGGGCCCAAGATGGCGGCTTGATCCGGCCGGGGGAGCCGGTGGTGGCTCGGTCCCGTGATACATGGAGGTCCGGGGGCCGGAGTTCCGTCGGGGGACGGGGTGCGGGTGATTCTTGTGGGTCACGCCTGGCGGGCCGGGGCTTGGGCCCTGTCATGCGGGGAGGGAGCAAGCCCTTCGTGTGGCCTGTCCAACACCCATGCATTGTTTGCGTGAAGGGTGCGTACTCCACTGGTTCCCATGCAGTGTTTGCGTGAAGGGTGCGTACTCCACTGGTTTTTATTCCCATGCATTGTTTGCGTGAAGGGTGCGTACTCCACTGGGTTGAATTCCCATGCATTGTTTGCGTGAAGGGTGCGTACTCCACTGGTTTTTATTCCCATGCATTGTTTGTGTGAAGGGTGCGTACTCCACTGGTTTTTATTCCCATGCATTGTTTGCGTGAAGGGTGCGTACTCCACTGGACGAAAGGCCCATGCATTTTTTGCGTGAAGGGTGCGTACTCCACTGGACGAAAGGCCCATGTACCCTCTGTGCAGAGTGTGTATGTTCCACTGGATCAGATACCCATGCAGGTTATAGGTGTTGGTGTGTTTTTTTGGGTGTGGGTTCCCTGTGTGGGTGCATGGTTTCGTGCTCTGTGAGGGGGGTTGTGAGCTTGTGTGAGTTGCCAATTGTGTTGTGTGAAGTTGTGTATAGTGGTGTTTAGTGTTGAGCTGACTTCTTGTTCAGTGTGTGCATGGTTCACAAACATCTATTTCACTGCATTCTTTCAGCATCATTTGTGCATTATAAATCAAATAAGTTGTATTCTTTTGTTTTGATCATTGTGTCCTGTTTCTTCTGTTCTTTTCGGTTTTTGATTAGTGTTGGGTGGTTATTCTTTCTGTAGGGAAAGGTATGTGTTGTCCTCACTTCTGTTCTAGCCTGGCGTGTAATGTTGAGTCATGAGGAGTGTGTGACGTCATCAGTGTGAGCCTCCTACCCCTGTCGGTGGGAGTGTCAGTCTACAGCTGGGCGCAGGGATGGTTTTAGCCTAGCTGCTGCTGGTAAGATTACTTTGCCTATCCGCCTCCTGGGCCTGCCCACAGCGTGTGTCTTCCAAATGCACAGAAGCCCCGGGGTTGGTGCCAGCCAGGAGGTTGCCCACACCAGCTCCTCAGCCCAGTTCCAGCTGGTCTCCCCAGAATCTTCCTCAGTAATCTGGTAGGAACCCTGCTGCTGGAGTTTAAGACCGAGAAAACAAAGAACGAAAACATTGGCAAGGACAAAAGGTCTGCCCTGAATTTTCAGTTATTAGACAGACCTAATTGGTTTGGCAAACGTTTATCAAATTGAGGTTTGTGATTGGCCAAGCGGCTAATGCGAGTGTTATGCTCTGGGCATGAGTGATAGGACAAGAAGAGAGAGCTGGGGATACACCAGAGAGATGCAGAGACACTGAACCAGACAGCAGCACAGAGGGAAGGGTGGAAGGAGGCCTGAGTGAGGGGGGCCCCAGGAGCAGCCTCGAGAAGAGGGGCGCACCAGAGATGCAGAGACACTGAACCAGACAGCAGCACAGAGGGAGGGGTGGAAGGAGGCCGGAGTGAGGGGGGCCCCAGGATCATCCTGGGAAAGAGGGGCGCACCAGAGATGCAGAGACACTGAACCAGACAGCAGCACAGAGGGAGGGGTGGAAGGAGGCCGGAGTGAGGGGGGCCCCAGGATCATCCTAGGAAAGAGGGGCGCACCAGAGATGCAGAGACACTAAACCAGACAGCAGCACAGAGGGAGGGGTGGAAGGAGGCCGGAGTGAGGGGGGCCCCAGGAGCAGCCTGGGAATGAGGGGTGCACCAGAGAGATGCAGGGACACAGAACCAGACAGCAGTACAGATGGAGGGGAGGAAGGAGGCCGGAGTGTGGATAGCGGAGGGGTAAGAATTACTATTCCAACTCCAGTGAGTGCAACAGTATGGATAGTGGAGGGGTAAAAATTAATATTTCCACTGCAGTCAGTTTAAAATTAAAAACAAACAAATTAATAACAACACAAAAGATTAAATAAACTATATATATATATTCCAAATCTGCATTGAATAACTCCAATCCACAAGAAACAACGCTTCACGGCACCCAATGCTTTTAAGGCAACAAGGGACCAAGTTTCCCGAAACGCGTAGAGTTTGTTGCCAAATAAAAAACTCTGCCTTAACCCCTTCCCTGCTCATGACGGAACCGCTCCGTCATGAGCCACGGTTGCCGTGTGCTCATGACGGAGCGGTTCCGTCATGCCACGACCGTTGGCGGCCGCTCCGCCCACGCGGCGCTGTTTCCCTGCCTGTGCGGGGGGACAACGCAACTGGGCGGAGTCATGACGGAACCGCTCCGTCATGAGCACAGCTCAACCGTGGCTCATGACGAAGTGGCTCCGTCATGAGCACAGCGCCACCGCGCTGCCCCCCCGCACCCCCCAGCGCTGCGGCGGAATTCCCGCCGCAGCGAAAGGGTTAAAAGCATTGGGTGTCGTGAAGCGTTGTTTCTTGTGGATTGGAGTTATTCAATGCAGATTTGGAATATTAGGGTTTTGCTAACCCGTCACGGCCCACCATCGTCAAGCGGCTCGAGTTGAAGCGACTTCTTTCGTTGGATATATATATATAAAGTTTTAAATATTACAAAAGATAGAATGTTAAAAAGGTCTAACAAATACCTAGAAAGATTATTTTAAAAAATTCAAAAATAATTTAAAAACAAAAAACTATTTTTTAATAGACCATTTTTATAAACAAAACCATTATGTATTACATAAATGTAATATTTTGTATTTCCTACCCTATAACCCCACACAATTCACAACCCATATTTTTTTTTTTTTTAAATGTACCTTCATAATTCGCATAATTAATTATCAATGAAACAAATATTAATTTAGACTTGTTTCTAAAACAAATAAAAAAATAATTTACTCTCCAAACTTTATCCCTATATAAACAAAACACACACAAAATAACAATGAACACTTACCATAAATATTTATCAATTGATAAATATTAATAAACAAATATTTATTAATTAAACATAATTTACTTGCCACCCTTTAACACTATAAACCCCACAACTTACACCAAAAATTAATTACACAATGCCATATTTTAATTTGATTTAATTAGCATTAATTAACAAACAATTATTAATAACTCAATTACTTCCCACCCTATTCTCCTATAAATCCCACCACCCACTCCTAATAAAAAGACACAATTAACATAATTACAAATTAATTAATAATAAACAACCAATTAATACATATTTAATAATAAAATAACACCCACAAATAACTCTATAAAATATGAATAAATACAAAATAGTAATACATTTATTATAATTAAATTACTTCCCACCTATTTCCCTATAAACCCACAAACCGCTCTTAAAAAAAATGACACAACATAATTGCCAATTAAATAATTAAATTAACTAATTAATAAATAATTGATAATACATTAATTTCCACAATTAACACTATAACATCTAAATACGAATACATAAAAAATTATTAATTTATTATAATTAAATTATTTCCCACCCTATTCCCCTATAAACCCACAACCCACTACAGAACTTTAAACGCAAAAATTAAATAAGATAATATTAATAACTACAAAAAATGTAACACATGTATTAAAAACAAAACAAATTCTTATACAAAAAATAGATCACATCCTTTTAAAATGCATACAAAAATACATAACGCTAATTAAAACATCGATGTTTTAAACAACTATATTTTTGCAAAGAATATTAACAACTTCGATATTTCCAAAAAACGATATTTCTTACCTGCAAGTCGATATTCTCGTCCACGATATTCTTCCTGACGATATTTCTGTATCACGATAATTAAAACTCGATATTTGTGTATGTCGACATTTTAAACTCTATATTCTGTCTGTGCACGATATTAAAGGTGTGGACATATAAGTGCAAGCTTATAATTCCCTATAGTGGGGGAAACAGTCGGAACACCGCGGCTTCAGCCACGCGTGTTCCAACATCGCAAACGTAACCAGCCTTGCCTTAACCGGGCATATGCATGGTTACGGCAGTGCGCGGTCTGGCTGCTGGCTGCAGCGGGGATGGAAGCAGGAAGACCTTGCCAGGAGGAGCGCTGCAGTGAGGTAAGTGGGCTTGGGCTGGGTGGTTTTCTGGGCTGGTGTGAGTCGTGGGTAGTTTTCTGGGCTGGGGGGTCAGGGGAAGTTTTCAGTGCTGGAGGGGTCGGAGGTAGTTTTCTGGGCTGGGGGTTGTCGGGGTAGTTTTCTTGGCTGGGGAGGTCAAGAGAAATTTTCAAGGCTGGGGGGTCGGTGTAGTTTTCAGGGCTGGGGGAATCGGGGGCAGTTTACAGGGCTGGGGGGAGTGTTGGGGTAGTTTTCAGGGCTAGGAGAGGGTCAGGGTAGTTTTTAATTAAGGGTTAGGGTATTAGACCTAAGGGCAGTGGAAGGGGTTGGAGTAGTTTTAGGAACAGCACGGGGTGGAGGGGGTCAGATTAGTGCTTGTTAAGGGACAGGGTTGTAGGCCTCAGGGCAGTGGGAGGAGAATGGGTAGTCAGGGTAGTTTTTGGGGCTTAGCAGAGTGAGGGTAGTTTTTAGGGCTTGGGGGGGGTCTGGTAGTTTTAGGGATAGCGCAGGGGGATGGGATGGAGTCGGGTAGTGTTAAGGGTAAGGGACACAGTGGGGGTTGGGAGGAGGTCGCGGTATTTGGACCTCAGGGCAGGTGGCGGGGGCAGGTAGGGAGTTTGTAGCTTTAGGGTGGGGAGGGGGTCACGACCTTAGCCATGCATACCCCTTTACTCTTCATGCCTTTACCACGAAATTACATTGTAAAAGCATGCGTGGTAAAGGAATGCGTGATTAAGACGCATTTGTGGTTTAGGCTGCATGGGAGAGACATGTGTGCCTCTGTCATGCAACCCTATAGTGGCCTTTCCAATTAAAGGCTACTATATGTTATCAGCGGTTCATAGGATAACACGGACTGCACCCAGGCAAACTCGAGGTCACCAGCTCTATTATGGTACAGCCGAAATATGTCATGTTTGGTATCAAAGTGTCTCTTTCCTCTGACATGATTCTCGTGCCGCAGACTCTGTGCAATGCACCCAGGTGGCTACCTCTGAGGTTGACCACATGGTTACCCCAGCTTTTCCTGTGCTCTGGCTGCCAGGCCGCAGCTGCTGCTGCCAAGACCGGCATCAGACCCCCTGCCAGGAGGTGTGAACTCTCCCAGGAGCCAGAAACAATAGCCTGGACAGGAAGGAGATCACACCTTCCTCCCCGACAGGATGGCTAGTGAAGTGGCACATCAAGCTGTGGGCTTCAAAGCCTTCACTGCCTGTGATAAGCAACCAGACTGCTTCCCAAAGGGGGAAACAACCTTCCCCTGGCCCCCAGGCACATTTGCACCTGGGCATGTGGGGAAATGAGTTATTCTGGATGTGTTATGCCCCAGAAGGCTTGCCTCACGTCTAGGGTGGCCTACCTGGTCTGTACAGCTAAAGAAGGTTTCTGCCATTTTTAAAAGTGGAAGAATAGATAGTTCCAGGTTTAAAAATGTGACACACACCCCTAGTTTTTGTTACCTCATGGACTACTGGGGATAGTAGCCCATTGGCCATTTGCACCCATACCTCTTACACCCCTAAATCTGGGATTTAAGGGGTACCCCTGGCACCAGAACCTAATTTCTGATCTGACTTGCAACAAAGGGCACAGAAGAGACCCAAGTCTGTGACAACAGGAGTGGCACAAACCAAAAGTGAGATACTCTGCAACTGTGACAAGCTTCCTAGAATTGTACAACTGTGACTCATCCCGGACAAATGACCGGTTCCTCTAGACAGAGGGAACATTTTGAGAGGCAAACGCAACTCCAGACTCCCTTGGACTAGGGGCCCTAGTCCCCTGCAGACTGCAGGTAAACACAACTTCTCGGAAACAAAGAATCGCAGCCATCCTAAGGATGGTCCAAAGGTAGATTGTCCAGTGCATTGTGGGAAAAGTAATCCTGACCACCAGCAAGTTTCAGCCAACTACTGTTTTCCCTCAGACGTCGCAATAACTTTCTGCTGACAAAACCGCTGCCAAGACTTGTTGGTGGCCAGTCCAGCAACCACCACCTTTACTTGATACTGCAACTCAAGGGAACACCGCAACACCCCATTCTGACATGTTAGTACACTCATTGTTAACTTTTTGTACCCGTTTCTTCACCAGCACTGTGTAAACGGTAAAACCAGCTCCCCAGCGGCTCCCGCGTCCGCACCATGGACAAATAGGAAAACTCTGCACCCGTGCTCCTCGAGCCAGGTAAAATCAAAGTGACTGATGTGGCTTGGTCCTGGGACCTACATCACCTTAACCCTCCTTGAGTTCCAAGCAACTCGACCTGCAAGTGACCGATTATCACTAGTGCCTTTTCCCATAGACCCCAATGCTAAAGTTTAGTAGTATTACTTTGCAGTGATTTATTATTGCTTCTAAAATCCATAACTCCAGTTGTACTTATCTGATTGACTTTGTTTTGGTGTCTAAATTTATATAAACATCGGCTTTATTTTTATAAATTTGTGTCGGATTCATTTTAAGTTGTGTCAGTTACAATTACTCATTATCCCTGCTGGTACTCTCTCTGAAATGCTTAACACATGTTCCTCTAGCAAAGCTGGACTGCTCTTTGCCACTCTCCCAGGTCTGCGGTACAAAAGGGGGTGGTGATGGACGGAGCATCAGAACCAATCAAACACTCACACCCAGTCAACAGATCTGGGTTTTATCCATCACCGTTCTTTAGCCCACTCTGCCACCCCAGTTCAGACATGGCCATATGCAAATCAGTCTGACCCTGTGCCTCATGGCAACAGTCCAGCCCGAACTGCCAAGCCATGCCTTCCCTGGACCGGAAACAAGCTTCCTAGGACCGGTTTCTGGCATTTCAGCCGTCTTCAGCCAGGCTTGCTTGAATCCAGTGGCAAAGTGAGCAAGGGACTCACGTCTGAGCATACCCTGCCAACTTATGGCGAACAAAGCGGTACAAAAGCGGGTGGTGATGGACGGAGCATCAGAACCAATCAAACACTCACACCCAGTCAACAGATCTGGGTTTTATCCATCACCGTTCTTTAGCCCACTCTGCCACCCCAGTTCAGACATGGCCATATGCAAATCAGTCTGACCCTGTGCCTCATGGCAACAGTCCAGCCCGAACTGCCAAGCCATGCCTTCCCTGGACCGGAAACAAGCTTCCTAGGACCGGTTTCTGGCATTTCAGCCGTCTTCAGCCAGGCTTGCTTGAATCCAGTGGCAAAGTGAGCAAGGGACTCACGTCTGAGCATACCCTGCCAACTTATGGCGAACAAAGCGGTACAAAAGGGGGTGGTGATGGACAGAGCATCAGAACCAATCAAACACTCCCACCCAGTGACTGGGTGTGAGTGTTTGATTGGTTCTGATGCTCCGTCCATCACCACCCCCTTTTGTACCACTCTCCCAGGTCTGAGCAAAGGATTTACTATTGTGAATCCAAGGACCATCTTTGGGGTCTGTGAGTGAATTACATGGCGAGGCCTAACCTGCATCACCACATAATGCTCTACCTCCCCACACCTACACCATTCCAACCTACTCCACTCTACCCCAATCTACCCCACTCCAAGCTACCCCAATCTACCCCCACTCCATTCCGTTCTACCCTATTATAATCCACTAAGGCTACCCCACTCCAATCTACCCCACTCTACTCCACTTTATCAACTCTACTCCAATTTATCCCAATCCAGCCCAATCTACCACAATCCACCCCACTTCGCTCTACTACAATCTACCCCACTCTTATATACCCCACTCCAAACAACCCTAATTTACTCCACCCCAATCTACCCCACTCCACATCAATCTACCCCAATTCAGTCTACCCCACTCCAATCTACCATGTTCATCTACCCACCCTCCCACTTCAATCTAACCCACTCCAATGTAACCCAATACACCCCACTCCATTCTACCCCGCTCTACCCCACATTCCATTCTACTCCAATCTGCCCCATTCAACTCTACCCCAATCTACCTCATCTCCAATCTATCACACACCACTAACATTTAGCCATGCTGAACAGCAGCCACAGTGATGTACATAATGACTAAAACACATTGACAATAGCTCTTGCATGGGAGGAACTTATTGGCTTTGCCAGTGCTTGGTTTTTTTACAAGGATGTCCCGTATTTTTGTCCCTCGCTGTGCCCTGCTTCTTCATACAGCTGCCCCCGACACTCTTCCACCTGCCAATGCTGTGTTGTGGTTGTTGTCGGAGCAGTGACGGTGGGGCAATGTCCGGCTCTGGTGCTGATGCGAGAAGATGGCTGCGCATCCTTCAGATCCTAGTGAGGCCAAGTCAGGCCTGTTTCCTTGGTAGGCAAAACGGGTACCATTGAGTTTACTAATCATCGGTCAGGAATCTACCAAACTGTCTGTACACAGCTCAGGAACTTCAAAAAGAGTGGGGTGCTTGTGAAAAATAAGACAGTGGAAATTCCCCGTTATAGGCAATAGTGGCGATGATGGCGAGTGGGCCAGTGACCGCCAGGGCACAGTGGTTGGGAAATGCCAGACTCACATCAAAGACCAATGTCAGCAGGGTCAGAAGGAGGTCACACTGACTGCTGACATCATGTTGTAGGTGATGGGGCCAGACGCCACAATCTAAATTTACTTAGGAACTCTTGGCCGCTGGGCTTTTTTGCCTGCTATAAAAGTGTAGAGAGGAGAAAAACAAGTTACCAATTATACATTTCCCCTCCCTGTCTGACTAAAGGACCACAGACTCTGGCTTCAGGTCTGTTAATTTATTAAAAAGCCAGAAATAATAGGATATAGACACACTACAAAATCAGAGTATAAAGATATGTGAATACTAATACAGAGCCCAATCTATGAATATAGTTAATTCAGCACAATAGTAGGCCTTGGAGGTAAATTCCGTTCCGCTCGCGGAATTGGGGTAATTTCACGTTCCGTGGAGAACACGGAATTGCCCAAAATTCTGCGTTCCGCGGCTTCACGGAATTTTTTGCTTGTTAGCGTTCTCAAAATGCATGTTCACGAGATATTTCCCCCCGAGCACGCAAACAGTGTTCGCAAACAGGAAAAAAGCATTGCGAACAAGCAATTCCACGTGTTCGCGGAATTTCTGCGTGCTCGTCCAGATTTTTTACCTTTCGCGGAGCTTTGCGTAGAGCGACTACGCAAATTCCACCCACCCCTACACAATAGGCACGAAACAATGAATTCCAGAATCAGAACACAACTGAGTATACACTGCGTCCAAATCCCTTTTCATTTGTATTTCCGAAATAAAGAATAATATGTCCCTACTCTACTTCTAAGGTGGCATCCCTTCCAAACTTCCCAAAAGAATTTCCCTCAAAGGTGTCAGCACGTGTTGCCTTCCTAAGAAGTGCACTCATGTTGAAAGGGGTCAAGTAGCGTGAAGCTACGGAGCTCGTTTTAAGACGCTCCCCTTCCTCAATCAAAAGCAGAAGTCCTCCTAATCTGTCCCTGTGCCTAACACAACAAGCATTTACAATGCAACGGTCTCGGCATTCTTAAAGTTAGAGCTATTGGCATTGCTCATAACATTATTTTTTTTTTTGTTTTTAAAACATTTAAAGAAACGGTATTGTTATTTACAATGTCAATAGCTTAATCACTCTCAAATACATAGTTGAATCAGCAGACTGAAGTGGATGACCCTCCAATGCCCACCTTCTGCAAAACAGAACCAAAGAAGAAAGCAGCTAAAAGACAACACGGGCAGACGCAAAACTCACTTCCACAATAGTGAAGACCGTCCTGCCATGGACCGCCCCGAGAAGCTGTGACGAGTTGGAGGGAAACTGCTTTCCATTCTGTAGAGAAATTGACATACTTGAAACGCCACAAAAATAAGGCACTGGCCTCATCAGGCACAAAAACATGTCGAACAAAGCCAGAAGGACAGGAGGATTTGAAGACATCACTTAGTTAAAAAATAATAAAAAATAAATCCACTACATTTGTTACATTAGGAAAAAATATAAAAGTAGTGGGGAGACGTTCACTGCAGTGGGGCTCGTTGCCCGAATGGGCTTAAAGAGCGAGGCCAGTGCTCGAATTAGGTTGGAATTAGCCCACAGGGCTGGGAGTATCGAAACCCCTTACAGCAGTGACAGGGTCAGGCTGTCCATTACATTCACGGGGGCTTCCAAAGTAATGAAAACGTTTGTTGGGCGGGGACCTCTACATCATGCTGGGCGCAGAGCCCTGCCCCTTCCAGGCTACTATTAACAATTAGAAGCCCTGTCTTAACAGGCGGTTATTTGCGGCGTGAGCGAGGGTGTGCCTGTTCTTAAAATATGTGCATTGTGCACCAAAAGAAAGCAGCGTCCCGCCAAATCTGTGAAAGGTTGACGGAAGGGGATTCTTTATTTAAAAAATAAAAATGTTATTCCACACACATGCATGTTGCTAATAAGAAAGAGGGGCGCAAATGGAGGACTGCAGAGAAAAATGCATTAGATATATGTGGGGGGGGCATGAAAATGGCATGTATGTGCATCCCGAAGGGTTCCTTCTTGTAAGCGAAAGACAGACTTGCTGCAGCCGCCAAGGATGCAGGGTGAGTTGGGCCGCCGCTTCCAAACACCTTACAGCTGTCGAAAGTCTCTCTCCCTTAACCGCTTGAAGTATGCACTATACCGCTGCAGACCGCCGGGTATGATAACCACCTATCTTCCTCCGCAAGCTTGCGGCAAGCTGGTCAGACCGAAGCAGGTACACAGGGAGACCGCGCTGAAAGCAAAATAGAGAAATAGAAATAGGACTTGCACGGATGATTTTACAATGCAGGACCATGGCGACCATCTTAGCCTAGTAGCCACCTAAGATCTGTAATAAAGAACTACAGTGCCAAAGTACATTTCACAGTTCGCCAGCAATGGTCACGTGGTCAAGAAAAACAACTGCCGGCCAGCTAACGCAAAACGTATTGCAGCAATATGTAGTTTGTGTGCGCACACCAGGGCTCGGATTGTGGAGTGATGGGAAAAACCTAACACATTATGTTGCGCATCTCACTAGCAAAACATCAGGGTGGGTTTGCCAGGATTGGAAAGCATGCCAGGTTGTATATGGGTATAGTTAGATGAATCTTCTTGCATGGTCTTCATGACTACGATGGATTAACAATGCAAATATAACCAGTTTGAGAACCAGCACAACGTGGTTCAGGGAGTGCATGGACTTATGCTGAAAAGCGTCTCAGCTTCTACCGTGTTAAAACGTGTTGGACATCTCACTGCTTAAACAAAGTATGGCAGGCGGCCGTGCACATAAACGTTAGACGCATGGCCGCCACAGTAATGCAACAAGTGCTGCATAATGACTACCCCAGCCTTCCACCCAAAGGCACCCAGCCTACCTCCGCGCCAGACGCTGCCTGCAAGCTCCCAGTCTCATGGCTCCAAAAATCACGGTGACGCAGCCGGAGCATCATTTTGTAGGCCCATGTATCCGTTCAAGACGTAGGCGTAGGTACGCAGCCAGTTAATAGTGTGGCAGCGACCAACGTGTTCCAGCGATATTTTCAAACTGTAACCCGATACTACTGTTTCCATCCTCGTGCCGGGCCTGCACTCCCTTGTTGCATACTGAACTATTTGAGGCCCACGGGGCACGCGGCGAGCTCTTGCTGTTTATTAACGTCAGGCAGAGGCTGGGTTTTCGACTGCGCGCTGCGCGTGCACCGCCACCCACACCATTGCCATCACAGTTCCTGCAAAATCAAAGTGACTGATGTGGCTTGGTCCTGGGACCTACATCACCTTAACCCTCCTTGAGTTCCAAGCAACTCGACCTGCAAGTGACCGATTATCACTAGTGCCTTTTCCCATAGACCCCAATGCTAAAGTTTAGTAGTATTACTTTGCAGTGATTTATTATTGCTTCTAAAATCCATAACTCCAGTTGTACTTATCTGATTGACTTTGTTTTGGTGTCTAAATTTATATAAACATCGGCTTTATTTTTATAAATTTGTGTCGGATTCATTTTAAGTTGTGTCAGTTACAATTACTCATCATCCCTGCTGGTACTCTCTCTGAAATGCTTAACACATGTTCCTCTAGCAAAGCTGGACTGCTCTTTGCCACTCTCCCAGGTCTGCGGTACAAAAGGGGGTGGTGATGGACGGAGCATCAGAACCAATCAAACACTCACACCCAGTCAACAGATCTGGGTTTGATCCATCACCGTTCTTTAGCCCACTCTGCCACCCCAGTTCAGACATGGCCATATGCAAATCAGTCTGACCCTGTGCCTCATGGGAACAGTCCAGCCCGAACTGCCAAGCCATGCCTTCCCTGGACCGGAAACAAGCTTCCTAGGACCGGTTTCTGGCATTTCAGCCGTCTTCAGCCAGGCTTGCTTGAATCCAGTGGCAAAGTGAGCAAGGGACTCACGTCTGAGCATACCCTGCCAACTTGTGGCAAACAAAGCGGTACAAAAGGGGGTGGTGATGGACGGAGCATCAGAACCAATCAAACACTCACACCCAGTCAACAGATCTGGGTTTTATCCATCACCGTTCTTTAGCCCACTCTGCCACCCCAGTTCAGACATGGCCATATGCAAATCAGTCTGACCCTGTGCCTCATGGCAACAGTCCAGCCCGAACTGCCAAGCCATGCCTTCCCTGGACCGGAAACAAGCTTCCTAGGACCGGTTTCTGGCATTTCAGCCGTCTTCAGCCAGGCTTGCTTGAATCCAGTGGCAAAGTGAGCAAGGGACTCACGTCTGAGCATACCCTGCCAACTTGTGGCGAACAAAGCGGTACAAAAGGGGGTGGTGATGGACAGAGCATCAGAACCAATCAAACACTCCCACCCAGTCAACAGATCTGGGTTTGATCCATCCCCGTTCTTTAGCCCACTCTGCCACCCCAGTTCAGACATGGCCATATGCAAATCAGTCTGACCCTGTGCCACATGGGAACAGTCCAGCCCGAACTGCCAAGCCATGCCTTCCCTGGACCGGAAACAAGCTTCCTAGGACCGGTTTCTGGCATTTCAGCCGTCTTCAGCCAGGCTTGCTTGAATCCAGTGGCAAAGTGAGCAAGGGACTCACGTCTGAGCATACCCTGCCAACTTATGGCAAACAAAGCGGTACAAAAGGGGGTGGTGATGGACGGAGCATCAGAACTAATCAAACACTCACACCCAGTGACTGGGTGTGAGTGTTTGATTGGTTCTGATGCTCCGTCCATCACCACCCCCTTTTGTACCACTCTCCCAGGTCTGAGCAAAGGATTTACTATTGTGAATCCAAGGACCATCTTTGGGGTCTGTGAGTGAATTACATGGCGAGGCCTAACCTGCATCACCACATAATGCTCTACCTCCCCACACCTACACCATTCCAACCTACTCCACTCTACCCCAATCTACCCCACTCCAAGCTACCCCAATCTACCCCCACTCCATTCCGTTCTACCCTATTATAATCCACTAAGGCTACCCCACTCCAATCTACCCCACTCTACTCCACTTTATCAACTCTACTCCAATTTATCCCAATCCAGCCCAATCTACCACAATCCACCCCACTTCGCTCTACTACAATCTACCCCACTCTTATATACCCCACTCCAAACAACCCTAATTTACTCCACCCCAATCTACCCCACTCCACATCAATCTACCCCAATTCAGTCTACCCCACTCCAATCTACCATGTTCATCTACCCACCCTCCCACTTCAATCTAACCCACTCCAATGTAACCCAATACACCCCACTCCATTCTACCCCGCTCTACCCCACATTCCATTCTACTCCAATCTGCCCCATTCAACTCTACCCCAATCTACCTCATCTCCAATCTATCACACACCACTAACATTTAGCCATGCTGAACAGCAGCCACAGTGATGTACATAATGACTAAAACACATTGACAATAGCTCTTGCATGGGAGGAACTTATTGGCTTTGCCAGTGCTTGGTTCTTTTACAAGGATGTCCCGTATTTTTGTCCCTCGCTGTGCCCTGCTTCTTCATACAGCTGCCCCCGACACTCTTCCACCTGCCAATGCTGTGTTGTGGTTGTTGTCGGAGCAGTGACGGTGGGGCAATGTCCGGCTCTGGTGCTGATGCGAGAAGATGGCTGCGCATCCTTCAGATCCTAGTGAGGCCAAGTCAGGCCTGTTTCCTTGGTAGGCAAAAGGGGTACCATTGAGTTTACTAATCATCGGTCAGGAATCTACCAAACTGTCTGTACACAGCTCAGGAACTTCAAAAAGAGTGGGGTGCTTGTGAAAAATAAGACAGTGGAAATTCCCCGTTATAGGCAATAGTGGCGATGATGGCGAGTGGGCCAGTGACCGCCAGGGCACAGTGGTTGGGAAATGCCAGACTCACATCAAAGACCAATGTCAGCAGGGTCAGAAGGAGGTCACACTGACTGCTGACATCATGTTGTAGGTGATGGGGCCAGACGCCACAATCTAAATTTACTTAGGAACTCTTGGCCGCTGGGCTTTTTTGTCTGCTATAAAAGTGTAGAGAGGAGAAAAACAAGTTACCAATTATACATTTCCCCTCCCTGTCTGACTAAAGGACCACAGACTCTGGCTTCAGGTCTGTTAATTTATTAAAAAGCCAGAAATAATAGGATATAGACACACTACAAAATCAGAGTATAAAGATATGTGAATACTAATACAGAGCCCAATCTATGAATATAGTTAATTCAGCACAATAGTAGGCCTTGGAGGTAAATTCCGTTCCGCTCGCGGAATTGGGGTAATTTCACGTTCCGTGGAGAACACGGAATTGCCCAAAATTCTGCGTTCCGCGGCTTCACAGAATTTTTTGCTTGTTAGCGTTCTCAAAATGCATGTTCACGAGATATTTCCCCCCGAGCACGCAAACAGTGTTCGCAAACAGGAAAAAAGCATTGCGAACAAGCAATTCCACGTGTTCGCGGAATTTCTGCGTGCTCGTCCAGATTTTTTACCTTTCGCGGAGCTTTGCGTAGAGCGACTACGCAAATTCCACCCACCCCTACACAATAGGCACGAAACAATGAATTCCAGAATCAGAACACAACTGAGTATACACTGCGTCCAAATCCCTTTTCATTTGTATTTCCGAAATAAAGAATAATATGTCCCTACTCTACTTCTAAGGTGGCATCCCTTCCAAACTTCCCAAAAGAATTTCCCTCAAAGGTGTCAGCACGTGTTGCCTTCCTAAGAAGTGCACTCATGTTGAAAGGGGTCAAGTAGCGTGAAGCTACGGAGCTCGTTTTAAGACGCTCCCCTTCCTCAATCAAAAGCAGAAGTCCTCCTAATCTGTCCCTGTGCCTAACACAACAAGCATTTACAATGCAACGGTCTCGGCATTCTTAAAGTTAGAGCTATTGGCATTGCTCATAACATTATTTTTTTTTTTGTTTTTAAAACATTTAAAGAAACGGTATTGTTATTTACAATGTCGATAGCTTAATCACTCTCAAATACATAGTTGAATCAGCAGACTGAAGTGGATGACCCTCCAATGCCCACCTTCTGCAAAACAGAACCAAAGAAGAAAGCAGCTAAAAGACAACACGGGCAGACGCAAAACTCACTTCCACAATAGTGAAGACCGTCCTGCCATGGACAGCCCCGAGAAGCTGTGACGAGTTGGAGGGAAACTGCTTTCCATTCTGTAGAGAAATTGACATACTTGAAACGCCACAAAAATAAGGCACTGGCCTCATCAGGCACAAAAACATGTCGAACAAAGCCAGAAGGACAGGAGGATTTGAAGACATCACTTAGTTAAAAAATAATAAAAAATAAATCCACTACATTTGTTACATTAGGAAAAAATATAAAAGTAGTGGGGAGACGTTCACTGCAGTGGGGCTCGTTGCCCGAATGGGCTTAAAGAGCGAGGCCAGTGCTCGAATTAGGTTGGAATTAGCCCACAGGGCTGGGAGTATCGAAACCCCTTACAGCAGTGACAGGGTCAGGCTGTCCATTACATTCACGGGGGCTTCCAAAGTAATGAAAACGTTTGTTGGGCGGGGACCTCTACATCATGCTGGGCGCAGAGCCCTGCCCCTTCCAGGCTACTATTAACAATTAGAAGCCCTGTCTTAACAGGCGGTTATTTGCGGCGTGAGCGAGGGTGTGCCTGTTCTTAAAATATGTGCATTGTGCACCAAAAGAAAGCAGCGTCCCGCCAAATCTGTGAAAGGTTGACGGAAGGGGATTCTTTATTTAAAAAATAAAAATGTTATTCCACACACATGCATGTTGCTAATAAGAAAGAGGGGCGCAAATGGAGGACTGCAGAGAAAAATGCATTAGATATATGTGGGGGGGGCATGAAAATGGCATGTATGTGCATCCCGAAGGGTTCCTTCTTGTAAGCGAAAGACAGACTTGCTGCAGCCGCCAAGGATGCAGGGTGAGTTGGGCCGCCGCTTCCAAACACCTTACAGCTGTCGAAAGTCTCTCTCCCTTAACCGCTTGAAGTATGCACTATACCGCTGCAGACCGCCGGGTATGATAACCACCTATCTTCCTCCGCAAGCTTGCGGCAAGCTGGTCAGACCGAAGCAGGTACACAGGGAGACCGCGCTGAAAGCAAAATAGAGAAATAGAAATAGGACTTGCACGGATGATTTTACAATGCGGGACCATGGCGACCATCTTAGCCTAGTAGCCACCTAAGATCTGTAATAAAGAACTAGAGTGCCAAAGTACATTTCACAGTTCGCCAGCAATGGTCACGTGGTCAAGAAAAACAACTGCCGGCCAGCTAACGCAAAACGTATTGCAGCAATATGTAGTTTGTGTGCGCACACCAGGGCTCGGATTGTGGAGTGATGGGAAAAACCTAACACATTATGTTGCGCATCTCACTAGCAAAACATCAGGGTGGGTTTGCCAGGATTGGAAAGCATGCCAGGTTGTATATGGGTATAGTTAGATGAATCTTCTTGCATGGTCTTCATGACTACGATGGATTAACAATGCAAATATAACCAGTTCGAGAACCAGCACAACGTGGTTCAGGGAGTGCATGGACTTATGCTGAAAAGCGTCTCAGCTTCTACCGTGTTAAAACGTGTTGGACATCTCACTGCTTAAACAAAGTATGGCAGGCGGCCGTGCACATAAACGTTAGACGCATGGCCGCCACAGTAATGCAACAAGTGCTGCATAATGACTACCCCAGCCTTCCACCCAAAGGCACCCAGCCTACCTCCGCGCCAGACGCTGCCTGCAAGCTCCCAGTCTCATGGCTCCAAAAATCACGGTGACGCAGCCGGAGCATCATTTTGTAGGCCCATGTATCCGTTCAAGACGTAGGCGTAGGTACGCAGCCAGTTAATAGTGTGGCAGCGACCAACGTGTTCCAGCGATATTTTCAAACTGTAACCCGATACTACTGTTTCCATCCTCGTGCCGGGCCTGCACTCCCTTGTTGCATACTGAACTATTTGAGGCCCACGGGGCACGCGGCGAGCTCTTGCTGTTTATTAACGTCAGGCAGAGGCTGGGTTTTCGACTGCGCGCTGCGCGTGCACCGCCACCCACACCATTGCCATCACAGTTCCTGCAAAACACGTAGGACTCCGAAAGGGAAACGCCGCGGACGTCGAACAACGTCAACAAGACAGCTAAGAAACCTGCTGCAAGCTAAAGCAACAAACCTCGGTGAACTTGACAAAACACGAATAGGACGAGCTTAAGAAAACCAGAGTAAGCCTGGATGTGGTCAGATGGAGCTGGTAGGAGACACCACCGCCTTTCTCTGAGGCAGAGCAGAAATGCCTCGGAGAAAGGCAGCGGCATTTTCGTATTCGGGGGCGTGTTTGTCTTTTCTCTCCTCCAGCCAATGGCTGGAGGAGAGAATGAGACTTCTTGCAAAAAACACGAACCCCGATCCGAAAAGGACGGGGCCTAATCGGATTGACTGACCTCTTCTCCAATGGCTGGCCAGCATTCAAGAGGCCAGCCAATGGAGAACAGGGGAGAAGAGGGGCGGGTTCAAGCCCCTCTTCTCCAAGTCATTGAATCTCGCGAGCGAGACTGCGCAAGCGCAGCCTTCGCTAGCCGGGACCTAAAAAGGCAAAGTTACACCCCTAACAGCTCACATGATAAGTTATTCCGTGAACACCTCCTTTGAGTAACTTTCCTCCAACTTCCAATTAATTTGGGCCTTCGCCGACCTTGGTTACCAGGTTTCACCAGGCACGAAAGGTGTCCTCCCTTCTCTCTGTTCAGGCTCTTCTAAGGCATTCCTCTCCTCCCCATATATCTTCTTAAATCTAAAATAACGAGGTCGAATTCCTGCACCTGCAGTTGGGCCGAAAAGAAGCTTTGGAGAGCAACAAGGAGAAACGTAACTTAAGGATACGAAACTTAGGTCTGCAAGATTGGCTAATCTAAGAACGCTCCTTAATGCGCACCCGTTACACAAATCTCTATACGAATCATTTATATAAGGTGAATACATTTACTTTGCATAATATTCATAATGCACATGCATGACTACATGATTCTTCTTAAAAACGTGCGAAATCCTAATCATTCTTGTATATGACATTACAATTTTCAGTCTACTGTTGTAATCTAACGATATAAGCTTCATTCTAATAAAACAAATTACAGCAAAAGAACCGAATGTATGCGAGTGCAATCTGTCCAGGCGTATAATGCGCGCTTACAAGTTTTACGAGCGACGAGCGCTCTGTCATAGGGCTCACGCTCTTCGCTTTTAGTCGGCACGCGGCCTCTGGAGCTCTTCCTGTTTATTTAGTTTTCACTTCTCCATTTCCCCACAGGGGTTCCCGGTGTTTGTTTGGCAGTTCTCTCCTGTGTTTGCTCCCAGGGGGCGGGGGCTGCTGCTTCCCCTGTGTTCCTGTATGTCCTGATCATTTCTCTGCTCATACTTACCTTCTGTTTGCAGACTGGTTCTGCCCCCCTCACCCTGCTCCCCCCTTCCCCTTCGGCCTTCCTTGCTGTCCTCAGACTTGCAGATGTCATGAGGTCCTGCTGTTTGTTCACTCTTTCTTTTTTTCCGGTGTAATATCTCTTCCCGAACCCCTTTCTACCCTATAGCGTGACCAACTTGCACGGGTGCTAATTCAGGACAGTGAGTGTAAAAATTGAGGACAAAGGGTCAGAATGCAGGACAGAAGTACACAATTCGGCACAGGAAGGAAGGGTCCACTGTATAGCGCACATCTGGACGGGATTTTTTATATTGAACAAAGTCATAGTCCGGTTTTCCTATTGGATGACTAATAACCTGGAACGGTACTAGGCAGGAAATGAATGCAACGTAAACAAATACCTTCCCTTCTAACTCTCACCAGTTTGACAAGACTGGTCTAGATTCATTCTGATTTTTGCTGATGCTTCCAGCGTGGCTGCTCGACAAGAGCGCGATGCCCCAGGCAGGTGCGGGAGAAGGCACAGCCCCTGCTGTCGCTACCCGAGGGCCACTGTCCTTCTGTATGCGACAATCCACTGAAGTCAGACTGAGGGTAGGCCAGTCCTCAGTCTGGGTGAAGTAGGGAGGGGCTGTCGCAGCCTCTGCTGTTGAAGAGCGAAGTGCGAGCTGCCCCCATAGCGATAACATTTAAACTCTTGTTAGGGCTTCTCCAAGGGAACAGCACAGCTGGCCGCAACCCCAAAATTATGGACACATGGTGTCCGTGAAAGGAATGATTACGGACAACGGACAGCATGCCCAAATAACGGATGGTCCCTGAAATGTACGGATGGTTGGTCACCCTACTCCCCCATCTTCTTCGGTTATACTTCTGTCGGGGTTTGGGGTGGGCATCTGGGTTCTACCACCACAAGTAAGACCCCTGCCTTCATGTAATTCCCTTTAAACACGCTGGACAGATGATGCCCCCTCCTTGGTGTCCGTTTCATTAGCGTCCCCAGGAGCACACAAACCACTTCATAGAAAGGGGTCGTCAAGCCCAACCCCCCCCCCCCCCCGCACTCCCCCCCCCCCCCCCCCTCCGCCCTGTCCACGCATCCAGGTCTCTGTGGAGATCGCTAAAGAGCTTGTGTAAAGGTGGCATCAGAAGGAGGGTTTTCGCAGAATGCATCACCTGCATGTTACAGGGTCCAAATGCAATAAGGTAGATTAGGGGGTTGAGCGCCTGCAGCAGTGATGTGTGTGTGTAAGCAGTAGGTCACCGTTCCACTGTGGGGAGTCAATACACCTCTCCCCAGGAGAGAAGATATAACAAGCACTGGCAATAGCATTGGCTTTTATGTATTGCAAAGATGAGAGAGAGAGAGAGAGAGAGAGAGAGAGAACGAACACGAACACACGGTGCAAAGGGGGTGCAGGGTGCGAAATTGTACTAGGGTCAAACAAAGGGGTGCAGCACGTGGGCGAGCGCTGTCATCAAGGGTGGGAAGCAGAGAGGGAGGTGCAAGGAGGAGTGTGGGTTTCAGGGAGGTGAGCCCCACATGTGAGAGGTGCAAGCTCCCCTTGCACACGCACACACAGCGCATTACTTCTCCTTCACACTAACAGGTGCCACATGGGCAGGCACTTGCAGTGTAAGCTTCCCTCGCGCGCACACACAAGTGGTACAGCGAAGGGAGCAGCACTGCACACACGTGACGGGTACTACATTGGTATCAACACAACAGGCTTCCCGTGCACACACGTGACGGGTACTACATTGAGATCAGCACAACAGGCTTCCCTTGCACACACGTGACGGGTACTACATTGGTATCAACACAACAGGCTTCCCGTGCACACACGTGACGGGTACTACATTGAGATCAGCACAACAGGCTTCCCTTGCACACACGTGACGGGTACTACATTGAGATCAACACAACAGGCTTCCTTTGCAAATTCAGAAGAAGTTCCAAATGAACATCAGTAATGCAGAGTATCCTAAGTCTATACACACAGGCACACCTGTGCACCACACACACACGCCGGGGCTAACCTGAAGAGAAGTGAGCAGTGTCCCTCTGCAGAGCAGCATAAAACTCCCTAAGTCTTAGTACACATACAGACGCACACACACCAACAGATACACACACATACTCATACACACACTCATTGGAGGTATCCTGAGGAGAAGTGAGCGGTGTCTCTCTGCAGAGTAACACTCAGTCTCGGTACACACACACACAGACACACACACACACAGACAGACACAGACACACAGACACACAGACACACACACACAGACACACACACACACACACACTGGGAGCATGCTAAATAGAAGTGAGCAGTGCCCTCTGCAGAGTAACACTCACACAGTCTCGGTACACATACACGCGTACACACACACACACACACACACACACACACACACAACCCCCCCATGCTGAATCGAAGTGAGCAGTGCAGCTCCGAAGAGTAACACTCACACAGTCTTGGTACACATACACGCATACACACACACACTCACACACACACCCCATGCTGAATCGAAGTGAGCAGTGCACCTCCGAAGAGTAACACTCACACAGTCTTGGTACACATACACGTGTACACACACACACACACAACCCCCCAATGCTGAATAGAAGTGAGCAGTGCACCTCCGAAGAGTAGCACTCACACAGTGTCGGTACACATACACGCATACACACACACACAACCCCCCCATGCTGAATCGAAGTGAGCAGTGCACCTCCGAAGAGTAACACTCACACAGTCTCGGTACACACACACACACACTCACACACACACCCCATGCTGAATCGAAGTGAGCAGTGCCCTCTGCAGAGTAACACTCACACAGTCTCGGTACACACACACACACACTCACACACACACCCCATGCTGAATCGAAGTGAGCAGTGCCCTCTGCAGAGTAACACTCACACAGTCTATGTGGTGGCAGGCCATGTCCCAGGCCTCAGGTGGAAGGGCAAGGAAGGGGCCTTTCAAGGTAGGAGCCACTGAGGTCAGTCAAGACCCTGTGCAGACGAGGGGCACCGTAGCAGTGAGAGGGGGAGGGTGATCTGGGCTCCTCTAGAGCTGCAGCGCCGCAGAAAGATTAGCATAAGGTGCTAACCAAGGGCAGGTGCAGGGGGAACACTCAAGTGCTGGTGTAAACCAGGTGTGTTCTTCTTTTCCAAGATCTTTGACAAGTTCCTTACTTTACACTTCTCTGAAGGCGGTAATGCACCTAACGTCAGCGTGATCTTTGCGAACTCTGTGTTCTTCCTCCTCCAATGAGCTGCATTTTATATATCAAGATGTTTCCAATCAACGACAACTGTTTCTACCGAGATCTGTGGTGGCCCAAACCTTCCATTACAATCCACAATTCATGATAGTCCGGGGATTCCTGGAGCCCACCCTTGCTGTACTCTCTTAGAGTGTGCTTTGTACAAGAGTCTGTGAGCACTGGGCAGTCCCCGGGCAGGGTACTGTTTCACAGCTCTCTACTTCTGCCCCATTCCTGCCCTGGGCTCTACTTTGGCTCGCTGTGTTCTATGCATGGATAGTAGGTGGTCACTGAGGAAACTCTAGATCCTGGCTTTTGCCAGTTACTTCAATTTGAACATTAAATCCCCTTGCAAAATCTTGGAATTCAATCATTCCTGGGTGGTGAACTCCACTCCGTTCGCAGAGTTTGCAGAGTTTTTCACACTTCACACTTCACGGAACACGCAGAGCGCCATTTTTCATTCTCTTGCACTCTCTAATGTTAAGTTAGTGAGCAAGAGTCAGGAAAATCCAACGCTAGACCACCTCCCAGCGAGATTTCTCAATGCAGGGGGGTGGGGGGGTAGAGGATGGTTGCGACTGCTCACATTGAGAAACCATCCGTTCACGTTGAGGACGCCACCGCTTGAGTAGAAAATCTGCTAGACCGGCCTCTTACGCTGCACATGGTGCTGTTTGTGCTGATTTTCCAGCGTGGGACAAACACCAGGCACTAAACACAGCACGAACAGCGCGATCTCACGCACTCCACTGCTTGCAGAACTCCGCGTAGCGCGGTGAAGTCTTTTGGTCTCTACGAACTCTGTCCAGGCCTAAATTCAATGCCAAGGTCTGTAACCTGCATTAGGGCCAGAGCGTTCCGTGTTCCATCAATCAATCAATCAGTGGACTTGTAGAGCGCTTCTTGTTACCCGTGAGGGCATCCAGGTGCTTGGTGCTGTATCAGTAATGACCTTGAGTGTTCCACCGCACGTGCCACAACAAGCCATGAAAGAGATGCTTGCGGTCCCATAAGAATGTGTGCGCGTGAGGATGGTTCATTCACCATCCGTGCTGCCCGCCACCTCCCCAGTAATTTTGTTTCCTTATTTCGTGAAATTGCTTGTAATTTATCCCTGGACATCCCGTGGGATTTATTGATCATCCGAAAACCCAGTCTATGTAACCGCTACCATCCGTACACGTCGCACTCTGTCCACATATTGATATTAGATGCATTTTTATCACTAGTCTGACATTAATTAACGCTATTTTCAACATCATGCAGGACTCACTGAGCTTGTTTTTTGCTGATCATCACCTCTTGTTCTCTGACACCTCCCCCCTTCTTCGGCTTAATCTCCCCACAGACCCTCTTTTTATTCTTTCCGGGGATTCTCTGTGAGAGGGGGTTTCTCCTGTGGGACCTCCTTTTATCTTGTTCTGAGGGTTTCAAATGAGAGTAACATTTTACCCTAAATTAGAAACGTTTACATAAACTTAAGCAAATGCTTCAAGTCTACTGATGTGTAACCCACCAAAAGTCACCAAAGTCTGTCTTTTCATTCTCCCCTGCTGCTTTGCATTGCTTCTACACCCTCTGATCTCTCAATCTCTTGAACGTCTGGTGTTCACTGACTCATTCGTCACCTCTCCTACTCCAACCTTCTCAGCCCACTTCAACCTGTCATTAGCAAATCATCTCTATGAGAAGGGCTCTCGCCCACATCTGACTTTATAATCTCTGCACCCACAGCCGCTTCTCTTCACTGTCACACTCCTTCTATATCCGCAGCACCAGAGAGTCGACTCTACCAGGCTTTGTACCTTCCCTCCTTGGATGTCTCCGGGAGCGCACTGCGCGGGTTCTCCTACCATCATTCCCTGTCTCCTGGTGAACCCCTGGCTCGCAACTAGACCATAAGCAGGGCCACCGGAATTATGCGATTCTGCAGCGATTTCTGAATAAATATAGATTTGCACATTCGCCACATAATCAACCATCTGCCGCATAATCGGCAGATTTTACCACAAAAAGAATGTTGTTTCTAGCCCAAACGGATCAAACGTTACTAAACATACAGCAACACATGCTGCCACGCACTAGAAGGCCCTTTGCAAAGCTTGACTGGTCACCTTTCTGTTGCTTATTGCTATATTTGGGTATTAAACTGGTACTAATGTGGTTCAACCAATGCCCAGACAGTGTTACAAAATGATGAAATAATGAAGTAATGCTATTACAAAATGTGACACATTATGCTGCATAATTTGGCTTTTCTTGCTGCATAATTTACTCAACCCTTCCGCATAATTTGGCCCTCTCCTGCTGCACAATTCTAGTGGCCCAACAGCAGAGGTTTCATTTCTGGGGCCTCTCCTTTCTGCCCTTTTACCCCTCTTGCCTTTGTGATACAGTCCCTTCTTTTAGCATACTGGGCCTTCCTTATGCTCTTGACAGTAGGGCCTTTTTATTCTCTGCTCCCTTACACCCCTTCTTCTAGTAACAACACGCAGACGGCCACCGGGCACTGGATGGCAGCCGCTCTCTGATGCTGACCTCCAAAATGTAAATCCCTCATGTGGACACCTCGATGGCTCCTAAATCCCTCCATCAGGCTATCTAATTCCATTCTGACAACTTGGTAACTATCCTATAGCCACAACCAGGGGTACTCCTCAACCCCGCTACGCAGCGGGAACCATTCCTACCTCCCACCTCTAGAGCGGCGCAATGCCCAACACGTCCTATTATGTGGATCTGTGGGACCACCTCCTTCCAAGCAGCCAAGCCCCAAATCTACACCTTTTGAAACATAAACTCAGATTACATCAGTATCCTTGTGGTACCCGACTCCGAGTATCTCTCTCCTCACAAAGCCGACACCGCGCAGTGGCGTCTGCTAAAGACAGGGCGTATTAAAGCTGCCAGTCCTCCTCTTTGAACCCTCCGTATCCCTAACAAGCCGTTCCATTCCAGCCCTCGCTGCACCCCCAGCGCCCCACCAGCCCTCATCTCCTGGTGGGACCTAAAATCCAAAGCGCTCCCTCCAAGATCAGACCTATCAACCTAGTCTCCTGTCCCTGGGCCCCTCTCCATCACCCACTCCTAGCTAGCCCCCCCCCTCGAAGCTCATTCACCCCCTCCTGAAACGTGCTTCATACATTCATGAGAGCTGTCTGTGTGGAGGTGGCTTCACAGAGATGGGATGGGGAGGGTGTGCATGTGGGGGTGTGTTACCATTGTTACTCAAAAAAAATTCAAAACGACACCACGTGATGTAATTACATCTTGAGCGTGGGAGCACAAGGAGGAGAATGTGAGCGGCGGTTTTTCACATCACTTCCGTGTGTTCTATTTTGTTAGTAAAATGTGTCCTCGTGTCGAAAATACATATGCTATGATCAGTCCCTTAAGTGGAAAAATAAAAGTACAGGTACTCTCCTACTAAATGTATTGCAGCAGTGCTGAGAAGTGCCGGCACTCTCCCATGAAATGCATTACAGCAGGGCTGAGAAGTGCAGGTACTCTCGCATTAAATGTACTGCAACTGTGCGGCGACGTGAAGGCACTCTCCCATGAAATGTACTCCAACAGTACTGAGAAGTGCAGGTACTCTCACATTAAATGTACTGCAACAGTGCTGAGAAATGCAAGTACTCTTGCATTAAATGCACTGCAACAGTGTTGAGAAGTGCAGGTACTTTACCACTGAATGTATTGCAGCAGTGCTGAGAAGTGCAGGCACTCTCGCATTAAATGCACTGTAGCAGTGCTGAGGAGTGCAGGTACTCTCCCAATAAATGCATTGCAGAAGTGCTGAGAAGTGCCAGTACTATCACATTAAATGAATTGCAGCTGTGCTGAGAAGTGCAGGTACTGTCCAATAGAATGTATTGCAGCTGTGCTGAGAAGTGCAGGAACTGTCCCATAGAATGTATTGCAGCCGTGCTGAGAAGTGCCAGTACTCTCCCAACAAATGGAAGAAAAGATGGAGGCAGCAACAGGGATGAAGTCACACTTAAGTCAAAGTGGTCTTTTCAATATTCTTTATTCTTCTTTAAGATAAAAGATGACAGGACAACAGCCAACGTGTTTCGTTCCTTTTAAATGAACTTCATCAGGGCAAAACATTCATGTACGGACAAAGTCTCACTGCGTGCGTCAGGGGAATAATCAGTCCCACAATGCGGGCAATGTTCTATTTAATTACGGCCAGAATGATCTTTGTGCTAACGGAGCCGTATTCCAACTGAATAGAAAAAGATGTAGAGGATCCCTCAATGGTGTCTGGAAGTTTTTACGTGGTTAGAAGATCTAAAAAGCCCAGCCCAAGAGAATTTGTGAATGCACAGCAGTGTCCAAATGCCCAGGAATACTATTAACCAAAAAAAGCGAATGGGATCCGAAGGCAATAGTCAGAAGAAAAGTAATATATGGAGAAATTCCATCGACCGTTTGTAGCTACCAGCGATCCCACAATACGTATGAAGTAATAATAAACTTCAGCCGAGATAGTCCCATGAGCCTTCTATTTAGGCGACGGCAGGTATGTCCGGACCGACAACAGCAATAGCAGCAAAAAGCCAATATTAAATGCATTGCAGCAGTGCTGAGAAGTTCAGGCACTCTCGCATTAAATGTATTGCAACAGCGCTGAGAAGTGCAGATACTCTCGCATTAAATGCACTGCAGCAGTGCTGAGAAGTGCCAGTACTGTTCCATAGAATGCATAGACCATAACAAGCTCTGGGCCATAATGACTAAACTGGGAACTGATATAAACCCAGTCAATTACATCAGAGAAATCTACTCGAATACCACCACAAGAGTTAGATTTGGCACAGGGGGCCAGCTAACGTCATCTTTTGGTGTCGAACTGGGAGTCAGGCAAGGCTGTGTCCTGGCTCCCTTTCTTTTTAATATTTACACCAACGGTTTAGAAGCAGCTCTGCTAAAAGGTAGCCAGGACCACCCACATATCCAACTGCGCCCAATCCCCGCCCTTCTTTATGCGGACGACGCAGTCATAATAGCCCGTACCCCTCTGGAACTACAAAGGACTTTGGACAGATACACAAATTTTATGCACTCTTTGGGCTTAAACATCAATGCCAAAAAAACCTTCATAATGACATCAGGTAAACAACTGCGCAAAAGGAAAAATATCTACTCAAGTGACACTATAATAGAACATACTACTACCTATCCCTATCTGGGAGTCATAATAGACCGCAAATCCACCTGGAATAGTGCCGTAGAGAACAGAAACTCACAATCCCTAAAAGCAACAACGGCACTGAGAGTGTTTGCTCGGAGACTGGGAAAAAGAGCATCTAAAGAAATGCTAGACATTTGCAGCTCAAAATGTCTTAGCACGGCGATCTACGGGGCAGGGATATGGAGTAGCGCACGAGTCACCTCAATCCAAAAAACAGAGAATTCCTTTCTGAAATTTTTGTTGGCAGCCCCGTCATCCACCTCAACTTTTAACATTCACAGCGAACTGGGCCTCCCATTCATCACAGACGTAATACGAATGCAGCCTATTCTTTTATGGCACCGCATCTGGTCCACACCGGAACTAAAATTTACACAGACACTCATTCTAGACTGTATGAAACTGGAGCACGGATCACGCATCACTTGGCTCACTTATGTCAAAAACTTTCTTCCTGATTTAGGACTCGAACACTTTTTTACCAATCCCCCAAACACCAATCAAATCTCCAGAAAGAAAATACGCGACATATGCACAACCCATCTAACAGACCTACGTCTGGCACTTGAATCAAACAAAATTTCCGTGCAACCGTTTCTTCATATCCAGACAATAGATCAAATAGAGCCCTATCTGAACTCTGCCTTAACTAACTACGAGAAATTCTTACTGACCAGATTGCGCTTGAATATATTCCACCGCTTAATCACATTCCCTGCGATAAATGATTGGTCAGCCCAATTGGCCCTATGCCCTTGTGATGACTCCTCTGTCCAGTCGACCCTGCACACAATCATGTTCTGTAGATTTTACACCGAGGCAAGAAAGCTTCACCTGATCCCTGTTTTGAAGTATCTGGGCCTAACTCAATGTAGACCAGCTTTCATGACTCTTCAAATGTTAGAAACAGAAATGTTGGCAACTAACATGGCGAAGTTCCTAAAATTCTGCGTGCGACATAGAGCAAATCTCTAAACGAAATTTCACCCAGACGGCCCCTTGAGTCACTCAAACATACCCTACGATGAACTGGGACTAGCTCCCCTTGCACCCTAAACCTGCAATTGGGGGGTTTTGTTTTTCGGGTACCGTATGTATATTCTTAAATTTTTAATGTTTTAAAATTTGTATGGAATTGTGATGAACTATTTTATATGTATACTTGTATGTGCTTTTATGGTACGTAATTTCCTTACCGAATAAAGCTTTTTCATTCATTTATTGCAGCAGTGATGAGAAGTGCCGGTGCTCTTGCATTAAATGAATTGCAGCTGTACTGAGAAGTGCAGGTACTGTCCAATAGAATGGATTGCAGCAGTGCTCAGAAGTGCAGGTGTTCTCGCATGAAATGCACTGCAGCAGTGCTGAGAAGTGCGGGGACTCTTGCATTAAATGTACTGCAACAGTGCTGAGAAGTTCAGGCACTCTTGCATTAAATGTACTGCAACAGCGCTGAGAATTGCAGATACTCTCGCATTAAATGCACTGCAGCAGTGCTGAGAAGTGCCAGTACTGTTCCATAGAATGCATTGCAGCAGTACTGAGAAGTGCCGGTACTGTTGCATTAAATGAATTGCAGCTGTGCTGAGAAGTGCAGGTACTGTCCAATAGAATGGATTGCAGCAGTGCTCAGAAGTGCAGGTGTTCTCGCATTAAATGCACTACAACAGTGCTGAGAACTGCAGCTACTCTTCCATGAAATGCACTGCAGCAGTGCTCAGGAGTGCAGGTAGTCTTGCATTAAATGTACTACAACAGTGCTGAGAAGTGCAGGGACTCTTGCATTAAATGTACTGCAACAGTGCTAAGAAGGGCAGGTACTCTCCCATGAAATGCACTGCAACAGTGCTGAGAAGTGCAGGTACTCTTGCATTAAATATACTGCAAAAGTGCTAAGAAGGGCAGGTACTCTCCCATGAAATGCACTGCAACAGTGCTGAGAAGTGCAGGTACTCTTGCATTAAATATACTGCAAAAGTGCTGAGAAGTGAAGGTACTCTACCACTGAATGTATTGCAGCAGTGCTCAGGAGTGCCAGTAGTCTCCCAATAAATGCATTGCAGCAGTGCTGAGAAGTGCAGGCACTTTTGCATTAAATGTACTGTAACAGCGCTGAGAAGTGCAGGTACTCTCGCATTAAATGCACTGCAGCACTGCTGAGAAGTACAGGTACTGTCCCATGAAATGTGTTGCAGCAGTGATGAGAAGTGCAGGTACTCTCCCATTAAATGTACTGCAGCAGTGTTGAGAAGTGCAGGTACTCAGCCATTAAATGTATTTCAGTTGTCCTAAGAAGTGCAGGTACTCTCGCATTAAATGCACTACGGCAGTGCTGAGAAGTGCCATACTCCCCCAAAGAATGTATTGAAGCAGTGCAGAGAAGTGCAGGTACTCTCCCATGAAAAGTATTGCAGCAGTGCTGAGTAGTGCAGGTACTCTCCCTTAAAATGTACTGCCACAGTGCTGAGAAGTGCAGGTACTCTCGCATTAAATGTACTGCAACAGCGCTGAGATGTGAAGGTACTCTCGCATTAAATGCATTGCTGCAGTGCTCAGAAGTGCAGGTGTTCTCGCATTAAATGTACTGCAAAAGTGCTGATAACTGCAGCTACTCTCCCATGAAGTGCATTGCAGCAGTGCAGGTACTCTTGCATTAAATGTACTGCAACAGTGCTGAGAAGTGCAGGTACTCTCCCATGAAATGCATTGCAGCGGTGCTGAGAAGGGCCAGTACTCTCCCATTAAATATATTGCAGCAGTGCTGAGAAGGGCCAGTACTCTCCCATTAAATATGTTGCAGCAGTGCTGAGAAGTGCTGGTACTCTCCCATTAAATATATTGCAGCAGTGCTGAGAAGTGCAGGTACTCTACCATTAAATGTAATGCAACAGTGCTGAGAAGTGCAGGTACTCTCGCATTAAATGCACTGCAGCAGTGCTGAGAAGTGAAGGTACTCTCCCATGAAATGCATTGCAGCAGTGCTGAGAAGGGCCAGTACTCTCCCATTAAATATATTGCAGCAGTGCTGAGAAGTGCTGGTACTCTCCCATTAAATATATTGTAGAAGTGCTGAGAAGTGCAGGTACTCTCCCATGAAATGCATTGCATCAGTGCTGAGAAGTGCAGGTAGTCTTGCATTACATGTACTGCAACAGTGCTGAGAGCTGCAGGTACTCTCACATTAAATGCTTTGCAGCAGTGCTAAGAAGTGCCGGTACTCTCCCATTAAATGCATTGCAGCAGTGCTGAGAAATGCCAGTACTCTCCCATTAAATGCACTGCAACAGTGCTGAGAAGTGCAGGCACTGTCCTATAGAATGTATCGCAGCAGTGTTGAGAAGTGCAGGTACTCAACCATTAAATGTACTTCAGTTGTCCCAAGAAGTGCAGGTACTCTCGCATTAAATGCACTACAGCAGTGCTGAGAAGTGCGGTACTGTCCCATAGAATGTGTTGCAGCAGTGCTGAGAATTGCTTTACCCCCCCCCCCCAAAGAATGTATTGCAGCAGTGCTGAGAAGTGCAGGTACTCTCCCATGAAAAAAATTGCAGCAGTGCTGAGTAGTGCAGGTACTCTCCCTTACAATGTACGGCAACAGTGCTGAGAAGTGCAGGTACTCTCGCATTAAATTGTAGAACTGTCCCCCGAAGACTTCCCACTAGTTACAGTGAGGTACAGGCCAGCGGCGCAGGGCACGCCTAAATCTACGTTTCACCTTTCCAGGAAAAGACAAAGTAGACACGGGACTCCAGGCTCGAAACGGGAACACCAGCTTTATTTTGCTAACCCGGGTTAGGGCAGTCTCCTGAAGTAAAACACAAAACTGGTCTGCCAAGACTGCCACTTCATTCCGTGGCGTACAATCTCTTATACCCGTAGCTCCACCCCTCCCGCCTTCGATGTCCGGACACAAGAGTCTTAAAGCAGGATGGAGGGAAACAGAGGGTTTGATGTTGGTTGTATTTCCCAGGTCGTAAAGGGCCAGATTCCGCTGTTCACAGGGAGGGGGTGTGAAGTCCGCACAGGAAGAGTGTTTGATGGTTCTGTTCACAGCTTTTAGCTGTTGTCGAAGGCAGGTGTGTGTACCCCGGAGCAGGGTGTGGGAAACAGTCCAGGGCCATCTTCCCGAGTTGGTATGGCGGCAGATGGCGTGTAGGGGGTTCTTGTGTGCACAGCTGTGCCTGTGGTGGGGAGGGCACGGGACTGGCAGGGTTTGGGCATTCAAGGGCAACGTTTGTGCAAACCTTTCTAAATGGCGGCACGATAGCCATGTTAGCGTTTTTCCACAGTCGTTCAGTCCTTCCTTTTGCCATTGAATGGCAAACCCTATAGGCGTATCTGCAGGAGTTCATGGATTTCTTGTTGTTGTTGTTTCTGTTCATTCCGTTTGTGAATGTTGACAGGTGTGGGTGTCAGACACGTGGCACAAAATCCACAGAGTGCCGGTCCACACTGGAAACAGAGGCAGCATGAGAACAAAACAACCAGGATGGCTCCGACGACAGTCATTATTCTCCAGCCCCAGCTTGCGATTAGCCCCCATACCCAGTTCGTTAAGGACCAACTCCCGTCCTCTGTGTGTGTGATTTCCGTGATTTTATGCAGTCTCTGGATGGCCTTATACACTGTTGGTGCGTTGTCTGGAATGTACACACAGCAGCTGGATCCGATCAGTTTGCATACACCACCACGATCTGCCAGGAGGATATCTAAGACCATGCAGTGTTGAAGTGTCATGAGACGGTCCGCTTGGACCTCTGCCGTGATGTTGCTCAGTGCTCCTGCTGTTTCGTTGATAGTGGCTTCGACCACTCTGGACAGATGCCTGACCTCTTGGCTGTTGACCATCGGACCCCAGAAAGGAATGAGTCCCTTGAAGAAGTCGCCTGCTATTTGGCCAGCAGTGCTTTCGGAATTCAGAGTGTCTCTTTTCTTTTGTCTTTTGAATCCCACCTGATGATGGGTAGCGGTGGCAGTATATGTTGGTGGAAGGAGGAAGGCAATGTAACAAGTCCCTGTGAAGTTGGCTGGGAGCCATGTATGTGCTTTGTCACCACAGACAAAGGAGGTGCCCTGTACTGACACCAGTGGCAGGGATGCTGTTTCGGAGAAGGCATATGCGTCGTCGCATATGCTGGTGCCTAGTTGGGCCTTGCTGTTCCCGCCTTTCCCTTGGAGGCTCAGATTTCCTTTATGTGGCACCACCCAGACATCAGGCGGTGCCTTCCTGTTGCGTTCTTTTTCTTTGAAGCTGGCCACATAGTATGTTAAGTTCCACCGTTCATATTTTTCGTTTTTGTCTGGAGTCCCGGTTTTTAAGATAGTTCATCATTGCCATTATTCCGTTTACTATTGCTCTTCTCTGAGGTCCAAATGAAGTGTCAGGGGCCTGGATTGGAGTGCTTAGATATGCACCTGCGAATATGTTGTAAAGGGCCCATACGGACCCATTCTCTGAGAATGGCAGGGGAAGGAAGGGCGTTCCCCGTTGAGTGGAATGCGGTATCAGGCCACACACCCAGCAATTTGTAACGTTCATGACGAGCTGGTGTTGATGTAACATTTGGAGGAATGTGTTGTTCACATATTCTCGTCATCTGTGGCCCTCAGGTGGTGGCATGGTGGCATATTAATGTTCTGTCAGATTTTGGGGTACTGTTTTTGGCAGAATATCATGTAGTACCCATCCGATGATAGTGCCATACAGACAATCAGTAGTAAGCCCAGACATATAGTGAACTTTCTGTGTATTATCTTATAATACTTCTCCTTCTTCTTCTTCTTCAGTTGTTCTGTTGCTTGTGCTTCGATGTTTCCGGTCATCCTGTATCTGAGTCTTGACCGAGCAACTGGACCCCTAGTTGCTTCCCGTGATGGTTGGTTGCTTCACCCGGTAGCGATACCCGCAGCCCTATTGGCACTTTCTCGAGTCGTGTCCCAGGACATCTATCACGACCATTCCAGCGGTCAGGTCAGTGGTGTCAGAAATTTGTCAGAGGATGACACGTATCATGTCCCACTTTTTGGTTTTCTCTGCCTTAAGTCATATCTTCCTTTGCCTGTAGTGGTGTGATCATCAAACAATTGTTCGTTTCTTAGGTGAGGAGGTATGGCCTCCAGCGGTGTGTCGTCCGTCTCGTTTTGTGTCTCTTAGTTGTTCATCGCTGAAGGTTATGGACCTTGGAACCGCCTCCCTTTCTTGGTCTGGCAAGTCGTCCTCTACCCATCAGTCCTTGGGCAATGGCAGAGGCACACGCCTGCAGTGAGTGGCATGTATCCAGTTCTTCCGCCCCTCGACCTTGACGGCGGTTCTCGTGACCAGGAGCACTTGCTGCGGTTCTTTCCAGCGGGGTTCGAGGCTCTTCTTCCTCTGGAAGTTCCGGGTCAGCACCCAATCACCTGGCCGTATGGTGTGGCCAGGTCCTTCAGGAATCGGGGGGAGGACATCCTTCACCTGTGCATGTATAGAACGTAAACTGTCAGTGAGCTGTTTCACGTAATCTATCAACATTGGGCATTCTATTTCGGAAAACCTCCTCGGTCTGGGTACTCCCCACACATTGGCGGGTCTACCGAAGACCACCTCATGTGGCGAGAGTCCGGACCGTGTGTGTGGGGTGGTTCTGGTGGACAGCAAGGCCAGCGGTAGTGCATCTGGCCATGGCAATCCGGTGCTTGCACAGATCTTTGATATTTTAAGCTTAAGGGTGCCATTGTATCAATCCGGCGGATTGCGGATGATTTGCGGCATGGAATTTCTACCTGATGCCTAGGCCAGTGAAGTGACTTCCGCTGTCACTCCATATTGGGCGGGGTAACCAAAATCACGGAAAGAATTCCTTCAGGAGGAGTTTGGCTGTCGTGGTGGCTGTACAATTTTTAGCGGGGTACGCTTCTACCCACTTGCTGAAAGAGCAGACCACTACCAACACATATTTTAGATTGTTCACCCGTTCCATCTCAATGAAGTCCATCTGTAGGGCTTCGAAGGGGAAGGAAGGAGGAGCGAAGTTGCCAGAAGGTGTTGGGGTGCCTTTGCCGGGATTGTGCATGAGGCATATCATACAGTTCTTAACTAGGTGTGTGGCTGTCTTGGAGATGTTCTCGTTGGCCCAGGTCGGTGCCAGGAGTCTGCATATTCCCTTTGCACTGATATGTGCCGGTCCGTGGGCCATTGTTACTACCGGGAGGACATAGGCGTCTGGGAGCATCCATCTCTGATGTTCAGAGAGGTCTGTCTAACATCCCTTGTTGTCTAATTGGGCGGTCTTGTCAGTCCATACCGCTTTCTCTGTCTCAGTTGCTTCTGCCTGTATCTCCTTCACACTGTCTATTGAGTCTTCAATCATCCCTCCCTCGGGTACCCATCTGGCCGGACCTGCCACATACATTCTGTCTGATCTTTGATTTGCTGTCTCCCTGGCTGTCTGGTCAGCGAAGGCATTCCCTCGTCCTATGTCGTCTGTGATCGGTTTGTGAGCACGGCATTTCACTATGGCCAGCTGCTTGGGGCGTGTCAGGGCATCGAGAAAATTGCCTATTAAGACACCATGTTGGATACGTGTTCCATGGGATGTGAGGAACCCTCTGTTTGCCCATAGTCGGCCAAAGTTATGTGCTACCCCGAACGCGAACTGACTGTCTGTATAAATAGTCACCCGTAAATCAGCGCTAAGTTCGCAAGCTCTGGTGAGCGCTACGAGTTCGGCTGCCTGTGCTGATTGTTGGGGTATCCTGGCTGTCTCTACTTTCGTCTGTAATGTGGTTACTGCATAGGCTGCTGTGGTTCTCCCATCAGGTAGCTTGAAGCAATACCCGTCTACATAGAGTATGCCATCCGGTGTACTTAGGGGAAGGTCTGTCAGGTCAATACGCCCTTTTGTTTCTTCCTCCGTCCGGAGAAGGCAGTCATGCGGATCAGTAGTGTTCTGGTGCTCGCCAGTAGCGGGCAATAAGGTGGCTGGGTTAAGTGAGGTGCATCTCTGTATGGTAATGTGAGTGGCCATGAGTGTTAGCTCGTAACTGGTCAAGCGTGCACTAGTCAGATGTTGGGTCTTTGTTTTGTTCAAGAGAGCCTCAACGGAGTGTGGTACCATCACGGTGAGGGTATGGCCCATTACTAGCCCGGCACTCTGTCGTATCGGCACAGCTGTAGCAGCAGCGGCTCTTAAACAACTCGGGAGCCCTTGGGCAACTGGGTCTAGGGTTGCTGAGAAATAGGCGCATGGGCGTTGTTTGTCGGCGTAGGGCTGAGTCAGCACGGATAATGCACATCCGCCTTGTTCATGTGTGAAAAGGAAAAAGGGCTTGGTGTAGCAGGGGGAACCTAGTACGGGTGCAGAGCATAAGTCTTGTTTGAGTGTCTGGAAGGCTTGCTCGCTTTCAGAAGACCATGGTATTACATTGGGGACTTCCTTTGTGATCAGTGCGAGTAAAGGTTTGACTGTGAGAGAGTAATTTGGGATCCACTGACGGCAGTATGAAGTGATACCTATGAAGCCTCGGACTGCTGTTTGAGTACGAGGTCTGCTCATGTTAAAAATTAACTGTATCCTATCTGGTGTGAGACGTCTCCCTTCCTTTGATAGGAGGTGTCCGAGATACGTAACTTCTTCTTGGCAGTACTGCAGTTTGGGAAGGGAAACTTTGTGTTTGTGTAGATGTAGTAGAAGTATGGTGGTGCATTCGCGACATTCCTTTTTGGAAGGGGAAGCGACGAGTAGGTCATCGACGTACTGTATAAGTGCTGAAGTGGGGGGTAAGGTCATGGTGTCCAACTGACTTTTCAAGGCTTGGCTGTAGATGCTAGGGCTCTCTGAGTACCCCGGGGGAGCTCGGCAGAACCGGAAGCTTCTGCCGGCTAACGTGAATCCAAATATATCGCGGCTGGCCGGGTGTATGGGGATGGAGAAAAATGCATTTTTGAGGTCTATGACAGTGAAATGTGTGGCAGTAGGAGGGATCATAGTTAGTAGTGTGGTAATATCGGGCACTACAGGGTTTTGGGGAACGACTATCTTGTTGATAGCGCGTAGGTCAATTATCAGTCGGTAGACATGTGGGGTACCCGCTGGACCTTTCTTCTTGACCGGTATAAGGGGGCTGTTGCATACATTCCCTCTCGTCTCCTCTACTACCCCTTTCTCGATTAGATCATGTACTATCTGGATGAGTGCTTGCTGACCGTCTGCAGGTATTTTATACTGGGGAATGCGAGGCATGTGGGCATTCTCCTTTAGCTGTACATGGTAGGGTGGTATGTCCAGGCATCCAACATCAGTGTCGGACTGGGCCCATAGGGCGTCTGGGAGCGTGGACAACTCAGGCGGTAATTGACACGCGGAGGTAAAACAGGCTTTTGTAACCTCAGGGGCATTCATAGTCACCTGTACACCGTCTGGAGAACACTGTATGGTAGCGTGTAAGGCTTTCAACAAGTCTAGGCCTAATAGGTTCTCCGCACAGCCAGACGTGAGAACCACTGGAGCATGGGGAGTGTATGGGGCTATCTGCAAGGGGATGGGTAGTGAAACGGGGCTGGCTACAGGGATACCTGCAAAACCTACTGAAACATTTGTAATGCCTGAAAGGGGTGCCCCAGGGACCAGAGCGTGTGATACAGAAGTTCTTGTTGCCCCAGTATCTACTAGGAAATTGTCCTGCTTTCCATTTGGAAGGCCTACACGAATGTAAGGTCCCTTCTGGTCAGTTGGAATCTGTACTGGCCCATTTCCCCCCTCTTGGCTGTCCTATGCTGTCTGGTAACCCTCGCCTTCCTCAGGGTCATAATCTTCCGTATAATAGTTCCGGGACCTTTCAGTTGATTTGTCAAAGTAATTTGATACCTGTTTGGGTTGCCGATGTGGTGTCACCTGTCCTCTACCTCTACCCTGCCCCTGCATTGGTTGAGTGTTTAATGGTTGGGGTGCACGTGGTCTTGTTATGCCGGCGGCTATGTTGGCGGCGAGAACAGGGCAGTTTTTAGACCAGTGACCGTCCTGTTTACAATATGAACAATGGTTCTCTCCTAAGGGTGGTCTTTGTCTATTCATTGGGTGTGGCCTATTGGTCTGAACCGTGGCTACTTGGGGTGTTGGATAAGTTTGTTGGAGCAATGCTTTTGTCTTTAGGTCCTTCAACTTTTTACCTTCCTTTTCCTGTTTCTCATGTACTCTCTGCTCGTAGTAGTTTGCCATAAAGAGCAACCGGCTCTTAGTAGCCGCCTGCCAAGAGCTTTCGGACGTCTTTAAGAGGATGGATATGTCGGTTGATAAATTTTCAACAAATTTGTCCACAAAGAGGCGGAGGCCGCCTTCAGTGGATGGATCTTGACCGCTATAATCAGTGAAAGTCTGTTCAAAGCGGGTAAAGAAGTCCGAGACGCTTTCGTCTCTGTCCCATAGTATATTTTTAGGTTTCAGTATTTCTTTCATCAGGGTGACTATTTTCTTTGGTAAGTAAAGTATTATTTGTGGCGGTTTATCTCCTACCTTTCGATCTAGGTCTGCCTGTTCTAAAGCATTCCATGTATCTCCTAATTATGTTGCACGATCGGTTCCGTGTATCTCTGTCCATATGTCTGTTGGGACTACGCTACCAAAGAACATCACTATGTCCGTGTACGTCATGATGGAGGCGTTAAGCTGTTGTTCTAGTTCCTTGTAATAGGCTGTGGGGTTTTTACGTGGGTCCGGTAACGCTGCCTTGAACTGCAATATGTCAGACAGTTGCGAAGGCATGTGTACCCATTGTCGGACCATGTGGGGACCTATCTCTGGTCGGCCAAGGATTGGGGGATTGGCAGTTGGGTCTGGAGTAATGGCCGGAGTACCTGGGTGAAAGAAGGGGGGTACCTCTCGCATAGGGTTCATCCGTGATAGCTCGCTTCCAGTCATGCGTGTTATGAGCTCGTTCCTATACTGCGTGAGTGTCAACAGGAAGTGTTCTAATTTGTGTGACGCTACATGTCCCATTTTTACCTCGTCCTTCATCTTTTGTAAGGGAATGGGTGTCAGGGGGGATAGGAATGTCGTCCAGTCTTCCTGTATCTCTGTGCACATGCTGAGAAATACCATAAACTGTTGTTCGGGAGTGTATTGACTCATTGTCTGCCAAATGTCATTGAATGTGTAGTTTGAGTCAGACATCCATTTATGGCCCTGTTGTAATATAACCTCGTTTTCTTCTGTCTGATTCTGATGGGACCGGAGAAAATATGCATTGGGGGTAAATAGGGTTCGTGCCACACTTAATGCTTGATCTTTCCACCCATCTGCTGCGCCTGTTGCCTTGGACATGTTGTGTCTAGGAGTATATGTGCTGGGATCCTCGACTAGCTGTGTGTCAATCATTGGTGATTCCAAGGTCAACGCATGTGTAGCAGTGTGCTGTACAGCGCTTGCTGGAATGGGCTGATGTTGAATGGGGAATTGGGGTGGGTGCGGGACAGTTCGGTGCGCTGGGCTTAAGCTGGAGGCAGTGGGCCGGCTTTCAATTACTGGCTGACGTGGGGTTTCGGGTGCGGAAGCGTTTGGCTGTTGCGAACGGTCACGTTGATCATTCTGTTGTACTAGAATAGGGTAGATAGGTGAGGGATTATAAGGGGGTGGTTTCCTATCCTCTAATAGCTGCCTCATAAGGAGATCTTGATTTTCTGTTTCTACATCCTTTTCTTTGGATAGCATCCTTTCATTTCTGCTCTAAACTTCCTGTCTTGTCGTATCATTTCTTCCTCTTTCGTATCTTTCTCGGTCTGCCTGTTCTTGCCCTCTTCTAATGTCTTTTGGTGCCGGCGAGCATGTTTCTCTGCTTTCTTTTGCTGTTGATTAGCTTCTTTCTGCCAGGCTCGAAAAGATTCGAACATAGTCTGACGAGCTCTATTTAAAAACAGTATCTGCTCGAGGTATTCTAATATGCTTTGATCGAAGGACCCATGTTCTGGCCATTGACGTTCGCGGTCCTTTTTGGTCCACTTCCACCAGATAGACGTCCATATTATGTGAGCTATTCCCGTCTTGATATACATCTCATAAAGAGGTGTACCAGGAGGGGTACCGGTTAGTTCTCTTCTAACCTCTCTTCTAAACTTAAACAACAACCCATTTTTTTAAACTTACTGAGCTTTGGCATTTTCTCTTTCTTTCTTATTCAAAATCCGATTTACCAAAAAATAATCAGCAGCGTAACAAAAACCCAATCACTACTGGCTTTGGACTTTGCAAAGGCCGAAGACTACCGAATTAAAATAGGTGGGTTTGTAAGACCCACCCTTACCTGACCGATTTAAAGGTGTTGTCGTTTCAGCCGTGGGTCCCGGTCCTTTTCCTGGAATCCGACCGTCCGACAGGAACCCCAGCCAGGGTCGTAGTCAATTAGCCCAGACCAGGTGGCGGGGATCGGTTTCTCGAGATCCGCAGGTCTACAAGCTGACAACTTGGACAGAATCGGTGTAGGGCGCCTCCCTTGGATGTTGATCACCAGACCTTTCCACAACCACCGGGCTTGACCTACGACCTCTGGAGGTGTCCACTTTCGGGCGCCATTCTGTAGAACTGTCCCCCGAAGACCTCCCACTAGTTACAGTGAGGTACAGGCCAGCGGCGCAGGGCACGCCTAAATCTACGTTTCACCTTTCCAGGAAAAGACAAAGTAGACACGGGACTCCAGGCTCGAAACGGGAACACCAGCTTTATTTTGCTAACCCGGGTTAGGGCAGTCTCCTGAAGTAAAACACAAAACTGGTCTGCCAAGACTGCCACTTCATTCCGTGGCGTACAATCTCTTATACCCGTAGCTCCACCCCTCCCGCCTTTGATGTCCGGACACAAGAGTCTTAAAGCAGGATGGAGGGAAACAGAGGGTTTGATGTTGGTTGTATTTCCCAGGTCGTAAAGGGCCAGATTACGCTGTTCACAGGGAGGGGGTGTGAAGTCCGCACAGGAAGAGTGTTTGATGGTTCTGTTCACAGCTTTTAGCTGTTGTCAAAGGCAGGTGTGTGTACCCCGGAGCAGGGTGTGGGAAACAGTCCAGGGCCATCTTCCCGAGTTGGTATGGCGGCAGATGGCGTGTAGGGGGTTCTTGTGTGCACAGCTGTGCCTGTGGTGGGGAGGGCACGGGATTGGCAGGGTTTGGGCATTCAAGGGCAACGTTCGTGCAAACCTTTCTAAATGGCGGCACGATAGCCATGTTAGCGTTTTTCCACAGTCCTTCAAAATGCACTGCAGCAGTGCTGAGAAGTGCTGGTACTCTCCCATTAAATGCATTGCAGCAGTGCTGAGAAGTGCCAGTACGGTCCCATAGAATGTATTCCAGCTGTGATGAGAAGCGCAGGTACTGTTCCATAGAATGTATTGCAGCCGTGCTGAGAAGTGCCGGTACTCTCCCATGAAATGTAATGCAGCAGTGCTGAGAAGTGCAGGTACTCTCCCATGAAATATATTGTAGCAGTGCTGAGCAGTGCCGGTACTCTCCCATGAAATGTACTGCAGCAGTGCTGAGAAGTGCTGGTACTCTCTCATTGAAAGTATTACAGCAGTGCTGAGAAGTGCAGGCACTCTCCCATTAAATGCATTGCAGCAGTGCTGAGAAGCAGGTGCTCACCCTCTCAAATGAGAGAAGTGCGGGTACTCAGTACCGGACAGGACCTACCCATTTAAAGCACTGCCCATTATGTAGCACTAATTGCCGGTTTGCATTTCAAGTCATTCTGCTTCATTTTTGCGAAATTTGTGTAATTTTACAAAAGCCAATTATGCAAAGTTCACACATCCCAAAAGCAGTGCCCAGGCACAGGTGACATATGTAAGTACTTGCAAAGGATATTCAGGAATTCTGTGACGTGTCAAGTGGCAGCGTCCCACAGGGCGTGGGCTGTGGTTCGGCCCAGGTACAGTGTGAGGTGGGTGGAACCTGCCCTGTCATGCAGGGTGCTGCAGGGTTTGTAAAATGAATGGGCGAGTCCGTGCTGGCTCCTCTGTGCAAACACTGGTGCACCCCCCCCCCCCCCCAAAAGCTCAGCAAGACGGGTGCTCTTCCGACTCGAGCAGAGAATAGAGAGAAAGGTACAGCAAAACATGAACATAGGAAATATAACGTGTGTTTTCTGATGAATGTTGACATATGCTGGTTGTGAACAGACTTTAATTCCAGAGCCTGCTTCTCAGATAAGGACAGGTGTCCTGATTGTTCACGTCAAACCTTGGGTGTGTCAGAAAGCTGCTCCAGCTCAGCTCCTGCCTCCGAAAGGAAGGAAGGCCCAGGATTCATTGCAGAGCCGGGACCCTTCCCTCTGAGAGAAGAACATTCTGCCAAAGTGTAAATATGTTGCTTCAGAAGCAGAACGTCTGAGGTCTCCCTTGGTGTGTTTTTGGGGAGGTCTAAGTGAAAGCTGGTTCGGGGGGGCCTTTAAGACTGGTGTCGGGGCCTTCCCTTACAGTGGGCTATTTATACAAAACAAAACTCACCTGCAGGTATGAATCTCTGGAGCAGGTGAGAGCGACACCAGCTTCGCAGCCCCCCAAAGGGACATATGCCAAGCATATTCAGATACAGGGATGAGATGGACATGGGATCAGCATTCATGGGCCCTTTAAATCCCTGCTGGGTCTCCTGGGCCTCCTGGGATGGCTTCTAATGTGGGCTCCCACCACAGACTCCCTGAGGGCGCGGACACCAAGGGCCCAAGACTGGTAGTGATGGATTGGTCATAGGAGCCTCCTGTGTGGGGTCTCCTGTGCCCCCCTGGGATGGCTTCTAATGTGGGCTCCCACCACAGACTCCCTGAGGGCGCGGACACCAAGGGCCCAAGACTGGTAGTGATGGATTGGTCATAGGAGCCTCCTGTGTGGGGTCTCCTGTGCCCTCATGGGATGGCTTCTAATGTGGGCTCCCACCACAGACTCCCTGAGGGCGCGGACACCAAGGGCCCAAGACTGGTAGTGATGGCATTGGTCATAGGAGCCTCCTGTGTGGGGTCTCCTGTGCCCCCCCTGGGATGGCTTCTAATGTGGGCTCCCACCACAGACTCCCTGAGGGCGCGGACACCAAGGGCCCAAGACTGGTAGTGATGGATTGGTCATAGGAGCCTCCTGTGTGGGGTCTCCTGTGCCCTCATGGGATGGCTTCTAATGTGGGCTCCCACCACAGACTCCCCGAGGAGGCAGAGGTTAAGGGCCTAAGACTGCCAGTGATGGCATTGGTCCTAGGAGCCCCCTATGCTGTCAGATCCGGCAGGCCCCTGGTGAGCTTGTCTCGCCAAGGCTTTACATTGGGACATATTTCGAATATGCAGATAGACTCTTCATGGAGGGGTGTGTAGTGTCTCTGCTGCGGACTGGTAAACTCGAGCTAGCAAGGGCGGGTCCTTGCATGTTCTTTCAGGCAGAACTGGATGCCAGAAAAGAAGTGATGAAACACCAAGAAACATCATGTTAGGGTTGATTATAAAAAGCAGAAACGGGGAACACCCGAAGAAATGCAGCAGGCCTAGTGTAACGTTTCATAAAAATAAAGATGATTCCTTGGTTGCTGCGTCCAGATGTAGGTTTATTCTTAGTAATCAGGAATTAATGTACAGGAACAAGCAAGAATGTAATTCAGTAAAGGCCGAAGTCCAGACCCCACCGGGAGCAGCTGCCCTGCTGCTCAGCCTCAGATATAACTGACATTAGAATCAAACATACACAAAGGAACTCTAAATGACATCAGAGAAACAGGCTGAGCAGCTTAGAACAAACACTAAAGAAGGACAGAGGAGGAAAAGCAGGACGTAACACCTACCCTTCTGGATACTATTTATTTCTTTATTTACAAAGTTTTATATAGTGCGAACTAGACCCTGGAAGGGTATCAGCGCACTTTACAAACGTTACATCAAATAGATAGCTTGATACTCTAGAAACAAAAATATAAGTAGATAGCAGAGAAGGCATACGTGATGTCAATATTGGTCAAAATTGGGCTTGGCCTAGGCTGGTACCTGTGCAGAAAGGGTGTAATGCACTGCCTTTTACGAAAGAGAACTGCCAGCGTAGACCAAACTCCACCTGTAAGTTTGCATCTACTGCACTGGACAAACTGTGCAAAAGACAACTGATAAGAATGTCTGCTGGAACGGTGAATCGGCCCCCGGGACAGCAGAACATATGTTTTTTTACCTGCACCAAACTCAGCTCGTATTGGGGAAATATTGCACACCAACTAGCAAATATTTAAGATGACCATCACCCTAAATTTTCCGATGGTAATTTGGGGCTCATGGTGTTCATCCTTGACACAGACCCTTACTACATGCTATCTAGCACTTTTTGACCTCCTCTTGGTGTTTGCTACAAAAGTTATTCTTACAGATTGAAATCTTTAAAGTACATTTCTTATCACACTTGGTCTGAGGATCACCTGTGTCAGAAGTGCACATAATTCCCAAGAGACTCCACCAGGAAATCCCGGAACTTCACAAACGATGGGGCAGACTTTAATTGACTTTACAAGCCGCAGCATTGCAACTCTTCCCGAAACATAACAAATATGGAGACATGTATTACCTGTTGCGCATTACCCTTCTGAGACATCCCCTGGGTCTACCTACTTTTAAGTTATTCTCCTGTGTTCTAGTAAGGTTCCTTATTACACAAGATTGTTATGAACAAATTATTCACAATTTTTGCAGTTGAATGAAACTTATGGAAGTTTGTCTATTTTCTTCTGTTAATCACAATGTTTTTACACACTGGTTGATCTCTAGCCGTATAAAATGGGACATTAAACTTCTATTTTACCAGATTATTTCAAATAACTTACAAGGATGTTAATCCCTATGTTTACAAATTGTATTTATACAATATATGTCTGATATATCTCGATTTTCTGTTGTGTATAATTTACTATCTGTATGTCGCAATAAAACTTGAACCAAGATGTATTGAAATACAAAAAGAAAGAGGCTGGTACCCTGAAGTGAAAGCACGTTCTATCTCCAGTTCATTCCTGACATACTTTCAAAATCTGGAGTTTTTCGGAGCTTAGGCTGATACATTACACATTATGAAGAAAGACTTTATCAGAAATGAAAATGAACCGTTTCGGGTGCTGCATACATTTATTGCAAAATTAATAAAAGCATCATCATTTACCATGAGCGCTCAGCAAACTACAGAGTATTACGTTTCCACAAACAGTGTCACTACTGCATGAATGACTTGCGGTAGCGGCTGACAGGGCACGGGGTGGAGGGCAGGAAGTGGCGGGGGCAAGGGGACTAAATTAAAAATAGCACTTACCTCTTCCTCCGGCCGCATCCCTCCTCTGCTTCTCTACAGTCCCGGAACCAGGAAGCACAAACAGGCTCCCCTAAGCCAATCACAATGCAGCGTTGTGATTGGTCTGAGCGCCGTGGTTCAGCACTTAGACGTGGACAGGACGTCTGTGCATGTTCCTCACAGGCTGTGCATTACACCCTGGTCGGGGACATGCAAAGTGTGCATGACTGTTTGGCCGACCCAAGACAGCCGGCCAAACCCTCAAGCACACTTGAAGTGTGCAAACCACTCCTTGCCCCTGTGCCACCTGCCCCTCCCCAACCGAGCCACGAACCTACGAAAAATAAAATAATTACGACGTTATTAACATTTTATTTTTCTTGCTCTGCTCCGAGAGCAGCGGGCGATGCTTCTCCACCTTAGCGAAGGAGCCACCCCTGATTGGTTAAGGAGCTCTGAGCAAGGACTGAAAGAGGCCCACCAACCCCAGTGAGATAGGTCAACGTATGCACCCGTCAGATGGGAGCAGACATGAGAAAATATTTCTATTTACAGTAAGCAACCAGTATTTGGAGACTTCCAACCGGGTAGTCTCAAAGTAGAAGAAAAGGCCAAACAGCCAGTGACAGGTCATGACCCTATGATGTCACTTCTTGAAGATTCTTGGAAGGTTTAAACAAAACTTTCGATTTACAGAACAAGTCTGTTTCTGAGGATCCAGAATGCAGGCTTCACTTGCATAAGCTCTCCACAGAAAGGAGCGTAGGCGTTCTATGGGCTCATTAGGATGCTAGAGAGGCTCTTCAAACCAGACACATGATGCTGTCACATCCCTGATGCCGCGGAGCACGGCGAAAGACAATAAGCTTTGAAAAAGCGTTATAACGGGTGCGGGATGTCATTTTGTAGACCTACGCTCCACCCATGCACATGTTTACCTTCGGGTTGGGAGCAGTGTGCAGCCGGACGTAAACTGCTTAATGCCTCATCAGGGGTAATAAGTACTATATAATGCACCCACAAATCCATGCAATATATAACCCTCCTGGCACACACTAATGCCATACCGCTCAGTGGTCGGGTAGTCAATTGTAGATCATAAAGGCTGTATCATAATTCCCTACTATTTATTGACAGTTTTACAGTCACATAAGACAAAGTGGCGGTGGGTCCTGTCCATCGCCCAACAGTGTACCAGTCCAGAGCATTAGCCCACCTATCACCATCTGAGCAGGCATGGAATAACGGAAGAGATGGGACACATGCCGCTGGCCAACAGAGGACTTTAACTCAGTCCACCACTGCGGGTCCCGACAAGCTGCACACTATGACGTCTTCTGAGACATCACAATGACGAGCAGATATGGGATGCTGTAAACAAAATCTATCCCACCAGATCTCCTCACCATCTCTCCCTCCAACCCAGGGACATAAACGTCAAACAAAGTCTCTGAGAATGGACAAGCCAGTGCAGTGACCAGCTAAGAGGACTTTGATCATAAGAACTATCACGGGACCTGCAGAGCTGCTCAGCCTATTGAAACCTACAAGCTGCAAGCTTCTCTCTCACACTCCATCCATCCATCACATTGCTAAGGGATGCGTCTCATGACACGATAACTGCACCTCGGTGGTCATCACGCACAAAACGGAAACACTTCCAACATAGGATCAAAACCAAGACAATACACTTCCAACCATACACCTCACACTGTGTAGTGTGCTACTCCTGTAGGCAAGCTCTTCAGCACCCCACATAGGGGTAGTAAGCATTATATAAATGTTTCAATACGATACAATACAAAATGACATGAGTTTTTTTTTGCACTAATTGCCGTTGGAGAACTTCCGGCCCATCTCCCTGGTTCCGTTCCCAGCAAAGGTCATCGAGAAGATAGTTAACATCTAGCTCACCCGTCACCTCAAAGACAACAACATCCTGGACCCCCCCAATCAGGATTCCGCAGCAACCACAGCACCGAGACTGCCCTCATCACCGCTACAGACATCAGGATCCTTCTAGACAATGGCAAGACGGCGGCCCTCAGGGGCGTAACACAGGCGCCCGCACCAAGCTCCAGGGCACCCCCTCTGCACTGCACTTCGGCCAGTGCTGGTTTGGCTGATGTTCTGTCTGGGGTGCCCGTGAGAAGCCGTGCTGCAGCATTCTGGATCTGTTGGAGTTTGTTAAACGTGGTTTCCGGTGCACCAAGGAAGATGGCGTTGCTGTAATCCAATCTGGACAGGATAAGTCCTTGGATAAGCAGCTTCCGAGAGGGCTGTGGGAGGAGAGGCAGGACTTTCCGAGCCGATCGAAGGAGGCCGAAGCATGTTCCCGGAATTTATTTTGCTTGGGTCTTAAATGAGAGGTCCTGTTCCATCCAGATCCCCAGACTTTTGATCTCATTTTTTGGGGAGGGGGGCTCCCCCAAGCAGGTGGGCCAGATGTATGGAGGGAGGGTGGGTCCTTTATGCCCTAGTAGCATAATCTCAGTCTTAGACCCGTTCAATTTCAGGGAGGATTCACACATCCAGGTAAATATTTTTGATAGGCAGGTGTGGAGGGAGCCCGGTCCATGGTCGGTTTGGGATAGAGAGACGACCAGTTGGGTGTCGTCAGCGTAGCTCACGATTTTAACCCCAAACGGGGTTGAGCTATATAATACAGCAAGTAACATTATCTCTACATCAAGCCAGGACTATTGGCTTTGCCAATGGTTGTTAGTTGCATAAGATAAATAAGCAAAAACTATGGCTCCCTTGTATAGAATATTGAAAATACTTCAGTTCAGAAATGATGAGACTGTGAAAGAAATATAACGAGTCTCTTTGAAGTTGCATCAAAGGCAGAGCTAAGATGTATTTTTCACCCTGAGGATAAAAATGGAGAGCTTGATAGGGACCCGTCTCAGCACCTGCTTTTTACAACTTCCGGTGCTGAGCACCGGCAGCACCCGGCTCACTTAAAGCCGCGAGTGGCCTGATTGACACACACACACACTACGCTGTGCTTTCTACACTCCCTGAAAAACAAACCCCACACCTCCAGAGGAGAGGAGGCAGGGATCCCAAGGACATCGCAAAGGTTTATTTCTTAAACAAGTCGGAGTGGTTATGTTTCTTGTCCGTCTGTCACCTGTGACGTTCTCCGATGATTCTGGCCTCGCCCAGTTTACAAATATCATTAACGCAATATTGAATATTCATCTCCGTGTCTGTGATAGAATTTAAAATTCCAAATGCAGACCCACGCATTAAGCAATACAGATATATTCGAAAAGGCAGCCGCCTATGTACTATTGGTAATGATCGTGTCATCTGCCATTTCTGAAAAATGCTCGAGCCAGCGTTCCACACCCGCTCCAATTTCCCCCCGCGACCGGAAGGCATTTGCATGTCGGTGGGGGATTCAATTTACACAGTGGGCGCGCGGTTCCATCTCCTGCAGACGCTCAATTACTCACTCCCGACCTGGCGCCCCTCGGTGAGTGCGGCGGGCACGGCCTCCCTCACCTGCCATCCTTCTTCTCTTTCCATGGCGGAGGGGGGCTGTTCCCTAATGTGCACGGAGGGCCATATTTCCACTTTTCAGAGTCATAAATACCTGCGCACCGGCTGCATGAATTATAGCGCCTCTCGGCCCCGCTGTCTGCGCAGCATTATGAATGTGTGCGTAAAATGGAGTGTTGAAAGGGAGAGGCCATTTCCGCGCAAAGGTCGGGAATTGAGTTTTCTTCCCAGATGAGCGTTCATTTACATACCAGCCCTCAAGCTCCTATGAGTTTGTTTCTGACACGTCGAGGTGCAGAATGCTGGCTTGTCGCCTGTGGTAATTGCTGTCAAAATGAGGTCTTTCCCGCCGTGCTGGCCTTTCAATGCTAAAAGAACCACACGCGCGCTTTTAAAATGTTACATGTCAACGTTTACGAATAAATCTCTGGCTACTGTTTGCTCCTCACCTCACAAACCTTAGATATCAAACATTAACCATTCATTCCTGGGTACAACTCATCTTCTCCATACCCTCCCCCAGGGCTTTAAGAGAGATGAAAAAACTGGGGGGTCTCTCAAAGGGGCGTGGTCAATGTAATTAAGGGCGTGACTTAAAAACACGTAAGCCAAAAATCTGTGCTTAGCATAGTGTGCGGCCGTCTTGTATTTTGCGGTTTCTGTCATTGCATCCAGATATATGATATAAGTAACATCATACCTACAAGTCAGGACTATTGGCTTTGTCAATGGTTGTTAGTTGCATAAGATTACTAGGCAGCAACTATGGCATGTATATAACATTGAAAAAACGCTTCCACTTAAAGCCCTGGTGACACCACGACAATGTTGCTGCTCCCGAGTTTCAAAAAGAGAAGGGAAATCCAGAGAGAAAATGACTTTTTAAAGGATTTCCAATCCCCTACAATGCTCACCTGGCATGACGTCATGCAGTTACTTCGCCACTAGTGAGAAGTGAGCAGTGTGAGCAGCACACATCGATGTGCCGCTGTCACGACTGTCGGGGCGAGGGGGGGAACGGCACCTGTGCCAGGGCACAAAACAGAGCCCGATAGAGACCCATTTTGAGGCCCTCTTAAAAAAACTGCCGGTGCTCAGACCCAGTGAGGGGCCCACTTAAAGCCCTGCCCTCCCCCCAGACTTCTTCCTGCTTCATCGCTTCCTTCAGCTAGCGCCTTCACCAGACTCTTTGAGCTAGCGCCTTCCGCGAGCTCTCAAGCCGCCGCCTCCACCTCCCGGTGTCGGGTCTCGCACTTTTCTGTGTCCTCATCTCTCGGTGGTTTGACTCCGTTCTTTCGTAATCTCCGGCGCTTCAAACTTCTGGGCGTTGGATTCCCTCATTTCCTCCTATCCGTATCTCCTCCTAGTTGTATGAATCTCCCCAATTCATTCTATCCCGTGTTCCTGATGGTTCACCCTGCCAGTCCTTGGAGTGTCCCGACTCCCTTCTGCCGTCACCTCCTGGAGGTTCAATCTTCTACGTCTTCAATCTCAAGTCCATTCTTTCTTCGCCCCTCAGTGGTTTGCCCACCTGTCGTTTGAGTCTCTCCAGGCCATTCTTTTTTTGCCTCTCAGTGGTTTGACCGCCTCCTGTTTTGAGTCTTTTCAGTCCATTCTTTTTTCTCCTGTTGATGGTTTGACCACCTTTTGTTTGAGTCTCTCCAGGCCATTCTTTCTTCTCCCAGTGGTTTGACCATCTGTTGTTTGAGTCTCTCCAGCCCATTCTATCTTCACCTCCCTGTGGTTTGCCCACCTTATTTATTGAGAATTGCAATTCTATTCTTTCTTCACTTCTCTGTGGTTTGACCACCTCCTGTTTGAGTCTCTCTAGCCCATTCTTTCTTCTCCTGTTGATGGTTTGACCCCTTTGTTGTTTGAGTTTCATCACTCCACCCTTTCTTCACCTCCAAGTAGTTTGACCACCTTTTTGTTTGAGTCTTTCCAGTCAATACTTTCTTTTCCTGCTGATGGTTTGATCACCTGTTGATTGATTCTCTCCAGTCAACTCTTTCTTCACCTCGAAGTGGTTTGACCACCTTGTTGTTTGAGTCTCTCCAGTCACTTTTTAGGTCGAGGACCGCCGGTCTGCCGAAGGCAGAACCGGAAGTCGGAGATTTAATGACTTGGAGAAGAGGGGCTTGAACCCGCCCCTCTTCTCCCCTGTTCTCCATTGACTGGCCTCTTCAATGCTGGCCAGCCATTGGAGAAGAGGTCCCGTCACTCCGATCAGGCTCCGTCCTTTTTGGATCGGGGGGCGTGTTTTCTGCAGAAAGTCTAATTATCTCCTCCAGCCAATGGCAAGAGGAGATAACAGCAAAACACGCCCCCGAATCCGAAAACACCGCTGCGTTTCTCCGAGGCATTTCTGCTCTGCCTCGGAGAAAGGCAGTGGTGTGCTTGCCTTTTGCTCTGCCTTGTTTTTTTTATGTATATACAGCTTCCTATTGCTGGAACTCGATCCTGAACGTATTGGAACCTTTACACGAGCACCAGTGCACGGGTAAATTAAATGATGGGTGGCATTTTAATATCACAGCGGAGCTAGGAGGTGTAATGTGCGTTATCTGAAAGGTAGATATTATCACAAAAACAAACTTCGAATTCTACATATTGTACAAATGTCACCATCGATTAAAACACCAAGGATGCTCCCAAAAGCATAAGTAAGCCAGGCTTTCCAAAATATCTGATACTATCTGATGATGGGTTGTTGCGACTGAACGACGACAGGCATCACTCCGTTTTCTAAAAGACCACGAACATACATGAAAAATACCACTTTTAGTCGGAGATTCACCACAGTAAACACGCTGAAAGGTGTGCATTCTGCTGCCAAATGTTATGCAGGGAGAACCAGAGAGCAATGGATGGGTTAGTGCACGTAAATCCGCTATGTCACGAACACGTATAACGACCTCATTGCGCGCAGCATGTGTTCATTTATAGCGGCGGGCTGTTTGAGAGCACGAGATAGGCTACTCGGGATCCTGCTTGACGGCGGCCCGGGCCTGCGGTGCAACAGACAACATAGCGGGTGTGTGCTAATGGAAAGGCAGGAGGTAGCTGTGCAGAGCGACACTTGGCAAGGACCGCTGGCTCCATGACACGGAGAGACTGCATCGGGCCAAATAGCGATTTCTTACAGCAAACAATGCAACGAAAACATGCTTGGATCGGGGAAGCCGATGGTTACCTCAAACAAGCACGAGCAACGCAACAAAGGTGACTCGTTAAGGGGCGTTGCGGCGGGCTGTTTGTGAGCACGAGATAAGCCACTCGGGAGCCTGCTTGACGGGGGCCCGGGCCCTGTGGGCCCGCGCCGCAGCTTGTCAGCAGAAAGCGTGCTCATGTACCAGTCCGGATGGGCAGGCCTAAAGGAGACAGGTAGGGAGCCAAAAAAGTCACTTAGACAACGGGGCCAGGAGTTACGGGCACCACTTTCCCCGTCATGTCCCTCCACGGTGAACACGATTGACCCCCTCTGGGTGATGCATCCATTCAGGGACTGAACCAAGAGACAGAAAACAGAGTCGCCGCGGAACCACCATGTCAAGCACCGGGGAGAGCTTGGAGGCCCGCCTGGGGCGAATGGATGCCATGCTGCGGGACCCTGCCAGCCAAGTCAATACCGACTGTCTGCTGGTAAGTGACCGGGTGGAGTGCATACTCAGCCGGGTGGTGGGCGGAGGATCCGGAGGGGGGGCGGCACAGAATATGGGCTGCACAGACCTGTACTTGCAGCTGACATTGGCCAGTGGGTTTGCAAAGTGAAGTTTGTCCCCGGCCGCAGTCGGGCTGCTTTCAATGTTTACTTTGCGTTAAGGTGGTGGGCTCAGGCGACTCCTCACTTTGGCGCTGCGCCAACTGTCAGTGCCCCTCCGGAGTGGCCCAGTGTGTTCCCAGGCCGGACCGCTGGATGACAGCTCCTGCACGGTGCCGCCCGGGGTGGGACAGGGCGAGTCTGGCACCTGCGGGCGGGGACTGTTTACCTGCCCCCAAGCCGTGCTGCAGCTAGTGGTAGCACCTATCGGGCTCTCCCATCGACTCAACGCGAGTTCTGTGTCTGCTGCTTATTTGGACTGTAATTATCAAACCGATCATTGTTTCTGCATAAAATTACCCTAAAAGGAAACAGTCCTCGCTAACCCCCTTCAACAAGCATTTACAATGCAATGGTCTCGGCATTGGTAAAGTTAGAGCTATTGGCATTGCTCATGACATTATTTTTGTTTATGTTTTTGTTTTTAAAACATTTAAAAAAACGGCATTGTCATGAGCAATGCCAATAGCTCTAACTTTAACAATGCCGAGACCGTTGCATTGTAAATGCTTGTTTCTTCTCCTCCCAGTGGTTTTCCCACCTGTTGTTTGAGTGTCTCCAGCACATTCTTTCTTCACCTCCCCATGGTTTGGCCACCCTGCTGTTTGAGTCTTTGTACTTTCTTCTGCCCTCACCTCCATGTAGTTCAAAGCCATGGTTGTTGAATCTACTGAATTCCTTTAGAAGTTCAAGTCCCAAATCCCCTTCTGTCCTAACCTCTCAACGGTTCTCTTCTCTCGGCTGTCAGCCCTCAGCTCCTTTGTCGGGACTAAAATCAGTCCAACCTTCCCTTCTATCGTGTCACTCTTGCCTCACAAAAACCTAAATGTTAACCATTACCACTCCCTGACCGCCAACCTACGTACTTGGATGTCAATCTTCCTTATTAATGACTGTTTTCAACGCAATTGTTTGATCATAAACTCCCAGCTGAGTTCTCTTATGTAGGATCTGTTAAATGAAAGCCATATTTGTATTTGATCCTTTCGTTTGTGGGTCTGGCTAGAAAAGGCTTGTTCAGAGCTTCGGCGATCAATAGTCGGGTAGGCGGGCAATAGGCGTGCCCTGCTTAGCCATTGGTTGCTGTGTTATTCACAGGCTGACCAGACCAAACCACAGCCATTTGTGGTTAGATCTGCCAATCATGGTTTACAAGTAATGATTTGATTCTACCCTTGACTGAAGGCCATTTGCTGTGGGGCTCAAATAACTGAGGCAGATCTTAAAGTTTACCCCACGTTTATCCAAAATCATTGGACTGGTGTGCACAAATTACAAACCTATTGTAAAGAATCGATGCCACAAAAGAAATGTATCATTTTTGAACTTTAAATAGTCAGTTTCACCCACTGTGATCATTTACACTGTTGACAGATAATTCACTTCCTTTTCACAAATGTGTCTGTTTATTTTATTCCATTAATACGTTTCTTGTATATAAAAGCCTCAAATTCATCTGACATTGATGATGAAATCTGAAATTGACGGCTTACAACGAAATAACACAATACTTTGGAATTCTTGTAAAATGTATGTAATTTATTCACTTATGACAATTAATCCACTAACAATGTTTTTAGTATGCATGCGGAGGAGGTTTGCTGTTTATGCTTGAAAGGATTCTGTGGCCTTCCGTGTCTGTGGCTGATACACCATCTCCCTGGACCAGCTTCATCCCGCCCTGGTCACGCAATGATGTGCAGGGGCGGCCCCACCGCTAAGGCGGAGGAGCGTCGCCCCACTGCCTTTCAGCACAGCAAAAAAAGAAGAAAAAAAAGCACACAAGGTTATTATTATTTTATTTTTCCGTGCTGAGACAGTTTTGTGGGGTGGGGCTGGGCAGCGCAAGGGGGAGGAGTGGTGGCACTCTCTAAGTGCGCATGACTGTTTGGACGGCCGTCTTGGGCCATCAATATAGTCATGCGCACTTTTCCTGTTCTCCCAGGCTGTATTACAGCCTGGGTGAAGAACATGCCCAGCCTTCCATTCCCTGCCTGAGCGCTGAAAAGCAGTACTCAGACCAATCACAATGCTGCATTGGAGCGTTGTGATTGGCTTAGGGAGCCTGGGTGCTTCCTGCTCACAGAGAAGCCAGGAAGAGGACGGAGAGGACGGAGACAGCTGGCTGGCCGGCATGTAAGTAAACTTATTTTTTTTACAGCCCCCACTCCCTTTTTCCCCTTCGTGCTTCTCGGCCCACTACTGATTAGCGGGAGAAGCTGCCATTATTGATATAATCCTTCTTGAAGTGGACAAGCCTCCCAAGGATCAAATGCTATGGAAGATGCCATTGGTTAGGACTAAGCACATGCACGGAGCTTCATGACCAGAAACTAGTTCCAGGAGTTGCGCACCAGTCTTCCTGGGGAGAACTTGTGATTAGAGGCGGGTGAGTCAATAAATTAACAGGGAGAGTCGAGCCAGAGCTGAGCAAAGGGCCGTGCCTTGCTCTTAATCCCGTGCATGATCTGAGCCCTGAAAATGTTTTCTATGGAAATCATATCACAAACATCATGAAAAATATGATAAAAATTCAAGTATTTCTTTAACATGTAGAAGCTTTGACATTAGTAGGTCACATTATAGCGCTGCACAGAGAAGTACTTATTAAACGTTTTAAAACATGAACTCAGAACGATTCTGCCCCCATCCCCACACCTTCGACAGCGCCATCCGTCTACGAAGAGGCAAGACAGCGGTCATGTTAACCCTGTATGTGGCCATGATCACCCGTTACATCACACGAGCGCATTCATTGTGTTGTTTTTAGGCATCGGGAGATTCAGTGATTTCCCCAGAATCATAGGATGTTGATCCGATGCAGAGGCTCCAAACCGGTTCCCCAGTTCAAAGGTCGCAGGTCGCCGCTGTGCAGACTGGCTAATAAGTGCAGCGCTGTTACAGCCCTTTTTTTCTTTACATGAAGCCACGTTGGGCAGCAGCCGCAGTTTTGCTCTGTAACATGTCTACAAAACATTGACCATGCTAATGGAGAGGAGTTGGCCTAAGGGCTAGGGCGCTCGACCTCGGACCTGGGGAACTGGGTTCGAGTCTCGGTAACTCCGCTAAACATCCTGTGATTCTGGGCAAATCACTTAATCTCCCTGTGCCTAACAAAAACAAGCATTTACAATGCAACGGTCTCGGCATTGGTAAAGTTAGAGCTATTGGCATTGCTCATGACAATGCCGTTTCTTTAAATGTTTTAAAAACAAAAATAAAAATAATGTCATGAGCAATGCCAATAGCTCTAACTTTACCAATGCCGAGACCATTGCATTGTAAATGCTTGTTCTCTCCTCGTGGGCGCGTTTTTATTGTCTCTCCCTCTTCCTTTACTCTTGTTCCTGGCGAGCTGACATCTGCTTCTTTCTCTCAAACTCCCTGGCCTTCTCCTCTTCATGGGTCTTAGCTTTCAGGACAGCCAACAGCAAGTTTGGAGTCTCACCTTGTCTCACCTTGACTGAGACGCATCAGATGTATGTGGGGGAAAACTGTGCTAAGTGACTAAGAGAGACTGCCACCACAGCTCCCGCTCACTTGTGTAAAGTTGTGCTTCTATGCACTAATCAGATCCTAGCACGAAAGCCCCAAGCGTGTGCTATGCATGTTTTCCCTTGTGGCCTGAGTGGTACATGTATGGTGTTTGTGAGTGAGCCAGAGGAATGGAGGCCGGTGGGATCCATTTTGGAGTGAGGAGAGGTGGAATGGGGGAGCCAGTATGCCTCCACTTAGTGCTTCATTTGAGCCGGTGGTTTCCAGTGCTTGGCACTTGTCAACACCAGCGCTTTTGGCAGTTTGCCACAAGGTGGCGCTGTCTGAGATGACCACAACAACCGTTTAATTATAAATTCAATATATATTAAAAATGACTATTACCTGTCACTCAAGCCATTTTTAAGGCTTTGGGGCCTGGAATGGTCCGAATTGTAAAACTTGCAGTAGTTGTGTTGGTGCTGTCATTGGCAGCATGGCAGGGGCAATGTGCGGTGCACGCTGCAATGGCCTCCTGACGAGAGCCTTGGCACTTGTGTTTTTTTAAATGAATTAAACACTGCCTCCACAACAGTGACAGAGAAAAGAGGGTCTTGTCACAACGATGCACCCCTCCGTCACGTGTGTGAGGTGACAGGCCCAGGCTTCTAGGCACAAAGCAGATTAGAGCAAGGCTGGGGCAACATTAAAAGCCGGATGTCAAGTCCACGCATCCGGGCACTCAGGGCAGGGGGTCACGACTGTACGCAAATCAAAGGACCCGAAACCATTTAGAATGCAACACATCGCAGTACTGCCTGTTTGTTTAGTACTAAACCCCCTTAAGTGCTCTTTAAAATCTGTCAAATTGTAAGCGCTATGACTGGCCCATTTCGCCTAGAATGCACTGTTTGAAAGAACCCCTTGGGAATGTGAGATTTCTACATGAGAAGCACATGCTTGATCATACGTGACACCACCTTACAGCAATATGTCGCAAGACGGACCTCCCACCACGAAAGGCGCCCTGATGCCAGAATAATTGCACACTGAGCGCTACAAGAGTGCTACGCAACGATAACAATAATTACAGTACTGTATTGTTTCGTATTCTGACCTCCCCGTGCCCTCCCCACCCCACCCCGTATGTTGACGTACCCCTCTTTTGTGACTCTGCCTCGCCGCCCCCTTGCTGCCTCCTCTCTGCCTCCTTGTGTTATCTCCCCTTCCTCTTTTGTTTCCCAGCTGCTCCCCCACTGTATTTGTGATTCCCCTCTAATTTGCCCCATCTCTTCCTTTTGCACCCCACCATTTTTCAGTAGGCGCCCCTGCCCTCTTGTTACACAGTTTGTGAGTGCGCCCCCTTGTCATTGTGTCCCACATTCACCTCTATGTTTCCTCCCCCCGCCGGATACCCTGGTCTCCCCCTCTGCTTTCGCCCCTCCCCCCTTGCAGTCTGCGCCCCACCATCTTTGCCGTAAACCTCAAGAGTTTGTAGCAGACAAAAAGTGCGGCAGCCCACGGTAAGCGAATCCTCCCGGGAGATGTGCGTGTTCAAAGGGTCCGTCCCGTCCTGCAGTTACCTCCCGGGGCCAGAGGCCGAACCTGGACCCCCACGTCGCCCTGTTAAGTGTCGTGGGCCCCGGCTGTCCCTTTCCAAGCCCAGCCCCGCTCTCCCACGGCAGTTCAAGGTCCGCGGCGCTGGGAGCTGCAGTGCTGCATGGCCTGACTCCGGGATGGGAGGGACCTCGACTTGTCAGCCTGAATCAGCATTCCACGTTGCCTAGCAATTACTCCGCGAACCCGATCGGCCTGCGGTTTAAGGAAACCGGAAATACTTTCCAAGATTTTATTGCCAGAAAGAATAAAGACTATAAAAAAAATTTTTTTTTTTAAAAAGCAAACCGGGGTGGGGGTGTATGTTGTGGCTAATGAGAACTTACTCGGATTCACTTGTACCGCTATCTCAATTTCCGAGGCCTATCATGCGTCACGGAAAACTAGACGCACAAGGAGCAGTCGACGTGTCTCACAGGTACGAGATGGTAAGTCGGTACCAGCGTTTTAGTCCCATTACTCTTCTGGCACTGGACACGCAGCTCCCGTCCACCGTTGTCAGCAGACAGCTAGTGATGCGCGATAAAAAAAAAAGACAGGAACGGCTGCACACTTCACACCCGACATGCCAGCAATACAGTGTAACACCCGTGCCCTGCCCGAGCTCCGAAGCCACTCGGGCCGAAGAGAGCGGTTTTGCCTGCTAATGAAACAAGCCGAGGGCACCGGAAGACACCACCGCCTTTCTCCGAGGCAGAGCAGAAATGCCTCGGAGAAAGGCAGCGGCATTTTCGGATTCGGGGGCGTGTTTGTCTTTTCTCTCCTCCAGCCATTGGCTGGAGGAGAGAAAGAGACTTCTTGCAAAAAACACTCCCCCCGATCCGAAAAGGACGGGGCCTAATCGGAATTACTGACCTCTTCTCCAATGGCTGGCCAGCATTCAAGAGGCCAGCCAATGGAGAACAGGGGAGAAGAGGGGCGGGTTCAAGCCCCTCTTCTCCAAGTCATTAAATCTCTCGACTTCCGGTTCTGCCTTCGGCAGACCGGATGGTCCCGAGACCTAAAAAATGAATGTGTGTCCTCATGTAGCATAACTGGTGCTATGTAAAGCGCTCAGATGCCTGATTGGATTCGGGTCAAGTTTGCGCTGTATAAAACTCTGCAAAAAAAAAAAAATGGATCTCGCATAGGCAAAACCTATTGGCTTTGCCAATGCTTTATTTTTTAGGCACATGCGATGAAGTGATTTGCCCAGAATCACAGGATGTAGAGCGGATGCCAAGTCTAGAACATGGTCCCCCAGTTCCAAAGACGGCCGCTTTGGCCATAAGGCCATATCCTGGGTATGGCAAAGGTGGCCGGCAAAAGCCACACAAAGCCATTGCTCGTTTGGGCGCGAGGTCCCAACTGGACCCCAAGCTAACCCAGAGCCGGGCTTCAGGCTCGAGCCTTCAGCAGCTCGCCTACCTCTACTTTTGACCCGGGTCAGAGCTCCGCTAGTAGCTGCGTCCAGTGCCAGGCTGAAATCAAAACTGGACCAGAGAAGCGACAAGAAGTGCTTCTGAGACCGTCCTGTGTGAGAAGAGACCGCTGCTGCTAGAGTGGGCGAGCTGTGTCTTGCAAGGACAGAGCTGCATGACTGTGATGTCCGAGCCACTGACCACGGAAGATCTTTGGGAGCCATCGTGGGCCTGCTGCAGCTCCAGGGCAGGAGGGTCTCTTAGCCAGCTGCGTTAGCTTCTCCCACATGGACCCAGGGCCGGCTTTAGGGCAGTGCGACTGGTGCGGCCGCACTGGGCGCTGACCTGTGGAGGGGGGCGCTGTGACCTCAGTGGGGCTCTGTGTTTAGCAATATTTTATGATAGGAGAGATGAAGGGCATTTTTGCAGCTGGTAGTGAGAGAATATGAGGAGGCGGTCATGGGACGTGGGGGCGCCAAAAGTGGTTGTCGCACCGGGCGTCACGAGCGCTAAAGCCAGCCCTGCATGGACCCCAAGGAGGGCTTGTCGCCTCTTGCTACTGTTGGGATAAGCCTCGCTCATCCCAGTCCCCAGCCATCCTGAGCACATGTGTGCCTTCTGGTCTCCTTAGGGTTCTTGAGGAAGACTTCATGCTCCCCCACTGGCTTCGGGAATCAGAGGTGTCCCGGGATCAGGTCACCCCGAGTCTGGAAAGCTGACGCACGTTTCTAGCCCATGCAGCTTCAGAGCATCTGAACCCAAACCCACACCCTACAAGGTGCACTGTCCAGTGGCGGCTCATCCAAAGGGGTGCCGGGGTGTGTCCCATCAATGCATCCCCACCCCATCTCTACAACTATCTGCTCTTGAGTGTGTTTCTAAATGTATGCATGTGTGACCTGCGTGACCTCATCCTATGATGACACAAGAGAGCGTGCCATGTCACCTAAGAGTGTAGGAGGGACAGGTCCTGCCGGAAGCACCTGCCGCAGATCACACCTGCCACAGATCACACCTGCCACAGACCTTTTCTTTGCTCAGAGAGTTGAAGTCTCTCCTACAGAAGGACTACATCTCTCACCACAAAGACCACCATCGTGAGCTTGGAGTGAGTTCCCCACGAGTAAGTATCACTAGCAGCAGAGCGCTGTGAAAGACGCCTTCAGGCGCTTCCCCACTTTCCTGCAGGACACACTACACCATGGAGCACTCATCGCCACTCCACGCATGCGCCGGACATTCTGAAGTGGGCATGTTCTGAAATTAAATTAATGCTGTTGCAGTGAAATTGAATGTATGTAATAGTTTCAGGGGGAATTGCATTTTTTGATTAATGCAGATGTGCGTATCTTCATGAATTAGAGAAGGTTCATGCAACTCAGAGAATGAATGTTTTATGGCAGCTGTATGGTGATTCTGCCTGTGGTGACAGAGTAAGTTTAATAATGCATTCACCGACCCTACCAGAAGAAACTGATAGCGGCTGCTATGGTCTCACTGTGCAAATGTCCCTCTGTCACATTCATGCCCATATGTATACTCTCTCAGCCATTACTGGAACATACGCGCCTGTCCCCCAACTATCTCATATATTGGTACAACAGCTCAGTGGGTTAATGTGCCTGTTGCAGAGATCTACAGGTCAGGTTGAAATTCTAGCAAGCCGAACCCCATATTCCTTATTTTTCTTTAGTTTCAAATTTCAGATTTCTTCTGCCCAGGCAATGCACCAGAATTTTAAATATATTTTTAATCTATAAAGGTATTTGTACATGAACTCTTGTCAAGGGTGCCCTGGGTGCCGCAAAACCTTCCCTCTGCCAGAACTCCATAAACTGGGCGCCACAAAGCTTGACAGGACTTAAGGCTGTTCTTAAGGTGCTCGGATACCACCATGGGGTTCAAGGGTTACTTACAAATTTCTTATTACAAAATACCTGAAACACCCCCTTTGTGTTTTAGCTTCTCTGGTAAGGTGTAAACCAGCAGATAACGACTTCACTCCGTCCAAACATTCAAATAAACTAGCAGGCACCCACAGTGAGATAAGCTACAGGTGTTCACATCTAGTGTGTCTTGCAGGTCAGAATCCCAAAAGTGGCAAGTCAACCTTTCATCCTTCTGGCGTCGATAAATTCCAAGGGTGCCCGTTGCATGTAGGATTGTTTCCTGCAATCTTATGAGGTGTCTTCCGTTTTCAATGTGTGCTGCAGAACGCAGCAGACTTGGAAAGAGGAAAAATACTAGGAGAAATGAACATATTTCTCCGAGCTACGCCTCACCTCTGAGACTTTCAGATGTGATGCTTCCCGAGGTTTACATCACTGTGTAAATCTGAGGCAGCATCCGATCCCATGGGTGTTGCGTGAGAAAACCCACCTCAAATCCCATGGAACGCCTCCCAGGTGCGGAGTAAGGCAACGCAGCGGTTTGTGCTGTGTCACCTTACTCATGACTTTTTTAGGCCACAGAGAGCCACGCAGGGTGGCTTTGCATAGTTCATGCATCTTCATGAGAGCCCTGCGTCACACATGTACCACTTGACGTCGTGCAAAAGTGAAGCACGGCTCGCAAAAATAAGCCACGAACACTTTTAGCTTCATCCTGGAAACAAGAAAGAGACCTGCACTTGATCTGCACCGAGGCACACATATGTTCTAATTAACTGATATTATTTGCTTCCCATTAATGGTATTCATATTGTTGGCCTTTGAAGGATGAAAGGCTGAGTTGGTCCATTAAAGTTTTGAAATTAAATTTAGGTCCAGATTTACAACGGTTTTGCATCGAGTCTGTGTTATTTTTTTAACGTAAACCTGACACAAAATCCTTTTTGGTTTTTACAAAGTAACACAAATCGCTTTGTAATACCAAAATGAATGCAGCGCATTGTGCTACGCTGCTTTACTGTTTCTCAGGGAGGTACTCCATGGGTTGTGCATGGGCCTTCCCGTGCATTTACCCATGGTTTAGACGCAAACCCATATCCGCAAAGTGTCGTTGACATGGATTTGTGCCAAAATCCTGCACCTACAAGAGGCTGGCGTATTTTTATTCCTCCAAATCTTTTCCTCTTTGCATGTTTACTGCTTTCTGCAGCACATAAACAAACAGGAAATAGCCTCAAAGGATAGTGGTTGTGCAGGGATGTGTCAGTTCCTGCACAAAGCATATCCTGAAACAATAAGAAGGGTTATTTGTCAAAGTGATGCGCGCTCATAATCCCTGGCCATATTATACTGGAACCAGTTTTTATTTGTGCGTCCGATCGAAGTGCTTAAACATAGTAAGTGGAAATATTAGGTCACAGGGGAATGCATGGGCCACAAATCGCATCTTTTATTTTGTGTATTCAAGGTAAAAATGAAAAAAACGTATATGAATTTGTAAACCAGCAACAAGTTTAAAGAAATCGATTTTTTTCTGTGCCTGAGAGGATTACGATTTTCTTTGAGGCGCATTGAACAATAATATTGTAAATTGGGAAATGGAAGAAAAATAAGAAATAATCCCACCCATCTGATGAGTAATTAAGGTGTTTTTAGCGCAATTACAATATTAATGTTAGATGCCTCTGGAAGAAAATGATAGCCCTAGGAACAGAAAACAACCACAGTTTTCAAGTTGTGTACAAACTCATACACCTTTGAACGTAGAATGCACAATGCAAAAGATTTGGTTGCTTATTTACAAGCTCCTTGCGCCACCACTGTGTTACCTTTTTTGACGCTCCAGAGGTGCAGAGTGCCGACCCATATCTACGAGACCACGCAAAGCCACTCTGTGTGGGTTTTCATTGCCTTAAAGATATGGAGTAAGGCAACGCAGCACAAGCCATTGCGTTGCCTTACACTGTGTCTAGGGGGGATTCCATGGGTGGTGGGAATGGGTGTTCCCACGCAATACCCATGGGTTCTGACATATTCCCAGTTTTACAAGGATCTGTACACCTGGGAATGTGTCAAAACTCTACGCCTCCCCAGGGTAGGTATGAAGACGAGAAACATCTTTATTTCTCCTCGTTAGTTCCTCTTTTCCACATGCGCTGCATTCTGCAGCGCACAGAGAGGAAAAAGCCTCCATGGATTGTTTTTGTGCTGGAAGGTGCTACTTCCTGAACCAAAAATAACCCTGCCAACAACGCAGGCACCCTGGCACCATGGTGCGAGGGTACCTGCGTTGGCGCTAGGCTCCAAATTGTTCGCTAGCACAGGCAGGCGGACAGGAATGCGCTGTATCTTGTAACTACGGTGCAGTCCTGCCCTTTTGGTTTGGCGTAGGCCAGAGCAGCAAAAGTACTTGCAAATGAGGCCCTTGATTTTTGGTAACTGCACCCCCTATCTGACCTTACAAAAACTATCCTGAGCACAGCGCAGACACCTCTCTCTATGGCACAAGGGGGCCTGTGTTGGCGATGGGCAGTCCAAAGAGTGGCGGCGCTAGGATGGAGTAGAAGTGACCCATATCCATGAAGATGTGATGCAGTTGTGGTCTTTACAGTTCGTGAACTTTTAGCAAATGTAGACCTATACCTTGTGGGTTACACAGAGGCCTCTGCCGCACGTGCTTTAACCCACTGTGCTGGTATACCAGCAAGACACGCCCATCCTCTACTCGAGGCACATTAGGAAGTCAGTCCGGCAGACTCCAGCTATTATTTTGTAATTCTAAAACCATGCTTGCCACTTCCCATCCAAGAGAATGACATTATAAATTCATCCTCAATATGTTTATTTCCCTGCTGGAAGGAGGCTAGCAGTGTGCTGCCGCCCCATTTTTAGATAAGCGAGATTCACATATCGTGCAAACATTGCATCTGAAGCAGCCCGCGCCGGAGAGGCACGTCTTGTACCATTTATGCCAGCCCACGGGCAGGTGTTCTTAAATTCCTTCATGTGCTTCTCAGATCTTTCCTGCTCAGTATTTATTCATCGGCCCCACAGGCGGGAACCAGGCGTGGAAATCGAGCTAGACAGCCAGCACCAGCCTTTTACACGCGTTATTTGCCGCTCTAAAATTGTCAATAAAAAGGGCTTGTGTCGATTTCCCTCGCAGGCCATGTATGGGGGTGGAGGGCCATTAAAGAGTCAGTGTGGCCAGCAATGTCAGGGCGCCATCTGGAAAAAGGGGCTGGAGGGCTCTCCTTAATTTCAATAGTTGTGTTTCTTGACACTACACACATCAGCAAGGCGTGATCCTAAGGTCACAGCCACACACTGGTGTGGTACGACGAATCCCCGCGTCCCCATCCACGTGCCTTCTATTCTTGTAATGCAGAATGCAAGCTCCCGCCTGGTGATCAATACAAGATGGCGTCAGCGGACCTTGGCGTGTGGGCGGGAGCGGCCTTCGCTGTCGACGAGTCTGCGTTGAGCGCTTTCCCCGTAGAGTGGTCCCAGATTCCCCGAAGCCTTGATTTCTTCGAGTGACAAAGACTGTGGTCCCAAACAGGCGGTAATTGGTGCGTGTTGGGAGTCAGGGCCGCTGATGTTGCCTTCCTTCGGCAGATCGATAGGTCGCGCGCTTTGAATACGGAGGGGGAGAAGCCGCCATCCGCCGAGCTTGTCTAGCACTCCCGTCCATTCTTTCTATGGTCGAGGCAGCATGGAAGAAAATCTTAAACACCGAGGGGTAGATGTATCATTGAATTGCGTCGCCCTTGCGCCGCGCACGGGGGCACAAGGGCGACGCAGCTACTAATTCCGTTTTATCAAGCCACGCGATGCTACCTTTAATAAATCTAGAGAAAGCGCTGCGTTGCGTTACTCTGCCCTAGGGAGGTGTTCCCACGCATCCACCCTGGATTCTGGCGCATTTCCAGATTTACCATTACTGGTAGACCTGGGAATGCGTCAAAATACTTCGCCTCCCTAAGAGAGGCGCAACGAGGAGAAACATCTTTTTTTCTCCTCTTTTTTTCATTTTTCTATGTGCGCTGCATTCTGCAGCGCACACAGAAAGAGGGAATGCCTCAGAGGATTATTTTTGTGCAGGGAGGGGTCCCGTTATAGTGTTTTATTTAAGAATAGGTGCCCGTGAGCTTGAAATGCTTACCACATTTATATTTTAAGTAGTTTTTCTTGGGACAGTGTTTCCATTGAAAATGTATTTTTTTATTTATTTATAGCTTTTGACCCCGTGGACAAATTTGAAAGAAACTTGGCAATCCTCTTACATAGTTAGTAAGTCCTGGCATGACGAGTTTCCTGAAGATCTGTTCACGGGGAAAAAGTTAAGATGCTCCTATAAGAAATCTTTCTCACATCTGCAGCCCAAATGGCGGAACAGATTTACACCAATCCAAGAACTTAACTCAGATCCCGATCCTATTTTTAGTTTGGTGTAAATCTATTCAGTAGTTTTTGAGATACAAGCATTTAAAGTAGCTCCCAAGCAGCTTTAACCCCTTCAGTGCCCATGACGAGCTGGACTCGTCATGGGCTGCGGTGGCGCTGTGCCCATGACGAGTCCAGCTCGTCATGAACTCCGCCCGCTAATACAAAGCGCGGCACTGGGCGGGGAAAGGGGCGGGCATGCAAGGGGTTAAATGGTTGACACTTTTTTACATCTCTGATGTTTTGAATTCGTGAATAATTCACGAGTCCAGCAATTTAAAAATGGAGGGATCTGATTGAACGAAGCACCCCTTTGCTTCCGCTGTCACTTTAAATCAATCAATCAATCAGACATTTGTAAAGCACGCTACTTACCCGTGAGGGTCTCAAGGAGCTGGGGGCGGGTGGGGTGGGGGTGCTTTAGGTTCCTTGGATGTTGAGTTGAATTTTCAGATCCACTGGCCAATTGTTTGTGTGTGGGGCAACAATTTCAGGATATGGGGCACAGTTAATACACGTCCTAACTCAAGGTGTCTGCTATCCTGCAAAAGCAACAGTTTGCCAGTCCATAGAAACACAAGAACAGTTATCAGGAGAACAACATGGCGGGTGGCACAAGATGTGGTGTGCATTGTGTGCTTGGTTAATCAAGTTTGTTGAGTCCAGAAACTTTAAGAGGGGTGCCAAATGGCCAGATGTTGCTGGCAATCAAAGTCATGGATCTGCCGGCAAGACCTGTGAGGATTCTGAGCAGAGTGGCAGTGCCAGCCTTGTGCTGAATCCGAGGTGCTTCCATCAGTGCCTACCATGACCCTGCACAATATGACACAATATGACTGCGTCAGGTAAGTACTGGGGAGCTGTCAGTACTAACCGATGTTCTGCACAATGTGCCAAGGTGTTGCTGCCAGTAACTTTCAGGACATTGCTCAGTATGCCACAGTACTGGTCCGATCAACCACCAGCGTGCTGCTCCTGGTACTACATTGGTGACACCTGTAACTATCACCGTGAACCTCAGTAGGCCACTCTAGCAATACCAGTGATTTTAGGATGTTGTTTAGCGTGTTGGGGGCTGGTACAAGTAACTAACCGGCTTTTACTCGGTCTGCTGCTAGCCGACACCAGCTTTCTCCTCAACGTGCCAGGGGCTGGTACAAGTAACTAACCTGCTTTTACTCGGTCTGCTGCTAGCAGACACCAGCTTTCTCCTCAACGTGCCAGGGGCTGGTACAAGTAACTAACCTGCTTTTACTCGGTCTGCTGCTAGCAGACACCAGCTTTCTCCTCAACGTGCCAGGGGCTGGTACAAGTAACTAACCTGCTTTTACTCGGTCTGCTGCTAGCCGACACCAGCTTTCTCCTCAACGTGCCAGGGGCTGGTACAAGTAACTAACCTGCTTTTACTCGGTCTGCTGCTAGCAGACACCAGCTTTCTCCTCAACGTGCCAGGGGCTGGTACAAGTAACTAACCTGCTTTTACTCGGTCTGCTGCTAGCAGACACCAGCTTTCTCCTCAACATGCCAGGGGCTGGTACAAGTAACTAACCTGCTTTTACTCGGTCTGCTGCTAGCCGACACCAGCTTTCTCCTCAACGTGCCAGGGGCTGGTACAAGTAACTAACCTGCTTTTACTCGGTCTGCTGCTAGCCGACACCAGCTTTCTCCTCAACGTGCCTGGGGCTGGTACAAGTAACTAACCTGCTTTTACTCGGTCTGCTGCTAGCCGACACCAGCTTTCTCCTCAACGTGCCTGGGGCTGGTACAAGTAACTAACCTGCTTTTACTCGGTCTGCTGCTAGCAGACACCAGCTTTCTCCTCAACGTGCCTGGGGCTGGTACAAGTAACTAACCGGCTTTTACTCGGTCTGCTGCTAGCCGACACCAGCTTTCTCCTCAACGTGCCAGGGGCTGGTACAAGTAACTAACCTGCTTTTACTCGGTCTGCTGCTAGCAGACACCAGCTTTCTCCTCAACGTGCCAGGGGCTGGTACAAGTAACTAACCTGCTTTTACTCGGTCTGCTGCTAGCAGACACCAGCTTTCTCCTCAACGTGCCAGGGGCTGGTACAAGTAACTAACCTGCTTTTACTCGGTCTGCTGCTAGCCGACACCAGCTTTCTCCTCAACGTGCCAGGGGCTGGTACAAGTAACTAACCTGCTTTTACTCGGTCTGCTGCTAGCCGACACCAGCTTTCTCCTCAACGTGCCAGGGGCTGGTACAAGTAACTAACCTGCTTTTACTCGGTCTGCTGCTAGCCGACACCAGCTTTCTCCTCAACGTGCCTGGGGCTGGTACAAGTAACAAACCTGCTTTTACTCGGTCTGCTGCTAGCCGACACCAGCTTTCTCCTCAACGTGCCAGGGGCTGGTACAAGTAACTAACCTGCTTTTACTCGGTCTGCTGCTAGCAGACACCAGCTTTCTCCTCAACGTGCCAGGGGCTGGTACAAGTAACTAACCTGCTTTTACTCGGTCTGCTGCTAGCCGACACCAGCTTTCTCCTCAACGTGCCAGGGGCTGGTACAAGTAACTAACCTGCTTTTACTCGGTCTGCTGCTAGCCGACACCAGCTTTCTCCTCAACGTGCCTGGGGCTGGTACAAGTAACTAACCTGCTTTTACTCGGTCTGCTGCTAGCCGACACCAGCTTTCTCCTCAACGTGCCAGGGGCTGGTACAAGTAACAAACCTGCTTTTACTCGGTCTGCTGCTAGCAGACACCAGCTTTCTCCTCAACATGCCAGGGGCTGGTACAAGTAACTAACCTGCTTTTACTCGGTCTGCTGCTAGCCGACACCAGCTTTCTCCTCAACGTGCCAGGGGCTGGTACAAGTAACTAACCTGCTTTTACTCGGTCTGCTGCTAGCCGACACCAGCTTTCTCCTCAACGTGCCTGGGGCTGGTACAAGTAACTAACCTGCTTTTACTCGGTCTGCTGCTAGCCGACACCAGCTTTCTCCTCAACGTGCCTGGGGCTGGTACAAGTAACTAACCTGCTTTTACTCGGTCTGCTGCTAGCCGACACCAGCTTTCTCCTCAACGTGCCAGGGGCTGGTACAAGTAACGAACCGGCTTTTACTCAGTCCGCTGATAGTAGACGTCAGCTTTCTCCTCAATGTGCCTGGGGCTGGTACAAGTAACGAACCGGCTTTTACTCAGTCCGCTGATAGTAGACGTCAGCTTTCTCCTCAATGTGCCAAGGTGCTGCTACTAAATACTATCAGGTGCTGCTCAGTGTGCCGCATCGTTGGTCGCTACAGCCAGGCACTAGGTGCTCAACGTTTTAAGGAGCTGCCGAAGTAACCATCAGTGCACTCCTCAATGTACCACACCCTTGGTCCAAGAAATGCCAAAACATTGCTCAGTGTGTCAGTGTGCTACTGAATGTGCCAGGCGCTGCCACCACTCATTGGCAGGGTGCCACACAACATAGTCTAGCTCTGTAAGTACGAGGCAGCTTTCGCCAGTAAGTGCAAGGGTACCCACAGAAAGGCAAGCTGCATACACCAGTGGGCAGCCCGTGGTGCCAGGGTGCTGCTGTCAGTAGGCATCAGGGTGCCCCTTCACGCGCACATGTGCTGCTATCCTTGAAATGTTGGCATTGTGGTTCTTCCAGACCTTTTCTCCATCCCCAAATCTCAGGGAACATGCAAGATGTTTTCTAAACAATGGCCTGCGACTTCCCCACAGTTGCGCCAACTTGCCTACCGCTTCCATCTCACTATTGTTAGGGGAGGCGTAACGAGGAGAAATATCTTTATTTCTACTCGTTGCTTCCCCTTTCTATGTGTGCGGCATTCTGCAGCACACGTAGAAAGAAGAGTTTGCCTCCCGGGATAGTCTTTGTGCAGGATTGTATCCCTTCTTGCACAAAAATAATCCTGCCTGTAAATCAGGCACCCTTGCACCATGGTGCAAGGGTGCCTGCTGCGTTTGCACTAGGCTGCCAAATGTTGCCAGCACAGGGGAAAGGACAGGAAAACACCGTATTTGATCAATATGGTGCATTCCTGCTCCTTCCCTGTGGCACAGGGCAGCACAGCAAGGTAACTTGGTGCGCTGCCCTGTGCCACCATTTCCATAAATATGTCCCATAGTTATGAAAAAGTGAAGCATTACTGCACAGCAGGTCACCTTTCTGTGTGGCGCTGCCACAGGGAGAGGGCAGGAAGGTGTTGTATACGGTGCATTCAGTGCTTAATTTGGGCCGGAGCTTTCCGGTGCTGAGCACCGGCACCCAATTGTCAAGACCACACTTAGGGCAGTCTGCCACAAGGTGGCGCTGCTCATGTAATTTAGAGATTAGCAGTATAGCAGTGTTTAGGAAAACAGTATACATAAAAAAATTACTAATACCTGCCTCCCCAGCCATTCCTTTAGCTTTGGGGACCTGGAATAATCTGAACTGTCGCATTCACATGCGAGAGAGATGGTCAGTAGTTGTTTTGGCAGCGGTGACAGGGGCGATGGGTGGTGCAAGCTGCAGTGGCCTCCTGGTCAGAGCCCTGGCACTTCATATTTTACAAATTAAGCACTGGGTGCATTCCTATCCTTGTCCCTGCACGGACACAATTGTGGCTGCCGAGCACCAAGGCAGGCGCCTATGCACCATGGTGCAAGGGTGCCTGCATTACAGACCTGAAAGGAGGAGATATTTCGCCTTGTTTTGCTTCCCCTGGGAAGGCATAAGATTTTGGCGTATTCCCAGGTTTACAAGTTCTTATAAATCTGGGAATATGTCAAAATTGGAGTTGTGTGGGAACACCCACCGCAATGCCCATGGCACGCCTACCCAGGGTAGAGTAGCGCAGCGAAGCGATGTGCACTGCATTGCACTACTCCAGATTTATGAAGCCACTCAGACCCACGCAAAATGGCTTTGCGTTGCGTCATGAATCTAGAGTAGAGGTTTGCGTCATGCATGTACCGTGTTGCGTGGTGCTAACGCAATGCAAGCTTCTCGTAAGTATGCCCCTAAGTATTCTGCAAAAATGATGATAAAATTAATACTGTAGTGAAAAAAAGTATTCCAGTGTTCGTGGCAAGATACACCTTGAAGTAGAGAGATGTAGGACTCTCTCAGGAGCGAGAGCTGAGAGTTCTTTCCTGCACAGCTTGCAGGAGAGTGATATCCCTATGCAAATGCAGACTTGTTAACTATCAGGTCTCATGTTCATTACACTTCCATTTTCCTCCTGGGGGGAGAGGGTGTTTGTTCACTTACTTCATCCTCTGACACCAATTTTGATACGTCTGAGCTGCCAATTCTTGCACATAATGGTGTCCTTTACAGTCATTTCTGTTTCTCCTTCTTCAAAACAGGAAGGGCCGTAATTTGTTCTGCCCAATCCAACATGGCTTCCATCTTTCGTGTACATCAGCTATTAGCCTAATCCAGCATGGCAGCGTAACTTCCTGTATGTCACTTCCTGTTTCTTTTTGTAGCTCATTTCCTTTTTTAGGTCTCGCCTAGCGACGCAGCGCGAAGCGCTCTCGCTAGCGAGATCTATTGTTGTCGACTTGCTTTGGAAGGGGGACAGGACATGTGCACGCGCACAAAAGGATTGCAATTGTGAACGTGTTCGTGAACGCGTACGACGGCGTTAGATTAACTTGCAGGAGAGGGGATGTGCACATGTACAGCTGGCACCATGTTTAAGCGCCCCCTGCTACTTTGTTGAACAACTCCCATGAGAGGAAATGGGCGGCGGCCCACTGGCGCCATGTTAATACATTTCTTGCGTCATTGTTAGGTCTCGGACTGCACATGGGCACGCGCACGGCGTGTCTTTCAGCTTGTGCCCAGAGCTTGCTCCCGACAGCAGATGAGCACGTGCCGGCATCTCAACTTTCGAGCCCTCCCACCCACCGAGCGCTCGCCTGGTTAATGTGTCTGTACAGCTGACTTTAATCTCCTACATTCCTAGAACTGTCCGTAAACGAGGAAATACCATTCAGGCTGACCACATCTTGCTGATCGTTGTCACAGACTCACTGTCCCCAGCTTGGCCGTCACTTAACTTGTCTCGCTCCTCTGGTTCCACCTGTTTGCCTCACCTCCCTCCCACTGACTCTGCTCTCTCCCGCCTCTGCTGGGATGTCCCTTCCGTAGCTTTCGCTTTCTGTTTGCAGTTCTACTCTGTTCTACTGCCAGTCATTGAAGGAGGGGGAAACAGAGACACAAAAGGACAGCACGCGTACAATAAATAAACGGAGGAGGAAAGGGAACGAAAAGCCGGAAAAAGAGTCGGCGAACAGCGGAAAGCTTGAGTTGACGGCGCACCGGGCTCGCGCCATGGCATTTCTACAGGTGAAGTCGGAAGCCAAGCAGAAGGAGAGAGCTAGTGGGTGCCATTCACAGGTGGCAGTGGTAGCCACAGGGGGTTAAAACTAGTGACTGTGGGACAGCACAGGCACACATGCCAACATTCCCCATCCAGACGGGAGGCTCACATTTTTTTAACCCAAAAAAAACTTTACTTAGGATTTCCAAAAGTGAAAGCCACTGGGACAATTAATCGTTAACTGCCAATTATTTTCCAAATCTCACTGTTGACTGCGATGTATGGGTCAGGTGGAAGCACGGACCGGGGTGAGGAGACACCTGCTCCAGACACTGGGGGGCAGCACACTACATAGGGTAGCCTCGCAATCCACCAGGCGTCTGCACAGACGCGGCAGGTACCCTTACGCCTACATGGTCACGGGGTGGCGCTACACTCGACGGGCGGTCTGCCAGTGATAGCGGATTGGCGCATGCTAGTGACGCTTAGCAGGGCAGACTTGTGACATTAAGTGTGGCTTTTAATGTCGGAATCATGCGCACAAAAAGCACCGCAAGCCTAACGCTGTTGGCAGAGTGACTTAGCAAGTAGGCGCTGCAAGAAAGGGCACACCCAACCATAACCTTCTTGAAGGGGTCCGCTGTGGGAGCTGTAAATGTTAATCAGCTGTTCACAACATGCATGGACAACAGGGCACAAGTCCTAAAACAAGCATTTGCAATGCAATAGGTCTCGCATTTGCGAGAGTTTGAGCTTTTGGCATTGTAAATGACAATGACAATGCTTTTATTTATGTGTTTTGAAAACATGCAAGCGGTGTTTATAGTCCTTGCTTACGAGAAGCAAGGCTGGCAGTAACTGCTCCTCTTTTACTGCCAGCCTTGCTTCTATAAGTAGAAAGTGCGTATTTACACACCGTTTGCAAGTTTTCAAAACACATAAATAAAAGGCGTTGTCATTTACAATGCCAATAGCTCAAACTCTCGCAAATGCGAGACCTATTGCATTGCAAATGCTTGTTCTCTTATCGAAGGAACTGAAATAACCAGATCTATGTGTAGCAAACGCTGCAGTACCTTTTTGTCTGTGTTTTTTTTCGTCCCCTAATTACGGATTCTTCTCCCACCTTTTTTCTTTGGAGAATTGTTCCTAAAATCTTGATTTCTTCCTCTGTTTCCAGAGTTCCGCTCCACTTGGATCCAGTCCTCACAACCTCCGGTCCAGGTTTTGAGTGCCAGGCTCCTGTACAATTCTCTACCTTGAATATCCTGTCAGTCTGGACATTTTTTATGCTTCTTGTGTTTTTTAGCTTCTGTTAGAGACCCTTCTAGGAGACACTTGCTGCTTCCAGCGTTAACCAACACTGTGGTTACTGGAAGGAGTCACCCTTACTTCTGTCCGCTTTGACGACCGAGGAATATGCAACCAGTGTGCTCTGCTACTGATAGAAATCGCTTAAAAAGACATAGGAAACACGTGTATGTAAAACGTCTCTGAAAAACTGTGTTAATTATGTGTTTTGCTCATAAGACATAAACTTATATCTAAAACAAACCTCATGAATTCCCTTAAAATATAATTAAAGTGACCTCACAATTACTAAAGAAAACCAAAAAAAACCTGCAAATGGCCAGCTGAACAAACCATAACTCATGCCCCGCCATATCAACCATAGGATGCATTGCAGTGTCTATGGAGAATGTTTTTTTGGTATAATTCCTACAAACATTTTATGATGTGGGGCACTGTCCTAAAGCACCCCACTGAGTATGTTCTACTGGTCTGGAGATTCAACAGTTTTGTACGGCGTTTGGAAGAAGGGAGGTTGAAGCTCTTCTAAAGGTGTGTGTCTCAAACAGTTCTACACTTGGGGCCTCATTTACAACAATTCGACACAGGGCAGCGCTGCACGGCACTTTGCTGTGCAGCTTTGCATCAAAAGAAAAGGACCGGAATGTTCCGTATCTACGAGGTCCTGTCCTCTTGCGCTGCTCTGGCTCACAAAAGGCTGCCTAGCTCCTCCAGAGACAGCCTTGCACCATGGTGCAAGGGTGCCTGTGTTGAAATCAGATTATTTTTCTGCAGGACGGGACACCTTCCTGCACAAAATCAACCATTACACCACCCCGGGGGAGACGCAGGGTTTCGATGCATTCATAAATTTAGGAATCTAGGAATGCGTCAAAACCCACCCACTGCAACACCCATGGCACGCCTCCCCGAAGCAGTGTGAGGCAATGCAGTGGCTTGCACTGTTACCTTACACCAGATCTATGAGGCCATGAAAAGCCACGCAGAGTGGATTTCTGTAGCCTCGTAGATATGGGTCTGCATTGTGCGCCGTTGCAACGTCCAAAATAGTGACGTTCCAGTGGCGCACTGGGCTTGTAAATAAGCCCCTTGGTATACATAGACTTGGGTCTCTATATCTGAATGTTCAAAGGGAAGGTGAAGTAAGTCCTGGAAAGCATATTTTGCTCTTCTATAAAGCGCTGGTATTGAACATATATAAGCCTTACCGTAGGACTATATGGAATGACCCGTATTGGTTTTGCTCGCCTTGTCACCTAGGAGTACACTTTTCACAGAGATGCATCTTGAATCCTTACAATGAATGGATTTGTTAAGGGAATTAACACTTTGAGAATGGTCAGGTTCGCAATGATACACTATATTATGGAAGCGGACCGCAGGCTCACTCAACACAAGGATTAGAAATGTTGATCGAAAATGTTTTATTACGTTTGATCGATTTTTGAAAATTTGTAGACTATTGTTGGATATCGCCTTGCCGAGTCTGGAACACCAAACTCAAACCAATGTTTGTTGCTGACACATCGCTTCTCTTATGGAGGCTTTTAAGCTGCAGGACAAAATTCAGTCCAATTCACATGGGTTTTAAATGTGTATGTTTTTTTTAAAGGGATGGCTAGTGTTTTATTTGTTAAATATGTCAAGTTGCATTTGACTGTACTCCTTCTGCAACTGTTCTCTGGAACGTTTACCACAAAATAATAACCCGCAACGAACATTATGAAAGCGTGTCTGGGTCTTTAAAAAGAAACTCTCACAAGCCAAAGGGTCTAAACGTATCTTTGGGTTCGCCCTTCCGGGTGGAGTTGAGGGCGTAAAGTTACTTCAGGGGGTGTAGTAGCTTTTTAGGGTTCTGATTGAATATAGTTATCAACTGTTCCTTATCCTTATCTGGGCAATCGACGTCCTTCCCCTATAAAGGCCGATTTAAGGTCGAGGAAGAGAATCCTGGTTTTATGGCTGGGCAGCGCATCAGGGCTAAGACAGGATATTTCCTAATGTCAAGATGAGGCGGTCACGGGCTGAAAGATTCCGCTTGCTTAGGGGGGTTCCAAGTCAAGCCTGTGGTATTTACCTTTTAAAGGGCACACCGTGACCCTGGACGCACCCCAGGTTGGGGTCTGGACCTGTAGAGGTGCCCATCGACTTCCCACCAACAGACTCAACGCCGTTACTGACAACTACTTCTACGCGGAGGGTCTCAGGACGCGGACTGCGGGAATGACCCATCAAGGCGCCTCCCACCCTCTTGCTAGTGTCAGAATCCAAATCTGAAAGGATTATGTTGAATGAACAAAGGGGCTACCAGTCCAAAAGTAATGCCGATAACAAGAGCTGTGATACGACTACCAGCACCGAGCACAAGAACCATCACAAGTAATAACAATAAAGGGAGTGATCTATATCAGATTCAAATTTAAATTATCACACCATCAGATTTGACATTTATAACCAACAATGTGAAATTGATGTGAACAATATATGAGCCGAAGTATGAGGTGACCCGAGTCATATTAAAATAATCGGCGCGCCTGCAGAGTTTTGAATCCCTGCGTTTGCCTGTGCTTGATGCGAGTCCGCTGGGATTGGTGACACCATTTTATGCATGGATGTGTTCACACGTCTCTTTTCGATTTTCAATTTGCAGAAGCGAATGGACATGCTGCGATGCCCAGCTCTTCAATTCAGCTGGAATATTAAACCTGGGATAAACACCAGCTATTAAAGAGCTCACCGACAAATTCATTCTCCCCTTTAGAGCGGTGCTCTTAACACAATTCCAATAAATGATTCCTCTGCACAATGTCCATGCCGTTTGTTGTGGACGGCGGGAGCCGTTTCTGGTAATTGTTTGAAAGCTAATTATATATAAAAGGGTGTTTTGACTGACCCCATCCTGCCCGCGCAGCTTTGGCGATGATGGGGCGAATGTTATTAGCATTACTACCGAGCGATGAGGACTTTAAGGCAGAGTTTCTGGCGAGGTTAAATGAGGGTCACAAAGTAAACTTCTGTAGAAGTTAACTTTACTCATAAATTGGTATAAAAAAGTAAGTAACTTTAGCACTTAGACTGTGGTAGGATCAGAAAGACAGTACTTTAAGGTTCTAAATTCACTGCATTCGAGAACAAAGCCTCAATTTACGCCTGCATGTTCCCATGTCTTTTAAATGCCATGCATCTTGAATCAGAAAATAATGTGTCTTGGGCATAAAGTTCAAAGCTAACAGAAGTAAATGCCATGTTCCCAAATTGATGGCTTTTAGAAAATGGAAGATATTTAGAAAATTGCCTTGAAGCAGCTCAGCATTTAATGATGGGTCTTGTCCCATAAACAACCTACTGACTACCTTTAATGCCTTTAAGGACAGAAGGTTAATAGTGCCGGAACAAGGACTTTTGTCTGTGATTGTTAACCATGCGTGCGGGATGCGGCGTGAATGAATGTTGGATGGCAAGGGACGTCGCTCGTTGCTAGCAGTCAATTGCTGAATACAATATATTTTGGGAGAGATGTAAGCTCAAATCACATTGGCCTATTGGGGGAGGGGTCCCAGACCATAAGTGCCACAGAGGATGGCGGCTCTGTGCTGTGCAAGAAATTCCTTTCTTATTGTGCTACCCATCAATCTATATTGTGTTGCATCTATAATTTGAATTTTTCTACAAGAGAAGGATGGACCAATGCACATTTCTTGTTTGTGATGGTTGTGGCTTTGCGGTCACACGCCAAGATTTCCTCGTCACCCCAACAAGAGTTTGTACGAACGTGACTCGCTGGTATAGTGTCTCGGGCGGGAAGGGAGATCCTTTCTCCAGTTGCAGGTACGACATCCGGTCCACTGAGGCATATTTACAAGAAAGTGGCAGAGCTCAGTGATACGCCGCGCTCCGGCAGTTTCAAAATGCAGGGATGCGCCGCACTCAAGTATGCGGTGCGTGCCTGCATTAATCCTAGCGCTGGTGTTAAAAGCGCTGCCTAGTGCCAGCGCAGCCCCCTAGCGCTATTTTGCTAGGGTGCATGTGCTGCAGGGGAAATTGTTTATTTGCAGGAAGGGACACATTTCTGCACATAAACCATCTTTACAGGTGAGTTGCTCTATCTGTGTGTGCTGCAGAATGTGGAAAGACCAAAATACAACGAGAAATAAAAAAAAATTCCTCCTATCGCCTTCTTAAGACCAGGTATTCCCTGGCAGTATTTTTGGCGCTGCCTCATACCTTGTAAATATAGAATAGAATAAAAAAGCAATACGTGTTGCAGCAGAATGCCCACTGCGCCACCCATTGCCCGCCCCTTTCATGTTAAGTGCTGCATGAATAGGGGCCGTATTTACAAGGCGGCGTTAAGCCACATTAAGTGGCTTAACACTGCTTTGTTAATAAAGTGAAGGAGTTCACGCCAACTGAATGTCAGAAAAAGTGACGTCCTGCTGGCATTAACTCCTTGTAAATATGCCCCTCTGTGTCTTCATTAAGCCAGGATCTTCCCTTCAGTGATTCACGGGGAACTCTCTATAGCATGACTTCACCTGCCACGATTCACGGGGAGCTCACTATAGCATGACTTCACCTGCAACGATTCACAGGGAGCTCACTATAGCATGGCTTCACCTGCAGCGATTCACAGGGAGCTCACTATAGCATGACTTCACCTGCAGCGATTCACAGGGAGCTCACTATAGCATGACTTCACCTGCAGCGATTCACGGGGAACTGTCTATAGCATGACTTCACCTGCAGCGATTCACGGGGAACTGTCTATAGCATGACTTCACCTGCAGCGATTCACGGGGAGCTCACTATAGCATGACTTCACCTGCAGCGATTCACGGGGAACTGTCTATAGCATGACTTCACCTGCAACAATTCACGGGGACCTCAGTATACCATGACTTCACCTGCAATGATTCATGGGGAACTGTCTATAGCATGACTTCACCTGCAACAATTCACAGGGAGCTCAGTATAGCATGACTTCACCTGCAATGATTCATGGGGAACTGTCTATAGCATGACTTCACCTGCGACAATTCACAGGGAGCTCACTATAGCATGACTTCACCTGCAACGATTCATAGGGAGCTCACTATAGCATGGCTTCACCTAAAGCGATTCACGGGGAACTGTCTATAGCATGACTTCACCTGCAACAATTCACGGGGAGCTCAGTACAGCACGGCTTCACCTAAAGCGATTCACGGGGAACTGTCTATAGCATGACTTCACCTGCAGCGGTTCACGGGCAGCTCACTATAGCATGGCTTCATCTGCGGTGATTCACAGGGAAGTATCTATAGAAGGACTTCACCTGCAGTGATTCACAAGGAAGTCTCCATCGAAGGCATTCACCTGCAGCGATTCACAGGGAAGTCTCTATAGAAGGACTTCACCTGAAGAGATTCACGGGGAACTCTCCATAGAAGGACTTCACCTGCAGCAATTCACAGGGAAGTCTCTATAGAAGGACTTCACCTCCAGTGATTCACGGGGAACTCTCCATAGAAGGACTTCACCTGCAGCGAATCACAGGGAAGACTCTATAGAAGGACTTCACCTGAAGTGATTCACGGGGAGCTCTCCATAGAAGGTCTTCACCTGCAGCGATTCACAGGGAAGTCTCCATAGAATGACTTCACCTGCAGCTATTCACAGGGAAGTCTCTATAGAAGGACTTCACCTCCAGTGATTCACGGGGAACTCTCCATAAAAGGACTTCACCTACAGCGATTCACGGGGAACTCTCTATAGCATGACTTCACCTGCCACGATTCACGGGGAGCTCACTATAGCATGACTTCACCTGCAACGATTCACAGGGAGCTCACTATAGCATGGCTTCACCTGCAGCGATTCACAGGGAGCTCACTATAGCATGACTTCACCTGCAGCGATTCACAGGGAGCTCACTATAGCATGACTTCACCTGCAGCGATTCACGGGGAACTGTCTATAGCATGACTTCACCTGCAGCGATTCACGGGGAACTGTCTATAGCATGACTTCACCTGCAGCGATTCACGGGGAGCTCACTATAGCATGACTTCACCTGCAGCGATTCACGGGGAACTGTCTATAGCATGACTTCACCTGCAACAATTCACGGGGACCTCAGTATACCATGACTTCACCTGCAATGATTCATGGGGAACTGTCTATAGCATGACTTCACCTGCAACAATTCACAGGGAGCTCAGTATAGCATGACTTCACCTGCAATGATTCATGGGGAACTGTCTATAGCATGACTTCACCTGCAACAATTCACAGGGAGCTCACTATAGCATGACTTCACCTGCAACGATTCATAGGGAGCTCACTATAGCATGGCTTCACCTAAAGCGATTCACGGGGAACTGTCTATAGCATGACTTCACCTGCAACAATTCACGGGGAGCTCAGTATAGCACGGCTTCACCTAAAGCGATTCACGGGGAACTGTCTATAGCATGACTTCACCTGCAGCGGTTCACGGGCAGCTCACTATAGCATGGCTTCATCTGCGGTGATTCACAGGGAAGTATCTATAGAAGGACTTCACCTGCAGTGATTCACAAGGAAGTCTCCATCGAAGGCATTCACCTGCAGCGATTCACAGGGAAGTCTCTATAGAAGGACTTCACCTGAAGAGATTCACGGGGAACTCTCCATAGAAGGACTTCACCTGCAGCAATTCACAGGGAAGTCTCTATAGAAGGACTTCACCTCCAGTGATTCACGGGGAACTCTCCATAGAAGAACTTCACCTGCAGCGAATCACAGGGAAGACTCTATAGAAGGACTTCACCTGAAGTGATTCACGGGGAGCTCTCCATAGAAGGTCTTCACCTGCAGCGATTCACAGGGAAGTCTCCATAGAAGGACTTCACCTGCAGCTATTCACAGGGAAGTCTCTATAGAAGGACTTCACCTCCAGTGATTCACGGGGAACTCTCCATAAAAGGACTTCACCTACAGCGATTCACGGGGAACTCTCTATAGCATGACTTCACCTACAGCGATTCACGGGGAGCTCGCTATAGCATGACTTCACCTGCAGTGATTCACGGGGAACTCTCTATAGCATGACTTCACTTACTGCGATTCACGGGGAGCTCGCTATAGCATGACTTCACCTGCGGTGATTCACAGGGAAGTCTCTATAGAAGAACTTCACCTGCAGCGATTCATGGGGATCTCTCTATAGCATGACTTCACCTACAGCGATTCACGGGGAGCTCGCTATAGCATGACTTCACCTGCAGTGATTCACGGGGAACTCTCTATAGCATGACTTCACCTCCAGTGATTCACGGGGAACTCTCCATAGAAGGACTTCACCTCCAGTGATTCACAGGGAAGTCTCTATAGAAGGACTTCACCTGCAGTGATTCACAGGGAAGTCTCTATAGAAGGACTTCACCTCCAGTGATTCACGGGGAACTCTCCATAGAAGGACTTTACCTGCAGCAATTCACATGGAAGTCTCTATTGAAGGACTTCACCTGCAGCGATTCATGGGGATCTTTCTATAGCATGACTTCACCTACAGCGATTCACGGGGAGCTTGCTATAGCATGACTTCACCTGCAGTGATTCACGGGGAACTCTCTATAGCATGACTTCACCTCCAGTGATTCACGGGGAACTCTCCATAGAAGGACTTCACCTCCAGTGATTCACAGGGAAGTCTCTATTGAAGGACTTCACCTGCAGAGATTCATGGGGATCTTTCTATTGCATGACTTCACCTGCAGCGATTCACGGGGAGCTCGCTATTGCATGACTTCACCTGCAGCGATTCACGGGGAGCTCGCTATTGCATGACTTCACCTGCAGCGATTCACGGGGAGCTCGCTATAGCATGACTTCACCTGTAGCGATTCACGGGGAGCTCGCTATAGCATGACTTCACCTGCGGTGATTCACAGGGAAGTCTCTATAGAAGGACTTCACCTCCAGTGATTCACGGGGAACTCTCCATAGAAGGACTTTACCTGCAGCGATTCACAGGGAAGTCTCTATTGAAGGACTTCACCTGCAGCGATTCATGGGGATCTTTCTATAGCATGACTTCACCTGCAGCGATTCACGGGGAGCTCGCTATTGCATGACTTCACCTGCAGCGATTCACGGGGAGCTCGCTATAGCATGACTTCACCTGCAGCGATTCACGGGGAGCTCGCTATAGCATGACTTCACCTGCGGTGATTCACAGGGAAGTCTCTATAGAAGGACTTCACCTGCGGTGATTCACAGGGAAGTCTCTATAGAAGGACTTCACCTCCAGTGATTCACGGGGAACTCTCCATAGAAGGACTTCACCTGCAGCGATTCACAGGGAAGTCTCTATTGAAGGACTTCACCTGCAGCGATTCATGGGGATCTTTCTATAGCATGACTTCACCTGCAGCGATTCACGGGGAGCTCGCTATAGCATGACTTCACCTGCAGCGATTCACGGGGAGCTCGCTATAGCATGACTTCCCCTGCAGTGATTCACGGGGAACTCTCTATAGCATGACTTCACCTACAGCGATTCACGGGAAGCTCGCTATAGCATGACTTCACCTGCAGTGATTCACGGGGATCTCTCTATAGCATGACTTCACTTACTGCGATTCACTGGGAGCTCACTATAGCATGACTTCACCTGCGGTGATTCACAGGGAAGTCTCTATATAAGGACTTCACCTGCAGCGATTCACTGGGAGCTCGCTCTAACGTGACTTCACCTCCAGTGATTCACGGGGAGCTCTCAGTAGCATGGCTTCACCTGCAGCGATTCACGGGGAGCTCGCTCTAGCGTGACTTCACCTCCAGTGATTCACGGGGAGCTCGCTATAGCGTGACTTCACCTGCAGTGATTCACGGGGAGCTCGCTCTAGCGTGACTTCACCTGCAGTGATTCACGGGGAGCTCGCTCTAGCGTGACTTCACCTGCAGTGATTCACGGGGAGCTCGCTCTAGCGTGACTTCACCTCCAGTGATTCACAGGGATCTCTCTATAGCATGACTTCACCTACAGCGATTCACGGGGAGCTCGCTATAGCGTGACTTCACCTGCAACGATTCACGGGGAGCTCGCTATAGCGTGACTTCACCTGCAGTGATTCACGGGGAGCTCGCTCTAGTGTGACTTCACCTCCAGTGATTCACGGGGAGCTCGCTATAGCGTGACTTCACCTGCAGTGATTCACGGGGAGCTCGCTATAGCGTGACTTCACCTCCAGTGATTCACGGGGATCTCTCTATAGCGTGACTTCACCTGTAGTTGCCGAGTCCAGAGGACCAAGATAGTGGCCAGTTTCTTTCTTCTCACCTCAGAAGCTTTTGGAAATAAGATCTCCGGTAACTTTCCCCTTTGTTACAAATGCAAATGGCGCAGTGTTGGGGTGGAAGGCATCCTGGTGGCAGGGACAGGAATGACATACAGCACTTGCTGAGAGAATGAGTGTGGGTGTTACTAGAGCCAAATGGAATAAAAGTTATGATCTGTGTGGGCAGGTAGTAAAATCAACTACCGAGAGCGAAAGCTCCGGTGGGGAAGGATTATAAAATATCAAGCTGGAAGTGTGGAAAGCGCTCTTATTTACCCCCGCGCGGACCGTTCCACCCAGCTCTCCAGTGGAGTGGCAGCAGACCTGGATCCAGTAGGCTTGGGGCTGCTTATTGCCCCTCCCATCTGCACACTGGATGGGGGGGGTGAGTCAGTTCTTGCCACAGATTGAGCCTTCTCTGGGACCCTTCAACAGCCCTAACTCTGGTGACTCTGGGGGAGCTCTTGGTGCCAGCTTCACAGTGTAAGATCAGCCAAAGACTGGTTTGAACCTGGGGAAGTTTGTCTCTCGCGCCATCAATTGTTGTGAACTGATTGGGCATGTATTGGCCATGGTGAACAGTAGAGAGAGAGGTAGGACTGCACTGGCCTGTGGCTTGCTTATATACAAATCTGTCCCTTAATCACATTTATTGGCTATTGTGAACAGTAGAGAGAGAGGTAGGACTCCACTGGCCAGTGTTGCGGTTATAGGCAGCTGTGGCCCCCGTGCTCGCAGCGCACACCGCTCAGTTCCACTGAGGACTATATACCAGGCAATAGTTAGGATCTCCTCTTACATTCAGCCTGCTGCATTTTGCATCTTTATGGCACAGAGCTGTAGAAGAACTGCTGAGGCAGCATGCGCTCCCCTTCTGACCGCTGCACCTACAGCCTGGTAGGATAGGTGGGGTCAGTGACGCGTGTGCCAGCTGAGGGGAGCAATGATGGCGTTGAACAAACTCCACAGATTCCTGCTGCATCTCACATGGACGCAGAAGGACCACGAGGCAGTCTGATTTGGAAATAACGTATTTATCTGACACAGACTCGTAATACCACAGCGGACAGGCCCAGCGGCATCCTGGGAGCTCAATATCTGCATGTTCACACTGGTGGTTTGCTGGGTCCTAGTGCCCGGACATGCTCTGAATCCTTCTCCTCCTTCGCAGGAGCTTCCTGTGAACAGACTACCTCAGGAGTGTCACCGTGGGGAAGTAGTGGGCCCTGAGGAAGCAAGCCTGTGAAATATTGGACCAGCCACTAGCCTTTAGTCAACGCAGGGAACATTGTAGTCAATTCTGCACTGGGACCAAACAGTTTCAAGCAGGTATTTATGAAAGTTTCAGTTTCAAAACGGTATTTACGTTGACTGCACGATGCATAAAATAATCCTCAGTGGAAGCAAGTCTCGTTCTTGTATTGCTTAGCCTGTGCACGTGTCATTTGCACTGGGCAGACTATGTAATTGATGGTGCAGAATTGTCCAGTGAAAAGGGACAAATTGTTCAGTCGGTGGTACAGAGATGTACTCAGTCCCCCTGTCCATTGCGTCTTTGGACTGTTCCAAGACAGCCTTTCAAAGACACCTAACTCTAGCAGCGTCCTCTCATCGCGCCCAGTACACACAGGAGGACGGCTTCTAGACAAGAATAGTCGTGTGGTTGAGGTTTGTACAGTCAAAGTCGAATAAAACAAGCCTCTACCCCCTTGGCCGCTTCGATGTCACGTGATAACATATGGCTGACCAGAGGTCATTTCTGAGGTAACCACGGGCAGCGTGGTATCGTTCACTTATGGCCCCTTTTATCACCTCATGTATTACTTGGATAACCGTGGCAATTCTAGAGCTAATGTACAGAGATTCGCTCTCGCCTCCAAGTATGTTTGCATTCATGGCTCCCAGCCGCATAAATAATTAACATACATGCTCCTAAAACATTTATGGCCGTATTTATGACCTTTGTGGTGCAGGGCAGTGCAGCAACAGTGCAGCAAGTCCCCTTGCTGCGCTGCCCTGCATCGCTGGGAAAGGGCAGAAATGCGCTGTATTTATCCAATACGGTGCATTGCTGTCCTTTCCCCTAGCGCTGGCAGAATGCCGCTCATGAAGAAAGTAGGAAAGTAGGAAACACGAAGAGAAATATTTCTCCTCGTTTGGCCTCCCCTGGGGAGAAGTATCTATTTAGTACATTCCCAGGTTTACACGGTCTTGCAAATCTGGGAATGCGTCAAAATACCATGGGAGTTGCATGGATACGCCTACTCAACTCCCATGGAATGCCTACTCAACTCCCATGGAACGCCTACTCAACTCCCAAGGAATGCCTACTCAACTCCCAAGGAACGCCTACTCAACTCCCATGGAACGACTACTCAACTCCCATGGAACGCCTACTCAACTCCCAAGGAACGCCTACTCAACTCCCGAGGAACGCCTACTCAACTCCCGAGGAACGCCTACTCAACTCCCGAGGAACGCCTACTCAACTCCCGAGGAACGCCTACTCAACTCCCATGGAACGACTACTCAACTCCCATGGAACGACTACTCAACTCCCATGGAACGACTACTCAACTCCCAAGGAACGCCTACTCAACTCCCAAGGAACGCCTACTCAACTCCCATGGAACGCCTACTCAACTCCCAAGGAACGCCTACTCAACTCCCAAGGAACGCCTACTCAACTCCCATGGAACGCCTACTCAGAGCAAAGTAATGCAACGCAGCGATTAGCGCTGCGTTACTCAATATATTTTAGAGCCACTCATGTTGCTTTGCATGGCTTCAAAAAAATTACTTGCGGTTTGATTCGTTCTTACATCACGTTGCATGGTGCAAAAGCAAGGCAAACCGAGTCATAAATATGGCCCTCACTTTAGGCATTGGGCTTGGAGTTGGCATGAGACAGAGTTCAACCAATCAGCATTCACAACTGTGACTGTGGTGCACCATGGGACATATACTTATTTGCATACTGCTGCCTCTTGTCAGCACTCCTGATGACAGCAGGGCAAAACATTAGGGTGCACTGCTTATCACTTTCATCTCCTATTTTACAGAAGAAACGTAACATTTCTCCAACACCCCTTCCCCCCCCCCCTCCCCCCCCTAACATACTCTAGGGGCTGCCAATCTTACCTGAGACATTCCTGTCCGTATTCTGTTTTCGGGGTTCACAACCCTGGCTCGGAAACAAAACTGCCACTCTGACATCTCATAAAATATATCTGTTCGGAAAATGTCAGTGAAACGTGTTGCACAATAATAAAGCACTTGTGTGTATTAACAAAATGTAATCCCGAGTTAAAACATGGCGACGTTCTCAACATAATACACTAAAGTGAATGTGCCTATTAAGTGTGAAATGTAAATTAAAAACTATAATTTATACATTACAAAAGAATTCTGGAAGGAAGACCTTTTCTTCACATACTCCCCACCCTGACTCAAAATGGCACATTAACATTCTGCAGTGCTCTGGGGTCTGTTGGTTTTTGTAGGGCCAGCGTAGAACACTCATCCACCCTGTATCTGCAAGAAGTCAACAAAAAGAGTTATTTAGGATAAGATCCACAAATCGCCACATACATTTCAGTTGTTTTCTCCAAGGTATGCCTCTAGAAGGCTCGGACCAACTTTTTTTAAATTGACCTGTAACTTTTTGCAGGTTGGCCACAGCAAGATTGAGTTAATCGATGAACGTTTGCAGTCTTTGACCTAAAAGTGTGTACTTGCCACAGAATATACCCCTGCAGGGGTTGCAATTCCTCGCTTGGAAGTACACTCTCTTCTGCTCTTTGCTGTCCCACCCATCCCCTTCCTGTCTCACCTGTGCAGAGCTTGTCCACCAGCGCTGCTCGCCAGGCTGCACCACATTGCGTCAAACACAATGGAGCAGCCGCGGTTCGTGCAGGTAACAGCGGTACGGTGGTGGGACCAGGTAAGGGGGGGTTTCGAGGGACGATGCTGAGGGAAATCTAATTATTTATTTAATTTCCCCTCCATCATCCCTCGAAACCCCCCCCTTACCCGGCCCCACCACTGTTACCTGCACGGACGGCGGCAGCAATGGAGGATCATGGTAGATCTCTCTAGAGTGCAGAAGATAGTCTTACTATTATGCAGCGGCGGCTCCTACGCAATGGCGGAGGAGCCTTGCCCCACTGGCTTAGAGCCATCCGCTGAAAAATAAAACAGTATTTTATTTTTCTGATGCTGGCTGAGCCAGAGTGTGTAGGGAGGGGCAAGGCTGGACCATGGGAGGGAGGGAGGGGGAACAAAGTGGTGTGTGCACTTTCAATGCCCATGTCTGTTTGGCCCGGCATCTTAGGCCGGCCAAACAGACATGTGCACTTTGCATTACAGCCGGGCTGGAGAAAGCTCAGTCAGGTTGGAGAAACAGCACAGACACCCTGTGCCTTAGCGAGCGTTAAACCGGCCCAGTCAGACAAATCCCCACGCTGCTCTCATGCTATTGGTATGCCCAGACGTGGGTCCCGTTCTCTCCATGCCACTGGAGTCAAGCTATCCTGGCTGATGAGGGATGAAAGCCCAAAACCGGTCCTAGGATGCTTGTTTCCAGTTCAGGCAGGACCTGGCCTGGCAGTTCGGGCTGGACTGTACCCATGAGGCACAGGGTCAGACTGATTTGCATATGGCTGGGTTCAAACTGGAACGGCATGGTGAGCAAAAAAACGATGGATTTAGGCCCAGATCTCTGTACTGGGGTGAATGTATGACATTGTTCTGCATTCTGTCCATCAACTGTTGTTTTGCATTTGTCACCCCGAGTCGGACGGGTATGCTCAGACGTGAGTCCCGTGCTCTTCATGCCACTGGAATCAAGCTATCCTGGCTGAAGAGGGGTGAAACCCTGAAACCGGTCCTAGGATGCTTGTTTCCAGTCCAGAGAGGGCCTGGACTGGCAGTTCGGGCTAGACTGTTCCTATTGGACGCAGGGTCAAGATTGATTTGCATGTGGCTGGGTTCAAACTGGAATGGCATGGTGAGCAAAAAACCGATGTTTTTAGGACCAGATCTCTCTACTGGGGTGCATGTACGACATTGTTCTGCACTCTGTCCATAAATTGTTGTTTTTCTGTCCATCAATTGTTGTTTTTGCATTTGTCACTCCGAGTGGGAAGGGTATGCCCAGCCGTGGGTCCCTTGCTCTCCATGCCACTGGAATCGAGCTATCCTGGCTGAAGAGGGCTGAAAGCCCGAAACCGGTCCTAGGATGCTTGGTTTCAGTCCAGAGAGGACCTGGCTTGGCAGTTCGGGCTGGACTGTTCCCATGAGGCACAGGGTCAAGACTGATTTGCATATGGCTGGGTCCAAACTGGAATGGCATGGTGAGCAAAAAAACAATGGATTTAGGCCCAGATCTCTGTACTGGGGTGAATGTACGACATTGTTCTGCATTCTGTCCATCAATTGTTGTTTTTGCTCATGCTATTGGTAACAGCAAGAGAACCGAACGGGGTTGCAAAGGGAGTCTCTGACGGTGTCCCAGTGTCTGCTGGGACCAGGAAGCAGCAGAACACCGAGGCGCAAGGCAGCTTCAGGTATGTCATAAACAAAAATTATTACCCCCAAGCCCTTCCCTCTCCCACGCTCCTCCCCGCCTTACCACTTTTTGTTTGTCGCCACCGCTGCTGTTATGTGTATAGTGGATAGACATAAAAGAAGGACTCCCTCCATCACTAAGGAAATATGCATTCCTTTATGGAATATTGGGGGTTGGCGCAGTGCAAGTGAGTGGGGAGTGCAGTGTTTTATTTGTAAAATAATAAGTGGGAAGGAGCAAAGTTTTCTCAGAAGCCCGACGCCAGAGCCGCCGTATAGCTCTGTGTCGGGCACGAAGGCTGCTTAGTCTTAATTCTACCTCCTGCCTCTTTCACCCACCACCAAACACTCCCTGCCTCTTTATCTCACACTTTCAGGTTCCTTTTCATCTCCACTTACTCCCTTTCTCACTGTTTGGCCATCTTTTTATCCCTTCTCCTTTGGTGTGTTTCTGTCTCATTCTCTCAGGGTCAAAGTCTGATGAGACGAAGTAAGTGCCTGTCCCCAACAATGAGTCTCAGTGGGCCGCACCTGAAATCACTGGCTCAAATTAAGCACAGTGGGAGCATGTCATTTTTACAAACAGGAGAGCAGTGGGGAGTATACACAGCCCTTTAGAGAACTCCAAGCCCACCCCACCTCAACACCATTAAATATATTCACTATTTTAAAGTTCCCATCAAACTCTCCCTGCCAAATTTAAGAAGAGGTCAGGGGAGCCCTTGAGCTGGATAAACAAGTTCTCCCTGGCACATCTGCTACCAAAGGGTAGCCAATTGTATCTACTAGGTGTTGGCATGATGCCCACTCACAATGTCATGTAAGCGAAGACTCACCAATCAGCGATTGTGAGCAAAAAATGGCTTCAATGCAGCTGTCTCCTGCTTGACAGTTCTCCACTCCAATCCAGATTAATAGGGAAATTAATTTGTCCCCCATTTTTTTCCAAACCCTCCCTCTTTGCTGCTCCCAAATACTGGCTCGCTTACAACATTGCCGCGTGAACCTCATAGAGAATCCTACACATCTTCTTCACAATATGTGGGTCTGTGCAAAGGATCTCAAGCCCCACTCACCAGGGAGTTTTAGAAGCTCCTGCTGAAAAGTGAAGTCTCTCAAGAACCTGATGGTGATTGTCACCCCATGGTCCGGGAAGGGAGCCTATCACGGAAGACCAAGGGTTTGAGTACGCTGATGTCCTAAAGATCTAACTCTAACCCCCGCAGAAATGCAAGTCTCCGCTTGACAACATCAGGCTCAGCGGGGATCTACCCAACTGATTTTCAGTGTGAATGCGAGAAGCTTTGTCAGAGCTCCATGACCCAGCTGGGTCCCCAGGGTTACACAGTACATACAGACCTTTACTACAAGTTGAGCAATATAGGGCGAGGTATTCAACATACCTGGTAAATACCATTATTCTGGAGTCAGGATACACTGGTGTGGACCCTAGCTCTCATAATCTCGATTGAGACTAAGGGGGAAATGCACAAGGGGATTTTTCTCCACCGGGACATTACTTTTTCTAGGTTCCAGTGGCATAATGCCCTGCACCATATTAACAAAGCAGCGTTAACCCTCTTTGCGTGGCTTAAAACCGCTTTGTGAATATCGTCCCCTTTCACTCAGGTATTTGCGCGAAAGGGGCCTGCAAGGTGTGCTGCTGTGGGTGATCCACCGCAACACCCATTGCTTTTTGATGCTGCGCTAGATTTACAAGGAGGTGTTCATCTGAGGCAGCGCCAAAAACTAACGCCGTGCAAGAGCAGGCCTTAGAATGGCGAAATGGGGAGAAATACTTTTATTTATCCTCATTTTTGCTTTTTTACTCCTTCTATGTGCGCTCTCGAACGCAGCACACATTGAAGTAGCAAATCACCACTATTGATAGTTTATGTGCAGGAAGGGACACCTTCCTGCACATAAACAATCCTCCCTGCAACGCAGGCACCCTTGCACTATAGTGCAAAGGTGTCTGTCTTGGCACTAGGCAGCTATTTTTAGATCCAGTGCAAGGGAAAAACACAGAGGTGCATGTTATTCTTGTAAATACAGTGCAACCCTGCATTATTTTTAATGATGCAGCACTACAAAATTTGCCACAGCACGACCCTGCACCATTTCTTTGTACATATGACCCTAGTGCCCAAATGTGAGGTTGGGGATGGTGTTCTTCTCAACAATGTGCTCCCAATTATAAGATTTAAAAGACCATGGCAATAGAATTCAAAAAGTCTTGAGGTCAGTAAATTAGAAATAACAAGAAAGTATATTAAAATATTAAAGAGTAATCCAGAAGTGAAAAATATAGTCAGTCTCAATAAGTCAGTAATAGGGTTCAGAAATCAATTGCCACGAAGCCTCTTAGCATTTAAAATAGATGCAGCAATGAACAACATCAGAAAAATTGACTAAGTCCAGAGTATGCAGTAAATGGATAGAGAAACTGACAGCATCCTAGTACAGACCCAAAAAAGTCTAGATCACCCCCCAAAATCATGCCCTTTTATAGAGAATTTCATCTTCGAAAGCAGTGGAATGGAGCATGGGGTGTCCAATATAGTTCCAGGCATGCCGGATCCACACCAGATTTTCAAGATGTCCCCTAAAATTTAATTTATTTGCACACGCACTGAATTTAAATGAAGCTCCTTAAATAGTATGTTCTCCTCTGTCATGGACCCGTCCCTCCTGGAGCTACTTTGGACCTCGCACCCTTCAGCAGCCATCGCTACTTTATTGGCATGAATAGGACAAGCTCCCCACCCTCAGAAGCAACAGTGGCTTCAGGACACTGCAGGGTATGAGAAAACTCATTACTGAGATGTGAATGAGCTTCACTGATTCACTCCTTGGTGTGCATTGATTGGTCTGTCAGCCCACCCCTAGGGCCTAGTGTGATCCTGGCCTCAGTGTCTGAGTACAGGACGTGTTCTGTTTCATGGGGGCTGAGATCAGTGCTCACTCCATGTTAGACCTATTACACTGCAGGTAGAGTTTCCCTAAACCTTTTGCCTTTTCCACCTGGGTTTTGCTGATTCTCTTGTGTGGCCTCGGGGCTCTGGACTCTCCCACTGTAATGACTGGGTGAAAGTGTGCGCCCCCTTTCACCTGTGTCGGAAAGAGGCACTGACTCAATGTTCTGAAACATGGGCCGGTCGGCCATTGCTGATCAGTGTCTGTGCACTGACATCTATCGTGGATAAACTCATGAGCAGCCTGCCATTGCAGGCTGCGTCTGCGTGCACCCACACCTATGGTGCCCGTGATTGGGTGTGCCGCCTGCCATCGCAGGCTGGTGCGTAATACGGACACACGTATTAAACGCTTCTGTTGCAGATTCAGGTGGGCGCACTTGCACCCTTGGCGCTGGAGACTATGTGTCCAACCTGCCATTGCAGGTCAGTGTGCGCACTAGCGCACGTTCACCCAGGTAGTGAGGACTATCTGTGTGTGTTTTCATTACCTATGAGGCTTGCTCTTACCATAGGTTAACATGGGGAAGCGGCTGTGGCCGACACTACTTCGGGTTGCAATAATGGATTGCAATGGAGCAGCCTCATGATGTTTCCAATCAATGAATTTGCCAGGCCAAACCCTTTCCAGTGGTAAAGGGGGTTTTGGCATAACTCGCTTAGAAATGCCACTTATAGAATATGGACATTTCTATGCTCTGAGTCTTGTGTGCCATGGTGCTGGCTCCAGTGGACACCAGGGGTCGGGGAGCACATCTGTGCATTCCCCAGCGATTGCAGCGCCTTGATGCCTCTGGGCAAATATTGTGCTTTATAAGGCTAATATTCATTCATTGATTCACTGTCATAAACCATGGGCATACCACTAGAATGACAAGACCTCTGCCATTTGAGCGCCGGATGGGATAGATTAGAGAGCGAGGTTTTGACAATTAGCTTCTTGGAGCCGATCATGACCCCCTAAAGGTTAAGATCTGCATTCCATGGCCCCATGGAAGATCAGGCCAACAATTTAGAGGAGACATCGGAGGTTCAAAGGGACCCCCTAAACCACCCCGAACTTCAAAGACACACATCAGTATAACTACGGGTGCCATCCTTCAGCAAAGGGTGAGATATGCTTGCTGGGATATGGGATCGGAGAACCCAGACTGCATGGTGAACATTGCCAGAGGACTCTGTTTTGCACATGGAGGATGACTGCCCATGAACGGGACAGTGTGCCCTTGCTGCATAGTGGCTGGCCTGGCCAGAACAGGTTTAAAATATTACCAATGAGATGGGTTCACTTGGCAGCCATGCACACAGAAAGAGAAGAAAGACTCTGTATTCTCTGTACTCTGATGCTCTTAGTAACCACTGCCTGAAGGGAGGGATTCAATATGTGGAAACTACTGAGAAACCTTTCAATAGATTGGAACAAACACCTGTCCCCCTCTCCCAGCTAATTCCAGTGGGTGGATTGATCGGTGATCACTGCATCTGGACTCAGACCCAATTATGCCTAATTGAGATTAATGGGAGGCTATTCCAGCTTCAGGGCTTGGCAGCAAGGCACGGATGCCACGTTCTCCAGGGGAGAAGAGGTGCTCAGTTTATTTTAGACCCCGGGGCCCAGGAGATTGGATATTGGAAAGAGATCTCAAGTGTTTACCATTAACTGGGAAATTGAGACAACAGCACATCGTGGGTTCTAATTTGTAAAGCAGTGCAGAGTCGGACAGTGCCTGAAATCTGGATTAAAACAGTGTTTATTGGAAAGGTAGGTATGAGCCAACAGGCTGGTGGCTCATGAGAGCAGCAGAGCTGGACCAGGGTCAGTCAATCCTACAGGACAGTGCTTTCAAGGGACAGTTTGGCTGGGAGGTGAGTCACAGGCCTGGACCACAAAGGGCTATCTCTGCATGACAGAGGAATTACAGAGTCAGGTAAGCAATGCAGGGTGAAGAAGTGTGCACTCTGTGTTATCACATGCCTTGTTCCCAGCCCTGGCTGTTCTTGTGCAAAGAAATGCATTCTGGGTGATGTAGTCTTAGTTTGCTTCCATTGAAGTACCTAGACTTACATACCTGATTGAAGTGATTTTTTCTTTAAAGGACCAGGGCTGGAAACTGTGTCCAAGATGAGACTGTCATAGCCAGACTCATCCTCGGCCTACCCCGACAAACCCACATCACACCTCACCTCAGTTGACTCAACCGGCTCCCCGTACAGAAGAGATGCCAATTCAAGCTGATGTCCCACGCACACAAGGGTCTACACAACCAAGGATCCTCCTGTACTAACCACCACCTGAATTTCCACCAACCGTCGAGAAGACTGCACCCGCCTTCCTTTCACTTGCCCGCACTCCCCTCATTGGTGGGAGCAGGCTCCACCTTGGTAGAACTCTAGTTTATACTGATTTGAAGAGATGTGCCTGGGACTTCAGATATGGGTTTGTGCTAGGCCTGGCACGTGGCCCGCAGACTCGCCGCTGCCTTCTCAGGCGTATGAGCCCTTGCCTTTGTGCTGCTACACTCAGTCTCATCATGGGACAAGCAACGACCCCACATTAGGGAGGCACAGACGTTGGCTATACTTTAGCTGATATTCACAAAATAAATGCAAAAATCATAAGATTAAAAAAATTGAGGCCATCTCAGATCTTAGTAGACTCAGAAAAACTTGGTTGGAAGTAAAGTGTGGATGGAAAATTGAGTTGTTAAGAAGTGTAAACCACAGGAACGCAGGGGAAGGGACAGCAGGGAGGAGGGATCGCCAGTGCTCCAGCAAAGCACATGTTTGCATCCTTGAGCATATACATACACTAAACACTGCCATATGTCAGACATTGTGCAGTAACTCCACGAGGCTACGAGCTGGCGCCCTTGGGCTGCAGCTCCTCCTCACCTCATGGAAGCACAGGCCGAGCCATCAGATCAGGACACCAGGCCTACTCGCCACACTTGTCCTCAACCTTGTCTCATGTCCGACCATTTGCTGCCCATCACTCCACTTAGGTCCTCCCGTCTCGACAGCTCTTACAGCTGTTATCTACTTGTTGTTATCTACCAAAAACATAAAGGGGCAGATTTACAAGCCCTCTTGCTCCACTTTTGCGTCACTTTTCCTATGTTAAAAATGATGCAAAAGTGGCGCAAGGGCCTTGTAAATAATCCCCAAAGTGTGCTTAGAGCTAGTCCAGTAATTTCCATTGGCTTGCTTTCTTGTCACTCTCATATGCCTGCTTCACATTCTGTGTCTTTCATTCCTCTTCCTGTCTCTGTCCCTCCCCTGGAGCACAGCTTCTTTACCATCCTTTTGATTTTATGACTTGTATCTTTCCACTGCACACATTCAGAGAATTACTTTTTATTTAGGCACAAAGTGCCTGTGGTTTCCTGCTCCCTCTCTCGTGTGGTGCTTCCCCCACTTGTCAGACCCTCTTGTGGAGCCACTGGCATGCGGGGCTACTGGGCCTCAGCCATGGGGGTTGAAGTTGTTTGCTTCTGAGGATCAGGGTCTCTCCTACTATGGCCCTACAAACTGGGCCAAGAACAACCTCTTCAGCACTTGACTGTCAGTAGTAGTAGTTTTTTCATCCCACTTAAAGCCCTGGTCACAGGCTTCTCTGGGAGGTCGTGGGGTACAACAGGTTCAGGGTTCAGCAATCGAACAAGAACGCAATCCAATAATGTCCAAACCTGCGCTCATCTGGTCTAGAAAGAGAAGTACTTTAATGCATACAAGAACAGATTGCCTCCTACTGTAATAACAAGAAGCATGTCAGTGTCCTTGGCACCTCTATCCATCCTCCCTCCCAAACCTCTCCCTTGATTCCGGGCTCTGTTGTCCGGGACGAGGTGCCCTCAACTTCCATTGGGTAGTGTAGTGTGATTATGGCTCGGGTACGGTTATATCACTCCTGAAATCACTGCGATCTGGTCTTAGTTCTCAGTCTTGTTGCACACATTGAGTCAGTCCCCGTTGGACGGGGAATTCACCCCGCTGAGTGCACTCCCACTCTGCTCCTGAGAGCTTGCACACCAGCCAGCAGCACCAAATGTGAGTCCGGCTTTGCAGGCTGGACCCGTGCTCTTACAGTGCACTCAGCAGGAGCCGAGCCGGCAGTCCTGGGTCTTCGCGATCCCCATTGGACCACCAGTGACAGTAAAAACAGTTGTGGTCTTCGGTGACTACCTCAGGTGCAGCCTCTTTTGGTTGGTCACGATGTGGTCAGATGTAGCCCCACCACAGCAAAACGTTGCAACCATGTAGAGGCCGATCACTCAGGGTAATTAAGGGCACACACAAGCTGATCACTCTGACACGTAATCACCACCCAGGCTGGGTTTGGCAATCGCTGCCATGCTTGTGGCTCCCACCAGGAAGCAGCGTGGAGATACTGTGGGCCCACAGACACCCGGGTCCTCAGATCAGCATTCTTAGGCTCTGTTTTCTGGGGTGCCTACAGACTCCCGGACACGCTGCACCTATATCCTCCTGGCCTGACACTCCTTTTACAGGGATGCAGACTCCTTCCCTCTGTCAGCAGGCAGGTTTCTAGGCACTTCAGGGCTGGTACACAGCTCTTCCATCAAGAGATCCAGACTCGGGTGATGTCCCCTCTCCTAGTGTCACCCAGATGCCAGCTCTGAATACTCTGCAGATCACCCCCTTCATAGTGCATACAGGAATTGGAAGAACAAAGTGGGGCAGTGAGTCTCACTTTTGTACTCAACTGGCAGTGCCTGAAGCTGTAGAACCAGCTTAGGGTGGTTATCTTTTCAAGTGTCCTTTTCAAGCTGCTCTCCAGACACAGCCTGTGTGTAGAGTGATGCTTCTCATAGGAGGATAGTCTCTAGTCTGCAGCACCCACAGCAAAGGCACAAAGAGGTGTGCGGTTTCTGCTCTTGGATGTCATCAGCCAGCTGATGGAGTAATCAGGGAAAGGCCAAGGGCATACCTCACCTAAAGGCAGTATTCAGGATGACTAATTCGCAAAAGGCCTAATAAAAACTCTAAAAGAGCCCTGTCTCAGCTGATTTTAGGGTCTAGGTGTCCTCCTTCCAGCTTAAGGAACGTCAGGAATATACTTCCACAGTCCAGGAAAATAACCTTATCTCCATCTTGTGCAAAGGCTAGGCATGTAGTATCCAAAATGGATCCCATGGGGCTCCATTACTCTGGCTCACTCACGCACCATGCTTGTACCACGCAAGCTGCACATTCAGACGTGCCCAACTTATGCTCAGGAGGCCTGCGTTATGAAGTGGAACTTTACATGACTGGGCCAGTGCACCTCCCGTTCTGTAATACAGATAAAGAGGTCTTGTCACAACTACGGATTCACAAAACACAATTCACTGACACCACCACTCGATGTGTTAAACCCGTGACAGGGACAGTAGTCCTGTGTCAATGAGAACACACTTGGGGCACCCCTGCAGGCCACAGGAAAGGACCAGGACCTACTCATGTCAAGAGACAGCTCTTGGCCTCTGCACACTCTAGATTAGAGTGATGCCAGTGCTATAAATCCAAAAGCAGGATACCAGATGGGTACAGTCTGGCACTTATAGCAATCCAGTGGCATGCCAGGTGCGGACATTCTCATCTTAACACCACTCAAATACTCTGCGCCAATTTTCCTACGGACTCTGTGTTGCTCCATCCTCCCCAATATCATCAATAAACATTGCCAAAGTCATTAGGTCAAAAATGGCAAGATCTATTGGCTTTGCCAATCCTTTGCCAGTTCCTCCTTCTCTCTACTGTCCTTTGCCCCAGTCTCACTGTGTGCTTTGTATGTGATAGGGCTCTCACCATTGAAGTAAAGACATATGGTGGCAGCTTCTATAAGATTCGCAATCTCCATAGGTGCTTAGTGTCAGTGTTGAGAACATGCAGGTCACGTCACCTCCTCCACAGCCGCCATTTTAGCCTCGCTTCGAGGAGGGGCAGAAGAATCTCTCACCCTCTCTCTGTCTTCCAACTCCCATCCATCACACTTCAGACCCTTATGCCTTCCAACTCCTGGTCTGAACTCCCATGCATCACATTTCAGACCCTTATGTTTTCCAACTCCTGGTCTGAACTCCCATGCATCACATTTCAGACCCTTATGTCTTCCAACTCCTGGTCTGAACTCCCATGCATCACACTTCAGACCCTTGCGTCTTCCAACTCCTGGTCTGAACTCCCATGCATCACACTTCAGACCCTTACGTCTTCCAACTCCTGGTCTGAACTCCCATGCATCACACTTCAGACCCTTACGTCTTCCAACTCCTGGTCTGAACTCCCATGCATCACACTTCAGACCCTTACGTCTTCCAACTCCTGGTCTGAACTCCCATGCATCACACTTCAAACCCTTACGTCTTCCAACTCCTGGTCTGAACTCCCATGCATCACATTTCAGACCCTTACGTCTTCCAACTCTTGGTCTGAACTCCCATGCATCACACTTCAGACCCTTATGTCTTCCAACTCCTGGTCTGAACTCCCATGCATCCCACTTCAGACCCTTACGTCTTCCAACTCCTGGTCTGAACTCCCATGCATCACACTTCAGACCCTTACGTCTTCCAACTCCTGGTCTGAACTCCCATGCACCCCACTTCAGACCCTTACGTCTTCCAACTCCTGGTCTGAACTCCCATGCACCCCACTTCAGACCCTTATGTCTTCCAACTCCTGGTCTGAACTCCCATGCATCACACTTCAGACCCTTACGTCTTCCAACTCCTGGTCTGAACTCCCATGCATCACACTTCAGACCCTTACGTCTTCCAACTCCTGGTCTGAACTCCCATGCATCATACTTCAAACCCTTACGTCTTCCAACTCCTGGTCTGAACTCCCATGCATCACACTTCAGACCCTTACGTCTTCCAACTCCTGGTCTGAACTCCCATGCATCACACTTCAGACCCTTACGTCTTCCAACTCCTGGTCTGAACTCCCATGCATCACACTTCAGACCCTCACGTCTTCCAACTCCTGGTCTGAACTCCCATGCATCACACTTCAGACCCTTGCGTCTTCCAACTCCTGGTCTGAACTCCCATGCATCACACTTCAGACCCTTACGTCTTCCAACTCCTGGTCTGAACTCCCTGCATCACACTTCAGACCCTTACGTCTTCCAACTCCTGGTCTGAACTCCCATGCATCACACTTCAGACCCTCACGTCTTCCAACTCCTGGTCTGAACTCCCATGCATCACACTTCAGACCCTTACGTCTTCCAACTCCTGGTCTGAACTCCCATGCATCACACTTCAGACCCTTACGTCTTCCAACTCCTGGTCTGAACTCCCATGCCTCACACTTCAGACCCTTACGTCTTCCAACTCCTGGTCTGAACTCCCATGCATCACACTTCAGACCCTTATGTCTTCCAACTCCTGGTCTGAACTCCCATGCACCCCACTTCAGACCCTTACGTCTTCCAACTCCTGGTCTGAACTCCCATGCATCACACTTCAGACCCTTATGTCTTCCAACTCCTGGTCTGAACTCCCATGCATCCCACTTCAGACCCTTACGTCTTCCAACTCCTGGTCTGAACTCCCATGCATCACACTTCAGACCCTTATGTCTTCCAACTCCTGGTCTGAACTCCCATGCATCACACTTCAGACCCTTACGTCTTCCAACTCCTGGTCTGAACTCCCATGCATCACACTTCAGACCCTTACGTCTTCCAACTCCTGGTCTGAACTCCCATGCATCACACTTCAGACCCTTACGTCTTCCAACTCCTGGTCTGAACTCCCATCTATCACACTTCAGACCCTTATGTCTTCCAACTCCTGGTCTGAACTCCCATGCATCCCACTTCAGACCCTTACGTCTTCCAACTCCTGGTCTGAACTCCCATGCATCACACTTCAGACCCTTATGTCTTCCAACTCCTGGTCTGAACTCCCATGCATCACACTTCAGACCCTTATGGCTTCACCAGCTGCAAGTCTGAACTCCCATGCATCACACTTCAGACCCTTACGTCTTCCAACTCCTGGTCTGAACTCCCATCTATCACACTTCAGACCCTTATGTCTTCCAACTCCTGGTCTGAACTCCCATGCATCCCACTTCAGACCCTTACGTCTTCCAACTCCTGGTCTGAACTCCCATGCATCACACTTCAGACCCTTACGTCTTCCAACTCCTGGTCTGAACTCCCATGCATCACACTTCAGACCCTTACGTCTTCCAACTCCTGGTCTGAACTCCCATCTATCACACTTCAGACCCTTATGTCTTCCAACTCCTGGTCTGAACTCCCATGCATCCCACTTCAGACCCTTACGTCTTCCAACTCCTGGTCTGAACTCCCATGCATCACACTTCAGACCCTTATGTCTTCCAACTCCTGGTCTGAACTCCCATGCATCACATTTCAGACCCTTACGTCTTCCAACTCTTGGTCTGAACTCCCATGCATCACACTTCAGACCCTTATGTCTTCCAACTCCTGGTCTGAACTCCCATGCACCCCACTTCAGACCCTTACGTCTTCCAACTCCTGGTCTGAACTCCCATGCATCACACTTCAGACCCTTACGTCTTCCAACTCCTGGTCTGAACTCCCATGCATCATACTTCAGACCCTTACGTCTTCCAACTCCTGGTCTGAACTCCCATGCACCCCACTTCAGACCCTTACGTCTTCCAACTCCTGGTCTGAACTCCCATGCATCACACTTCAGACCCTTACGTCTTCCAACTCCTGGTCTGAACTCCCATGCATCACACTTCAGACGCTTACGTCTTCCAACTCCTGGTCTGAACTCCCATGCATCACACTTCAGACCCTTACGTCTTCCAACTCCTGGTCTGAACTCCCATGCATCACACTTCAGACCCTCACGTCTTCCAACTCCTGGTCTGAACTCCCATGCATCACACTTCAGACCCTTGCGTCTTCCAACTCCTGGTCTGAACTCCCATGCATCACACTTCAGACCCTTACGTCTTCCAACTCCTGGTCTGAACTCCCTGCATCACACTTCAGACCCTTACGTCTTCCAACTCCTGGTCTGAACTCCCATGCATCACACTTCAGACCCTCACGTCTTCCAACTCCTGGTCTGAACTCCCATGCATCACACTTCAGACCCTTACGTCTTCCAACTCCTGGTCTGAACTCCCATGCATCACACTTCAGACCCTTACGTCTTCCAACTCCTGGTCTGAACTCCCATGCCTCACACTTCAGACCCTTACGTCTTCCAACTCCTGGTCTGAACTCCCATGCATCACACTTCAGACCCTTATGTCTTCCAACTCCTGGTCTGAACTCCCATGCACCCCACTTCAGACCCTTACGTCTTCCAACTCCTGGTCTGAACTCCCATGCATCACACTTCAGACCCTTATGTCTTCCAACTCCTGGTCTGAACTCCCATGCATCCCACTTCAGACCCTTACGTCTTCCAACTCCTGGTCTGAACTCCCATGCATCACACTTCAGACCCTTATGTCTTCCAACTCCTGGTCTGAACTCCCATGCATCACACTTCAGACCCTTACGTCTTCCAACTCCTGGTCTGAACTCCCATGCATCACACTTCAGACCCTTACGTCTTCCAACTCCTGGTCTGAACTCCCATGCATCACACTTCAGACCCTTACGTCTTCCAACTCCTGGTCTGAACTCCCATCTATCACACTTCAGACCCTTATGTCTTCCAACTCCTGGTCTGAACTCCCATGCATCCCACTTCAGACCCTTACGTCTTCCAACTCCTGGTCTGAACTCCCATGCATCACACTTCAGACCCTTATGTCTTCCAACTCCTGGTCTGAACTCCCATGCATCACACTTCAGACCCTTATGGCTTCACCAGCTGCAAGAAGGCATCCTGTAGTTCGCAGAAGGTTTGGCCTCCAGGGCCTCAGTGGGAACCCAAGGCAACCCTGGCAATTTTGTCAGACCAGCCCCCGGGGGAGGGAGGGTGCAAGTGTGAAGCACTGCTGGTTTTGTTACTGACTGGGGTCTAATATTGCAGCATTGCTGCGAAATCAGCCCCAAATAACAAAACCAGCCCCCACCACTGCAAAACTGGCCCCACCCTTTCAGACTCCCAGGAAAACGCCTGATGCCCGCTATGGCCAGTCCGGTCCTGCCAACCTCCACCAGCCTGTGCCACCTTATCCTCCACCTAAGGTATTCACCAATGATCTGCTTGGATGGCGGTCACAAAACGGAAGTAGGAAGTAGGAAGTTAGGGATGGTGCTGATTGGACAGCGACAGGAGGCCATGTCAGACTCCTAATAGTTCACAGAAATCCCACAGACTTGCTACCAATTCTTTTCTGAAATAAGGCATTGCCTGTATCCATTAATTTGCAGTTTTTCTCCAAGAGCGAACCCTCTTCCTCACTGGGCAGGGCTGGGCTCAGTCTGCAGACCATAGAGTACACAGAGTGTCTCTCCAGCACTGCCTTTGAAGCCTCTCCTTGCCCTGCCAGTCTTTGGAGTTCTGAGCTGTGAAGGGCATCACCCGGTCACATCTTCCTTTCTTGTCGGTGCTCACATCCCGCCTGCCTGAAAGTTCAGCAGCGGCTGCTGTTCGGCAGCGATAGCTGGTTCCATCTTTGACATTTAGAAGGTAGACATGGGGGAGGGGGGAGTTCAAACATCTTATCTAGAGGCCTCATCGCCTTTTGGGGGGGGCAACATATCAAGACTTAAATACCTGATGAAACCCTTGAAGACATGATTTATTTCACTTCATGGCTTGTCCACAACCTGGCCACCTGGAGCAAGCTTCTCTTCGACATCCGCATTGTTTGGTAGCTTCCTTGGCATTTAGCAGATGAGCATCCGTGTCATGATTTGTATGTTAAGTTGCCTTTGTTGGGTTGGGTGTTTATTCTTTCTAGAGACATATATGTTTACTTATGGGTTCAGCCGCGTGCATATCGCGTTGACTGAATTCCAGAATGTAATGGCTTAAATCACTCTGTACTTACCATTGCCTTTTGCTCCGCCATCTTGTAGAGTGCACTTCCCGTTCCACTGTTGGGGACACTTTGTCAGATTAAACTTATATCTTGTTCACCTGCGGCTCCATCATATTTCTTCACTTTTGGGGGTGAAACGAGCCCAGTGTCTCCCACCGTCAGGGCCCTACTGGGAACCCAAAGCAGCCCTGGCAATTTTGTCAGGTCAGACCCCCCAGGTTTGGGGGGGTGCAAATGTGAGAACTGATGCTTTTGTTACTGGGGGCTGATATTGCATTACTGTAGCAAAACCGGCTCCAACTGCTGCAAAACTGGCCCCCACCTTTCCAGTCTTCTGCAGAAACGTCCGATGACCACTGCGACCAGTCCAGCCCTGTCACCCATCATTTACCGTGGAAAGGAGCAGGGAGTCAAGGAGTCAAGTTTGGCTGCATTCCTGTTGCCGGATTCAGAGTTCCTATTCTGACACCGGATGTCGCCTTTTCCCTGAAAGGACACTTCTGGCATTCGCCTCCCTTGTTAGCAAGTCTCAGAGTTTCCGCAAGGTGCCCTGCTGGGGGGGAGCAGCACTCATCACATGGGGAGCACCTCCATCACACGCAATTGGCTATGTCATCTGCAGTGAATTAGAATATCGCTGCGTTTCTTGGGTACGGCCATCTTGTTTATCAGCTTCCTGCAGAGCCTCCCGGGCACTTCACGGTCAGCTGATTTATGCTTACCACCATCTTTAGAGCTGCTTCATAGTATACTAAGGGCCACATGCATCAAAATTGGAAATTGCGATTAACTAATTGCAGTTTTCTGAGAATCGCATTAGGTAATCACAATTTCCAATGTATGAAACTCTGAGTTTCATATACCGGTTCATAGTGGGTTGCAAACCGACCTGCCTCATTAATATTAATGAGTTAGATCGCAATTTGCGACCCCCTAAGGACTGCAAAAATCACAGGGATGGTGGCCTGCTGAGGTCAGCAGACCACCATGTCTGTGATTGCTTTTAAACAAAACAATCTTATTTTTTGTATAGCAGCCCGTAAAGGAAAATGGGATGCTTTAAAAAAAGAAAAAGTTAAAGTTTTTCTTTTATATTTTAACAGCAGGCAGTGGTCCGTGGGACCACTGCCTGCTCTTAAAAAATGCTTTTACAAACATTCACAAAGGGGAAGGGGTCCCTTTTTACCCCCTTCTTGAAGTAGGTGGTAAAATGCGAATGATTTGCGCCCGAATTTCGGTCACAAAACATTCATACATACCGATGCAATTCGGTATTGGGAAGGGACACCCTTAACACGCCCCTTCCTCATATCGAATTGGAAAACCCAATTTGCGATTCGGTAACAGGTTACCGAATCGCAATTTGGGTTTGGTGCATGAAAATCGGACCGTTTGTGAACACAAAAAGGCTTCATACATGTGGCCCTAAGTGTTTTGTGAGCCCTCATCGTATGTGCTGTGCACACGCGACCTTGACCCGCAATCTTTTCACAGCTGTATCCTATTTATTTAACTGTGCATTTTTGGACTTTGTGGGGACTTTTACAGTTTCCCAAGTTACTGTGTTTAATTATAATTTTCCTTATCTGCTTCAACATGCAGCAATGTTGCAATCCTCCACCACCCTTGTTTCAGAATCCTGGTGATCAGCCGATGAAATTGAGAAAAGAGTTGGGCTTTGTCAATAACTTAATAGTGACTATTGATTAACCCTGGGCGGAGCTGCTGTAGCGGGACTACGCGGAGGTCCAAACTTCGTGGAGCTCCCCTCCACCACCCGCCTCCACCCCCCCCCCATTAACAATTAATTCGACATTAATTAAAACAAAAAACACTTACCTGTACTGCGGCGTCCCCGGGCTTCCCTCCTCCTCTTCCTCGCCGTCTCTGGCAAATCTCCGCACACTCCGCAGGTGGAGTTCTTTGCCCATGCCTACTATTGATACCAATTTATTTGTAGCTTGCAGAAAAAAAAGGTTTACTATTGAATGCTATTTGTAATGGGGCTCATGAGATTTTTGACCACTCACCAGATCTTCCTCCTCCTCAGGGTGTTGAGGATTATGATGAGTTTTTAGAGGTTCTGGACTAAATTAAGTTTCATTTCACAGCTGAACGGAATATTGTTATGGAATGCTTTAATTTGTTTTCCACACATTTATTTTCATCAAAACCCATTGAAAATGATGTAGCGGTGCTGCGTATTTTAGCCGCTACATGTAAGTTTGGCAACATTGCAAAGTAATACATACGAGATCAAGTTATCATGCATTGCTACAATAAGAAAATACAAGAGCAATTGCTCAGGCACAAATATCCTCCGCTTACGGAAGTAGTTGAAATTGTCAAGGGGCTTGAAAGATAAGACAGGTCTTTCAAAGTGCTAAACGAAGAAAAGAAGTCAACCAAATTCAAGAGTACCAATTACACCAACAAGGGAAACTGTTGCTGAGTCACCATTTTTCTTAGTATCCAATGTGTTCTTTAAGAAGCAATGGAAGGATAGAACCCTAGAGATTATCAACATTAAGGCTTATGGTTATGGAAAGTCTACTATTAACATTTTTGGCTATTTTGTAGCTTTTATGTCGCTTGTCTCGCACCATTTTGTCGCTAAAAATGGGCAACATGTCCTGGGTTGGAGACACCAAGGGAACGTAGGACTTGTTTTGGATCCAGCAACTGATCCACGTGTGTATCGCATGACCGCACAACAAGGTATTGAGGGGATTAGTTCACAGTACAAAAATGTGTTTCACAAAGATTTGGGGTTCGTCAAAGGTTTTAATCTATGAGTGTGCTCAAGGAGGGTGCGTGTCCTCTTAGACATAAACTCAGAAATGTACCTTTAAGTGCCAGGAATTATCTTACTTGCTATTAAGACAGTTACAAGACAGTTACAAAAGTATGGGGTCATCAAACCGGTTGATGCACCTGAATGGGTTTCACCCATTATTTTGGTTAAAAAGAAGGCCGGATCATTGAGATTGTGTGCAAATTTGAGATCTCTAAACAAACAGATTATTTTGAACTGCCATCCCCTTATCAAAATCCACGAATTGCTAGCACAGTTGGAAGAAGCCAGTTTTTTTACTTCACTCGATTCAAACACTGCATACCATCAAATTGAATTGGAGGAAAGTTGAAGAAATGTAACTACTTTTATCGCTCCTTATGGGGCTATTAGATATATCAGGATTCCATTTGGGTTAGCATCAGCTGCCTTTGTCTTTCAAAAATGTATGCTTAACTTGTTTGAGGGCATTAATGGTGTCATGGAGCTCTAAGATGTCATTTTAATATGTGCTGACATGTTTGAGTCGCATGATCAAAAGCATTCCAAAGATTTACACATCTTGCATGACAGGGAGATGACATTACAAATGGAGAAATGCAAATTCTTGACTCAAGAAGTTAAATATCTTGGACATTGATTTCTGGAAAACACATTTCTCCCAAACAAAGCCTGCTTTAGGCAATTAAATTGTTACATACTCTCACTTTAAAAGATGAATTGAGATTGTACCTGGGGTTGAGTGAGTTTTATTCTAGATTTGTCAAGGGATGTTCTCAAACAGCCTTACCATTTAGACAACTTCTAAAAAATGGTGGAAAATTCTCTTGGCTTCAGGAATATCAGCTATCTCTTGAGCATCTCAAACAGTCAATTGTTTGTTCTGCTCCTCTATTTCTATTTACTCATGAACTACATTGTGTGGTTTATGTGAACGCTAGTCTTGATGGACTTGGAGCCATGTTATATCAAAAGATTAATAATCGTGGAAAAACTGTAGTGTATGCTTGTAAACCACTTTCAATTGCTGAGTCGAGATATTCCACTATCGAGAGAGAACAATTAGCTTGCGCTTGGACTGTCGAGCATTTTCAGATGTATTTGTGGGGTCTGGCTTTTACCTTAATGGTGGATCACAAAGCACTTTTATCCCTGCTTGACTGCAATGGTACAGGGAGGGCTTCTGCTCGCCTTGTTAGGTTTTTGTCTAAAATGGATGGAGTATAATTTCCGGGCTTGTTATATTCTAGGAAATTGGAATGTTATAGCTGATTGCTTGTCAAGGCTTCCTGCTGGTGATGTCAGGGTCATGACGGAAATGTGTGAGGAGTGTGTGGTTGCATCGGAAATGCTGTTCTCGTGTTGTGGGAGAAAGAGTTATCTTTTGAGTATTGGAGAGACCGTTGCAAAGCTGATGATGAGTTGTGCAAAGTTTGTTATTTCACCAGCAAGGGTCGGCTCAGAGAAAGATTACTTTCTCTGGTTATGCAAGTATTTTGGAGGGATAAAGATGTCATTTTGTTTTCCAGTGGTTTTTTCTTTAAAGAGTAATTCATTATTCCTCTCAAAGATATCCGACAAACCATTATCGGGCCGGCTCATTCTGGTCATCTTGGTGAAACGCTTAGCAAAAAAAGAGACAGAGAAATATTTTGGTATCCATACATGGATTCAGAGATAGTGAGTTTTGTGAAATAGTGTACCATTTGTATTAATTCTGAAAAATCCCTCAATACCAGTAAAGCTGATTTGTGTCATACATAGTTTCCTGATCTGCCTTGGGAGATAGATTTATTGGGTCCCTATGATACTTTCTGTCAATGCAAGACCTACGCTTTAATTCTCATCGATTATTTTCTAAGTAGGTGTAAGTTAAATGGACAAGTCACCCCACTACTGACACCGGTATTCAGTTTCTCACAGAGTGTTTTATGAAAGAGGGTTTGCCCAGCACTATTGTAACTGCCAATGGGGTGAAATTTACCTCTTTAAAATAACAAATATATTTCAAGGATAGAAATATTTTTCACAGGAAGTCTGCTCTGTATTCTCCCAGCATGCATGGTTTAGTAGAGAGGTTCAACAGATTATTGTGGAGGGAGGGATTTCAAGCTGCTTTGACCAATAAAGTTGATATCAAAGAATATATTGCTAAAAACATTTGGGCTTATCATACTTCACTCAACACCATAAATTGATTTGTTCCTTTTTCTATGTTGAAAGGGACGGCCTCGTACAGCTCTCAATAAGGTCTTGGGTTAAGAAAAATAATCATATTTTAGATCTTGAAAAATGTATACCAAGGATTAAACTAATGTCATGACAGGCAAGGGTTATAGGGCGAGTGGTGGCATGGCATGTAAGCTGCCAATGGGAGATTTTGTTACAATTAGGTTACTGCGTCATGTCAAAAAGAGGATTCTAAATTCTCTAGAATCCATACGGTCATCAGGGTGGGAGATCATCTCTCAAGCTTAACAGTGATTCACGGTGGAGTGCGCCGACTGGCTAAAGTTGATAAGAGTTTGTCTGATAATTCTGGAACCAGCGGAAGTGCTTTAAGAAATCACAATTGTTCTGATGTTGATATTGGTTTCGATTTTTCTTCTCAATCTTCTTCGCTTTAAGCTGGCGATGCGGCATCTGTTCACGAGAGCTCAAGGGGTGATTATGGAAAAAAGAGAAGGTGACGCATTTGCTGGTAACAATGCTCCTTGTGAATCTGTTGATTCTGCACATGCTATAAGGGAGTTCAAAGGTACTACTGCTGATAGTTTGGAAGTCAACTTTAATCTTGCCTCCAATTTGGAGGATAAATTTACTTTTGATTTATCTTAACAGCCAACAAAAATGTACCTCTGAATGCCCAAAAAGGGGAAAAAGTGTACCTAGAAAATCTGATGCTTATGTTTTGCATGCAGTAGTGTAAAGGGAGGAGGTGTGTGGTGAATTGTACATTATGTTTCCTTTCTTGGGTTGGGTATTTATTCTTTATAGACACATATAGAGGTTTACTTATGGGTTCAGATGCGTTGGCTGAATTCCAGAGTGTAATGGTTTAAATCGTTCTGTACTTACCATTGCCAGTTGGTTAGCCGTCTTTTAGAGTGCGGGTCCCTTTCCGCTGTTGGGGACTCTTTGTCCAATTAAACTTATACCTCATTCACCTGGGGCCCCATCATTCTTCACAGTCCTTCTGGTATGTGGGGTATAGGGGTCTTTAAACCGGTTATGGGACCCTCTAGTGTAGTCATTTCTTACAGTGCCAGACTGGCCTTCCTGCCACCCTAGCATTTCCCTGGTGGGCTGTAGGCCAAGCGGTGGTTTCAGAGGAGGAAGGGCTGCCCTGACCTTGTGGCCTATTCTAGGTGCAGAGTGGGGCAGGTTTGAAACATATTTGCCTGGGTGGATTTTGATTTCTATCCGGTCCTTATTGCATAGCTCTTAAGTAAAAACCTTGACCGTGAAGGGGCAGAGAGACCGCTCTGGAAAAACGCTACCCATCATTTAATTACAAATTTTGACCTCAGGGGTTTCACAAGTTTTTCCTATTTGGACATAACCAGACTTGTGTCAATGTATACCTGAAGAGGACTAGCTTTCCCATTTAGCTGGGTATGTGCTGTGCAGACAGCATCCAAAAGAAATCCCAATCATTCTCTTTCTTGCTACCTTCCCTCCACGCACACACATACATAGGTTTCTGACTACTCCCCTCCTACAGACCACAGGCCGGCCCAGGAATGGCTACAAACCCACACCTAAAACAATGGTGCAATTGCACGAATTTCAACAGACTGCAGAAATTAAAATATTGGCAAACAGAACTCCTGAGGATCAATATCCTCCAATCTTGGAACAATCAAGATTCAGAGCTTACCCATGCTCCTGGGTTTTTGTGTCTAGTTTACATTTAAGTGCACAAAACCTTAATAAATTAACACTTTGTCTCTTTATGAGACTAGTGTGAGAAGACGCAATTCAGAACGCCTTTTGTGCAACATGGGGCTTATTACGGAGAGCCCTGCATCACTTTTGTAATATGTAAGTAGTAGATGCATGATGCAGGGCTCTCACTCCGATTTATGAAGCCACTCAAAGCCACCCTGTGACCTTATAAATCTTGTGTAAAGCAACGCAAATTGCTGCATCGCCTTACTCAGCGCCCAGGAGGCGTTCCGTGGGCGTTGCAGTGGGTTTTCCCACGCAACACCCATGGAATTTGAAGCTGTGATAGATTTACAAAGTCATGCAAGCCTGGGGAAGCGTCAAATAAGTACGCCTCCCGTGGTGAGGCGGAATGAGCAGAAATATGATTATGTCTCCTAGTTTTTTTCTCTTTCTGTGCAGCACACATTTTTATTTTCCGGAGTTTTATATAGCGCAAACTTGACCCGAAGGTATCGGGTATCAGAGAGCTTTACATAGCACCAGTTGCGTTACATGAGGACACATTCATCTTTGTTAGGCAGGTGGAGATTAAGCGATTTGCCCAGATTCACAGGATGTTCAACGTCTTTGCCGAGACTCAAACCCGGTTCCCCAGATTCAAGGTCGACTGCCCTAGCCGTTAGGCCAACTCCTCTCCCCAGAGAAAAGGATAAACGCCTCTTAGGATTGCTTTTGTGCAGGTAGGTGCCTCTTTCTGCACAAAAACAATCCTACATGCAACGCATGCACCCTTGCGTTATGGTGCAAGGATGCCCGCGTTGGACCTAGGATGCCAAAACAATGCCAGAACAGAGAGAAAGGACAGGAGTGCACTGTATTACTTAAATACGGTGCATTCCTGCCCTTCCACATCTGCGTACGACAGTGCCTCAAGGTGCCTTCCTGCGCTGCCTTTGCCAAAATGCCATAAATGAGGCCCAAAGTTTAGATGCAGCAAAAGTGTATCGATTTGCGCCTCGAATGACCAATGACAGATCCACAATCCTGGACCCAGAGTCTACAGACCTCTGAAGGCGCATAGACGAATTACAAGTAAACATGTCCGAGCTACAGTCGGACTGGTGCAAACAAGGTGAACCGTAACTTGTTTGGACTCCCTTTTCTGTGTGTGTGCTGGGTCCCTCCACTGGAATCCAGCTGTGCACAATCCCGACATTTGTGAAAGATTGTCCAAGGTGACGGTGGAGACATCTAGAGCAAGTGCAGCAAGTGAACTGCTTACTGGGCAGCACTTCAAGGCTGAACCCTCGTGTCCATTTTTTAGGTCCGGCTAAACAGCACAGATGTTGCCAGACTATGGGGGATATTCTCAAGGAAGTGGCGGTGAGAGGCGTGAGCCGCCTGGGCTTAATGCCTTTCACCGCCACTTCGGAAGCACGAGGCTGCACCCTATTCTCAAGAATGAGGTGCAGCCTGACGTTTCCCCCTGCGATGGCATTAAGTTTCACGACTTAGCGCCAACGCAGACATCCTTGCACCAGAGTGCAAGGGTGTCTGTGTGCAGGGGAGGGTTGTTTATGTGCAGGAAGGTGCCCCTTCCTGCACATCAAGAATCCTAAAATACCATTTTGTAACTTTCATGCGTGCGGCTTCGTGCATCGAGGGACACCTTCCTGTACATGAACAAACCATGGCATTTTGCTTTTTGCATGTGTGCGGCACACATGGAAAAAGCAAAAACGAGGAGAAATAAAGCATTTCTCCTCGTTTCCACAACTTAGGACCAAGAATTTTCTGGTCTTAAGTTCGGCGCTGCTACCTATTATCGCCGCCCTTGATAGTAGGTGGCAGTGTCGATCACAATGGGTGTTGCGAAGGAACGCCCACCGCAACACCCACTGCACGCCCTTTTCACGCTAAATTTAGCGTGAAAGGGGCCTTATTTTCAAGGCAGCATTAAGTGGCTTAAAGCCACGTTACGTGGGTTAACGCTGCCTTGAGAAAAAGGCGCTGACCCTATCACCACGGGAACGTCAGAAAAAGTGACGTTCCCGTGGCGATAGGGGCTTGAGAATATGCCCCTATGTATCTCTGATTATAAGTTGCATGATACCAGGCGTGCGGTCAATTCAGATATGAAGTTACGGTTATTGTGAGGTAAATCCACCACAGTACCTTACAATTATAGGTTACACTGCTCACAATGGGGAATTTTTATCTAGTACCCATTTTCCCAGTCATAAAAACCACAGGGAAGTCCCAATTCCATGGGTGTAACACAAACATTCACCACCTGCTCTGAGCAGGTAGTAAATATATGTGGCACTTCTGGGTTGGGTAAGGGAAAAAGGGGGGTGAAAGGAGTGAAGGGAGGGAAGAAGGTCATATGGGGTGGGGGGAGATTTGGGGCCTATGTCTTCACCAAGAAAGAGCTTTCACTGGCATTAGTGAGAAAGATGCTTTGTCTCTGACAACTTGGTGCTTTCCTTGAGTACAGCGTTTCATTGGTCAGAAAAAGTGAGCTTACTTTGAAAAATAGTGCTAAAATTTCACTTTTGCCTCATAGGAGAGCTTACATTCTATTTTAAAAGGAAATTTATGCCAGTCTGATACTATGTATTTAAATACAGATTCAATCAAAATTAGACAAACGATTCGCTGTTATCATTTTCATTTTTAACAAAACAATTCAACATACAATAATTTATTTTAAAAAAAATTCATAACAAAATGTATTTTCAAATAATATTCTTTAAGAGAAGAATTGTTGCAAGAATTGCATAATGTGAAACCACAAAACCCGGGACCAATCCAGGCTTCCCCATTTTTGTGATTCTAGGCAAATATTTTATTTTTACAGAGCCTCCTTTTTCTTTGATATCAGATATGAGAGAAACTTCCAGCATGTGAGTTCAGTATGAGGTCTGTACAAAAATCTGATGTACTAAGGTGAAACACTTCTGGATGTTAAATAAATACCTTTTTTAGGTCTTGCCTTCGACATCGTTTGCGTCACTGATTGTACTCTTGCTTGAGATAAATACTGATTGCCATAAGGGGCTTGGCACCCGCCCACTGCTAACCATTTATTGGCTTCATTGCGGCTTTTACTTGCTGCCTCACAATTGGCTAGCTTGTGCAGGTTCACTTCTTCTTTTGTGTGGAGCATGGACCAAGTACTGATTGCTTCGTCTTGGTTAGGGTCCTTCATCTGCTGCCTCCCATTGTCTGTGTTGCTTCTATTGTCCTCCCACTGTCAGTCTTGCTCCTAAGGGGGTGATTATGATGGCGGGCGGATCGCCATTACAACCACATTTACCCCCTGCCATATTACCATGGCGGGGGGGGTAACACGACAGACGGAAAGCCCGCCCGTTGCTGTTTCCCGCTGGTCGGCAATCATTCTAGGCACCGCCATTCATATTATGATGCCATGTCTAAGAGGCCTTTCCATGGCGGCGTTGCTCCCATGGAAAGGCCGGCGGGAATTTGTTTGGGGGCCCATAGCGGGCCCTTGGGTTGGGTGGGGGGCTGCACTTGGGGGTTACCTATGGTACCCCCCTCCATTGCCATGCACAAGGTGGCAGGCACCGCTTACAGCAGCACCTGCCGCAATGTTAACTATACGGAATACGACCGCCAGGGTGGCGGTCGCATCCTAATAGGTGGTGCGGGACTGCCACACCGCTGGCGGCTGGTCCCAACACAGTTAGGGTGGCGGGCGGACTTCCTAATCTATGAATCAGATCCAGCTGATGATTTTATTTGCTGATTCTTCATTCTCTGCACTCCATGCCACCTCTTTTTCCCACCATCCCATTGCTAAACAGGCATAACTTGGGCTGAATGAAAAGCCCATAGCGGTTCCGTTGTTCTGCCGATAAATTTCTTCTCCAAACAGAATTATATTTTTGGTTAGGCAGCACGTTATCATATCTAATAACATTTCGTTGTGATCACTGTAGTGGATGTTTCTCCCTTCCAAAAAGTGATTGCATGCTTTTAGTCCCATGTCATTCCCTAGATTAGTATAAAGGGCTACGACGTCCATTGTTACTAGATGGTAATTTTCTTGCCATGGCGTATTTTGTAAAATTCGTAACACATCGCTGGTATCTTTTACAAATGAACTGAGTCCCGTTACAAATGGCATTAGGAAATGGTCAATGTAGTTGGCCAATGGTTCTAACAAAGACCCCTTTGCTGATCGAATCAGTCGACTCGGTGTTTGTTTTTGGTCTTTGTGTACTCTTGTCAGGAAGTACATCGTGGCAGTTACTGGGTAATCCACAGTTCAGTATTTGCATTCTTCCTCATCCAATAGTTTTCTCGATGTCCACATTCGGAGTTTTTCATCTAACTCCCTTTTGATTTCCATTTTCGGATTACTTTTCAATTTCACATAGCATTTTACTTCTCTTAATTGGTGGTATGCTTCCGTAATGTAGGCTAGGCGATCCCAGATCACTACATTTCCGCCTTTGTCTGCCATTTTTATCTCTATGGACTTATCCTGTGAGTGGCTTGTTAGTGCTTGCCTTTCTGTTATCGTCAAATTATCTGTGTATTTGGACCCCTTTCATTTATACAGATCTTGTATTACTGCCTCCTGAAATAGGTCCACTCTATTTCCTGGTGTTACTTGGGGGTAGAATTTGGGCCTTTTTCCACTTAAGCCTGCCCCTAATTGTGGGCATGCTACTTGCAGTGGAATACTCATCTTTTTGTACATTTAAATTCCGTAAGGTTAAAAAGCTTGTGGAGTCTTTGGCTTGTAGTGTTGACACAATTTGTTCTGATGGTTTGATGGTTTTTGAGGTACTTTGGTTTTCCATGGCAAATTTGGCTAGTTTAATCTTTCTAATGTATAGATATAAATCAATTCTTACTTGCGCCAAATTCATTTTCTGTGTCGGGCAGTAATTGATGCCATGTTTTAACAGTGAGATTTCAGATTCTAATATTTCTCTTTTCAAGAGATTCACCACTTGTAATTCATCCATTTGTGGTTCATCTATTGTCGATTTCTCCTCTGTCGCATACTCCTTGTCTCTGTTCCTGGTTTCTCTGAGGTGCTGCTGATGCCTTTTTCCTCTTCTCTTTGGTTTTTGTCCTGCCACTGCCGCACTCGTCCTCTTTGTTGCTGGTATGTTGATCGACTTTTTTCCCATTGCCGTTGTTGTAACATGAGGCGCATGTCCCCTAAAAAAGTCAACATTGTACTAACAGTTGACGATGCTTGTTCTCCCTCACTTACATCCGTTGATGCCAACGAGGAGAAACTACTGGAGACACTTGCCACATTACCCAAAGTTGTTTGTTATTTGAACGAGTCGAATTTACGTGCGAACGTGAATATGCGACCTTCGGCATAATCGATTGAATCTCTTACGAATTTTGAATGTTTTCGCAGCCTCACTATCTCTTCATGCTTGTCAATCTGATCCTCCAATTCCTCCTTAAATTTCGCCATTTCTACATTCAGTTTTAATGATGCCAATTCTTTTTCTGCCTCATAGAGTTGTTCCTTAATTTTGCCCAGACCGATTTCAATGTGTTTCACTAATATGTTTACCAGACCCCATGATGGTTTCAAAATGAAGTCTCCCCACTCCTGTAGTAATTCGTTGGAGGCATCTTCATTGTTAGGCATCAGCATGATTCTTATGCCTCTTGGTACCTTTTGCACCTCTAGATAATTTTTTAGGGTGATTAGCTCCCACAATTTGTTTATTTCTTTCCTGCTGAGTTTCTCTCATGTTCCCAATTTACTTTTTGTATCCGTTTTTCCTGTAACATTCATGGTATCTAGTTCCTTTGTTACGTTGCCTCTTTAAAACATTGTTGATAACATTTCATTTCTCTTGGCTTCCCTTTTTCCATTGTGCCTATTCTGTACCCTGCGTGTTATTTGTATTTCGTTTTTGATTTTTGAGGAATTTTGAAACATGTTACAGCCCGAACTGCTGAACGGAATTACACCAAATTTGGCAAAAAGGTAGGTCTTGTTCCAGAAAGCATGCTTTTTTTAAATGGTGTAAATCCATTCAGTAGTTTCTAAGAAATTAAAAAATATATATATATATTGATTTCTGGCGGAGCCTAACCACACATCTCATCGTGAGATCTGATTGGCTGTCAGCACTTCATCCTGGAATTGCTGGCAGCCATCTTGGGACCAATATACATGATAGCACCCCATTGAAATGCATTGTAGTGAATGGCACCGATATACATGATAGCACCCCATTGAAATGCATTGTAGTGAATAGAAGGTTTTGAGGGTCACCAAAAGGAGAACTATAAAGGGTGATAACAGACTTTAGTTACATTAGAATTCATTTGTTGTTGGTACCATACTAATTTTAGGAATTGTGGTGTGTTCTAAGGTGATTTTACCCTGTGAAAAACCGTCTGCTGGATATAGTGAATCATTTTTGAGAGAAGACTATTTTCTCATGCTTGTCCCATAGAGGTTCGGAAGGTGCTCCAAAAGCTAAAATGAGAGCAGATTTTCTGTAAATTCACATTATCTTTCTCAGTCATGTGAGAATGAAGTCTGACATTCTCAGTAAATCATGTACATCCAACAAGGGCAGAGGCTGTCAGCTGATTCCCTTGTGTTCTACTGCAGCTTCCCAGTGTGTTACAAAGAACAACTAGAGCACTAACACTCCTACTTATGATAAACGTATGGCACACCTGAAGCCATCTTGATTGGAATAAACTAGTAACACTTAAAACATTTTATATAAAAGGAACAAAATGAGGGGGTTCATTTTGCCATTGAAATTATTGGTTAGTGCCGTAATAAGAAAAATTAGAACATGTTTTAAGTGAGATCTCAAACATCTTTCTTTATACTTCAACAGGAGCAGCCTGCCAGTTGATTCCTTTGTGTTCTACTGCAGCTTCCCAGAGTGTTCTACAGAACAATGAGAGCGCTAACAGTCTTACTTATGACAAATGTATGGCACACCTGAAGTCATCTTGATTGGAATAAACTGGTAACACTTAAAACATTTAATTTAAAAAGGATCAAAATGAGGGAGTTCATTTTGTCATAGAAATTATGGTTAGTGCTGTAGAAAGAAAAATTAGGGCACATTTTGAGTGACTTCTCAAATCCTCTTCTAGTCCATTAAAAAAGTTCTGACATGCAGACAGAAACATGCACTTTCATTACCAGAAACACTCCTACAATCACCTAGGCACTACCCATGCACTCATGCAATCATCCAGGTATTACCCATAAACTCATGCAATCAGTCAGACATTACCCATGCACTCTTCCAATCACCCAAGAACTTACAAAATCACCGAGGCACTACCCATGCACTCCTGCAATCACCCACACACTACTCACCCACTCATGCAATAACCCAGGCTGTACCCATGCACTGCTCCAATCACCCGTGCACTACCCTTGCAATCTTACAATCATCCAGGTACTACCGATGCACTCATGCAATCATCCAGACATTACCCATAAACTAATGTAATCAGTCAAGCATTATCCATGCACTCCTCAATCACCCATACATTACCTGTGCACTCATGCAATCACCCAGGCAGTAACCAAGAACTTACAAAATCAGCCAGGCACTACCCATGCACTCCTTCAATCACCCAGGCACTAATCATCCACTCATGCAATAACCCAGGCACTGCCCATGCACTCCTCCTATTACCCAGCCAGTACCCATGCACTTATCCAATCACTCTGCCAATAACCAAGCACTTCTAAAATCACTGTGCACTACCCTTGCACTCTTACAATCACCCAGGTACTACCCATACACTCATGCAATCTTCTAAGTATTACCCATAAACTAATGTAATCATTCAGGCATTACCCATGCACTCTTCCAATCACCCATACATTACCTCTGCACTCATGCAATCACCCAGACATTAACCAAGAACTTACAAAATCACCTAGGCACTACCCATGCACTCCTCCAATCACCCAGACACTACTCATCCACTCATGCAATAACCCAGGCACTACCCATGCACTTCTCCAATCATTTATGCACTACCCATGCACGCCTCTAACTACCCAGACACTACTTATTCACTCCTTTGATTACCCAGCCAGTAGCCATGCACTCCTCCAATCACCCAGTCACTACCCATGCACTCATGCAATCATCCAGGCACTGCCCCTGCACTCATACAATCATCCAGGCATTACCCATAAACTCATGCAATCACTCAGGCAAAACCTATGCATCCAAACAATATCTTTCCACTTACCACACACTACCCTTCCACTCTTACAATCACCCAGGTACTACTGATGCACTCATGCAATCATCCAGGCATTAACCATAAACTAATGTAATCAGTCAAGCAGTACCCATGCACTCTTCAATCACCCATACATTACCTGTGCACTCATGCAATCACCCAGGCAGCAACCAAGCACTTACAAAATCAGCCAGGCACTACCCATGCACTCCTCTAAACACCCAGGCACTACTCATCCACTCATGCAATAGCCCAGACACTACCCATGCACTCCTCCTATCACCCAGCCAGTACCTATGCACTTATACAATCACTCTGCCAATACACAAGCACTTATAAAATCATTTGCACAATCCTTGCACTCTTACAATCACCCAGGCACGACCCATACACTCATGCAATCATCCAGGTATTACCCGTAAAGTCATGCAATCAGACAGGCATTACCCATGCACTCCTCCAATCACCCAGACACTACCATTGCAGTTATACAATCTCTCAGCCATTATGCATGCACTCCTTCAACTAGTCATGTAACATAGGTTTCAGGGACGTTATACTTAGAAATTAGCTTTTAAAAAACCTTAGAAATTCACTGAAAAAAAACCACAGGTTTCAGGGACGTTATAGTTAGTTGGACATATTACTCGTACAAAACCAAAGATATTCGGCCGTTATAGTTAGTTGAGCTAACTATAACTCGTGCCCCCGCAATGCACTGCTGATGACGTCACATATTACATCATTCATGACATGGTCAGTGACATCACTGATGACATCATCCATGTGATAATCAGATGCACCTCATCACAACCTAATTTACCCTTTGATACACCCACTCTAAAATACAGACTACCATTTTCGAAACCATAGACACACCAAAACCAGTTACTACATACCCACTCACTGATTCCTAGGTCTTAACACACATCCACTCATTCACCCATACAGTCACTCATTCATGCAGTCACTCATCAATATAGCACTATCATATGGCCTCATACACCTATAAAGACACTTACACACCGTCTCTCACCCATAGAGTTAGTCACACAGGTAGTCAGTCATGCAAAGAATCAATCACACTCCCATTTACTCACCTATACAGTTATACACACACCACCTCACTTATTCATACAGATACTAACACATACTTACTCTCTTGTAAAATCACTGATACAAGCACACGCTCATCCATACAGCCACTCTCACAATCACTCACTCTCCCATATAGTCATTTATATACTCCAATACTCACATATACTGCCTTTCACATATGTAGTTATTCACACATGTACCACTGAGTCATCCATTCACTCACCAACACACTCATACACACACTCACCCACCCATACAGCCCTTCACAGATGCACTCTTGAACCCATACACCCAGTGAATCGCCGATAGAGATGCTCAGACAACCAATCAATAACCCATTTGGACACTCGTATAGCTACTCACCAACCCTTGCAGCCGCCTACACACCAACTAACAGAATGATAGAGACATTCACACAGTTTAGTCACTAACCAATGCATTCAGTAACACATGTTTAACCACTCACTTACACAGTCAGTCACGCACCTACTAAATCATCCATTCAGACACTTATACACCCACTCATTCTTCAATACACCTTGGCATATATATATATAAAACATATTTAAACTTTACAGAAACACACAATCAATGGATGATGTCATTAGTGATGTCATTGTCGATGTCATTTGAGATGTCATCAGTGATGTCACTGACCATGTCATGAATGATGTAATATGTGACGTCATCAGCAGTGCATTGTGGGGACGCACGTTATAGTTAGGTCAACTAACTATAACGGCTGAATTTCTCTGGTTTTGTAAGAGTGAAAAGTCCAACTAACTATAACGTCCCTGAAATCTATTTTTTTTTCAGTGAATTTCTAAGGTTGTTTAACCCCTTCAGTGCCACGCCCTTTCCCCGCCCTGTGCCGGGCGTTGCATTAGCGGGCGGGGTTCATGACGAGCTGGACTCGTCATGGGCACAGCGCAACCGCGGCCCATGACGAGTCCAGCTCGTCATGGGCACTGAAGAGGTTAAATGCTAATTTCTAACTATAAAGTCCCTGAAATCTGTGGTTTTATCAGGGACTATACTACTAAACTACGGTTTAAATTTGACAAATGTTGCTCTGGAGGCGTTAATCAGTATTTTTTGTATTATATAACTATGTTATTTTACAATATTTTAAAGCAATTTGAACACATTTGAATTTTATGCACTCATGTGCGATTATTTATTAATGTGGTTTTTAATGCTTTTTAAATTAAGTGATTTTTTTGGCATTTATGTCTTTTATAATATTTAAATCTAATACTAAAACAATTTGCATTTAGTCCAGTGAAAAACAAAGTATATTTACACAATATCAGTTTAAGTATTTCTTTACTGTTTATGATATTGTGGATTGTGTTGCTTCCAATCACGTTTTTGCACTAAGCACTTGCACTTTCAAAACTATATAATGGCAGCTGAAGCCAAGAAGCGTTGTCATGTGATCAAGGTCCAGGAGGGACCGAAACGCGTCATGGCCGACTAGCGAGAAATAAACTAACCAGCACAAAACTGTGGTCCGTGCCTGCTTTGTTACCTAGGAGATTGCGGAACGAAATAAGCAGCAGAACTGGATATTAAGGTGGCAGAAGCTTCAGGCAGCCTTGCACGGGCCCCCACTCTTTTGGAGGCGACGGAATCTTGGAAGCTGTTTACCTCCGTGCCCTTCAGCCGGAAGTAATTGGATTGTTGTTCCCCGGAAGGATCTACACCGTCGGCCCCCTCGCAGCCAGAAGTGAACTACCAACCTAGAGTGTTCTCCTCGGTAAGCAGTGTCGGAGGATGCACCAGCCGAGGATTGATCATTTAAGGTAGGGAGATCTACGGAAGTGCGGGGAGAGTGGTGGTGCGAGTCATGACGTTAGTGGGGAGCAGCTGCTAATAATCCCGTAACAGTCGTTTGACTTTTTCACTTTATAAATACATTGCATTATGTCGGCAGACACGCTTAGGGACCGGGAGGCGGCGGCCTCGGACGTTTTTAGCAATACACCACCAAATAACATGGGCACTTATCAAGCGGCAGATATCCCAACAAATGTCCACATCAAGGATAAGTTCAGACTTTTGGAAAAACTGTCCAAATCGGAACAAGGAAAATGGTGGGAAAATAAGTCTTTGCAGCGCTATTTGGATGTTAATAGAATTCCAAGGGGCCTAAGAATTTTGATAGCCCCTAGTTACGACCAACCCAATCCAAACATGATGAGGGACTGGGCTCAAAGCAACCTGGACTCTTCTAGGAAATTAGTGGAAATACTGGTAAAGTATGCAGAAATTGACAGAATAGCGCTGCAGGAAAAGATTGAAACATTGAACGATGAGATTAAGCAAATGAACAAAGGCGATGAAGAAAAGAAATTAAGGGAAGAGATGGCATTACGATTAAAAAGAGAAGAAGATAAAATTAAAGAGCGAAAGGCTCTCAAGTTTCACCGCGACAGAGTGGACTATGAAACAGGTCGCATTTTCACTTTTTCCAAAAAAATACGATGTAATGAAAACAAAGAAAATGACAAAGCAATATGAAGGAGTTACTGAGACATCTCTATATAAAGCCTCCCATCTATCAATATCGGTTTCAGATTTAAGTTCGAACTTGGAAAGTGAAACTGAACCAGAGGGTCAACCCCCAGCTCCAAGATTAGCGGCATCTAATTTGTCACCAGGGGAAGAAATGAATTTTTTAGTGGCGGAAAGGAGAGCCACCTTACGCCCAAGGACTCAACAGAGTGCCAGAGGAGGAGGCGGAACCACAAACGAAGGCAGAGGAGAAAGGCCAACAGAATGGCCAATAAACAACAAAAAAACGAGACGGAGAGGGAGAGGGAGAGGTTGGTGGAAGCACAACTAAACACTAATGAAACCAAAACAGTCATTAACCTCACTGACACCGTCCTCTCGAAAGCAGAAGAGCAAATATTATCGTTGGGACTCTCCTTTTGCCCTGAATCGAACTTCAACTATGCCAATACAAGAATGGATGTATATAGATTTATAAGGAAATTCAAATTGAAAAAACATCATGAACTCAGTACTAAGTCATCAAAGGAAAAAGAGGAACAGTATCAGAGAAGCCACGAAAAAAACGAAAAAATGAAAAACCAAACAAAAACGGCGGAATCCTTCTCAATTGAACCATTGCAAGCGTCTGAGGATTCTCTACTTGAAACTCTCGTTGAACTACAGAATACCAACTGCAACATGGGGGCAGTAACAACGAGCACTCAACCATCAACTCCAGACGAATTAAGCCAAATCACAAGTTCCCCGACATTTGTTGCATTATCAGAATGCAGAAAAAATACACCTTTCAAACGTAAATCAACGTTCAATCCCATAATGCCAAGAGACAGTATCGACATCTTTAATGAACAAGTAATCAATGAAATCAAAACATTGAATTATAAGATCATGCAAAGCAAATCAAAATGCATCCCAAAGACAGGGATCTTAAACAACTACTGTCAAAATTGCAAAATAACAAAAATGTGATTGTCAGAAGTGCAGACAAAGGAGGCAATATTGTTCTATGGGACAGGACACAATACACAAAGGAGGCACTATCACACCTAAATGATAGAACCTGCTACAAAACTAGCAATTGGGGGCCCTGAAAGCCATACAAAATGACTTCTATGGAAAACTACTGGCTTGGAAATGTGCGGGAACTTTTACTATGGACGAATATAAATTTATTTATAAAGAAAATCCTACCATACCTAATATATATTTTATCCCTAAAATACACAAGGATGCCAAGAACCCCCCTGGTCGACCAATTATTTCGGCGCAAAACAGCTTATTGGAGAACGCCAGCCAGTATATAGACTTTTTCCTTCAGGAAATAGTACAGGCATTGCCTACATATATAAGAGACACCAGTAACTTCCTGCAAAAGATCAACAACTTCAAATGGCAGGACAGTTATATTTTAATGACCCTGGACGTGGTGTCCTTATACACGAGTATAAAACACAGGGATGGCATAAGGGCTTTAGAACATTTCCTCAGCAAAGGAAAGCCAGGACTATCTGCACATAGCATGATGTTGATTGATTTGACACAATTCTGTTTGCATAATAATGTTTTTTTATTTGACAAAACTGCCTATCAGCAGACTCGTGGTGTTGCGATGGAGGCCAGCTTCTCTCCCAGCTATGCATGTTTACACATGGGCTGGTGGGAGGTGCTGGTCCTCGGAGTGACACACAATTCGATGGTGGAACAACATGTAAAATTCTTTTATAGATACATTGATGATATCTTTTTGGTTTGGGATGGTCTTGCACAGGATGCTTATGACTTTGCCAAAAGCCTAAATACTAATGAAATTAATCTAAGCTTTACGGCGACGATCGATAAGCATAACATCAATTTCTTAGATGTGGAATTATATGTTAAGAACGGCATACTGGAAACAAAACTTTTTAGAAAACCAACAGCAGGGAACTCATTATTACACTGGTCAAGTTTCCACCCACGACATTTGATTAATAGCATTCCCTACGGGGAAATGCTAAGAATCAAACGTATTTGTAGCTGCGGGTCAGATTTGCAAAACAAACAAGCAGACTGCAAAAAGAGATTTCTAGCCAGAGGCTACACTGCTAAAACCTTAGATTTAGCCATTGCTAAAACATCAAAACTGGAAAGAGAGCCACTTCTAGTTACGAAACCCAAAAGTGACTCAACATATGACTTGCCACTTATTACCACCTATAACCTGCAGCATAAAACTATTAGAAACATAATGCAGCGCAATTGGTCAATAGTGCTGGATGATCCAGTAATAGGATCATTACTGCCAAAAAGACTGGGCCTTACTTTCAGAAAGGCTCCCTCAGTGAGCAACAGTTTAGTTACAAGCAGCCCTGAGGTATGTGAACCTCTGAATTGGCTTTCTCAAAGAAAGGGATTCATAGCTTGTAAAAACTGTAAAGCATGCATTCATGGAAAAAGCAGGAAAACTTACAAAACTCCATTTAGTGAGAAAGAGGTGGAAATAAAGCAAGCCCTACACTGTAAATCGGATCATGTAGTATATGTTTTAGAATGCACCTGTAATCTCAAATACGTAGGCAGCACAAAACTTCCAGCTAATAAAAGAATTCTACAACACCTTAGAGCCATTATCAATAGGGACCCCTCTTACCCGGTTGCCAGACATTTTCAGGAAATACATAACAGCGACCCTAAACATCTATCATATTATCTTATTGATGCGGTACCAAAAAACAGAAGAGGAGGTGATAGAGAAGGCGCACTAGGAAAACTAGAGACCCGCTATATCCTAAATCTAGACAGTAAGATACCGGGAGGCCTGAATGCCACCGAGGACCTTTACACTTGTATTTAACAGGTAAACATACCAAACCATATTAGATAGGTACATCATATGTTCTACCAAGTTAACTAATAATTTAAAGGCAGGCAAAATAACTCCCTAGGTATTTTTCAGCCAGATTGAGTTAACAATCCAGATATTTATCATTTGGGACAAATCAACAACTGCCAATTGATGCCCATTGTTTATGAGAAAAAAACAAGGATTTTTTATAAAGCTTTTATATGACCTTTTATGATATTAGAGTTTGCCTACGCCTTACCAATAAGAGATAATTCAGTTAAATAGGCTACACGCATGAGTACAATATTCGTAACCAGGTACATATATATTTTTTATGTCTTTGTCATTTATTTAGAACGTGTGTTACATTGCACTATTTTGTATCAGCATTAATGTGAAAGCTTAGCAACATTCTCTGGCTAACGTTCTCGTGCAGTCTTATAAGTTATCTAACTTATATTTAGTGTCAATATGCATTCATGCAACTACGGTTTAAATTTGACAAATTTTGCACTGGAGGCGTTAATCAGTATTTTTTGTATTATATAACTTTGTTCTTTTACAATATTTTAAAGCAATTTGAACACATTTGAATTTTATGCACTCATGTGCGATTATTTATTAATGTGGTTTTTAATGCTTTTTAAATGGAGTGATTTTTTTGGCATTTATGTATTTTATAATATTTAAATCTGATACTAAAACAATTTGCATTTAGTCCAGTGAAAAACAAAGTATATTTACACAATAACAGTTTAAGTATTTTTTTACTGTTTATGATATTGTGGATTGTGTTGCTTCCAATCACGTATTTGCACTAAGCACTTGCACTTTCAAAACTATATAATGGCAGCTGAAGCCAAGAAGCGTTGTCATGTGATCAAGGTCCAGGAGGGACCGAAACGCGTCATGGCCGACTAGCGAGAAATAAACTAACCAGCACAAAACTGTGGTCCGTGCCTGCTTTGTTACCTAGGAGATTGCGGAACGAAATAAGCAGCAGAACTGGAGATATATATATATATGTGCACAACAATTTTCCTCCTTTTGATGAGAAAACACAGGGACACAGCGGGGTTATCCAGGACAGTAATTCATTAAAATGGTTGCATGACACATATCGGCGATAAGCCTTTCTCAAATGCCTTAATGTTTGTGGTCGATTTCAATTGCTGTTTTTAAATGCATTACTCCGTTCACATTGGTGGGACCTCAGCTGACTCAGTTCACAGAGTTGTTGCCTACTCCGCGCTTCGCGAATAAGCGGAGTAGGCAACACCACACACACTCCGCGGCGGATCGGAGTTGACACCAGCACCCGCCTCCCACCCGCCCTATTAACAATAGGTATAGAAGCTTAAAAAAACAATATAAAGTATTAAAACGCCTTACCTGAGCTGCAGCGTCCCCGGGCTGCCCTCTTCCTCCATCGCAACTTCTTGATGACAACTGCGCATGTGCGGGTGCTCCCCCATGCACCTTTCTCACGAGAAATGCGCGAGCACCCGAGCATGCGCAGTTGTCATCAAGATGTCGCGATGGAGGAAGAGGGCAGCCCGGGGACGCTGCAGCTCAGGTAAGGCGTTTTAATACTTTATATTGTTTTTTTAAGCTTCTACACCTATTGTTAATAGGGCGGGTGGTGCATAGCGGAACTACGCGGAGTGTGCGGAGATTGTTTTAACCTCCGTGGCGCTTCGCGTAGCCTTGCTACGCCATCTACGCCCAGGGTTAATAATAATCTGGGCCGTGTACAAGGTTTACATGAGAACCATCCTGCCTCTCAGTTCAATAATGGTTAATGTTTTAAATGTTTTAATAGTTACTTCAGTGCAGTGCTGTAATGTGACATAATAAAGTCAAAGCTTCCACATCTTCAAGAAATACGTTTTTTGAATTTTGAAGAGACTATCATATTTTACGTGAAGTTTGTTGTATGAATTACATAGTAAATATTCTGAGGGCTCGGCTGGGGCACGGGCTCTGAGAGCCAAGCCAGACCAGGGCCGGACTGGCCTTAACGGGCACAGGGCATGAACTCGGTGGACCGGAGGGATGCGGGCCGTTTTTTTTTAGCCGTGGGGGCCGGTTTTGTCACTGGAGGCTGCAATATCGCCCCCCTGTAACAAAAGCAGATGTGGTGCTTATTACGAGCAACCCTCCCAGCCCCCCCCCCCCCCCAAGCCCAGCCCTCCTCTGGAGCGAGAATAAGAATAACCTGATCATATCAATGTATTTACGGCAGATAGCGCCTCGGTTACCATGACAGCGCCTGTCGCCTCGGGGACGGCCCCGGGCATACTTGCTGCGGGCATCTGGCTGTCAGCCCTACAGCTGAGGGAGGAAAACGCACTGGCACGGAAGAAGTGGGTCAGTTTAAAAGTGTGAGGGTCTCGGGTGGTACCGGGAATGAGCAGAAATGCTCCAAACGCACTGGTCTAACAGCGCTGCGAAGCACTTGTCAGGGCATCAAGGAGCTATGAGAAGTGACGTATATACGCTTCCTAGCTTCCGGTTCTAGACAGGGCCCCGGATTTGTGCAAAGGGAGAGTGGTTAGGTGCAGGCCTTTGTGCGTGCGTGTGTGTGTGTGTGTGGGGGGGGGGGGGGGGATTCTTTTGAATTTAAGGCGCCTGCGCCAGCCATCGGGTAGGGTTGTAAAGCACGATGCCCCTGTAGCTCCAGCGCCGCAGGAGTCCCAACGCTTTAGGGAGCCCTCATTAAGCCCATGGCCAATTAATGTATGTGATGTATAGCACATGCGGGCCCTCCTTCTCACGAACTGGAGAGGGGCCCCATCATTTCACTGGCCACCACCAGAGTTTATCCTGGGCCAGTGAAGGCCCGGCCCCGGCCAGTGGTGAAACATTGGCCACCGCAGGAGGGGGGGCGGGGGCTCCAGGGGTCCCTTCCGGTACTGTGCACGGGCAGCAGGTCACTGACCTGAGAACTACTGACTGGGTCCAGAGTATGGGGACCCTCCAGGTCCTTTGTGGGGGGGGCACAAGCTTGCTTACGCCACTGGACCTGGCCTCTGGGCCTTGGCACGCCTCCGTTCCCCGCTTCAACCTGTGACATGTTAAGATGTCACAGCTAGAGGTAGCCGAGGGCGCTGCAGGCTTAAGCCTTGTAGTGCCCGTGGCTACCCACCAGTCACCCTGTCACCCCCATACTTTCCCCACTGGTCACAGCCGAGCAGCCGGGAAAGAGTGGGGTGAAAAAGCAGAGACTGGAGCCTGACCCCTGCGGCTGCGCAGTTTGGAGGCTTCAGTTTCGTGCTGCAGCACTGGGAGTACGCAGGAGCCCGAGCCCACACCGGGCCTGAGCGGGCCGCAGGGTGAGTGAAAACACTCGGACATGTGGTGTGCGTTTGAGTGAGAGCGTGTGTCTGTGAGACAGCATGGGTATGTATGAGCACTTCTGTGTGTCGATGTGTGAGTGATAATGCGAGAGAGTCAGCGAAGTGAGTCAGAGCAGGTGACAATGAGTGATATGAGTGAGTGTAAGTGATGATGGAGGAGTGAGTATGGAGAATGGTGCTGAGTGTAACCGCGTGTTACTGTGTATGAAACGGAGAATCAGTGATAACGATTGAGTCAGAGTGAGTGCAATTGAGTGAGACTGAGAATGAGTGAAGTTGAGTGAGTCTGAGTGAATATGAATGTGTGAAACTGACCAATTCAGTGAGACTGAATAAAAATGGGTAGACTAGGTGAGATTGAGTAGGACTGACTAAGACTAGGTGAGTCAGAATGAATGGGACTGAGTGGGACTGAGTGAGAATGAGGGTGTCAGAGTGAAAATGAGTGAGTAAGAGTAAGTAAAAGTGAGTGCAAGTGTGAATAAGAGTAAGAGAATGAGACTGAGTGACAGAGTCAGACTCCATGCAAGTGAGTGTATGCGAACCACACACACCCTCTGAGAAGGAGTCAGGCTCACTGACTGGAATAGGAGCCACGGATTATGCCGCACCACTTTTAAATGTCACCACCCACCACTGGTACTAAGCATGGGCAGTGTGGGAAGCTGCCCATGGTCCCACACTTAGCCCACCATCATGGGGCCCCACAATAGTTTAACACAGCTAGACAACATCTCCCCACACTGATCCTCTAGTGCCCCCCCCCCGCCCCCCCATCTACACGAGAGCCAGGTGGACGGGAGCTGATCCATTTACCTTGGGTTCACTAGTGCCCATGGCACCGCTGCTAGGCCACTGGCCCTCTCTCGTGCGCCTCACAGCCATGGTCCAGTGCTGTAAGCTCCAGCAAGTAGGGTGCAGTGTACGAGATTGCCCTGCATCCTGCAGCAAGCTTCTGCAGGATACCAAATGTCAGCTACAGCGTCTGGATCATGTGTAAAGGGAAACGTCGGAACTGAAGCAGGCGCGTGAAAACGGATTAAGGAGTTTCTTTAAATCATTGATGGTGAACATTCATGTTGTTTCTACCAGACTGTGCTACCCCCCAATTCAGCCCCTTCCCTAAAATCCACTAAAATGTTCCTGCCTTTTATTTCTGGGATATGCAAAAGAAAGAATTGATGGACGGAATGCTGAACAATGCAAACATTCACCCCCAGTCACAAGGATCTGGGTTAAATCCATCATTCTTTTCCTCACCACACCACCCCAGTTTGGACCCTGTTCCTTATGGGAACAGTCCAGCCTGAACTACCAGACCAGGTCTTCCCCATTGGTGTGTCTTTTGCTTTGTAATTGATTCAGCTGTTTTTGAAGCTGGCACACATGCACAGTGGGGAAAGTTTTAAAGTTTCAGCGAAGTATTTTGTACTGGAAGGGTATCCTTCCAGGTCACAACCTATGCTTGACTCACACAGACACCCTTGCACTATGCCGCAAAGGTGTGCGCGTTGAGCACAGCAGCACATTTCAGTACTAGGGAGAGGGGAGGAGAGCGACATATTTTTGAAATACCTTGTTGCTCTGCTGGCAGGGAGGCCGTACAACTAGCGTCTACTCTGGCCTACCCTTGCTTAGGGCCCCCTTTTGTTTTTTTAAAAGACCTTCTTTTTCCTTCCCTTCCCTTAGGAACTGCATACTCACTTGCTTCTAAATGCATCAGCCACGTTTCAACTTGAAATCAATGATACCTTATGCACTATACCATTTCAATATGACTGCCTACTTCAAAATGTAATTTGTACTTCTATTTTATTGCAAGCACATGTCTGCCACGTTTATGAGCAACCCTTTTTCCTCGCTTCTTCTTTTACTTTAACTTGCTTATGGTTATTGAGATTTTGTGTTTGTGTTTTATTATGAATGGGTGAGCATCTAAATCCAAGAATGAGTGAGTGGGCGGTTACATGGATACATGAATGCAAAGATGAGTGACAGAGTGCCTGTATGATGAATTATTGAGTGTGTAAAATCATCAGAGACTGAAGAGGAACTTACTGTTAAAACTATTTATTCTGTGGTTGACAGAAGGAACATTGGAGAATTTTGTTGGAAATTGCTTCTGCATAAATAAAATAAAAAATGTTGTCCAGCAATATTCCTCATCACTCAGTAGGTGGTCAGGTCTTCTGGTATACTCTTCTTAGTGGGCGCCCACTGTTGGGAACCCCTACATTTTCAGTTGCTGCTCTGGCTGCAATCACGGTTGTGGACTCCAAGCCAAAGCCTGCATCTGTCAGCGATACTCACTGCCTGTCCTTCACAGTGCCTACAGGCACAATCTGTTGCTATCTGCAGGCTGGAATACCATAATGTTGCTGCCATATTTGTAGCCTAAGCCAGGGTCCAAGAGACTTCAGTGACTAAGGATCAACATTTGTTACCTGCAGCAGACCCCTCTTAGAAGGGGCAGACCCCATTAAACTAGCCCAACAGGTATCTCCAGTATGCGCCAGGGAGCTGCATTGCAGACAGGTGTTCTGAGACCACGCCCCTTTTTACACCTCTATGCAACGCAGCTCTGTGGCGCTTACTGGAGGTACCTAGTGGGCTAGTTTGACCCTAGGGACCCTTAGGATTCAAGGGGACTTAATCTCTCAACTTAGAACGGCCACAGGGCGCGTTTACACAGTGGTGAAGGGAGGGGACGGGGCCTGAGGTGACGTCTGCAAACACGCCCTGTGGCGTGTTTTAGGTTGGGGAAATAATTCCCTTTCAATCATGAGGGACCCTGGGGGCCAACTAGCCCACCAGGGGCTTCCAGTAAGCGCCACTGCTCTGCGTTGCAGAGATATGGTGCAGGCCGTGCCCCTTTTTACACCTCTCTGCAATGGCGCTTACTGGACGTACCTAGTGGGCTATTTTGACCCTAGGGACCCTCAGGATTCAAATAAACTTAATCTCCCAACTAAAAACGGCCACAGGGCGTGTTTACACAGTGGTGAAAGGAGGGGATGGGGCCTGAGTTAACGTGTGCAAACACGCCCTGTGGCGCATTTTAAGTTGGGGGAAATAATTCCCCTTCAATCCTGAGGGACCCTGGGGGCCAACTAGCCCACCAGGTGCTTCCAGTAAGCACCACTCCGCTGCGTTACAGAGAGGTGGTCTAGGCCGTGCTCCTTTTTACATCTCTCTGCAACGCAACTCTGTGGCACTTACTGGAGGTGCCTAGTGGTCTAGTTGGACCCTAGGGACCCTCAGGATTCAAGGGGACTTAATCTCCCAACTTAAAACGGCCACAGGGCCTTTTTACACAGTGGGGAAGGGAGAGGACGGGGCCTGAGGTGACGTGTGCAAACACGCCCTGTGGCGCGTTTTAAGAGGTAGTTTTAATCCCCTGCCCTATTATATACTAGGGGCTTACAGAGGAGGTCATGCTGATCACAGGGGGACCCCAACGCATAGTGTTCCCTTGTGTATGTAGGTGTTTTCACTGTATTCTGAGTGTCTTTTAACATAGCACTGGCTCTATGACTGGTTAGTCAGACTCCTTTACCACCAGTATCCGTCTGAAAAAGTTGAGGGTACAGGATGATTTTGCAACAAGGCTTCTTTCTGCTCTTCTGTTTGTTCTTTCTGCACGTTATCTTTCTTCCTGCACTTTTCTGCGTCCTTGAGGACTTCTGTTGCTTCTTTCTGCATTTCTTTTCTTTCTTTCTGTGCGTTTTTTCTTCTTTCTTCACATGTCCTATCTCTGTAGGCATAGTTAGAAATTAGCATTTAAAAACCTTTGAAATTCACTGAAAAAACGATAGGTTTCAGGCACGTTATAGTTCGGAATTAGCATTTCAAAAACCTTAGAAATTCACTGAAGAAACCATAGGTTTCAGGGGCGTTATAGTTAGCTGGATTTTTCACTCGTACAAAACCATTGAAATTCCCCCATTATAGTTAGTTCAGCTATGTATGAGTGACTGTATAGGACTGTTGGTGAATGAGTGGATGTGTATGTGGATCTTAGAATTACTGAATAGGTTGTTGTAACTGGTATTGGTATGTCCATTGTTTTGAAAATTTTAGTTTCTATTTTTGAATGTGTATCAAAGGTTATATTAGGGGGAGAGGAGGTCTGCCACTCTATCACAAGGATGATGTCATCAGTGATGTCATGAGTGATGTCACTGACCATGTCATGAGTGATGTAATATGTGACGTCATCAGCAGTGCATTGCGGGCGCGCGAGTTATAGTTAGCTGAACTAACTATAACGGGGGAGTGAAAAGTCCAGCTAACTATAACGCCCCTGAAACCTATGATTTCTTCAGTGAATTTCTAATGTTTTTTAAATGCTAATTCCTAACTATAACGTTCCTGAAACCTATGGTTTTTTCAGTGAATGAAAATATATATATATATATATATATATATATATATATATATATATATATATATATATATACACACACACAGTGCTTTAAATGGGCCGGTACTATCCTGCACTTTGTTATTTTGGGAGGGAGAGTACCAGCACTTCTCAAGAGAAATGCTATTCTTTTAATTGGAGAGTACCGGCACTTCTCGGAAACAAGCAGGTACTCTGCCACAGAGTACCTGCACTTCTATTTTTCCATTTTCATATATACAAACCAAGGGGAGCAGAGGTACTGCTGAGAATCACAGTCTGTGACGTCACGGAGAGACGTACTCACTTATGTTACGTCTCCGGTTTCACTCTCTGGAGGTCATTTTGGCTGGACGTTGGGGACTGGAACAGTGATTTTGCCACAATGGATGCTGAGCTAAAATTATTTAAAGTTAACCACGCTTGAAAAACAATTTGCCCATATTTACCACGGGAGTATGCAGATTTCTATGGGCATTGTGCGACATTGTCCCAGCTTACAAACAAAGTGCATCATGGGATCTATAGACCGTGTTGAGGACTACACGATCGACCCTCTGTGAACTGAGTCAGCTGAGGTCCCACCAATGGGAACGGAGTAATGCATTTAAAAACAGCAATTGAACTCGACCACAAGCATTAAGGCATTTGAGAAAGGCTTATCGCCGATACGTGTCATGCAACCATTTTAATGAATTACTTTCCTGGATAACCCCGCTGTGTCCCTGTGTTTTCTCATCAAAAGGAGGAAAATTGTTGTGTGTGTATATATATATATATATATATATACATACCTGTCATTCATAAAACCACAGGTTTCAGGGACTTTATAGTTAGAAATTAGCATTTTAAAAACCTTAGAAATTCACTGAAAAAAACAAACAGATTTCAGGGACGTTATAGTTAGTTGGACATTTCACTCTTACAAAATGGGAGAAATTCAGCCGTTATAGTTAGTTGACCTAACTATAACGTGCGTCCCCACAATGCACTGCTGATGACGTCACATATTACATCATTCATGACATGTCAGTGACATCACTGATGACATCTCAAATGACATCGCTGATGACATCACTAATGACATCATCCAGTGATTGTGTGTTTCTGTAAAGTTTAAATATGTTATATATATATATATATATATATATATATATATATATATATATATATACATTTATATATATATTACCTACTGGCGGTCGCCAGTAGGTAGTTATAGTTAGGACCCTGTTTCCATAGGAAAAGCGCAACATTCTATTTTGAATAACTTTGGCGCCGGACGATGAATCCTCGCGAAATTTTCAAAATAGGTGGGGCGCTACGCTCCGCTCCTACCCTGAAAGTCTCGGGGGGATTCGTCAAGCGGGGGCTGAGATAAAAGGGGGGTCCCAAAACGCGTTTTTCTCATGCATTTTTCCATAGGACCTTTAGACACACCTACAGCCCGAACGGCTGAACAGAGTTCCTTGAAATTTGGCAGAGTGGTAGTCCTCAGGTCAAGGAAGTGCCTTTTGTAGGTCTGGTGTAAATCTGTTCAGTAGTTTCTGAGAAAATAGCCTTTAAATCAATATATATATCTGAGCCAGCTTACGGTGCGCTTACGGTGCGCTTACCGTACGCGTACGGTGACGTGCGCGAGCGCGATTCTGATTGGCTGATAGATCTTAGTAAACATTCGAATCGGTCGAAACCAGGAAGCGGCGGCCGCCATTTCGTGTGTTTCAGTCAGAAAAAAAGGGAGATAACTTGAAAAGGGGGCAAGGAAGAGAGTTACAGACCCCCTAACATTTGAAAGGGGGTCAAAGAAGGACAGAAAAGTACAAAAAAAACATTTATTAATTTTTAAAAAAATCGCGGGGTACGCGTACGGTAAGCTTACCGTACGCGTACGGTAGAAAAAAAAAATAAAAAATTAAATGAAATGCAGTTTTAAGTGTTTAGATATTAGGGGGCTCTAAAAAGAGCCGTTGTGTTTATTAAGTGATTTTTTAGTGGTACCTACAAGTAAGTACCGATGCAGAGTCTAAGGTTCAAGAGGAAGACTCTGTTCCCTTCATCATTGAAGTGTACACCATCTCCTCTATAAATGTCTTGCATGTCGTAACGCAAGTTGTTGTGGTAAATGGAACCCATACCATAGTCACGGAGGAAAGCAGAAACAGATTTGTTGACGTGCTTCCTTGCTTTGTCAATCTGCGGACAAAAATGATTGGACCAGTTCCATTTTTGCCTTTGGCATATGTTAGAATACACAAAGGCAGTTTTAGGGAAAAGTGAAAACAGTTGTGCAAAGGTCTCCTTCATAAGCATTTCCAGACCTACCCCAGTCAAAGTGCCTAGGTCATTGCCACCACAGTGCACTATTATGAGGTCAGGGTGTTGGATTTGCATGAAGGATTTCACCAATGGCATCAATTGGTGCCATTTTAACCCTCTCTGACCAATCCATTTAATGTCTACATTTGGCAAAGCAAGGTCTCTCACCATACCTGTTTTCTCTGCATACTTTTCACTCCAGAAGACATAGCTGTGTCCTACAATCCACACTGTGAACATCTTCCAAGGAGATCTGGATGCACTAAGGAGGTGTATTTCAGTAGAATGGGAAAAAGAAATGAAAGACAGTTTGGAAATGGAGGCATACATATTTTTTAAAAATAAAATGAACTCATTGGCTGTTTCATACCATTCTACACTAAAAACTAGGCTGTATGTGTAAATTTATAGAAGCATGTTTTGTATTGGTACAGAAAAATGTGTTACCAAAGAACAGTACTATGGATTTGCTGTTAGGTTTGAAAAGTCAAGCACTCCTGCTCTTTGGAAATGAAACATTGTTTGGTGAACTTCTGACCTAACTCTACACAGCAGTGTTCCATGAGCTGTTGCTATGGTAGCAGGCAGAAGTCAAGTTGTGGGAAGGGTACTAGGCAGAAGTCAAGTTGGGGGAAGGGTACTTTTGGAAAAGGGTTGGTTTTCAACCAATAGAAATGTGTGATTACATTTGAAAAAAAAGGGGAAGCACTGAGATTTGAAACTTACATGTATATGTGTGGAAAAAGAGAGGGAAACTTTGCCATTGTCTGGTTCTGCTGAGAGGAGAGAGGTGTACAGAACAGAGATCCTGGCTCTGATAATCTGCTGTTTGAGTGCCACATTTCTTTCACAACTAACTAATTTTAAAGGTGAGTTAAGAGTTTGATAGGGGATGTATATGGTAAATTAAGAAATGAATAATAGAATTGGAATTCCTTTTGTTGAAGTTGTGTTTATTATTTTGTGTTTTGGGAGAAATTTAAATGTGAGGAACATGTAAAATAATATGGACTATGTTTTCACCATAAATTAAGGTGTAGTGGTATAAATGAGGAATACTTTTAGGGTTTGAGGTTGCAGTCAGTAATGCAAATACATTGAGCATCAGTAAGGCTGGTTGCCCTTGCTGGAGTGTAGTCAGTCACCCAGGTTACACATGTTGTTGGTCTCAGAAAGCTTTTTGGTATTGCTCTGGTGATTTTACATTTGCATTAGATGGAAAGGGGGAGCTATTTTTTTATGCAGAAGCAGACTCTTAGCACACAGCCAGCTGCTTATCCTGTGGAATCATGCCAGTATTCACAACTGAGTGAGGTTTGAGGTTGCAGTCAGTAATGCAAATACATTTAGCATCACTAAGGCTGGTTGCCCTTGCTGGAGTGTAGTCAGTCACCCAGGTTACACATGCTGCTGGTCTCAGAAAGCTGTTTGGACATGTGCTTTTTTAAGAATCTGAAAAGTGGATTCAAAATGTGACAGACTGTAAAAGTACTTATCACTTGCCAAAAAAAAGAGAAGTAAGTGTGCTTTCAAATTGGCAAAGAAATTTCGTTTTCTGCCTAATTTCAATCCATGACTCTGTGTGCACACAGGAATTGTTTTTAGATATTTAATTTGTGAAGGTGTTATTGTGATTTTTACTTGTAGGAAAGGGGTACTTAGTATTTTAAGATTTGAAAAGATCATAAAAAATGTAGTAATATATTTAAATAAAATTAAGGAATTTTTTTAATTATTATTATTATTATTATTATTACTTTATTTCGGCCAATTTGGCCATAAAAGTCACATACATACATAGAAAATTAAGCTGTAAACATGGCAGCAATTTAAGAAAATGGTACATGGAGAAAGAATAGCTTTTACAATTCATTTTTTTTTTTTTTTTTTTTTTTTTAAAAAACAAGCAATATATTTCATTTCAATTTTAAAAATATATAAAAAATTAAAAATGTAAGAGTTATGTAAACATATACACCTTTCCAACTCAGAGTACCTGTCCTTTTTTCTTACGGGTTATGTAGGCAGAGTATAGGAATTTACTTATGCTAAATACAATGTACTGGGTTGAATTACTTTTCATGATCCTAAAAGCTATTGCGCAGGACCTAGTTCCCAAGAGGTTACACATTGGTTTTAGCCATTTCTTTCTAGCATTCATGTAGGCGCTACAAACAAAAAACATGTGAACCTCATTCTCAGAACAGACATTGGAACACATAGGGCAACACCCCGTTTTAACATTCAATTCTCCCAGTCTTTTTTGTGCCCATCTTTCGGTGTTGTAATTAAGCATAAGTATCCCGTATCTGAACTTTAAGTAAAGGGTTTTTGCAATGGGTGGCTCTATCTCGTCCAGGAATGGTTCAAAACGGAACTCATCCTTAAATGACAGAAAGACCTGGACTGCGGAACCAACACTACTTCCATCCACTAAATTTCCGCTCATGTGGATCCAAAAAGCTCGCTTAACTATTAGTTTGGAAGAGGTGGGCATTTTGTCGGGAGTCTCCCACATTGAATATAAGCCCAGGAGTGTAAACCATTTTTTAATATGCACTAGCCATTGGATGGAATTAAAGGAATCAAGAGTCATCAATTCATGTAGACCATTTCTGTATTCTATCAGTTCCGGGGTGGACCAGAGCCTAACCCAGAATATTAATGGTCTTAGGATAGCTAGGTGGTCTGTTCTCCTAAAGTTCAGGTCAAGTTGGAGAGGTAAAAGAGGTGTACTATTAGGGACCCTTACAGAAGCACGCATGAATTTGTTGTCCAGATTTTGAAAACTATTCTTGGCCCATGTGCCCCATATCTCTGCTCCTGAAATGAATTTTTTTTAGTTTTTTTCAGGTATTGCTGAAGAGCAGTGAACAAAATTTAAGATGCCTACAAAATCCAGACTAAGGAAAAACCACAAAAAAAAACTATATTTGAAGACAACTGGAGGACCTAAGTTAGTTGGAGATGCTCATGTTGGGAAAAAGAAAAAGTCTTCTGGTAAGCAGACAAAAGATTTTTTAAAGAACATCTTCAAAAAAAGGAAAAATGTACAAAATGTCTGTACTGGAAATAATGTTTTCAATAGAAAAGAACAGGAAAAAATTGAGAATTTAGTTAATGCAAATATACCTTCTGCAACAATAAAGATTAACTTAAACAGAAAAACAGCGTTTAAAGAGATACGTAGAAAAATGTTTCAGAGAAGAGTTATGTCCAATTTGATAAAGGATGTGAAGAAATATAAGCATAAGGCAAAATATTATAAGAGAAAAAAAGAAATTGAAGCCATTGCAGCAAAGGGATTAGAATTAAAAAGGAAACTATTCATTTTAATTTTGAATAGGATGCGTACATTAGATAAAATGGTCAATGTACTGAAATCACAAAGCAAAAGGAAAAGAGTAGTGAAAAGAACAAACTTTTGTAAAGTGTTTTTAGGAGAATGGATGCATAGGTCAAGTAGTGAACCTTTTTTTAATGAAGAGAGTTATTTTCAAAGTAATAGTTTGCTGCATGCGGTTGACACCAGAGGTCGTGCTTACAAAGTGAAAAATGGTTGCATAATGGAGAAGGAGAAAATGGTTCCAAGAGATGAAGTACAAGTGATGGCGGATGAGGCTATGGGGAGACGTCCTAAAGCCCCAGTGTACACTTGGAATTGTAGTAGTATTTGCACTGTGCGTCAGGAATCTATTGATAAATTTCGTGAGTTTCTAAGAGAATATAGTAAAAAAAGTGTGAAACAGAAGATTAAGGTGCTTCAAAGTCTAGATCCATGCAGAGTGAGAGAGAATACTGGTTTGCAGGGTCATTCTCTGGCTTGTCTATCTAGAAAAGTGTGTAAAAGTGTTTTTCATCATTTTAGGATGCTGGCTGTTCATCATACTGAAATGAGAAAGTTTGTGAGACGGTTGTATTTTGCTAAAAGTCCAGCAATAAAGTTAGATGAATTGAATAGGGCTCTGTTCCGTGGAACGGTATCAGATGTAGAGAAGGTTATTGATGAAATTCAGTTTTGTTATTTTGGTCCTGAACAAGACAGTGCAGAAAAGGACACAGTAAATGAGGAAGAAGTGGAAGAGAATGTAGAACCCTCTGTAAGTAAGACATTTAATGATCACATAACAAAATTTGCAATAATCTCTAATGAAAGACCAAATGTTACTTGTATTTGTTGCCGCAGAACTCATTATAGAAAACAAACCAGGAATCTTGATCTCTACAGAAAAAGTGAAAATGAAGATAATTATAAGTGGAAGGATTTTGCGACATATATATTTCTTGAAAATTGTTTTGAATTGGGTGAAGATCAGCGTATTTGTAAATACTGTTACAACAAGTTAGAGGAAAATAGAATGCCGACCAGAGCTGTACATAATAATTTAGAATTGGATGTTATTCCTGCCGAACTTTCTGAATTAAATACATATGAGTCTATACTTATTCAATGTGTTCATCCGTTCCAGACCATAGTACGTATGGAGCCCAAAACTGGTAAATTACCTCCTTCAGATTTACTGAGAGGTTTAAAAGGTAGAGTGGTGTATTTGCCCTTGGATTTGAAAAAAATATGGAAACTATTGATGCAGATACTTTGGAAACTGAACCATTAGTTATTCTGGTTAATGGTGTGCCTACAAAGAATAAGAAGATTTGGCAGGAGCTGGTAGATGTACGGAAAGTACAAAGAGCAAATTTGTATTTGAAAAGGAATAACAAATGGTATGAATCAATTTATATAGAAGAAGAAGAAGATTTACAAGAAGACACAGAAACACCAACTGGACAAATAGAAAAAGTGGACAAGTCAAAGGATGAAGAAATTTATGAACATTTTAGCATACATCCTCTTCATTCAAAAGAAGTTATGGGAGACAATATTGATCTCTTTCAGATGAAGAAAGCAAAAGGAACTCCCGTGAGTGTATGGGAGGAGAGCTTGGAAGCTCGATGTTTTCCCCAGCTGTTTCCTACAGGAAAAGGAGGACGATACGATGAACGTCCAGAACAGATTCCAGCTTCTGAGTATCGGACTACAAGACTATATGCAGAAGATCCAAGATTTCGACAAAGTATTCCTTCTTTATTCCATCTTTTATTTGAAAGCGACTTGTCTGCATTATCATATGCAGTAAATCACATTTTAAAAAGTGGAGTACATCTACAAAATGTGTCTGCTAAGGATTTTATGGAGAAAGTGCAGCACCGAGATGATCATTTGGAAACACAACTGATCAATCTGATGGCTTGTCAGCGTGGGACAAATGAATATTGGTACCGACGCCATGGTGAATTAAAATGCATGTTACGAAATTTAGGAACACCAACATGGTTCCTTACCCTAAGCTGTGCTGAGTACGCTTGGGATGATTTACTGGATTTTCTACGAGAGGCAAACTCAAACATTAAAAACATCGAATACAAGACAGCTGGAGAACTGTGCTTATTGGATCCGGTTAATGTTTGCAGATATTTCAATCATAGATTTGAGGCTATGATGTCCTTCATCTGCAATAAAAAAAATCCACCTCTTGGAGAAGTAGAGGATTTCTTTTGGAGAAAAGAGTATCAGGCAAGAGGTGCTCCTCATATTCATATGCTGTTGTGGATCAAGATGCCCCAAAGTTTGGAACAGATACTGATGAAGCAGTGTTATCTTTCATTGAAGAATATGCAACATGTGCTATACCAAAAAGCACAGAAGAGAAAAAGTTAAAGGAGCAAGTTTTACGTTTCCAAAGTCATCGGTGTGGAAAATACTGTCGACGGAAATACAAGAGCAAAGATAAATATTACATTAAATGTCGATTTGGATTTCCTAGACCTGTTCTTTCAAATGGAAGAGTAAACAGTTTTATGTCTTCTGTGAGACATACTATTACAAGAAAATCACCTAAGAATACCTACAACCTTAAAAGAAAAGAAGAATCAAAAAATATAAATGACTACAACCCAGTCATTTTATCCATGTGGAATGCTAACATGGATATACAGTATGTAGCTGACAATTCCATTGCTGTTGCTCGATATGTAACGTCTTACATTACTAAATCAGAAAAAACTGAATTGAAAGAAATGTGGGAAGAGATTTCTCACGAGAAGACTGTCAGTAAGAAGCTGTACAGTTTCAGTTTAAAGATGTTATCGCATCGAGAAATTGGATCCTACGAATGTTCAGATAGGTTATCTTCTGCAAGTCTCTACTCGAAATCAAGAAGAATAATTTGGGCAAGTTTAGGCCTTGCAGCAATGAGAAATCGGGTACTGAAATCTGTTGGAGAAATTGAATATTTGGCCGAGAATGACCCAGAAAGTACAGATATTTTGAAATCAAACATGTTGGACACATATTATCCCAAGAGAAGTCATCATCTGGAGAACATGTGTCTCTATGAAGTGCTGCAGAACTACATTTATTCACGGAAAGCTGCAGAAGACATCAACAATGGAAAATATAAAGTCATTGGTGAGGAAGGATGTTTGGTGAAGCAAACAAAAGGAAGTTTGATAAATCACAGGAAGCTGAGTTGCGACACTACTGACAAAAAGGAATTTTACTACTTGGCTCTTTTACAGCTATTTAAACCATGGCGTACAGAGGATGAGCTACTGGGAGAATTTCAAAGCTATGAAGATTCATTTAATGCTTGCAAAGACAGCATACAATGCAGTACATTCACAACTTACGTGCAAATGTTAAATGAAGAAATTGAACAGGAAACTACAATTGCAGCTGAAGTAGCTAGAGACAGTTCTCAAGACAGCCAAAGTTCAGGAACACTCAGTCAAGATCCCCTAGGACAACCAATCGTTGAAAATGAAGCTGCAATAGCCATGAATGAAGTGGAAACGGCTATGAATCAAGCTCAAGAAGAATTTATAGACTTACCAAATTTGGAAAGACAACTGAATGAAGAGCAGCAACAAATTTATGAAGAAATCAGAAACAAAATTGATCACGGATTACTACATGAAAAAAATGAGTGCTCATGCACATCATTTCATCCAATCAGGATGTATGTAAGCGGACAAGCTGGAACTGGAAAAAGTTTCCTAATAAAAGTCATCAGAAGCTACCTACAGCAAAAAACGGATTCTACTTTGTCTTGTGTGGTTACTGCTCCAACTGGGTTAGCAGCATATAACATAAAAGGAATCACCTTACATCGTTTGCTAATGTTACCAGTGGAGCATGAGAACAAAATACAATACCACAAGCTAACTGGAGAAGCATGCTTGGAAGTTTCAAGAGTATTGAAGAAGATGCAAGTTCTCATTATTGATGAGGTGAGCATGGTATCAAACTTAATGCTTGCCTTTGTGCATTTAAGAATGCAGCAAACTCTAAGGACAGACTATGACGTGTTATTTGGTGGAAAACATGTCATAGTTTTTGGGGATCTTCTACAGCTTACTCCAGTTAAAGGACAACCAGTGTTTAATACTGTGACACATGAAGACACAAAGAAGTCATTGGGAAGCATCGGTAATGCAAATATTTGGTCCTTCTTTGAGTACAAGGAACTTACTACTAATATGAGACAAGCAAACGATGAAGAATATGGAAGTATTCTGAAAGATATCAGAATTGGACTACTCACTGAAGCTGGCACAAAAGCATTACAGAGTCGGTTGCTACATAATTTATTTCCAAAGGAAGAAATAGTTGCAGAGAAGATATACAAGAACATTGCAGAAAAGAAAAGTGTCATTTGCTTAATGCCAACTCTACGTGAATGCTCAATATTCAATGAGGAGCTTTTGAAATTGGAAAAGGAAGATATCAGGAAATTGGAAGCAGTGGACAAAATTCAGGATGGAAGAATTACTATCACATTAACAGGCAAACTGAAAAATAAATTGGATTCACTAGAGAAGAACATTTCCAAAACTGCTGGATTAGAAAAAAATCTATATGTTTGCATGAACTGTAGAGTATTTTTAAGGAGAAATTTGGATGTTGAAAAAGGTTTAGTTAATGGAGCTATGGGAAGAGTTGTGGGTTATATTAATTATCAGAAAAAAGATGGAATTGAATGTTTAAAAATAAAATTTTGATCAGATAGAAGAAGTTATAGACATTTGTCGTTGTACAGTTCGTTTTATGCTTGTGAAAGACTTATATGTACAAAGGAAACAGTTTCCGTTTTCTCTAGCATATGCTGTAACTATTCACAAGTCTCAAGGATTGACTGTAGATTGTGCATTTGTAAACATTGGTTCAACTGTGTTCAAAGAAGGTATGGCTTATGTAGCTTTGTCACGAGTGAAAACATTATCTGGTTTATTCATGATAGACTTTGATGATTCAAAAGTTAGTGCTGATGCAAATTGTGTAAAGGAGTACAATAGATTAAGAAGAACCTATGCTCCTCATTTAGGTCAGTATCCTGTGTTAGAGAAACGTGTAGTTTCTCGTAAAAGGAGAAATGAGAATATCTGTAATGAGGATGTAGAGAGGAGGAAAAAAAAGAGGAGTGATGTAATTGCAAGCAAAAAGAAAAAGGAAAATGAAGAAGAGGTTGTAGGATGTCATTTTGAAAATAGCTCTGGTGTCAACTGCTATGCTAATGTAGTGCTGAATGTTGCATTTTATCTGGAAAGTTTGCAAGAGCAGATAATAGTAAATCAGAGAAAAAGATTCTGTTCTGAGTTGAGTCTCCTTTTTCAAAAGCTGAGTAATGATAAAACTCAAATAGAAAGTGCTACTGAAATTAGAAAACTTTTAGATGTATGTTCAGGATGTACACAGTTTTCTCAAAATGTACAGCAAGACGCACAGGAATTCTTGTTGTATTTTCTTCAGGTACTGGAAGAAGAAGGTGTACACATTGAAAATTTGTTTGGTCTCTCTTATAAATGGGAACATAGTTGTGTAAACTGTTACAATACATGTGGCTCTAATGTTGATTCTGAAAGGTTTATTTATTTAACATTGCCAGAGAGTAAAACAGTCACTTTTGCTAAATTAGTTAAAGATGCTAATCATAGCATGCAATGCGGTGAGTGTAAATCTGACATGTTTTCAACGTTAATTTTAAAGGAATACGGACAGTATGTAATTTTAATGATGCAACGATGTAGAGCTGATGGTTCAAAATTGGATACTTTAATAAAGAAGTTTACAGGACAGCAATTATCAATTTCAGGAAAAACTTTTGTAACAGTTGCAATAATTTTCCATGATGGACCTACTGTAACTTCTGGTCATTACACAGTTTATCTAAAATGTAAAAAAGGCTGGACAATGTGTAATGATTGTCAATTGGTTTTTAAGCAACGTTTGCCGTTTGATTTAGCAAATTCCTATCTAATCTTCCTGAAACCTAAATTTTAGAGAGAATTGGCAACATCTGTACAAAACAATTTTACCATTTTATTGGATTACCATTGGAATTTACAAATTAAAAGATTTTTAAAATTACCATTTGGCCTAAAGGAAAGGTAACCAATTGTATTGTGGACTTATATAATTCTTAATTAATGTTTCGGAAATCAACATTTTAGAGAGAATCGGTAACATCTGTACAATTTAAATTTTTGTATTTTATTGGATTACCGTTGGAAATTTAATCAAAAAGGATTATTAAAATTACCATTTGGCCTAAAGGAAAGGTATCCAATTGTATTATGGACTTAATTAAATCCTAATTAATTTTTCGGAAACCAAAATTTTAGAGAGAATCGGTAACATCTGTACAATTTAAATTTTGGAATTTTATTGGATTATCGTTGGAAATTTAATCAAAAAAATAATTTCAAAAATTAACATTTGGCCTAAAGGAAAGGAAACTAGATGTATTGTGGATTTATTTGAGATATATTTTTTTTGAGATTATGCTTCTGAAAGAAAATTGTCAGACGGTATTTTTTAGAAATAGTTTTTGTTATTAGATGATATTTTAAATGAATAATATTTTGCATTTCTATAATGTTATGTTTAACTGAGAATTGATTCTGGGCTTTTTTTAAACAATCTTTGAGATTGTTATTTTTTTTTTGCCCGCTGTTAAGTGATGAATGCAATTGCTTTCACGATTTATAGTGAAATGCAATATATTCTGAAAACAGCAAAAAAAAGGCAAAAAATTGTTTATGGAAAATATGTAAATATGTGTACTGTATTATAAAATGTTTTATTAAATATTAATACTTTTTTCTTTTTTTTCAGATTGAGAAAGAAAATTTACGAAAACTTGAACCATTTTTATAGCAATTATAATTAAATTTTAATTAATAAATAATTTTTGGAGTGGGTATGGTAAGTCAGAAATTTTATGGTCCCTTTTTTCCACTTCTCCACAATCACATTTTCAGTTTTTCATTGTAATCTTTCAAGGACCTTGTAATGTGATAATTGATTTTTAGTGTTTTTTAAAAAAAAAAAAAAAATTACGCGTACCGTACGCGTACGGTAAAAAAAAAAAATCAAAAAAAAGTTTTAAAAAATATATAAAAAAAAAGTTGAAAGGTAAGGTTGGCTCTTAAAAGAGCCGTTGTGTTCGTACAGGGACAGAGGAAAGAAAGAATGGGAATATTAGTCGGTAGGACAAATGTGCTGGTCTATTTTATTGTTAACTAGGGCAACACTGGTCTCCCTATGAACAATTAGACCATAACAAGTGGCGCACCGCATAGTAACCCTCGCAAACCGATGGTTAGTTTCCTGAGGACCAGAAAAAGGAGATGCTCCCCCCACAGATGAAAGAGCTCTTTTGTTTCCTCCTTCTCTGCCTCAAGGTAGTGCTGCTAGCCTCACTCTCTGAAGAGGTCTGCTGTTCTGCCATCGTATCACAAAGACAACTCAGCTCCTTCTCCAAAGGGATCACAAGCAGAAATGAGGGGAATGGGTGTGGTGTAGGAGAGTTCTAGAACTCAAAGTAGTAAAAACCAATCAAAAGTGTTGTTTCTTGATCACATGACCCAACGTGCGCGTACGTTACGCTTACGGTGCGCTTACGGAGCGCTTACGGTAAAAGTACGCATGCGCGTAAAAAAGGCACGCGCGCATGCGCAAAACAGGCACGCCCCTTCACTTCCGCGTAACATGCGCGTGCAGCGTACGCGTTACGCGCCGCGTGCGCGTGACGCACGTCTACGCAAATTGCGTAACTGAACGCAAACAGCGTAGAAATCTAACGTACTAAAAGCAAGACGTACGCTTACCGTACGCGCACGTTAAAAAAATACTAATAAAAAAAAAAAAGGAAAAAAAGATTCACTATGTTATACTACTAAATCTTACCTGTTTAGTTTAAAAAAAAGGTAAAAAAAAAATACATTGTAGAATTTTTAACATTTAACCATAGTCTTTAAAGAGGATATACATTTTTTAAAAAAATATGTAAAAAACATTGCAAAAAAAAAAAAAAAAGTAAAAAAAAGAATTAGCATTTAAAAAACCTTGCAAATTCACTGAAAAAACCATGGGTTTCACACATGTTATAGTTAGGAATTAGCATTTAAAAAACCTTAGAAATTCAATGAAAAAACCAAAGGTTTCACACATGTTATAGTTAGCTGGACATTTCACTCGTAAAAAAACAATGAAATTCCCCCGTTATAGTTAGTTCAGCTAACTATAACTCGCGCGCCCGCAATGCACTGCTGATGACGTCACATATTACATCACTCATGACATGGTCAGTGACATCACTCATGACATCACTGATGACATCTCAAATGACATCACTGATGACATCATCCAGTGAATGTGTGTTTTTCAGAAAATTAAATATGTTTTATATATGTATATCTCAAGGTCGATGTTAGAATAAATGGTTATATAAGTGTCTAAATGGATGATTTGTTTTTGAAAAATTGATTGTGTAACTGACTGATTAAGTGTATCTTAGTGAATACATGGCTTAGTGAGTAATGTTTAAATATGTAAATATCTGTATCAGTTTCTCACTTTGTGTATAAGTGGCTGCATGGGTTGGTGAGTAGCTACATGGGTGTCTGTAAAGGTGTTATTTGGTTTTTGGAGTATCAGTCTGAGTGTCTGCATGGTTCGGTGGGGGGTATTACGTAGTGCATAGGTGCATGAATGAGTGACTCACTGTTTGTATGTGTTGAAGACAGGATGTGTGCAGGACTCTATGGGTGGATGAGTGTGTGTACGGGTGTGTTAGTGAGTGAATGACTGTCTCAATAGTGTCTTTATGAGTAACTACATATGTTTTAAACTAGTATATGTGACTATTGGTGTATATAAGTGACTATATGTGAGAGAGAGAGATTGAAAGAGTTCCTGTATGAATAAGTATGTGGTTCTATAAGTGATTGTTTAATAGTCTAAGTATGTGTAAGTTTCCGTAGAAGTGAGTGTAGTGGTGTGTGTATAACTGTATATGCAAGTAAATGTATGTTTGATTCTTTATTAGCATGAGTGACTATGTGTGTGAGTAACTCTATGGATGAGTGGCATTGTGTAACAGGATGTATAGGTGCATGAGTACATATGATGAGTGAGTACATGTATGAGTGACTGTATAGGACTGTTGGTGAAGGAGTGGATGTGTATGTGGATCTTAGAATTACTGAAGAGGTTGTTGTAACTGGTATTGGTATGTCCATTGTTTTGAACATTTTAGTCTCTATTTATGAATGTGTGTATCAAAGGATATATTAGGGTGAGAGTAGGTCTGCCACTCTATCACAAGGATGATGTCATCAGTGATGTCATCAGTGATGTCATTTGAGATGTCATCAGTGATGTCATGAGTGATGTCACTGACCATGTCATGAGTAATGTAATATGTGACGTCATCAGCAGTGCATTGCGGGCGCGCGAGTTATAGTTAGCTGAACTAACTAGAACGGGGGAATTTCATTGGTGAAATGTCCAGCTAACTAGAACATGTGTGAAACCTTTGGTTTTTTCATTGAATTTCTAAGGTTTTTTAAATGCTAATTCCTAACTATAACATGTGTGAAACCCATGGTTTTTTCAGTGAATATATATATATATATATATACCAAGGTATATTGAAGAATGAGTGGGTGTATAAGTGTCTGAATGGATGATTTAGTAGGTGCGTGACTGACTGTGTAAGTGAGTGGTTAAACATGTGTTACAGAATGCATTGGTTAGTGACTAAACTGTGTGAATGTCTCTATCAGTCTGTCAGTTGGTGTGTAAGCGGCTGCATGGGTTGGTGAGTAGCTATATGAGTGTCTATATGGGTTATTGATTGGTTGTCTGAGCATCTCTCTAGGTGATTCACTGGGTGTATGGGTTCAAGAGTGCATCTGTGAAGGGCTGTATGGGTGGGTGAGTGTGTGTATGAGTGTGTTGGTGAGTGAATGGATGACTCGGTGGTACATGTGTGAATAACTACATATGTGAAAGGCAGTATATGTGAGTATTGGAGTACATAAATGACTATATGTGAGAGTGAGTGATTGTGAGAGTGGCTGTATGGATGAGTGTGTGCTTGTATCAGTGATTGTACAAGAGAGTAAGTATGTGTTAGTATCTCTATGAATAAGTGAGGTGGTGTGTGTATAACTGTATAGGTGAGTAAATGGGAGTGTGATTGATTCTTTGCATGACTGACTACCTGTGTGACTAACTCTATGGGTGAGTGACGGTGTGTAAGTGTCTTTATAGGTGTATGAGTCCATATGATAGTGCTATATTGATGAGTGACTGCATGAATGAGTGACTGCATGGGTGAATGAGTAGATGTGTGTTTAGACCTAGGAATCAGTGAGTGGGTATGTAGTAACTGGTATTGGTGTGTCTATGGTTTCGAAAATGGTAGTCTGTATTTTAGAGTGGGTGTATCAAAGGTTAAAATAGGTTGTGATGAGGTGCATCGGATTATCACGTGGATGATGTCATCAGTGATGTCACTGACCATGTCATGAATGATGTAATATGTGACGTCATCAGCAGTGCATTGCGGGGACACGAGTTATAGTTGGCTCAACTAACTATAACGGCCAAATATCTTTGGTTTTGTACGAGTAAAATGTCCAACTAACTATAATGTCCCTGAAACCTGTGTTTTTTTCAGTGAATTTCTAAGGTTTTTTAAATGCTAATTTCTAACTATAACATCCCTGAAACCTTGTTTTTTTCAGTGAATTTCTAAGGTTTTCTAAAAGCTAATTTCTAAGTATAATGTCCCTGAAACCTATGTTGCGTGACTAATTGAAGGAGTGCATGCATAATGGCTGAGAGATTGTATAACTGCAATGGTAGTGTCTGGGTGATTGGAGGAGTGCATGGGTAATGCCTGTCTGATTGCATTACTTTACGGGTAATACCTGGATGATTGCATTAGTGTATGGGTCGTGCCTGGGTGATTGTAAGAGTGCAAGGGTAGTGCAAATGATTTTATAAGTGCTTGTGTATTGGCAGAGTGATTGGATAAGTGCATAGGTACTGGCTGTGTGATAGCAGGAGGAGTGCATGGGTAGTGCCTGGGTTATTGCATGAGTGGATGAGTAGTGCCTGGGTGTTTAGAGGAGTGCATGGGTAGTGCCTGGCTGATTTTGTAAGTGCTTGGTTGCTACCTGGGTGATTGCATGAGTGCACAGGAAACGTATGGGTGATTGAAGAGTGCATGGGTACTGCTTGACTGATTACATTAGTTTATGGGTAATGCCTGGATGATTACATGAGTGCATCAGTAGTACCTGGGTGATTGTAAGAGTGGAAGGGTAGTGTGTGGTAAGTGGAAAGGTATTGTTTGGATGCATAGGTTTTGCCTGAGTGATTGCATGAGTTTATGGGTAATGCCTAGATGATTGTATGAGTGCAAAGGTAGTGAGTGCCTGGATGATTGCATGAGTGCATGGGTAGTGACTGGGTGATTGGAGGAGTGCATGGCTACTGGCTGGGTAATCAAAGGAGTGAATAAGTAGTGTCTGGGTAGTTAGAGGAGTGCATGGGTAGTGCATAAGTGATTGAAGCAGTGCATGGATAGTGCCTGGGTTATTGCATGAGTGGATGAGTAGTGTCTGTGTGATTGGAGGAGTGCATGGGTAGTGCCTAGGTGATTTTGTAAGTTCTTGGTTAATGTCTGGGTGATTGCATGAGTGCAGAGGTAATGTATGGGTGATTAGAAGAGTGCATGGGTAATGCCTGAATGATTGCATGAGTGCAACGGTAGTACCTGGGTGATTGTAAGATTGCAAGGGCAGTGCCCGGGTGATTGGAGCAGTGTATGGGTACGGCCTGGGTTATTGTAATCACTGGCCCGGCCCAGGATACGGAGAGAGGAGTGAAGTGTGTATGGGCAGCGGGGTGGCTATATGATTGAGTAATGACCGCTAGCAATATATAGGGACCTGTGGAAGATTCTTCTATTTTGAATAGTTTAATAAGTTTATAGTACGTTTTAAAACATTCTTCTTCTGGGTGGAAACTTCACCGTAGTTCTGAGACCGTAAATTGATCAATCCCGACATCTGAAGGTAAAAGCTGCTGAGTCCACGCGGGCCCTGCAGGATTTGGCACCGGCTTCGGGCCAAGAAGAACAAACATTATTTAAGCACCCTTGATCACCTTTTATCCCTGTGCCCAAATCGTTCTAGTGCAGGGTTCTCCAATGAGTAGCTCCTGTGCTACTGGTAGCTACCCATGGGTAGCTCTCGTGTGTGCGGCCCAGTCTACTAAATTAAAAGCTTTTTCTTGGTTACATTACTATAAGCATCTCAAAATTTAAAAGCGTATATTTGAGATATAGATGTTTGTATTTTTATAACTTGTAAGCTGATGTTTGGAGAAAAATAGTTGAATTTCCAAAATATAATTAAGCTAATAATTGATAAACCATGTGTCACTGGGAAGACATATTACATTTGTTATTATCTGAGGCATTTCACGTTGCCGTTTCTTGCATTACCACCGGCACCGGGCCTGCTGAACTGAGAAGGTCCCTGCTAGTATTGTTGGATATGGCAGCCACTAATGTAACCTCGTCTGGTCATTATTACAACATTAACAGCAGCTCATGATAATTTTCATTGAACATAAGTAGCTCTTATTACAGAAAACGTTGGAGACCCCTGTCTAGTGGATTGAGATCTAGTTCTTCACGGGCTTGTGATGAAGTTGGTCCGCAGATATACTATATTATCAAGTAGTAGTGGCGATCAGATCCTTCTATTCCGGGTCACTCCCTAAATATAAGTGAAATGTTAAAATATTCAAATTTTCAGGATCACATGATGCCGGCCATGAAAAACCTCTTGGATAACCCTGAAGAGGTTGCTTTGGCTTTATCCTGGACACCACATTCATGGTGGTTGCGAAGGTTAAAAAAAGAAACCGCTTTGTAATAAATTAAGGCTCAACCCAAAAGTCCTGACTCATAGGCAGTGTTGAGTACCCGCCTGTGATCCTAGGCATACCAGAAAGATGCGACCGGCCCGTGGGCAGGATAGAATAACCAGTGTTTAGGTGAGTTTGTTGATGAGCGCGATGGAGCTGACTCAACTGGTAGCATGCTGTCTGAAGTACAAGTAATATATATGGTGGTGAGAACCAAGTCTGTGAAAGATCAGTTTGGGATTTTTCCATCAAATTCTCTCTTCCTCAAATCCTCCCCTGATGCAGCCTTTTAGATGGAATCCATTTCTTAGATGGTGTATCCCTGACTTTATTTAAAAAAGAGAAGCAGATGCATTAAATGCACCAGTAACTGTGGAGGAACTCGCGTGGTTCAAGCAGCGTACCATAAATTTCTACCAGCCATATCGATATCCGCTAGATGAAGCAAGTGTTTCAAGTGACGCTGAGCTCTGGATGTTGGTGGGCGTCCATGCCCTACACATGCTAAGGGTGTTAGCGAATATCAGTTCTACCGTAGATGTTTTTTGGTGATGCTCACCTCTGTGCCTCCTCACTACCCTCAGGATGCTTTGCGTACCCTTGTTATCTGCCAGCAGCAGTGACACAGAGATCATGTTGAAGTCATTCCTCCTTCACCGCATCTTTGTGCTTTGATATGCTGTCTTCACAGTGTCCGCTCATTGGAACATAAACTACGCAAAGAGGCTCTTGCTGTAGATTCAACTCTTGAAAACCAACTCAGCATCTGGGCTTCTCCGTGTAGCTTCTTGCACCCTCCTTGTCTGGGGCTGTCCAGTGAGCAGTCCATAGGATCTAACCTGTGTTGCTCACTGAGTGCAGCTTTGTAATTGATAAACACACTTGCACTAATGTCTTGGATATCTCCTGCAGAAGGCCTCAATAAAGAGGTTTCTCCAGCAAACAATGTTTTTGATTAATACATAGATGAACTCCTACTAAAAGGCCCAATCGGAGCCGAGAGATGAACCTCTGCTTTTGGGTACCATTGAGATTGACTTTATCCACAATCAGGTCTCTGTTGATGAATGTATGACGTTACAACGCAAACATTTACAACGCATGCCTTTACAACGCAGTTTTTACATCGCAACATCCATTACAACGCATTTTTGAAGCTACATTTACAACGCATTCCATTACAACTCATACCATTACAACTCATACCATTACAAAGTATATTACTTTTAAGGCAACAGTAGGGTAAGTGTTGGATAGTGTAGGGGTAAAAATTACTATTCCCACTCCAGTGAGTGCAACAGTAGGGTAAGTGTAGGTTAGCAGAGGGGTGAAAATTACTACTCCCACTCCAGTGAGTGCAACAGTAGGGTAAGTGTAGGCTAGTGTACAGGTAAAAATTACCATTCCCCATTACTTACCTTATATTGCATTGTAATGACATGCGTTGTAATGACATGCGTTGTAATGACATGCGATGTAATAGCTCCGTTGTAATGGCATGTGATGTAAAGGATGTTGCGTTGTGAGGACTGCGTTGTAAAGGTTGTTTCCCTCTGTTGATATCTGTGTGTGGGGGGGGTTCTTAAATATACCTCCCGGCCCCTCTTACCGAGCCCTGTGGATTCATCTCTTGATGCTGAGAAGGGTTTTTCATTAGGTCAAACCCACCATTCACAAACAGGGGACTAAAATAAAATACATGAGCACGCCGGATCCATGAATCCCTTGTAAAGATTGAACTCTATCCGGGTTAACATAAGCAGATCTTACGCAAGAGAAGATCCTACCTCTCTCACGTTGGAATGCAATCCTAGTAGATGCTTCAATCCTCTGCACCACTTAAGGCTATGCTCCACTCCAGGAGCGACGCTCCACTCGAGGCCGCGCTCCACTCGAGGCCGCGCTCCACTCGAGGCCGCGCTCCACTCGAGGCCGCGCTCCACTCGAGGCCGCGCTCCACTCGAGGCCGCGCTCCACTCGAGGCCGCGCTCCACTCGAGGCCGCGCTCCACTCGAGGCCGCGCTCCACTCGAGGCCGCGCTCCACTCGAGGCTACGCTCCACTCGAGGCTACGCTCCACTCAAGCCTCTGCTCCACTCAAGCCTCTGCTCCAATCAAGCCTCTGCTCCACTCAAGCCTCTACTCCACTCAAGCCTCTGCTCCACCCAAGGCTATTCGCCACTGTGAGAAAGTGCCATCTTTCTTGCATGGTATGCCCCCCACTTTTTGCTGAATTGCTGATGTACTTTGACTGAGTGTGCCCTGGGCTCCTGCCAATCAGGTGCCCAGGGCCTGTGTCCCTTCCCTAAAACTGCATGAAGCCTAAAACCCAATTGGCATCTCTGGCCACATGTCAGCCCCTGGTAAATGGTACCATAGGTACCCAGGGCTCTGTGACCAGAGAAGGCCCGAAGGGCTGCAGCACTTATTGTGCCACCCTTAGAGGCCCTGTACCCTGACCCACACACACACACTGCCTTTGCAGGCTGAGTGTCTTGGTACAGAACAAAACAGAGAGGCGACATGGCACACATCCCCATGTGCCATGCCCACAAACACACTGCCCTGGCATATCTCAGTCACCACTCTAGCTGGGTGCACTATGCCAGTGGTGAGGGTACAGGTGCGTGAGCCCTGTACCCCTACAGTACCCAGGGCCATTCCTGGGCACTGTAAGTGCAGTGCTGCCATTAACAGTATATGGTGCTGGGAGGTCGTCATCACGAACTCCACAGCACCATGATGCCTACACCGAATACTGAGACGTTTGGTATCAAACTTCTCAGCACATTAAACCCACACTGATGCCAGTGTGGGATTTAATGTAAAATGTACAACAGAGTGCAACTTGGAGTTGCCCCCTGAACCTAAACTACAATCCACGTCCTGTCTGAGAGGCTGCCTAGGCTGCCACCCAGCAGACATGTTGCTGGACCCCTGGGTAGAGAGCCATCCGCTCTCCAATGCACATCCTGGGTGAGGTGCTAGGTCTCCTCCCCCAAGATGGGCAGGGGGAAGCTTCAAAGGCATGCCTCCTTTGTGAGCCTCCCCAGACCACTTGCTGTACTCAGCAACTGGTCCCCACCGGTTCTAAGCCCCCACTCTGGCGGGAAGACTGGCGGGAAAGCCCAAGTGAGGAAAGGGGGTGTGCCAGCCTCTGTCAACCCCACCCCTCAGGTGGGGAGGCGAGGTGAAGCACATCTCTGGGCTCTCACCATCTTGAAGATGGGGAGCCCTGTCCAATCAGGACTAGTCTCCTGCCCCCCTCCCAATGGAAAGTGGCAGGATAGGGGGTGTACCCACCCAGGGAAAGGGACCCATTGGTCCCTGACCTCTACCTACCTGTAACACCCCTAAATTTATTATTTAGGGGCACCCTGAACCTTCCTTCCTCAGATCCCGAATCTGAAACAAGCAAGAAGAACAAGAAGAAAGAAGACCTGCCGTGCAGCTGCTAACAAGAGGAAGACACCAACTGACTTGGCCCCAGCCCTACAGGCCTGTCGACCCTCGAACCTGCTCCTGCTAAAACCCGGCGTCTCCGCTGGTCAGCAACCTCAAAAACCCCAGAGTACCTGACTGCCTTGTGACTCTAAAAAGACTGGGACTCTCACGAGCAGTGGTTCTGCTCAAAGCAAGTAACAAACCCCTGGTGCCAACCAGGAACCGCGACTCCTGCACACTCTGCACCCGCCAAGCCTGGCCTGTGCCGGAGTAGACAAAGACCACAAGGACATCCCCCTGGCGACTGTGACCAAGAATCCAGCACCCAAGGACCCACCTTGACGCTCCTGACGACGCCTGCAGCCTCAGAACCAGGGACCCCTCCAACCGCAACCAGCTGAGGGTAAGATTTCTCAATGTGAAAAGACACCCCTGCACCCGGCGGCCCCCTGTGCCCAGCTCCTGGGTGTCTACCTAACCTACACCTTCCTAACTTACCTCTCGAAGTGGTGGTCACACTTGAAGAATCTTCGTCCCCGAGTTTGCAGCCTTTGTTCCTCTTAGAGCTCCTTGTTGAAATCCATTGAGCTCCCAATGGCTCAAAAGCACCCGGCACCCAGCCGTCCGAGTGCCCCTGGGAGTGCAACCTCTGTCCTATTTTTCTTCCCCACTTGCCCTGAGTGAGTGACCAGGAGCACAGCTCCCACAGCCGTGTGGCCTGCTAGCAGCCACCAACCAAAGGCCTCCTGCCCGCCATAGACTAACATTGGGCCTAACTCTCTGCACCCGGCTGCCCCTGTGCTGCTGAGGGTGTAACAATTGTACCTACCTGACCCTGGGAGACCCCTGAGTCTATGCCCAAAACCTTAACTCTGCCAGTTGAGTACTTACTTAAAAGCCGATAACTCACTTTTTCTCCATAGGGTAACAATGACTGGTTTCACTTGGAATTTCTTCTAAGTGCCGAGTTTTGAAAGTTTTAAATATTCACTAAAAATCAGCCAATCAACGTAAACGAAATTACTCACCTGTTGTCAAGAGAGATCCCAGTGCTGGATCTTGGTGCCCAGCAATGACCCTGAAAAGTAATTACAACCGTACTTACAGATAACTTGATTTTCCTCCATAGGATAACATTGCCTGTTTTTTGCCAGAAATTCCTCTGTGTCGATTCTTGAAACTTACAAATATTCCTTAAAAATCACCTGTGTAACAAAAACGATTTCTTCCAACTGTTTACAGGAAATGCACCAAGGTTGAATCCAGGATCCAACCCGGAGTAAGAAAATCATACAGAAAGAAATTGAAATTGCATTTACTTAAGTCCCATTGAGCTCAATGTTATAATTGTGTTTGAATTGTGTTGCCTATTGCAACAACTGTAACTATTGCATCTAAAAGTCTATTGCTTATTGAAAGTATACAACTACAGCATTTTATTCTGAGAAAGTATTTTGATACCTATTGTTGGTTCTAAAATAAAACCACAATATATTTTTATATACAAAACAATTGGCCTAGAGTGCAGTTCTTGAGTGTGTGAGACCATTTGCTGACTGAGTGTGTACAACAAATGCTTTACACTGTCCTCTGATACTGCCTTACTGCTCGACCAAGCTACCACTTTAGAGAGTAAGGTTATATCTAACTTTAGCCTCTGCCAAGCCTCTGGGGACTGTGGACTCTGCACACTGAAACTTACTTTGGTGCAGTATATACAAAGCCACTTTCTTACATGCACTCAAGGCTAAGCTCCACTCAAGGCGACGCTCCACTCAAGGCGACGCTCCACTCAAGGCGACGCTCCACTCAAGGCGACGCTCCACTCAAGGCGACGCTCCACTCAAGGCGACGCTCCACTCAATCCTCTACTCCACTCAAGGCGACGCTCCACTCAAGACTATGCTCCACTCAAGACTATGCTCCACTCAAGACTATGCTCCACTCAAGGCTACGCTCCACTCAATCCTCTACTCCACTCAAGGCTATGCTCCGCTCAAGGCTATGCTCCGCTCAAGGCTATGCTCCGCTCAAGGCTATGCTCCACTCAAGGCTATGCTCCACTCAAGGCGACGCTCCACTCAATCCTCTACTTCACTCAATGCTATTCTCCATTCAAGGCTATTCTACACTCAAGGCTACGCTCCACTCAAGGCTAAGCTCCACTCAAGGCTAAGCTCCACTCAAGGCTAAGCTCCACTCAAGGCTAAGCTCCACTCAAGGCTAAGCTCCACTCAAGGCTAAGCTCCACTCAAGGCTAAGCTCCACTCAAGTCTCTGCACCACTCAAGTCTCTGCACCACTCAAGTCTCTGCACCACTCAAGTCTCTGCACCACTCAAGTCTCTGCACCACTCAAGTCTCTGCTCCACTCAAGGCTATGCTCCACTCAAGGCTATGCTCCACTCAAGGCTATGCTCCACTCAAGGCTAAGCTCCACTCAAGGCTAAGCTCCACTCAAGGCTAAGCTCCACTCAAGTCTCTGCACCACTCAAGTCTCTGCACCACTCAAGTCTCTGCACCACTCAAGTCTCTGCACCACTCAAGTCTCTGCACCACTCAAGTCTCTGCACCACTCAAGTCTCTGCACCACTCAAGTCTCTGCACCACTCAAGTCTCTGCTCCACTCAAGGCTATGCTCCACTCAAGGCTAAGCTCCACTCAAGGCTAAGCTCCACTCAAGGCTAAGCTCCACTCAAGGCTAAGCTCCACTCAAGGCTAAGCTCCACTCAAGGCTAAGCTCCACTCAAGGCTAAGCTCCACTCAAGGCTAAGCTCCACTCAAGGCTATTCACCACTCAAGGCTATGCACCACTCAAGGCTATGCACCACTCAAGGCGAAGTTCCACTCGCGGCGAAGTTCCACTCACGCCTCTGCACCACTCACGCCTCTGCACCACTCACGCCTCTGCACCACTCACGCCTCTGCACCACTCACGCCTCTGCACCACTCACGCCTCTGCACCACTCACGCCTCTGCACCACTCACGCCTCTGCACCACTCACGCCTCTGCACCACTCACGCCTCTGCACCACTCACGCCTCTGCACCACTCACGCCTCTTCACCACTCACGCCTCTTCACCACTCACGCCTCTGCACCACTCACGCCTCTGCACCACTCAAGGCGAAGCTCCACTCAAGTTTCTGCGCCACTCAAGGCTATGCACCCCTCAGGCTATGCTCCACTCAGTGGCAGACAGTCACCACCTCAGAAAAGTTGGTTGACATATCCTTCATATTCCACAAGGTCCCTTGTCTAACCATCTCCGGCAAACTATAAGTCCTCAAAAGTTGAAAGGTGTTACAAATGAGGGCCACCAAATCCAAAAAGGTCCCTTGCACAGGGCAGTCATTCCCTAGGGCCAGGACTACTGCCTGGAACTCCTTCCCTGCGAGCACCAGCCCCGGGCCGCTTCTCCTTCACTCCTCCTGGCATCTTCAACATCTTCTCTTCCGCATCTTCTTAAATTAATGTAACTCCTTCATTTTACAACAGTGCTGTTGGTTCTGTCACACTCTCTACGTTGTTGTGTAACATTCTTGGTTTTCGTTATGTTTTTTGGGTCAATGATCTTGTGCATCTCTTGTGAAATGAGGAGTTCTTTGTAACACGCCTAACCCTTCATGGCGCGAGGCTGCTCTGTACCTCTGCTCTGTGGAAAACACATGTGAGGGATGATGGTTAGAGTTTGTTTTAAGCTTGTGGTGGAAATTGCGGTTCAGATGCCTTACAATGTCTTGGCTTGATCGAAGACCTTTCACTTTGCATTGTAGGAGCGATATACAATATAATGCACACTCCACTTATACAGCTAATCCTCAATCCTTTACAGGCTAGCTTGGACAGCATCCCTATTGTGATGGAAAGTGTGCAGGGCTGTCAGTTTCCTTGCACAGGGAGTGAGGTCACCTCCAAGTGTGCAGGGGTTCCAGAACTCCATCACATCTGGTCCTCACCTGCTATTTATTTATAGTCACTGGCGACAAAACGCGAATGTGCGTGAGAGTTCACAAATGGACCTCAAGAGAGCAACTGAAGACAGAGTTTAATGAAGTGACAGACACAGTAAAGTGCAAATTGTAGCCGGTATTATTATTGAGTGCAAACAGGAGCATGTCCAACCTTCACAGGGGGAAACACTCAGAGATGAGAAGGGTCTTCACCTTTAACAGTACAGCAGTAAAGCATAGGGTTCCCCTTGCACATAAGACATGTCAGTAATGACCAATATTCTTTCATCTGGTTCCTCATTGAAGATGTGCTTCTCTTCAGCCTGTGAGTCATTTACACACCAACACGCGTTTCGTCCTATTAATAGCTGACTGTTTCAAGGCGTTTTTTTGTTACAGAAGGACACATTCATTTTTGTTAGGCGCAGGGAGATTACGTGATTTGCCCAGAATCACAGGATGTTTAGCGTCGTTGCCGAGACTCTAATCTGGTTCCCCAGCTTCAAGGTCGACCGCTGGAGCCATAAGGCTACATCCGATCCCCAATATTATACTTCGGATGCTGGGCTACACACGCCTCCTTACATGTAGCTCACGGACTGGCAGTGCTTTAATGTAGGAGTGAACATGTTACCTCTTACAGACGTGTCTTTCTTCAGTGGTTTCCCAATACTCCTTCTCAGAATATCCTCTGTTGCAGAATGTTTTTGGCCGGTAAATGGTTTTCTGGTGGGCTGAGTTCTTTTCTCTGATTACAAGATCTGCTTGAGCTATTTACCTCATCAAACTCTTGACAAGACTTTGATCTGAAATGTAAGCCTTGAAAAATTCTGCAAAATGTTAGGTCGAAACACGTGTCGGCACGTTAGTAGAACAGGCTGTAAATAATGAAGCACATATACACTGAAGAAGAATTTTCAAAACAACATAAGCAGTTTGTCATTGGATATTTGCATGTGTGATGTACAACGCTCACCCTCCTGTGGTCTGTGGGTACTGGATGGACTTTTCATTCAGGTTGGACAATATATCACGGAGATGGGGCATTGGCTTGGTGTGTGTCATGGGCTGACTCTTCTAGTCTATAAAACCATAAAAGGTGCTCAGATATTGCAGCAAGCTCAGCCCTTGTGCTATTAGTCTGGGGTCTATGAGAACATGTGATTTAGTAATGATGATAAATTGGTTCTCTGGCTGCTCGCTGAGCCGCCATCATTCAACATTGGCGGAATCATTTTGGAGAGATGGATTTGATGGCAAGGGTCCATTTCATTAATGTGTCGTTTGAAACGCAGGGGGGCAAAGCATCGAAGCTTTCAGGACCAGGAATGGCTTCAACATGGTCTCATGCCCAAATGTTGCACTTCGCTATCCCTGGTTTGTGACGAGAGGGTTTATTGATCCTTTATTTAAATTAATCGATTGTGATAAAAGCATACATGAGAGTCCTCTGGTAAGAATATGAACAGTGAAGTTCCCACCTATGACCTAGAGCACTTTCTTGCATTCTTTGACTTCCACTTTCAACTTTTGGGGATGAATGATACCCCCAGAATCCACAATGAACGTCATTCAAATGACTGAAACACGGGGGCATCTTTTATGAGAGCACTGCGTCACTTTTGCATCACGTAAATTGGCGTTGGTGGTTCGTAGGGGGGTGGTGAGCACTCGTTTTTGTACCAATGCTTTTTCATCATTATACTTTCATTCAGAGCAAGAGCAAGAAATGCAAAGAATGGAGAAGGAAGGAGGAAGAAAAAGACAGTAAAACAGTAATCAAGGGAGTAATAAGTGATGCCAAAGACCCTGCAAGATTGAGATAGAGAGGCAGTAAGAGTAAGGCGGAGTAGGAAAGAGGCAGGAAATGGAGTCAAGACTTGCCAGACATTATATTCAGAGATAAAAGTAGGTAATGTGTAGGGTGGTGGAATAAAGAGCCATAAGATGGAATGAAGATGAGGCAACCTTGGTAATTATGAGACAAAAGTGACAAACTGTAGGGTGGTGGAATAAAGAGCCATGAGATGGAATGAAGATGGGGCAACCTTGGTAATTATGAGACAAAAGTGACAAACTGTAGGGTGGTGGAATAAAGAGTCATGAGATTGAATGAAGATGGGGCAATATTGGCATTCATGAGATAAAAGTGACAAACTGTAGGGTGGTGGAATAAAGAGCCAAGAGATTGAATGAAGATGGGGCAACCTTGGTATTCATGAGACAAAAGTGACAAACTGTAGGGTGGTGGAAGAAAGAGGCATGAGATGGAATGAAGATGAGGCAACCTTGGTATTCATGAGACAAAAGTGACAAACTGTAGGGTGGTGGAAGAAAGAGGCATGAGGTGGGAATCGGATAAAGACTAGGCAGCCTGGACATTTGTCAACCCTGGTTTTCATCAGTGTCAAGGCGAGCTCCTGAGAACCTCTATGGAGCTCTTCACATGCTACTTCTACAAATTCAACCCTGCCGAAGCTCCCAGCATATCTGTGAGGAAACATACAGGCTCTCTGATGTGCAAATTTAGTGATGTCATTTTATTAAAAAAACAACTGCTCCAACTCCATCTCAATACCACTGTTATGAAAGACGTGGCTGTACTCTGTCCCATTGGGATCCCACGGACACCAGCTGCACAGATCAGAGGAAACATGGCGTGCTTCACAGAAAACACATTGTGATACAACCAAAGCACAAGTGACATTCACTTCATTCCTGGAATCGATAATTAAGGTGTACAAAATGACCTCCCAGCACTGGAACAGGACCTGTACACTCCACTGTGTAGGTTAAACCCTTAGCAGTTGGCCCTGCCACCTCTTGTATGAGCCAAGTGTCTCCAGGGTCAGAGTTCAAGGTAATAACCACAGTATGCCCTTGAAGGTCCAGTCGCACAACCATCAGTTGTGTGAACTGGGTCCCTTTGTGGTTGAAAGAGCACCTCCCCAGCGGCCCTGAGGATGGACTACAGCACATAGAAGTCATTGTTGTTATTCGATAAGTCTGTGTATTGCTGCATGGCCAGGGCTGAAATATGAGGCCGCACGGGCACCTGGGAGTTGACAGTCTGAATCCAGTGCGTTCTCGTGCCATTGGCCACCGGCTTACAGAGATGGGTTTCCCATTTGGGCTTCTTGGCCATGCTGCTGCGGCCCCTGAGTCTATGGTCATCCTCACAGTACGTAACGCAGCACTGGCATGCCTTGGTCCCCTTCTGCCCGTTCCTGGCCTTGGCTGCTTGAGTGCGAGATGTGGCCCTCTCCGCCCTGCTGCGGGACCTTGATGTCGGAGGTGGCTTGCGTTGACCTTTTAACCTCCGCTTCCTCTTCTGGATCTGGTCCAGGCTGACATCCGACTGGGAGGAGCAGCTCTCGTTCCAGTTGGGCTTTGCGGTCAGGCTCCTCAAGGGCAGCGCCAAGTGCAGAGCCTTCCAGAACCTGGAGCTGGGCCGCTTGGACTGGTCTCCTTCCCACCTGATGACGGGAGTGGAGCTCTTCAGATGAACGATGCCGGGGTGCGTGCAGTGGACGGGCTTGTACTCCACGATGACCATCTTGGTGCAGATGGCGTCTTGGCAGACCACGCCCAGCTTGAGCTCCAGCATGCTGAAGCTCTTCTCAGTCAAGTAATCGGGACTCAGGACCACGATCATCCTCCGGCTTTTCTGAATGAACGCAAAGACATCTTCGACTGTATCTGGAGAGGAAATAGAAGGTGGACTAAATTAGTGAACTAGATTGATACATTTTTCGTTTGAGGAAAGAGATAATGTCTTCAACTGTATCTGGAAAGGAAATAAAGGGTGTTTTAAATTATTGATCTAGATAGATAAAGGACTTATTTTGATGAAAAGAAGCAATATTAATGGAATATTAGCATAGACTCCTTGAAGTAAGATGTGTATACTGTATTCTGCTGAGTAAGCAACACCGTCCACTTCACAGACTTAAGGAAGCACAAGGATTTGAGAGGGCAGCATTTCCTCCAGGAGAACAAGTCTTTAACAAATAGATCAATTTGTGGGCATGAATGAGCATTTGAAAGGCTACTAGTGGTAGAGACATGTCAGTAGCATGTCCGGCTCGCCTGACATGTAACTCACTCTCCTACCAGCCTTTCACCTCCTGTCCAATGGGAAATCAATCCATTTCCCTACATGTCAACTCAATGCAAATTCCTTGAATAAGGGTCTCTGTTTGCAAAGAAATAAAATCAAAGAATATTCAAATATTACTGCGAGGCACATAACGATGATGAAACATGCTATTGATACACGCATTGGTCTGGAAATATTTACCATGCTTGAAAATGTGTACGCTAACCAGAGAGGTCTCAGCCATCTTCTAATCAAGGCGTGGCATTGATCACTCAGGGGAGGAGGTTTGGGGTATTCACCATTTATCAATCACCAATTGCAAACCTTCTCCCATTTGTGATCAGACTTGACCACGTCACCGCGTCACATGTAAACAGGTTAGAATGGTCTACAGCATCATTCTTTGCAGAGAAGTAACTCCTGAAGACATGACATCAAGATAATAGGCAATCATACATGTTTGTGCATAGTCTCGCATTTGAGCAGGGGAGGGCAAAGCAAGCAGAAAAAGAAGTGTGCGAGCAGGGTAAGATATGGAGTGGTGTGGTAAATAAATGAACGGAGGCTCTTCTTATTTATTTATTTATTTATTTATTTATTTTTTGCATTTGTAATGCGCACAGATACCCACAAAGGGTTTCCCGGCGCCAGGGCTAAGAGGGCAAAACATAGAGGCAGTAACTTTCAAGGGCCACAATTATTTATTAAAAAGCCAAGTTTTAACGTTTTTCTTAAAACTGGCAAAATTCTCCTCCTTCCGTAAGGCTAAGGGGAGGGAATTCCAAAGAACTGGTCCCAGATGGGAGAAAGATTTCCCCCCCATTCGGGCCAGTTTGAATCTGGGAACCACGAAAGTTGCTCCATTTAAAGAACGGAGATTGCGTGCAGGAACATGAGGCCTAACCAATTTTTGCAGGTATTTTGGTGCAGTTCCTGCCCTGATCTTAAACATGTATGTCAGGGCTTTGAACCGAACTCGGTTCTCTACCCTCAACCAATGCAGGTTCCTCAGATGCTTCGAGATCCTTGCTGTCCTAGGAATCTTGCACAGCAACCTGGCTGCGGAGTTCTGGACCAGCTGCAATCTCCTGATCACGGCTAGATTGGAACCCAGGTATAAGATGTTACCGTAGTCAAGCCTAGATGTAATTAGTGCATTGACTACGGTCTTCTGGGTATCCTCAGGCAGCATCCAGATAATCTTCCTCAGCCATTTAAGGATCGTGAAGCAGACACCAGCGACTTTGTTGGCCTGCTGTTTCATTGATAATGAATCATCAATGCACACCCCCAAATTCCTAGCTTGGGTAGCCGGGGTGGGGAAGGCGCCCAAAGATGTTGGCCAGTGGGTGTCCTGCCACAGATCTTTATTTTTCCCCAGGAGAAGAATCTCTGTCTTCTCCCCATTTAACTTTAGCTGGTTCGTGGACATCCAGCTGAAGATTTCCTGGAGGCCTAGTTTCAGCACAGAGGGGGATGAAGATTCTGAATTGGTAAGGGAAAAAATAATCTGCGAATCGTCCGCATAGGTCATAAGTTCTAGACCTACCCGTTCTGCCAAATCGGCGAGGGGGCGGAGATACAGATTGAAAAATAACGGGCTCAAAATTGAGCCCTGAGGCACACCATGGGGTGACAGAAAAATGTCCGACTGGGCCTGTGAGGACGAGATCTGAAACGTCCTGTTGCTCAAGTAAGATCTAATCCAGTCCAGCGCTGCCCCTCCGACACCATCCTCACTCAGCCTGACAAGCAGTCTGTTGTGTGAGATGGTGTCGAAGGCTGCGCTTAAATCAAGCAAAACAAGAGCAACCGTTTGCCCGTCGTCCAAGAGTCCCCTGATCTTCTCCGTGACTCCCAGGAGGGCAGATTCGGTGGAGTGGCCTGCCCTGAAACCCGATTGGGAAAAATGGAGTAGGTTGTTATTCTCTGTGTAAGTTGAAAGTACACCATGGATGTGCTTCTCCAGTATTTTTGAGAATGCTGGCAGCAGGGAAATCGGGCGATAGTTGGCCAGTACCTCTGGATCAGCCGACGGCTTTTTCAGCAGAGGGCTGACCATGGCGTGCTTCCAGGACGATGGGACGGTTGCCAGATGAATGGAGGCGTTTAGTGTCTCGGCAATAATCCCCAAAGCCCTGTCGTCCAGTTGACTCAGAATATTAATTGGAAGAGGGTCACATGGAGAGCCCGACTTGATGGAGGTGGCTAAAGATTTCAAGATGTCCAGGGAGATGGCTGGCCAGGAGACAAGTCGGTTTCCTGGTAGACTTTCTAAAAGAGGAACTTTCCTGTCATCCCTCACCGGAACATTAATGTTGGCAAGAATAGTCTCGATCTTTTCCGCAAAATATGTGGCAAGGTCTTGACATTTTTGAGGGGTCAGGGGACGGGCAACTGCCATAGAGTTAGCTCCGGCTAATTCTTTAACTGTGTTAAAAAGGGTCCGTGCTTTATTGGCAGCAGTATTAATGGTCTCTGTTACATAGGCTGCTTTAGCTCTAGCACAGGCCGTGTGGTAGAGGTTTCTGGCCTTCCGATATGCTTCTTTTTTAAGAGGATCATACTGTTTGCGCCATTTCCTCTCAAGTCCCTTACACTTGGTTTTTTCTAGTTTCAGTGCTTCCGTATACCAGGGGACCGGGGGACGATGGACATTCCCTCTACACCTGGTAACGGGCAGACAGATGTCAACTGCTCTCTCAAGCCAGGTGTGGGCTTCCAGCGCATTCCTTTCCATATCAGCACCCAGAACAGGAAGGGATGCCTGTAACGCGTTCTGTAAGTCAGTTAGATCTAGCTTTTTCCAGTTTCTCATAAACATTGGAGGGCAAGCAGTGCCTGACGAATTAAAATGTTCAAGAGTAATACTAAAAAGCGTTAAAAAATGGTCCGACCAACAAATAGGGTCTGTTCTCAACCATTTCAACTCCTGTACACTGGAAATAATGGGGTCTAACAGATGCCCAGCTTTATGAGTGGGTCCCTCATTTCGTAGAGACATATGCAAAGTATTAAAATCCTCTAACAGGTTGACCGCTATGCTATTAGATGTATCATCCAAATGAAGATTTAAATCCCCCAGTATGGTCAAGTTTTGGGCATTCAGAAAGTAAGGCGAAATGAAATTAGCCAAGTTTGCAGCCCAACCACTGCTGTTTCCCGGAGGACGATAAATTAGAAATCCCGAAAACATAAAATTTGGATTTAATGAAATTTTAAAGAAAGCTGCTTCACATCCAGGGATATTTACTTTTTCAAAGTCACAATTAAAATCCCTGTTAAAGATCACAGCGATGCCCCCTCCTATTTGTTTATCCCTGTCTACTCTAACAATGGCATAGTTAGAGGGAAGGGCAGCGGCTACATCGGGGCCTGCACCATCATGCAACCAGGTCTCTGTTAGAAAAAGCGCACAAGGTTTTTCTTCAGCTAGGAGGTGGTAGATATCAGCTTTATGTTGAGGCAGTGATCTACAATTCACAGTATAAAATGTGAATGTGCGAGAATTTAAAACAGAGGTTTGAGTAGATAGCTTAGGTTTGTGTGATACCTCTGGGTGAGGCTGAACGGTTGTAAGAGCAAATGTACAGTGAGGGCATACTTGTATACCCGTTAGGGAAGGCTTTAAGACTGAGCATTTACTATTGCTCCTTGGGCGCATGGACCTTAACTGATCCACAGTGATCTTACCCGGACTAGCGTTTCCTGCCCCGTGACCCGACCTGGCCCGGACGGGCACAGACGGGCTGGTCTTAGGCTCGTCTTTGGCGCAGTCAAAGGCGCCTACCCTGCGCGCCATCGCTGCGCGCTGGGGGCCTCCGAGTGGCTATATACTCTCCAGGAAGCGGAGGTCTAGAGCGCTAACCGCTCGACACTCCGTCAGGTGCCGCCCCTGTCCCGCCCTCGACAACCGCGATTGGCTAGGATGCCGGTTGCCTCTGAAATACGCGGAAACAGTCCACGGCTAACGAAGATTGTCACTGGTGAGTGCAAGTATGTGCTCTTGTTACAGGGTGATTCTAAAACAACATATACACAATCAACAGTTTCGATTATTTAAAAAAGCGAGCTTTGACTCAGTGTCACTGCACAATGTGCATTTTAAAACAATTATTAGCCTCTGAAAGCAAATTATATTGACAAAATGTTCGTGCTCGGCGCCCAGCGGGGAGTAGCTGCCACCAACTCTTACCGCGTGGAACGTCTGCCTCCTCGCAGCCTAAATACTCTCCAGGAAGCGGAGGTCTAGAGCGCTAACCGCTCGACACTCCGTCAGGTGCCGCCCCTGTCCCGCCCTCGACAACCGCGATTGGCTAGGATGCCGGTTGCCTCTAAAATACGCGGAAACAGTCCACGGCTAACGAAGATTGTCACTGGTGAGTGCAAGTATGTGCTCTTGTTACAGGGTGATTCTAAAACAACATATACACAATCAACAGTTTCGATTATTTAAAAAAGCGAGCTTTGACTCAGTGTCACTGCACAATGTGCATTTTAAAACAATTATTAGCCTCTGAAAGCAAATTATATTGACAAAATGTTCGTGCTCGGCGCCCAGCGGGGAGTAGCTGCCACCAACTCTTACCGCGTGGAACGTCTGCCTCCTCGCAGCCTAAATACTCTCCAGGAAGCGGAGGTCTAGAGCGCTAACCGCTCGACACTCCGTCAGGTGCCGCCCCTGTCCCGCCCTCGACAACCGCGATTGGCTAGGATGCCGGTTGCCTCTAAAATACGCGGAAACAGTCCACGGCTAACGAAGATTGTCACTGGTGAGTGCAAGTATGTGCTCTTGTTACAGGGTGATTCTAAAACAACATATACACAATCAACAGTTTCGATTATTTAAAAAAGCGAGCTTTGACTCAGTGTCACTGCACAATGTGCATTTTAAAACAATTATTAGCCTCTGAAAGCAAATTATATTGACAAAATGTTCGTGCTCGGCGCCCAGCGGGGAGTAGCTGCCACCAACTCTTACCGCGTGGAACGTCTGCCTCCTCGCAGCCTAAATACTCTCCAGGAAGCGGAGGTCTAGAGCGCTAACCGCTCGACACTCCGTCAGGTGCCGCCCCTGTCCCGCCCTCGACAACCGCGATTGGCTAGGATGCCGGTTGCCTCTAAAATACGCGGAAACAGTCCACGGCTAACGAAGATTGTCACTGGTGAGTGCAAGTATGTGCTCTTGTTACAGGGTGATTCTAAAACAACATATACACAATCAACAGTTTCGATTATTTAAAAAAGCGAGCTTTGACTCAGTGTCACTGCACAATGTGCATTTTAAAACAATTATTAGCCTCTGAAAGCAAATTATATTGACAAAATGTTCGTGCTCGGCGCCCAGCGGGGAGTAGCTGCCACCAACTCTTACCGCCAGTGGTGAGAAGGTACTTTATTCAGCCACAAACCTGTGACACCTTAAGAACAGGCACCAGAGTTCTAAAGGACAAGTAGAATTCCCACCTTAACAAGAATGGAAACCAGGGAGTCAGAGTCTGGAATTCCAGGAGGTCATTAACATTCTACTGGAAGACAAGACTTTACAACGAGTGGGTGGAGGTTGGGCAGGCAGTGAGCGGGTCTGTCAGAGGGGACAGAACACTGTGCCGGTGGCACTGTGTGTGTGGGTACTGATGATTGTAGCAATACTTCTGGCCAGAATGAAGGAGACGGTGGAAGAGCTGCAGTCATTGGAGGGAACCCATCATCTCAGCCAATGCAACAAGGGCCGTTCTAAGGCCACATGGAGACATCAGCAGAGAGTTAATCAACGAGCCTCCATTGCACTCAACTGTGCCATCTACGTCCATACACTGCAAAGGAAGCGCACATTTGGTGATGCCATTTCCTGCCAAGTTGTCCCTTTATTAAAAGATACACTCTTATTATTTCTGTTTAGTGGCCCTAGAAGATCTCTACACTTAACTGCAAGAATGACTACAACCCTCCCCTCCGCTTCTTTCACTGTTTTATTTGAAACTAATAATCAATAATCATCAATAACCCATAAATGGAAAATGACAGATGGTCTCTATAATGATACTCATGTTACGGTCCAGTTCTATTATCAGGTCGTGAACACCAGTGCGATGGATATACCTAAAAGATTGAATTTCGAGTCCAGATTAGCCACGAGACCCAACAGTTGCATACTGTGTCTAGTGATCACAACAAAGGTATGAACCGTTGATTCCATCACTATAGGTAGATCAGTCAATATATATTAACCGTACTCAGACAATGGACAACATCACGCTCCTGCTGGTTGACCTTTGGTCTCAGTCACTTTCAAGTCATGGAAGCCCCATGCAACCAGGTGACTCCACCCCATCCCAAGATGGCCACCCCAGGTTCATAAACAGAAGAACAAAATGTGGTGCAGCTGTTCAGGAGATGGTTAATCCAAGGGACAAGGCAGACAAAGTCAACTGCCCTCCTGAAAACACAATTCCAGTCTTGGTGGCAGCGAGATTCACTTGGTGGAGTTTCGTCCAATCATGAATGGCCAAAGGACACTTCTTGATTGGAGATGCCGGTCAAACCTAGATCTTTACTGGGGCAGGGCAATGTCTGTCAGCTCATGTGTTGAATGTGGAGATGCAAGAGTGGCTTAAAGAAACTTGAGGACAATTTGAAAATAGAGGAAAAAGAGAGCAACCAAAAGCACCACACACCACTGTTTGAGATGAAGAAGAGTGTTGGGGGTAATTTGGATTTTGATTCCTAGGATTAAAAAAAAAAAAAATAAAAGAGAAATGACCTCAAGAGCTACCTGCTGGTGGCGAGATGACAGAGAGGGCTTGTTCTGTACGCTAAAGACAGCCGAGAGATCCACTAAATATTGGCATAGGTAGTGCTGCCTCTTGGCCTGAAAGAGCGAATCCTATTTGCAAACAAAGACGCTTTTATTAAGAGTGTGCAAAAGCCTACGTTTGAATAGCACATCTATTAAACATGAAACGTTGGCTGTAGGTAATCCTACTTAAATGTTATAGAGCTACAAGTGAAGTAAATAAGTGCTGATTTAAGTTGGCCGAACTGTTGATGCCATGTTAACTGAAAATAATACATTAACAGTCAAAAGCCTGTTTTTCACTTTGAATCGTTATTTTCCATTAGATGTTTTATTTTTGCTGCAGATGTAACTTTCCAGAAGCCTTCTGTCAGTTAGTGAATAGACATTTGTTTTGTATTAGGCAACTGATAGTGAGGTTCTCACCAGGAGGAGAGGAGGAACAGGAAGGATGATTCATGAGAAGAACAGTCCGAACCGCTGAATGTAAACAATGTAATTTTTAAAGGACTAACATCTAAAGACTATTGTACCAGTGTGAGAAGATGGAAAGTTTACCTGGTCCCAGGAGTTTACCACACTCCTGTTGGATAATATAGGAGATAATAAGACACTTGTTGTCATTTGGAATGTTGTGTGTTTGTATCAGTGTGTGCTCCAAGAGCAGCAGACTCATTCCTTCCCCATCTCTCTGACTGAAAACTCAACTTTGAGTTTCTAACACCTCTCTTTATAAGAGATTGCTTAGCCTATTTTTTTTTTATTTCTGCTGATTTATATCTGAGAATATTTTCAAGATTATTATGCAATGGCTTTATGCTACTGCACAGATTCTCTCATTAGAACTCTTTATTGAGTATCTGAACTGGCACCTCATTTTTACCTTTCACAATATATTTAGATTAAGAAGCTTGCTTTGTGGAACACACTTGCTGTATTATTATAATATTTTCTTTTATCTTGACTAATATTCTATTTTTCCTTATATTGAAATATCAGTTATTGAATTAAGTTAATTTCTAATATTAGGTGCTTGAAAGACTAATTCTTATTGAATAAATTGACTAAAACTTAAGACATTGAATAATAAAACTCCAACTCATACAAAACTCTGACTTTTCTAAAGTCATCAACAATTTGATGCATTGCTGCATTGATGGAGATTATTGCTCCATTACACTTTCCCTTCTCGACAAACACACGTCCATACGATCATTGGCAAGCATTGTTTAACGATTACTCCAGAATATTAAGGTTCAGAGAACCCCGCTCTGTTGGCCCTTAATACCGACCATGTGCCTTATTGTGGATGAGTATGCCTCTTAAGGATCTGATGGCCCCCAGGTTCTGGGATACCCTGGGGAGGCTCACTGACAGCCCCAGGTACTTTGGGTACACAGAGGAATGAGGACATTGGGTGAACACTTCATGGATCCGAGAAGCCAATGGTAAAAAGACCCCCACCAGCAGCTAAGTGTGATTGGACAAATCCCTCCGGGAGGAATCTGTACCGGAGAGAATTTGAAGTAGTACATTGCCATGTGTTTTTTAACTGGTTACAGCCAGACTTCATTTGAAGTGCTGAAGAACAGACTGGATTTTAACTTACATTATACATTTTTCTAGTGGGAAAAAGTGAGTTGAGGACCAAAGGGGGCGTTGTGAGGAGCAGCGGAGGCACAGGGTGTAATCTTGAATTAGGGTCAGATTAAATGATGTGAGCGACATCCGAAGAGGAAGGCGAATAAGGTGGAATGGTACTTGTGTCTAGAAAGAAAAGGGGAAAGTCGGAGTGTAAGCTTGGATAAGGTAACACTAGAGTGAATCGTGTTCGCTCTAGTTGCTTAATGCAATCTGAAAGTTCTGCCAAGGAATCGCTGTCAACATTGAAATGGACGTCATTATAAGACGACACAAAACACAAAAGAATGGCTTCTGTAAGGAAGATGCTGAAATAATCCTTCAGGTGAAATGGAGTTTCTTGCTTTGACAACTTTTTATCCTATATGAATTCCTAGTTCATGTTTCTAGATGAGCACCCTTTCAGGAGAATAAGACTGTCATCGTTTCCTTCACCAGTTTTTTCGTGACCCGCATTGAGCTATTCCCAGTTATCTAAAGCTGCCTTTATGCAAGAACTAAAAAGGCATTCCTTTGCTTATGCAATGGATGAGATGTAGATTTGAATGTGTGATGGCGCTGTGTATTTTTCAGGTGTACACTAGTTCTTCGTGAATTCCCATGTAGGCTGAAGGACGCAGCCAGTGTAAAGCAGGAGACACTAAAATAATACCCTTTTGGAATTATCCAAGATGGGAGTGACAATATCTTGAGCTAAGGGTTCCTGATTAAAGATGCCAATGACTGAAGGAAGAGGAACCTAAGCATATAGGAATATGTATAGAATACAATATGTTGCCATAAATAGTGCAAGCAGCATTACATGTCATGGATGACAAGCATTGCCCAAGCCAAAATGTCTCATCTTTGTAATGCGAGTGTCAACCTACTGGCTTTGCCTATACTTGTTTGTAAAGGATTGTTGAAAAAGTATGTACTGGATTCAATATTTTCAATATTCATAAAGAGCATTGTTTATTTCCCAAATTCTATTCATGCAACAAATTTTGAACAAAACTGAAAAAGTCTGCTGCACATGACTGATCCTTAAACATAACACAGAAGGCTGGCTGCAGGTACTTAGAAGAACAAAATGGCTTCCAGAGGCTGTGATGAAGTGTCAGAATTTAAAGGAACAGGCTTGTCAAGACCTAATTTACTTTCAACAACCCTCAGAACTTAAACAAATGCTGTAGCCATTTGGTGCTCTGCAGTGTACCATGGAGTAGATTTATGGGTCTCCAGAAGAAGACATTTATTTTCCAATCACAATAAATACACCTTCTGCTTCAAACACCATCTGAGTGAGTACAGTAGCTGTCCACCCTCGTCCAGCACCAATAATGCCTCCCAAGTGTGCCAAGGCTGAGACTTTCATGCAACATCTGGAACGTAGGAGATAAACAAATCAAAACAACCTGTTAAGGTCTAGTCTTGAGTCAAACCCCAGGAAAAATGTACCTGCTGCTGTGCTTTCACAGGTGAGCTGGGGGGGGGGGGCAAGGAGCAATATGGAAACCACAGGGGTGTGACGGGTGAAACACATGGGGGACAGAACAAGAAACACACATGCAGGCAGCTCTGAAAGAAAATTAAAAACATAGTTCCCTATTATGAAGCTGAGAAAATATACAAGTAATCCAGTAAAATGGATGATGAAGTAGCTATTCTTCAGGGCAATGATAAAATAGAAGAAAAGCCACTGAATGAGAAGCAAGTAACCTGGGCTAGGCGAAATTTAATTCATAACCGTGTCATTTGGGCAATGCAGGACTTTTGATATTACGCTTGTCATTCAAAACTCCAGGAATTATGCCACGTTGTGTAAATACGCCACAGTCTGCGATAAGTTTATGATGCTGGAGTGTCGTAGGAACACGCATGAAGCTAGTGGTTGTTCACAACAATTGGACTCCGTGCTATTTTTCAGCACAAAAAGAGTCCTTTAATCAAAAATTAATGCAAGGGCGGTTTTTGCGCTGAAATGTAACTTTAAATGACACATTTGCATTTTGTCTAAAGTTACCGAAATTTCACATAATTGCACACATTGTGTACACCTCTAAAACAAATGAGATTGACAGGACAGTTAGCCAATGATAAGCAATGGGCCGACCCAAAGCCTACATTAAGTATTTCCAGTGTCCACTATAGGTGTCGGACCCCCTTTGGGTGTGGAAGACACTGGCAAAGCGAGGGCTGCTGGCCTCAGCCACGGGAGCTGGGATCACGTGCCTCTGGGGTCCCGTGTCTGTCCTACTTTGCTTCGACAGTCTTGGCCAAGTACAACCCGTTCTGCACTTGACTCAGTGGTAGCGATGGCGAGCAGTCACAGGATTCTCATAGGGGTTGTAGTGTGGGGGGGGAGAGGGGGCGGGAAATTCAGGACTCAATCACCCAGCAGCTCAATAACTGGTTGGCCCACCCTGAGCTTTACTTTACACACACTTACAATGGAATAATATACAGATAATACTAACACTCACAACTAAAGGAAACGTCACTGGGTCTACTGCGCCTTGGGATAGCGTCGACGCCTTCCCTTTACCCGGGAGTCCCTCCTTTAGAAAGCGTAGGCAGGTTCAGACTAGGATGAGTGTGTCTACGCAGCACAGAATCAAGGCTCGGTGCAGATCACCCCTGCTCAGCATAAGCAGCGCTCAGATTGGTGCCGCCATCTTTAATGTCTCACCAATTGCAGGTCTCTGTGATCTTATTAAAGTTGTCGCAAGGTATCAACTAGCGTCTTTATTCGCTCCCTCTTCTTGGAGGAGACGCGTTGTTCGCAGGGCCAGCCTTTGTCAGTCCAGGCAGGCGTGAGGCATCTGTGGGTGCCACCGTCTCAGATCTTTGGTAAAAACACAGGTAGTTGCAGGATCCCAGAGGACGGGCAGGTCCTTTTAAGATTCTGACCTGCTCTGGTGTCACGTGGTAAGACATGGCAGGTCGGGCACACCACGTGACAGGAAGTCAGAGCAGGACAAAATGCAGAAATGGGCGCACTTCCTGATCACTGTGGTGAGAACCACGACAGGTGCACTTCCTGATTGTGGAGTCTAAGACCTCCATAGGCGCACTTCAGGATTGTGGAGACGAAGACCTCCTCAGGCACATTTCATGATTGTGAAGACAAAGACCACCCCATGCACACTTCATGATTGTGGAGACAAAGAGCTCCTCAGGCGCACTTCATGATTGTGGAGACGAAGAGCTCCTCAGGCGAACTTCATGATCGTGGAGGCATAGACCTCCTCAGGCGCACTTCATGATTGTGGAGACGAAGACCTCCTCAGGCACACTTCATGATTGTGGAGACAAAGACCTTCTCAGGCGAACTTCATGATTGTGGAGACGAAGAGCTCCTCAGGCACACTTCATGATTGTGGAGATGAAGACCTACTCAGGCGCACTTCATGATTGTGGAGTCGAAGACCTCCTCAGGTGCACTTCATGATTGTGGAGACGAAGACCTCCTCAGGCACACTTCATGATTGTGGAGACAAAGACCTCCTCAGGCGAACTTCATGATTGTGGAGACGAAGAGCTCCTCAGGCACACTTCATGATTGTGGAGATGAAGACCTCCTCAGGCGCACTTCATGATTGTGGAGACGAAGACCTCCTCAGGCACACTTCATGATTGTGGAGACGAAGAGCTCCTCATGCGAACTTCATGATTGTGGAGACGAAGAGCTCCTCAGGCACACTTCATGATTGAAAGACGCTGGAGAAAAAATTACAGTCCCTCTGCCAAGCAAGAGTATAAGAGCGCTCTAGCTATTTATAAAAAAGCCATTAACACGCAAAAAAATCTTTTTTATACTGGCCAAATTGAACAAGCACATAATTCATCTAGGATGCTTTTTCAAGCCGTGAACTCTCTCTCTAGTCCAAAGGGACCTATAATAGACAACTCGCAGGAATTATGTGACTCATTAGCCACATTTTTTAAAGCCAAGATAACGGATATTTATTCTACTTTTTCCAAGGAACAGTTAGGAAAAACTGATGTTACATCCATCACTCATCCAATACCCAGCAACTCCTTTTTTTATCAATTTCAGCCAGCTACTGAAGATCAGATCAGTTCGCTTATCTGTAAGATCAAATCAGGTTCTCCACTTGACCCTTGCCCTCCTACAATAATGAATAAATTACAGAATGTTATCACACAACCGCTAACTGAAATATGTAACACCATATTTAAATCCGGTGCCTACCCAGAGAGTTGGAAGAAGGCCATTGTCAAACCTTTAATTAAAAAACCCTCCTTGGACCCCACTATTTCGTCCAACTACAGGCCTATTGCTTGCCTCCCTTTTACGTCTAAAATCATAGAGGCCATTATGAATAAACAGCTCTCAGAGTTTATTGAACATCATAAACTCTTAGATGACACTCAGTTCGGGTTCCGGAGGGAACACGGAACTGAGACAGCACTAATAAAAGCCTCAGACGAAATCAGAGAGATTATGGACTTAGGAGGAGCTGCAGTTCTTATTTTATTGGACCTATCGGCGGCTTTTGACACGGTCGACCATACCATCTTGGTCGACCGTGTTGCAACCTTTGGGATCAATCATTTGGCCAAAGATCTTATAGCCTCTTTTCTATCTAACCGCAGACAGGCAGTAAAGCTGGGCAATTACTATTCACCCACTAATGAATTACCTTGTGGGGTCCCTCAAGGATCCTCGCTAAGTCCCACACTTTTTAACATTTATGTTTCGGACTTGGCGAGGGTCATTAAATCATATGGGATGCGCTTAACTACCTACGCTGACGATACCCAGCTCGTGCTGGCGGTATACAAGAATGGCCCTGTGGTAGCAGCTGGGTTTCAGGAGGGTTTACTGGGTGTACAATCATGGATGCACAGTAACTGCCTGAAACTTAATGCGGAGAAAACTGAGGTTATGACCTTTGGCACAATCCATCCAGAATGGTCTCACATATGGTGGCCTAGTCAGATGGGCCCGCCTCCAATACCAGCAACCAAGGTCAGAAATCTGGGAGTGATTTTTGATAACAAGTTATCTTTTGGACGTCATGTTAACAAGGTCGTTTCGGCTACCTTCTTTGTATTGAAGAAAATAAAAAAACTCTTGCCGTACTTACCAGTCTCTGCAGGAAAAACGCTAGTTACCACACTAGCTTTTTCAAAATTAGATTATGGAAACGCTCTCTTCCTTGGCACACACAAATACATCTTAAACAAGCTTCAGTCCGTCCAAAACATGGCAGCACGGATCCTGCTTAACATCCCTAGGCGACATTCCACTTCTGCAGCCATACGCCATCTTCATTGGCTAAGGGTTGAGAGCAGGATTAAATTTAAGGCCCTTTGTATAGCCTATAAGGCCATTCATCAAATAGGACCTAAGTTTTTAAAAGAGGCTTTTCAGATGTATATCCCTAAAAAAAATCTAAGATCAGCAGCTAGCCATCTTCTGACTGTCCCCCGCACAAGAACGGCCATCTGGGGTGACAGGAGATTTCTGGTAGCAACGCCTGTGCTTTGGAATTTACTTCCTTTGCACATTAAAACTGCATCCACTCTTATTAACTTTCGCAAATTATTAAAGACCTGGCTTTTTAATCAATGAGAATGCGGTCTGATCTGTGCTGTAATCTGGAGTATCTCGCTGCGCCTAGACACCTTAGGGTATTAGTTGCGCACAAAAAATCTCATAAATAAATAAATAAATAAATAAATTGTGGAGATGAAGACCTCCTCAGGCGCACTTCATGATTGTGGAGACTAAGAGCTCCTCAGGCGCACTTCACGATTGTGGAGACTAAGAGCTCCTCAGGCGCACTTCATGATTGTGGAGACTAGGACCACAGCACGTGCACTTCTTGATTGTGGAGACGAAGACCTCCTCAGATGCACTTTATGATTGTGGAGACAAAGACCACCCCAGGCACACTTCATGATTGTGGAAGCAAGGGCCAACACAGGCGCTCTTGATTATTGTGGAGGCAAGGACCACCACCACAGCAGTGTGGCCGCAGTTGCACTTCTTGATACAGCAGAGAGGTTGGCCACAGTGACACTTCGTTTGTATAGTTTTTATTGAGGTTTAGTTAGTGTTTGAACAGTTTGACTTCTACATGAGAGTAATGAGAGACTCAGAATTAAGCATCATTGCCCTCTATGGAGAGAATGCAACGGCTACAATATTAGATTGTAAACAAATGTTCATAGCCTCAGTGTGTGTTCCCTGCGTTGGACTAAGAGTGCGTGTCCCGAATGACCACCTGCTCCTTCAGCTTCCTGTGTTGGACTTTAAAGGGAGTTCGTTCAGTATTCACAGATGTCACTACCAGTACACTCTGTTCCTGTGGGTAGCACCTGCTGGCAGGTGGAGTTACGGGTGGATTTCACAGGCGTTACTGTTGTACATCCCCGTAAGTCCTATTACGGCACTTTACAGTCTGTTCTCCAAAAGCCAGGAGTCGTCCCAATGTCATTAAATGTTGGCAGCTGATCACCCATCTTGCGTATCCAAAGCTCATGGGTGCCATCACTGCCAAGGATTCCATCCATGTCTTGGGTATCCGCGTGTTCGCCTTTGTCCAGTGTCTTCGAAGACATCTTCTGGTCTGAGACAGAGCTGTGCCAAACCAGGTTTTCTCAGTTATTCGTCCCCAAGATGTCCTGTGTGTCCTCTATAAGTGCCAGGTACATTGAAGGATAAGTGTTACGTTGCTTTGCTAGTAATGGTGTCACATGCTTCTTGCCAGGAGGGTTTGATATTTGCACAGTGCCATACACAACACTTGCTTCGCCCTACCCCGTTTCCTGGCATCGCCTGATTTGTTACGCGCGCCTCATTCCGGTCCTACTTATGTTTGATGTACTAGAAAGGGTGTTCTCTTGCCTAGACATGACCAGGACTTTTGCTAATAGTTTCCTGCCACAGATAAGGAGTGGCACAGGCCTGTCATTGGTGCAGTGCAGGACAATTTCCCCCCGTTTAGTATGATCTACTGAATTCGGGTCAGATCGAACCCTCTTCCGTGGCTTTTTGGAAAGCTCTCCCAGGTAGCGGGAAGTTAGGGAGCTCGTCCAGTTATAAAACTGCCTGCGCAAGCGATTCTCGCCTGTAGCCTTTCAGTCAACATCCGGTCAATAGCTTCTACGACTTCCGGGTCAGAGGTCTCCTGCTCCACATCATCTTGTGAGTCTAGGGTTGATTTCCTGTTCAGTAAGAGGGAGTAGGGTTTCATCTATTGTTGTTGTCGGTACCTTGTCGGTACCTTTCCTGTAGCGTGTAGACATTTTCGTTTCATTGTTTTTCTCTTTCATTTTTCCATTTTGGGTCTTTATTCATAGTTTTTTTATATTAGTCTTTCCCCATGTCCATAAAAGCACCGCAGAGGTGACTTCTTTCCTTGAGGTCTAAGTATTCCCTGCACTGCCTTGTAATTTCCGTTTTTACCTTTGGTGTTTTATACTTCACTGTGTTCATCCGTTCATCCGCCATGTTCGTTTTGGCAACTGTTTATTGCAAGTTTAATAATTTATAAATCAGTGCATGGTCTGATAAACTGTACATATGACATATCTAATATTTCCAGCCACTTTGGGAAATGCGGCTCCACTTAGCTAAATACAAAAAAATTCCATGCTGGACTCCATGCCGTGCGGGTTGGCAAACAGAAGTGTATCCCCTGGTGTAGTGTGTAAAAGGCGTCAAGGACACAGTGACTCAGGCTTCCATCAGGTCGGTAATGATAGCTCTGTCATCAGTCTGTCTGCTCTCAGAGGGGCCTGTTTTGTCTACATTCTCGGCCATTGTCACATTCCAGCCACCTCGCGCCATCATTTTATAGCGCCCAAATCTGTAAGTGTCCGGGTCTCGTGAATTCGTGCACTGATGTAGCGGCCTGCGTTTGACCTCATGGTCACAGGTTCAAATCCCGGGGGGCCCTCTCAGCCTTTCATCCTTCGGAGGTCGATAAAATGAGTACCATCGAGTCGGGTAACAATAAGCATCTGTTATTCAGCGCCAAGATACCCGGGGGTGAGCGTGCGCCTCACAAATACACTTGTTATGTTAGTAAGTAACCTGAGTGGAGATGGAATAATGTGCTGAGAGGCTGGGCGCCTAGACAAAGCATTCAGTGAAAGCTGTTCCACTGTTCAGTAGGGTTAATTTGGTAAACACAGAGGCCAACGGGTCAACCTATGTTTTTTTTTCCTCAGGCTGACCAGTGTGTTTTTATTTATCATGCTGACATCCTCGCCTTTTTCTGTAATTCTGGGTGGGCTTCGGGAGTCAGCACTTGGGCGTCAGTTCCAGAGCAGAGCTCACCTCACTCCTGCCCAGGCCCTCTTTAGCTGGTCAGGTTCCTGTTTCCAAGGCTGAGTCTTGTAAGAAAGAAATGCTTTGTTTTTTTTAGTTCCAGGTAAGTGAAGACGCTTTTCTGCGAAACATAATTGGAAAGTTCAAGTGACAAGTTCTCAAAATGATAACTCTTGGCAGGAAAGCGGTAAATCAGATGAGGTGGGTAAATCGGATTAGATGGCATCATGCTGTGCACAGTTTAGGTCTGGAAGTATCTCTTCCTAGGGTGGCACCGGGGAATAGTTCTCCTTTAAACAACTAAGATCATGTTACTGGACGTTCAAGTAGCAACACATGAGGATGAGAGATGTAATTACCCTGCTAATTAGCCTCCCCCACAAACATGGAAGAAAAGCACTTTGATGCCAAAGAGGGGTTTATTACTGGGAATCAGAGCTCCTAATCTGCATCTCATGAATAACTGCATTAGCCGCTACATTCCTTATTTGATGATTAGATTAGCGTCTTTCAATAACGCGCAGCTGTTTTAGTAGAAATGAGTTGGCGCGCGCAGGCTTGCGCGGTTGTGGGTGGCGTTGGTGAAGTGTGTGGGAGGCGCAGCTCCAGGGGGTGGGCTCTGGAGCCCACTCACACTGGTTGTTAGATGTGGAACACGGATCTTGTCAGCAAGAACATCTAGGAAGTATTACATTCATCCGGCACACTTTCTATTATGAACCATAAAAACCCTCACTGGGTGCCCAGGTGCAGAACATGGCTATGTGCTGAAACACATACACATAAAAAGTGCTAAATTTGGCATGTACTGGGGCCAATGCTGTAGGTGAGAAACATGAAGGATGGTCCGCGTGGGTGGTCTCTAGCACCTGCACATCCCAGGCTAATATGCACCCTATAGAGGGTAGCGCTCGAACTTGCCTGGTGGCACAGTCTGTGTGCCTTCCGACAGCCTGTAGGCTCCCACACCTACATCAATAATAAGATGCAGGAACAAGGGTAAAGGCATTCCCTTGCTTGTCTGGAGCCACACCCTCTATGCAAATTATGAAACTCCATGGTATGATCACAAAATGCACCCTCAGATTCCATGTCACATGTTGACTCACACGTGTCTGCGGCTCTTCTGTAATACCAAAGTGCCCTTGGGTGCAAGCAACACACATGCACGCCGGCTGTGCCACAGCAGCCACAGATACCTGTTAACCTTCTCAGTATTTCCAAAACCTGGTGCTACATCAAGACCTGTTGGCATCCTGCTTATGGTACCAAAAAAGGGGGGGCACCAAGATGTAACGAACGTCTTACTGCTCGGAAAGGGGTGAGCCCAAAGGGGGAACTGTAATTTTTCCTGCTACTCCAAAAATCCTTTCATTGGCGTGGAGTACCCGGAAGGAATACCAGGTCATACTGGCTTTGTCAATGCTTGTTAGCAGTATGAAATAAATAAGTTACAACAATGATTTTGTTACGAATGGAATTGAAATGTAGCACTTCTGGAACTGTGCGACTAAGTGAAACATTACTGAGGTCTGTAGAGAGTTTCATGCACGCTTGTACTCCCTCACCCTCACACCGTTCTCCTTTTCCGTCTCGCACTCTGTTGGACTCTTGGGTCCTTTCCTAACCCAGATGTGTCTGAAAGCCTCTGTCTGCATAACTCAGACTCAGCCTTTCCTCTTCTGCACGCCGTTTCACTTCTTCCTCCTGCACATACTCCCTCTCATCTCCTCCACTACACTTTTTTTTTCTCTCTCTCCATTTCATGTTTCTTTGGTGCGTCCATATTTCGACCTCCTTCACACAATCACAATTGTCACTTATGTATGTGACCAGCGCTCTGCAGAGAGACCAAGGAATGGATGTGCATGCTTTTTGACTACTTTTTTAACCCACCGACAGGCATTGCGTGAAACTTGTGCTGCCTTCAGTCGCGAGCACTCTATCAAGCCACGTTATAAACACCCCCCCCCCACCCTCACTCCCCTCAGACAGCTGTGGGAGACTCAGGGGCGTATTTATAAGCCCATTGCGCCGCCGGCGCATCACTTTTTTTGACGCAACGGCGGCGCAGTGAGCCGGCCCATATTTAGAGGGCCAAGTAAAGTCACCCTGCGTCGCTTTTCATGGCCTTGTAAATATGGCCCCTTTCATGCATTACTCTGCGTGATAGGGGCATTGCATGAGGATTGCTGTGGGTGCTCCCACCCAACATCCATGGAACCGCACGCATTCCCAGATTTACAAGGTTTTGTAAATCTGGGCATGCATAAGATTCCTACTCCTCCCCAGGGGAAGCATAAGGGAAGGGGGGGGGGGGCGCAAAGAGGAGAAATATCTTTATTTCTCCTCAGCTTTCCTTTTTCCATGTGTGATGCAGAATGCATAGAATGAGGGAAAACACCTCTTGTGATTGTTTTTGTGCAGGAAGGTGTCCCTTCCTGCACAAGAACCAATCACCCCTACGACGCAGACACCCTTGCAACATGGCACAAGGCTGCCAGGTTGGTGCATGGCAGCCCATTGTGTGCTAGAGCAGGGGAAAGGGCCGGAATGCACTGTTTCTTGTCGACACGGCGCATTCCGGCCCTTTACTTTTGACGCTTGGCAGCGCGGCAGGAAGGCTTGCTGCGCTGCGTCTAAATATTGTAAATGAGGCCCTCCGTTCTCAGTGTGCATTACACAAGAGTAATATGTTGTTTGAAGGAGAAAAAAAAGCCCTAGAAACGCAATATCTGAAAAAAGCAATTAATCTTGGGGAATGTAAACTTGAAATGTCACAGGACTGTAGTGTTGACATGAATTACTTTAATGGTGTTTAGAGTCACTGGTGAGAAATCGATCTGTGGATTTTTCTGTAACATTAAAAGCATAAATGGAGGGACCGCTAGGGATCAGTTTCAAAGTCAGTTTTTTATGTTTTTTGACTCCCGGGTGTGAGACCTGGCCCCTGAAAGCCCTGGCAGCCGCGTCATCAGTGGGCAGGTGAGTGCAGGCTTCATGTACACTTAATCCAGAGTACTCCATGTGAGGAAACATTTGGGGTGGAGCAGTGTGGAGGGCTGAGCTTCGTTCAGTCCTTCACCTCTAGGTCCCCCCACTGGTTGAAAGGGGCAACAAAAAACTGAAAAAGCAAAAAAAGATGAGCTAAAGGGATGTGGCAGGGAGCAAGGTTACCACAAAGGTGTGGCGTGGAGTGAGTTTACCACAAGGGTGTGTAGGCTCCGCGGCTATCAAAAGTGTTGGGCAATCAGCTTGGTCACTGTAAGGGTGCGGCAGTGTGCAGTTACCACAAAGGCGTGAGGGACACAGAGTGAGGTCAGCCAAATGCGTGGCAGGGAGTGAGTACATCAGGAAAGTACAGGTGACCCCTCCATTAGGGCGGAGGGGCGTCACCCCCCTGCTGCCAGTGCCGCAAAGGATAAAAATAAAATGGTAATAAAATTAATTACCTTTTTATTTTTCACTTTCTCCAGCCTGATCCGGGGGGCGTGGCCACTGCTGCTGACTGGCAGCAGGGGATTGGTGCTCACTCCAGCCAATCCTGGTGCTGCTCTCATGCTGCTCCAGCCAATCCTGGTGCTGCTCTCATGCTGCTTCAGCCAATCCTGGTGCTGCTCTCATGCTGCTTCAGCCAATCCTGGTTCTGCTCTCATGCTGCTTCAGCCAATCCTGGTGCTGCTCTCATGCTGCTTAAAACTATCAGCAGCACAAGAGCAGCGTCTGGATTGATGAGAATTGCTTCAGACCAGTGCCGAGGGACTGAAGCAGGAGAAACGGGGGAGAGCGAGCACATGCAGTGGGTAAGTACATTTTTATTTATTTTTTATTTATACCCCACTGACAAGCAGTGTAAGAGGCTTGTAAAGCAGTCTTCAACCTCAACGCCAGAGCTCTCAGGCGTGGTTCGTTATAAACACTATTTATAACGTCGTCTAACCTGCCAAGAAGTGGGGCCCACAGGAATATGAGGAATTCATCCCGGTGTGGGTTTCTGACACCGGGACACACTCAGCAGCGCCTGCACGTTGTCACTCTCAGCAGCTTCTGCACGTTGTCACTCTCAGCAGCGCCTGCACGATGTCTGCTTTCGTTCTCAGCAGCAACGTGCAGGCGGCGGCGGCGGCGGTGGTGGTGGTGGTGGTGGTGGTGGTGGTGGTGGTGGTGGAGTGGGGGCGGTGGTTAAATTCCAGCTAGGACCAAAGCAAAGGGCGGAATTAGGGGCCATCAGTCCTCCTTTTGAGAGGATCCTGACTGGGCGCTATGGGGAGCCTCACACCTGGATGCAATAGAGGGGAACAAAGGCTCCCAGCCTTCACTTCCCAGGGACTTGAGAGGCAGCTTTAGACTTTTTGCAGTCCTTGTATATAAGAGATATGCATGCTACATATTAATGTCAGGTGTGTTGGTCGCCCCAGTATTTACACACATTACAATTTAAATACCACTATTGTTTGATCTCTTTTATAGCGCTTCTCATCCCAGTGTAGGTGTCAGTCTGCTTTATATCACACAAACATTATAAATAAATCATCCATGTGTACATCAATGTACAGGATGTTGTGTTACATAGGGCAATGAGGACTACAAGGTGTAGTAGTCACCTGCTCTTCACACCTGACTGTGGTGTATTAGAAAGATTACAATTTATGAACTGCAAGTAACAAAGGGATCTCTGTGTTACAAGCAGTAACCCACTTACTCAGTATATAAAATAAAATTCTGTCATCTGCAAGTTACATGAAGGGTGTTGCAGGAGACACATTAACCCTCAGAGCGGTTTTGATTTCAAACTGGGCCAGAAAAAACACAGATCTCTCCAGCAAATGCGTTAACCTCCAGAGCTATCTTACTTTTATTGTTGTTACCTCAGATTTGCTGGGCACACAAACATATCTGCAGCAGGTGCCTTAACCCCATAAGATATTTTAAAATGCAGATATTGTAATCCATTAAGCAGATCAGAGATACTGTCATAATTCTCCTTGCTGCTGATTCCTTTGTAGCAGAGTTAAAAAAAATGTATATGGGGAGGGCCAGATTTTGTGTCTGGTTGCTTCGCGTATCTGGCACAACCCTGACGCAAAACCTCACTAACTACATCTCGTAATGCACTTAGATGTACTCATAATAGTACTGCTAAACACATGGCTGCGTTTTTGAGATCTGATGCCACTTCCTGTGATGTCACTTCCTATGAGGTCATGGGTTGTGATACCACTTCCTGTGATCCCACATGTGATGTTACATGCTGTGATGTCACGCACTATGATTCCACTTGCATACTATCTAACTTGGTTAGTCCTCTCACTTCTTTTTTCAGGACTTGTGCCCTGGGTGTAGGGTAATATACCTCACCTCTTCACCCCCTCCTTCATCCATTCCTTTCTTACCAGAGGTGTATCCTATATCCACCCAGTTACTCACCACTTTGCCAAGCTTTTTCTATCTCTATGTAAATAGACAGTCTATCCACACAAACTCTACTGCCTCTCATCATACTTCCTTCTCTTTTTTTAGGTCTCGGCTAGCGAAGGCTGCGCTTGCGCAGTCTCGCTCGCGAGATTTAATGACTTGGAGAAGAGGGGCTTGAACCCGCCCCTCTTCTCCCCTGTTCTCCATTGGCTGGCCTCTTGAATGCTGGCCAGCCATTGGAGAAGAGGTCAGTCATTCCGTTTAGGCCCCGTCCTTTTCAGATCGGGGGGCGTGTTTTTTTCAGAAAGTCTAATTATCTCCTCCAGCCAATGGCTGGAGGAGAGAAAAGACAAACACGCCCCTGAATCCGAAAATGCCGCTGCCTTTCTCCGAGGCATTTCTTCTTAACCTCGGAGAAAGGCAGTGGTGTGCCTTTTGCTCTGCCTTGTTCAACGGTGTCTCAACGGTGAACTCTTCAAAAGCGGTTTACAAGAATTACTTCTCTGAAACTCCCAACGGTGATATCATGAAATCCAATGATCGCTCACTCTAGTGAGGTCTTTGCCCGTGACACATCAGGTTAACCGCATCTGTCTTTGTTGCTGTCGCGATAATTCTATAATATCTGTGGATACCCACGTTCTGATATAGACTGATATTTTCACCAAAACAACTGTGCATGGTGATGTCAGACTATCCTGCGATATCTCACTAACCGTAGTCTCTCACAGTGATGTCACTATAGACTCCTCCCCCGGCCTCTGCTCACGACCTTAGCCCCGCCCAGCATTAATTGCATTGTATTCTGTAGGACTGACGTGCCACCTCCCTCTCCTCCGTTGTTCGCCCTCCCTTCCTTTAGGGACCGGTTTCTCCGCGGCGCAGGGCGTGGCGAGGGCAGGCCCGTGGCTGGTAGAACAGTTGTGCCTTGGCGTGCACAGCAGTGAGTGAGTGGCGACCGCCGTGTTTGCGCTTGCACTCCCTCCCCCTACACATGAAGGGATTTTCTAGCGAGCCTTTGAGGACAGCCTCGGCAAACAGACACAACAATGACGTTCAACAGGCCCACAGAAGGGGGTCCTCTCAGGACAGGATGGAGTGGGGCAAAGGGAGGGCGGGGGTCAGATTTCTTGAGACAAAGTGAACAAAGGGAAGGTCGCTGCATTCACCCTCTCCACAGGTAGCCCCCTCCAGGGGAGTTTACAGTCTGGCCTGCTCACTGTCGCTTTTTGTTGTGCGTTAATTACGCAGTGAGTTAATGTGTTCAGAATGCAGTAACCAAGGCGTTCTGGAACTATCGTCTTGTTTTTCTTGTAAGCTCTTTATGTTTCTGCTTTGTTTGAGGGCTGATGGTGGCTTGAGGCATTTGCCCTGCAGATTATCACAAGTGAAGGCTGCAGACGGGCACCAATGCATTCCCCTTGAGTTTTTTGCTCGCGGTGTCTGGGTACACCCTGTCGCTGGTTTTATGATGCCCATCCCTGCCACACTTGCGTGCCCCTTTCCGGCCTATTCCATGACTCGGTCTCGCATTTGAGAGTGATTAAGCTATTGACATTGTAAATAACAATGCCGTTTCTTTAAATGTTTTAAAAACAAAAACAAACAAAAATAATGTCATGAGCAATGCCAATAGCTCTAACTTTACCAATGCCGAGACCATTGCATTGTAAATGCTTGTGTTGTGGTCTTCAGGGGTTTCTACTTTGCCGTGTAGCCTTAAAAGATGCCTGGGCACTTTTGCCTACTAGGGGGTGCAGATGGTCTCTATAGTCATCTTTTACACTCTGCTTTAGTCCACTGCACTTCCTATTTTTCTCAGGAGCCGTGTTTTATTTACTTTTACTGGCGGCGGTGAAGGGACCCCACATCGCTTTCGTCTTGTGCTGCCCCGTAGGGTCGGGAAGAGCACACTGTCTTTTTACTTCTGTGCAGTAGCCATGTAGAGGCTGCGTATCATTTGTGGTTGTTGGTAGGAGCGCACTCTGAAATTTTTTCGAAGCGGGAGGTGCATGGGCCGCGTGCAGCTGGGTGGTAGGAACGCGCTCTTGGTGCTACCAGCGGCGAGAGATCCCTCCTGATGGTGAACGCTCCCCCAGTGGTCTACATTTAAAGCCTTCAGATCTTCCTGGGTGTGAGGGGTTTAAAAATCAGTGTAAACCTTGGTGTTAAGAATTGTCAAAGGTTTTTTTATTTTCTGAGGACAAAGCAGACCTTTATTTTTTCACACTTCCTGTATTCTACCAGTGGCGTTAGCATTTTTTTTTTCAAAAGAACACTGGAGAATGAGTCAGAAGGACTTCTTCTTAGAGCCCATTACCACAGCAAGGAGAAATGGAGAGATGGATTCCTTACTAGGTCTGTGTTTGATCATGGAATTCTCTATCCTATGGGTCTAAAGTTTCTTTTAGATGTTTTAGGAGTCTTGTAGATTTGTCAGCTGAGGGTGGCTAGTTCCAAACTATCTGACGGTTTATCAATTTTGGAACAGATAAGAGGGGCTGCAGGTCTTTTAAAGCAATTCTAAATAAGCGGATTAAAACCGTCCTCTCTTTAGCACACTTAGGACTCCGGCAAGGGGCCTCCGGGACCAGTGCGGCTCATTATACCAGAGAAATGGCCACTTCTTGGTGAAATGGGCGGATGATTCTTATGTGGAGATCTGCAAATCTGCTACCTGGGCTACTTTTGATTCACATGACAGGTTGAGTGCGGCCCAGGAGTCTGAGTTATGTTTTGGCCTAAAGGTTCTCATGCGGTCACTGTGTAACCTCAAGTTGAGTCCACGGCAAGATGTCTATTTGCTTTTCACCACTGTGATAATAAAGGTTTATGCTTTTTCTTGACTCGCGCTTGTCTTTTTCTTTGTCCTATGTGTTATTTTCATCTTTTGTCAGAACGCAGTGAAGTCATACTGCTCGGTATGTCCTCAAGTCCCAAGCGAGGAATGGGATGAGGCAGTACTGCCTACTTTACTCACCCGTAATTTTCATTACTCTAATTGTTCCTTCCTCATTTCAATACGTAGGACCCTCCCTTCCTTTCTGGAAGCCTCCAACAATCTGTTAAACTACTTTGTAACGCAAGAAGTGTTACGACAGGTAGTAGTTTGTCTGTGGCGGCTGGAGCCATTTGAAAATGGTGAGGCGTAAAAGTTGTGGATGGGGAATTATGACGCAAGCGAGCAAAGTCCAATAGACAAAATCCCCACCCTCAAGAACATTTTTAAAACAAGGAATAGCAAATGGTGCATTTTAAAGAAACTTTCAGAGAGTAGGTGGTTTAGAAGGCAATTGTGAATGTATACCCTTGAAATACGTAAACACAAACTGTCTCACACGTTACCGCATTACATACATTCAACAGTTAGTGTCGTGGGCACAACCAGGATCTCTATTCTATATGCAGACAAAGCAGTGTGCACCACTATGCAAAACTTCAGGGCAAAACAGGATTGCTTTGTCTGGGTTTGTTGAGCGGATTCTGCAGGTTCTTGTTCCTTCTTCCATCCATGGCATCCAGTTAGCATGTTGTGCCTGGACCGGAAGGGAGCCCCGGTGCACCTCTCAGAGCTAGTATACCTTCTAGGACCTGGCTCGGCCTCTGATTGGCTCCCGCAGAGAAGGCCTCTGATGGAGGACTCCATTGTGATGAGTAACACAGGCGCACAGCAGAGAGCAGCGTCTGCCTGCGGCCAGACCAGAGGCGCAACTAGAGCCAAATTTCGGGGGGAGGGGGGGCTGAGCAAAAATTTCGGGGGGGGGGCTGAACTTTAAGCAATAGGCAGAGTGGAGCTGCAGGGGCTCTTAGAAGGGGTGAAACAACAGCAAGGCCTCATTAACATGCAAATGGTCTTTTAAAGACCTGTGAAGTGCTCGGGTGCGGCTGCTTTTTTGCCCGGGAAGGTGTCTCATCCCGGGCTGCCGCACACGACGGGGGGGCTGAAGCCCTTTGAGTCCAATGGGTGTTGCGCGCCTGGGCCAGACTATGAGACATTTCATTTATATGTAACTTCAGGAAGCCAAATACTAGAATACATTTCCCTCCATGAACACAACCTCTAAGTGTGCGTTCAATCCACTCTACTACAATGAAATCACCCAATAGCGGGCGATATGTGGAGAGATCCGATTGTGGGCCATAAAATGCGCACAACGAAGGGGGTGCATGTCTCAAGGGTGCAAGTTACACCAGTCAAGCATCACACGGGGCTGCACACATTCAATGTTCGTTGTAATCATAACTCCTGCGCACAGAATGGTTACGAAAAATGTCGCTGACAGCCCTTACCAAGTCAGCCTGTGGGACTCGAGGCCAGGACTGGACATCTGAGGTGGAGAGCTAGGATTATAAATTACTCTGAGGCGAGGGCCTCAGCCTGGTCTTTTCCACTCCCTGGCCTGGACACGATGGCGAGGGGACAGAGACTGCAAGGAAAGGCCGCTAGGGACAGAAAATGACCAATCACTGCATGATTTCATATCAAAGCCATACAGTGATTGGCCGTGTTCTCGTGTAAAGGCGTACTTCCCGCCCCCAATGCGGCCTTCTAGACTAGGCCTACTTGTGTCTGTTGAGCCAATCCAGACGCTGCTCCCTTGGTGCAAACCCCAAAAACGCAGGATTGGCTGGAGCAGGCACAATCAGCGCTCCTCAGGAGACGGGAGGCCGCGGCTGTGATCCCAGGTCACTGGCATTATGCTGGTAGGAGAGACCTCAAGGGCGCATGTCGCGCTGGTCATAGGAAGAAACCTGCACAACCAGACATGCGCACTGACACTACTCAAAGTGCAGACCCAGCCAGTCTGCCTGCCCTCAATAATGAAGCCCCACCCACCCATGATTGACAGCCTAGGCATCCGCCTGCAGCGTGCTCCCAGCCCGCCTGTCTGAAATCAAAGCACCACAGCCCAAGAGAAACCCTTCAAATTCATTTTAACATCATTTGTATTATGGGGGTCCACCAGGGGCAACACACACAGGGGGCTAACGCCCTCATGCCCCGGTAACAAAACCAGCACTGGGCATCATAGGGTTAAGTAGATTGGAAAAGAGCCCATTTATTGGATCAACAGCCACCCAGGTAAACACACTGGATTAACCCACAGGTGTGTACTTCTTGCAATATCATAGCTATATGTACATAGTCAGTCCAGAGAACCCTTACATAATTTCATTTGGGTAATCAATGTATTGATGAACAGTGTGGTATTGCCTGCCAAAACACGAAGAAGCGGTTATGAACCGATAGTGTTGCCATGTGATTTAAACATCGGGGGACACTGGCAATGCATAATAATCTGACTGCAAACAGAAATAAAACAATACACATATAAAGCTGGAGACCTATGGATGACACTATGGCCCAGGGTACCCCAGGGGTGTTTTGTCCCACGGTGCACAATGGATGTGTCAAAAGTAGAGGTCACAGGAGTCCTGTTCTGCAGAAGGAATCTGGACTGATGCCCTGGTGAGCCAGTATGCCAACCTCCTAGCCAGGCACTAGAAGAAGGGTTATTATTTTAACCCCGGCTTAGAGATGGGGACATAACCTGTGCCAGCTTTAGCACTGGTGGCGCCCGGTGCGACAATCATTTTAAGCATCCCCGTGCCCCATGACCGCCTCCTTGGATTCTCCCACTACCACCGGGCAAAAGTGCCCCTCGTCTCTCCAATTAGAAGTTCTTGCTCTTGAGTTCAGCACCCCCTCCCCCCTTAAGTTCAGCACCCCCTCCCCCCTTAAGTTTAGCACCCCCTCTACAGGTCAGCAATGCCCTAAAGCCGGCCCTGAACACACCCACTTCGGAGGCTGTGGTGTTCAATTAGTCAGTCTGTTTAAAACAGTCATGCGGCGGGCACTGGGGGGTTCCCAGAGAGGGGGCAGTGCCATCTAGGTTACATCAATGAAGCCATTGGCTTATTGTAAAATCCAAGCGTCGCACTAAGAACGAGTGTAGGAGGGGAGCCGCGCCAGTTCACCAGGACAGTCGTAAGGGTGTGGTATACAGCTGGTGGTACACTTTGGCGCACACAGTCACACATGTATTACCACATCACGGTGTGGTAGTGCACTGTCATTTACATACAGCACTCTAAACTGGTGGAAAACGTATTAACAGCAGTTCCTTGGTGCAACTGTTGTGTTAGAAAGGAGATAAAATAGTCCCAACCCCTTTCGATTCAGATCTTTTAGACATTTCTGTGTGGTACATTGCACAAAAGTTGTCCAATGCTACAAACTTGGCTGCATGTTTTCTTGACTTTCTGATGTCGTTTGACACTTGATAGCGATTGCTCACAGGTAAGGATAACTACACGGGGTGAGTAAATCTTAATTAAGACTTTCTGGGTATAGGTAAACCTCATACTGGTCCTACTCAAGCCTTTTCATATCATAGGGGCAATGAAGTGATGCGGGTGGACCAGAACAAATTCTGCTAAACAATGGCCTTCAACAAGGATGCGTTCTGGCCCCATTACTTTTTGTCCCGTTTTTAGGTCGAGCCCGGGCAGCGCATGCGCTGCTCCACTAGGCATGCTGTATTCAGGTATGGACTTGAAGCTCCGCCCACTCTCCGCAGTTTTTTCATTGGCTTGTGTCGTTGTCCACTGTAAATGGTGTCTTTTCATCAGTCAATTGGCTTAGTATTCCCTCCTTAGTACGGCCTTTTTTCATGTTGTAACCTCCCATGAGGACACCCTCCCGTTACCAGTGTTGTTACTCGGTACGCTTTAATTACAGCCTCCGAGCACGCTTTTCTAAAAGAGCTTTGTCCTGCCTGCTCACGCATTTGCAAGAGTTCAAGCTATTGGCACTGTAAATGACAATGCCTTTTATTTATAGGTTTTTAAAAAAAATACATAAATAAAAGGCATGGTCATGTACAATGCCAATAGCTGAAACTCTCGTAAATGCAAGACCTATTGCATTGCAAATGCCTGATGGTTCAGCTCCCGTTGAGTCTGTTAAGTGCCTGCTCTCTTCCCCCCCCCCCCCAAATTCATGAACAGGCATTTCGATGTTTTAATATATAGCAATGGTTTCGTTATATTAGAATTCACATCTAAAAGAGTGTGGTGCGACTGGTTACACTGCAGCCGCTGTGCAGAAACAATCATTTGACGAATAACACGCACCACCTTCAAATCATGGCTTTTGGAAGGAGAAAGTGCGGGTACAGCTCGCACTTGTGCTATACGCAGTTAAAGTGGTTAACCAATGCTCTTACTTAGAGGCCTTATGTGCAAGAAATTTTAAATGGATCGCGCACCCTGAAACAGTTGTGAATGACCGACCGCTCGTACGGGATATTGCCTTCTTAGCAACATATTTGGACATCATGGGTCACACCATTAATGAATGTCTATAATCAAGATTGTACTCGTAGCCAGGTGGGTCCACTCAGCCTTTCATCCATCTGAGGTCGATAAAAGGGGTACCATTGAGTTGGGTAACAATGAACATCTGTTATTCAGCGCCAAGAGACCTCTGGGTGAACGTGCGCTTTACAAATACACATGTTATGTTATATGGGTGTATAACGCGCAGGATTCTGCAATCCCTGGTTAAAAATCTTTTTCTAATTTCTTATAATTGGCAGCTTGTGACACCCCAAAAAAATACCATCGCCACTCAACGATCGTAACTTATTTCAGTTGAATTCTGACATCACAACGCCTGTCGAAAGAGCCAGCAGCGAGAGGGCTAATATGTCAGGTCGTGGAGCAGAATTAAAGTGCTTTCCTAGCTGTACTGTGACAAGCAGAAATTAGATTTTATGGTAACAGGTTTATTTATTGCACTTCTTAGGTAATAAGAGAAAAGTTAGAATCTTTCTGCATGTTTGTAGCACATTCTGAGCTGCTGCACCTTTATTTAAAAAACAATATATAAATGACTTGTATTAAATTAATTCTAATATCTTTTTGCAACAGACATCTAACAGATGTTATGATGCATTTAATTTCGCACTAGAGATTCTATTTTTATTGTTACTGTTAGCAAACCGCGTATCCAAGTTTGGCGGTTTAGTGGACTACTGTCAACTGTAGGTGCTTATCTGCAACCTCATGGTACAGGTTCAAATACCAGCAGATCCACTGAGCCTTTTAGCCTTCTGAGGTTGTTAAAATGACTACCACTGATTTGGGTAAAAAATAAAAACATCTATTATTCAGCACCAAGATACCCTTCTGTGTGAACGTGCCCTTTACAAGTGCACATGCTAGGTCTTTCATATGAAAGAGCTATGCGCCATGGATTTAAGTTGTTTATTGGACAAGTAATGGAGAGACAATGTATTAGAAGAAATAAGGTACCTCCTGCTGTACTTACGGATATGGCAAGTCATTTCAGAGTTCCATATAAAGGAACTCGGCCTTCAACCTCGTTCCTCTATATGGTCATGAAACTCCTTAATGACTTTCAATATCCGGCACGGAGTATTTATACCATACATAAACCTTATACAAAGGCTAAGCAGATCTGTGCACGTGACTGATGTCCAGTATCCTGCAGAGAACCATTTAATTTATCTGCGTGTAAAACTGAAATGAGTCCACCTACTGTTAGTAAATAATGCAGCAGTGCCTTCTCCTCATGACGTCAATAGGCGGGTTTGAACATAGAAGCAGGCACGCTGACGTGAAGAATTTATGTTGCTTTATAATGTTTGAGAGTAGAGGCGAATTATTTCATCTACTGACAATATCTACTACATTTTACAAACTGCGAGAGCCTTAAATTAGGCCTATATCTCGAGTTTATGGATCATATGATGAATGTACAGGGCTTTTACATTTCTTCTTGAATTGTCTTCCTTAGATGTGGGCCTGGCTATTGGCTAGTATTTACGGGTGCAAATAATTAAAGAAATACATGCATTACTATTGCGTTTTTATTTTAACGTAATTTTGTACGAATGCAAAAGTTTTATCGGTAGTAGGCTGCCTAGTACACAGAAAAAATAACTTGTGGTGCATGAGTCGAAAAGTGTTTTAAGAGCATGATGCTGGCATGTTTATGAATCAAAAAATTCAAAGCTGACCTCAACACCACCTGTCTGTTAATCGTACAGTCCGGAGAACGTTTGCAAAAGGAATGCAACATAGTGGCAATCTAAGCCAGACCTAAAAATGAAAGCTGATGATTAGCCACAGTGCCACCCTGACCCTCCTGCCTCAGGACTCCACCTTCGAGAGCAGTCCGAGGCGGAAGCAGCCCGGGCGGTTTGTTTGAGTCCGCTTCAGGCCAGAGCAAGACCCAGAGGGCGAAGTAAAGCGGAAAAAACTGGACCACCTGGGGTCAGACCAGCGAACTTCTGGGGTCATATTTCTGGATTTTTTTCTTCTCAAGACTAAAGATTCCCAAAGGAGCGTCTCTGACCGGTTAGACACTGGTGGGCCGACTCAAAGCCATTTTCAGCCATATATGTATTTCATTTTCGAAAATGGGTCGACTTAAAACTGAGAAGTAAGTCCATTCACCCCCTCATCATATCACCTTAAGTGGACATACTGCTAGAGGCGGAGCAAATCATGTGTCATGGGTGGGGAGTGGGCACGGTAAAGGGTGGTGGCATGGAGGGTGTGACCATGAGTCATGGGCGGGCGAGGCAAAGGGTGGCAGGCATGGAGGGTGTGACCATGCATCATGGGCGGGCGAGGTGAAGTTTGGTAGGCATGGAAGGTGTGACCATGCGTCATGGGCGGGGGTGGGCGAGGTAAAGGATGGAAGTTGTGACCATGCATCATGGGCAGGGAGCGAGCGAGGTAAAGGGTGGTAGGCATGGAAGGTGTTACCCTGCGTCATGAGCGGGGGCGGCCGAGGTAAAGGGTGGTAGGCATGGAAGGTGTGACCATGCGTCATGAGCGGCGGCGGGCGAGGTAAAGGGTGGTAGGCATGGAAGGTGTGACCATGCGTCATGGGCGGGGAGTGGGCACGGTAAAGGGTGGTAGGCATGGAAGGAGGGACAATGCGTCATGGGCGGGGAGTGGGCACAGTAAAGGGTGGTAGGCATGGAGGGTGTGTATGCGCTCATCAACGAGGTTGTTTGAGGACACCCACAACCTTCCCTCGGGCCCGTCCATGAGAAGAGTCAGAGATACAAACCTAAGGTGAGGTAAAAGTAAACCACTTTCCAGGGTGTAAAAGAGACAGAGCGCCCCAAAACCTCACAAGGCTCTTGGGAAAGGGGCTTCAGGGAGGAAAGCATCTAGAGATGGAGAGACATTAAAAAACATAATTGCATAACACCGCTGCCGTTCTACTCTGCAGAATTTTATTCTGAGTCCAACTCAATGTAACTCACCATGGAAAGACGCCATCAGTTTCCCAGAGAGTGCCCTGACCCTGCCTTACCACAAAAAAAACACACGAAACAAAAACACATTTGCTCACAAACAAATGATTTTTTTTGTAAAAGCGCCCCATGGAGGAGGAGCCTAGCGCGCAACCAAGATGGCCGCGTAGGTGCGAGGCTCCCGAGGACCTCCGTGACCTCCTACATAAATCCTGAAAATATCCTGTTCTAGATGAGGGGACTGTGTTGGTGAGCCCGAGCTGAGGTGTCACCCGTTTTCCGCTTCCAAATTGGACCTCGGACACCGGCGGGAGCACCGATTGAGGTTTGCGGCCTTCTCCACGCCGGCCCCCCGGATTGGAGTTGCGGGGCGATCCGGAGACAAAGTGATCAACAGCGGCGGGCAGGGCTGGGCGACTCGCGTACCCCGCACTTTCACTTTCGCTTTTGCACCCTCCTTGCTGTGTAGGCGAGGTTGGGTTGCGGGGCGGTGTGCGGTGGTGTGGCCTCGTTGGGGTGCCCTGCTGGCCCGCCGGCTGTGATCCGTCCTGCGGACCTGTGGTTGCCCCCCCCCCGGAGCCCGTGAACTGGGTTGTCGGCTTTTTCCGAGGTGATTGGCACGATTTGGGGACTGAAACCATGTCCAAAAAGCAAGATGGCGACCGGGCAAAGGTGAAATTGACCCGCCGTGGCGCAGCCCATCAGTCCAACGGCATGGACCGCTACACCCTCCAGAAGGGATCTCCCGAGGTGCCGCGTGGGTCCCCCTGAGGGCCCGACTGATGCTCCTGCGCTGCCCGCGGATCTGACCCTGCGAGATGTCATGGGCGCTATCGCCGAGATGAAGGCCTCGGTGGACCAGCGCTTTGACACACTGGCGCAAAAGATTGACTCGGTCCACGTGGATGTTGGCCTGGTGAGGGCTGATTTATCCAAGACCAATGACCGGGTCGATTCTTTGGCCCACACCACCTCGGGCCTTACAGCGGACGTGGCGGCCCTCCAAAAGGAGGTGCGCCGGCTTGGCCAGGCGAGCGCCCTGATGGATCGTCGACTGGAGGATTCCGAGGGTCGGGCCCGGAGGAACAATGTCCGCATTGTCGGGGTGCCGGAGGGACGTGAGGAGGCGGCGGCGGACCTGTTTGTGGAGGACCTGATTCTCACCCATCTCCAGCCCCGGGGGCTGAGTAAATTCTTTGCGGTGGAACGTGCCCACAGGGTTCCCGGAGGAAGACCTAAGGCCGGAGCCCCTCCGAGGCCTCTCATTGCCCGGATTTTCAACTTTCGGGACAGAGACGCTATCCTTCAGACTTCTAGGCAACAAGGACCGGTCAGACTTGACAATATGGACGTAAACTTCTATCCTGATTTCACCCCAGCGGTCCAGAAGCAGAGACTGAGCTTTCTCGGAGTCAAACGTCGTCTACGGGACTTGAACCTCAAGTATGCGATGCTTTTTCCAGCTAAGTTGCGGGTGGAAGTGGATGGCCGCACGCACTTTTTTGATCGTCCCGAGGCGGCCGGGGACTGGTTGGACTCCTTGCCCGGGGATCGGGGCCGGGGGGGTGGGGGGGGCGCGGTTGGAGGGGAGGGCTCGCCGGATCAGGACTGAGGGACTAATAGTAGGCCTCGCTCTGGACAACATTGTCGTCATTTTTGACTGTTCGTTAAGTCTCCCTCCTGTGGAGGTGGTACGGGGTCTCTTGGGGGCTCTCCCTCCTCCTCTGGGGGACTAGTTAGTTTAATCATTCATGGGGCGACAGGCACACTGCACTTTGGGGGGGCTGTTTGGGCTCATGCAGGGGTGCAGGGAGGGGGGAGTTCTGTTGGGATGGGTGGGTTGGGGTGGGGTGTTGTTCGTTTTTACCGCAAGGCAAACCCTTTATTGTATTGGTGTTTTTAAGGTGCTCTCGGGGGGACGAATGATGGCTTCTGTATGTGATGGGGGGTAGGGACCTGACTTTATTGTCCTGGAACGTTAACGGACTGGGGGATAGGATTAAGCGAGGTGTGGTCCTGCAGTATTTGAAACGACTTTCGCCGGATGTGGTCTTTCTGCAGGAGACACACCTTATTGGTAATTCCTATTGTGCCATGAATCGGCGTGGCTATCGCTTGGTGGCCCACTCGGGCTTCACGTCGGGCTCACGGGGGGTGGGCATCATGGTGAAGAATTCGCTCCCGTTGGAAATAGACGAGGTGCGCCATGATGAGAGGGGACGCTACACTGTCTTAGTGGGGAGAATGGAGGGTAAAGTAGTTGTCTTTGTATCAGTGTACGTCCCACCGGGGTTACAGTCTACGACTTTTGCAGACCTAGGGCGCCTCCTCCTTGACCTTCCGGGGGGGCTTCTGGTGGTTGGGGGGGGGGGACTTCAATGCGGTGGTTTCTGGGACCGTGGATCGTCACCCCCCTAGGGACCTCCCCCGGGCGCAGGCGTGGCTGTCCGGCTTCTTAGATACACTGGGATTGGTGGACTGCTGGCGCTTAAAACATCCCACGCAGCTGCAGTACACTTTCCACTCGGGTGCCCATGGTAGCCTCTCACGGCTTGATTATGTCCTTGTCCCTGCGGCCCATGTTGGGAGGGTAGGAGAGGTGCGCCATTTGGCGCGGGGTATTTCAGATCACTCCCCGCTCCTGTTGCACGTTGATGTCTTCCCGAGGGGGGAGGGCAGGGTAGCTCCAATCAATGCCTGGTACCTGCGCGACCCCACTATTCGCACTGATTTGATTAAATCCTTGCAGCGGTATTTCGATGAGAATGTGGGGTCCGTCCCTTCGGCTATCTCCCTGTGGGAAGCCTTCAAAACAGTTCTTAGAGGGGAGGCCCTCTCCTTTATTTCCCATGCCCGGAGGCGCGAGCAGGAGGAGGTGACCCGGGTGGAGGCCGAAATCGCTGAATTGGAGGGTGATCTAGAGGGTGGGGTGACAGATGCTGCACTACGTGTCCTACAACTTAAGCAGGCGGCCTACAGGGCCCTCGTCACGGAGGCGGCCAGGGGCCTCTATAGAGAGCAACAGGGGCGACTGTATGATGTGGGTGATAAGGCTGGTAAACTGCTTGCATGGTTGGATAAAAAGGAGAGAGCGAGTCGTGTGGTCCCGCTGATTGAGAGGATGGATGGTGTGCGTGTCACCGAGCCAGAAGACATTGTCTCTTGTTTCGCGGATTATTTCCGCGAGGTGTATTCCCCGGTTTCTCCCTGCTCGGAGGAGGATTCCCATGCCCTGCTTGGGGATATCGCGCTGCCTTCCCTTTCGGTGGAAGACAGGGTGTCGTTAGATGCCGCTCCTACCTCCGACGAAATTGCCCTCGCCATACGCTCGGTCGCATCCGGCAAGGCCATGGGCCCGAACGGTATCCCTGTCGAGTTGTATAAGCTGCGACCGGATGTACTGGCACCCCACTTCCGTGCGATGTTCCTGGCGGCCCACTCGCTGGGCTCCCTCCCGCCGGACCAACGTCTGGCTACAATCGTGGTGATCCACAAGGAAGGGAGACCTCGAGACCGGGTTACATCCTACCGGCCTATCTCGCTCTTGAATGCGGAGCCCAAAATCCTCGCCAAGGTGCTAGCCAACCGGCTGGTCGGCGTGGTGGGCGAATTGGTCCACCAAGACCAGTCCGGCTTTATTCCCCATCGCAATACGGCCCTTAATCTGCGGCGCTTGCACGGGGTGCTCGCGCGTGTCCCGTTTGTGCGGGAGCCGGCCATATTGGCGTCCTTAGACGCCACCATGGCGTTTGACACGCTCGAGTGGCCATACATCTGGGCTATGCTGGCGAAGTTTGGATTTGGCCCGGGGTTCATCAGCTGGGTCAAATTGTTGTATTCGGGCCCATTGGCGCAGGTGGTGGTGAATGGAAGAGTATCGGTCCCATTCGAGCTGGGACGGGGCACGCGACAGGGCTGTCCCTTGTCGCCGCTCCTGTTCGCGCTGGCCTTGGAACCCCTGGCGGAGTGGCTGCGGTGGCACCCTTCCATCCGTGGTCTCCGTTGGACCCCCGAGTATGAGGACCGCGTGTCCCTATACGCTGACGATATCCTTTTGTACCTAGCCTCCCCGCGTAAATCACTGATTGTCCTGGTTGATGTTTTGCGCTCATTCGGCCGCAACTCAGGCCTTGTCATCAACTGGGCTAAACCATGTGTGTATGTGCTTTCCGGGGAGGCTCCCGTCCTCCCGCGGGGCTGTCCGATCCAGATTGCCTCACAGGGGTTTCGGTACCTGGGGGTTTACATTACTCTGGACCCGGAGGCCCGCTACGAGCGGAATTTGCTTCCCCCCCTCCAGCGCTTGAAGGAGGACGTCGCGCGCTGGCGGCGCCTGCCGCTTTCGCCGCTCGGCCGGGCGGCATTGTTTAAGATGATGTCGTTGCCACGCTTCCTGTACGCTCTCCAGAATACTATGGATTTAGTCCCGGCGCGCTACTTCCGTGAGGTGGAGAGTCTACAGCGCCGCCTGTTCTGGGACGGGAGGCCGCGTATTGCCCTGGCGAAGTTGACGCTCCCATGGTACGACGGGGGGATTGCCCTCCCGGATATTAAACGGTATTACTGGGCCTCCCAGCTAGCTGCAATTAATCATGGCCTTTACGGGCCCGCCTTAAACCCGGCATTTGAAATGGACAAGATGCTCCTGCCTGGTGGCGACTATAATCGAGCGCTCTACTCTGGCGCACCCGGACCCCGCCTGACGGGACCTACGCGTGTCATGGTACGCGTATGGCACGCGGCTAACGCAGCTATGGGGTGGAAGGACCGTTTGACCCGGGCATCACCGTTGTACGCGTTTGAGAGATTGGGCTCCCTGTGGACCTCGAATGGCTTCGAGAAGTGGGACACGATCGGCATCAGTAAAGTGGGGGACCTCTGGACGAGGGGGGGGATTTAAAACATTCGAGACGCTGCAGACGGAGTTTCAGCTGCAGGGCAGTGAATACTTTCGGTACTTGCAGGTCCGTCACGCGCTGGGCTCAGTCTTCCCAGACGTCGCCTCCATCCCGGAGTCTTCCCCCCTGGAGGATAGAGTGCTGGATGGCCATGTTCCGGACAGCACAATCTCCCTTATTTACAAAAAATTGATTAATGACCGCTCGGGCTTGCTGACTGGCCTCCGCGAGGCTTGGGTTGCCGACGGGCTGGAGTTGGACGACGAAGACTGGATTTCCGCGGTGGCCTCTCCGAAGGAGGTGGCCATACCGGCTCGCCTTCGCTTCGTCCAGCTTAAGATACTCCATCGGGTTTACATGACGGGGCCAAGGCTTCTGCGTATGGGCTATGCTGAGGATGGGTTGTGTAAGCGTGGGTGTGGTGCTTTGGCGACTTTTTTGCATATTTTGTGGGAATGCCCGAAGGTGGAGCGATTCTGGCGTGGTGTGCATGAGGTCCTGCGAGTGGTTACGCATGTCGCGCTGCTACCTGAAGCGAGGAGATGCCTGCTGAATGTGTGGGAACCAACTGACTACTCGGTTCCGCAGACACGATGGGTGACTCTGGGATATATGATAGCTAAGCGTGACATTGCTCAACTGTGGGGATCCCAGAGGCCCCCGGCGGTGTCGGCCTGGAAAGAACACATGGATTGGTGCATGTTTCGAGAAAAGGTGGTGTATGTGGCGAGGGGTAAGCCTGGGGCATGGGTGAAAGTATGGGGCCCCTGGAACGCCTACCGCGGGGGTATCTGCGCGCCACCACTGCTGCCTGCGGCCTCACCAGCCCCGTCCCCTTAGTTGACTCCTTTCCCTAGCCCCGAGCACGGAGTTCCCCCAGTCCTCGATCTGTTCCCCTTCCCCTCTTTAGACTCCTGTGGATGGCTGGGGTCCCCTATTCGGGGAGCACGTGCTGTTACTTTCGATTGCGGGTTGCCTTGCGGGTGTGGTTTTTGTGTTGTTTGTATAAAATGAAACCGTATTGTGGGGTCAGAGTGATGTGGCCCACGACGCTGATACCTCCTGATTTTGCTTCTCTGCAACGCCAAGTGTTTTTGTACGTATGTCAGATGCTCCTGTCATTCTAGCGGCCGGCCGGAAGGTTGTAGGCCCATACTTGTATATTCTTGAGATTGCAATAAACGGTTTCAAAAAAAAAAAAAAAAAAAAAAAAGCGCCCCATGACGTGCTTACACTTTAATGTTGGCCATGCCCCTTTCTTCAGTCGCGGCTCTGCTGTAACCTGAATATGGCAGCAGCGTCTAGAGAAAGAGGCGTGGCCACTATGGAAGTGAAAGCATGGTAGGGGAGCTTTCACTGCAAAAAAAAAAAAAAGAAAAATCGTAGCGCAGCCGCTAAAGTTAAAGTGGACTGTGCTGCTAAATTAAATCAATAAAGAAGCGCCGGCACTACTCTTCCGTTGACCGAAGGAAGGAATGCCTACAATGCAAAAAACGGATCGCCCGAAACACCTGAAGGTTGATGTGGAGCCCGGACTCCGCCGGAGACCAGAGTCCCCTGACCTCCATCTCTCCCATGTGGTCGACCCATCCCAGGAGTGACGCATCTGTCACCACAGTGAACTATAGTTGGGGAAGGGAGAGGGATCTGCCGTTGACCCAATCACTGGAACGGACGTGCAGTCCCCTCCGAGATCTGGACAACATCGGACAGATTTCCCTGATGCTGCGCCCACTGGAACTTCAGGTCCCACTGCAGAGCCCGCATATGCCACCTGGCATGATCCACCAGCAGGAGGCCAGAAGGCCAAGCAGCCTCAGGGTAATTCTCACCGAAATCCGGGCTAGAGGCTGAAACATCGGTATCATAGCCCGAATATCCCAGAGTTGCTGCTCTGGAGGATAAGCCTGAGACTGCGATGTATGCAGAGCCGCTCTGATGAAAAGGATCTTCTGAGATGGAATCAGGTGCGACTTAAACACGTTAATAGTGAACCCCAGCAAATTCAGGAGGTTGGCGGACGACAGCCTGGGGCAAGCCCGCCTTCAACAGCCAGTCGTCGAGATAAGGGAAGACTGGAACCCCTGATCCGCGCAGATGAGCTGCGACCACCGCCATCACTTTCGTGAACACCCGAGGGGCGCTGGTAAGGCCAAAGAGGAGCACGGTAAACAAAGTGTTCGTGGCCTACTGTGAACGGCAGGCAATGCCTGTGGGCTGGCAGGACGGGATGTGGAAAAATGCAGCCTGCAGGTCCAACACTACCATCCAGTCTCTGGGATAGAGGCAGAGAGGACCTGAGCCAACGTGAGCATTTTGAACTTCTCCTTCCGGAGGAAGCGGTTGAGCGCCCTGAGGTCCAAGATAGGATGCAGGCCTTTACCCTTCTTGGGCACCAGAAAGTAGTGGGAATAGCAACCACGACCTACTTCTGGCGCAGGGACCCTCTATAGCTCCCTTGGCCAAGAGAGCATAACTTCCTGGCAGAGAAGGAGCAAGTGATCCTCCGACATGTGATGGGGTGCTGGTGTCATGAAGGGAGAGGAAGTCTTAAAGGGGAAGGAGTAGCCCCTTCGGACTATCTGCAAAACCCACCTGTCTGATGTGATGTTTTGCCAGTGGGTGAGGTGACGGTGAATCCTGCCATCCTGCCGCCCACTGGCCTCTGGTGGCCCTGAAAGTCAGACTAGAAAGGTTTGGAGGCTGCTGCGGGGAGGGGGGGGGGGGGTATGGGCTGACTGGGCTGATTGGCCTGCCAGCTGCCCCCCAGATCCGCAGCCATGCATAGACTGGGTAGCTTGCATGGCCCCATCACTCGATTGTGTGGAACATGGTAGGGCACCCCTTCTGTAGCCACAAAAGGGGCAAAAGGCAGACTGTGTGGGGCGAGAGGTTGCTGCGAGGCCCAAGGATCTGGCCGTAGTCCTAGAACCCTTGAAGCGCTCGAGCGCGGAGTCCGCGACGGCCATCAAAGGGAAAGTGCAAAAAAGTGGATTGGCATCCCCCGAAAAACCAGACGTCCTCAACCAGGCGTAGCGCCTCAGGGCTACCGACTTGGAAACCGTTCTGCCCAGAGTGTTGGCGGTATCCAGCCCACACCTGATGGTAAACTTAGCTGCGTCTCGACCCTCAGCAACTCCACGGGTGAGCGCAATCCGGACCTCCTCCAGGCACTGTGGCAGCACTTGCACAACCGTATCCCAAGAGGCATGTGGTGTTGACCTACTGCAGCCCTAAGCTGGCAGAAGAAAAATCTTGTTCCCAAGGCGGTCCAGCTTCTTTGATTCCCTATTTGGGAGAGCAGTAGGGAATGCCTTTAGAGGACAAGGCTTGGAACACCAAGCTCTCAGGGGTTGGGTGTTAGGAGAGGAAAAGTGGGTCACCTGGGACAGCGCGGTGGCGTTAGGCAATCATCCTGTCCACAGGAGCACCTGTGCTGGGCTTGCACCAAGTGCTCAGAAGGATGTCTGTGAGGGCTTCATTACAAGGCAGCAGGGGCGCCAAAGAGGCCACTACCGGCTGAAGCCCCTCTGTCAGGAGGTTAATCCTGACTGCCACCGCAGAAAGCTCAAGGCCCAAGAAGGTATCAGCTGCCCTACGCAACACCACTGCATAGGAAGCTCCCTCCTCCGTAGCCACGGTAGGGAGGGAGAGCATGCTAAGGTCTGGGGAGGAATCCAAACAACTGGCACCCCCAACTCCTCTCCCCAGTCCGGCTCTTCAAGCTGGCTAGCTAAAGGGTCAATAGACCCCTCCCAGTCCTCCTCACCCTCCTCTGGCTGCTACTCAGGGCGATAGGGAATGCCAGAGATGAACAGTGGTAGAAACGTACCCTCCGGCATCGGTACCGACGTCGGTCCGGCACCGGGTTTAAGTCGGGGGTGAGGCCGGGTTGATGCCGGTTAGACACACAACCTGCGCCGTCACTGGAATCGGCGCCAGGGAAGGTACCGGGAGGTCGACCGGTGCTGATCTGGATTCAGGCCTGGACCCTCGGGGGACCTCCGGTGCCGGGACTGGAGCTGCCAGCATCGAAGGCCCAAGGCCCCCAGCAGAGTCCGTGGGGCCAGAAGCCACACCTGCACAGTCGGGCTGGCCAAAAATGCTGTGAAGCGCTTCGTAAAAAGCTTGCAGCTGGACAGGGGATGCTCCGGCTCTGTGAAAGAGGCAAGCACGGAGCCGTCCCAGGAGCGGGCTCCAAAGATGAAGCTGGAGAGCGACGAAGCTCCGGGTCCCACGTCGCGTCGGCCGACGGATGGGGAGAAGGCGAAGAGCGATGATGCTTCTTCACCTTCTTGTGCTGCGACTTAACCGATGAGTGCGAAGTCTTCGAAGATGAGTGGTGGTGGCTCCGGGACCGGTACCGAGACCTTCCTCTCAACTGGGACCTCGAACGACACGAAGCAGACTGCCGGGCCTCCAAGAGCTTTCGGGACCGCTCCCGCAAAGACTTTGGATTCATAGCCTGGCAGTCGGAGCACAACTTCAGGTCGTGGTCGCGCTCCAGGCACCAGAGGTGTACGAGGTGCGGATCAGTGACTGACATCAGCTTGTGACAGGAGTCACAAGGCTTGAAGCCGGTCCGATAATGGGACATCCCTCATGCAACAGGAGTCAAAGACTCAAAAAAAAAGAAAAAAATAGATGTTGAAAAAGGTGTCAGAAAATGAATAAGGGGCACGATCTCTCCGTATCTGCGCTGGCTGGCGTGGAAAAAGAAAGAACTAACGTTAGCGCACAGGTACGGCATCTAAATGGACACCGCAACGCCATTCCGGCGACCACGATGCCGACAACAGACACGGAGTAGACCAACGCCACCTACTGACGCGCAGGTGTACTGCTACGAAAAAGTTATCCAGATCCAGTCTGATGCCTGGGGGTAATTCTAAAGGTAAGGAATCTAGAACTACAAAATCTTTCAGATTGCGTGAACAGCAAAACAGTGGAAGGCACCCCCTAAGCACCCCTTTTCAGACTATTTCCAAAACCAGGATGGGGAAATTCCTAGAAAAATACTGTTCTGCTGGGATATTGCAAATAATTTAATTCCGATATGTTATTTAACGATCAGATCGGATCTAGTATTGTCCATCTTATGAGCGGGTTGAGTTGCTTAACAGTGCTTTAGTTTGCCTTTCTTGGACAAAGATAACCTGTTGAGATGCTGGTGCCTAAAATACCTCAAAGTCAACATACCTTCGTATTGGTTTGCAGAAGTGTTTCACACGTACAAACGGCAAACCTCACATTGTTGAAACTTACTCCTAAACCCATGGGCTGCCCACCTCGTTACTGGACAGTGCAGGATGGATACAGAAGTGAGTCAATGACTGGTGTATGTGCACAGACCTCTTGAATACATCAGTGTATGCACACTCACATGTCCAGTCATTCCACTGGGATCGTGTAGCCTGCACACCAGTTGTGCAAACCCCGCACTAGGTTTTAGCAGATGGGCTGGTCTCCTTCGCTTCCCATCACGGGGCAGTGCAGGATGGGTACAGAAGTGTGAGTCAATGAGTGCAGTGTACAGACCTCTTGAATACATCAGTGTATGCACACTCACATGTCCAGTCATTCCACTGGGATCGTGTAGCCTGCACACCAGTTGTGCAAACCCTGCACTATGTTTCAGCAGATGGGCTGGTCTCCCTCGCTTCCCATCGCAGGGCAGTGCAGGATGGGTACAGAAGTGAGAGTCAATGACTGTGGTGTATGTGCACAGATCTCTTGAATACATCAGTGTATGCACACTCCTACTCGCATGTTCAGTCATTCCACTATGATTGTGTAGCCTGCACACCAGTTGTGCAAACTCTGGGCTGCTCCCCCTTCACTGGGCATTGCAGGAGGGATACAGCAGTGAGTTGGTGACTGCAGTGACCTCTTTTTGTATTCACAAGTTCAGCCATTCCTCTGTGATTGTGAAGCTTGCACACCCGCCGTGCAAAGTCTGGGCTAGCTTTTACCAGATACCGTTCACATTGCCTATTTAGCACCTATTGCCTTCAGCTTTACAACTTTCCATGCATGAGTGGTTGCCCAAGCGTCACAGAACAAAGTTCTGTGTCCCCAACACTCGCACCACACACCTTCACAACCTATGAAATGAGTAAAACAAACGAAAAAATGCACGATGAAAATTAGGGATATGAAATGAATATACTTTTATTAAAATATATGTATACAAACACATGAGAACAGTAGAAAAATATAAAACTCTTGTACAAATCTGTATATTAAATGAGGTAGAAACAAAATGGGAGACATTCTCGCACGTCCTCAGCCAGCTGTAAGTGGCACAGGCCACCCTTGAGAGCCGCACAGAGCCAGTCAGTCATACACAGGGTTTTTGAAACTGCATCTCTGTGGTGACTTGAGCCAAGGAGAGCTTTAGCAGTAGAAACGTGGGGAGAGCTGGGCACACAGGGAGAGAACAATTGAGCACTGGATGAGGACGTTCAATTGGGGAAAAAAAATCAAATAATGAAGACATTTCAGCATGTAAGACAGTGAAGAACAGCCATGAACCAAAACATGACTTGGAAATAACTAGGCACTAAGTTAACATGGTTTATAACATGAATGTATATGGTAACATGAATGTTAACTGAAACAAATCTTTAGACAACACAATAAAAAAACATTCTGGCAATGTAAACTGTAAACTTTTAAATACAGTGGGTATTAATGGCATTCTTCTAGTTGTTGGTGCTCTAAGGGAGGGAACCCCTCTTTCCGAGTTCTAAGGTGTGCCCTGCACCTTTTGGGCATCAGTGGGTTTGTTCAGTGAGCACACAGCTCTGGGTGGCAGCACATTCAGATGTGTGTAGTGCCTAAAAGAGGCTACCTAACTATGGGAGTCAGCGTGTGGCACTAGAAGGCAGGTGGGCACTTGATACGGGACGATGAAATGCTCACAGAATTTGATGGCGTGTTGGCAACTGAGGGCATTACCCCTCTCAGTGTGGGTCCCCTTTCCTTGAGGGTCTGGGTAAGAGGTAAAGCTCGGTGAGGAGTATAGGATGGGACAGGTCTCTCCTGAATGCGATCGTCTTTCCTCCCGTTTGCTTCCTCCCCTGGCAGAAAGGATCCCATGAGGCCTAATATAGCTCTAGCATGAAGCATTGCCCTTCAGTACCTCACCCATCTCTGCCACAAGGTTCTACGTAAGAAACATGAAGAGCCTGGCAGCAACCCCTTTCCTGAAAAACTGACCAACACAAGACATTGCAACCATCTGTCCGGTAAGTCTGTGTTCCATTAAACTTGCATACTGTGGAAGTCTGGGCACGCACATGCAGACAAAGAACTCCGTACAAAAGGATCACCCTTGTGCATACAGTCCTCCCTGCCAGAGTACGCCTCTACCTTACGTTGGTCACACATCACGCCCCCGCCCGCTCCTTACTCTGAGCCAAGTGCCATCTATTAACAGGACATTCAAGGCAGCACCCTCCTCCAACCCTCTTTGAACTGGGTATCTGTCCCTTGTTCATATACTAGTAGTACGTACCATCTGATGACAAACTCCTAGCTCCTTCCTCACCCCGACTGACAAGTATATACATGTATAGATGTGGTCTGTGCTGTACCTGTACGGTCTGGCTACGCCCCAGTGGTTCATTTCTGAGGCATCATCATGATATATCTATATGTAACCAGTGCTTAATGCTAGGAACACTTAGTTCTTTTAGAAGGACCACTCATTAAAAAGAGATTTCCGCACCCTTCTCCACCTGGCACTTCCTATGCATGACAAAAATACCCAGGATCTTTTCTCTTACAAGATCCATTTGGCGGGTCCTCGCCTACTACTTCCTACACAGTCTGCGGCAACCGGCATGCGAGAGTGGCACTCCGCCTGCTCTGATCTTTTCCTTCACCAAACCTGCATGTGGTATGGACAGCATCACTGTCTGCGGCCAAATGTACACACCTCTGCTGCTCATGACTGGTCACGCCAGGCAGGCTCCATCAATGCAATGTCGCACACATCAAGGTGTGGTGGTCTACAGACGAAAAGCCAGCAGAAAGCTTATGCAACAATGAACAGGTTTCTAAATTGAACCAGCACAATAAAAAATAATCCTCGACAAACACACACTGTATACTTTCCATTTACAATTCCTCCTCCAGGGCAACATCCCTGCACTGCCTTACATCACCTCCATAAGACCATTGATTACCTACAGTGACCATCCCTTGAATTCTGTCTGCTGCCCCCCCCCCCCCCCCCCCAACAGCATCATATTTTGATGAACCGGTGATCCAGTACATAACATCCACACATCTTCAATTTCACCCTCACCCGAGGGGACCCTTTTACAGCACTGAATGTGAAAAGAGCTTTCCTAAGAAGATACAAGTACAACTGAACCAGAGAACACCCAATGGAGAGGCCTCTCTCGCACTCATTATCAGAAGTATTTTGGCACAAAGAGAACATTTGTAATACACCAAGAACTCAAAGGAGACTTTTAATGTGAAAGGGATTTCAATAATAACTTCTAAAAACATGCCGGAGGGTGTACACTGCAGAGTGATCTCAGCGGTGTAGAAGGTATGCATAGAAGATGAGAAACGACCGGATCTTCTTGTTCCCCACGACAGCTTTTGGAACTACACCACTGAGCAATGTTTGAAAACTAATTAAATGTCTAAAAGAAGAAGTCCCTGCTGAAAACCCATTGGGTAAGTTATTAAAAATATTGTGGATTTGACATCTACACCCCTCTGTAGAAGCGAACGGAACAAACCTCACTGAAATAAAACACATCTATATGTCCACGCTTCTAATCCTACAGACGCGCCCAACAACATCAGAAGTTCCAAATAAACTAAAGGTCCTGCAGTCTGTGTGAGCAGAGAATTCTTCTAACCCCATTCTTAGCCAGTCCGGCTAAACAACATTTACAGAAAAAGTTTTTCAAATATTCATTCTCCGTTAAATCGCTCCAATCCATTATTCACCAGTACACCAACAGCACTCTTGAGACTTTCATGCAACCGTGCCTCTGGTCACTGGTCAGGTGAAATTTAACAATCTCCCGCCTACAGAGAATTTTATCCTATTTAAGGCATAGTGTATGCTCCATAAGGCAAGCAATGTAAACAAACTAAGCATGGCAGCACACACAAGTGCTTGCTAGCAAGACTAGAAGCACATCAATCTATCAAAACAGCACCAGACAAGCCTTCTCTGTCCGAACAATCTCCCTTCCACAGCAAGGCGCTCGACAGCCAGGCGCTCGACAGAACTCCTGCAGTTCACAAAGGCCCTTAAAAGAATACTCCTTTCTAGAAGACCAACCTAAGATAAATATAATAGTTGAACAGTTTTTCCACTGAAATTAAGATGACCTTTTGCCTTGTCAAATGTGCAAAAGCAACATTGGAAAAGAAAAGGGAAAACTATAAACTCACAACGTCAAACTGATTAACTTGAATATACCAATGACGCTACATTGCTTTAATTGCAAAGATGATCACAAAATACATTTAGGTGAATATAACATTTGATTTAGGGCAATTACTTTAATTAAGGGTAATCAATTAAAATGAAAGGGTGAGTGTTCATTGCTTAATTTAAATATATTTAATTTTAATTTAAAGGAAAAGTTCCAGTATCAAACCCAGAATCAAGCAGTCATTTCATATTTTACCAGTGTGCCTTCTGTCACATTCTCACAACTTGAACAACTGAAAATGAACAATTAGCAGCCACCATCTTTCTTCCTCTGTGCTTTTTTCCGACACCTCAAGTGGGAGAGAAGTACTTAATGGAGGTGCACTGGCGAGAGTGGACCACATAAAAGTAACAATGTACCATGTGCCTCTTACCACTTGGTGTCTAATAGCACAGAGACAGGGAGATGGCAGAAAAGTCTACAATTTCATCTGTCAAAGTTGGGGAAAAAGTAACAGAAGTTACATTGAAAAACTAAATAAATGACAGCATGATTCAGGCATTTTGCATCGGTATTCAATAAACGAAAAATACGTTGTATAGAACTTCTCCTTATATTTAGGGTTTAGAATATGCAGAAGCTAATTTAGGTTTAATTATTATATGTAATACAGATTAACAGTTAATTAAAATAAATGTGTTAAATTCTAATTGTTAATTTTGTTAAGGCAAATTGAATTTAACTTAAGTTTCAGGTTCAAGCAATTATAACAATTAAATTACAATGAATAACAGGCTAGGGTAGAGTAGGAATTAGGGCTATGAAAACATACTTTACTAACCCTACAGATTGCATCAGCATTAGATTAAATTAGGGATAATTCTTTATTTTAATTTAATTGAAATCAATAAAGGGCGAAAGTTAGTATTAATAGCAGAAATAAGTCATGGATTCATTGTAATTTCATTTTAAATTAATAAAAATTAAGAGTTTTGACTAGTGTTAATCAGAGGGGAAGGATTGTATTGTATTGTAATTGCATTTATATAGCGCCTACTACTCCTGACGAGGCATCAAAGCGGTTTTTAAGTGAGTAGCATGCTACTCCGGAACCCATAAAGGATTAGTGGTGAATTAGTATAGTGAATATATGAAAGTAATTTGAGTGGTGGATATGTTAGTCGGTTATACAAATTAACTGTAATTTGATTGCACATTGAAAATAATTAAGAGTTAGCATTAGAAAAAGGATATATTTAGGAAAGAATATAAAATAAGCATTAGAGTTAGTCATTTTAGAATCATGATTTTGAATTAGATTTAAAATAGAGGAGTGTAAAAATTGCATTTTGGAATAGGTTACTTAAGCAGTGCATGAGTTATTTAAAATCATGTTAAATTAAAAAGGTAGCAGTAGTTGCAGGCTCAGGGTTGTAGGTGCAAGATAGTGGCGAATCAGAGTTAAAACGTACTTTATGTATGTAGTAGTGGTCAATACAGGGACTTATTGATGGAATGCCTTTGAGTTTGAAACATCCATCCTAGCACTTTGTATGGAGACCGTATTAAAGACCTCTGCTACGAAGGAATGCGTAAATCTCCACAAACAGATGAAGGTGTTGTAGCGGCACACGGCCATCGAGGTGAAAGGCTGCAAAGCATCCATTGGAAGAGGACAGTGAACACTCTGGGGGCTCGACTGGCACATAACGTCAAAGTGATTAACCAAAGAAGCATTTCTCACCTACCTTTAGCATCAGATCTGACCGGCCACAAATCAAAGTAAACTCAAAGGATGCAAACTACAGAAACTATTACAAATCCCTCCCTTAACTAAAGAATAAAACCCCATTCCGTTCCCAGTTGATACCTTCCCAAAGAAAGAGGCACGGCCTTCATGGAAATTGACGGCCCCTATAGTTAACCTTAGTGCCTCTCCATTTGTTAGATTAAGACACCCCCGGGTATACGTGCGCTTTATAAATTTTTGTAACATAACATAACATAACAATTGCACCCCGTGTAACAGCTGCAGTGGTTTGTTTTTAAAAGGTGCTCTTCTAAGGAGTTAAAATCCCTTAGTATTTGTCACCTGGACACCAGTTACTGTGATGTACGCACTGTGTTCACATGCTTGACCCTGGCTGGAATTTTATATATAGAAGGCTAGAAGATTAAGTCTTTGAAATAAATAGACGTGTTAACATCACCCAACGTCCACCGTCACTGCATAAAGATGAGCTATTTTTGGCCAATCACAGATGCATTTACAAACCAAGACTCTAAATTATCAATTAGAAACTCCATTTGCTGAACGCTATTATTATTTTATGGCCCATGCTCCCCTACAGAATATATGGTGGGCTGGATTTTAAGAGAGCTAAATTTCAAACAGCTATCACCAGGAACAGAGTTCTGAAGTCTGGCTTGAAAGAAGAAAATCACGGGCAAGAAGCTAATTCGCTTCTCATCTGTACGGATCCCGGCTCACTTCCAGTTAGTCACCTCTCTCCGTATAGCATTGCTTAGTTTTCAGGTTACGATAATACTATTCGACACATACAACTGATATCCTTTGTCGGCTCTACTTCCCACACCTGTAGCCTCCTCCTGGCCTTGCTAATGGCACTTTAATTTTGTAGTACACCCTTTGTAATCGGTGGAAGGACGAACAGACACACACAGAACATCCGTCCCGCTCCCTGAGGTTCATCGTACTCTAACATCAGAGCCACGACTTCTCAAATCGTTTCCACACTAAAATGATAGGTTTCCAGCAACCTACTATCACACAACGAAACATCCAAAGGGACAAATATTAAAATGTAAGTCTAACACTGATAACTAAAACATGGTAAACATTTCTTACTGTACAACTTACTCAAGGGCCACTGTTTAATCGTTCCCTTGAGAAGGATTGTGCCGAGAACCCATCCAGACATGCATTGCTACCTTGTGTATCTTCACATACTCAAATCAAGTGCCTTCAAGCCACCGCTTTGAAAGCTCAGTGTATGGAAGGAAGACTCAAGGAAGTCCACCTTTATCCACCCCTGAGGCCCAGTGCCAGCAACGCTGAATAGCTTTTCCAGGCTGTGTCCAACTATAGAGCTTAACCCACTGCCCTCCTAGTCGTTGCATCCTCACTTACTTCATCCTTTCCTTCAACATGCCTGGTCCCCCAAACTATTCACAACCTGTATCCTTTGGCCCATCTCTTAAGCAGCTGTCCTCTGAAATGAGTGACAAGCATTGACAGCTCACTTTCTATAAATATCCTATTTCATCCTATTTAAGAAACCTCAGGTCTTTCTTTCATCCCAACCGGTTTTCAACATTCCGGGCGAGGATCCGGTAAGGATCGTGCTCCTTTGACCCAGAGCAGCTCATCCAACCCCAACCAGCAAGCTCTGACATTCAATGCAAGTGCCTGCTTTGACAACTGAGAGTGCTAGTGAAGAGAGAAGAACTGGGGGACTGAGAGCTGGTCAGCGACTGGGGGAAGACGTAGAAAAAAATTAAACTAGCACCAGATATTGAAGTCGAAAACCTCCTTCTACACAGTGATGTGACATCCCCCAATCATTCACAAGTCCATCAGATTATTCCCCTTCCCAATGAACCATGAGGAGGAGAAATTCCTGCAGTGAGCGTAAGGACAAGGGGACACCCAATTCAAGTTGGAAAAGTTCCTTCTCAGGAACATCTCCAAGTGAAGCACGGCCACCTTGGAGGATAAACCCATCAGAAGTTCACCAACTTTCCTCCATCTTTTTGTGAACTGTAATGAGGTTCTAGGGGGAAAGAGTTGCACTCCCAAGAGGTGTTCGATTTTTGGAGGCAGGTGCTGTGGCTAGGTTTCTTGGATGGCAGTGCAACATGCAGCTGTTTCCAGAACCTGCCCCCCGGATACTTCGATTTTTCCCCTTTCCACTTGATCACAGTAAGTACTGTCTGAGCCCGCTTCAGCTCTTTGACGGTTTGCTCATTTTTAATTGGTTGGAACTGAACTAAAATGACTCTGATGTTGCCCTGCGATGCCATGTTGTCCAAGCCGGCTTTCAGCTCCAGGAGGGCTTGTGTGCCCTGATGGACATAACGAGGGCTCATGACAACCAGCAGACGCCGGCTGCTCTTAATGAAGCTCAAGGTCTCATCTGTTAGAACTGAGAAAGAAAAAACCAAGATATTAGCGACAAACGGTGGAGCTGTTGGCAAGAAACACTCAGTCTGATTAACGAAGATGAAAAGGATTCACCCATGGGGACGGCTGGAAACTCTTACCTCAAAGGCGCCTTTAAACAGGACTTAAGAAAGATGCAACCTCGAGGTGAGGACAAAAGGAATAAATAAACAAAGGCAAAGCCCCAACTCAAGACCAAACACATACATACAAGGCTTCAATCCACCCCAGGATCTCCCGCAACATCACAAACCTCAAGCTTGAGCCCTGCTAGCAGCTAAAAAGGAAATATCTGAAAAGAAGCGTTGTTGGGGCTGAGGGGATACAGCTGCTGACACAAGGCAGCATTTGAGAGTTACAAATTTGTCACAAACCGTGATCCAGTGGTGTGGTTCACAAACATTCAAGACCTTGCAAACTCATTTTAAACTTAAAGGAAGTTTTGGTTGAGAACATAAAGTGGAGTGTGTAACTAGGGAAATTAGGAGTGAAAAGTAGGAAAACCAAGTGATAAAGGTGCAATCACAGAAGTTTGAGGAAGACTAGTGTAGAAGACCAACTTTGTTAAACTTCACTCAGGTGTGATGGGAGTCCCTGACTTGGACTTAGGACAAAGCATGGACCTTGGGTCATGACCACATACATACCAGGAAAAGGAAAGCAGAACAGCGGGAACTTAATTATGCCAAATATTTCTTATGTTCTCAGCACCTGTAAACATATCACCAAGCAGCAGAGGCACTAGCTGGTAAGGACAGCAAAGATGCAAACCAGACAAGAGGGTGAAACCCATGGAAAAGATTCTGAAATGTTCACTACTGAACAGTAAATCTACTTTATGAATCCAGTGCTCATTCCAGTTTTTTTTGTGACTCAAAGGAGAAGGGCAGTGGCGGGGCAGGCAAAAACACAGTCAGGACCATAGGATCCGACAGGACCACGACAAACGCAGCCAGAGAGGTTCAAGGACAACGTCACATTCCTTGAACCAACTATTAGGCAAAGGGTTTCATTACCAACACTCATCAATTGATGAATTTGCCATATTCTGAGGATACAAGTAATACCTTTCAAAACATGCCTCCGTGCAGACCAAAATCCTCAGTAGTCGAAATACAAACGGTTCAAGATCCGCCTGAAGAGAAACCTAGACCAACGTCTTGGCTCAAACCAATCTGAGGTGAATCCCTTTTTGCTGAGAGCACTGTTGCAAATTGTTTTCCACCTTTAGAGCTTATCCTACCCACCACTGAAATAAGAAACCACGTTTTCCTGGAAGATATTCAAAAAAGACGAATTCTAGTAAAATATTGAAGAACTGAGCAGAGTTGTCTAGTTTTCCTACAGAACAAGAGGTGGAAGCAAACATGGCCTTCCCATGCACAAGCAAACATAAGGCTTCATCTGTACATGTGGCCATAACCATAAGGTCCTGCTTTGAGGAACTCAAGGCCCCCCTCCCTATGCCTAGTTTCATGTTGTGATGTTCAAACCCTTCCCAAACAGTTTATTTATGGATGTATCAAAAAGTGTTGAGATGAAATGTTTTTTTACGTAGCTGCCTTTGCAGTTATCAGATAGAAATTCTGGCCAAACCAGAGACACAAGTGTTGTAGAAGCCCAAATGAAAATGAAGGGTCAGCTAGAGGATTTGGGTTGATTGGTACCAAGGGTAGCAACGACTGGTGCAACCAGAGGATGGAGATTAAAGTGCAATCTACTGTAACTGCATCGCAAAGTATGAGACATGAAGAACACCGCTATTCGGGTCAGAACCGAAGCCTCGCCAGGATAAGCCTGGGGCACTGTGAGCCTTTCACTCTGGTTGTACGTAGGACAGAGGTAGAGACATGCAGGGTTACCATAGATATTCCAACTGTAACTATAAACACAGTCGGAGAGATCTTCAGACTTGTCCTTTCTATGCACAAGTTCATGGCTCTAGGTTCCGCAGACACTGGAAGGCGTGGTTTACATAAAGCACTGGATTTCTCACTGCCGTCAGAGATGTGGGTCGCCACTGTAGTGTGGAAGGTCTCTGAGCAGGGTTGGGTCTGATGCACAGTGGATTGGAGGAAAGGGCATGACCCAGATCCTCCGAGCCTGCATGTTCCTTCGCACAATCGATCTTCAAGGACAACACACAACAAACCTTGAGACCAAACTAACCTGAAGGCATCCCTCAGGGAACCGTTCGAGGGAAGTATAAGGGCACAAAAGTGAGGTCACTTCCTGTTGTGAGGTGTGATGGAGCGATCCACATATAGACCCCACAATCTGGCTGCTACTGGGAAAATTCCCCAATCGCTGTGCCCACTGCCACAGGCAAATTGCCTCCCAACAATGGGTCTAAGACCCCACACCATATATAATGGATGGTGGTGTTTGCATCGGATAGAATCTAAAAAGTGCTCTCTCAGATAGTAAAGGGGAATGTCTTTATGGCAAGGTGGACTCTTGCATGTGAATGTGCAGGCTCAGCTCTGGCACAGACCAGAGGCATCGCACTAATATTTCACCCAGATCGGCATCCTAGACAAGTGGAGGTATCTGATCTTGGTGGAATAGTCTGTAGAGGGCTAAAGAGGCAACCCATCCAAGGGATGATGGGTCCACCCAGCAGTGCATATCCTGATAGATCTGCACCGGAGTGGAGATTCTCTTCATGTTGAAGCCACCGTTTTCTCAAGCACTATTGTACATGCGTACCCATGATCTGGAGTGTGGCACCGACAGCATGCACAAGGCCATCAGGCCCAGTAGATGTGCAACATGCAGAACTAGGATCCATGTCTGAGTGAGGAACATCAGAATCATCGGTCAAATATTGGCGATCCTCTGAGAAGGAAAGTCCTACATGTGGATTTTGTCCAATACTGCTCCGATAAAGGCTAATCAGTGCATGGGACCTCTAGGCCGTCGATGTAAAGCCCAAGTCTTGCTGCTGAGTCCTCATGCCCTGAAGGCATTCTCAGAAGAGCACCAGTGACTTCACTTTCACCAGCCAGATACATGGACTCCTCACCATCACAGTGAAACCACCACAACTCTTTTGTAAACCGGCACGCATCAGTCATCTGTTCAAATGTGAGAATCATGCACGGATAGTGTCGAGATCCCACAATAAAGCTCCGTTCACAGCTGTCGGCAGAGAGAATTGGCAGAGGACAGTGGATGTTCTGGAGGTCCAGGGACATCAACCAACCCACAGGAGTAACACCTCTGTGGCACCTTTAATCAGTACTGGGAGGTTTTCCACCTCTGAAATTGAAATGCGTTGCATGGAGCCTATGCTGGTGGTCAGTGCAAAGGGAAGAACAAAAACATGAAGGTGCGGTCTTTGCTTTATTATTTAGATGCTAGTGATCGACCACAATCTATATCAGACAGGTCGTGGGCCTCCGGGTTAGACCCAAGCAGTTCTTCCACCTCTGCAAATTTCTCTGGCCAGGCAAGGGGCTCCGTCAAAGGCCCGTCATCAAAACAAGCTTTGGCCTTTTCCTTTCCCACTCTGCTAATGTCAGCCAACTTCGAGGGCCTTAAAGGTGGTGCAGGAATCTGCTCCAAGAACAGTGTTGGTGGCTGAATGAACAGGTGATGACATCTTGAGGGCTTTGCGGCCCAGATGGTACAAGAGACACCCTGGACGAATCTAGACAAGTAAGCCATAAGACATTGATTCGTGCATGGTCGGCCAATTGTACAGGATGTGGAGTCAAGTTCTGAGGTCAACCATACTAGGCACATGTCATGTGGACTCAACCAAGACATTTTCTGGCAGCATCTACTGCATGGCGTAAACACTGAAATTGTTGGAGAGGACATTTGTCCTAGTCAATGTCAAAAAGCTGAAGAATTTAATCGGCGGAGCAATAAGAGACCTCTGGGCTACACAAATAAGACATGGGCAACCAACAATGGATACCAGCGTGCTACGGTGACAACTATTCGGGAGGTGGAGTCACGGTTGAAGCTCAATGGTGCCATCTAGTGATACTGATAAACTACTGCTAAGGAAAAGTTTCCAGGCCAGTCTGCTGCTTACAGGGATCTTCATAAGAAGTTAGTCAATCTTAGGAATGCCACAGGTTTACATTTCTATTCAGTAATGTCTACCAGCAGAATGAAGTGCGCTAGAAGCCCAGCCTACAAGAACAGGCAAGATGAGGCATCCGAGCCAAAGTCTCCCACACAGCTCTCAAGAGCACTTAGTTTCACTGGTCCGTGCCTAAATTAGAGCGAGAAAGAGAGAAAGAAAGAGAAAGAGAGAACAAGAGAAGCGGCAGAGAGATAGCGCAAGGTACACAAAAGGACTGGAGACCACCATCCGTACTTACTTCCACCAGGTAGGCTGTCTCGGTCGAAGATGCAGAGCTTGTATCCAAATTCATTCTCCAGGACCCCCCTCAGCGTCAGCAAAACAAATTCTTCTTCCTCTGCGTTTCTTGCATACGACACGTAGACATCATACTCTTTCCCATCTAGCAGTCAAAGCAAGACACGGGTTACTCTTCGTTACAAGTCCAATCCTCATCTTTCCTATCTGTGTTTATTAGGGCCAAAAGTGTGGGGTGCACTGGCAGGAGAACCAAGCTGGCGCCCCTCATTTATGTGCCGATGCAGGTCCGAGGCCTGAAAGGTTTTGTGCAGGTGCACATAAAAGCCAGGTCTGGTGAGCTGCAGAGAAGTGAGACCCACTGTGGCATAACTAAACATAATGGGAAGAAAAAATAACCTCAAAAAGGTTTTGCTTCAATCATCAGTCACTTCCCTGCACAGGCACATAATAGATTTGTCAGGTGAGGTTACATATTTAGGTTTTATTTTATCTTCAGGCAGTTAGATTTGCTGATATTACCTGCTGCTCTCTCACTGCTTCAATTTCACCTTGAAAGGGATTATGCTCAGACGTGTTTTTCAATCAATTTTTCCTTTTATGCATCTTCCGTGCCCTTTATTCACAAAAAGCTTTAACAGTTCTGCAGAACCACTGCTACATTACCGCCTCTTACTGCACTATTGAACGTATCGCTTTATAGGGGCAAAACGAGGACTAAGCCACATCAACACTCACTCAAGCCAATGCATTACACCTCTTACAGGACTCTCCCCTGCATTGCAATCTGTCTCCAGGCACCTGCGTCAGTGGTGGGCGATACCTTCATGGTACCCCAGCTTGTGCTCACCAAACAAGTACCTTTTATCCCAAGACCCAACAAAGCAGATACTAAACCTTACCTCTGCACAAGACTCAAAGGTCTCTGCAGCGATGAACTCCGCATATTAGCCCAGTTCATATAAAGTTGAAATCAAGAAATAGTTACACGTGGACCGTAGTTTTGAAACATTCATTCAATCAACAGCTTTTACTTAACCATTGCCCAAGACCTTCTGACTATAAGCATTGTACATGATTTAGGAATCGTCCTGTAATTACAAAGCAAATTCGAGAAAAAAACCACTAGACATTTCAAGACCAATGGTCAACCACGTCCTGTAAAAGCACCAATGGCACTAAAGTCTGGATTTCCAGAGTGAATCCACACCACAGCTCATCTCCTCATTACATGCATGATTATATTGAGGCATGATGCCTCCATGACAGCCCCTGGCTTCAGCTCAAAGGGCGCTACTTCCTCATGCCCCTTTGTTGGCATAGCTCCACCCACAGACCTCAATAATACGGTGGGAATACAACAGCACTTCCTGTTTTATGGTCTCTACGTCAGCAGATGATTTGACATCTTTGGAAGATGGCTTTGCTCATGGATGGACAACATGAAGACCGCTGTAAGCTTACTGTCCTGTGTTTACACGAGGCACTCGTCCCAAAGTGGTTTGTTATGCTGAGTTTAAGCTCACACAACACTGGGTCAGGCAGAGGCGACGTCAGGGAGGGGCGACGTCAGGGTCAGGCAGGGGCGACGTCAGGGTCAGGCAGGGGCGACGTCAGGGTCAGGCAGGGGCGACGTCAGGGTCAGGCAGGGGCGACGTCAGGGTCAGGCAGGGGCGACGTCAGGGTCAGGCAGGGGCGACGTCAGGGTCAGGCAGGGGTGCGCAGATAGCTGGGGTTGCCAAGGAATGCTGGCAGGTTGCCTTAGAGGTTTCTTCACTGAAGGCAGGGATGTGCATGGGTGTTTAGGATCTGAGTTCTAGACAAGTTGCCATCACTTCACGGTAGTGTACCAAAAGTCAGCATAAGGGCAGAGGGGATGCCACATTATGTGCCAGTCTTGCTCCCTCCTTGTCCCCCGCCACCCCTGTTCTCCACAAACACAGGCAGGTTCGGTGTCTTTAGATGAGGATTCCAGGTCTTGGTCGCGTGGGGAGCCGCAGTCCTTCATTAATAAAGCCCTAGTTAAGGCTGCAACAGAGAATCAACATTGTAGGGGAATTCCTGACCAGAATCGGAGACCGACACACGACTACAAAGCCCTCCACGATCAGCATACATGAACCACTACATGAACTTCCATCCAGAAACTTTCACTCCGCCTCCCTTGCCCTCACACAGACAGCGCATCTGCCGTAGCCACAGCGGAGGCCGCTCCTTCTTCCCCACCACCAAGTCCTGGAATGCCCTCTCTCTCCACCTCCGAACATCACCCTCACTGACGGACTTCAGGAAGAGACTCAAGGCTTGGCTTCTTGAGTAAACCCGGCAACCCAGCACCTGGATACCCTCACGGGTGATGAGCCGCACTCTACAAGTACTGATTGATTGACGAGGTGTCTGAGGGTGGGAAGAGATCACGTTTCATGGAGGAAGACGTGTACGATTTGTGTTCAATTTATTATCTTCACCACAAAATGACTTCCTCATTCCTTTAATTAGACACCTTCTTCCCTCATCCTTTTCTGTATTTGGCAAATCATCTGCACGTTGTTTGTGATATTAAACAGAGCCTCCCAAAAATCAAGACAGCCCCACTGACTGTCTTCCACACGAACAGTAGCTTGAGGTTTCCAAGACCATGGAGGAAAAACCTACCAGATATGTATGTAGGTGCCAATCCATATGGTCATATCAGATGCTGAGATGGCAGCTATCAACCCAAGTGCAGGAGGTGGTATTCCATGTGATGGATGGGGGTGGGCTTGTGAAACAACCTATGTACTAATTGGTAAGTTTGCAAAAAACCAAATTGTAGCAGGTAGCGATTCGATCTAACTTAAGAATATTAATGAGGTATGTTGCAAATTGCGAACCACTACTATTCACGGTCATCCCAGGGATGGTGGCTTGCTGGGGTCAGCAGACCATGTTTGGGATTGATTTTTTTTTAGGCTGTATTTTTTTTTTTATGCACCCCATTTTCCTTAAACGAAACAGGAAAACAAGCCTGCTGCTAAAAAGATATGTTTCTTTTTTTTAGTTCGTTTAAGAGGAGCCAGTGTCTGGAGCAGCTAGTTACACATGGGCCTGAGGAACGTGGAAAGATTGCCAGTTTCAAGCAGGACTAAAAATTAGCGCTACTCCTAAGATGTCAGGAAAGCATACAGCCTCAGTTGGACTCTAACTCCCAGGTTCCCACACGCCAGGAGGCGGGACAAGCAGATTACTGTGCCGTGCGGGCACTTAAGGACGCTGCAGGACCTGGGCAAGAGCGGGCCTGCCTGCGGCCGGACAAAGCTGGGCCACCCATCTGGACATTTATTCTGTGAATTTGCTGGGATCGTCTTGGCTCCTGAATGTCTATGTATTATGGGTAAGAGGAAATCTGTGGCACTACCTCCATCTTCCAAGGACCGACCCCCTAATAGCCACAATAACAAGGAGCCCGTGGTTCGGTGGACCACTGCTTACTCTTATTTTACTTTAATTGACCAAAGGGAAGAGCCCCAGGGGACCCCTTCTCTTTTATCAATGCCTTACCACCGCCTTTGCGGTGTGGGTAAAATTTCAATGTTCGTGACCGGTTTCATTAGAAAAACATGGATACATAGCATACCTGCAAAGAAGGAAACCTGCAAGGAAATCATTGCTCACTTGTAACACTCAATTTGCAGCTTGTATTGCCGCAAATCACATGCTGTGCTCACTTCTAGCATCTAGTGCTGGACTCGGGGAGCCTTCCAATGTTTAACAAAGACAAGTTTCTTTTTTGACGTGATGTGTGGTACCTTCGCTGACACCCATAATGCCCTAGCACAGACTCCACCTTACACTGTGTTCCTCACACAAACCCAGAGGTAAGTGTATATGTGCCAAAACCAGGAAAAACACTGTTGGTGTACTGAAGAAAGACTGGTCACAAAGCTGTGTCTGTTTTGTGGATTAGGGTATCAAAAGAGTACACTCCTTGTGCGTGTGGACATATTGGCACGATTTGGAAGCTCCTTTCTGGAGAAGGGCGTGCGCCTCTTCTATCAACCGTTGGAGACCTCAAGCTTTCTCCACTCCAAACATGATGGTGCCTTTTGGTATCAAGTGGGCGGCACGGGCTGCTTAGCCTTTTTCTGAGATGTTTTTCATTCACGGAATGGTTGCCCCTTCCATGGAGTTGAGGGTCCTTATGAAATTGATCCCACAAGGACAGATTCCAGTGTTACATATTTACAAGGCTGGGGGTATTGTGACCAGTCCTCTGTGTCCAGCTCTGAGACTCACTGTTTGATCCTTGTTCTGGACTTCAACATGGCCCTGGAGACACAGCTTCTTCGGCGTCGAGTCTTCTGGTACTCTAGATATAGGGTTCCGCTTCCTTGGTTCCTCCGGTGTGCTGGATGGACATCCCTTATTGTGTTGTAATTGCATTTATATAGCGCTTACCACCTCTGACGCGGTGTCGATTCGCTTTTAGGAGAGTAGCAAGCTACTCTGAAATCCATCATGGACTAGTGGTGAATTAGTTTAGTGAAATATGCAAGTAATTTGAGTAGTGGATATGTTACTCAGTTATTTGGATTGATATGATCCTCAGATTTGAAGCCCTTAGATTCCACTACAGACAGGGACTAACTTTGAGTCCAGGGGCTTCATCTTGGAGTAATGCGCCCACCTCCTGCCCAATTGATACCAGATGGGTTTCTTGGACCAAAAGGAGTAACATAACAAATAGGAGGTCTCGTTGCAATCCCAAAGTAAACTGAGGTTCCAGATATGGTGCTGGTCCAACCACGCAAACTCGCTGTTTCAAGAGAGGCAAAACTTAACCTGAGTATTCGTCATGACCGCACCCCTCCCCTTCTGCCCCTCCACTCCCATCCCAAATGCGTCACTCATTGGATCTACTCCTGGTTGTTTAACTTGGCGGTTTTTGCTGAGCTCGGAGTTCCTTAGGTTGTGCTCCAAGCCACGTGCATCCTTTCATCTGCAGATGTTCTAGGTCCAAATGCTTCTAGTTTTGGTTTGTGAAGATGGAGTCTGTGCTCATTGGCAGAGAAATACAATATCAGAGGGTTTGTGCACTAGTGCATTGTGGGATTCAGATGAGGTAGCCAAAGTCAACTTGAAAGAATCTTTTGGTAAAAGAAAAACAACTTCTATTTCAAGCTCAACATTAGGTGAGAGGAGTGTGCACAGCATCCCTCTTGGTCTCTTTGGACACATGCTGCAAACAAACAATTCTGACAGACAGGACAGTACTAGAACTTCTCTATATAGTTTGGAAAAGTTACACAAATATCAAGTTCTCCCACGAGTGCGTGGAGCAGCTCATCCAGTGTTTTCTTCATCCGGGGGTTGTAGTGTTAAATTTAACCCTGGAAGTTTAATTTCACTTTTGAAAAGGCTGGAATAAAAGTACCAAACTGTTAACAGGAAAGCTACCCTCACACCCCATTGGCTAAACTGAGGTTTGGATTGAAATGTGTTTCTTCCAATGGGCAAGCCTCTGATGGTCTGCCAATGTACACGTCTGATAGAAAGTAAACTTAAGATCATGTGCCGAGAGAGAGATTAGCTGTATATGAAATATAATGCAGCAAAGTGGCATAGAGCAGAGATATGTAGGGTTTTGCTGGCACATTACTCGTTGACCCAAGGGCTAACATTGCACATTGGTAGGTTCAAGTGACTCACCGCCAACAGTTTCATCGGTTCCGAAGTGTGCCCGGTAGAAGAGCACCATCTCCAACCAGTAGACGTGGTAGATCACGATCAGGGCCACCACCAGGAAGAGGGTCACGCCAAGTCCACAGGCCAACTCGGTGACGTACCTGGCAGGCTGCACTGCAGTCAAAGACGGACAACTTGTGTAAGTACGTTTATACGAGATGGACACGATTGCAGCTATTTGTAACACAGTAAAACATCAGTCTGCAGAACCTCTGCTCACATAAAAGGCACTGTGGACAAAAGAAGAGAAGTGCATGCAAGGGTGGAAATAATATGGGGGTCAAAACACTGTTTATGAAGAGCTAGGCAAGGCAGGACACAGTGAGTGGAGGTCTGCACAGCCAGAAAAGCTCAAAGCCAGGCAAAGAGAAGATGCGGGGGAAGGCTGTGTCTAATCGAAAGTCCTTGGATCCTGGAAGCATCTTACGCTTTGGTGGGCCAAACCTTAGATACTCTGCGTCTGACTTGTCTAGCCCAACAAATAAGGCTGCATTCAGCTGTACTTGGAAACAGAAGACACAGTGCCTTGATATTGGGTTTCTTTGTGGTGGAAAGATCTGCTGGTGTGCTCCCATCACAATATTTTGTGGTCTTGCACTGTCAGCTACTTACCTGGTGTTCGGATACCTTGGACTGAACCAGTCTCGCTTCAGGACCAGCAACGCCTGTGGCACAAGACAAGCCAATGTAAGTAGGGGTGTTTACCTCCCCCGCTTGGCTTGATACACAACCTTTAACAAGCAGCAGCTCTTTGTCACAGGAAGGAGAGCTGGTACAAGGACTCTCTCAATCGTTTGCACACGGTCTCTGATCTGTGTGACTTGCTGGTGGATTTGTGTTTTCCTTCACCTCAACCCCTTGTAAAGTCAATGGCCAATAGCTTGACTGGTGCGGTGGCCTAGAGATGGCCCCTTCAGAAAGGTTTTCCTTTCGGTGTTATTCTAAACTAATACACCTGCTCACCCAGGTGAGAGACTGGCAGTCCTTTTCTGTGGCCTGGGGAAGTCAGTGTTTACTGGACAAGGTCCATGGTGGGCACAGTCACTTACTGCAGCTTGGCCAGAGCCTAGGATACATGTGGTAAGACAGGAAATAAACATCAGAAACAAAAACAGACGTTCCTTCCAGCTGTTGTGGTCGAGATACACCTTAAAAGTTTGCCAGCGTTTACGCAGTATGGGCTACACTTGCAAGGTTGATGGAGCAGAGGTGAAGGACAGGAGGCTATGACACATCAAGCGTGCTATAAGAGGCAGCCATCGACGGAGACTATGTTGCCCAATTCTTAACTAGCCATATGAAATGCAGTGTTATGTCTGAAGTATTGTTTTGATGTGTGTCCTACTGGTGTTCACAAGGCCCAGCAAAAGGCAGACGCCTCGGTCACTTGGAAATGTTTAGAGACAAGAAGGCAAACTGTGCTCATTGGATACAATTTGGAGTAATAAAATGGATCACTGTTCACCAGTGTGGTTTTAGCACCCACGCATGACCACAAGCCAGTCAATCAATCATCAGGGAACTGGTAAGCGCACTACTCATCCGTGAGGGTCTCAAGGCGCTGAGGTGGGGTCCGCAGATCTGTTTAGCCGAAGAGCCAGTGAAAGCCATCAAAGGGGTTCCTCATTTCCATACAGAGAACTGCACAGTAACCACTTTTTCTAGGGTTTTGGAGAGAAGTGGAAGGCTGGAGAGGTCAGGCTCTGGGTCCGCAGTCATATTCCTAGTAAGTGTGGGACAGTGACAGGGTCAGCCCCAGACGCCGAGGGAGCATGGGGCTTGTATTGATTAGCATTTTGGCTGACCGGCAGGTCTCAGTTTGAGTCCTAAGGGTCCGAGGGCCAGTCAGCACGTTTTAGTTTATTAATAATGCTATTAACTTCTCAGAGACATGTAAAATAAATAATCAAGCAGTATTAAGAGATTGCCTCACATTAGATCATGCTAGGGAGATCCCCTGGCAGAGGTATGTAGGTTCCACACTGGAAAAAGTGAGCCTGAGGGAGTTATTTGACTTTCCATCAGCTTGTTCTACCTTTACTAAAGCCAAATTGAAGCAGAGATTTCTAGAAAACGCAGATGCCATTAGATGGGAGACAAATAAAAACAAATCTAGAGTGCATGCCCATCATAGGTCTCTGCCATTGAAGGGTGTTGCTCAAAATTATATGACTTTTGTTCACAACCTGCAGCACCGATATACCCGGACTAGATGTCGGCTGAACTTTATACCACTTATGCTGGGCTTTTCGGCAAATACTTATTCACATAAAAACGTGTCCTGATGTCCATGTGATGGTATTTCTGAACAGACAGCTCACCAAATGCAGTCCTTTTGCTAGTTTTATTTCCAACAAAGAACAAGAATAAAGACACCATATTTGTGTGGCAGTAATTGTAAACAATATATTCAAGCACGGCCTCGCTTCCAACGGCTTGGGAACCCATTGGTTGGTTTTGTTCTGGCCTCTTATCTGTGGGTAGTAGTAAAACCTAGAAAAGCACTTCAGATTCATGAAAGCGGAACAAATATATATGGATTCTTGAACCCAGATGCATTGACGTGGGAGGACTTTGTTTTTAGTTAAATGGGGTAATGTGTATTCTACTGGGTACTGATTTTAATCTTATGGATGTTAGATTCATTCGTTAGGAGACGTAGTCCACTATTGATCAAATCTGTTGTTAATGAATTAAGAAGGTTTTGTGTTTATCAATTTTAATTTGTAGGGTATTAATGTGATGTTATTAGATAATTTTATAATGAATTATATTTATGGATTGTGCTGTATATTCTTTTATGCAAAGAAGCATTGCAAATAAAGTTCTTTGACTGACATCTTCAAGGTGTCAGTGCCAAGTGTTGATGCTCTAAGATTGTTCTAATTACGACAATCTTGCTCCAGGGGCCCCTAAAGATACAATTTTACAACTACTGTTGTCGCACACTTTCTGCATTGGCGAAACTGGAGGAAATAGTAATTTCTTTATACAAGAATTCTGTCTAAGAATTAGAAGCATCAGGAATGAGTCTCACAGAAGACCTTGTCCCAAAATGGTCATGGATGCAAAAGAGGTTTATGGATCGGGAGGTGACTTCTTACGGAGCTCCTTTTTTTATTTTGTTTTGAGTCTGACATTTTCCAAAAACCATATTGTTTTCTTACACGCCCTTATCAAGGGTGCAGTAGTCATTTGGAAGAGATAATCTAGGATGTGAGATGGGTCACCCAAGGACATGAAAGATGTCTTCTGCTGGCTCATAGGTAAGGTTTCTTACCCTGGACGCTAGTTGGGTATTACATTCGCTCATCACGACTGACCACTGCCTTTGCTTCTCAGTGTCCATGATTCTAAGTCTGGTCAACTCGCTGAGTAGGAGTCCAGTTGTCTGCCAGTCTGTCTAGAGCATTATAAACTAATGGGGTAAACCAAGAAACCCCAAGACCTGGGTAACGTACGGTACACGCAACAGTATGGTCCTACTGGCATACTATTTTTGAAAGAAACATACAATATCTATTTACGTATTGTATTCACGGCGCGAGAGAGACACAAAAAAAACAGATAACACTTAAAATTCATGGAACAACAAAATGAATTTAAATTTTCTTTTTATATTGATATTTTATTGAAGTGCATGTAAAATCCTTCACAAAGGTTCTTTTTCACGGTTGTTCCAAAAGAAAGTGCATAAGAAAGTGTTTAGAGGAGCGCTCAAGTGAGATGATCAAGGAAAGAAGAAATAGATATGATTTACGGAATATACTTTGATATTTTTCACCAATGACTCCTGAAACTTAGTCAGCCAAAGTGAGATAAGCCTGTTCGAAAGAAACCAATCTTTCTGCGCAATGGCACATGTTCCTATTCAAGAGAAAGTGGCGTCCAAATCCTAACTCAGCCTTCTTTAGGACATGTATATTCAATCCAGGTTAGAAATAGAAGTGTTGACGTTTCGACCAGATACTGCGTGAGGCGAATTCAGCCGTTGCATGCAGGTCTTCCTCAGGACTGTGAAGCAAAAGAAATAGGGTAACCCAAAATAAAACCCAATTATTGAGGGATTGGTATTCTGAAAAAAGTGCTCTCATAATACGCCAAGCAAAATATTTAAAACACCGACCTATAATGGTGTAGCCGCACTGTAGGGGTTCCTATCAGATACAACCTCCTATCTTGGCCCAATGCTCACGAAAACGTGAGTACTCGAACGACGGTTTAAAGTCATGAGTTAATAAAATGACACTGTATTAGTGGAAAAAGTCTTACTGTCAAACTAAAAAAAGCACTAAATGCCTACAACGGCTCACCTCATTAAGGAAAGCTGGTCATAGCGATTTCGCTAGTCACCTCACACTTGAGCACTTCTTCAAACTCTTTCTTATGCACTTTCTTTTGGAGCAACCATGAAAAAGAACCTTTGTGAAGGATTTTACATGTACTACTTCAATAATATCGTCAATTTTCTTAATCCACACCCAGATGGTAAAAGTCAAGAGGCGGCACACCAGGAAACGGCAAAGCAGATTTATTGTGCACCAAAAGTTTAAGGATGACGCGTTTCGGCGTTTGCCTTTGTCAAGTCACTTCCCATGCTTCCTTATCTTATCACTAAAACACAGGTGTTTGGACACACTCATTCACGGACTAAATCCCATTCACATACAGCACACTTTGCATCCTCGATCGATACTTCCTTTAGTATTAGTAGACCATGAGACAAATATCTGGTAGCTATAAGGGAAATGACATGTTAGTGAACAGTATAAGGCCCCCTATCTTGCCGTATAAAACACAGTTGGCGGAAGCATGTAGAGGTTACATTAATGCCCTGACCAATGATGTAAACATGCAGAGATGATTTTTGTGTACACGTTGCGCATTATTGTGTAAACAAGGTGGCGTTGAATCGTCAACACAGGCATCAAAACACATGAATTAGGTGTGATGCACATGTTATGTAAACAATAACATGGATAAAGTAGGACGTAAGCGAATCACACAAATACTCGGGGTAGTTAACATGATAGACATAGTCATGGGCAGTAATCCTTCTATGTCCATTAACGATTTGGCCGGATATAATTGATTGTTACGAACGATAAATTCACCAAAGTTTATCGAATTAATTATTGGAATCATTAAGCTATAATTGTTGTAATGATTCTATTATGGTTGACATAGTGCATGCATGTATGAAATTGTCTGAAACATATCGTGCTGTACTTTTGCGATCTTCGTAGGATTTTCTTTATGTCCATATAGCCATTTGGTCTATTTCGTTGGGAAATGGGAGTATGGGAAGTGACTTGACAAAGGCAAACGCCGAAACACGTTGTCCTTAAAGTTTTGGGGCACAATAAATCTGTTGTGCCGTTTTCTGGTGTGCCGCCTCTTGATTTTTACCAACTGGGTGTGGATTAAGAAAATTGACGATAAAGAAAGTGGCTGCTGCTACCGCTGGCTGGCACCAACGTCGTGGGAGGGGAGACCGCTTAAGCAGCGATTTGGTGAAGATTACTTCAATAATATATCAATATAAAAAGAAAATTCAAATTCTATGACACTCTCTATGTAAAATATTTGTTGGGCGTGATGGTTACTCCAAGGAGTGTCCTGGCGCTAATGCAGAAAGAGCGATCAGCGGGAATGGGAGGGGAAGGTTTAGGGACTGGAAAAGAGCCAGGACTTAAGTCTTTTCCGAAACACAGGTGTAGCCTTGATGCATCCGAGTGTCAACGGACGTTTGTTCCACAGAGAGGGGCTCAGGGAGGAGAAAGATCTGCCTCTGACCTTGCCTTCCTAATCCGCGGAACTTTGGGAATTCAACGATTTACAGAGCGCATGTTTCTCTGGGAGGTTATAGGACTCTATTCTAGCTTGTAGATAGCCCCGGGCCAGTTCTGTGTAGAGTTTATTAGGTACAAAACAGTATCGTTAAGATGATACTTTTTCTCTCCGGGAGCCAGTGAAGACTCTGTGGCATTGGAGCTGCGGGGTAGCCCGAAAATTGTTCGAGCCGCTGCATTCTGGACTAGCTGCAACTTATCAATCAGGTGTTTGGGCATGCATATGTAGAATCCGCTCCCATAGTCGAACCGTGATGTGATCAGGGCTTGGATCACTTGTTGTCTAGCTGTAAATGACAAAAGATACAGAAACTTTCACAGTAAGCGAAGCAGGGCAAAACATGTACCGAGCCCCTAATTGACTGGTGCTAAACAGCAATTGTCCATCAAATTTAAAGCCCAAGTTTTTCACTGAAAGATTGAGTCAGAGGGGGAGGGAGGGCTGGGGGTCATCTGATGGCCAGAAAGACTGCGAAGATACCTCAGCATCTAGACAGAAGAGGAGCTTAGTCTTCCCAGCATTACATTTAAGTTGATTACGGAGAGTCACCTAAACACAGCCATGAAGCGGTTGCGGATTTTATCACCCGGGAATGACTTGCTATTCTTCCAAGAGAAGAGCAGTTGGGCGTCATCTGCATAGGACATGATTTTGGCTCCTAATTATTCAGCCAGTGTAGCCAAGGGAGTGAGATATACATTAGAGTAGGGCTCAGAGCCTTGCCCTGTGACACTCCTACCCTCAGTTTATTAAAGATGGCAGACAAAGGGTGGCACCATACCTCTTGTCCTCTCCTCAAGAAAAGGATGCAAGCCAATTCCGGTCCTGCCCTCTAATTCCCACTGAGCTGAGATGGGCTAGTAGGATATGGTGAGACATCGTGTTGAACGCAGCTGATAGGTCTAACAAAACCAGTAGTGCCCTAGCACCAGCATCCAGGCTGAGCCGGATGGAATGGACTACCTCCAACAATGCCGGTCTCAGTGCTGTAATTGGGGCGAAGTCCCAATTGAGTAGCATGTAGCAGGTTAATGCTTTCTAGGTGAGAAGATAGCGGCTGGTTGACATGTTTCTCCAACTCTTTCGAAAGAGCTAGAAGGAGAGAGATCAGTGGGGTCTGCCTGAGTGTTTTTTTTTTTTTTGGTATTTTAGAAGCGGTACAATTTTTGTCAGTTTCCATTTTTTGGGCAGTGGTTGAAGAGAGGGAGGTGTTAAGCCGCTGATTCAGTAGCGGGCTAATGGCATCTGCCCCGCGAGATAGAATAAAAGTGGGACCAGGATCCGAGGCAGAACCTGATTTGAGGCAACCCAATGCTAGAAATGAGTCTTCCGTGGGGAGCGGAGGAATGGATTTAAGAAAGCTGGCGTTTGCTTTAGTGATGGAGACAGATGGAGCACAATCTGGGCTAAACATCATCATTTTTTCGTTGTGGGCATCCACATCTGTGCCGTGGCCCAATGTGTTGCTTTCAAGTCCCAGTGGAGGAAGGCTAGCCTGGACAGTAGCCATTTTCTCAGGAAAGAAAAGGGCGAGTTGTTCACACCATTCCTGGGAAAGAAGTTTATGGTTGGTACCTACTTCCACAGAGGAGAAAGATTTAACAATTTAAAAAGATTTCCCTGGAATGTTTTCCTGCATTTAAAATGTTATCCTCAAAATAGTTTTTTTGCTAATTTAATTTCTTTACGATATTTCCCTAGAGCTGTTTTGTACTCTACTTTTGCTATTGGGCAGTAGGCCGCCCTCCATTGCCTCTTCACGTTTACGTTCTGGCTTGGTTCTTTTGAGAGAATGGTTGTACCAAGGGCAAGACTGTTTAGTCCGGTGCTGCAGAGTCCTTTCTGGAGCTAGGGCTTGGATAGAGGCCTCGATGCGGCTATCCATGAGACTAACATCCGCATCACCTTTGCCAGAGAGGGCTTTCCCTCTTCCAACCTACTACAGAGCTTCAGATTGAACTTTATAAAAGGCTTTTGCCGTACGGGATAAGTCACCGTTGTGTTTCCATGAATTTAAGTGTGATTTTTGTGCCTCTCACGCCGGGAATATAATACGCAAATAGATATCGTATGTTTCCTTCTACAGTAGTACGCCAGTAGGACAATACGGTTGGGTGTACCGGTCTTTCTAGTGCAGCAGGTTACTGAGCACCACAGCCGCAGCTCACAACAGTCAAAAGGGGGCGAACGGTGCCATTTGTTTGCCATGTCTACAGTGGGGAGCACGGCCAGGTCAACAGTAGAAGACAAGATGCCTTTGCTAATTTTTTAAGAAACTATTTTTAGGCCGTGAACCTGCATTTTGGAGGGTCACAGTATTGTGGCTGGCCCTCCAGGGTGACCACCTATCCAGGGCCTGTAACATTACAGAGAAGACAGTCAATAGCCCAACACAGCCAGTAGTAAACCTGCTTACTATATGGAGCCCCAACACCCCAGGCGTGAGACAAACACTAAAAAGTCCAAAAAAAAAAGAAGCCTTTCAAATGAATAAGTACCAAGAACCAGAGTGACCCCTGCCTGTCAACTTCTCAAAAAGTTGTTGCTCTTCCAGCAGCCGGGCGTGGTTAATGCCGGATCCATATTGCACCGCCGGCATGAGGTGCCCGCGAGTCCAACACTCTTCGGATCACTTTCAGCGGGCCCCTCTCCTGTTTTTAAATTTAACTCAAATCTTCACTTTACTGCACAATTTCCCAAATGTAAAGGCTAAAAACCAGACATCGACTGCGTGCACAGAAGGGAATAAGACATATTAAAATAGGGCAGAGTGTGGAACTGGACTCCGAGGATTAACTCACTACAGCAGCAACTCCTCTTTATCCCTTATTTGGAAGTCGCTGTGAAGAGTCCTCCGGGCCGCTGTGGGGCCTTCAAGCGATGGAGGACATATTGACCAATTTACCCTGGTTGCAGCTCTGTCCTCTTGCCTGCAGGTTGCCTTCCCTCCGTCACGTGACCAGACCAGCGCTGGCCATCCCTTTAGCTTCTGCACAGTTTCAAACAGCTCCCAGTTCCCAAACAATGGGCTACATAGTGCTGCAGTCCTTGGTCTACCAACTGGAGGGGAGAGAGATTGGAACATTTATGTCCTACTCAAAGCGTTGACCTAATGAAGAAATGACCTTTGGCATCAAAGATTCACCCTTTAGGAGTCTAAAGCCAAGGAAAGGAAGATGTAGGAAGGGTCCGACCATCGGCAGCGCAGGCACGTGCTCCAGAAGTAGCCATTCGGTTCTGGCTCGGTTACAATTTACAGAGCAGAGCTTTTGAAGGATACCTTATAGGGATTAGCCCTTCTGTCTATGATGCATAGGTCTTTGAACCTAAAAGTGGACGAGAAAAGATGGAACCACAACCTACATAAAATGACATTATCCATACATTACTCCTATTGCTTTCTTGCATAGCTTGCAGTCGTCGGCTTACATTATAAACAAACCTGTATCAGCTTTTTTTCCCCAAAATAATGTAAAGGCTGCTTTATACATATTGTTACAAGGTTGCTTTCATGTATTAGGAAGCCTAGTTATTTATCAGAAAAGGTCACTACATATATGTGGCTTCTATTTTTTCCACACTGAGCACTGTTGATATTTCACCTTTGATAAATACAATACTATTTTGTGAAGACAGGCTCTGGTTCCTGAAGTAGGTTTTTCCTACAACATCCTAATTCCGGTGATTGAACGCTATTTCACTTTGTTCTTATTAATCATTGATACATTGTTCGCAAGAGCCGTTGTTTCCATTGATATAACTCGCCTTTATTTCCCAGCATTTCCTGCCATTCGTTCCTTACCTTTAAGTTTCACTGGGATTTGACTGGAGACTTGTCCTTTGTCATTTTTGGCAAAGCAGGTGTAGTTGCGTTTCAAGTCCTCCGCCGTGACGTCTTTGACGGTCAGCACGCTTAGGATGGTCTTGACTCCCAGGTCCTCCTCGTCAACTCTGAGGGCAAGAAAAAGGAACCGGTTAGGGAGAAAAACTATACGTTCCTGCACAGGGATGCTTCAAACTGCTAATTGCGCAGTGAGGCTTCAAGACACAGGGATGCTTGAAAACTTCACTGGAGAACGGTCCCAGACTCCCAGGCACTATCTGAGCGGCAAACCAGGCCGCTCAGACCAATCCCAACGCTGCTGTCATGCTGACAATACTTTTACCATCATGACAGCAGAGTCGGCATTGGCTTAGGGCAGTCTGGGATCCTGTGTGCTGCGGCAAGTCGACAGGAACAGAAGAGGGCGGAAGAGAGGCGGCGGCAAGTGGCAGTTAAGGGATCTTTCCCCTCCTGCCCCACCACTTCTGTTCCATAGCAGCTGCCACTGAATCCCCCAGGCCCGTCTGGCACCCAGTCGGTGCACGGGGCCTTATGCAATCGACATCTTAGTACCGGAGGTGGAAAGAGCACCGAGTGCGATGAAGAAACCTAAGGCGCCAGGTCCAGACCTTGTGCCAAAATAGATTTACTGTGAGGAGCCTCATCTGTGGGCCTGTGTTCTCACCAAAGTGAGAACACTCAGGGTTTGGTGGCAACGCCGCTCCTTCCTCCTGGCATTCAGCCATTATAGTACCAATCTACAAGAAGGGTGATCGTGGCTGTCACTCTAATTAATGCCTAATCTTTCTGGATGGGGCAGGAAAAGTTCTTGGGAAAGTTCTGCTCAAATGCCTACAGAGCTGGGTAGACTCCCACAACTTTATGACAGAAGTGCAAGCTGGCTTTCTTTTACGAAGAGGGACCATCGCTCGGGCTCTTCCTTCGACTATACGTGATCTCACACAAATTTACAGTTGTTAGAAAGTCTTCACTGTACTTAGTATTTGTAGACCTGACAGCAGCTTTTGGCCCAGTTGACAGAGAAGCTGTGGAGATCCCTGGTAGATATAGGAGTTGACACTACTCTGGTAATGGCTATAAAGGCTCTACACTCTAGCAACACGGTCAGAGTTTGGTACGGTCCGGGTGTGAGTGTAAAGAACCCTTTCCAGTACAATAGGGTGCCCGGCAAGGCTGTGTGCTGGCGCCCCAACTTTTCAGCCTCTTTTTAAATGATGTAGCAGACTACTTGGTGGAGAAACCTCTAGTAATCCACAATAGCTGGAAGGAGGGTTCCGATACTATTAGTCGCGGATGATGCAATATTGCTGGCGCACACAGAAAACGCCACCCACAGGCTCCTAAAGCTCTTTGAGGAATACTGGGTCAAGAACGCGGACCATTAATGGCAGGAAAACAAAGAGTATGGTATTGAGGCCGTCCTCCAGCTTTAAGTGGAAGCCTACGATTGATGGCGTGCTCTTGGAAACCGTTAAGCAGTTTGATTACTTTGCGGTCCGGTTGTCCGAGAACTTGCACTGGGGTAGTCTCATTCAAAAGGCAACCCCAGTTCTGAGACAAACAGCCGGGCAGTTTAGAAGTTCAGTTATAAGGCAGGTCTCAGAATCATTAGTGGTATCTTACAAATATACAAAGGGCAATGACGGCAGCACTTTACGGGGCGGAGCTCCGGTACTACGCGGATGTACGACCATAGCAAGGGGCCAAAAACAACTTCTTAAGAGCCTTGCTGAGGCCAGGCACTCCCTTACGGACACTTTATGCAGAGCTCAGCTTTACCCCAACATTGGAAACAGCAGCCCTGAGGCCAGTCAGGCAGACTAGGTCAGGCAGATAAACTCCAAGGCAGCAATATATTTAAGAACTCTGGATGAAGCTACCTCTAGTGGCATTTGTGGGGGAGCACATGGTCACCCATGTACAGAATGTTTTAAGCGAACTGCAGATGGAGTCTTTGTGGTTCGATCTCAGCAGAGTAAGGCAGGATACTGCAGAACCGATAAATACAGATATCACAAATGCATGCAAGCGAGGAAGCGCCTCACAATGAGCTCAGGATCTACTATACGTAATTTTAACCACACTGGTGGCTCTTTGCACTAGGCAGCTGGACTCGATATACCCTGAACTTAGGCGAACACTGTATGTTAAATTCAGGTAGGGCTTCTGCCGACCAGGTACTATTTAATTAGAACCCACAGGCTCCTGGGGACAATGCGAGGCAAGGGCAAGCAGGAGGATTCACAGGTTTTACTGATTAAAAAGCCATGTTTTCAGATCTTTGCGAAATTTGAGATAGTGCTTTTCATGACGTAGGCACATAGGGAGTTCCATAAGGAGGGAGCTAAAAAGGCAAAAGAGCGTCCTCACATTCTGGCTCGTTTGATTCTGGGCACCTGAAATTTTAATTTATTCGAGGATCGAAATCAGCTTGAAGGGCGATAGTGTTGGACCAAGGCACTTAGATAGTGGGGAGATGAGCCCATGTTTATTCTATGCATATAGCAGAGGGCTTTGAATTTGAGGCGATTATCAATTCTCAGCCAGTGATGTTCACGGAGTGCACCAGAAGTGAGAGCCGTTCTGGGAAGTTGGCAGTGCAGTCTTGCAGTGGAATTCTGGACCACCTGAAGTCTGCGGAGCACTTGCTTGCCGGCACCCAGATAGAGCACGTTACCGTAGTCCGATCTGGATACCACCAAGGCCTGGATGACAGTTGAGTGGCAAAGAAAAGCATCTACAGGATTTTCTGAAGCCACTTTAGAATAGCAAAGCAAGTTGAAGCAACTTTAATCACTTGCTGCTTCATCGACAGTTGATCGTCAATAAGGACGCCAAGGTTGCGCGCCGATTGTGATGGGAGGGGAAGATCACCCATCTGTGGAGGCCAATGTTGGGGGCCCCAAAGAGATTTTTTGTTACCGAAGATGAGGAGTTCAGTTTTTCCTCCATTTAGCTTAAGTTTATTTGCGTGCATCCAGTCTGCTATCTTTAATAACCCTGGTTGGAGGGTGACTTTAAAGTTTCCTTGGAGGAAAGCGAGAAGATAAGCTGGGTGTCATCAGCGTAGGAGTAAATAGTTAGACCTGCTTGCTCTGCTATCGTAGCCAGAGGGCTTACATAGATGTTAAAGAGGAATGGACTGAGAATGGAGCCCTAGGGGACTCCATACGAGGACACCCGAGTCCGGGAATTAGCAGTAGAGGAGAAGACCTGAAACGTCCTGTTTGATAGAAACCTGGACAGCCACATGAGTGCCTTACCGCCGATGCCCTTAGTATCGAGAATCTTTAGGAGTGAGGAGTGGGAAACTGTATCAAATACTGCACTTAAATCCAATAGGATAAGGGCCACCGTCTCTCCTTTGTCTACTAGTTGATGAATAATTTCGGTAACTCCCAATAGTATCGATTCTGTGGAAAAGCCGGCTCTAAAGCCCAATTGAGAAGGATGTAAGATATTTTGAGCCTCAACAAACTTGGTCATTTGGAGGTTGATGTGCTTTTCGAAGATCTTCAAGAAGACGGGAAGCAGGGAAATAGGGTGGAAATTAGAGAGGACCTCAGGGTCAGAGTTGGCTTTTTTTTTTTAGTAGGGGGAGGACCATCGCATGTTTCCAGGCTGCAGGAACCCTAGCTTCCTGGAGTGATGTGTTAAGGAGCTCCATGATAGAGGAGAGTATGGGGAGGTCTAGTTTTTGAAGCACAGTAGGGGGGGGGGGGAAATCGGGTCCTGAGGGGAGCCAGACTTGATGCTCGTAAGAATGTTATGGAAGGAGAGAATGTCCAGGGGAGTCCATTCATTCAGGAGACTGTTGCTACTGACTTGGGCTACTTCCTGTGAGGTACAAGGTGATGTAGAATAATTAGGTTGTAGTTTTAAAGTGGTAGTAGAATGTTTGTGAAATTCAGAGTAGATTTTATCAATTTTATCCACAAAAAATGTCGCCAGATCATTGCACTGTTTGGAGTCAAGACCCGGAGGCTCGGGTTGACAGGCGTCACCAGAAAGTTCCTTCACTACTTTAAACAGCACTTTGGGGCAATTTTGTGATTATAAAATAATATGGTTAGCGTGCTCAGCCCGAGCAGCATTACACATTAAGTGATAGTTGTTCAAAGCTAGTTTGTACGAGGATTTTTTTGCTGGCGCATAATTTTTCCGCCAGCGTCTGTCTAAATTTTTACCTTTAGTTTTTCTAGTTTAAGTTTTTCTGAGAACCATGGAGCTGGAGGGCGATGGTGGCCCAGTTTTGTTTTATTGGACAAAGGAAGGCATGCATCAATGGCAGAGGTAAGCCAATTGTGGGTGACCTTATCGTCATCTAAGTTAGCTATCGGAGTTCTAGGCATGGTATTGTTCAAAAACAGGTTCAAGCTGTTAATGTCTAGGTTTTTCCAGTTTCTCCAATTTCTAGGATTGGCGAGAGAAGCTAAATGCTTCAGGCACAGTTTATGTGTAATCTTAAATTCAACAAGAAAGTGGTCGGTCCAGGAAATGGGGATAGCTTGTTTACAAGAGATGGTAGTAAGGTTGGAGAAAATTGGATCCAATAAATGTCCTGCCTTATGAGTGGGGCCTGAGTTATGGAGGAAAACATTTATAGCCAAGTCAGCTGAGAGAGTGGAGCTGGTAATGCAGGAATCTTCATTAAAATGTAGATTCAGGTCACCTAAAATCATAAAATTGGTGGCCTCTAATAATAAGGGGGCAATGAGGGCTGGGAGTGCAACTGCCCAGGGTCCAGCAGGTCCAGGGGGCCAGTAAATTAGGGCCCCAGAAAGAGTGAAGTTAGGGGATAGCAAAAGTTTAAACAGACCGGCTTCACAGTCCTTAAAATCCAGATCTTCCCATTTTATAGGCGGTTTTAAAAATTATTGCTATGCCACCACCATATCAGTCTGCGCGGCTCCTCCCGAGATGTGTAGTTAGGGGGAAGCGTATATGCAATATAGGGTCCGGATCTCTCAGAGCCAGGTCTCCGTTAGAAAGATGGCATCAGGTTGAGAGTCGGTAAGAAGATCAAGAATATCTCCCTTATGTTTTGGGAGGGATCGACAATTGAGGCTATAAAAAGTAAATTGAGTATGAGGTTCATTTTTCTTATTAGTCGTAATCGACGGTGAGATATAGTTGTGGCAGGTAGATTTCAGATTGGGGCACGATGGGAGAGTAAATCCACAGCAGGGGCAGTTAGAAGGAACTGTGCCAGGGAAGAAAGGTGGACAGTGAGGGTTGGGGATAGGCCAGAGGGCTAAAAGGGATTTGCAGGCATAGGTTATGTGACCAGTATAGGTGCCGGCAGGGGATCTGGCCCTAGGCCCCTTCCGGCTGTCGACGGGCTTGCTTTGGGCGCGCCAGCGGCCCGCCAACTGCGCGTCGCGAGAGGCATCTACATTTAAGAAGGGGGAGTAGTCAGTTGCTGAGCAGCTGATTGGTAGCCTACCCGGAAGTCGTGAATCGCTTCCTGTAGCACTATTCATGTCCCTCCACACAATCCAAATAGTTGGGGTGGACAGGGGACACAGTGCAGGTAAGGGCAATCTGATTGGTCAATATTTTAAACCTTATTTTTCCTACCGTCCCATCCAGACTACCACTGAAGTAAACACATGAGAAAGCTGTGGAATCTGGAATGACAGCTAAAGGACATGCATTGTAGGTCAGCAGAGTGCTTCTCGCCCCCTACCACCACCACACAAAGGGAGAGGAAACTAATGAATAAAAGAGGCAGATTTATATATATATTTTTTTAAAGAGTAGAATCATGCAAAACTATCCACTCCCACAGCTAAGAGACTAGAGGTGGGACCTCCAGGAGATACAGATCTAGGTTCACCCTCTTGGCCAAAACTATCACCCAAGATCATAAGAACCACTGACAAACTACCATCACACTTTGCCGGTCTAGGACGACAATCTCTTCGGTACAACCGCAGGCTCCTAGGAGCTTGAGGTGAAGGTCTTTCCTGGCTATTTCTATTTTGTGAAGTTCAAGTACCTCTCAGACCACTTCGCACAAACGCCGCCATATTTTCTTTAACATACAAAGTGCCAATACTACGCTTCTAGAACTTCGTGTTCTAGAATCTCAGTTTGCAATCCCAAGGATATATGGTCATCAGAATCAAACTTAACTTTTGGTGTCATCCGATTATACTTTTGCAGTTTTCTTTTTTGCATCAGCGGCAAAGTTTGTGGCAATCTGAAAATTATTGCTGGAACTGTTCGTGTTTGGAATAGACGTGTCTTCTCTTGTGGCCTCATTCAACATTTCATATCCCTTCCACACTCTAGGCACATTTGATTTGTTCATACGCCTCCACCCTACGTCCAAGATGCCTCCGCTATATGTCCCATATGCCTCCTTCATAAGTCTTCCTAAAGTTAACCTCAGTATGTCTGCTCTTTTGTTTTTTTACAACGCAGTCGTCCAGAATACTCTTTGCTGCCCACCCATCCATCTGCCGCCATTCCACCCAGATGCCACTTGCCCTAGTACTATCACACTTTCATTACTGTGCTCGTCTTCCTGCAGAGTACGGTCTTCTCCTTTTCACACAACCTTTGCGGCTTCCACTTGCCTTTTCTTCGCTTCCTTTCTTCCCTGACCCAAACCTCTCCCAACTTGCAGCCTTTTAGCCAGATACCCTTCTGTCTTCTTTCCAAATGCATGAATAGTGGACCTCGTTTTATCCTTTTTAATATCAATCAAATGTACAGCCCCTCACTTTCAGGGAATGAGACTACTGGGTGCTGCTTCCCCGGATATCAAATTTCCACTCTCAATAAGGGAACATTTTGCAAACCCTCTCTTGCCCAGTCCCATAACCAATTATATGGAAGGAGCTCTTGAAACAGTATATTTGAAGTACATGAAGTAACTCCGAGGGGGTAGACTGCACTGACTCAAGACTGCTTTATCCGCTCTTGGCTTCAGTCACTGTTTGCACAACTACAAGGAGGAATGAGAGGGAAATATAGATCAGTAGACGTACCATCACCCAAGTATTGGTAACAAACTAAAGGTAAAGGCTATTTAACCATGGTGTACAGCAGATAACCTGCACCTCCTGATGAAGGCCTCATGACTCTACAGGGCTAATAAAAATGGGCCGAAACAAGTGATCATTGCAAGACGCAGATGGTTTTCTAACAAACCGAATACACCATCTAATCTTGTTTTTAACCTTGTCTGAGTAGGTCTGAATAAAAACTACCCCCACTTAATATAATTTTAATGTAAGGAACTTACACAAGCACAAAGCAGATCTATCTACACAAAGGCGAAAGGATAGGACAAGCCCAGTTATCAACATGCTTGCTGGAGTAAAGCAGCCACTATGATGAAGTATGTCACGGAATAGGTCTGCATCGTTGTATGTAACATACACACCAGTGTTTCAAATCAAGTTCTCTATCCCCCACACGGTAGAACCACGGAAACCTTGTTTGAGGCTGCGTACCTGCTTGTGGTATTAATCCGGGCATCCAACAGGTCCCCTACGTTCCTCCCATCGATGGTCCACCAGACATCCGTGCGAGAGCCCAGCACAAAGGGGAAATGAACCTGGCAAGAAAGACTGGCCATTTCTCCTAGTAAACAAAGAGCGAAATATGCATTCAAGTCTGAATCGCCTTCAAAACCATGTATGTAAGAAGTCCAAACAGAACAGGCCTAGTTCTGACAAGCAATCTTTTACCAACCCATGTTATCCTATAAGCCCATGTCAAGTACAGGTAGGTTACTATAGTACAGCTTACACAGTACCCAGGGTAGGCCTTGCTGAATGGACACCTTTATCTCAGGATTTGTGGAGTTTGATGATCATCAAAGTGCCCCCCAACAGTTTTTCACAGCTGGAGACAGAGCTTGCTATATACACCCAGTCATCACTACAACGATCAAAACATTCAACTGTATGAAAATATACACTTAAAAATACCGAACTAAAAGCGTGAAAAAATAAAGACCATAGACGATATCTTGAAGAACCTGGCAGCTGAAAATATTTGGAAAATAAAGTTTACAGCAGGAAAATCCAAAATGTCGACATTTCAATTTCTTGTATTGTAAATCACTTCTCTAAGACGAGTCCTGGTCTGTTTGTGGTCAACTCCTACCCCTGTTAGACATGTTAGAGGTCTTTAGTTTTGCAGGTGCATGTCAAATCTTTTTGCAGTGTAGATTTTAAAATGCCGCAGAATAAATAGCCAATGATTAGAACAGGGGGCAGGGAACAATCGAACTGGATGTTTAAGGCCCTTAAAAGAAAGGCCCCAAGTAGACACTGCCACGCCTCAGAGTCGCCCCACCCTCCTGGCCCTGCAAACTCCATGTCTACCCACCTCTCAGACCTTTCTTCCCATCATGCAACGGTCTGGCTTACCTGCTTCGAAGGCATATGGGGCCTTGTCAGGCGACTGGATGATGGTTGGTGGCCTCGCGTTGGCTGGTGAACCTACCAAGGTGAACAGAACACTGTAAACAAGGTGTTGCAACAAGGCTTGAAGGGCACCCTAACACAGGTGCAGGCCTTAATACTCGCTCTCTGCAGTTTCAAAGCACAGGGTGAAATAATGAATGAATTATTGACTATTCTGAGGCACACTCTACTTACCAAGCTCTCATGATCAGCGAGTGACCCTATGAACCGGAGGCCTAGGCTGTGGTCACCCCGGAAGAGATTGGCCCTGGGTTTCTTGGAAGCTTTGTCACTGCAACACACACTTTTATCTCCCAGGCTGTTGACCTACATCACATTCACGCCTGTTCATTGCACAAGCAGCCATCACTGAGGCGTTGCTGCGCTTTGTAGAAACCCAGAGGTAACTTCAAGTCATTAACATCAAGGACGGACAAATCACCCTGCACTTTCATGAAAAGGCTGATGGGTACAAGAAACCCACAACAATACTTTAAACACTGGGCATCCCCAGTGAGGGGGAACATGGGAAGGCCCAAGCATGTCCAGTGCTTCAAAACCTTTAACACATATGTATGTACGTGGAAGTAACTGGCAAACACGGCAGGCAGGAACTATGGCCCATTTACATACACGCGCTGCACACAAGCAGTATCTAAACAAGACACTTGGGATATGCCACATAACACATTTAAACAAACGAAAATAGAAACCAATAGTCATAAATCCTAAAGCAGTTATGTAACAACATTCTAAAAGCCATCCAAGTTTAAGCATAATAAATAAGTGATACGTAAAAACGTATCTTCACCCAAATCTCATTTTGTTTTCATTCATGCATACCCAAACAAATTTAAAAAAAGGTCTTTGCTAAACTGAATCTCAGATTGGTTTCACGAATATCTTAAGGATTTGTGTGTGGGGCCCTGGGCAAGACGCTTTGAGGCCGGTGGGACAGTGCATTATTATGTGGTGAGGGGTTAGTCCTTACCATGAAATATTATCACAATACCCCAAAGACGGCCCTTGATTTCACAATAATAAATCCTTAGCTCAGTCCTGGTCGAGTGGCAAAGAGCAGTCCGGCTTTACTAGAGGAAGATGTGTTACGCATTCCAGAGGACCAATATGGACAATAAGGAATTGACATGACTCGAGAGAAAACAGACACCAGTTTATAAAAAGAAAGTATTTCTACCTTATTTTAGACACCGACACGAACAGAATAGCAAACATAACGGGAGTTATAGACTTTAGAAACAATAGTAAATTAGCGCAAACTAATGCACAGAACACATACCATTGTGGTCAAAGGGAAAAACCACTTGTGACAATCGGCCACTTTGAGGTGGAGTCACATGGAACCCTTGTAGGGTTCAGGCTGTGTGGGTCCTAGGGCCAAGCCATGACAGTCAGTACACGTTTACCTAGCCGGGGGTCTCTGGGTGCAGAGTTGCTCTGGCTATCGCTGGTGCTGAATGGGAGCTGTGAGTGGTGCTGATTTAACCCCTTACACAGTGCTGCAAAAAACAAAATGCAAACACAAACAGGAGACAGTTTCTGGTGTCAGGTGCTGGTGGCATAGTGTTCCCTCTTGATGCAGCGTCGAGTGTGCGGTCAGTTGCCGGACTGGGAACCAACAAGCAGTGGCAGCGGTGAGCCCAGCAAAAAGGTATGGGCGCTTCACAGGGGTTAGGGGAGTGAGGTGGGGCCTGAAACTTCAGAAATGGCAGGACTACAACTCCCACAATGCATTGGTCCATCACGTTTGCCAATCCTTCGGTTGTCCAGATGGCCCGTGATTAAGAACCTGGAAGTGTTTTTACTTGTAGTGTGCAGGGGAACTGTGCTACTAGTCCAGGGGAGCTTAAGGGTGCCTCGGGCTTTCACTGGGTTCCCTCAGTCAGGGGATGCCATGTTTGAGCTAAGGTTGCAGTCTGGTCTCACATTTTCAAATCTGTTGCCTCAGTGACAGAGTATCCTTTAGCTTTGGCTGGTGGGCAATTTTGCTGTTGTCGTGGACATGGGTTCCTTCTTGCTCCTCCTTCGAGGCAGGTTGATCAGATCTGAATGTCTGGTGTGGGGAGGGGGTTCCCCTAAATCCTAGATGTAGAGGAGTTAGAGGTGTGAAGACTAGTAGCCAATGAGCAGCTAAGTCCTGCAGCTAGTCCGCCCCCGAAGTGAACACCTGGTTTCTACCCAGAACCCTCTATTCTGCCACTCCTAAACAGGACAGAAAACTCAATTTACTGTACAGACCGTGCTGCTCATCCTGGAGGTTTGTTTAGCCTCCTGGGGCAGTACGGTACCTTGCATAGCTAATTTCCTGCCTGTCCACGAGCAAATGTGCCTGGGGCAGGGGGAGGGCAGTTTCATCCACAAGGAGTCAGCCTGGATTCATATCTGAGGCGGTGCAGACTTTGAAGCTCACCACCCTGAAGTGACACTTCACTGGCCTGCATGGAAGGAGGGTGGTGTGACCTCCTTCCTGCCCACGCCTTTGTTCCTGATTCTTTGGAGTGATCACACTGCCTAGCAGGGGGTCAGAATCCTGTCTTGGTGGCAGCCGGCGCAGGACAATGCGGGCTTGCCAGCCAAAGTACAGAACAGCTGGGGCAACCAGGTGGGCACCATGCAATGTCGTGAATGCGAGAACTGTGTCAGGGCTGAGAAGGCATGCTGTTTGACACCAAACATGACACATTTCGGCAGTACCATAATGGAGTTAACAACCTGAAGAGTGTATGTGTGCAAACCCATGTTATCCTATTAACCGCCTTTCACTTATAGTGTACTTAAATGGTAAAGGCCACTATAGGGACATCTAAGCTTGCACTGATCCTGCAGTCTGCAATGGCAGGCCTGCTGTCAGTAGTTGGCTTGGGTCACTCAGGGTGGCACAAAATCGAGCTGCAGCCCTGGGGACCACTTTACAACTTATGCCCTGGGTCCCCCTGGTACCATATACTAGGGACTTATGGGGGTGGGGGGCAAAGTCCTTGTCAATTGTGGATGCCAATTCACATATCGGACTTAGGGAAGAGGTGGGGCACTGGAGCTTGGTTAGCAGGCTTCATGCACGGTCAGAGTTGAAAACCAGCATGTAGTAGTCCAAATGGGGACAAAAAGTGTGGGGAAATCGGCAAAGAGGCCTGTTTGCTTACAGAGCCCCTGTTCAGAACAGAAATTAATATATGATCGAATTTGAACTGTTTTATTTCCTCCTTTGCGGGTCACTGACAGTGCTTAGGTAAATTCGTCCAAATTCTAGATGTGTTTACGTCTAATATTCTAGGATTGTGTGATTTCAATATTGGAACACAACAGCTCACTAACATGACTGCAAAGAATCTCTGGCACCCTCACACTTCTCAAACGGGAGGTCCTGTTTTGATCTAAAAAATGTTTATTTTGGACATTGCTCGAAGGATAAGCACAGCCTCTCTGCAAAATGTCTGTAATGGACTCACATCACATACATTCAAAATCAATTACAGGAAAATGTTTTTAAAACAACCTGTTAAAGAATTATTCAAGGTCATCAGGGAAAGACTGTCTGCACATCAGAGCTGGGTCCATGGGGGTGCAGGGGAGGGGCTGGAGGGTGGGGGGGGAGGGTGAGGGGGGGGAGGGGCTGGAAGGCGGGGGCTCTGGGCCGGAGACACCTTTGCCCACGCCTTTAAAGCGTCTCTGGTAGGTTTTGGAACCACAGACTTTCAAGGGGTAGCGAGCAATGCCGCCTCTGCAGATGAAGGCTTCAAGCAGATTAAGGTAATGGGAAATGTTTGATGATTCTTTAAAGACAGTTCTCAAATATATCTTAAGAGGAAAAATGGTTCCAATGAAGACAAAGAAAACAACTGTAGAGTTACAGGTGTTTTCCCACCACGAAATCCAATTATAACTTGAAAAAAAAAATATCCGGTTTTCGAACACCGCGGATGTCTGGTTTTTCCTCCAAGGTTGGGATCGAGCAGTCACTGGCCACTGGCCTCAAAAAGGAGTAACCATCATTGACCACAGAGGTCGCAGCACCTTGGGTACCATCGCTCTGCTCCGGGGATGACCAGTCTTCACAACTTGGTCTTGACTCTCCAACGGGTGGTAGCCCGGTCAATCAGACAAGCCTTTCTCTAGGGGTGATAATGGTTCAATACTAGAAAAATATTAACATATAATATAAAGTATGGTCCACTGATCGCTACCTCTTCACAAAAGTAAGGGTCTTTACTCACAGCATCAAACCCCATAAAGGCATAACAAACAGAAGATGCGTGTACCTTTTGGGGCAGAGCTATGACCCGCAAATAGTTTTAGAGTGCGTACACAGTAGGGTGCTAGAATTTAAAATAACAGTCCAATAGCACAAGCTCTAAACAATTTCCGGAAACCTTTATTTCTTAGGTTTTTATCCCACGGAATGCTTTCCATCCAGTCAATCAGAATACATCAAAGTATCCAGCGAGATACAAGTTATTTATTCTAGCGCCTAAGCAGACCTGGAAGCAAAGAAAGTGGGGTGGGTAGGAGGGCAGGTCAGTGGATGGGGGCAAGGGCGCATAGAGCATGTTGAAACTTAAACACAAGCAAAAAGAACCTGAACTTTGTCTCCCAATCAACAAAGTTGAAAGTAAAGAGGAACTGGTTCCAGAGTCCAAGTTCCAAAGCCTGGGGTGCTTAGGGGAAGGAGGTGGACAAGGCAGAAGGAGTGAGCTTAGGGGGGTGACCAGTTACAGCTGCAACTGGTCTCTAGGTCAACCCCTGCAGAGACTTTGAGGTCGAAACTTGAAAACAGGGGGTTGCCATGGAATTTATTTGTAGTGAGCGATGAAAGAATCTCAAAAAAATGGGTGGGGTAAGGGTCCCTGCAGGGTTCACAGCCCTAAAATGACTGTATTTGCTCAACAAATTACATCTATCTGGAAGTTTAGGAAGAAAGCATCTTCTGATGGGTCTCCCAGTACTCCTGGTCTCCTCCTTTCATGCAACCCGTCTTTGGTCCCATACGTAAAAATACAAAGCAATCTTGACTTCCAGGATAGCCTGACCAGATTTAATCAAGTGTGTGGGGGTCTTTTTTATAGCCCTTCTTAAACTCTGTGTGAGCAAGGTGATGGCTACTGAGCAGTAGGATTCCCCATCAGAATGTTGAACACCAGCTTCACAATTCCTTCTTTTGAAGGTGAGTAGGACCTCGTAGAGCCCTCGGTCTCAATTCCTGGTGACGGGTGCTCTTCACTTAGAGCTAAGACTTTGAGATCTGCAGTAGAGTGGATTGTATACTCTTTGTAACGTAAATTAAAATCCTTCAGACTGCATTGTGATCAATCTCGATTGCAAAGTTTGGGTTTGTACGTGATGAGCAGCTTCCTAGAGTTTGAGAGTTATTTGAGAACTCAAACGCGGATCCTGATAAAATATGGTCGGTTAATCCATTTCTGCTAAATAGGGCAATACAAACGCCCAAGTGGTTGCCGATCAGTTCTCAGCGATGAGCTGTAACCTCAATCAATGTTTCCACTTGTTTTATTATTAGTCTCAAAACTGGAACTCATGGACATTGGATTTTTGTGTCCGATCCAGAGTTGAGACTCCCAAGAACAAAATTCGCGCTAAGGTATAAAGAGAAAAAATGGGGCGATAAGTCCATGAATAACGGTATATGTGATTGCAACAAGAACACCATCGATTTCCTGTCTCGTAGGCGGCCGGTCTGCCTTGAATTTCATGACTCTAGAAAACGATTTCTATTTGCACTCCTTCGAAAAGGCAGAACCCGCATTCCTCTACTAATGGCGGGAAGACTGATGTGCTACTAATCAATCAGATGCGACTGTGTGGTAAGTACTTGTCAGGTAAAGTTGGGATGCATTTGTCTGCATCGACGTTTTTGTCCATTAAAGCTATTTTCTACATGAATTTGAAGGCGAAGGTTTGTAAACACTGCAAAATCCATAGAGACAAATAAAATGTGACTGATTATAGTAGCAGAGATGAGGAACCGTATCGCCTAGGCAGGAATATCCTGTACCGCCTCTCACCAAATGCAGGTTGTGTCTCAGAACACTCCTATGGCGCCGGACGTACAAGCATGGTGCTACCCAACAGTCCTGATAAATACCTTATTTAACTCAAGTTTCTAATACCTGCTCCACCAATGGCACCTTCCTGAATCAATCATACAAGACAAATACTCTAGTAGTAAAGCAGTGCACTGGACGCATCAATTCTTACCAACTAAAGACACTTCCCACTGTCTTCCAAGGATTGCCACTGAAAGACGCACAAGTGACCAACAAATCTAAGCAAGAACCAGACAGAAGGTCGACTAACTGTTTCTGGTTACAGATGACGCATCAAAGGAACCAGGCTTCACGAAGCTGGTAGATCCTTCTTCATTCTGGGGAAGGGACCCTTGACTGGTTCGTTCGGTTCCATCTCCCCGCATCAGGAGAACCCAACAAGCACAAAGCACTATTCCTTGTACGCTGACCCAGCAGAGGCACAATTACTTCAAGGTTGTCCAAATAGGGACATCCATATGTTGGTGGACTTATTAACTTCTAACCAGTCACCTGCGCTACTCCATGTTTGATTGAGGTGGGAGAAACTGTGAAAGATCTGTAGTCTACCTTCAGACATAGATGCAAACCATTTCTTCCGTTCTAGATATACACCATCTCAATAGAGGGTGCATAAATTCCATCAGGAAACGGAAGGCACTTCATGTGAAGCCCACACGACTGAACACAGAATGCCCATGAAATGCGCATACATTTTAAAACAATCAAAACCGTACCTAAGCATACAAGCCCGGGTCTCTCCACTGTCCATGAGGGGCATCGACGTAATTCAGTAATTCAAGCCCACCTCTCTCCCTCCAGCACTAACAGCGCATTGGTTTCCCCCACATCCAAACATTGTTTACTTTTTTTCAACAAACTCAATCTGCTTCACTCTATTTGTGCCTTCACAGATGAAAGGCCAGTCACCCTGAGCTCTGTAGCCTGGAAATGTTTGATATCCTGCGGATTCACATCTAGGCTTCAAGAACAGAAAACCACCATCACGCGACAGAACTCCTGTTACCAGCAACAGTCTCTGAACCCCCCCCACTCCCTGATCTCAAAACAAGACTGTGCCCAATCACCAGAGGCCTAGATAGTCTTCAGAATGGCATATCTTGGTCACAAGTGGAACAATGCAAACCACGGCAGGCCATCATTTGCTTCCACAAGTTCATCTTACGCTAAATCAGTAGCATGGCATGATGGATCTCCGGTAATGAGCCCAGCCACTCAACAGACATAGCCTGCAAGTCTTTCCAAAAGAAAGTATCTACTAATCCAATGCACAGACAACTCTTTTCAGACCACATCAAGTGAACTCACAGCAGTTCCTCAAAAAGCTTCTTAATGTTAAATACAGCCTTGCCTGTACTCTGTGCACCACCTTCCAAGTCTCCGCATCGTACAAATTACGACTCTTTGCCACATGAAATGCATTCCGTGCAAGAATTAAATATTGCAACAGTTCAATTCTAGTCTCTTGCGCTATAGATAATTTTATGAAAGATGGAAGATACTTGGAAGGCGGTAAACAGCGTCCTACTCAAGCCCTCATCAGAGAATGGAAAGTCTTGGGCATTCATTTACTTGCACAACTCTGCAGCTGGAGACATCCCACACAACCACCACAATGGTCTACAGAACATTCTCCAAAGCAGGCATTCGTGTGAGCATGACCGAAGCGGGATCTCTTACCGATCACCTTCATGGTCCTCGTTCGGGTGAGGTTGAATTTTCGCCCGTTGTCATCGAAGGTCACGATGCACGTGTAGTTCCCCTCATATCGCATCATCACGTTGGTAAAGGTCAGGTTCACTCCCTGAGGGTATCGCTCAACATAATTGTAAACCAGAAAGCAATCCTATGAGCAAATGAAGGAAGAAGTGTCAAAGTCATATCAGGGGATTGAATCTCTTCAATCAACTAGGCATTTTTTTGGCAAAGATTTACTTGTAACAAGGAGGAACAGTTGTCATGGAATTTATTAACTTCAGGTTAGCCATGGCTAAACACGCATCAATTGAGGATTATTTTGTGATACGGTATAAAGAAGACTAAGAAGATACCAACACAAGAAGGTTCTTGTTCCATCCTACAGAGAAGAGGCATTCACCTTCAGGTTCCTCCTGGATGGCGTCAGCACTCTGGTTAAATTACTTTGTGGTCTTTTACCTGACAACGTTCAGGTCGTTCTTAAAGTCACCATCACAAGTTCTCACGAGGCAAGAAAGAAGATCTACTGGCGTGACACAATAGACTCAAATTCTAAATCTAGTTTTTCTCCCTTGATCACATGAAGTCTGTCATGGGACGCAGCCTTTGCTCTCTGACCACCCAGCAGCAAATGCTGGGACATCTGAGAGCAGAGGAAAGACACGCATTAGGGGCTATATAAGACTGGGGCGATCAGATCCTCAGATGCAGGCTGCAGCTACGAACACTTGGGTTTCTAAGAAGACCACAATTTGGTTGACTTAGCACCTTGAAGCAGCAAAGAGCCCAGCAGCAGCTAAGAGGCGGCTTGACATCACCAGCGGCAGCTCCTTCGCCTCAGCTTCATGGAGAGAGCAGGCTGCAGATGGTTTGTTTTCCGCTAGACTAAAGACACATCGGGTTAATGACCACATTTGCAAACACCCAGGGGCTCGTAAGTTATGAATTATGCTTGTGACATCGCAGCTCCATAAAAAATTGAAGATGCGTATAATTTGCGTGATCAGTTTGTTTTCAACTCAGATTAATCGTGCAGCGCAAGTTAAACAAAATGGCCATATAGCCGTTTTATTAGTTATCAAGCAGGCATATGACAGCTAAATAGCCGCGGCCGCGCGCTGCGCTTCGTTTAACTAATTGATCATTTAGACTCCAGTTGATGCAATGATTGTAGCAGCCCAACCAGAAAATTGAAATATTCCTCACTTAGCTGCAACTGATGAATTCTATAGAAAATACTTTCTTGCAGCAAAAAAATCCCAGTAGATTTCACGCACTTAATTCTCTTATGAGCCTTGCCGCTGGTTCCATGTTGCGGATAATTGCACGCTGCAAGGGCATGCTCCATGAAACCAGGATAAACCCATCATGCACTAGAGCTCAATACCAATTATGCAGCTCAAGAACCACAAACAAAAAGGCGCATTAATAGAACTCCCAGGGTCATGTCCATATGTGGATTGTCACATCCCTGGCTAGGAGAATTTTTGCGTTACTTCATCACCCAAGGTGGCGTTGATGCTGCGGATCACAGCCAATCTGGAATACGCAAGCCAAGAATGCCTGTACTAATGCACCCTCCTTGTCTGCCAGTCACCAAAGGAACAGTTGAAGGTTCTTCCGATACTCCATAAACTCTCATGGCCTCCACATTTCTAGGAGTATGGGCTGAACCCTGGAGTATGAAAGCAGGCACCACCTTGAATAGGATTCTTTGCTTCTAGTCAGGTTCGCTTGTTTGCAGACAGGAATTGGTTATGCGGCCCTCCTACCTTTATATCTTCTGTAGACAGTAGCAGCATTGCTCCAAACTTTCAAAGAGCATTCATGAAACTTCACAATCACGGGGATCTCACCATTAGAAGGGCCATGATAATTGCAGAGTACTCGAGTATGGAACAGACCACCACATTTTTTTTTGTTTGTTTTAAAAAAAAAATATATATATATTTTTTTTTTTTAAACTGGCCGGCTTGATAAGTAAGCACCCTAAAAAGCAGAGTGGCAAATATGTTTGGGGTAGGGTGATCGGCTCAAGCCTGAACTTCTGGTCTGTTGATAACCTACTCCTAGTGCAGTGTTACTGGGGTACTCCACCATCAGTGTGACAAGACAATAAGCCTGCTAGCTCAGGTACATCAGCTGCTGGCTCTTAGTGACAAGTGAGTCTCTTCACTCTGCTACCTACCTGTTTATGGAACACAACGCCACAGGTCACTTACCCAGACCCCAGCGTTTAATTTGAGCCGGTGGTTTCTAGTTCTGGGAACCAGCACTTAATTGTCAACATCAGCACTTATGACAGACTGCCACATGGAGGCGCCATTTGTCTAATCTAGAGATGAGTAAAACAGTTTAATAATTCAGTATACATTAAAAACAAGCATTGGCATAGCCAATAGGTCGCGCCTTTGGAACCTTATAAGAGTGTGAGGAAATGCTGTAACAAAAGATACAGAAACCCAGTTAACGTTGTTCTTTATTGTCCTGCATGTATAAATATTTTAGTAATCGACTGGTACATGTTTTTATTGTATGTTCATCATTGTAATGATTTTGATTAATCAAACAATAAAGTAATAGATTTTAGATAAAGTCTCAGCCAGGGGCAATCATTTTTTGTCCACTGTGCTACTTCAGACTAGGAGTAATCAAGTGCAAACATCTTAGTCGGGGTTGGTTTGTGTTCCCGTCCAAAAGGGACATGACCTGGCAGTTTGTGCTAGACTTATGCTACCACAGCAAAATCAACAACTTTGGGATGGAGTCTAAGAGCAGGGCCAAGCCTGATTTGCATATGGCCTGATTTGCATATGGCTTGCTCCCAGTCTGTAGTGGACCAGGCAGCAAAAATACCTTGAACTGGAATGGGGCATAAAGTAATCACTGGTGGCTAAGATTAATTCAGGAATTCCATCTATCACTTTTTTGTTCATGTAGTTACATCTTAGTACTATTGCACATAACGTATATTTCCTGAACGGCTTACATCCTATAATGGAATTTGATCAAGAACCTTAAATGGGCAGGTGTACAGGAGGAGGGGGCAGGTGTACAGGAGGAGGAGACATCTTCGTCGTCTCGTGCTGGGTTTGGAGTTCAGCAATCTCTGCCTTCCGAGAAGGGGGAGGGGGGTGACAGATCAATTTACAACTTAAAAGTGAAAGGCAGCAGAAATCTCCAGCTGGAAACCCCCTATCTCAGAGACACTGGGACTAAGGGGAAAAGACACTGAGACAGGACGGAAAGAGACACCCCGGGGGTGTTGTGAATGGCCCACGGGGCGGAAGAGACACCTGTTGTGCGAGACAGAGAAACAGACACCCGACGCAAAGGAAATGCAGTTCAAGTGGTAATGAGACATTAGAACCAGGAAGAAACAGCCATGCTGGGGATGAGAGCCACCAAGGGACTGAGAGATTCATTCTCATGTAGAGACACCGAGGTAGGCAGACAGACACCCCTTGAGGCAAGGAGACACGCAGCCCGGGTAGAGACAGCAAAGCAGCTTTGAAAATGACCATGAGGAAGAGCTACTCATACCCAGAAATTAAGTCTCCCCAATGCAGAGACTCACCTGCAGCAGCACTCAGCAGCAGAGACAGTTTGTAGATTGTGGACGGCTGTGCCATCTCGAGAGTGCTGCAGAGAGAATGAGAGACTGTCGCAGGAAATGTGTGATCCTCTGCTTCCAATTGAGGCTGCCTCCGACACTTGGCGTGTCAACACTGGCAATGCATCCTGTGCTGGGGTATGTCTCTTCCGTGTGCCCTGTCTGTGCGGTTATCGCTCTCTGATAAATCTACTGCAAACTAAATACAAGTAACCGGATACTGGAATGCAGCCTGCCGTGCAGCTGGTACACTGCGCGCCGCGGATGACTGTGCTCGCTCCCGAGACACATAGGCTATGGGAGGGAACGGAACATTTAAAGATAAGGCGGGACATACCCGAGCCTTTGGCCATTTGCGTGCTTACTTTTATGGAAGCTTTTCGCAAATGGCCAATCAAATGCGTGGCCGGAAAAAAGAACACCACAAGGGAAAGATGTGGGAGATGGAAGTCCTTACTATAAGGCTTTCAGGGCAGCGCATGCCCGCTGCTCAGGCGAGACCTAATGACCCATCACTGAAGCCATACTTATAGTTTTGAGGGCCGGGATAGTCTGAAATGTCACACTTGGAGTGTGACGCTTAGTAGTTGTGGTGGTTCTGGCCGGGCCAATGTGCGGTGTGAACTGAAGTGGTCTCTTGACAATCCAGTGCAGGTCTTTTAGAACTAGGGTCCACCAGTTTGCAAATAAAGTACATGACAGATTATATATGGAATCCCACAAAAACTAAACAATACTGTGATTTTAAAAGCCAATTTACTGATTTTTATTTCAGGTTCAAGCCTTCTTTGGTTTCCTTTTGCAGCTTCTGTAAATGCAAACACACCACGCCCTCTCTTTCAAGCCTTTTGTGAATGCCACTGCTGGAGTTGGTTTCTTACTCCTGGAAACCCTGAGAGATTCTCAAATTTTTGCCAAGACACCCCAGAAAATCCATTGGTCACGCATTAATCACGTCTCGACTATGGCAATGTACTGATCCTGGTCACTCCTCAAGCCCGGTTCAACAGACTACAAGGAGCCCACATCGCGGCAGCGAGATTAGTGCTGAATATTCTCAAAATAATCTATGCGGGAGGGTTTAAAAAGCCTCCACTGGCTCTCCATCAAACAGACAATAGATTTCAAAGCCCAGGCAATAACTTTTAGGGCTATGCAAAAGAAAGGCCCTGGATATATATGTGACGTGATCAAAAGATGCTCCCTTGCAGAGATCCCTAGGCTCAGCCAACCAGAGCTTGCTCCGTAAGATAAACAGCAGAGCAGGTGGCCGGTCCTTTTCGTTCTTGGCCCCGATGCTCTGCAATCAACTCCTGGACCACATTAGAGATGCTACACCAGAGAACTTCTTTAAGAGTCTTTTAAAGGCCCACCTATTTAGAGGAACCCAATGTCAGATGTTCCCACCTCCTGTCCACTCTCGTAACTGGGTGTTCCTCTTACCCAGAGCAGGACAGCTGGTTTGCGCTATACAAGTCTTTTCATTCATTCAAAGCATCCTAGAACATGAGCTGAATTGGCTAGCTCTTTACAACTTCCAAAAAGCCAGAATTCACATGCTGGTACAGATGTGGTGGCCACCCGGCGGAAGGTCGTGTGCATCAAGCATACACAGAGTTTCACACAAGTAACCACTTCCCAGGACACACCCTGGATGCCTAAACAGTTACTTGAAGTCAAACATCAACAAATTCCAAAGTGTATATCCTTTGCATTCTACAATATCTCAAAAAAGACTATAAAATCATTCCTAACATAATTGTGGCCAGGAAGCACTGATCAGCACAGATGGAAATGTTACACAAACAACCACAGTAGCTGTAACAATTATGGAGCGAGGGGAGAGAAGAAAAAGCATCTTGGGAGCACCTACCAGGAAACTGCAACAAAACCCATAAAAAAAATGAAATTGTGGGACACTTCAAAACAAGCATTAGCAAAGCCATTATGTCTCAGAGTTGCATCCCACAGGCTTTAAAAATGCTTTGACTTTTTTTTTATGACCAAAAAAATAAATAAAAATATGCAATGACTCCTGCTGTTGGCGTCACGTCATTTTGTAGGCATGCGCAAGGCAGGGGTACCATTTCCTTTAGAAGCTATGCTCCAGGGGAGGGGAAACACAAGATGGACAAGGAAAATAATCGAATAAGAAGTAAATGCGTGACAGAGCTAACCAATGGATAAGCAATGGGTGGGATTTACAGTCCTGGAAGTTCTTGGTAAGCCCACAATAGGTCTTTTGCAGACAACCTGTGCTCCCAAAGTCTCGACCTGCAAATGCGCCAACCAAAGCGGAGAATGTCCTAGTCAAAACAAATTAAAAGGCTGCGTTACCGAATTCTATTAGATGATAAAACCTAAGATTGTCAATGAACCAACATAAAAACTAACAGTCCTCGGACCCTGACCCAACTAGTAGGAAAGCAGACATGACCACTATATAACAGGGTGAATCAACATCATGGATCACGTCGAACAGTATTGATCACAAAGGACGGATCAGGTTAATAAAAACTCCATCGATCAGTCAGTCCCAGGGACAACGCAGCGCATTTTTATTGTTAGCGCTGGGCGCACCTCATAAAAGGTGTGCCCTACGCAAACAAGGAGTGCGCCGTATTATATTAAACGCGGTGCCCCCAGGGCAGCCATGAAGTCCTGCTGCCCTATGGGCAGCGCATTCAAGTGAAAAATGGAGTCGCTTTGAAGCAGCCGCTATGTGTTTCACTGTGCTTGCACTTTTAAGAGGGGAAACAGATCCCCTTCCAGGTGAGTGCAATGAGTGACTGCAATCGTCCGAAATAGGATGTCTGACCCACTTCACCCCCTCCAGAGGGCCTCCTGACAGCTTCTTTGCCTCTACATCCATATCTATCATACAGTATGGGTGCAAAGGCATTCCCTCATTTGCATGGGGCCACACCCCTATGCAAATGAGGGAACACCTTCTTGTGATAGCACTGGCACACATCTAGCACCAGCGCTATCTGTAGTACAGAAGGGGCTGCACGAGCGCCAGCAACCTGTTCTGTAATACCAAAGTGCCCTGTGCGCTCAAATCAGGCGCAAACGCCTTATGCGCCCAAGGGGCACTTTTTATAATACGGCCCCAGTTGTTTAACGCAGCTCTGGGTAGGGTACACAGAGTGGATGCTCAAATGATGCCCGCAAGGCCTTGATGGATGGATGAAAGTGACAAATCGCGAACATGGCTGTTAAGCACCGAGGCGCTATGCAGAATGAGGTGAAACACACTGCAGGGAGGAGGACAGGAAAGGATAAAGTGGGAGGTAAAGAGGGGAAGAGCGGCAAAAACTGCTGGGAGGGCGACACTAGGCATCAAGAGAATAGAAGGTTGGTTGTGCAGCATTGAGAAGGAGCGACAGACAGGTGATGGGGTGGGGGGTAGGAAAAGTGTCAGTATCAAGGGAGGGGGTGATGCCCTTCTCTTTCTGCTGCTCACAAGAGGATGCTTGGAGAGAAGGGTCTTTAGACCCTTCCTGCAGTAGAGGAGGATCTTGATGGCTCTCCAGACCACACAGGGTCTAACATCTTGCCTTCTCCTGGATTCTAGACTACAGCCAAAGCTGCCGGGCGTCTTGCTCACCTGCTGGAGGGGTTTCACTTACTGTTAGACAGGCAGACGCTACTCTGGGTAGATGCTGCAGAAAGCCAGAGCGAAGCGAGCCCAAACTGGGAGCTAACGTAGTTCTAAGAGAAAGGATGATCCTGTCAAATTTTCAGAGATCTGATGAGGCGCGAGGCACAAGGCCCCTGGTTGGGTGGACGGCAACATGGTTAAATAGGCTAGTGATTGTAGAATCTTGGGCTACCCAGAATAAGAGCATCACTGTGCCACAGAACACAATTCGAGAAAGCACCCTGTAGGGAGGCAATATGGCCATGATCGTGGCATGGAATAGGGCCAGCGCCAAACCACAAGGTCACCCCTTCATAACCGTGGATCCACTGTAAGGAGCAGACTTTGTGGCAAACTAATGTGCAGCTTATTGTCTTTAAGATATGGTGGCAAGAAAGGTCCCAGCCGCTCGTCACAGGGGCCTGGACTTGAAGCGGCTGAAGTTCTTGGGATCAGATGTGTCACAAGTAGGGGGTAGGTTTTGAAGGAGCCCTAAGATAATAAAGCTGTAGATGGGAGCTTGAGGGTGATGAAGAGACCCACTGAAACAGTTGGAAGGGTGGAGACTGGGTCCAGGAGGAATGCTTGTGACGGAGCCAGTAGGAGAGTGTTTAATGAATCTATGAAAGGATGTATGTAGGAAAGTGCTGTGAAACTCCATATCACTAATGGAGGCCTCATTCTAGTCCTCTGCTTGCATGTACCCAACAAGATGCATTTTAGGAACTCTGGTCCGGCCTATTTCAAGTGCACGACAGTGTCAAACCGCTTGGGAAAGGACTAAAAGCATAGCACGTCTGTCGCTAGAGTGCTCCAGGCCGTCTGGATACCATTACAAATTCTGGGTCTTTGGTAGGACCCACTGGGATAAAGTTATTGTGGTTTATAAAGTGCATACCTGACACAGGTGTGGCCACCTACACTGGCTCCTTGCGCAAGATTTCATACCAAGGGATGTGCGCACAATTGGCCGGTGCGTGGAAGTGAAGAGTTGGGGGGGGCGAGTGGGTCATGTGTAATGATCCTATTGTGATGTGGACAGATCTGCAGCTCTATGGTTTTCAGCATGCCGGCAGCCTTGAACAGCTATGCAGGCCCATTATGGTATGTCATATGATAGTCTCCTTAGCTGGTTACTACACTGGGTTGCCCAATCTGAGATTCTGTGTATGGTTGTGGTCCTGAGCCACATGGTTGACGGGAGATAGAGGCGGAGAGACTAGTTGTGAGAGGCATTTCAATTATCCTATATCGGAGTGTATTTCTGAGATGTAAAGAAGCAGTCAGATTGTACAAATATTTGGGGACAGCATTGACTGCACTATATCAAAGCCCTCCAACACTGTCCAGTGATGTGTGACAGATCTTTTCAGTTATTCCATGCCTGTTCATTTGGGGAGGTTTGTTTTCTTGACTGTACAGTGCAAGGTTACTTGCGCAGAATCTGACTGCGTGTGCATGCCGACTGACAAGGAAGAGTGGAGCAGTGCATGCCGACAAGACCAGGCTGAGTGGATGAGTGGAGCAGTGCATGCCGACAAGACCAGGCTGAGTGGATGAGTGGAGCAGTGCATGCCGACAAGACCAGGCTGAGTGGATGAGTGGAGCAGTGCATGCCGACAAGACCAGGCTGAGTGGAGCAGTGCATGCCGACAAGACTAGGCTGAGTGGAGCAGTGCATGCCGACAAGACCAGGCTGAGTGGAGCAGTGCATGCCGACAAGACAAGGCTGAGTGGAGCAGTGCATGCCGACAAGACAAGGCTGAGTGGAGCAGTGCATGCCGACAAGACAAGGCTGAGTGGAGCAGTGCATGCCGACAAGACAAGGCTGAGTGGAGCAGTGCATGCCGACAAGGCTGAGTGGAGCAGTGCATGCCGACAAGGCTGAGTGGAGCAGTGCATGCCGACAAGGCTGAGTGGAGCAGTGCATGCCGACAAGACAAGGCTGAGTGGAGCAGTGCATGCCGACAAGACCAGGCTGAGTGGAGCAGTGCATGCCGACAAGACCAGGCTGAGTGGAGCAGTGCATGCCGACAAGACCAGGCTGAGTGGAGCAGTGCATGCCGACAAGACCAGGCTGAGTGGAGCAGTGCATGCCGACAAGACCAGGCTGAGTGGAGCAGTGCATGCCGACAAGACCAGGCTGAGTGGAGCAGTGCATGCCGACAAGACCAGGCTGAGTGGAGCAGTGCATGCCGACAAGACAAGGCTGAGTGGAGCAGTGCATGCTGGCAAGACCAGGATGGGGAGCAGTGCGTCCACTAAAGTAAAGCCGGAAAAGTCCGCCCAACTGGTGCAGCAGGTAGAGGATAGAACGAGCTTCCATATTTCATGAGTGCCGACCTGGTGGACTGGAGACAGCTAGAGGTCCGGTGGATTTTCAGTGTCTCGATAAACTGACACTTCACATTTTGGATGTTGGTACTGGACCGCTCTTGACTAGCACTGTAGGTGGCTAGGATCATCCTAGTTGGGTGTGTTAGTCACATTGGGTCATCTGAGGACATTTAAGACAGCAACTCCATGAATTAATTCACCCGTAACACAGTGAAATGTGGGCCACAGGTAAAGATACACGAAGCAAGATATTTTAAGTAGCAGAGCAGAAATCCGGGACTGGAAAGAAGACCAGCTCCGAAGGGAGTGGAGGGGGGAGCAATTGTGAGACACTGATGAGGAGCTGAAAGGGAGCACAGACAGGGCAACAGCATGAACAAGGAGAGAGGGTAAGTGTTGTAGTGCCCAGGATGGAAGCTACAGGTCAAGAAATTAGACAAAAGATGAGGAGCAGCAGAAAGGGGGGCAAGGAGGGGGAGGAGTTGCGTGGGGGGGGGGGGGGGGGGGGTCCCAGAGCAGGAATCTTGTTCAGCCCAGGAGGGAAGTTGTAGGAGGCAGGAAGAATAAAGGCGACTACATGGAGATGGGGAGGGCTGCAGTCATGAGTTATGGTCCGACAGCTGTATCAGGGAGGGGTCAAACAGATACATTATAAAATTGATGTACAATAGACTTGGAAAATCATATAGAAGGTTTGAGCGTCATCTCCGTGGCAACGATGGTCTTCAAAGAAAGCACAGGGTTGGCAGGCAAAGGGTTGGAAAACCATGTCAGGCTTTCAACCCTATGTAGCACAAGCCTCAACCAAGTGCATACAAATGTAATCACGAAGTACAGAACACGTCTCCGTGGATCTGGAATCTCATGCAACACAAATCGACATCAGATTATCTAGCAGTATTCATTTGCTTACTTCTTAGCGCTCAACATCTAAATAATGACCTGCCTTCATAGCAGAGCCGAAGGACATGTAGTCAGGAGCCCTTGAGGGAGTGCTTGGTGCCCCAGTATCTGTGGTCAAGAGCGTTTGAGGGTGTGCCTTATGCTGCCAGTGGGGACATCATAGCAATGGTGGCCCGTCTCATTGAACACCCTATTGGGCCAAAGCGTACAGCATCAGGAAAGCAGTGAATGTGAACCTAATCCCAGAGACAAATGACCAACTAGGCACCCTTATGGGAACAGATCTTGTCCTGCTTATGGGAGGCCTCCAAACCTACATCCTATTTAAGAACAGAAGTTGTGGAGTGCAAAGCTTTGGGGACCCTCCCTAACAAGAACAAAAATCAGCAGCTCTGGTCTCTGCAAGGTGCAGAAGGTCCTCGACAACCAATCCTGGTAGCCGGGACCACTCCCGGAGATTGACCCAGATACTTACAGCTTGCAAAGTTAGAGGTGGCCCAAATGCACTCCTGATACGATCACAAGAAGGTATCAACGTCCCTTTCAACTACCTTCCTGCCAGCTCCCATCACACAATTAAAACTCAAAGGCACTCCCTACCAGAAAGCCAGAAATTTCTTGGTTATCAAACTAGGTCTGAATCCGCAATTCCAGTCGATATCGTCACACGTGTTTCAAGCAATCACAAGCGGATTGCCTCCGAATGGACCCGGAATTAATGTCTGCAACACCAAAGGTTTTTCCTGACTTTGAGGACATTTTCCACCTGTCGAGAACTAGTGGAAACAGTCCATGGAAACCTCTGGCTTTGCCAAGTACATTTCTTCCAGATCTGGTGATCCAGATGTGGAAACATCGGACCATTCACAATTGCGTGCAACGGTATTCTCCACAGGAATACCGCTCCGGGTAACTCTGGAGTCTCACTTGCATTTCCTTTGACTCTATGGTTCTTGTTATCGTGTACTTTTTGTGTATCGGGAAAGACATGGCAGATCATTTTTGCAAAGATGGACCAAGACGTCTGAAAGGTTTTACGTGTTATACACCCCCCCCCCCCCCTTCCATAAATGAATGAGAGATCCCCAGGAGTACAGATGACTGGTCAGGAGCTATAGCACATAAGACATTTCATGTTGTGCTTACCAGGTACCAGGTGACGCTGGGCGTTACATTCATCGGATAATACCCATCTATATCAGGGCACGTCATTATCTCCAAATGTCCAGATGGGAAGTTAATCAATTCCGGCTTCGCCCATTGGCTGACGCAGGATCCGGGCTCTTTCTGAAGCACCTCCAGTGGAAAGGCAACCTTGCTGCAGTATGTGGTGTTCCTGAAAGAGAAGACATCCCTTGAGCACATTTCTTAAAGGGCTGCCGCTCTACAGAAGAGGCGGGCTCTGACAAGAGAAACTGTTCGACATTTAAAGCACTATTAAAAGAGCAGAGGTGGTCTCCTGACATTGTGCACTCGGTAAATGTTAATAACAAGATGCTGCTGCGATGCCATGTCACTTCGTCTCTACAGATATAAACTGGAACCTTTATTTTAAATGCCAAAGGCAAACTTACGCTGATTCACAGCATCTCTAGTGGTACCCAGTGAGGGAATATCTTCAAAGATTGAAAGTTCTCATGCCAGGCAACAAGACACATGCAAGGCATGAGGTGTTTTTAATTTTATTTATTTATAAAGTTTAGTATAGCACGAACATAACCCAAGCGGGTAACCATGCACTTAACAATTTTTGGCAAGTAGGATACAATATTGGGAAGAAAACATTTGTTACATATATATGCAGGGCGCGTGCATGACCCGTGTGGGTACAGGAACGCTTCGCATTAGAATCGGATGACTACAGAAATGGGAGAAGAACATTCAACACATATGTACATAGCATGCTAACAATGTTATAACCATGTAAAATGTCATGACAACCGAATACAGGGCAGTAATGAAGCCTCGGAGCCGAGGCCTTTAGGGCAGAAACATGTGCATTAGGATATTTTGAAAGAAGCGGTGCAGGAGATTCGACGGACTCCTGGAGGAAGAGCGTTCCAAATCTTCGGGGCAATGCCCGAGACGGCTGTTACTCAATCTCATTTTGTGGAAAATCTGTGCTTTTAGGAGCTTTGAACTTGCACTTCATGACGGTCTACAACCCCCAGGTAATTAGAGTTTTTGAGCCAGATAAATGGGGGGTCTTGAAATGAAGGGCCTTGCGAGTCAGGTAAGCTATTTTTAACTGTATCCTTGCATCGTACGGCAACCAGTTTAGGGATTTTAGGGCTGGGGACATGCGACCATTTCTTTTTGTCCCAGTAATCAATCTGTGGTGTGTATGGGGGGCATGGGAGGGGGGGGGGGATAAGAGCACAGCCGGTGGTCCCACCCTCGGTTACTCAAAGCAGCAAGTCGAATAACGTTCCCCACTGGTGTGTGTGTGGAGAGTTGTCCTTCCGAGAACCAGTGGACAGAGGCTCTATCAATCTTGGACAGGAAGGGGGGGGTTAAGTGTGGAGATGCAATCTTATTGGGCAGGCACCAGGCCATGGTGGAGGACAGCATCGGGCATGGAGCTCAAGAAATCACAGACACAAGGTCAGTGCTGTAACCGGTGTAGGGCATGAATGCCCAGAGCGTGGTGAACCGAAAAAGCAAGTTTTAAATAGATTTTCTCATTTATTCTGTCTGGAGGTCCAGGTTAGGAACTCTGATGCGGAGGGGTCTGGGATGTCAACAGCTTTATCTTGTGCAACACACACAGCAGGATGAGGACTGCGTTGAAGCAGGAGCAACGCTGAAGCCACGGGACGTTGGATGTGATGCTTTACCCAACAAACGCTACTTTTAAGAAACCGGGAAATTCGCCAACAGGACCTGAAGCCTGGCTCTGGTCAAGGTCCAAACTCAATATCCTTCAGTGGAAGAGTGACATTCAATCTCAGGCGAAGAACCAAGAGCCACCTTTGACATGGCACCACAGTGCAGATTAAAACCGAGATTTCTTCAAAATACCTTGAAGAGTAATCAAGCTGCTCAGTGCCGCCTCTAGGCACTTTTGGTGGGGGATCGTATTGCTTTAAGGGGCAGGCACGGCTCTTTAAGGGCAGAGTGCTATGCATCCCCCTCCAACTTTTGGCAGACACAAGTGTCTGTGAGACTGATCAAAGCTCAGCCGGACAGACACTCCTGTTCAGGACAGGCAGCCAGGTGCTAATACACAGGCGTCTGAGCGGCACTTTGTAAAGCGGAGGATTTCACTGCCTCTGGCGTGATATCCTCAGCCCGGCAAACCGCTTGGAGGTCCTCCCCATCATGGCAGGAGGATGCGTCAGGGATAGACTTGGACCACCCGCTTCAGTTTTAAGCAATAAAGTACCCAAGGCCATGAAGACAGTCCATTAGTGATGCCTCCTCAGAGAGTGGGGTGGGGCAGCACCTATCCCACTCTGACGAGAAAGGGACTGCCGCCTCCTCATTGGCTGACCCATAACAAGGTCAACCAATGAGGGGAGGCAGCAGTCTCAATTGTCCAGGAACCAGCAAGGCTTCCCTCCCGCCACCTGATGTCACTGCTGCGACCCAGTACGTTTTTAGTTCGAGCCTAGCAGCAGCGCGCATGCGCTCACTGCGAGGCATGCTGTATTAAGGTATGCACTGGAAGCCCCGCCCACTCTCCGCCCATATTTGTTGCTTGTGTCATTGTTCTTCGTAAATGCTGGCTTCTGATTCGTAAATAGCCTTGTTGGTCCCTCCTTGGTACCGCACTGCTACCTCCCATAATGACTGGACCTTTTACTGCTGGCATTACATGGTCTGCTTTATAAGTGGGCGTGCACTATTTTCTTTAATGCTCTTCCCGTATTCCACCCATGACATCCCTGCACCTGCCCGCTTTTATATTATAAAAGTGCTTATTTACTTTACAGCGCAGCCGCGCTTATTTTTGGATTTATTTTATGGTGCGTTCTGAACTTGCTCCTTTGAAAATGTATTATTTACTTATCTATTTTGCAATCACGGCACGCTTTTATTATACACCTTATTTCACCCTGGAGAAGCAGCCAGTGGGGGCCCCACACCATTGTTTCAACAACTCCATACACCCACCCACCCATCATAGCCGTCGGAACCGGAAGAAGGCATCTGCTCACAGCTGCTGGTTGCCATGGAGCAAGATTTCACTTCTGTGGGAAATGCTTGTGGTACAATGCAATAAGTCTCACATTTACGTGAGTTTCTGCTAATGGCGATGTATATGACAATGCCTTTTATGTCTTGGGTTTTAGAACAGAAATAAAATGCATTGTCATTTACAATGCCAATAGCTTAAATTCGCGTAAATGCGAGACCTTTTGCATTGCAAATGCTGGTTGCTTTTGTGTTCGTTCTATGTATGTATGTATGAAGGTATGTGTGCGTGAGTGTGCTTGTGAATGGTGGCTGTGAGTGTGCATGTAGATGCGAGTAGGAGGGTGAGTTTTTTTACCTGCCCAGCCCCCCCCTCCCCAAATTAAAGAGAACTGTGGAGGAAATGAAGCCTGATTTTTAATGTGGACGCTGCCTTTGCAGAATATACTGAGACTGTATTACGAAAGAGATAAAAGTAATAAGGTCACAGGTGTACCTTTTTGATAATATAAAAAAAAATATGGTTGTCTCAAATTTCATACGATTCTATTCTGATGCGTCTGTCTTTAGTGCACAGCCCTATATCAAATCTTTATATCAAAGTAAGAGCGCCTCTTCATTGTAGCCAATAAAACAAAATAGTCATTCATAAACACTTCAGTGGGGCGGGGCGGTGGTCCGCTCCACGTCCTCCATTATAAATCCACTGGTCCCATTTCTGCAGATCCGCCATCCTGGGTACAGAGTTATTGGTCTAAGTAAAGTAAGACTCCAATTACCGAAGAGATACAATGTCCAACCAGAACTGAGAAACAGTCAACTCCTACAGAACAAGACACAGGTTTTAGGGAATGGGCTCTCCTGATGAACTTGGTCGCCGGGTAACCCAGGTCATGCGACTTGGGTGCCCAGTGCTTTCTCCATTCCAAAGCACGCGACCAATGTGGGGAAATGTCCAGGTATAGGCGCTTACACAAGTCCAGGGTGATTGGAGACATCAAGTCCTTGCCCTTAGGACAGTATCCTCCAGATCGGGACATAAGCGAGGGGTGGAAATAGCTGAACAAACCTACAAACCCGAACCAGTGGTAATTCTAGGGAAGAGTATTCCATTCCATCGTTTTCAGAGCCTCAGCTTACATCTGCCATTGGTTGCACTCGTTTTACCTCACTTTGCCAGAAGATATTGACATATTCCAAGTAAAGTCGGCCACACCTCAACTCAATGACACATGAGGCAAAAGGACCTGGCAAGCCACCAGAAGAGTTTGCTTCTACGAACGAGCCCTGATGCGATTACTTTCAGATATATCCAGCAGGGGGCAGTGAAGGTCCAGGGGGCAGAAAGGGGCTCCACTATGCACTGGTGCACCTGGGATAAGGGTGGTTCTGGCCAACATGAATCTATCAACCCCGGGCTGATCATAGCAGTCCATCAATGCAGGCTGGGAGGGGGGGGACGGGGGGGGGGGGGCAGAGGCTTACAGCGCAGGACCACCGGCCTGTGGAAAGACCACGTCTCTGCAACAAGGATACAATCTCATTTTTCGATGGATCATACCAACTTGATGCTTGCATGTACTGGACACCAATGCAGAAAGAAGCTTGTGCAGCCAACTGCTAGGAATTTAGTTAGATTTCTAGGGTTGCTGCCCACAACCGAGGACAGGTATTTTTTATATTGTGCCCTTGATATATTTCAACAGCTGTAATAGTTTTTAGAGCTCAAATACTTTTCAACCTCCCGCTAAAATCGTCATGAGGTTGTATCTTATCTCGCACTTCGAGACCCCAAAGGCATCCCCTACCCCACAGGCCTCTCACTACATTATTTCCGCCAATTATTGGGTTTTATGTGCATCACGACACCATTTTTTCAGTGATGAACAAGGCGAGCCTCACTGTACATCTGTCATTTCTTAATTACAGAGGCTACGTCAGCAGAGGGGTCTCACAGAAACAATGGAAAACACAATCAGTTCGGGACTTTAATATGGGAAACAAGGAGCAGGAAGAGAACTCTGGTACGAATGTAAGCAGGGCGCGAGTCGGGGGTCCACGCGGGGGGGGGGGCGGCGTCCACCCTGCCAAGAAGTTAGGCCCCGCTGAAAAAGATGCTGAATTTGTCCCGGTGCAATTTCCAAACACCAGGACACTTTCAGCAGCGCCTGCACGTTGTTATCAGCAACAACGTGCAGGCGGGGACGAGACTCCTGCTGGGCCATAACAAAGGCCGAATCTGAGGGGTCATCAGGTCTCCCTTTGTTCAAGTCTCATGGCTGAGTTCAGTCAGGAGCCTCACACCCATAAGCAAATGCAGCAGGGGGGAAACAAAGGCTGACACCTTGTTAGCACTTACCTAAGAGAGGCAGCTTTTCACTTTGTTCTGGCTCGGTTTAGGAGATATACATGCACTATAAGAATGTCAGATGTGTGGGTATTTGCACAAAATAAATAGCATTTATTTAGCACTTACTACCCCTGAGGAGGCGTTGTAATAGTTTAAATCGAATAGTTTCTTACCGGTCGGTGTAGTTTTGCAGCTTGAAGATCTTTCTGGATTCACTATGCTGTGTATTATTCCGCGATCTTGTGGTTGGGTCCGGATTCGTAGTCTTTTCTCTGTTTTTTTTTTTTTTTGTAGCCCAGGTGGGCGGCGACGACCCACCATTTGGTGCACCTCCCGTGACGTCGTCGTGCTTCCTGCGGAAGTCCCTCCTTTGGGGCGCCATCTTCGGGTTCTTTTTTCCCTTTTTTTTTTTTACCCTAGGCGATGGATTAGTCCTTCAGTTCATTTTCTGTACGTTTTTATTCCTGCTGATGTTTTCCATTTCACCCCCTCTTCCTCCAGCCTCATCTTACTGGCGGAGGTGGGTGGGTTCGCTAGTGAATCCAGAAAGATCTTCAAGCTGCAAAACTACACCGACAGGTAAGAAACTATTCGTTTTGCAGCGTGAATCTTTCTGGACTCACTATGCTGTGCATAGACTTTGTAGCGGTTTTCCTAGTTCTGTGGCGGCTGGGTGGTAGATGAGCGTTGGTCGTTGAAAATGTGCTGAAGCACCTTCTGTCCAACCTGTGCCTCCTTGTTCATCTGAATGTCCACGCAGTAGTGTTTCGTGAACGTGTGCACAGATGCCCAAGTTGCCGCGAGGCATATGTCCTGGATGGGCGTGTTCGCCAGGAAGGCCACGGTGGCCCCTTTCTTCCTTGTGGAGTGAGCCTGCGGCCCCTCCGCTAGCTCCTGTCCAGCCTGTTTGTGGCAGAATTGAATAGTGAGGGCAATCCACCTTGCGATGGTGCCCTTAGTCACTGGTCTACCCATGAAGCTAGTAGCAAAGGACACAAACAGCTGTTTTGATTTCCTGAGTTCCTTGGTTCTCTCAATGTAGTGCATCACCGCTCTTCTAGCGTCGAGAGTGTGCAGCGCCCTTTCTGCGTTCGAAGTCGGGTTTTGGAAGAAACTCGGTATCTGAATACTCTGGTTCATGTGGAACGCCGACACCACCTTGGGCATGAAGTGTGGGTCTGTTCTCAGGACTACCCTGTCTTTGTGAATCTGAATGTAGGGCTCCTGTAGCGTTAGCGCTTGAAGCTCGCTCACCCTGCGTAGTGAGGTTATGGCCACCAGAAAGGCCGTTTTCATCGTCAACATTTGCAGTGTGGCCTTGTGAATGGGTTCAAACGGTGCCTTCATGAGCTCCGTCAGTACCACGTTGAGATTCCATGCTGGCGGCGGCAACCGTTTAGGAGGGGCAATTCTTTTGGCTCCTTCCATGAATCTCTTCACAACCTGCGAAGTGAAGAAACTTCCACCCTTCTCACCTCTGGTGTAGGCTACGATCGCCGCTAGGTGTACCCTTAGGGAGCTCGAGCAGAGGTTACTCTTTAGAAGGTGTGTGAGGTACCTCAGTACTGTGGAGTCTCTAGTCATTCTGTTTTGCAGGCCCTTCTTCCTGCACCACACAGTAAATCTCTGCCATTTCGCGCTGTAGCATTTGCGTGTAGTTGGTTTTCTTGCCACCCGCATAGTGCTAGGAGGCAATCTAAGGTGAGCGAACTCTAGGTCTTCAGGAGCCATGCCGCCAGGTTGAGGGTCTCTGGCTCCGGATGCAGGACCTCTCCGTTTTGCATGGAGAGCAGGTCCCTTCTTCTCTCGAACCTGTGGGGATTGCCCTGTGTCATTTCTTGAATTTGTGAGAACCATGTCTGCCTCGCCCACTGCGGAGCCACTAGGATCAGAGTCATGTTGCTGGTTCTGCAGGGGTATCGGTGGAAAGGCGTAGGCAAATGTCCTCGATCAGCTTATAAATAGGGCATTTCCTTGGGATTGCTGATCTGGTTGCCTGGACGCGAAGCTTTGGCATTTTGCATTTTGGCGTGTTGCAAACAGGTCTATTGTGGGAGTTCCCCATCTCTGGAAAAGCTTCTCCGTTTCCTGGCCATTGATCTCCCACTCGTGCGATGCCGAGGTCTGCCTGCTTAGCCAGTCTGCCTCCACGTTGTCCTTCCCTGGAAGGTGAATTGCCAGTAGATCTATCCTGAGAGGTATGGCCCATCTCCAAATCTCCTGTGCCAGAGAGGAGAGGGGAACGACTGTGTCCCCCCCTGCTTGTTGATATAGAACATTGCCGTGGTGTTGTCTGTTTGAACCAACACCCTCTGGCTATACAGGTGCCTCTGGAATGCCTTCAGGGCTAGCAGGATGGTTTTCAATTCAAGGTAATTGATATGGCGTACCGCATCTGCTGGAGCCCACAGACCCCTCACTCTGAGGTTGTCCATGTGCGCTCCTCACCCCTTTTGCGATGCATCCGTGGTAATGGTCATTGTTGGGTTTGGTGGTGTCAGGCTTCTCCCTGCTGTCATGTTGTCTCTGTTCCACCAAGTCATCTCCTCCTGCACTGCGTGCGTAACAACCACTAGATCCTCACAACTTCCGCTTGCTTGTGACCATTGCTGTTGTAGCCATTCTTGGAATGGTCTCATGTGCAGGCGTACATTCGGCACCAGCTGGATACACGACGCCATCATCCCCATCATCTTGCTCACTGACCTCACTGTCAGAGCTCGCCCCTTCTGGTAGAGACGCGTCTCCTTCAGTAGGGCATCTGTCCTCTTGTCGCTGGGCACCACTGTGCTGTTCAGGGTGTTGATTTTTGCTCCCAGGAAAATCTTCACCTGCTCCGGTTCCAGCGATGACTTCCCCCAGTGTATCGAGAACCCCAGGTTCATCAGAGTGTCTGTCACGCGTTTTGCGTGTCTCTCGCACTTCTCGCGTGTGTTTGCCTTGACCAGCCAGTCTTCTAGGTAGGGGTAGACATGGATCCCCTGCCTTCGTAGGTGGGCCGCGACTGCCGACAGGCATTTTGTAAAAACCCTTGGCGCCGATTTTAGCCCGAAGGCCAGGGTTGTGAACTGGTAGTGTTCCTGGTCGATGTTGAACCTTAGAAGGCCCTTGTGCCTTCTGTTTATTGGGATGTGCAGGTAGGCATCCTTGAGGTCCACGGTGACCATGAAGTCCCCGTCTCTTTTTGGGGCAGCACCTCCTGCAGCGAAGTCATTTTGAACTTCTGCGTTCTGATGAACTTGTTTAGGTATCGCAGGTCCAGGATGGGTCTGAGGTTTCCGTCTACTTTCGGGACCACGAAGTAGTTCGAGTAGACCCCCTTGTTGCGTTCTCTGAACGGCACTGCCTCTATGGCTCTTTTTTCTAGAAGTTTCAGGGTTTCTTCTCTGAGGTGGGCCAGTTCTTGAGCCGATCTCTGCCTTCCCTTTGGTCTTCTGTTTGGAGGTCTTTTCTCCAAATCCACGCAGTATCCGTACTGCATGACGTTCAGTATCCACTTGTCTGTGGTTATACGCCGCCACTCCTGAAGGTAGAACCTCAGTCTTCCGCCTACTGGTGTTGGATGCTCGTAGGCTTTTGATTCTTCTCTTCCCCCTGATGTTACTGTACTGCGCCTCACCCTTGGGGGCATGTCGAGGGTAGGCGTCCTCCTGCGTGCTGAGTCACTTTGATGAGGGTTGGTCACCCCCTCTCCTCCTCTGGCCACGTCCGTTCCCTCTTCCGCGAAAGGACTGGCCCCGAGGTTGGTACTGCCAGTTTTGCTTCTGTTGACCTTGTTGTCCGTGACTATCACCCTGCTGACCCTGCTGGAACGTCTGGTGCGACGCTCCCTGCTGGCTTCCTCCCCGACTGTAGGGGCTCCTAGAGGGATTGCCTCTCCTCATCCCCCTTAGCTGTAGGGCCCCCATGGACCTCGCCGTTTCGTTTTCTTTTTTCAGCTGGGTGAGTTTCTCGTCTACTGTTGCTCCGAACAGTGTCTCTCCGTTGAAGGGGGTGCTAAGGATGTTGTTCTGCACCTCCGGTTTGAATCCCGAGATTCTTAGCCATGCAGGTCTTCTCTCGGTGACCCCTATGGCCATTAGTCTTGCCGAAGTCTCTGCCCCGTCTAACGCCGTCTTTATACAAGAGTTGGCGATGTTTTTACCTTCATCCACCAGGTGAGAGGCTCTTTGGCGGTATTCTTCGGGGAGGTGCTTTACTAGCTCCCCCATCTCGTCCCAGTGCTGGTACTGGTGCCTATTGAGAAGTGCATTGGAATTCGCCATGCGCCAGTGCATTGCGGCGTTCCTCTCGACCTTTCTTCCTGTGAGGTCTATCCTCCTGCTTTCTTTATCAGGTGGTGGCCCCGAAGTTGCTGGCACGTTGGCCCTTCTCCTGGCCGTGGAAGCTATGATGGAGTCGGCAGTGATACTACCCTTGATGTAAGGGGGGTCCAGAGAAGAGTGCTTATACTTCTTCTCCGTCCTGGGCGTGATCGAACGGCAAGTCGCTGGTTCCTTAAAGGCCTCTCTCCCCTGATTCATCACACTTTGTAGCATGGGAAGGAATTGGCTCCTCGTCTGGACGGGGAGCAGGGTCTCGAGGAGGAAATCGGCTTTCGGCCTCTCCTCGTCCAGTTTCACGCCGAAGGCTGTCGCTGCGCTCCTGACCACCATATTGTACACCCCGATGTCGTCGGGTGGCGAAGGCCTCGAAGGGTACGTGTCCACGGGCTCCTCGGGGTTTTCGGTGTCGAGATCCTGCCATTCGATGTCGTGGCTGGTTGATGGCGCCAAGCTGTAGAACGACTGCTGGTCTTCCTCGGCTTCGCCTTCATAATAGGTCTCGTCTTCCTCTTCGAGATCTATCGGCAGCCCCTCGGTGTCGAATTCGTCCTCGATTGACGACGTTCGTCAGTGGAGCCGTTGGAATCTTGAATTCCTTCATCTTGGCGTCGAACTCCTTCCTCTGAAGGATGTTCTCCATTTCGGCCTCGAGCCGCTTCTTCTTTTTCTCCATCTCGGAGATGCTTTCGGCGTCGACCGCGGGCCTCTTCGACGGAACTTGCGTCGACGCCGACCGGTCCTTCAGCGTCGAGCGCCCCATTTCATGGGTTGTCTTCGACGATCCTTGCCTTTCAGCGTCTTTCGGCACCAGGGAGTCCTTTTCGAAGGATCCGCTCGGCCTCTTGTCCATGGTTCCCCCCTTGGTCGTCGGCGCCGGGGCTCCCTTCGTGGACTTTGACTCAGATTTTCTCGAGTCACCCTCGGGTTTGAGGTATTTTCGGGTGTTTTGAGCTCGACGATTCTCTTACCTCGCCTTCATTTTTCTTGTCGGTCTCTACGACCGTGAAGTTTTCGGGTCCCTCGGCGACGTTGTCCTCATAGTCTGTGGAGAGGCCCAGATCGTAGAGCGACAGGGCCTTACCCTTGCCATCCATGCTGGCGTTGGCTCTTCTCTGACGTTCTCTCACCCGGAGCGTCTTCGGCGCGAAGGCTGAGCAGGCGTTTCAGTCCTTGCTCTGGTGGTCAACCGGTAGGCAGAGGTTGCAGACCGGATGCTGGTCCTTCTGCGCGAACTTGTGGTGGCAGTTAGGGCAGAACTTGAATGGCGTCTTGTCCATTGCGCTCAGGGCCTCTGAGTGCGCATTCTCCAAGGGCGTCGAAGAAAAAGGCGCAACACTTCCTTCTTCCCGATGACGATCCAGACCCAACGGCGGAAAAAAGAATCTGAAGATGGCGCCCCAAAGGTGGGACTTCCGCAGGAAGCACGACGACGTCACGGGAGGTGCACCAAATGGTGGGTCGTCGCCGCCCACCTGGGCTACAAAAAAAAAAAAAAAAAAAAAAAAGGAAAAACAGAGAAAAGACTACGAATCCGGACCCAACCACAAGATCGCGGAGTAATGCACAGCATAGTGAATCCAGAAAGATTCACGCTGCAAAAATCACATTTTTTTCTTTCAAAGCACTATAGGCAGAGGAAGCTTTACGCTGACAAAAGGTAACATTGTTTTATGTGTAACTTACAGAAGTGTGAATCTTCTGCCTGAATCAGGAGGGTTTGAAAGTATTCTCGAAATGTGCTCAAATGTACTCCTAATACACCTGCTAAACATATATGTGAGGGCTTAAGATCTGATGTTTCTTTTTGGGATGCCACTTCCTGTGATGTCACGCGCTGTGATTTCACATGCCGCGATGTCACGAGCCGTGAGGTCACGCGCTGCGATGCCACTTCCATACTGATTAGCGAGGTTAGTCCCCCCCCCATTTCTTTTTTTAGGACTTGTGCCCTGAATGTGAACGCGTGCCATCTTCGGATCTTTACCTCATGAGAACGGAGGCTTGGGATTGCTGCCCGCACGTTCAGCCTGGCACAGTCGCTTCTTCCTATACCTTGTCTCAGCTGCGACCCTCACTGGGCACCCTGCCCCAACATTCTCTGATGGTATCCGAGTCCCCGCCTGCCAGGCTCAAGTCACACCAGCCAATCAGCTACAAGCATCCATAGACACCCGGGCGCAAACTCCTCAGTTGAAACGGAGCGCCCAGTGAAAACACACAACTATAACGTCTTGCAGGCCAGGTACACTTAATGAACCAGAATAAAAATTAAAAATAAAAAATAAAAATATGAAATTATTCACATAGGTTGCATGTGGCACAGGTTGCTAGATCTGTCTCAGGACACTGGCATATGTTGCCACCTCTGGGGCCAAATAGCCGGGTCTGATGGCTCAGTGGACTAATGCACCCACTGTAGGGGCTGGTGTTTGACCTTATGGTCGCAGGCTCAAATCCCAGCGGCCTATCATCCTTCTGAGGTCAATAAAATGAGTACCATTGAGTTGCATAGCGCCAAGATACCCTTGAGTGAACCTGCGCTTTACAAATACACGTTATGTTCAATGCGTCTCCTCACTATCATGAGGTGGCCCACGCTTCTATTCAGAAGGAGCTCGACTTCTTTTTATGGGTAACTGTCCTTCTCTGCTGCCCCTTTCACCTCTCCACGGGCCTGTATTCATCTTGCCACTCATAGTTCTGGGGTTTCCTCCAGTCTCTAGTCACAAGAATTCCTGCCCATCTTTGGGCACATTTGTCTAATATTATTAGAGTAGTCACATCACAATGCTAGGACAACTTGATTCTGTTTTATTTTATTTATTTAGTGCATTTCTACAGCGCCTCTTCACCGAGCGGTATTAGAGTGCTGTACATTACAATAGTTCTACTTTATATAATATACTATGTATAGAAATAACATCATATTCAACAGGAAAGTCGTGTGATGGGTTAGGGGTTAGGAGGTCATGGGGGAGGAATGACTGATGAATCAGTGTACTGATGCCGTTACACATTTGGGAAGTGGGCAGAGCCGACAGTCTGAGGAAGGGGTAGTACATTTTAAGTAATGGCATACAAAGGTTTTTTTTTTAAATGGGAAAGTCTTGAGAGGTTTCCTGAAGGAGGGGATGCAAGTCACCTTGGCAAGGAGTTCCAGATCATGGGCGCAGAACCAGAGAAAGATTGCCTTGGAGCTAGTGAGGTTTTGAATTTTGGAAGTTTTACTTGGTGTGAATCTATGCTGCTGGGTTTTCTGGCACCACTGGACATTCAGCAGTTCACATAGGTAGCTGGCACTCCTGTGTGGAGCACTTTAATGGTAATGCATCAGAGTTTGAAATTGATTCAGGCTTCTAAGGGAAGCCAGTGTAGGTTTTTCAACATGGGCGTAAGGCGATCGAACTTCTTTTGTCCGAGACTAGACCAGCGGTGGCACGGATAATCACTTTAAGTTGAAAAAGTTCACGCAAATGAATAACATTCTAGTTCGAACATAAAGGAACCTCACTGAGGACACCATAAGCTTCCTCCTTGTTCCGCAACTGGAAATACTGAATAATCACTTTGATTCAAGACCTTATCTAAAATATATTCAAAGATTATAAAAAGCGCCGTTAGACTATGCATCAGAGAATTTGGAAATAACCCATAAACCTGCAGCACAAACCATGGTTCAACTCCCCTGTCATGAGTGAATCCATCCTGGACTCATATGCCATCGGGGTCAAAGGCGAGAGAGGCACCACCACCTTTGGTCATAAACGTGTTTTTTGTCCTCTGATTCTGCACACGATCCACCAGTGTCCCACCCAACGCCACTGGCACCGAAGACCAGCCCCTCTGCTGATGCCGCTGCAGTCACTACATCCATCTCCGCTGGCACCACATAAGTTAGTCTCTACTACTCATGGCCCACCACTCCAGAAGAGGTTCAGCGGCTCTTAGAAGAAGCCAGGTATTTTTTGGGTGAATCAAATTCTCGCTCAGTGCAGATGGTGGCCAGCTCATTGGACCCAGACTTTGCGGGATTAAAGGATGGCATAGGGCTTGCTAGCCTGACGGGAGTGGGAACATCTGTCAGTCGGGTTTTCCTCCACTGGAAGTGACCTCCTGTCACTCAGTAATCAAGAGGGCCGAGAACATGTTAGACCTGCCGATAGGTCAAATCCAACATCCTCACCGCGGTCCTGCACGCCACCTCTCACAGCGGAACCCTTTCTTCCATTTAATGAGTTGCTAACAGAGCCCATAATAGCCATATGGGAGAAATGGTCAACCTCTCGCACCGTCTCAATACTGACCGCTGGCAGTATAAAATAAAGCAGCCGCGGGAGAACCCAGCTTCTTATCGGCAAGCCATCTCTGGAATCGAAAAAGCAGGAGCAATTGGCAAAGAAAATGTTTTCTGCAGAGAGTACGGGTATCACATCTATTAATGCCGGCCACCTGCTGTCTTGGTAGAGAAGTCATGCTGTTCGATTCCACACAGGCGGTCATCGCCATTCTTTCCGATGACCTGCAAACCCTTCACGGAGCTGATCAGAGATGGTCAGGATATTGTGGATTCAGTGTCAGGAGTAAAGGGGACCTCCATCTCCCTACTTCGTCACGTCGAGTGAAGAAATTCAGGCTTTTCTCCAGACACAAGCCACTCAAATGGACCTTCTGTTCAAAGGCTCTTGGCTCTTCGGTGACAAAACATACTCTGCACCGGAGAGGTTTAGGGACAGTAAGGCCATGGCCAGATCCCGGGGGTCGCCAAATGAAAACGAGAGAATACTCTATTTTGGAACGTTTGTGGCTTCAACCGGGGCTTTTCAAGTCGAGACCGGCAACAGTTTGCACCTCAGCAACAACATCAGACGAACTCTCTCTACAAACAATAAAGAGGATGAGGCAAGGGCTGAACATCCCGCACCCTACGACCTCGTCCCCAGCCACTGCAGGGAGGCAGACCTAGTTATACCTTCCCCGTACACATACAGGCTGTTGGAGGATGGGTATCCTCCCCTTCCACAACCACAGAGGGCCAGAACGTCAGACATTTGGGTCTTGCAAATTGTGGAAAGGGGATATGCTGTGCCCTTCCAACATCCACCACCTCGTTTACCTCCCTGTCCAGATGGACTCCCGCCAGACTATCTGCGGACCCTCAGACACCAGGTTCAATTTTTACTCCTAAAGGGTGCAGTGAAGTTGGTTTCAGAGCAGTAAATGATCAAGATTGCTACTAACGATACTTCTGGGATTTCAAAATAGGACAAAGGTCTACACCGGATGTTAGAGCTGAGGCTTCTGAACTGGTTGCTCAAAAAGGAAAAGTTCAAGATGCTGTTTCTAGATCAGGTTCTACTTGCACTGGAAACCAAAGGAAACCAACCTGAAGGATGCCCATTTACTCATCCCTAACCTGCAGTCACGCAGGAAGTTTCTTCTCTTCACCGTCGGGTCAGAGCACTACCAGTTTGCGGTCCTCTCATCTGCTCCTCACATCTTTACAAAAGTGATGGCTGTGGTCCATCTCACATGGGTGGGAATCCCAGTATTCCTTCACCTGAACAACTGTCTCATCCAAGTCAACTCTTCGGAGATGGTGTCTCACCACTTGCAGGTGACAGCCATGTTTGTTTGTCCTGGATTTTTCGATCGGCAAGCCCAAATCCCACCTGGTGCCCTCGATGCATCCTGTTCATAGGGGCAGTACTGGACACAACATCGAGTTGAGCCCTCTCTACTCCCCAGATGATTCAAGATATTAAGGCCAAGATTCTGATGTTTCAGTGTCGAGCGATCATTCAACTAATGATGGTCTTGTGCCTGTTCAGTCTTCTAGCCTCCTGCATTCGGCATTCGGTTGGTTACCAAGGCACGCTGGCACATGAGGGCCAGTGGTGTTTCTTCAAGCAGTGGTAACAACGCAACATAGATCAACAAAAGTTGTGTCAATTTCCAGGGACACCGCAGTTTCTACAATAGTGATGTTTGAACAGAAACTTTACACAAGGAAAGCCGTTTCACACTCTCCCTCCGGAGACAACAGTGGTCACAGATCCCTCCAAACCAGGGCGAAGGATCATGTGGAGAAAAAGGAGACAAGAGTTTTCGGATCTCCAGAATTACAATTATTGCACACCAATCTGTTGGAATTATGGGCGATAATTCTGCTTCTAGCGGCCTTCCTCCCTTCCATTCACTGTCAGTCTGTCCAGATCTTGACAGACAATATGACCGTGATGTGGTACATCAACAAGCAAAGGGGAGTCGGATTGCATCTCCTCTGCAGAGAAACTCTGCATCGCTGCTGCTGGACTCCGCTTAGTAGTACATCACTTGACTAGAGTGCTCAAAGTGCGAGGGAATTGTCCCAGCCGGCATCATCTTGCAACTATGGGGGACTCCTCAGATTGACCAGTTTGCTGCTTTTTCAAACAGAAAATTGCAAAGATCTACAACACATTTGACCGACAACATACTGATATGAACTTTCCCGACCAGCCGGACATTTCTTTCATTGCCAAACAGCAGCTAAGCAATGAACTTTCCCGACCAGCCGGACATCTCTTCATTGCCAAACAGCAGCTAAGCAACTGGAAGCACCTCTCGAAAGAGGAAGCCACTATCCTGATGAATACCATCCACTCACAAGCCCCCTCAGGCCCATGCCCCCACTTCATATACACAGCAAAAAAATGGGACCCCCTTCAAATGAACTACAGGTCAGGGAAAAAGGGGAAATAAACACTAACAAATAGTAAACCTTCCCTCACGACCTCTTTTTTTTTTTTTAAACAAACAAATTAATTGTACAAGGGAAAAGATCAGGTCTAAAATCAATGATGCTACACACAAAAAAAGGTTTTTTTATAATAATTTTTGTTAATTTTAATTTTTGTTATTTGGCTTATTCAATTCGTCATAGATCAACTTAGTTCATTTTTCATAATCAAATCATATTTAAGAAACACTGATTAAATTCATTACAGTGAAACTGCATCATATAGACAGAAAACCTAGGGCACATAAACCATAAAGCAAAAATATTGTACCATCATACCTTCTCATTCATATGCATACCCACACATTCCACATTCATACATCAAACAAGAACAACAACAATAGAAACTTTTTGGTTTTCTCATGTACTCGACATTTAAAGCATGAAATACATCAATGTCATCTGAAATTGATGAGACAACTGCAAAGGCAGGATCTTAACATCACAAGATCAGTGGTCGACGCGTTTCGATGGCAATGTTGCCACCTTCATCAGGACCAGATGTATATTTCAAAGAACAGAAAGGCCCCAGGAAGACCTAAAACAACACATACATAAAAAGTAATAAATAATTGACCCAAATTTCCCTATATATTTAAACAGAAAAGGAAATGCTTCACATGTTAGGTGAACACCGGTTTACCAATAAATATTATGCATAAGAGCAAGACTGGAAAATCCAAAGAAAGAAAGGAAGTACTCGAGAAAGAAAGCTGCATATGTCATTCTGATTAAGTAGATAACTTTCCGTTTATGCAGCGAATATATTGCATGCAAGGACACACACTTCGTGGCTCTAAAAAAGACAAAGAAAGTAGTTTTCAAATGCCACCACCAAGCACGTATTTAAGCTCCCAGTGTGAAACCAAAGTGGCCTTTTTTGAGCGATATTGCTGACACCAAGTCGTTATTCAAAGAAGAAACTTACTTAAATTTCTTTTAAAAAAAGGCTTGCGAAAGTACGCTTGACCCGTCTTTTATGGGACATCCAATCCATCAAGGTTTGCTGTGTCTCCAGATGTCCTTTAGTCAAGAATACAAAGGACTCATATTGTATAACTCGCAGCAAAAAAGGCAAATTATTAATTACTAAACAAATTCACTATTCTGTTACCTGATAGGTTTGTCAAAGATATTCCTAATGTTCTCCAAAGGTCACGGTTACTAAGTATCGGCCTCGCACAATACCAAGCTAATGTGCCTGCATTTTCGATTTTAGTCGTTATGTAAAAGTTAGATACCCTTATTTATAGTTGCTGGAAGAGAGAAAACAGATTATGTTCGTCTGCTTTGAACGAAGTGGTAATAACAAGTGCTATGACCCCACAAAGTTTATTTTTATTGTTGAATTAGGGGGCGCAATTTCCTGAACGGCATACACATATCTGAAAAAGGATAAACTACTCTCTGTCTATAGTGGCGCACACCCTCTAAGGACAATTTAAGCAAATGCCATGTACTTATAAGGATGGTTTGATTTTTTGAAAAAGCGGAAAAGGGAGAGATAGATGTTTACGTCAACACGCCGTATTCCGATTATCTTAAAAACATTAGCATTGCATAAGTCATAAATAGTTGCCAAGGGACTGCTAACACTGTCTGATTATTCTAGCAGGGAAAGCGGGTACACAAGGACTCATCTAAATTTAGAGGTAACCCGATATTAGACTAATCTAATGACTAACCTTTAGGTAAGTTCTGGAGCAGGTCCGTTCACTGGACAATGAAGCAGTATCAGTATATCATAGTTGGGTCTAGAGACAACAGGACATAACGTAAAGTTACACTAGACTAGGTTTGAGTATTGATAAATCAAAGCTTTTAAAACCGCTATGTTATAACGTGTTAATACACGCAAACGGCTTACCTTCTCATCTCTTGTCGTCTGCATACACCTTCGAATGGCCGACAACCGCAAACCGGCAGCACGCAAACGTCGTTTCCCGCGCTACCTAATATACTTTTGCTTAACCAATTAGGAATAGCAATGTTAAGTCAGTGGGTGCCATTCACGGCTACATTCAGTGGAAGTGAAATAGGACTGCTTGTCATAGTTTGTTGAGCACCATTTTGAAATAGGTTCCGTGTAATGGTTTCTTTATCGGTAACCGTTCTACGATCACGATTGGCGAAGACAAAGTTTAAAAACTACATCACTTTATTCGTTTAGATTAAACGATGATAGGTATTTTGGTAAAAATCGTGCAAAGGCATTATATTGACAATTTGGAGGCTAAACATTTTTTTGAAAAAAAGTTTGTATAACTTTATTGTTCTCCGTCAAGGGACAGAGAGCATTTCGTTTGTCTTGTTTTCTCATAGTATGCTTCCTTGTCAGTATATCTTAGGAAATAGAGGCTGTCGCCTCACATCGTGCTTTTATCTATGCGAAGTTTAACACTCTTGGCCAATACAGAAATAAGGGGGTGAAGAATGAAAATAAGAGTTTGCTTTATATACACAACAACCCAATTAGACTCAAGACTAATGCTATGAAATTTGTGTACTCAAGGTTTATCTATTATTTCTGATATTTAAGAAATTAAGTACTGCAACAGTATATTGACCATCCTTATGATACTAGCACAAATCACTCACCAGGCTGATTAGCGTGAGATGGATATATTTCATTTCCTTAAGATCACTAGCAACTCACCAAGTCTTGGTCACATACCACTGTATCTCTTGATTTAGACCTTTAACGCTGTTTAGAGTATACATCCAGAAAGTTTCACGTTGTTTACGAATGGTTTCCATAGATGCCCCTCTTTTGCTGTAGATCTTTTCTATGATAAGCCATTTGAAATCACTTTCAAGATGGTCCTTCTCTATACAGTGTTGTACTAGCGGAGCTGTGAGTTTCTTATTTCTTACAGCTGATTTGTGCTCGCTGTATCTCACCCGAAATTCACGTGCTGTTTCGCCGATATATGCTAATCCACATGGGCAGACTAGCATATATACTATGTTGTGACTCCTACAATTGGTTAGGGTTTTCAATTTCACAGTTTTGCCCTCATACTCAAAACAGTCAGTCAGTGACTAAGGCACTCTCACAGGCATGGCAAGAACCACACCTGTGGTTGCCCAGAATCATGGGCAGACCTGTGACTGTTAGTTGACGTGCTGTGTTCGGTTGGTCTGGTCTGGTATGTACCAAGAGATCGCGTAAGTTGCGATTTCTACGGTAAGCTACTATAGGTTGTTCCAGCTGAGTTTCATTTTCGTCGCTGTTCAGAATTTTCCAATTCTTCATAATAACATTCCTGATCTTATGATTAAGAGGTGAGTGATTGATAACACAGACCAACTGGTCCTTAGACGTACGGGCAGAACCTGCCAGTAGTGCCTCTCGATCATAATATTTGGCTCTCTTGTAGGCATGTCTTATGAGTCTATTGGGATATCCTCTAGCCAGAAGTCGTGCCCGTAGAGCATCTCCATGTTTATGGAAGTCCTGCATATCAGTGCAATTGCGCCTGATACGCAGGAATTCGCCAAAAGGAATGGCATCTCTCTGGCTTGTGGGATGGAAACTCTTGTAATGTAATATCGTGTTCTTCGCGGTTGGTTTCCTGAACAGACTCACCGAAATAGTATTGTTTAATCCCGAGATAAGAATATCTAGGAACTCCACTTGGGATGTACTACTATTAGCAGTAAATCTAAGATTGTGGTCGCTCGCATTTAGCCAAAGTATGAAGTCATTCAAGGAGTCATTAGTACCTGTCCATATAAAGAAAATATCATCGATGAAGCGTCTCCATCCGATGACACTTTCAAAAAAAGGAGCAGCCTCATTGAAAATATTCTTGAGCTCCCACTCCCCCATGTAGATGTTGGCCACACTAGGAGCACAAGATGCTCCCATGCTAGTGCCCTTGATAACCAAATAACAAAAATTAAAATTAACAAAAATTATTATAAAAAACCTTTTTTTGTGTGTAGCATCAATGATTTTAGACCTGATCTTTTCCCTTGTACAATTAATTTGTTTGTTTAAAAAAAAGAGGTCGTGAGGGAAGGTTTACTATTTGTTAGTGCCCACTTCATATACAACCTTGGAAGAACCATCTACACCCCGCGCTCACCGATATCAACAACGCCTTAATGACCACCACTTCCTGTCTTGCTGGAAAAATGTAAAAGTCAACGTCCTATTGAAGAAACCAACAGCGGAACCAAACATTATCAGCAGCTACAGACCCATCTCGCACCTGCCTTTTTGCAGCTAAATCATTGAGACAGCCATCACTATCCAACTTGCAGACCACCTAGAGCTCTGCCAACTCCTAGACCGCTCGGAATCACGCTTTCACACCAGCCACAGCACATAGACAGCCCTCATTGCGGACATGAGCAGACAGATATACGCCGTTGCCTAATCATACTTCCATATCCTGTGAATGCTGCACAAGATTTTCAATTGGATCTCACTGAACACCAGACGAATGGTCACCAAGGCTCTTTTCACAAGTAGACTTGATTACTGAAACTCTTTCCACATCGGAATTTCTGTGCATGTCCTACACTGATTCCAAACCACCCAGATCGCCGCCGCGAGACTCATCCTGAACATCCCGCAAAAAACCCCACATCTCTCCACACCTCAACAATCTCCACTGTTTATAGTCCAGGAAAGATGTGCGGTCAATCTACTCACCCACAACAACAAAGCTATCCACAACACCGGCCCAGCTTACCTCAACCACTGCTTCAACTTCGACCAACCCATCCGACACCTTCGATCTGTGTTCCCGGGGAAGACCACACCTTCCTCGCATCAAGAAGACCAGAAGCAGAGGAAGCTCTCTCGTACCTCGCAGCAAAGACCTGGAACAACCCAAAACACCTCAGAACCCCCCTCCTGGACTTCTGAAGGAACCTCAAGACCCGACTCTTCCAGACGAAACAGGCATGATCTCCTCGTCCTCCCTCAAGCCTGCTCTACTCAGCACCTGAATACCCTCACAGGTAATTAGCTGTGCTCTACTAATTCACATAGCATGAGAATGCTTACTGCCCGAAATGCTGTGCCCTCCAGTATCCGATGTAAGGAGCACTGGGTGACACATTTCGCTTGAGGTGGAACATTCTGCTTCACTTCGTATTTCCTCCCATACCCTTGATTCCTCATGTTTTGAAGAAGACTAAACTCAACCAAGCCCAAGTGACCCTAATTGCCCCTAACTGAGCACAAAGGGTGTGGCATGCAGACTCCTTCACCTCTCCTTGTGCCCTCCGCTCCATCTCCCCCCTCTTACAGTCACATGGGCTGGGTCTACACTCTAGCCTTCAGAGCCTACACCTGCATGCTTAGAAATTGAACGGGGCAACCAGAGTTATTTTTCCCTTACCCCTGAAGTGGTGAACATTATGCTCACAAATACATTCCACCAAAATGGTCTGTTCAGGCAGATGGAACAAAAATATCATACAGTGTTTGGATAACTTCATAGATCCCTTCAGGCTCGCTTATCTGATATTCTACTAACCACCCTCTTGCTGGCCCGACAGGGCTGTGTGCTGGCCACTGTTAAAAGGTTATTTATCCGTTTGATCGACCTTTCAATGTTTGTCCGATCAGCTGTCCCTCTTTGTTCTCAGATTTTTAAAGGGGCTCCCTAACCAGTTTCACCCTACTCCATTTGTTATGCCCCGACAGCACCTCAACCTTCTTCTAATATTTCTAATGTGTTCCCCCTTTGAGCCGTTGCACAGTTGTGTAAAATGTGTAGAGCATTTGTTTTAACTGTATAATGTAAAAAACTAATAAAGTGTATATATATATATATAACAAAAACAGACTATTGACTTTTATTATGGGCTTTTTGATTGCTATTACATCCGACGTGTTAGTAAGTTACAGACCTTCTCTGAAACCTCCATTTCTTTTTTTTCTTCCCAAACAAGCTGGCATTGAGAACCAGGGCTGCCTTCCTGCCAAAGGTGGCTACCTTGCTCCACCTAATCAACCCTCTACCATTCCAACATTCAATCCCCCTCCACATCCAGTGAAGGAGAATGAGAAACTTCACCCTCTTGAACCCAAGAGAGCTGTCAGCTTCTACATCAACAGGACCTGTGAATTCAGGCTTAACAAGGACATTTCAATGTCTCAACACCCATTACAAAACCTCACAAACCACATCTATACACCCTTCTACCCAAGCTACTACACAATGGCACCTTCACTCACACAAACCACCACTCTATCCTATACCACTAACCAATCCACTGTTCACCAACACAACCCAAATCCACCCAATACATAACTATATCCCATCCAGACACAACAAATCTATACTCGGCCTTCCATATTTTCATCCACCTACACCCTCCTCTTCTTTCTACCACAAAACACAATTACACCACCCTTACACTCCACTGCACCACACATCTTTTAGTAATCAAATCAAACACAAACTCTTAACTCTTGTTCATCCCCTCTCACACCACATTCACTCTTTTCCAAAAGACATCACCACCCCCTTTAACTTGCAGCTTCCATTTGCCGATACTTTACCTACAAATGCTTCTCAGAAAACAAATGCATCATTAACTCCTCTCACTGCTCCTCTGAAACAAAACTTAACAGACATCAGCACAACAAAATCACACACACCACATCATAAAACGTTCCGTCACAAACTAGATAAAACACCCACTCCCACCGTCCTCAATAATACACAACCAAAACCATCTTTACTGCCAAGCATTCTCTTCCCCCCACACCTAACAAATATCCAACACAAAAACTCATTCAAATCACTTCTTATCCATTGGACAATGTAGAACCTTACAACATGATCCAAGCTACACCACCACCCCCAACTCATACAACTTCAACCCTAAAAAGACGCAAACAAAATAAGTAACATGCCACTCTTCACGAGTTTGCGTCTCAATGTCTACTGCACAACAAGGCTACTCTACAAAAACATAGCAAACTAACTCCCTCTCAACCACCGTCTCCACCACCTATACATGCAGACCCATCAAAATGCCTTCTTAGCCTAATGGACAAAGAATACGATACATAGCAACTACACTATTGCTATCGTCAAACAGCCAATACCAGCACTAAGGAGACATCTGCTACAAATTCACAAAATACTGCTCACTCCTAGAAAACAAAGTCACACCATCACCAAAACACAATCTCTAAACTACCGACAAATAAATGCTCAATCACTCTCTAAAAACAAGCTTCACATCTACGACCTTCTCATGACACACAACCTGACTTACTCTTCATAACTGAATCATGGTTGGGAGAGGACATGGCTCCAGTGTTGCATGAAGCCGTTCCTCCAGGCTATCAACCGATCACACAAAATCGCATTAACAGAGGAGGTGGTCTAGTTGTTGAATGCAAACAAATATTAAACATCAGTAAACCGGACGACGTCGCCATACAAGGTTGTGAGGCCCTCTTCGCCAGATGCAACCCTACACCATCTTCCTCCTGTAACTTCCTGCTCCTTTACAGACCTCCACCTAGCAATGCAACATTCCCAGACACACTTCTATACACAGTTTCAAACCTTATCACACTACAATCCAACCTATGCATTCTTGGTGACCAACCAAATATGCCCCATCCAAATACAATCATCACTGGCCTAGACACATGAACCTACATCGGACCCTCCACAGACCCACACAATGCTGGACGCCTCCTAGATGTCAGTCAAAATCACTTTAATCGGTTATTCAAAACCATAAGAGCATGTTAAAATACCCATCACATAAAACCAAATATTACAGAAATCCATCATAAGTAAAATACATCTATAAAATACATATTAAAAAAGGAATCAATTATACATTAAAAATGAAGTGCCAGAGCTAATTAATATTATAGAATACATATAGTATAAAAAGACTCATTACCAAATTTTATGGTAATAAAAAGTCGGAACCCATAGGCCAACACATTTCGTTCTTTTCCTTGCTCTCTGCAGCAGCTAAAAATCTAGCGCTATCAAATTTCCCAGGGGCTATTCAACATCTGCAGATAGGTTAAGGCCGGCCTGACCTGCATGAAGCCTTTGTCCTTCAAGATCAGAAAAATAAAGCGCTTGCGAATCTGCAGATAGCAGTCGCAGAACATGACAAAATGCAAATTATCTTGCCTCGAGTAATTATCGCAAGAGCATGGTCCCCGATCTTCTATCTTACTCCAGCCCAAAGGTTCAGCTAACAAAAAAATGCAAGAGGTTTAACCTCATTCTCGTCAAAAGAAAGCAGTGTTGAGGCTTGTTGACTATAGTGAAATAGGGCTCAATAGAGTAAGAGGTTTTTAAAATCTGGTGAGCCCGGACAGTGGGTTTCAATAATTCAGTGGGCCTCCCTTTCTACGGATGCTAAGCGGAGAAATGAGGTCTTGGCCCACACCAGGTCTATTTTGCATATTCCTTCAGGGTGTCATTTTTTGTTTGTTTTTTTAAATCTTTTTTTTTTTTATTAACCAAGTAACAAAAGACAGTGGCATACAGGCATACATAGTCTTCGTGCAGGGTACAGTGTTGGTCACAAGTTATAGCAGTTGTGTAACAGCGTATTAACACTATTTTGCTGTCTCAATTCTGGGACTGCAAAAAATGTACTTGTTAGTCTAGGGAGGGGGCCAGTGGGGGCTCACATATGTTCCCATGGTATACATTCCATTTAGCCATATCTGTATCCATTCGAGGACATCCGCGGGCCACGTACACCGTTTTTTCCCTTCCCATACACCAGTCCATGTTTCCAGGCATTGATCCTTGGTGGCTCTGTCGCTCCCCAATGCCTGGCAATATTCCGTTTTGCAACCATCTGCCCCAGCGTCACCCAGGTCCTACCCCTTGTGTTTAAGTCTGTGGGCTCCCAAATATTTAGAAGACATCTTTTAGCCTCAGGCCGCAGCTGCACCCCCCAAATCTCCTTCATGCAGTCATGTATTTTCACCCAATAAGTTTGGATCAGTGGACATTCCCAAATCGTGTGGAGAAAAGTCCCCTCTTGGCCACATTTTCTCCTGCACCTACCGTCTGCACTCCTCCCCATATGTAGTAATTGGCGTTCAAGTCCGTCCCTACCCCATTTCTCCCGCAGTGTCAACAGGGGGTCTGGGGTGTGGTGTATTAATTTTTTGTATGTAAGGGAGATACTCCTCTCGGGAAGGTGTCCGTCTAAGAGCATGTCCTCAAGTGGGGAGGACTCTGGCAAAGTCGAACCCTTTGGCAGGGTGTCATTTTTGCAAATAGAGAAGTAGTTCCCCTTCAATTACTCCAATGACCTGGTCAGACCACCATTTGCTTACTTTCCAACATAAAACACAAAGCAGCGCAACTAAAACCACCTTACATGCATCCAACCATCGACCGTGGAACATTTTTGACCACTTCGAAGCACAGCCAGCATCCAGTACAGATCTAGACACAATAAAATCCATTAAAAAACTATGAGTGGCCCACAGAAAGCTTTTGCTATCCTAATACCACCAACAACAACAAAACGGAACAAAAGAAAACTGGCACCATGGAGGAGAAATAGAGCTAAGAGATAAGAGCAAATTAGAAAGCTGCAATGCACCCGGCTTAAAACAAACACCATTCAAGACAAACTTCGCCTACAGAAAATTAACAGATTATACAAGTCTGCCTTCAAATTAGCTAAGAAAAATACTATTCAGACAGAATTCAAAATGCTTAATGTGTGAATAAATAATTCTACAAAATTCTCACAGAATTTCGTAAACCAAATTGCCTACAAGGAACTCCTCCCTTTACTCAAGAATTCCCAAACAAAATGGCAAATCACACATTACCAAAGCAGACATGTTGGACTCCTATTTAAAATAAAGAAAAACCACCAGCACGGAACCTATTCCAGAAAAAAACAAAATTCCAAGAGTAGGCTAACCCAGCCTCTGGATAACTTCCAGCAGATATCACACAATTAATTTATGGTCGTGCTCAAAGCAAGCAGCCCTGCCGGCAGCCCTTCTGACCCATGTCTACCACAAACCTTCAAGAAAATTATTCTAATACCTCTGCTGCCACACCATTAAGAAGAATCATCAACAATTCCTTAACCACAGGAATATTTCCGGAAGATTAAAAAAATCTAAAAAAGCACATATACTCTCATTACTAAAGAAAACAAACCTGGACCCACGAAACTACAGACCAATTGCAAATTGACCTTTCCTGGGCAAACTGATAGAAAGAGCAGCATACGCCCAGATGTCACAATTCAGTGACGAGAATGCCATACTTTGACTTCCAAACAGGATTCCGTCCAGGAAGAGGGACAGAATCTGCCCTCCTTGCCATCTGGGATGATCTGAAGAACACAGAAGACCGCAACAGGGTGGCTGCCCTACTCCTCTTGGAACGCTCGGCTGCCTTTGGTATGGATGACTATGGCACTCCAATACAAATTCTCTACGAAGTCGGCATAGAGGGGTCCGCTCTCAACTGGATCACATCCTACCTTCAAAACAGAACAAATGTGGGGGAGGAGCCAAGATGGCGACCGGGACGGCAGCGTAGGCTCCCGGCTCCGTGGACCTCCGCATCCCGCACAGATATCCTGCATGAGATCCTTAGCCTGCGCTATATGCCCGTGTTGGTGAATGAGAGCGGCAACCGATCGTGTGACTCCGAAGTTTCTGGCTGCTGTACCGCCGGAGAAATGTCCATTTGAAGTTTGCGGCCTGTGCAGCCCTGGAACCGGGACCTCGAGTGGACAGCATGGCCGGGCGGCAGTTCAACAACAGCGGCCTTTGGTGACTGGGTGGAGTCGGACTACCGGAGCGGTCCGAATATCAGCCTACATTTCGCTGTGGTCGTTCCTACCACTAAGCGGAGCGGAACGAGTGCATGCCCGAGGTGGCAATTCCAAGATTCTCCGGTGATTGCCTCAGCCTTCGCCGGTGAGCTGCCCGGACGCCGCCCGTAACTCGCCCCGATTCTTGCGGGCTGCTCCCGGATTTTCTCGGGCGCTGGTCCGTGGTGGGGATGACTGTTGCCCGTGACCACACACCGGATACATATTTTTGCCTGCCCCCGGTGCCGTGGTTCCAGTGACAAGGAACTCGAGGCGCGTGTTCCTGGGTCCCGGTCCCAATCTGGGTTGGACCTACCCGGCGGCCATCTTGATAGGACGAAGTCCACCATCCTGTACACTGGGTCGCAGCAAGATTGGGAGTGTGCGACTATGAGGAGCGTAGCGGAGCGAGCGCCGGGAGCTGTACTGGGGTACGGTGACCTTCTCGAAGCTATCGGTGCCCTTCATTCTACCTTGGTTCACGGCGCTTGGGTGTTGGGGAGTAAGCTTGATGGTGTGGCATTAGCGTCGGACCAGTTGCGGCCTGCCTGTCCCCAGGTACGCAGGGACTTCCTACACTGCACACAGGAGGACAGTGTCGTGGCCGCCCCTGTGAATAGTGACCAGCTGGAAACTCCGGAGAGTATACTAACGTGTGATCGGCTGGCTGTGGGTCTGGTCTGTTCCGGAGGTTTTGTACCTGAGTGGGGGGTGGTGGCCTTGTCCCGTGCGCAGCCTCCGGCGACCCAGGCATTATTCAAGCAACGGTCGCCTGCTCTGGCTGATTCCGCCTTCCTGGACCTTGTGTGCAGTGCAGATCCTGGGGCAGCACTGGGAAAGACGACCCTCCATAATGCTGACTGTGTCGGTATTCAGAGACTTCCACCCTACCTGTGTGTGTCGCTTCCTGGTCTTTTTGGGACGCTCCTCTTCCTTGTAACATTGGACATGGCACTGGGTCGATGGGTCTGCATGGGTAGATTTGCGAAGAGTGGCCAAGGATAGGGCTGATCCTTCAGAGGTGGTCATCTACTAGGCGGGCGGGCTCGGGGGTTGCGTGCTCTCACGGCATCACTGTTAGTGTAATAGGTGCGTAATGTTCCCCATTTTTCCCTGACATGGTCGATTTTGTGTTGTTTATTGTTTGCTTTGGGGGGAAGCATATGGTGCGGGAGGGAGAAGCCGGAGGCATGTTTTGAAGGCCCTCCTCCAGTTTATTAATACTCTCTCTACCCCCCCCGTCTGGTGGGGTTTCTTTTCCTACTCCTTTTTCTCTGTTTCTTCTATATTTCGGGTCTGGTTCCGGGGCGACAGGCCCACTGCTGGGGGGGGGGCCGTACTCATCTGCAGAGGTGCAGGGTGGGGGGTTGGGGGAGGGGATTCGTTAGTCTTTAACCTCTTTTTTCCATGGCCTCCTTTTTCTTCTCTTATTCTTCTTTGTCTTTCTTTTCTGGGATCAGCATGGTAGAACTCCTTCGTTGTTAATCATTGCCTTTTCCTGTGTGCCGCAATTCCGTGGTGTTTTCTGGGTCTCAGGGCAGGGGACTGCAGGCGCAAATGGCCGTGATATTCCTTCACATCCTGAACTTCCTGTTTCAGCGCCATTGATTAGATAGATTGCTGTTTATTGTTTACGTTTATTATTCTGCCTGCCATCTTTCGCTGCTGGGAAACTGTTCGGCACCTGATCCTCCATCCCCCTTATTATAAAATGTAAACCTTTTGTATCCTGGTCTCCTCCTTGGACTGTTCAGTGACCGAGAGTATACTAGCGTGGAGATTCTGCTCCCCGAGGTGCTGTCTGTGATAAAATTGTTTTCTGTTACTCTGACTGCTTAGCGGCCGGCCCCGGGGGTTGTAGGCCCATACGTGTCATTGATTGAAATGTCAATAAAGGTTTTTCAAAAAAAAAAACAAAAAAAAAAAAACAGAACAAATGTCATCCATACTCCCCTTTTCTCGTCCAAACCGTACTTCACAAAAGCAGGGTCCCTCAAGGCTCCATCTCACCCATGCTTTTCAACATCTACATGAAGTCATTCCCGACACTGATAAATCGATTTCACCTCACATGCTATTACTATGCAGATGAGACAGAAATACTCCTTAAACTGGAAGGCCCCAAAGAAACTTAAAAATGTTCAGTTGCCTCAGAGCCGTGGATCAGTGAATCTGTTGGAGCGATCTCAAATTGAATGCTTCCAAAACAAATACTCACATGTGGCGATTGGAAAAATTATGACAGACTCGCTTGACTATCTGGGAACGCCACCTAAATGATCTAAGTAAGTAAAAGACCTTGGAATTTCCATGGACTCCAAGCTATCAATGAATGCCCAAGTGGATAAACAAGATCACGCTTCATTATTATAAAAACTCTGCGACGCATCTTACCCCCCAACTGGGATTTCCACACAAGATCTAGGCTACTACCTAGTTTGTTCTGTCAGAACTCTATTACGCCAATAGCCTTTACCACGGATCATGTTTAACGATGACTACAACGGATTCAGAACTCAGCTGCCAGAATACTCTTACATATAAAACCACAATACCACATCTCCCCTGCTTTGAGGGCCCTGCATTAGTTACCGGTTGCCAGAAAATCCTTGTTCAAGCTGCTTTGTATCACCCACAAAGAGATACAAAGAACAGGACAGTTCTTCATCAGGAATAAAATCAACAAATACTTTCAACTAAGGAACCTCCACTCTTAATTGGCACCTCGCCTCAAAATCCCACCATACAAGTAAACAACCCATGGGTGGCACATCCTTCTCTGTCCAAGCAGCCAAACTAAGGAACTCTTTACCCCCCAACATAAGATCCACAGAGAACTACCTTATCTTCAGAAGACTACTCAAGAGTTGGTTCTTCCCCACACAACCATACTCAAACATAAATGTACAGCATATCCCTACGCACACAAGCATTTATATGGACTATAGATGTGTGCCTACATGAGTATTCCTTTGTATAAACGTATATAGTAATTATGCTTAAAAATATCCAGATACTCGTTAGCTCTTCTTAAATGTACATATTACATATGGTTATACTATTCTATGTTGAACATGTATATAGGTCATTGCATAAATAAGTAAATGTTTATAATAACTATCTACAATTACTTCACTATTGAATTACAAAAAAGTATAACAAATACATTTGTGTAAAGTACAGTGACACTTGAAAGTCTGCATTTATTAAATACAACTTAAATCTACATATATTACCTTCCTTATAACATATTTACTTTCCATGTACTTATAAATATAAAGACATTACTTTATTTCTAATTCAGCATCTCCAATGCACTATCTCACCCTATACCTCTCAATATATCCTCTACCTCCACTCTGACTCTACCCAAACCCCATTCTACTACTATGAACCACAAAATAACCCTTTCTAGACTCCTCCCTCTTCTACCCCTCCTTTCATCATCTCATACCTCTTTCACTATTCAGATCTCACAAACAAGCCTTTCTAAACCCTTCCCTCTGACTAGTCCCCCCCCCTCCACCTCCCCTTTACTCATCCTAAACCTCCTCCTACTGCTATGATCTGCTAAAAAAACACTTTGACCCTTCCCTCCTCTATCCCTCCACTGTCCTTTTTAATCCAACTAACAGACTCACATGTCCACTTCTCAAATTAATTTCATATTTCCATTTACTAATTCCCCACTTATCATGTTTGGGTTCCAGAGTAGTGTGCTACCCGTCGAAAAGTGCTTTGACACCTAATCAGGGGTAGCAAGCGCTATATAAATGCAAACCCTTCCCTCTTTTTTCCCTCCACTATCTTTTTCAATCCAAATAACAAACTCATATGCCCACCGCGCAAATTAATTTCATACCACTTTATACTAGTTCACCACCAATTCTCTTTGGGCTCCAGAGTAGCGTGCTACTCGCCGAAAGTGCTTAGATGCCTCGTCAGGGGTAGTAAGCACTACATAAATGCAATTACAATATGTTGTGGGGGGTGGTTTCACTAACCTACAGCCCCCTCTTCAATGTATATTTTTATGCGATGTTCGCTCATGGACCCGTTTTTTCCAGCTTTCTCCGTTGACAGCCAGGCCCACCCCAGAACCCAAGCTCTGTGGATATTCATCGACAGTCATCAGAGGCATTAATGAGAATTTCCATAATGACATCTCCAGTGTCTGAAGGCACCTTCTGGAAGGGATGTAAATTGGAAAGATGATTCGATATGAAGGGATCTCTTGATATCCCGGATACAGGGACAAGGGTTATGTTCTGGGATCAAATTAAATGTAAGAGACAATAATAGTTTACTGTTTTATTTGATTCTGGAGCACTCTGTCAGAGTGTGTACCAACCCCTTTTGCATCCTGAATCAGTCACTATTTATGTACATAGACTGTATAGCACCAGCGCATTTTAAACGTACTTTTTTCACTTGCACTGCGCCCTTGCCCAATTGGGATCACCTTTTTACTTTAAATTGCTGGAGTATGAATTTGAAATTATTTTTTCTATTGTTGAACAAATTGGTTGCATTTCTAAGCAAGAAAATTGAATACAATCTGTTGATGTTTAAAACAAATCTTTTCCAAGGAAGTAGAGGTTCACACTTTCCCCTTGAGAAACTATTGTTCTTTATTCAGGGTGACTGGGTTGCCCATTGTTCTTATATACACAAATTCAAGAGATTTTGCAAAACAAATGTTCAAGGTGCAAAAAAGACCAGATATAGTTCAACCATCCAAAGAAGTCTGGCCTGCTGAAGAAACATTTAATGTTAAACTTAGACACAGGATCCTCAACAGTGAAACATTTGCATTAATGTACCCAAAACAACTGGGACGGTCCAGACTTAAACTTATTTAAATAAAATGTTTTTAGGTCTTGCCTAGGCAGCGCTTGCGCTGTATCTTCGAGACTTGCTGTAGTTAGGATATAGGCATTACGCGCCACCCATGTCTTTTATTGCCTCCTTTTAGTGTCTCTTCAAATTGTTGGTATTTTATTGGTTTATTAGTTTTCTAGTCGCACCACGAGTCTTTTTAGTCACTCCCTTTAAACTATTGTAACCTCCCATAAGGGCTGCCCCTGTTACATATAAACATACTCGGTAGGTTTCATTTTCAGATTGTTAGCACTCTTTTGTTAAAGACTTGCTGAATTCTTTCGATCGGCTTAATTTACTTTTTTGCCTTTCCGATCGCTTACCTACGAGGCTTTTATTTAACTTTTTTTAAACCAGTGCCGCGTCCACTTCACCAACACCACACATCTTGTTTAATATACATGTTTTGCTCCTAACATGGAGCTGCCGTTATCTGGAGCCCACACAGCTCTTTAAGAGCAGCACCATGCCCGCTTCACCAACGCCATGCTCATCAGTTTCATTTTTATTTGCTTTTCCAATATTGTCCCCATGCAGATTTTTTAAAGACAGCATCGTGCACCCTTCACCGATGCCACTTGTCTGCTTTGATATTTTTTATTTTCCCACCATGGACTTGCACGTTTGTGAAGCCCACAGTGCTTTCTTTACAACAGCGCCACACCCGCTACAGACGTCTTGATAAAAAAGCTATTTTTTTGCTCCTACCATGGAGCTGCGGGTTTCTGGAGCGCGCACAGCTCTTTAACAGCAGCGCGTGCTTCACCAACGCCAGGAGTCTGCTTTAAAATTACTCCCCCCCCCCCCCCCTCATCATGCAGCTGTAGGTTTGGGAAGCCCACGCAGCACTTTATAAAGCAGCACTGCACCCAATTACCCAACGCCAAGCATCTGGTTTCCAAAACTTTTTTAGGGATCCTGCCCTGCAGCTGCGGAATAATTTTAATTGTTCTTCGCTACATTTTTAGGTCTCTCTTCCCTTTCTAAGAGTGCATGCCGGCAGGGCATCAACTGCAAAAAGAAAAACGCCACCCCTGGCGTGGCAGTTCGGGCTGGGTGGCGTGGCAGTTCGGGCTGGACAGTTACCATAAGGAACAGGGTCAAGACTGATTTCCACATGGCTGGGTCCAAACTGGGAGGCGTGGTGAGCAAAAGAACGATGGATTAAACCCTGATCTTTGCGACTGGGGTGAAGGTTTGCATTGTTCCGCGTTCCGTCCCTCATTTGTTCCTTTTGCGGCAGGGCATCAACGTCACTTCCCATGCCTTAAATCTTTACAGGTTATGCTCCCAGGGTGCAGTACACAAAAGGGTGCAGTACCACAGGCTGTTACTAGGTGTCCCTGTGGAGTTGTAAAGAGACCTTGGTTAGCCACAAGGTACTGCAGCCTGAATGCAAGATTTCTCTGTATAATAACATTAAGGGTGCAGTACTGTATAAGGGTAACAGAGGTGCCTTTACAACTCCACAGGGAAACCTAAGTAACAGCCTACGGTACTGCACCCTTTCGTTGCTTCATGCCTTTTCATTTACTACCTATGCTACTGTAGCATTTTTTTTTAAATATAAATTTACATTTGTAAAGCCAATAGCTCAAACGTTCACTAATGCGAGACCTATTGCATTGCAAATGTTTGTTTAAATATGGCACTTGATTGGGTTGAAAAGTCTGTTTAATTTTAATCAGCTAGACAAACAGAGCTGAAGTAGAAATCAGAGCAGAGTGTGCAGGGCAATCCCATGGCATCAGCAGGCAATGAGGTCAGGACAAGGTGAATATCAAAGGTTGGCTCCGTTGACTTAAACAGAGCCGCCCCTCCTTCCAAAAGATGTCCCAGAAGGAAAGGTCCATAAACGTTTGACACAAGGCTTCCACCCAGAGACTTCCCTGAAGGTGCTACACAAAGGACTCCACCCACCCATCCATCCATCACCCTGGCATTGCATAGCTCAGTATCACATCTTAGGTCCTGAGCCTGCCCAGTAGGTCTTCCACCGACAGACTCCACAATCTGAGTCAAAGGGATTGCTCCATGTTTTTCAGATTTTTCTGCTGCATTTCGTTTGAAGGGTGGGGGCGTGGAGGGGGGAGGAGGGTTGCTGGATCCTCAATATTGGCTATAAGAAGACTGGGGGTTGAAACACCCAAAATCCAGCTGGAGCCTCAATCAGTAGAATGAGGGAACTGAGGGCAGGTGACACCCTCTTCCACGCACAAAGACACGGGCCATTTACCTGTACCCGCAACAGAGAAAACACAGGGTACATCTGCCCCTCACCTGCCAGGCCAATGCTTCTGCCCAAGAACATAACCGGACCTCCCCGTGCCTATGTTGTGTAGGGCAACACGATGCCATGGGAAGTCCTTGCTTAGATCTGACCAACTTCTCTCCGGAGTACAAAGTTTCCATGTGGTGGCCGCCCGATGGCCTTGGAAACACAGATGTAGTAAGAGACGAGACCGAAAGGTTCCAGATCATGCCTGGTGATAACTGGCCACCCCCGCTCGGGGTCCCAACAGAATATTAATGCCCAACGCCCTCGATGGGATTTTACTGCAGAGGCAGAACGGCGGAGCACTGGATTAGAGTTTTATCATATCTATGACGAAGCAGGTGCGCTCACCTACTTTTTTAAACTCCTTACTTTCATATCTGTAAATAAATAACTATTTTCGGGGGGGAAATGGACACGTCTTGTGTGTTGTTGCTACAGACGGGCCTGTATCCCCCCACTGTACATTGAGACCCCGGCATGAGTCTTACCTTTGACTCTGGATTCATGAGTTCCAATGCGGCAGTGCTACAAGCGAGAACCTCAGAGTGTTATTACCCAGAGGTGCATCACTACTCCAAGCTACATATAGAACCAATACTACACCGCAGACACTTATGACCTAGGGGTGTTTGGGCTTTAGTGTTACTGGACTTATCCGCGGCCATTGATACGGCTGATCAGAACATCGTGGTGGTCCTTGTTTAAGAGTCCCTCGCGGCTCCTACCCATCGCCTCATTTATTTACCATCTAAATTAGACCTTTAATAAAGGGATTGACAGCAAGAGGAGGCAGATTGTGCAACTATGTAGATGATTCTCAGTTGCTCCTCTGCCTTGAAGGCCCAATGGCCGATCAGAATGAGTTAAAAAAATATTAGAAGTTACATCCGGAAGTGGTATGAGCAAAAACCAGCGGAAATTGAATACCGACATAACGGGGGCAGTAGTATTGAACAAGAGATTGGACCTCTGGCACAACTAACTGGCCTTCGGAAATGGGAGCACCAGCTAAAGGCAGACCAGCATCAAAAAGTCTTGGGGTTACTGTGGGTGGCCAACTTACGAGCTCCTGCCTCTGAACGTATACATCACCTAAAGGGGTGGGTGTAACTCGTGCAATCTTGTGCAGCAGATTCATGCAGAATTCCCTCCACATGCTGCAGGATTATGCGAGAAGAGTAATTCTGCATTTGCCACTACATTCTTAGCACAAAAATGCCCCTGTGTCCAAAATGGACGCGAGGATGAATTTGTTGATACAAAATAGTGCTAAACGCAACAGAACACTAATAGCAGACGAGCAGCCGCACGCTAAATGTGCTCTTGGGGTAGTATTTCCACAACTTACTCCCGGCATTTAGCACTGGTTTCTTAACACAAAATGCACCCTTGTGTCTAAAATGGATGCGAGAATGCCTTTTACACTAAGAAAAGGGCTCTAAATGCAAACACATGAACAGCAGCGCGAGCAGCTGCTCGCTAAATTTGTCATTTGTGCTAATTTTTCCCCATCTCAAATTACCCTTAATTATGCAAGCAGTAATTAATTATTAACTATCCTATGTCAAAGAGTAATGCAGAATTACCAAAATTACTCCGATCACTCTGGCGCGAGTCAGATTATGTCCAGGCCTCGCTATAATGGCGACCATCACCCAAGATTCGATTATGTAAATGTATTCTAGTAAGGTCTTTCTAATAATGCCATTGCTGGACTACAAGACGTGCAAACTGAAGCCGCACATCGTATTAACAAACCCCCAAGGAAAGTGCATGTAACATCTGTATAAAAGCAGCCTTGCTACCTACAAGACACGGGATACAGTTTAAGATCGGCTGGATCTCCGTTTTGAGTCGAAGAGGTGCAAGAAATATATTCCTACTCGAGTCTAAAGATCCTTTAAATTGCATTACCTGATCATTCCGAGATATAACAGAAATATATGAGAGGTGGAAGATTCTCTGCGCAAGCACCAGCGCTGTAGAACTCCCTGCTCTTTCCCGCATGCCAAGAAAAGGACTTCAACTTCAGTAAGAAACATCAGAAAACCTGGCTTTTTAGACAAATCTATGGTGCAGACCATGGTTTCTCCGGCTCCTTCTCTGATCTCTGGGTGGGTGTCCGTCTCTCACACAGGACAGATGGCTGTCCATTCACACTGCAAACTAAGGAAGTAACATCAGCCAACCACACTGCATCCAGGGGACACCAAACCATCACATGGAAGCGTATGTTGGGGACAAACACCCACTGCAGAGCAATGTTGCCAAGGGACACATTACCCTTTCCCATGTCCTGGAGTCTCTAATCCACTGCACTACAATGTAGGCAGCGCGTTCAGAGCACAGCACTCTGAGAACGCTGACCCGCCACGCTACAGCCTAGTCAGCACCCTCAGACAACTGCACACTGAAGACACTGTCCCGCCACACTACAACCTAGGTAGTACCCTTAGAGAACTGCACTCTGGGAACGCTGACCCGCCATGCTACAGCCTAGGAAGCGCCCTCAGCACTGCACTCTGGGAACGCTGACCCCTCATGCCACAGCCTAGTAAGCACCCTCAGAACACTGCACACTGAAGACACTGTCCCGCCACATTACAACCTAGGAAGTACCCTTAGAGAACTGCACTCTGGGGAACGCTAACCCGCCACGCTACAGCCTAGGCCAAGCCCTCAGAGCACTGCACTCTGGGAACGCTGACTCGCCATGCTACACCCTAGGAAGCACCCTCAGCACTGCACTCTGGGAACGCTGACCCGCCATGCTACACCCTAGGAAGCGCCCTCAGCACTGCACTCTGGGAACGCTGACCCCTCCTGCCACAGCCTAGTAAGCGCCCTCTGAACACTGCACACTGAAGACACTGTCCCGCCACACTACAACCTACGCAAAGCCCTCAGACACTGCACTCTGGGAATGCTGACCCCACCTTACTACAGCCTAGGCAGCGCCCTCAGCACTGCACTCTGGGAACGCTGACCAGTCACTCTACAGCCTAAGCAGCACCCTCAGCACTGCACTCTGGGAACGCTGACCCCACCTTACTACAGCCTAGGCAGCGCCCTCAGCACTGCACTCTGGGAACGCTGACCAGTCACTCTACAGCCTAGGCAGCGCCCTCAGCACTGCACTCTGGGAACGCTGACCAGTCACTACAGCCTAGGCAGCGCCCTCAGCACTGCACTCAGGGAACGCTGACCAGTCACTCTACAGCCTAGGCAGCGCCCTCAGCACTGCACTCTGGGAACGCTGACCAGTCACTCTACAGCCTAGGCAGCGCCCTCAGCACTGCACTCTGGGAACGCTGACCAGACACTACAGCCTAGGCAGCGCCCTCAGCACTGCACTCTGGGAACGCTGACCAGTCACTACAGCCTAGGCAGCGCCCTCAGCACTGCACTCAGGGAACGCTGACCAGTCACTCTACAGCCTAGGCAGCACCCTCAGCACTGCACTCTGGGAACGCTGACCAGTCACTCTACAGCCTAGGCAGCGCCCTCAGCACTGCACTCTGGGAACGCTGACCAGACACTACAGCCTAGGCAGCGCCCTCAGCACTGCACTCTGGGAACGCTGACCCCACCTTACTACAGCCTAGGCAGCGCCCTCAGCACTGCACTCTGGGAACGCTGACCAGACACTACAGCCTAGGCAGCGCCCTCAGCACTGCACTCTGGGAACGCTGACCCCACCTTACTACAGCCTAGGCAGCGCCCTCAGCACTGCACTCTGGGAACGCTGACCCCGCCACACTGGAGCCCTTTCTCTAAAGACCAGCAGACAAACCCTAAGCTGTGCAAGTGAAGACACGCATAAACCGATTAGGGATGCACAGCACCCTGTGGGACTATGGAGAGGTTTGAGGATTGTGCAGAAGAGAGCAAGATCCTTATAAAAAGTATATGACAAATATCCCGATACCACACAACAAACGCATTAACAAAGCCTTTAGGCCGGGCTCGTATACAAGTTTAGTGAAGTGTGACCAGGGTAGACGGCTTTCTATGCGTTGGTTTTATTTTATGAACACATCTGGATGCAGCCTAAGTATGGAACATAAAGATGAATAGAAGGAAAGTTTAGGATTTATTTGCAAGCGCTTACATACATTGAACATCACCTGCATGGGTACCGTAGTGCTGTTTCGGCAACATATTTTGGGTTGTACTGATCTGGATTCATGCCACTACCTTCGAGGCCACCTCTACCGTGTGCGCACTTGCTACAGACCAGTACAGTGGTCTGTGATATTCCACTAGAAAAATCAGCCCTCTTTACGGGACTCCTATAAACATATATAATTTTATTTTTTTTTAAAGAAGAAATGTTCTTCAGTTAACTATTACTTGCAACTCACCTAGTAGGCCTTTCTTATATAGGGATTCATTGAGGGAAATGCTAGACTACCTCTGCTCTAGAATTCCAGCTGGTCTGGGACTCTTTGGTGAAGTAGGTTATAAAGAAAAGGGCTTTTCCACAAGGCTCACATGTTAGAGAAGAGCTGAGCTAAGACCGAACAGAACGCCTACTACCAAATCTATGCAGAAGAAACCCAAGTAGGGTAATTCCTCTTTCACTGCATTGACTTTGTCTTGAAATGTCATTCACTGGGAGCAGTAAAAGTGGAAGTTGTCGGGGGGAGGGGGGCGGAAGGGAGAGATCCTAGAAGGTCAGGATGAGGTCTCCAAATGTAAACTAGAAGGAACAATGGGTCTCTCAGGGTGTGGAATTCCTGCAGCCCGACCATAAAGTCATATTGTTTGGGATCAAGGACAAATCTTTAATACTATTTCGCCCACTGGACAAGTAGGCTCCACCCACCTGTTGTACTGCACAATGCAACCGGGTTCTGTGTCGTAAAGCTCAAGATGAAGAGAAGTCCTCTGCTGCTACAGTGAGATGCACCCGGAAGTGCTCCAAGTTGTATATAATGGCCGTAAACTGATCTGTCTGTGGGCAACCGGAAATTCCCATGGTTGTGCATGCCTTGAACTTTATTCCCCACACCTTCCATGGAATTTACGCCACATGTGGTATGACATTCTCGTGGGGCAATCTAATGTTGGTGAAAATGGATTTACGATTGCGTGGGCAGCTTTTCCTTAAAGCCTAGCAGTAATATTTCCAGCCAACTGCACTCAAACCTAAAAGCGAAAATGGCTTTGTGAATTGGGGCCTCTTTTCTTTGCTTAGAAGCTATATTTACTCCACTGTGATTTACGGCGCATGCGCTAAGAGTCCCAATTCTCCTACCGGGTCAATGTTCCTGCGCTCTGATAACTAGGTCTCTCTTCCGTCTTTGCTCCCCAGGCATGACCGTCATTCGACATTCTCTGCTCTCCCCCAAGGTTCCCAAGCTGATGCTTGTGTCAATGCTTGTTAAGAGGCTGGTCTGTTCGTTTTTCATTCAGTTCTCCCTGCTGTGTGTTTATCACCCTTCAATAAGCATGCGTGGTGGTGGTGGAGGGGGGGAGAATCCTGAACTTTGTGCTGGTGGCAAAGATGTACATTGGCTGTCCATATCCTCTTCTTGGTATCAGGCTCTATTTTTGTCCTCAAAGCCAGCTCCACTACCATGAGGGAAGGTGAGGTGTGCTCAAGAGAACTCCAAGCCACCTTTGTGTAAATGCTGCTGAGCTCCGATAATAAAACGGAGTTCTGCTCTCACAGCAGGACAGCTTCCCTCTCACAGGTTATATGTAGCGAGTCCCTGGGTTTCACAGGGGACGCAGTGTGGTCCCATGATCCCTGGAATCTTGACCATAGCAACTTAATTTCCAGTTCTTGGTTTTCTCCCAAAGTAAGAGTTTGTGAATGTTGTGATCCCCTAGACGCCCTGGCTGCACGTCATGCCAGTGCCCTCTGACAGACTTGGATTATTAACCCCCAGCCCTGGCTTTGCCCGCTCTTGGTAATCTATGGTAACACCTTGTGCAGATGTCGGTGCAACTTGACAGCTGGTCCTCGCCTCTTCATCGCCAAACTTTCCTCTTCGTATTTTCTGCCATGAATAGGTTTCATGTTTTGTTCGGAGATCCGACAAGACACTTCTGCTTGGTGTGACCCAAGGAGACTACACTTTATTCTTTAGCTTTCTTGCTTTCCTTCTGCAATTGTCACTTTCAGTTCTTTGTGACATCTTAGTGTCCCCCTTGGAGTGGCTGATGCTGGGCTCTGACATGTGCCCTCAGCCCTTGGTTCATATCCAGCTCTGCTCTTATGCACCTCCCTAGTGAAGAGCAGAATGATGAGCTCGTGGAGATCCAGGCCACACCTCTAGTGCTCATGTTTTGCTGTTGTGTCTCTAACTCTGTTCTTTCACGCCGTGGTCACTCCTGGGTGAAGCGTTTCATGTTGTATGGTTGGGGAGATCTCATTCTCATGGATGTCGCCGGGCTCGGCCAGCCGCGGTGCTCCTCTCTTCTCTGGTCAAGATTGCTCGGCTCAAAGATCTCTTTTCCCGGATGTGAGGAGTCTGCTACTCTGGTGCTCATGGTTCACATAGCTGTCCTCCTCCGTGAGGGTCACCGGGCAGCGGGGTACCGTGGACACAAAGTGCTTGTCTCCTGCCAGCTCAACTAGCCCCACTCTACTCTCACTTTACCAGGCAGTGAAGGGGGAAGGGGGAAGGGGGAAGGGGGGTCTTGCAATCTCCTTTCACCGACAGGAGGGGCGGAGAGGATGCACCAGCAGGTCTCTGATCTTACATGGTTGTAGATTCAGAAGTTTCAGAAACTCAAACAATTGGAATTCTACAGCAGTCATGTTTTTTTAAATAATCTTACACACCAAGAGGAGTAGGGAGTAAAAAAAACGCGGTGTTGTGATATAGGGTGGAAACGTGCTGTGTGTTTTAATACTGCCCTCACTCACACCAAAGTGTGACATGCTTCATCATAGGGCTGCCTACAACACTCCGGCACAACCAATGCCTGGGGTGGAGCAATAGGATTGGGGAAGACAAACAACATAAAAAGAAGAAAATAATATTTCCACATTGTGACTGGGAACAATGGAGGTGAAAGTGCAGTGCGGTGAGTGTTCAAACTTACTCGGAGGTATGCCTAAATCGATTTCATTCCTGGATCCTCCGGTCAGGATTAAAAACGTGAAGGATGGTGGTGCTAGGGAGATATAATGTGCCCCTTACACCTCCCTCCTTACTGCCCAGTGGTCAACATGTTTCGGCCGTCTGAATGTACCCAATATATGGGCCTTCTTCAGGACTCTCCTGGTCCCAGTACGTATGTTTACACCCAGTCCTGCATTTGAGGTAGTAGGTGTATCAGACCCTAATCCTTACTCTGAGGAATTTCCCCGCGAGAGAGTCCTTGGGTTTTACTGCAAAGATATATAGTCCGAGGATTAAGCTATGTATTTTCCTCGATATGCTCTATCTATTCAATAATTGCATCATGCACGCATCTTCCATAGCATGTTCCACACTAATATTCCAGACACCAACACAACTGCGCAACACCTATGCGCGCCCAGGGTTACCTTTATTAGGTTTACAATCTTCATATTTCCTTCTTCAATCTCCGAAGTCATGCGGAAATATATAGGTCTACTCACCAATTCAGCTCACACTCAAGCATACCGCACTCCATGTACTTGCCACTCGGAAGGACCACTGGGTGGAGTGCACTCACCGAGTTTACCCCCTAGGTCAGGCTAAAAATGGCGGTGGGCCAGGAGAGACCCCCTGTTGTCACACACTAGCTTTTAAATAATCTTCACAAACTTGAGCATTTTCACATGAGCGCACACACCTGGGTAGATCAGGGTTGTGATCATATACTGAGCAAATGCAGTGACAAACTTTTTTTTCTCCACAGGAAAAATATTGTTTGCTGTGAAGGACCCTCTTGCCCATCGGCCCCGCCCTTTTAAGGACTGTTCTTTTCTCTATGGAAAAGGATTTACATTAGCCTTGTAAGGAGTGATGGTTACGAATGACCATAAACACAGTAGGTGTGCTCAAACGCAAACGTCATTCCAGCCCTGGAATACTCCCTTCCTGCAGTCCATTTATACACCTGAAAATATCTGAATTAGATCTTGCACAAGTTCAAAACCAACTGGTCTGACTCAATCCTGAAAAGAATCGGGCACATAAGGGTGTGATTCAGACAAGATCTTGTCGGGTTCATCTAGGTGTAAAATATAATTGCTCAGCCATGGACACGCGCGAGATACTTCCTCTGAAACTAAGGTACAAAAGAAAGCAAAGACAATTACAATACTCACATTATCAGAACTGCCATAGTCCGCACTCTTGAAAGAGCTGGCATAGCAGAGCCCTACTGTGACTGCAAAGATGGCATCCGCAGAACTAATAAACAGCCTCTGCAGAGAGTGCAAATATCCAAATAGGTGACATAAGTGAAACCCTTGAGTAGTCACAGCCTTGCAAGCTTACAAAGAATGATAACATGAGTGGGTGTTATCAAAGCTAGACCATAATCGCCCAACTACCTGGACACCTCACTGCTTTGCATCAAATGCAGCACATGGATAGGTTGACAGAACGACTTCTGAAGCATCTTGTCCCTTGGACAAGTAGATTGTTTAAATTCCACACCCTTGCTCTGGGGTTAAATACAAAATGTGGGTTTGTGTGGAGGGGTGAGGAAGGAGCGGTCACATGAGGCAAACTGATTCTCTTGCTCTGTGAGGGCAGCAACCTACCGAGTGCTTGGTCTATCACCCTTCCATGTTCAGGGTGCCAGCCTGGTTCTGGTCTGAGACACGACCGCACATCAGGGCTTACTGGCTGGTGCTCGTTCCCTTTAGGGAGCTTTCTAGAGTTTAAGAGGGACATAGGAAGAGAACTCTTGCTTAAAATGTTGGCATCCTTCAGGCTAACAGGAATCTGCCCTACTAGAGGATCTGCCCTACTAGAGGATCTGTAGTTTCTGCTCCGGTTGCCAGCCTCGATTCCTCTTCCGCCTCCTTTCTAGTTTACGGATGTATGTGCTCAGCAAGGGGCAGTAACCTTGCATTAAAAAAAAGTGCATGCCTCCAATTCTTATTCTTGCCTTTTTATCCTCCTTTTATTCATTTGTCACCATTTCCACTTGAAGCATGTTGCCATATGGATTACAGGTTCTTCTTAGATTATAGCCTCTCCCCTTTTTCTTGGTGTACACAAACAGCTTCTTGCTACCCCTGAGGCTAGGTTGATGCTGTGTAGCTACCTAGGGGTCTTATTCCTTATTATAATTAGTGTGTCTGCCTCTCACAGTCACCCACAAACAACTACATCAGATGCGGTGTCCCACCAGAGGCAGCCACGCCTTGTCAGTCATCACGCATGACATGAATACTTCCCAACCCCCCCCCCCCCCCACTGTCGGCCACACGCCCTATATAGAGCAGCTTCCTATCCGTGTGGGTAGGACCCTCTGCTCCCCACACAGGGATAGCAAACTGCTGGGGGTACCAGATCAGACAGTGAAGAGTAGCCATGGTTTGAAGAGATGTGAACACATTCCAGTTTCAACAAATATCGCTGAGAAATTTAAATTGAAACTCACAATGCTGTGTGCCATGAACCGAGCCTGCAGGTCAAGTGCAGGCTGTGGCTACCACAGCCTCTCGCCCACCATATTCCCTGCAAGGCCTGGACTGTAGGGTCCATCTGCAAGACTGAACTCCACTGAGGAAAGAGCAGCCTGGTACCCCCGGGACACGAGGGACAGATCTGACGCGGGCAAACTACATGCAAAGCCAGCCACACTGGAATGACCACACCCTCTATGTAAAGCTCTACGGCGGACAACCGAGAGACCATTGAACCCTGGTGGAAGTCACCCGACTATAGGACCAGTGCAGAGGACAATGTGTCAACATGCAGCCCGCTGCCACCTACCACACAGGGAAAGAGACACCAGGCAGGCACTCCTCTACTAGGGGCAATGGAGAGAGTCCAGACCCCCAGAAAGCCATGGTCTTCAAGATCCCAGAAGAGTTTCATTGGCGACGAGGTCACCACGGAGGAAAATACATCTACAAACAGCCACAGTCCGCTTCCATTGGTATCGTCACATGTGGCAGCAAACGGTCCATCCTTCTGATGAGGTTACCCATACCTGCTGCGTAATTTGTATTACCTAAAGATAGCATTAGATGTGTGAACATCACATAAAATGAGATTCGTACTCCCACCGCTTACAGTTCCAGCAGACTGCGATCTGCATGGGATCTATTTAATACTAAGTGTTTGGGCGGGACCATTTACTCAAATACTTTAGAAAAAGGCAAAACAAGAAAAGCAGAGGCGGCCTCCGCGAACGGCGCAGTACCACATATAGCATCCAGGTCAGCTCCGTCCACGTCATAGAGGCTTCTTTCAGCGTGGCCTGGGGACCGGCTGTGGACGCAGAGTGACAGACTCGTAGCGACAGCATGAGCGAAGCTAGAACAGCGACAACAAGCAGCCGGGCAATTAATGCCTCAATTACTGCGATTCCCACTCCCTCATCCGAGTCTCATGACAAAATGATATAAACTGCAGCTAGGTACCCGGCTATCTACGCAGCCCCTTAAAAAATATCTGTCCAACAATATTCCTGTGAGGCACCCTATGGGCAGCGTTGGAGCCGCCCAGGGTGATGAAACCTGACAGTGTAACTCCGGTTCTTCGGTCGCTTTGAGTGTTTCACAGTCCATATATTCCGTAGGCAGCGCGTCGTTGCCAGCAGCGTCTGCACCATACCTGTGGGGTCATCACTGTTCCTTTCTGATGCCTTATTGGTTTTATTTTATGATAATTCTGAAATATGATCCTGTCATGTGTCAAACCACCACTCCTGGGTGGAGGTTCCATCTTTGTGTTAAGTGGGTCACACTGGGTTTAAGTTCACCTTTCACAGCAGCTCCCCTCAGCTGGGCTACACTGCTCCGACACGGTACCCGGAGAGTTGGAAGCTTGGAAGCCCGGCTTCCGGCTTCAGATTCTGGGCGGCATCAGGGCTCGTAGGGAGCACATGGCCTCTCATCCTTGGTGTCACTTTACCAAGAGGTTTGGAAGGAGCTGCTGGGGGGGGGCAGTAAGATCCCAAGAATGGGGCAAACGCACTCCACCTGTGGCACCATGGCAACCCCAGAAAGCAGAAGCAATGTGTAGGCTTCTGTGCGGTCCGCGGCACCACAAGGTACCACAGAGTCCCTACCACCAGAACGAACACCCTTCTGAGGCAACAGCCAATCACAGCTCAAAACCCAGCTGACGGAAGCACAAGACCAGACGTGCCAGAACCCCAAGTGAAGACGCCCTGGTCTAGCAGGACTAGAAGTGACTCTGTAGCAAAGAGGATTGCCCCGGGGCAGCCTTCTGCCTCTCGGTAGCACTCGCTGCCTCTCAGGAGGCCTCACCATCTCACTAGAGCCCTTCCAACCTCTCTCGAGGGTCCCCGTGTCTGTGATGCGATTCTAAAACCCATGACACAGGTGCAACGTCAGGCAGGCTCACAGTGCACAGGAAGGGACGCTAAGGGGTCATCTGGAAACACCCACTCGTCGCAGACTCACCTCTTCAGCAGATAGTTTAAGGGCAGTCATTTCCATAATGGGTATATCCCAGTGATCCACGCTCCTGCCCCAAAGTCTAAGCTAGAACTCTTGGCCCACGAGGACAGTGGGGGAGGGCATCAAACAGCCTCTTGGCGATATACACAGAGCATCCTTCGCCCCATCACTTTCATGAACAAATCAGGAGCAGGATCAGGGCTTGGTGTCCGCTTCCTGGAGATAAACAGAGCCACTGCAAGAGTCACAAACTTACAGCAGCTGCCCGGAAAGATGCCATGGTCAGACAGGAGCCCCTGCTGAGGCACGTCCACCCACCTCCCTAACTGGAGAGCCCCTGGGTTACTGCTCTAGAATGGACCAGTCTCCTGCTGGTCCATGCTTGCATCCGTGACTCAGTGGTCCACACAGAAGCACTGGCCTCGCCCCGGATCTCCAGGCCGAGGCTCTTCAGGGCTCGACACAACTGATGGCAACTGCCAGTGCAAGGAGCGGTCTTTGGCTCAAGGCTGAACCCTCTTGCATGGAGAAGTCTCCCAGGGTCGCTCCGCCTGTACCGTGACCCATCTGTGGCCCAGGAGCACAAGGCACTTTCCATCTGACCCACAGTCGCACTGCCTCGATCAGGACACATCTGTAGTCCAGGAGCACAAGGCACTTTCCATCTGACACACAGTTGCACCGCCTCGATCAGGACACATCTGTAGTCCAGGAGCACAAGGCACTTTCCATCCAACCTGCCACCACAAGTCCCCAAGCCAAGACTTCCAGTATACGCATCACTGCAGATCGGTCCACATCTGGCCCGACACTGGGGTCCGAGCCTCAGTGGTGAGAGTTGAGACCCAGGAATACAAGACATCCTGCGCCACAGGCATGGCCACTGCTCGTGGTCAAAGTACCGCAGTGAACTGTACCCACAGCACAGCTCCGTTGACATCACTTCCAGGCGCTCACCAGGCCTCCCTTGTGAAAGCCTTGGTCGCCCGTGGTCCCGTCCCGAGGAGTCAGGTCATCCTAAACCCCGGCCAAGGACCTCAAGGTGGGGATGGCCCCAGGTCTGCTCTGAAAGGCTTTAGAGAAGCCCTGCGCCCAAAGTTATGATACTTCCGTCAGGTCCGTCGCTGACCCGCGTTTGGGCAAAGACTCGACCGGTCGTACTAGGGGTGGGGAACACATTCAATGCAGTATAAAGAAGGACGGGTTTCAGCGCGTGCTGGTGCTCAGACACCACTCGTAGCCTTGTAGTCAAAGATTCCGAGCAGCCTTACAAAGAACGGATGCTTGAAAGGCAGCAGCCGTCAGCAATTTTCTTTAGACTAAAATTAACTTGCATGGCCTGAGTGCTTCTTGTAGGTTATTTCCAGCATCGGCTCCTTTATGGAATTAATTTAATATTTTGTGTGTAAAGTCGGCCACCTGCAGGGAGATGTGTTTTGCAGGCGAATGCACATCACTGACTGTTTTATTTTAATTGAATATTTGTATTGCAAGCATTGGGTGTCGATGCCTCGGTGGAAAAGGGTCAAGACTGATTTGCATATGGCCATGTCTGAACGGAGGTGGCGAAGTGAGCTAAAGAACGATGAGGGATTCAACCCAGATCTCTGACGGGGGGGGGGGGGGGGGGGGGCGGGGGGGGGAGGGGAAAGAGTGTCTGAAAAGTTTCAGCGCTCCGTCCATCATCTCCTTGTGTTTGCTATGCCTCGGAAGTGGCATAGGATTTTCCTATTTATTTTTGTGGTATATGCTGTCGAAAAAAAAAAAGGAAAAACAAATAGTTACCATAGGATGTACTGGCTTTGCCAATGCTTGTTCATTTCTGAGGGTGCCGCTTGAGCCTTGATCCAGCGAGGATGAGAGCGCAAACCTTCATTGATGGGCTGGTTAACACAAGTCTAGTTAGGACTAGTGAGTGAGTAGGACTGTATCCGATACTTTAAACAAACTTGATTCTAAGCAGCCGAGGGATGGCGACTCCTGAATCCTTCGTGGCATCTGAAGAGCGCAGGAGAGACCGCGAGACAGCGGCGAACATCGGGCGTCTAAGCGCTTTACAGAGGGAGAGATCCGCACAACTGGGGGTCACTGTAGAATGTACACAGGGGGCATTAACAGAGGTCAAGGTTTCTTCAAAGTGATGTAAAGAAAAGCTGACGCTGCGGTGGAGCCCGCGTGACCTGCGCGGAGGGGCGAATCATATACTGTCAATGTCACCTCCGATGAAGGGAGGAGGGAGAGGGGGGGGGGGGGGAATAAAAACCGGGTAAATAAACACGATCGTGGTGCTAGAGACGTGGCTCACATCCTACCTTCACCTCGGTGTGTGCAGGCAGCAGAATGATGGATGCGCGTGGAGCACAAGTCATGGACACACAGCGGAAATGGGGGGGCCCTGCACGACATCCTGACACAAGGCCAGGGTTTGTAACGAGTATAGAGGCTGCTGTACCACACTCACCACGGGACTCCAGAGCGGGCGACCACCAAGGCTGGTCCCAGGGTCTTGCCCCCGGGGGGATATGATTGATGCTCTGTTATTTCACCCCTGGGGTCTCCCCGGCCTTTGCGGATCAGAACCGAGCCCAGAGCAATGCTGCCAGTGAAGACACAAAGGTGCCCCCTCCAGGGACCACCGCTGAGCCTGCCCGAGCAGGAATTCAACCTCGGAGGGCTCTTGCGTGGCCTTGGGCCGTGCTAGGCCTATGGCGCCAGGAATAGCTCGACCAAATACTGCCAACCCCCCCCCCCCCCCCTTAAAACCGGGGTGAATGTGCACCGAGAGGGAGTCTCTCAGGACTCCGGGAGCCCGTGCCCACACTTAACCAGTCTGGTGAATTTAGCAGGTGTATGCGCCTATGCGGCGCACCCATGGCCTGCCCGAGGCTCGGCGTGTAATCCTCGGCGGATAGGACCAGCGTTATATTATAGGTGTACTCTGCTGCTCAGAGGAGCGGGCATGTTTTGAGACAATTTTCTCCAGAGCACGGTAAAAGACTCTGCTAGAAACGGGGGTCACGTGCTTGAACTTGATGTCCAGAGCCCTCTTAAGGCCAGAAACATCTGGAAACGACTTTATTTGTGGCAGCGGCCCAAATGGTGGTGCACGTGTGTGTTGTGTAGCTGGAGATTTACATGAGCGTGGGAGGGGGTCACCCCCCACCAGCAGTTACTACCGTGAATTCACAGACGTCTAGTACTCGTATAGATGCTCCCCCCCTCCCCCCTGCTCTTCCTCGCAGGCGCTCGTGGCCGGGGCGGACTGTGTGGTTCGGATCAAAGAACCTTCGCTGGAGCATGAAGCCCGCTTTGTGTTCACTCTACCGGAAGCAGCCTGTGTAGGAGTCAGCTTATGGCCAGATAGAAAAGACCCCATGGGGGCTGCTGTGACGTAGTACATAGCCACTGCCATCAGCCCCCCGCCCCCGCCCACATCAGCAGCCACAGGTTGCCTGAGGCATGGTCTGGGAGGATGAACAAAGTCGTTCTAGCTGTAGGGGTCTGTGTGAGCGCTACCACAATCTGTGCTGTTGTGCTAGCTTTAGGGGTCTGTGTGAGCGCTACCACAATCGTGTTGTCGCACTAGCTTTAGGTGTCTGTGTGAGCGCTACCACAATCGTGTTGTCGCACTAGCTTTAGGGGTCTGTGTGAGCGCTACCACAACCGGTGTTGTCGCACTAGCTTTAGAGATCTTTGTGAATCTGTGTGGTCATGCTAGCTTTGGGTCTGTGTGAGCGCTCCCACAATCCGTGTTTGTGTTGTTGAAACGTGTGGCCAATGGTCTGCAGTGAGGGGCGCCCCCTTGCTGGAGGTGGTGTCTGGGTATTTCACCCTTTGAAGTGTTCCGCAGCCTTCAAAGGCAGGAAGAAGTTTGGGGCAAGCCAAGGTGCATGTTGCGTTACAGTAAGTTCTCATGACAGTCAATGCACACACTGGGTCAGCACAGAAGGAGCTTCGAGGCAGACTGGATGTGGCTACCTAGAGAGATGCCCGATCCCAAGAGAAGGTACAACGGAGAAGGCACCTGAAGAGGCGAGAACCAAGGAAACGTCCACGACGCAGAAGAGACGAACGAGAAAGCAGCAGAGCGTCTCTGGAGATAAAATGGTGAACACAAGGTTAGCAAACCAACACCTTACATTTGTGGCCTCCGCTCAAACCTAGAAAAATGTATATTATTACACATGATTCTCAAAATGTAATGAAAGAAAGTACAACACAATATAAAAGCCCCCCAGGAAAGGAGGGCGATGCCTACCTCAACATGCAGGTGTAGTTGCCGGTGTCGTTCAGCGTAGCGGGCTTGAACCAGAGCATGTCCTTCTCCTTGGTGATGCGGTTGTCGGGCAGGCGGAAGTTGATTGGCTCCTCCAAGTCCCGGTCCTGCCTGGTCCAGTACCACATGAGCGTCAGCCCCGCAGAGTGGGCGGTGGTGTAGTTGTGCTTCAGGAAGTCCTGGAAGAGCGGGCACTTGACTAGCGCGGGCTCCCCGTCGTACACCTGCTTCAGTTTCATGGGGACCAGACCCCAGTCATCGCAGCGCTCTGGAAACAACGAATGAGGCGACACATTAGGGCTCATTCTACTCAAGAATGGAGGAAGTCAGTCAATGCATCAATTACTGAGAACAACCCAGCTTATTCCAATGCCCAAGACCTGTTCATCACCACCAGACCTCTGCAGCTGCTCAGCAAGCTCTTTTCTCCATTTAGCTCGCCAGATGTGCAGGTACAATTACATTACCTTTGTCTGCCTGCGCCTAATGAACCTTTGGCCAACTCGGATACATGCTTTGTAGGCGACCCGCTGTTCAGGCCTTGACAGCTGGTGTTTCCGTGGTCGTGCACCATACATATAAAGGCTATTTAATCTTAAAGAAGGCAGGCTACTCCCCAGAGGACATAGGCAGGAGGGGATGCGTAGTTTGATTTAAATACAATTTTGTAATTACATAAACGTCCATATTTAAGCTTCAGCGGGAGGGGATGTGCAGGAGACGCTGACTGCTTAACCCTGATCCAGCAGCGGTGGTCTGGGTGCTGCCGTGTGTCGCCATGGAGGCAACAAAGCGCCTCCTATGATGGACATCAAGAACGTTTTAGGTTACACTCTGCATCCTTGTGTTACTGACAGGGCAGTTACTTACCATGGACAGTGTTATCTTTTAATACATAAGGTGCCCACACATGAAACACCGTGAGGTCATTCCAAGAACTTTAATTTCATTAGCTATGTTCAGTGTGTATCAATCAGTCAAATGACAGGTATGTCTGTACAAGAGACATTCACTCATCATATGTTTAACAAAAAACAAAGTGAAAGTGTAGCCACCACCAGTGACAAAGGAGGCTTGTGTCAGAACCCCTTTTAGAGGGCCACAGGGCAAGCAGGAGTTACTGGGTCCACCAGTTCCATCGAGACCTTTTACTCGTGATGTCCCGGGGCCCGAGCTACTATGGACGGAGCACACCAGCACCCACCAGCGCAGCCCACCCAGTCTAAATCAAAAAGGCGACAGTTCAACAAAAGCGGATACCCTCCGTTACTGATGAGAAGCCTCATGTTCCTACCAACAAGGTCACCATCGTAGGGGTTGGTCAAGTTGGCATGGCCAGCGCGAGCAGTATCCTGCTGCGGGAGCTTGCCGACGAACTGGCCCTGGTTGATATTTTAGCGGACAAACAAAAGGAGAAATTATGGATTTGCAGCATGGAAGCCCGTTCCTTACAACCCACAAGATCGTGTCCAGGACGGATTATGCAGTCTCTGCAATCTCCAGGATTGTGGTCATTACTGGTGAAGTCCGCCAGCAAGAAGGGGAGGGTCGTCTCAATTTAGTCCAAAGGAACGTTAATGTCTTCAAGAACGTCATTCCGCAGGTTGTGAAGTACAGCCCTAACTGCATCATCCTTGCGGTTTCTAACCCAGCGGATGTGCTCACATATGTGACTTGGAAGCTGAGTGGGCTCCCTCATCGTGTGATTGGAAGTGGAGGCAATCTAGATTCTGCTCGTTTCCGTTACCTTATGGCTGAGAAGCTTGGCATCCACCCTTCCAGCTGCCATGGCTACATTTCGGGAGAGCAGAGATACCAGTGTGCCGGTTTGGAGTGGAGTTATTGTTGCTGGTGGTGGTCCCCTTCAGTCACTGAATCCAGACTTTGGCCCCGACAGAGACTCCGAGACATGGAAGGAGGTTCACAAGCAATGGTTGACAGTGCTGACGAAGTGATCAAGCTGAAGGGATCCACCAACTGGGCATTGGTCTTAGTGTTGCAGATGTGATCGAGAGCTTTGTAAAGAATCCAAGCAGAGTTCATCCAGTGTCCACTATGGTTAAGGGCATGTATGGCCGTAGACAATGAAGTGTTCTTGAGCCTTCCTTGTGTCCTCAATGCCAACGGGCTCACCAAGGTCATCAACCTCCCGCTCAAGGACGATGAGAAGGCTCAGCTGAAGAAGAGTGCGGACACACTGTGGGGCATCCAGAAAGATCTGAAGGACCCGTAAATGCTGCATCTCAGCTTGATGTGGGCATATAGGGGCACATCATGTTAGGCCGAACACTATCTTTGTAGCAGTAAATGTGCTCAGTTAAATAAAACTTTGAATGTTTGACTGGACTAGGCACCTGGGTTAAGTACCTCTTCAGACTAGGGCTCGGAGTGAGTATCAGTCGGCCCTACAATGATTTTTCTGTGTAGAGTATACAAGGGACCTCAACTGGTCCAAGAGAAGGAAGCTAAGGCTTGCGGGTCAGAGTAAGTACCAGGGGTCCTCACGTCTTTTCTGGGTGCAGTAAAGGAGGAAAAGAGGGTACGGCAACTAAGGCTTGGTCGTTTGAGCATGCATCACCTGGCCGTCACATCTATCAGGGAAAGACCCCATAAGGTATTCTGGACTCCGTATTTCTCGGCTGGGTCAGTTCTCTTCTGAATGAACTGATGTGCACAGGGAGGTCCGAATAATTCAGTTACCTTCACATTTTTTCATCGAGTCAGACTTGGACAAGGTTCTGGGTTCTAGGTATCCAGTTTCATTTCTTCAGCGGGTGGGTGCAGGATTTAAATTTTATCTCAATATTAATTCTTGGTTCCAGGGTCAGTCCCTCATGACTCTTGCTTGTTATGTAGAGAAAAAGTGCTTGGCCGGTTGATGGCTTGGTATTCGGAGTAGGCTCAACACAGGGTCCTCTTTGCTCCCCTCATCCACCCCCAATCTTCGGCTGCCCACCCCTTCTCTTGGACAGACTGGGCAAGAGATCATTAATAAATATGCAGAGAGCTAAATCTTTGATAAAATGCCCCAATCGAAGGACTTATGCCCCAGGACCATTGTCCTGCACCTTGGCCACAGAGCTTTTCGGGGGCACACAGGGTCACGAGGAGAGGTTTATTCGGACACCATCCACTGCTCCGCACAAAGGCCTCACCCCCTTAAGCCCCCCCTCCCAAAAAAAGGACCCTAAGAAAGAAGCCACGCCCACAGGCGACACCCAGTGCTATAGGGCAGCTTGCACTGATGCCCCGCCTACTCCAGAGAAGCAGAGATCGTAGACACATTTCAGGTGCCCACAAACTGCCGCTGCCAGCTGAAGGCCAGCAGGAAATAACATTCAATAAATGAAGGGCCGTCAGGTAATTGCAGCCCATTCAATAAACAGAGTTAAATGAAGGCTGCTCTCTCCCTGGCACAGTTCAGAAGTTGGAAACAGCTGATAAGCACAGCACCATGAAAGGCTTCATTAGGCAATCAATAATTGTCCGTGTGGGAGTCCTTTGCGTGCGGAGAGTAAACGACTTGCAGGCCCTGATGACGTTCAGCGCACAGCCCAACCCTTTCCCCCCCCCCCAAAGAGGACTTCCTCTCAACCGGCAGCAGAGATCAGTGCTAAGCAACAAGCAACCCCCGACACCTGGAGCAGAGCCATCCACTTGCCACCTCCCAATTCGGCTTCCACAGCAATCACAGCACCAAGACTGCCCTAATCGCAGCCACCGATGATGCCCGAACCCTCCTTGATGGAGAGAAACAGTAGCTCTGATCCTCCTCGACCTCTCTGCAGCCTTCGACACCGTATCTCACCACACACTCTGAAAGACTTCACCACATTGGCATCCAAGGGGACGCACTCAGTCAGTTGATCACCGCCTTCCTTACCAGTAGGACCCAGAGGGTCCACCTACCACCTTTTACCTCCAAACCCAAGGATATCATTTGCGGTGTCCCCCAGGGCTCATCCCTCAGCCCTACGCTCTTCAACACATACATGACACTACTTGCCAACACCATCAGATCTCATGGTTTCAACATAATATCTACACATGTGACAGCCAACCTATCCTTACCCTGTTCCGATGACCCGAACACCGCCAGAAACAATTTACACAGATGCATGACAAGCGTCACCGACTGGGCCCCGCTCTCATATCTCTAACATACCAGAAACCAATCATTGACAACAAGCTCAGCATGAAATCACAGATCAGCACGGTCTCCTCCGCCTGCTTCCTCACCCTGCGCATGCTACTGAAGTGGCTACCCCTGCACACGAGACACTGACACAGGCCCTCATCAGCCGACTGGACTATGGCAAGGCTTTCTACATAGGAATCACAGCACTCCTCCTACAGAGACTTCAAACCATACAGACTCTTCTTCGACCTTTCCGGACGCACCCACATCACACCACGTCTCAAGCAACTCCACTGGCTCCCCGTACAGAAGATGCTAATTCAAGCAGCCGACCCACGCACACAATGCCCCACGCTGCTCCAGACCATCATCTGACTTCTGGAATTCTGAAGGGTCCTCAAGACCTGGCTGTTCAAATGAACCTTCCGGAACCTGAAAGCACCTGGATACCCTATTGGGTGAGGAGCAGCGCTATATAAATCTGGATTGATTGTTGAGCACAATGTGTGCCAGCATCCTTCCGCTTCCGGGACAGGGACGGTGCGGCTACAGGGCCTTTTAGAAGAAGCCAGGAGTGAACGTCCAAGGTGGACAACTTTAATTACGGCCCAAGCGGCCCAGAAACAGTGCCAAGTGGGCTCTGAGATTAGGCACTTCATACCCCCCCGCACACCTACCTAGAAACGGATATGAAAATGTGGCCAAATGGCAAGCTTTATTGCACATCTTTGTCCTACAGGGGAGAGCAGATTTCCATGGGGTTACTTGGAAAAAAGATTGCAGTTTGAAGGGACAGCTGTTTAGTCGCCAGCGTAACAGGTTATCCTAATTCTAAGGATTCAAATCCGGGGTTTAATTTGAGCCTGTGTTTGCAAGTGGGGCCCACCAACACTCATTTTGGGAATTGGCACTTCTATTGTTTCAGACTTTAACGCAGAGCAAGCGAGAGAAAAACACAAAAGGGCAGAGGAGAAAGACAGAAAAACAGTGACAAAGAAAGAAAGCAGGGGTGAAAAAGACCATGCTGGAGTGAGATAAAGAGGCAGAGAGTGTCTGGTGGTGGAGGACGGAGGCTGGAGTTGGAATCAATTACGCAGCCTCGGTATTCAGCACCCTTGCCTTTCAACAATGCTTCACAAAGCAAAAAAAGTGAAGCACACCGATGTTGATACGAGTCTCATGAGAGAAGCAAGTACGCAGGTGCGGAACCCGATGAGTACGCTACCCACTATGTCACCCCCAGGGGAGATAATATATGCCACTGGTGGTAATTAGTGGTTGAGGGTTTCCGATAGGAAGGACTTCATGGTCGCCTCTAATGTTTACCCTGCTGCCTTCAGGATACTGTTCCTGCTGACAAAAATAGTTACGCGCGACAGACTTCACATGTGGTAAGCCTTCGGAACAGTGGAATATGTGGTATTCCATTTATTATGGAGGACGATCGAGTTACACAAGGTCCCTTTCTTTTATTTCCTACAGAATTTCTCAAATTCCTCTATACCGCCTCAAGCCTATTTACTTGTGCCTACCGGTATGTTGGCAATACCACTCGAGGTATAAATAGGATTGTGACCATAGTTCCCTTTAACATGTGCGCTTGCGCGTGCGCACATGTCCTTTCCCCAGCGCGCACAGACTGTCCCAAAGTGCCCATGTCAACAAGAGACAACTTGCCAGCCATATAATTCGATAGCTTGAGTGGCCTAAAAAACTGTCACTTTGTGGGAAAAGTGGGAGGAGCAGTTCCCATTTTAGCAAAGCTGGTCGGAAGAGTAGGTGTTTCTGCCACAGGCACATTGCATTTGGAACATCCGAGAGCTTGCCTGTTGCCAGTTGAGGGCCTGCCAGGATTGCGCAGGGCGCGTTTAGCATTATGGTCAGAGCTACTGAATAAGGAGCCAGGGACCCAGGTTCGAATTCCAGTCAGTATACATTTTGTATTTGGTGTTCGGTCCCCATAAAAAAAGAAAAAAATTAAAAAAAAAAAAAATCAGAAAGGCTTCTTAACCACAGGATTCAATTTTGTAATTGAGAAACTTCGAGTTTGTGACTGTCTTCCAACGTTGGATAGCAGGACCAGCGAGTCTGTATTCAGTCTGAGGCGCTAGGAGAGGCGCTGTGATCGCGCTGTAATTTGGGTTCAGCCACAACCGTAAACTCAGGGGCAGTGGGGGTTTATGAATATATACATTGTTTTATTTCTCAATTTGACATACAAGGGTGCTGATAATGGTTTCTTTGCACAGTAATAAAGTCTTATAACTACAGACAACTCGAAGCACTGGGTTACATTTTAAATCCTGACTTTGTTTCACTCAGATATGCTTTCTTAATACACAATGCCTATACTCGTACAGTACATGTATATATCTTATATACAAAGGGTAAACAAAGTCAAAATCTGCCTCAAACGTTTTTCTTAATGACTTGGCAAGTGATGAGCTGTGTGCCTTGGTTTCCCCTCCATTGAATTAGCATCTAGGTATGGGGCTGCAGGTGGCTCCCAGCCAGGATCATTCTTTAACAAAAGGAGGGCTGATGGCCCTTTAAAAGAGGCTTTTGTTTTGGGCCCAACAGGAATTGTAGACGAGAAAGCCTCCTTCATAGTCTGCAGATTCCAGTTTGGAAAGGAAAGCAGACAAGCAGCAGGCACTGCCCATTGTGTCCCAGTGTTGGCAAATTACATCGGAAAACTTTTCAGCATATTTCAGCCAGGATCCCAGTTCTGGATTAATAATAGCCGTTGGATTCTTCTGACTGCTTAGATCAACGCTGCTGCACAATAACAGTTTATAATTGTGCAACCTTCCGAGTCCTGTTCTTTTTTTTAATATGGGATTTAGGTACCTTAAGAGTAAACCACTCATGTTAACTACATTGAAAAACCTATGTCAAGATTCTATTAACCCCTTGAGTGCCCCGCCCTTTCCACGCCCTGTGCCGGGCGTTTCATTAGCGGGCGGGGCTCATGACGAGATAGTCTCGTCATGGGCACAGCGCAACCGCGGCCCATGACGAGACCATCTCGTCATGGGCACTCAAGGGGTTAAACAGAGCTCTGTGTCTGAAATGCACTGTTTTTCGCTCTTCTTGTAAACAAAAGTTTGGAGCAGTAATTGCCACAGATGTATATTGCTGAGGGCAGTTCTTTGGTGCACATACCCTTGGCTGTAGCGCACAGAGATCTTGCACTGCCGCACACAGAGGAAAAGAATTAGAGGAACATGGATTGTGACTACCCTCTTGTGTACGACTTTGTTCTGGATGCTGTTGGGCTCTTTTGCCTCGTGCTATTTTTTCAGGACAATTGAGAATGTCTAATTGAAATGGATTGGGTGACCTCACAACTATTCAAATCGTTGGCCTAACGGCTAGGGCGGTCGACCTCGAATCTGGAGAACTGGGTTCGAGTCTCGGCAATGACGCTGAACATCCTGCGATTCTGGGCAAATCACAATCTCCCCATGCCTAACAAAAATGAATGTGTCCTCATAATGCAACTGGTGTTATGTAAAGCGCTCCGATACCCGATTCGGGTCAATTTCACGCTATATAAAACTCCGTAAAAAAAACAAACATCTACGGTAAAACTGTAACACTGAGCTCCGGGTGCGGTGCTATGACCGATACATCCTTCACAATTAACAATGCACTCCTGCCAAGGGTATAAGCTATTAAGGGAGACCTACACGATTTATCGCCCAGACTTCTGTAAAAAAGGCCTCGGACCTTTGAATTGGATTCTTGCACATACCACAACATGGTATTTTTAAATCCCTTGTTTGGGCTCGAAGACTTATGAGAACTTGAAGGTCTGCTTCCCACTACACGTTTTCGCCTCACATTTACAAGGTGAGAATTAAGTCACTGGTAAAGGATAAAAAGGATAAATAATTATTGTTAATTGACTAATTTGGAGTTTTTCTCTACTTTTGCTACCTTGATCTTCGCTACAGCGTGTGTATGACTGATCTCAAATATAATGTAATAAATATATAATATAATAAAATATATAATATAATTATCTTTAGTGGTAACAATTGGTCCTTGAAATGCTACCCTACAACTTGCCCATGACAATGCACTTTCTTCAGTTTTCTTTTGTCTCTTTTCTTGTATCCATTATGCTGGAAACTCTTGGTCCAGTATCGTGACAATTGCATATCAAATCGGATAATGCAGATTATCTGTTCTTTTTCTACGATTCTCCTGTTCTAAACTGCGGAATAATGGCGTCTAAATATGTTGTTCACCTTCATTTTCCTCATTATATATCGATTCCATGTCTCTTTTTATGAATTCTTTTTTTGCAGTTATTCTATACCACAAAAAAAGATTTCACTTATTAATTTTCTTCACTCATCGGTTTGGATGTCTGCTCACCTTCCCTGCTTTCATCGTCTTTTCATTTTTTTCTTTTTTTCCCCCCTTTTTCCTTCGCTCATTTTTCATTCCATTTCTTCCTTTTTTTCACTATTACTCTCATCTCGTCCTGTAAGCATATTGTGGGGTCTTACACTTGTATTGCTCTTGTGGCTTAATATCCTTTTTGTTTCGTTTTTACTTACACAATTACTTCACCACATTTTAAATCTTGGGAATGGGCTCCTCATACCTTTTTGTATCACTGTGGTTCATTTCGGATGTTCTGATTATCCAATGAACTTGTCCGTCTCAGCCTTGAAAAAGCCTCAGATCACATGCTACAAGAGGCGAAACACGTGTTGGCTGTACATAAAAAGAATCTCACAACCGTACTTTTGCATTACTTCGAACAGATGTTGGAGAATTCATGAGTATACAAGAGTTTCCAACTTCTTTTCATAAGGTAAGTGGGGACCGATGTACCTCTGAATTGGATTTCCAACCAAGAATCAAAGATTCACCTCCTTGTCCTGGTGCTTCTCTATTATTTTGATTTATGTAGTATGGAATTTGGGAGCCGAGTGAACCCCCTTTCCGGCTTCTGTCTCCCCCTCTTGATTTATGAGACACGACAATGCTGGTTGGAGGCTTCTGAGCCAAACTTTGGGCCCCAGCACTTCCTCTTTTACAAAATAGACCCTGCCAAAGTCACACTACCTTTCTGTGCTGGGGAGTTCATGCAGGCGGAGACTGCATCAGATTGCTTCACGGCGGTCCCGCAACTCTGCATGTGGGATGTCGGGCTCAGCCCTTTGAGTGAGCCTGACCTGCTGCTTCTCAGCCCAGTTGATGGTCACTGTAGAGGCGTACGAGACCAGGTAAGTAAATACAGCACCAGCAAGGGAGCAGCTGTCCTGGATCAATGTGACCACTGGTGGGAAAGCCTTGCTCCTGGGGGCACTGTCTTGGGCCCCAGCAGAAGCCCATCACATCTCACCTTGCGCCGAAACAATTTGCAGTCCACCCTGGATGAAATGAAGAGTCGGCGATTGCCTTCTCAGCACACCTCCGCTTGATGCAACCGCACACTGCAATGACCACTGTTGAGCTCCTGATGCCTTGAACCGCTCCGCTTCACTTACTGGGTCACCCACTAAACACTCCAGATGGGTTCCGTGAGGCCCACCAGGATTGGGCACTTTCAAATCTTAGCCTACGCGGATCTAAACTTCACCAATCTGATATGTGCTGCTGCTCCTCCCTGGGTGCCAGCGGCCATCACCTCCTACACTCTCTGCACTGAGCTTCTGCAAGGGCACCTCCGAGGCACGTCACAGAGGTCACGCGCCTGTGTAGCCGCCTGTCTGGGCAGGTTGTTGAGCTTCCCTAGGCTCTGGTCACAAGCCGGGCAAGAGTTCTGAACATTTCTGGTGCAGAGACTCTGGAATCCTGGGAGACATCTTTGCACATGCGGGGGCTTTTCTCCCATCCTTATATCCACGTTGCAGACAGCCCCCGTGTGCTCCAACTCTTCAGTTCCTGGACCACCTCTGCAGAGTTCTGCCGCTTTGTTATTGGTCCAGTGGTGATCTTCGTCAAGTGTGAGCGAGGAGTCGGGAGCAGCGAGTCTCCTCTCGAGAGAAACCTAAAACATGAACCAAAGGAGCTTCTACACTCCACTACCTGCTCCTCTGTGGGAGGCGTTTCTCCCTCAGAACAACGGGCGAGGAAGTGGCGAGGGACGCCCCAGCTTTTAAGGGACCCAATGGCTTCCTCCTTAACACCTGCCGGTCTAATGCACTATACAACCTCCCCGAGACCTTCTGGGGGAGCCCCGCAATTCACATCTGCAGTCTGGGCTCTCCACCCAAGCCTCCATCTAAAGTACAGACCGTGCATGAAAAGGAACCCAGTGTACCAAGGACACGGGGGTGACGCGAGCTCAGCACTGAACTTCGACACACAAGTAATGTCTGTGCACACGACAACCATACCCTACCTGGGTGGGTAAAGCAGCCAGATGCAGGGGGCTGGCGTAACAGATTTTAAATGTTTGAGAGACCAGTAGGTCACTTTCTAGCAGACAACAGGTCAAAAAAAGAACAAGCATTTGCAATGCAATAGGTCTCGCATTTACCCCAGGTTGTTTTCATTAGTAAAACAAAGAAAAGTCATTGTTATTTAAAAAGCCACTAGCTTAAATTTACGTAACTATAACATGAACGAAAAAAGAACGAGCGCAAAATTTTCAAACTGTTAGTTTGAGGTGCTTAACACCTGCACCCAGTAATGAACGTTAGTGAGTGCTGCTTAAAGTGACAAACAATATTTACTAGCGCAATAGTTGTAGTCCTTGAAGCCTTCACTATTGTAAACTATGAAGATCTCCGTTTGTGCTGCAAAGGGGATTATTGATGAAGCATTATAGAAACGGAATTATTTACAAAGCATTTTGAGACTGCATAGTTGATGTAACGGTTTTTTAAATTAAAGAAATAATTTATAACTGTAGACTATTTGTGGAATAAAAAAGTCTTAGTAGAAGCCTTCCCTTCGCAGTGACACTGGCATTTTTAGAGCCTTACAAATGGCAATAACGTTATTACGTTTGGAGACCGCATTTTTTTGTGCATGTCGTTTTTTCACAATAATGCAAACAGCGTTTTTAGCAAAATATAGTTTTCAAGGTACCGGATTTTTTGTTTAAGAAGCCTTTACTGCAAGTGAAAACTGGCTCTGGCTCGGAGTGTCCCAAACAGCGGTTGTTCTAAAAAAGCTTCGTAAAACCGAAGCGTGCATGTGCACTCAGTTGTTGCACAACGTTGAAAACATTTGGATGTTTATTTTGGCAAAATATCCGATTCGTTAATCACGGATGCACTGCTCCCAAAAAAAAAAAAACGTCTTTTCATGTGCGTTCGCAGGAGTGCCTAATTCGCACAAAAGCTCTAGTTTAATCCAAGAATATTTTTTGGGGGTGAATGCATTTGAATAGAGGTAAGCAAGTGTCCAAAAGTTTATATCGAGTGACAGTGAGAAACAGTGCTTTAGCGTACATTTCTGTAAGTGATACAATGGAGAAGTGAAAATATTGTGCCCTATGGTTTCCGTGAGATTTGTTGTTTAGTAACAAAACTAACAGCATTTATAGTTGACAAATATTAACGGGATACCAAAGTGAAAGAAAAAACTAGCCCTGTGGTGGGGGAGGGACAGTTGTGAGAGGCGCCATGAGGAAACACTCTCGGCATGCTGTGGCGGGGGAGCGCATTCCAGGCGGGGGAGCAAACCCTTTGAAGTAAGATGCCGAGGCTGTGGCTACACGTGCACGCACCAGTGGGCTGAAGCGCTTCCCCAAACGGATTGCATGGCGGCACGATGCACGTGATTGTGCGTGTGCTCGCCATGCAATCCACTTTTGGGAGCACTTTGAAATCCCCTCTTACTAGAGTCGCGCATAGCGATTGCGTAAACGCAATAGCTAGGAGAGACCTAAAAAAAGAGAAGACCAGAGCGTTTGGAACCTCAGAGGACGGAGAGTGCAGGCAGTCTGGTGAGCTCACGGTGGTCCCAGTCATCTAAGGGCAGGTGCAAGAGGTGTGCTCCTCTCACCACGGAACGCACCTCAAGGTCTCCTTCAGAGTGACAAGGGGCCTCCAACAGACATGCATGGCTGCCTGGTGTGCTCAGGCAAGGGTCAAAAACTGCAGCCTGTACAGTAAGTTTGGGACAGGATTGCACACTCTCCAGGGCCAAGCAGGGGACTTCTCTCCTCTCCAGTGGCGGCTCCTCCACTAAGGCGGCGGAGCGTCGCCCCACTGCTCAGGAGGAAAAATAAAATGATATGATATCGTTATAATCATTGTATTTTTCCTATTGAAGTCAGTGGCTCTCAGGGCGGGGCTAGCCACATCAAGGAGAGGAGTGGCTTGCTCTCCTTAAGTGCGCATGACTGCTTGGCGGGCCCTCTAGGGCCGGACATATAGTGCTGCGCACTTTGCATTTTCCCCACCAGGCTTGCTTTACGCAGCCTGGTGAGGAACATGCAAAGACTCCCATTCCCTCTCTGAGCACCGATCCGTGGTGCTCAGACCAATCACAACGCCGCATTGCAGCGTTATGATGGTCTATGGGGAGCCTGGGAGTTTGAGTGTGGGTTCTTCCTGCTGCCACCGGAGACAGGAAGAAGAGGACGGAGGAAGGAGACCGTGGCCGGCTGGACCAGGCAAATGTTCCCCCCCCCCCCCCCCCCCCCCATTTTCTGCCCAGTCCACCTCAATGCAGCCCTTCCCAGCCCGCCACAATGCGGACCCACCAGCTCTGCCCCAATGCAGCCTCGCCCCAATGCAGCCTCAACCCAGCTCTGCCCCAATGCAGCCCCAACCCAATGCAGCCCCAACCCATCTCTGCCCCAATGCAGCCTCAACCCAATGCAGCCTCAACCCAGCTCTGCCCCAATGCAGCCTCAACCCAATGCAGCCCCAACCCAGCTCTGCCCCAATGCAGCCTCGCCCCAATGCAGCCTCAACCCAGCTCTGCCCCAATGCAGCCCCAACCCAATGCAGCCCCAACCCAGCTCTGCCCCAATGCAGCCCCAACCCAGCTCTGCCCCAATGCAGCCTCAACCCAGCTCTGCCCCAATGCAGCCCCAATGCAGCCTCAGCCCAATGCAGCCTCAACCCAATGCAGCCTCAACCCAGCTCTGCCCCAATGCAGCCTCAACCCAATGCAGCCTCAACCCAGCTCTGCCCCAATGCAGCCTCAACCCAATGCAGCCTCAACCCAATGCAGCCTCAACCCAATGCAGCCTCAATGCAGCCTCAATGCAGCCCACCCCTCCCTAATGTAGCCCACGGCCCTGCCCGGCCCCACGTCTGTCCCACTTTTCTCCTTTTTGAGCTGGTGGTTGCAGGGGGTCTCACCAGCACTCATTTTTGGGGACATGCAGTTTTTTTTTTAGAGACCCAGAAAAAGTGAAATAAAGTCATGAAAGGGGAAAGGGAAAAGAAAAGCGAAAGACTGAAAACCGGTGATAAAGGAAGAAATCAGAAATGAAAAAGAACCAGAAAGAGCGGATAAGCGGTCAGCGCGCATCTATTGGTGGGCGAGAGCGGCCTGGAATAGAATCCAGAGGAGAGGCCTCGGTGTGCGGTACCACAGCCCGCGGGCTTCGGTACCACCGCCCGCGGGCTTCGGTACCACCGCCCGCGGGCTTCGGTACCACCGCCCGCGGGCTTCGGTACCACCGCCCGCGGGCTTCGGTACCACCGCCCGCGGGCTTCGGTACCACCGCCCGCGGGCTTCGGTACCACCGCCCGCAGGCTTCGGTACCACCGCCCGCAGGCTTCGGTACCACCGCCCGCAGGCTTCGGTACCACCGCCCGCAGGCTTCGGTACCACCGCCCGCAGGCTTCGGTACCACCGCCCGCAGGCTTCGGTACCACCGCCCGCAGGCTTCGGTACCACCGCCCGCAGGCTTCGGTACCACCGCCCGCAGGCTTTGGTACCACCGCCCGCGGGCTTCACAGTAAAGCACTGGTGGGGGCCGGTACTTACTCTTTTACAAATTAAGCAGGGGGTGAGTCCATCCCAACAGAGCAGAAAGTGTCACATGCTACCCACCCCCATCAGTGTCATGACAAGGCGGTGACGTGCACCCCTAAAAGATGGGGCAGGTGTGTTCGCTACGGTTCTTTCAGCGAAGCAAACTAACCACGCCTGGTTTGTGGAAAGCGCCAGGTGGAAAATCACCAGAGCACAGCGGGCCGCCACCCTGTCCACCTGCATTCTCTGTGTCCCCCCAGTAGAGGAGTTTGAGAAAATGCATAATTAAAGAAAGTAGAGAACATTAATTACATCGGACATAAATAAGAGATTGGATGTCAGTTTAAAACAGCCTCCGTGTCTCATCTCAGAAATGTGAAGTGACAAGACAAGTGCACCATGGGAAGGCGGGTTGCAATTGGAGGGCACCAATGAATAATGAATACACAACGAGATAGCTCAGGCGGTCCAGCGGAGGAAGCAGCAGACGGTAAATATATCCGACGTGCCACAGCTCAGTGAAATCAGGTTACAAAAAAAAAACACGACCGTCTTAAATCTATTTAAATCAAATTCAGAAGATGCATAATTAAAGCAGCGACGACTGAGAAATCAGAACTCAATAAAGCAGCGGTAACTTGCTCCTACATAAATATACCACAAGAAAGCAAGAAAAGTGCTTCTTTTTCCTTCTATGTCCATAGCTTGAGAGAACAAGCATTGGCAAGTCCAACGTGTGACTTCTGTGCAGTGCATGCACATGGAGGCACACAGTCTCTCAACGTACAACATATATACAAGCACTCGCGCACAGGTGTGAATACACAGGTGTGTGCAGAGGGACGCATGAGCGCATCGCTCTGAGATCTGATGTTCATCACTAGAGCAGAGGGGTGGCATCTGGTAAACGAAGAACTACAAGTCCCAGAATGCAAAGCCGAGTTAGCGGAAACCCTGAAACATCTAAAGGTGCTGCCCACGACTTGGCCACTTGCATCTGTGCAACTTACTGGACGGATGGACGGACACGGTGTGGTTTGCCATCTATGATGGTAGCATTTCTCGGCTTTGTTTTTATTTAAAGATACCTACTTTTTTTCAGCGCCGCGAATTCTGCAAAAAACATGTGCCTCAAATTCATACATTTGCATCTACTCAAGTCCGCTCAAAAACAAGGTCATTAGTTCAGAGAATCAATAATAAAAGTAACAAGCGCCTCTGCAGTCCTCATTTTATAATATGAAACTGTCGATCATTTCTCGAGGCTCGCAAGAATTGGAATTAGTTTGGGTTGTTATTTAAGTTCATATCGTGCGCTCAAGAAACAACTGCGGAAGAGCCTGGGAAGCCTGAAAGTTTCCTTATCATAAACTCCCTTGAAAGGGCACTCAAGACATAGCCAGGTTTTCATTAGAGAGTTAAGTAATGACACAGCAGATGCTGTTTGGAGAACAAAGGGATGGCGCAAGGCTCCGTTCCTGAAGCAGGATGCTGGCAGCTCAGCCAATCACAAGGCAGCAGCATCCGTGCTCAAGGAACAGTCCTTGCTGACGTCATTCAGTTTTACCACAAGAATGTCAGGCTCCCCCCAAAAAAGGACAGCCCAATCGCTCCAGAAACCCAGGAAAGGACCCAAGACCTGGCTGTTCGATTGAACCCATCACCATAAAGGAGGGAGCTCAGCGCCTTGAGGCCCTCGCGGGTGATTTGCCGCACTTTATAACCTCCATTCAAGGGGAAGTGAGGGGGAAGGGGGGTCCACTCAAACTTGAAAATTTGTTTTAGCGTGTGCTGGCACAGATTTATTCACCAATGCCAATATCCTTTAAATGTGCTCGAGAAACCCACCCCCAGTCCTTACTAATGGGTTTTTGGAAGGATTTTGAAAACTTGAAGGAAAACAGCCTTAGATGCCCTAAAGCCAGGAAGCAATACAAATGCTGGATGTGTGCAATTCTGAGCCCAAAGCAATGAGGAGAGTTTTATGGAGACGCACGTTAGCGCAATAATGCTTGGCAGATTGATGAGGTTGGCGGCAGCGGTGGGATTTAAGGATCAAACTAATGTTTGGGTTTGATGACTCTTGCTCAGCCGCCACCTCACCCCACATCAGCCCTCAGAGAGCGTCCTACATGCAGGGGTGGCTCCTCCACTAAGGCGGAGGAGCGTCGCCCCACTGCTTTCATAACAGTGGAAAAGGGAAAAATAAAACAACAACAAGGTTATCATTTTAATTTTCGTTGCTGCGGGTCTGGGTCTCAGGCAGGAGGAGTGGACTGTGCACACTAAGTGTGCATGACTGCTTGGCCAGCTCACTTGGGCCAGCCACTCATGCACACTTTGCATGTTCCCCACCGGGCTGCATTACACAGGCTGGTGGAGAACATGCCCAGAACCCCAGTCCCCATCGGAGTGCAGATCCATGGCGCTCAGACCAATCACAACGCTGCATTGCAGCGTTGATTGGGTTAGGGGAGCCCGTGTGCTTCTGGACTCTTGACTGAGGAGAGACTGAGCCAGTAAATGTTTTGTATTTTGTCTTATATTTTGTCCCCTCCACCCCAAACCCCCATCCCTACAGTCACTGCCTACATGACCCAGCATGCCTTATCAAGGGCTTGGAGAAACATGACTCAGCTCCACTCCACCACCATGAAACTCCAGTATCTCTCCTTGCCGACACCTGCACCTCCAAAGCCAACTGCATCATCTTCACAGTCATCAGAGGCAGACCAGTCCATCTTCACGGTCTCTAGACTCACCCGCAACCAGGACACCATCAGATGGGACACCAAGAAAAGGCAATGCGACTGGCCTTCTCTATATACGCATCTATAGTCTGGGACCAGAACCCCTGTAGCCTACTTCAATTTAGGAAAGAGCTGAAGACATTTCTCTACATAACATCATGACGCTGTAGAGCCAGGCTTTCCAACCTTTCCAGTAACAGAAGTTACTTATGTTCAATGGAAATCATCCCAATCTATTAACATTACGAGTGCTGAACGCCTCAGACAAGATTCCGTTAGTGGCCACCCTATGCAAGATTACCAGACGTAATCACCCCGTGCAGGGCTGCCAGGAGCAACGTAAACAAGCATTGGCCACCTGGATGGTCTCCACAAGGCAACTACTGAACAGCCACCACTACAAGGCCCCGCACCAAGAAAATAATATTAGTAATAAGCCTCCCAATGCTGAATGATTGATCATTCAAATTTCAGCTTTAATTATTTTTTGGATGCTATGGGTTCTGAAGATACACACATTTTTGTCTCAAATACATACTTTTCAATTTTGGTATACGTATAGTAATTCAGCCAAGCAAAAGCTTCTAATTTAGTCGGCTGAGCTGCACACTGGGGAGTTAGCAGTAACTCATGAGCTACTCGTTGGAGAAGCCTGCTGCAGGTAATCCACTCTCCCCTGAATCCCGAAACCCTCCACCTAGGTTCACTCATCTCTTTTAAGCCAGTACAGTCCTCTGCTGCCTTTCAGCTGAGCTGGTGATGCACAGATGGTGCTTGCACCCCTTTTCTGGGACCAGTTGCATAACAAAAATTGAAGGGGCCCCCTTGCAAGGTACAGAAAGGGGTCCCCCATTCCAGATTTAATCCGGAGCGGTCAGGCCTGAGTACAGCACTGGGGGGGGCCCCTGCAGCTTGGGCCCCCTTGCACCGCAGGGGCTGTGGGGGCCTGTGTTACGTCCCTGAATGGGACAACTGCAGCATCTCTCACGAAGGGGCGCCTTTTGCCCAGTGTCGTGTCTTTAACGATTGTGTCTTGAGGGGTAGGTCTGGTGTAGAAGGTGCAAGCCGGTCAGATTTCTTTATTAATTTCCAGCATAGAAAATTAGACAGAAGGTGGACAAGCTCCTGACAAGACATGAGGCATAGCCGATTCCATACTGGTTGACAAAGAAATGACCATTGTAACGAAATACCCCTGAAACTCCCCCCTCCCTCCAAAATCCTATCCCCCCCGGGGCCCATCCCCTTCCCCTTCCCTCACTCCAGGTATCGGATGTGTGTGCGTATGTGTCGTAGCCACATCTAGGTTGAGGCCGATGGGGGTTCCATAAGTCGCAAGAGTCAAGTATTTGGGGCATGTTTGTTCGCAAAATTCAGAGGTGAGTAAAGGTATGAACGGTTTCCAAAGTTTCGGGAACGCGGACCCCCGATTAGAGAGCCGGTCAGATTTCAGAGATGGTTTTACTGTCTGAGGTGCTCACCTGTGACAACTGCCTAGCATGAGACATGGTGCCCGAGCTGCACCTGAAATAAATCTGGATAACTCAAAGCCTATGCAGTTCTAAGGGGCACATCTGGATCATCGTTCACTCTTGGGGATAGTTCTGCTGTCTTGCGTGCAGTTGTAGCATCCCTTCAGCCTGAAGGGAAACCTGGCTATTTGAGGTTGGTAGTGCCAGGGCAATCTGAGCAGTGGTGCAGCTTCAGGGCACTTCTCCGATACTGTATAATGCACACCTGTAACATCCGCATCACCCAAGCCACAGGCAGCTTTACTCTACATTTACATCAGGTGATATGAGAGAGCAGCACTGACAACGTGACCCATTGCCTCAGCCTAACACTGCTGTTTTTTTATTCATGCGAACAGTGCCTAAAGAAAGGCCCATCTATGACACTTACAGCCGCCCTGTCACATCTTTGCTCGAGGTGAAAATGTGTTTGTTTGCTCAGTTTAAAAAGTTCACCCTTTTGTAGCAAGTGAAGGATGACCATTTCCTTTCTCATGACCTCAAATCGGTGACACCTGTGTATTCCTTTTGTTACTTCCGAAACCATGAACTTGTGTATGTTTTTTACACACAAACACACACACAAACCCCCTCACAGTCTGAAGGTTATTCTTCTTTCGACTGGAAGACAGTGGAGATCGCGCAGGTGTTGGGTGATGTGACTGAGATGGGGGATGTCTAGCATCAGTTCGGCTGCGGCGTTCTGGACAGTCTGGAGTTGGCAAAGGAGTTTATGTATTCCAGCATAGAGCGCGTTGCTGTAGTCCAGTCTGCTGCGGAGGAGTGCGTGCATGATGGTTTTTCTGGATTCGGTTGAGATCCATGTGAAAGTCTTTCGGAGCATGCAGAGGGAGTTGAAGCAGGTCGAGAATACGGTGGCGTGGCGTTTCATTGCGAGTGAAGAGTCTAGTATGATGTGGAGGTTTCGAACGTGGTCAGTGGGAGTGGGGGGGTATTTCCTAGGGCCACCAGGAGTCGTTCCATGCAGGAGAGGTGGAGCCAAGGATGAAGACTTCTGGCTTTTCTGAGTTAAGTTTCAGGCAGCTAGTCTCATCCGTGCGGCAACGGTTTATCCATTCTTGGACGTTGTGTTTGGTGATGCTGGGTTCGTTGGTGAGTTCCTAAACAACTTTCAGTGAGGAAGGGTACGCGCTCCCTTCACTGGCTTCCATTAGAAAGCATGCGACTTTCAAGGCGCTCTGCATGGTATTTCTGGCTCTCCACCAGCAAGGGTCTGTGCCTCCGAGCACAGCTTCTCACCGGTTCACGCCACAAAGACATCTTAGATCATCTTCCCTTAGGAAGGTGCCAATTCCAAAATTTTGGAAAGCCAGATGGGCGGCTGCTCTTTTTCGGTTCTTGATGCCAAATTGTGCAACACTCCGCCCGCTCATAGGGAGGGTCTGGATTCTTTTGCAGGCGTCCGGAAGCAACTGAGAACGGGACTTTTTCTCTTCCCTAATCGTAGCCCTTTTGGATGTAGCGGGTGCTCCTTTCCCTCTGCGTTTTGGCGCTTTGACTCATTGGCAGAATAGGTTTCATAAGTCTCCTTTCCAATTCCTTCAAGAAAATTACAATGGGGGGGGAAATAAGCCATGTAAGGAAAAGAGACTTACCCAGTTTCCCCATTTTTCAGCCAGGGTAGCAACATGTTGCCTCACATTTCTCTGCCAACCACACTTAACTCTTTAAACTTAACAAACCTTATTAGAAGTCCTCTAGGGAGTCAGGCGTGTGGGGTTCATCTACTCTCATTCAGCACATGTGACCAGCAATGGATGCGATATTTGGTTTAGAAATGCCTCAAGGAACGGACCAGGTTTATGTAGCATCTCACTACATCTCCACCAATCGGGTTGAAGCACGTATGCGTGTCCTGCAGCACGTCATTGATAGGGCGACGGCCTGCTCTGCTAGCAGTGTGTGAACTGCATCCCTGGTCTCTGCCCCCACTGCTTATTCATTCACCCCAAGAGCACGCAGAGGTCCCATGTTCGAGAAAAAGACGCCTCACAGAAGAAACAAACAAAATGCAAATGAGCAGTCATGATTGACAGCCCATGACGCCGCAGTCAGTTCTGAACCACAAGGTAAACAGACGGAGCTCGCATGACCTTCATGCTGCCCAGGAGCCCGGTGTGCGGACACAATCAGTCCAACAGGAGGACCCCAGTGCACGGAGGGCAGGAATGATGGGGTGTGTGATTAGATGTCTGGAGTCAGTCACACACTCACAGACCCACACAGCCACTCACAAACTTACTCACACACCTACACAGCCACTCTCAAACCTATGCAGTCTCAGAAAGAACCCTAGCCAAGAATTTGACCCTCTTTCTTCTACAGAAACAGAACCACTCGGCCACTCATGCAAGAGGGGCGGGGGCACCAGGAGTGGCAGGAACTACCCCGTGCTACTGCTTCTAACCACTCACCCTCAAGCGACAGTTCACTCTGCTCTCACAAGCGTGTTACACACTGTGCCTGTGACAAGGAAACAGAAACAAGTGTACAGAAGTAGTAAACCTTTAGTGGCTGTCAAAAGACTAAAACAGACTTTAGCGACGCCCTAAAACTTTATATACCAGGGTTTTCACTGTTATGGACCATGATGCTGCACACGTCCTCAGCACTGCAGTGTGGACACGCCAACATCATGACACAAGACAGAATGCCATTTCGGGAGTTACAAATAGCGCTTGACGCGCTCCACAGGAAAGCGCCGCACGTGTTACAGCGCAGGGGGGCAGCATCGGTTACTGGCCGCCCAGTGCTTAATTTGAGCCGGAGCTTTCCAGGGCCGAGCACCGGCACTTAATTGGTTTCCGGTGCTCGGCACCTAATTGTCAATACCACACTTAGGGCAGTCTACCACAAGGTAGCGCTGCTCATGTTATTTAGAGATGATAAGTATTTCATGTGTTAAGGAAACCAATATACATAAAAAAAAATTACTAATACCTGCCTCCCCAGCCATTCCTTTAGCTTTGGGGACCTGGAATAATCAGAACTGTCGCATTTACTTCCAAGAGAGATGGTTAGTAGTTGTTTTGGCAGCGATGACAGGGGCGATGGGTGGTGCAAGCTGCAGTGGCCTCCTGATCAGAGCCCTGGCACTTAATATTTTACAAATTAAGCACTGTGGCCGCCAGCACTAAAAATACAGATATCCATGCACTGATGTCTCCAAGAGTCCCTCATTCAATAGCAGGATGGGAGCCGTTTAGACAAAAAAAAAAACACTAAAGGCCTTTTCAGGAGCAGGCCCGCCACATCCGAAAGTTCCACTTGGGGTGTCATCCCCACGTCCGCTGGGCCCCCACTGAAGTTATGTCTGGTTTTGAGGGATACATGGTCAATTGCGACATTGTTTTGGAGGTCTCGCCTCCTAAACAATGACAGACTGACTTGTTATGAGAAGGGGGAGCTGAACGACAGTCAGGTATCACCCAGCAAGCACTGGCAAAACCAATAGGTCCCGTGTGGTCTGCATTGTTTTTGACAATAAATGAACCTTTGGAGATCAGGTGAATGCCAGAGTTTCTTTTGAATTCTTCATTTTGATAATCGGAAACATGTATTTCATCCCACTGGGTCTTCAGAAAAGCACAGTAACCGCATCGGCCTTATCCAGATTGGACTACGGCGATACTCTTTTCCTGGATATCCAATACAGATGCTGCAGAATGCGTCAGCACGGCTGCTCTTGGGAATTCCCAAATATCAATCCGCCTCTCGGTCCTTGGATAAGCTTCACTGGCTTCCCATGAAAAAAGAATCAAATTCAAGGCCCCGTGTGTGGCCTTTAAGGCGTGATTTAGGGTTGGTCCGGATTATCCGAGGAATAGGTTCACTGGGCATTCAAATCCCAGAAAGCGGAGATCTTCCACAGCCAAGTGTTTGGTAATAACCAGTATCAACCTCTTGGGGAGGTAGAAGCTTTATTTTTGGAACTGCCAAATCGTGGCACTTTCTCCCCTTGCACCTGAAGGACTGTCCGAAGCTCTTGTCCCTTAGGGAATGTCTTAAACTTGGCTTTTCGGCAATTAGTTTAGCAGTAGTTCTCTTACGGACAGATGCAGCGCCAAGACGCCTTGGGGCATCCGAGCGCTCTATAAACCCATCAACCAACCAGCATGACTGGCTTTGCTAACCTGGTGTCCTTCGGTACAATTCATTAGAACTTTATTGTTCCAAAATGGCAAACAGATTTGTAAGCGGGATCCGAAACAACGCTAAAGTAAGATAAATCCAACTATGGGGGCCTGCCTGCACGGGCATGGCTGCACGGGCACACATTGGTTCGCCATCATGCATTGACTCCTGTCAAATGAAGTCCTGGTGGCTCCACTCAGCCTTTCATCCTTCCAAGTTGAATAAATAATTACTACTGAGCTGCATAATTGTCGGAGTCTGGACTGTGCGAGACCAGCTCCGAACCTACCTGATGCAGCCGCCCCTTTCTTTCCCTTACAGCCACCGGATACGGAGCCCACCCTGGCCGGATCCTCACCTTCTGCTGTTCCATACACCTGGCCCTTTAACAGGGATATGGAAGTTCCTACATCCAGCCTCTAGGGGTGGAGTCAAGCGACATCGCCATTGGATAAAGGTCTGGCAGGCAATCCCGTTGGAGGAGAAACCCGGAAGCAGGAAGACGCCGTGACAGCCTATCTCGGGAGATAGCGCGAACTGGAGTTCCCGAAGACGCCCGCAGTTCCTGGTGACAAGAAGCCCGGAGGCCAACGTTCCTGTGACCTGCCCAACTGCTTTCCCGGAGGAACGTGGCTTGATCAATTGCGTCAGCGCTTGCGGGGAAACCGTGAGACGGGCGGTGGGTCCGTCAGAACAGGGGCGCTGCTGGAGTGATCGCGTAGTGACTGGTGAATGCAGTTCAGCCCCGGATACCTGCGCGACCTTGGTGATAGTTTCCCTCCTCACACCGCCTTGAGTGAACCTGGTGTTTCCCCCCCCACACCCTCTCCTAATGAAAAACCCCAAAGAGCACCGTAGCCCTAAAACGTGCTGTTTTCTTCTTTGCTTTCCATATATCCTCCCATGTTGGCCCGGCTGCCCTGGTCTGCGCCCTGAAGGAAAAAGGCCAAGGAACAGCACCCTGGTGGAGAAACTTCTCCCCGGAAGGAACACGTGGGAGTTGTCCTTACAATTTGTTTTGTTTCCCTTATCCTACGAACCTCCGAACTTTCATGTGGGACCAATTCATTACTAAATAAACACCCTTTCAAGCAACATACGTGTGGCACGCTCCCTCCTTGCGACAATAACAAACATTTGTTATTCAGCATCAAGATGCCCCAAATGGAGAACATGCACTTTTAAAAATGTTATGTTAAAAAGTTGACACAATGTGTACAGTAGTGTAGGAAGGTGGATATCTGACTATGGTTACCCCCAAACTTTTGCCTAGTGTCTAGCTGGTTTTTCGACTTAGTTGGCCTGAGATCCTGCTATTCAGGATCTCAGCCTGGCTGTTCTCTCTTTAAAATGGACTCCATGTACCCTAGGTACATACCCAATTGGTTGGATCACCCTGTCAGCCCCTGTACCAGTGTACACTAGGTACCCAGGGCATTGGTGTACCCAAGGCCTGCCAGGGGCTGAAGCATGTATTATGCCACCCCAGGCTTGGCCTAACAATTTGACACAACTGGCTGATCACTCAGCTGGGGTAAGTTGGTGTAACCACCTCTTACTTAGGTGTAGTATACCAATACCTAACCTTAAATGGGACACCTGGTAATCTATAAGTCACTCCTATGGCAGGCCTTAACAATCCTGAACGCAGAGTGCTTGGTTCCATGTGAGATGGTGCTCTGGCATGAGCTGAGCCTGTCTGCAGTAGTCGGAACAACTTCCTTCTACTGTTTCCAGATATCGTCATACCATATACTCTTAAGTGCATTATGAACCTCGCGGTTAAATGCTAACTTTGGTTTGGCTTTATCAAAACATGTCGAGTAAGGTGTCATACGAATTGGAATACTAACCCCTCGCCAATTCTGGCGACGGGGTTAGCATTCCACCCTTCTAGAGGGACACAACATGTACAGTACCTGAAACCCGGGTAAAATCAGACATAGCCTCAGCTCCACAAAATGGATGCTGCCACCACAGACACAAGTCTGCCCTCCTGCTGCTGGGAGTCCTTCCAGCTTGGGAGGTGTGGACAAAGGGTTTCCTGCCAGGGGAGGTGCATGCACCACCCCAGACAGGATTTTGTGTTTTGGTCAGGTAGGGCTTGAAAGAAACCAGACATGCCTGTGGCTCACAAGGAGCCTCGGTGCATATGCCAGTTCAAACCGGTCCTGGGGCACACCAGTCCCGGGCCTGGGGCGAGCTGAACAAAGGATTGGGGGTGTAACCACCCCCCTTCCTGGTCCCACCCATAGGGAGGGACCTAGCAGGTAGTCCGGCCCCTAGAATCCGCTTAAAGGTAGGAGCTGTGTCCTAAGACTTCAGACATCCTGGAATCAACTTGAAACTAAGAAGAAGACGGGAACTTCGACATTCTGCTGCACAGAAGACTGAAGGAAATCTCCCCTGTGGTCAGGGAGTGACCACCTTGCTAACGCAAGCACCATCCAGCGAATCAACGTCCGCTTTGCCGCCGCCTCCCGCCGGAGCCCGAGCCCAGAGACTGACAAGACCTGGACCTCCAGACCTCTCACCGCCCGATCCACAGTCCCTGAAAAGAGGAGACCCGTGGAGGCACCGAGACACGTGGAGCCAGCCATCTGGAAACGACCACGACAAGCTGACAAGTGCAACAACCGAGGCTCCCTCCAAGTTGTGCTTTGGGATCTGAGAAGCCCAACCCTCGAGCAGCATCTGCACCAAAGGTGAGCCCCCCAGCATCTCCACGATCTGCGTGGGGCCCTTCTGCATTTTGCCACTCGACGCGCCTAACCGGTTGCTGGCCTGCTGGCTAGTAGCCATCTTGGCGACGAACTTTACGAAATACACCGCTGGTCTGGTTGCTCCAGACTGGCCCTTGCTCCCCTCCGAAGGAGCAGTCCTTCTGACCTTGCTGGTCAGAACCATCAGCTTATTTCATCTCCTACAACAATTGCTTTTGCCAAGGCTTGTTTGCTTCGATCAAGTCGCCGACACCGCCGACAGCGAGAGCCTGCGTGGGACAGCTCGTGAACCGACTCCTGGACGTCGTCGACCTCCAGGGACCACGTGGCTGCAGAGACAAGCTACACCTTTCTTCCTGTTTGCACCCGACATTGCCTGGTACCCACCTGGTGCCATGCTGGTCACTGGCTAGTGACTGTGAACACTGTCCCCTCTGCTTACAGGTCTTCAACATCTCCGATCCACTCTTGGATCCACTGCATCTCTCCCGGACCGACCGCCTGCAGCATCTTTGTCTTCAAGCTCCACGGAACAGATAGAAGAAACCCGACGCACTTCGAGGCCTATGCACCCGCTTCCTGTGGGTGAGGTAAAGCTGGCACACCTGTGCCCAAGTGTAGTATTACATCTCTAGTGCCTGTGTTCCAAATCTTGAGTTCCTAGTCCATCCGGAAGATCCTCTTTGCAGTAACTTTGTACTTTTTACGCACCCATTGAAACCTATGGGAGCACGCGTGTGACTATTTGCTCTGCACACGCCACCCGTGGACCTCCTGGTCACTAACTGAAGTTATCTCCTTGTAGGCCCAGCGATTCTAGAGGCCCTAGGCCTTTTCCCTTTTCTGTTCGTGGTACTTATACCACTATTTTAATATATGGTTTGAGCGGCCACCAGGGCCTATCCATATAAAGTGCAACTTCTGTGTATTCTACTGTAATCTTGTTTGACGATTTGTGCTCCTGTGCTCATAAAGAGACTAGGGGTTACTTTGAGAAATAAATACATATATATTTTGAATATATATCTGTGTGGTGTCCTTTCATTGGTATAAAAGGGGGTTGCATTTGGTAAAACAGCTGGCTTAACACGCTTCACGAGTTTAGCCTCAAAGACTGCTTAGCCTACGCTACCACTAGGGCAGCTAGTCCGAAAAGGTTGACTTACAACCACACCATAAGGGTTGCTTGGCATGGTACAAGGTGTTCACTTTAACTAGTGAACATCATATACCAGGCCAACTTCTCACAAGTAGCTTTAAAGATGAAAACAAAAATTATAAGACACACAAAAGTCATCTTGCAGTTTACTAAAATGCGATCGCATCAAGGGCTGAAATATGAAGGTAGTCCAAAAAAAACCAAAATGCACAGATCTACTACGGCAAGTAGACCACGAGAAGGGCTTCTGGTCAAAGACGGTTTATTTCAGAATTCAGTGTCGATGTACTATTAACAAGAATTTCAAATCCACATAGGAGCAAAGACTTTAAGCACTTCTAGATGGATTTTAAAATCTCACATTCTTTCTTGGCACTCCCCTTTACCACATTATAAATCACAGATGGGCTCTGACCCGGAAGCTGTGTCTTACAGTTGTGGACACGTGGTTTGGTAAAGATGGCCGCCACTGTGTGGCTGTGACGTCCTCATCAGGAAACTTAACGGTATACCTTGCTAATGACTAAAGTATCGCAACACTTCTTAGAAAAATGTTGAAAAACGACGCAGTAAATATACCCGGGCACACTGCAGTACTGCTGCCAGAAATAGCAAGGAGGAAAGCAGATGACATTTCCGAGCAAGAATTAACATTTTTTATGAGATAAAATAAAATGGTAATACGCGAAAACAGTAATTTAAAAAAATCTTGTGAATAAGCCTTGCCAGGGATTTCTTGAAGAAAAAAAAAAAACGAGCAGAAATATAGTTTTATAAGAATTCTAAATTATTCAGCTGTGATGCAGCCGGTCAAGAGGTTGGTTGTCCCCACTGTACCAGCGTTTTCAATAAGTTTCACTGCTCCGCCTTATAAAGTTACGTTGCATCCAGTTGGAAGCTGAAATAGGGACTGTGGCGTGACACGAACAACAGCATGCGCAGAAAAGTAAATAGGAATGCACAGAACCTATCCAACATGCAGACCCCGTGATCACATGAGATGCAAGACATTAGACGGGAGGTGTACTATACCTGTGTGTGGGTGAATGGGTGTGTAGATGGGAGGTGAACCTGTGTAGGGGTGTATAGATGTTTGGGTGCAGGGGGCCTGTAGAATTGTGAAATAAGGATTTGATCTCTCAGAGCTAAGGAGTGTCTGTGGTTGCATGGGTGTGGACTTGATGTAGTGTGTGTGTGTGTGTGTGTGTGTGTGTGTGTGTGTGTGTGTGTGTGTGTGTGTGTGTGTGGGTTTGTGTTACTATCCTTGTGGGGACTTGGGTGTGATAACACACTCACGCTGTGGGGACTTGATTGCACTGTGGGGACCTGAACCCAGGTCCCCACAAGGCAATGTCTTCTAAATGGTAAAAAATGACTTCAGGAACATCTGTGCCAATTTTTACAACTTTTTAAAAAATTACCTTGTGGGGGACCTGTGTTTCATCAAGTGTGTTTATATTTCTGCTCAGCTCTGCCCCCGTAGACAGGAGGCGGTACTGCAGTCTTAAACACACTTTGCATTTAAACACACTTTGCTGACCAGAAACACCCAGTAGCAGCAGAAAGGACAGATATTTCAAAGGAAAAGCTCCATAAGTTGTGCTTATCCAAATATTTTTCATCCAAATTAAACTTTTCTCTATTTATTTAAAATAAAAATGTATTCACATGAAGCTATTGATGTTAGATTTTTTTGTATCTAAAAATTATTAGTGGTTTTATGAACATCGCTAAAAGTAATTTGGGTCAGTTTCAAATCCCAACATTCTTTGCTCTTGCCATTTGATCCTTATTTGTAACTAAACAATGATGGTGCACTACACTGTGATTCAGTATAAACTGAATTGATCATTTTTGTGCACATAACCTACAGGCATCAATGCCTATTGTTACAATTCTGAATTCCTGGTACAGACATTAAAATGTATGTTGCTTTTCCTCAGTTTACATATTTATATGCACACTAATATGTTTTTTTAGATGATGGCTAGATAAGCGAGTGACTAAGCTTCCACTTTGCTATGGGTTACGTTCTTTCAGACAGTGAACTGAAGTATGTTCTTATAAAATGAATGAACTTCTTAGAAGATATATTCTATTATTATCATATTATGCAATTACATTTAAATTGTTTGAATTGCTTAATTTAATTTAAAAACTATTCCTAAAGCTTTACAAATAAGCATTGGCAAATCCAATAAGTCTCACCTATGCGATTGCTATTGGCTTTGGCAATGTGTTTTAGCCATGTTGTACACCACTGCGGCTGCTGTTCAGCAAGGCTAAAAGTTCATGGGGTGGGGTAGGATATTTGTGAGAAGTTGGCCTGGTATATGATGCTCACTAGTTAAAGTGATCACCTTGTACCATGCCAAGCAACCCTTATGGTGTGGTTGTAAGTCAACCTTTTCGGACTAGCTGCCCTAGTGGTAGCGTAGGCTAAGCAGTCTTTGAGGCTAAACTCGTGAAGCGTGTTAAGCCAGCTGTTTTACCAAATGCAACCCCCTTTTATACCAATGAAAGGACACCACACAGATATATATTCAAAATATATATGTATTTATTTCTCAAAGTAACCCCTAGTCTCTTTATGAGCACAGGAGCACAAATCGTCAAACAAGATTACAGTAGAATACACAGAAGTTGCACTTTATATGGATAGGCCCTGGTGGCCACTCAAACCATATACTAAAATAGTGGTATAAGTACCACGAACAGAAAAGGGAAAAGGCCTAGGGCCTCTAGAATCGCTGGGCCTACAAGGAGCTAACGTCAGTTAGTGACCAGGAGGTCCACGGGTGGCGTGTGCAGAGCAAATAGTCACACGCGTGCTCCCATAGGTTTCAATGGGTGCGTAAAAAGTACAAAGTTACTGCAAAGAGGATCTTCCGGATGGACTAGGAACTCAAGATTTGGAACACAGGCACTAGAGATGTAATACTACACTTGGGCACAGGTGTGCCAGCTTTACCTCACCCACAGGAAGCGGGTGCATAGGCCTCGAAGTGCGTCGGGTTTCTTCTATCTGTTCCGTGGAGCCTGAAGACAAAGATGCTGCAGGCGGTCGGTCCGGGAGAGATGCAGTGGATCCAAGAGTGGATCGGAGATGTTGAAGACCTGTAAGCAGAGGGGACAGTGTTCACAGTCACTAGCCAGTGACCGGCGTGGCACCAGGTGGGTACCAGGCAATGTCGGGTGCAAACAGGGAGAAAGGTGTAGCTTGTCTCTGCAGCCACGTGGTCCCTGGAGGTCGACGACGCCCAGGAGTCGGTTCACGAGCTGTCCCACGCAGGCTCTCGCTGTCGGCGGTGTCGGCGACTTGATCGAAGCAAACAAGCCTTGGCAAAAGCAATTGTTGTAGGAAAGGAAATAAGCTGATGGTTCTGACCAGCAAGGTCAGAAGGACTGCTCCTTTGGAGGGGAGCAAGGGCCAGTCTGGAGCAACCAGACCAGCGGTGTATTTCTTGAAGTTCGTCGCCAAGATGGCTACTAGCCAGCGGGCCAGCAACCGGTTAGGCGCGTCGAGTGGCAAAATGCAGAAGGGCCCCACGCAGATCGTGGAGATGCTGGAGGGCTCACCTTTGGTGCAGATGCTGCTCGGGTGTTGGGCTTCTCAGATCCCAAAGCACAACTTGGAGGGAGCCTCGGTTGTTGCACTTGTCAGCTTGTCGTAGTCGTTCCAAGATGGCTGGCTCCACGTGTCTCGGTGCCTCCACGGGTCTCCTCTTTTCAGGGACTGTGGATCGGGCGGTGAGAGGTCTGGAGGTCCAGGTCTTGTCAGTCTCTGGGCTCGGACTCCGGCGGGAGGCGGCGGCAAAGCAGACGTTGATTCGCTGGATGGTGCTTGCGTTAGCAAGGTGGTCACTGCCTGACCACAGGGGAGATTGGCTTCAGTCCTCTGTGCAGCAGAGCGTCGAAGTTCCCGTCTTCTTCTTAGTGTTAAGTTGATTCCAGGATGTCTGAAGTCTTATGACACAGCTCCTACCTTTAAGCGGATTCTAGGGGCCGGACTACCTGCTAGGTCCCTCCCTATGGGTGGGACCAGGAAGGGGGGTGGTTACACCCCCAATCCTTTGTCCAGCTCGCCCCAGGCCCGGGACTGGTGTGCCCCAGGACCGGTTTGAACTGGCATATGCACCGAGGCTCCTTGTGAGCCACAGGCATGTCTGGTTTCTTTCAAGCCCTACCTGACCAATACACAAAATCCTGTCTGGGGTGGTGCACGCACCTCCCCTGGCAGGAAACCCTTTGTCCACACCTCCCAAGCTGGAAGGACTCCCAGCAGCAGGAGGGCAGACTTGTGTCTGTGGTGGCAGCATCCATTTTGTGGAGCTGAGGCTATGTCTGATTTTACCCGGGTTTCAGGCACTGTACATGTCGTGTCCCTCTAGAAGGGTGGAATGCTAACCCCGTCGCCAGAATTGGCGAGGGGTTAGTATTCCAATTCGTATGACACCTTTCTCGACATGTTTTGATAAAGCCAAACCAAAGATAGCATTTAACCGCGAGGTTCATAATGCACTTAAGAGTATATGGTATGACGATATCTGGAAACAGTAGAAGGAAGTTGTTCCGACCACTGCAGACAGGCTCAGCTCATGCCAGAGCACCATCTCACATGGAACCACACACTCTGCCTTCAGGATTGTTAAGGCCTGCCATAGGAGTGACTTATAGGTTACCAGGTGTCCCATTCAAGGTTAGGTATAGGTATACTACACCTAAGTAAGAGGTGATTACACCAACTTACCCCAGCTGAGTGATCAGCCAGTTGTGTCAAATTGTTAGGCCAAGCCTGGGGTGGCATAATACATGCTTCAGCCCTTGGCAGGCCTTGGGTACACCAATGCCCTGGGTACCTAGTGTACACTGGTACAGGGGCTGACAGGGTGATCCACTTCCAATTGGTTATGCACCTAGGGTGCATAGTTTTAATTTAGTAGAGAGAACAGCAGGCTGGGGGTCTGATTGGCAGGCCCACAGCCTCAATATGTCAAAAACCAGTGAAGCAAAAAGCAAAAATTTGGGGTGACCATAGGATAGCAGACCCTACTCTCCTACAGCTAGCAATACAAGATGATGAAAAGAGTGCTGAATCTTTTCAAACACCCACTCCCAGGCAAGAGCTCTGCATTGAAACCATCTTTCTTTTGCTCACCATGCCATCCCAGTTTGGACCCAGCCATATGCAAATCAGTCTTGATCCTGCTCCCATGGGAAAAGTTTGTTCTGAACTGACAGGCCAGGTCCTCCCTGGACCGGAATCAAGCATCCTGGGACCGGTTTTGGAGTATTACCCCTCATCAGCCAGGCTAGCTTGAATCCAGTGGCACAGCAAGCAAGGGATCCACATCTGGGCATACCCATGGGCAACGTCATCTGTGCATTTCAGCACCTCGCTGCCACATATGACTTGCATAGAATACATATCTACCAATGCTTGCAGTTGTGTCATGCCCTCAAAACACCCCTAGTGCAACAGCACACCTTACCTGATTACAATCCTGTAGAGGCACGCATCACTATGGAAACACACAACAAGAAGGTGATTTTTCAATTGTGATCAATAACACTATTGACTGCATGCTAATGTTTGTGAGCCTTTTATAAGCCGCTTCTTTATATTCTAATGGTCTTCATTTTCTTATAATTCTTGTAACATTTTGTTCCCTTCATAAGATCACCTCATGAGCAGCGTTTCTTTTAGTTACAACTTTTTCCAGTGGACTGGTCTTTCCATATCTCATGGTGAACTTCTCCCAAGTCAATGACATATAATTCTACATTAATAGGCAGTATCCCTGTCTGTAAACAAAGTGGTGCATAGCAAAGAGTTCCTGCCTATATCCCACTTGTGACTACGGACCAGATGAAATCTTATCTATATTTTCCTCTGCAGCACTCACAGCACTCACAGAGAATTAATTTAATACGGTCCAGATTTAATATAGTGCACTTCCTGGTCTCGTATCCTAGCAAAGCTTTTCATGAATCTGAGCTCGTGTCCTTGTGACTCAAGCTCTCTCCATAATACACTTACTTTCTTTTTCTTTTGCTAGCGAAAGGTTTTTGCTCCCACTCTTGAGCGCCCAAAATGTTAGATTATGTCGACCCGCTCTGCACCAACTGCAGATGCTATCATCCCAATACACATGTTTGATGGTATATACATTTCTCTCTGCAGCTTTTAGACTGTGAAAAATGATGGGGAAGTTAACTGCCTATTATACTCTGGTGTTATGTGTGTGGGGGGATGTTGATTGGTTATCGGTGAAACGTGATAAAATTGCACCTTTTTGTATATTAATTGTGGTATTTTTAACATTTGCACAAGCATGTTTTAATGGCAATTTCTTTTAAGTTATATGCTGTATCGTATTCTGTATTTTAAACATGAATCATGGCTTTCGGTGTCTTTGCTTTTATGCTCATATGTTTTTTTTATTTTCCTATCAATCAAATAAAGCTTAAAATGACTACGAAGAAGTGACACACTTCTGCTCTTTCCCTGCACTGGCACAATTTCAGCAGGTATGCACCAATGCAGACACCCTAACAGTGCAAGGGTGTCTGCGTTGTGGTCAGCATACTTTTTTGTGCAGGAAGGGGTCCCTTTCTGCAGAAAAAAATATGCTTTAAGGTAATTTTCTCTTTGTATGTGTGCTGCAGAAATATTTCAAGAGACAGTAACTCATTATATTGAATCTTTTTTTTTTTTTACGAAATGGGCACCGCATTTCATTTATAAGATCATTTTGTGCTAACAGCGCACACCAGGTACTTAACAGAAAATAGTAACGTTCTGTATGTGTTAATCTCTAAGGATGGCACTAGTTGAGAAGGATAGAGTAACATTACCCACAGTTAACTGAGTTGGGATTAACAATGAGCAGTTTTATTTTTATTGTGAATAGAAAATAAATAAATACACTGATCCTACCTACAAAAATGTAATGTGCACTTAAGGATATTCTCCAATAGCATTGTTTTCATACAAATATATATGCACGCTCTCTTTCTCGGGTGCCTTCTAAATGTTTGCATTCATTTTCTTGTTTATCGTGACAATCACTTTGCCTTGTGAGAACTTCGACACATAATATTGGGTTATCCATACTTTGAAATCAGATTGGCGTTTTATGGGTAAAAACCAAAGAGGCATAGATAAGGAGGCGCAGAGCCTGTGTGGGCTTGGGAAGGCTCTCACTGCCTGACATCTTTATGAATGGTATCCATGGTAGGTAATGAAGGCGCTGCAATGCAGAGATGGGGAAGCTGCCATGCCTTGAACCAGAAGCAAAGAAGAAGCTGTGTCAGACACAATACTGAGCGGTTCTTGTTTGATAAAAGTAAAACAAGCTGCCATGCAGTGCATCCTGTATGTTCTCCCATCCAGCAGTGCATGCATCAGTCTGCTGCTTTGTTGCTTTCTGTTCACTACAGGCCGAAGCAACAGGGCGAGGCTTATTTGAGTGCTGGATAGGTTTGTTGACACTCTGCTGCAGTGGTCTAGGATGCTATCTTACCTTTTTAGCCCGCTTAATGCCTCAACTTTAGAAGGCGGCCACCCAATGAGAATGAAATAGACATTTTAACTAAAGCAAAAACAGTAGTTCTGTACAGTTCAGTACAGCTGAATATGCAGGCCAGACCGATTTGCTTTGCCAATGCTTGTTGCATTCTAAGGCTTAATGTTCTGCATTTAAAATTGGAAAAGCTGAACTACAACTTGCAAAACTTTAAGGATAGTACCAGAATTTTATAGGAGACTCTATGAAAGCCCATCCTGTATGCACTCAGCTTCCCATTTCAAAGGGAGAGACTTGCTACAACCCAGTGGTGAATCACACAGACAGCACAGAATAAAAGCCAAATATATTATCGGAGATAAAATTCAAGCCAGCGAAAAATTGCAAGCGCATCCAAAGTGTGTTGTAACCTCTTGCAATAATGCATGCGTACAGATTGTCTTTAAAAAAAAAAAATATCTACAGATTTGAGATGAGACATTTTGTATTTCGCTCGAAATGTAAAATGTTGACAGAGATAGACTGCAGTCATTGTTTAAAAATCGTTTCTTAGAATGTGGTGAAATGATGCTTTTCAAAGACCTGAGACTGGGGGTCCCCTTTCTCCATCTCTGCATACAGGACAGTATTGTACTTCCAAAGAGAAGAGCTTCGTCAGTGTCTCTTCTCTGAAACAGCCCCTTCCCCCTCCTGTTGACGTGCGACTGCCGGGCTTCTTTTGTCATGCCTAAAGCTGACGAAGAGGTGTGAATGCGCGCCGTCCCAGGCAGCTCTGAATGTCAAAGGGCCTAGACCTTGACACTCCCAGCTCCAGCCGAGGCACGTTCACCCACTGGCACCGGTGTATGTGCATTTCTATTGAGCAGCAGCACTTCTCAACAATCTGGAGTCACTTTCTTCGAAGTCAGCACAGCGCACAAGCTTAAAGCAAGCCCTTCTGAAAATGCTAACATTTATCAAACATTTATCATCCTTTAATTTATGTGAAAAGGCCGCCACACCTGCTACAAAGACAAATGTCGAACACAAGAAAAGTATATTTTAATACGATGTGGTGATTTCTTTCCAGATTCAGTGGCAAAGCCAACAGTCCTGGCCTTAACATGCATCCATGCGCCGATGCTAGCTGCATGCCAATGTTTGTGCTATTTCGAAGCAAGTACTTCATGGTTTAATGTTCTTGTTCTTCATTAAAACATACCCTTACAAGATCCTTAAATATGCATTTATTTTAGTGACAGATTTTTTAGTTGAACCTTTCATAGCTCATGGTGTTCTGCCTAAAGTAAATGAGTATGATTTCACAGTAGTAAATGTAAATGTAAATGTATGTGTCTTGTAAAGCGCACTGCTGCCCTGAGGCGTTGTGGCGCTGTAGACCGCTGGGGAACCCGTCCTGGCTATCCCTGTGAGATGGTCCCTCCTGGGTATCTCCAAGGTGAAACCAGGCATCCCCGGCGAATGTGGGGGGCCGTTGTGGAGATGAGGCAAGCTAATGCCCAGAGTTGCCGAGTGTGTTCCTGGTTAGAGTAGGTACCGAGGCGAGAATTATCGAGTCCGTTTTGACCCTGGTCCACAACCCTGCCGCGTCGGGAATTGAACCCTGGTCCCTGGCCGATTCTCTGCTTGCGGATCTGCCGCCTCTAACCAGTGAGCCACACCTCTCCACAGAGGAATGCAGTCTTTACTCCGCAGGACCGCTTAACACATTTAAGTACTATGCAAGACATTTTTGGGAACTTTCCCACACAATAGTTTATCACGAAGATAATTATTTTTTAAATGTCACCAATATTATGTGATTAAAAAAAGGGGATTTTAGGGAAATGGAATGGGTAAGTGTTCAGGGTGATACAAGTCTTAAAGGGGCTTTTACGGTCCCAGGGTGGGTTAAGGTACAGGATAGTAAGTATAGTAATAGGGTTTTTAGGGTTCAGGGTTGGGTAAGAAAACAGGGAAATACGTTTTTTTGGGGTTCAAGGGCGGGTAGAAGGAAAGGGAAGTAAAGGATTTATAGAGTTCGGGGATAGGTAGAGGAAATGAGAGGTAAGGGTTTTTAGGGTTGAGGGGCAAGTAAAAATACATTGAGGTAAGTGTTAGGGTTCATGGGCGGTAAGACGTAAAGGGCTTAAAAAACGAAGGGATGAGGGATTACCGCAAAAAAGAAAACATTCAAAAAAAGTAACAAAAAAGAGGATGTTGGCGGAGTAACCCCCAATATAAAAAATATTTATATATTTTCACCAATGGAAAAACAAGTGTGTGTGTATATGTATATATACATATATATATTTATATAGGAATATCAGAAAATACCATTGCATTGTGTGGTAAAGGAATGGGTGGTAAAGCCCTGTATTACACCATGTTGTTAAGGCCAATCCATTGTAAAGCTTGCGAGATAAAGGCCTGTGTGGTAAAGAATGTTATTTGCAGGAAGTGTCCCTGCCTTTACATGAGCAATGGCAAAGCCAATAGGTCCAGCATTCAATGGCAGCCTTTTAACTTTGTCAATGCTTGTTTTTTGGGAAACCCATTGTTGGGGTAGCTGCTAGGCAATGTCCTTCATTAAAAAAAAACACAAAAAATGAGGCTAACAGTAGAATGAACAGATTTTGAAATCCAAAGCTGGGGATTACACAAACAAAGAAGGACTACAATTCTACATCGGCCACGCAACATAGAATGACTTATCTGACAGTGCTCAACAACACAGAATGTAGCACCAAGGGAACTAACTGGGATCTTTAAACATAACATTATCTATGTTAACTAAATTGATTTCTGCTACGGGATTCTTCAATTTCTGTACTGCAACACAAGAAACATGGGGGCAGATTTATGTCTGCTGGCGCATCTCTGCTAATCAGCAGAGATGCGCCAGAAGAGTTGAGACGCATCTGCCCACCCGTGTGCCACCACTGATGTGCCGCATTTACAATGCGGCGCACCGTGGCGCTCGGATGGCCAGATGCATGACGCATCCCCCGTCGGAAAGGCGGCGCATTGCTGGAGTTGTGTCGCAAGCGCGACGCAGCTCCAGTAAGTCTCGGGGGTGCCCTATCCCTAACATGCTGCGTCAATCCTTACGCCTGCTTCAAGCAGGCGCAGGGTTTTGATGCAGCATGGCCTTAAAAGTGACTGGGTGAAATCTTGTAGATTTCACTCAGCCACATTTAGGAGGCGTTCCTGCGCCGGAACGCCCCCCCGCGCCGGAATGCCTATATGTGGCGCAGAGCTTCATAACGTGACGCATCTCCCAGATGCGTCACATTATGAATACCCCGCACCATGGTGCAGGGTTTACGCCGCTGCTGCGTCACGAAAGTGACGCAACGGCGGCGTAAATGAGGCGCAAGGGCCTCATAAATCTACCCCATGGTCTCCCTCTGAGGTCTGCCAGCCCTGTCTGAAAACAGCAAGTGGTATATTTAGAGAATTTTACCTGGACAGGTCATAATTCTTACTGCATTTGCCACATTGTCCATCATCTGCTGCATAATCTGCAGATTTTACCCCCTCCAAAAAATCAAGTTGCTCTGCACTGAGCACAAGAAATGATAAAAGTACCTTACTGGTTGCTCATGGACAACACTGAAACGCTTCCACATAGGATCATAACAAATACAGCACTCTGTCAACCACACACACACCCACTGTGTAGCATGCTGCCATCTAATAATGTGCTTCAGAACCCCTTATAGGATATGAAGCACTCTCTATGTGTTATAATACAATACAACAATAGCAGCACCCCAGTGCTTTGTGCTGGGAGCAGTCTGCAGTTGACTTTTAATTCGTTTGGGCAGCATTCCCACTGTACCAGCTGTACTAATGTTAGCAATGCTCCTGTGCTCTCTTCTGAGAGCCTATCTCACAGAATACTAACCCTTATGTAACCTGGGAGCAGTTTGCAATGGGTCCTCCGGCCCATGTGCCCTCGTGGAGTGCTCCTGGAGCACTAATGGCTGCTGTGGTCTTGTGATCCATGCTGGGAGGAGGATGCAGTGGGCTCCTGAAGAATATGAGGCCCTGTGCTCCCTGCACCTGCTCAATCCTCTTTTCTGGATTTTCCAAGCATTTCTCTCAGTAGAATATATTTTAGTATATTCAGCAAGTGAGTGTCTTTACCCTGTGCAATGCACTACAGCATTATGACGAAGCCCAATCGCACCTCCAGTCAACAACTGGAAGATGAGAGTGAGCCACACATTGACAATGCATTTCACAGTTTCCATTATAACACTGGAGTACACAATATCATAAAATCCGCTAGTTGAGGATGTAAATTCAAGATATGGTGACCATTGTGACTGTGTGACTAGCTAAAATGAGTGTCTGCTTATTATCAATGATCCATTTTATAGCTTATTGTGAAACACTGCCTCTGGTCTTAAAACCACCAGTGATGGATGGCAGGTCTAACTTGGTTCCACTGTACACAACAACACTTTACGCCAGTCTAGGCTGTTCCACTCTACGCCACTCCACTCAGCGCTGTTCCACTCTACGTCACTCCACTGTATGCCTTTCTAATCTACGGCACTCCATTATACCCTACTCCACTATATGCTATTCCTCTGTATGTAGCTAAACTCTGTCACTTCACTCTATGCTATTCCACTCTATGGGACTCCACTCCATACCACTCCACTATACTGTATACCACTGTACGCAACTACATTGTATGCCACTCCACTGTATGCTATTCCACTGTATGACACCCAACTCTATGCCACTCCTCTGTACACTATTCCACTGTACGCCACTCCACTGTGCCCTAGTGTGTGCCACTACACTCTACACCGCTCCACTGTACAACATAGTAGTGTACACCAATCCACTCTATGCCACTACACTCTATACCAGCTCACTCCACGCTACACCTCTAAACTCTATGCCACTCCACGGTAGGCCACTCCATTCTACACTGTTCAACTCTACTGTATGCCACTCTACTGTATGCCACTCTACTGTACACCACTCAACTGTACACCACTCAACTGTACACCACTCTACTGTACACCACTCCAGTCTCCGCCACTCCAGTCTATGGCCCTCCTCTCTATGCTATTCGACTGTACACCACTTGACCGAACGCTATTTGATTCTACGCCACTCCACCTAGGGCACTCCACTCTAACTTATTCTACTCTATGGCACTCCACTCTAGGTATTCCACTCTATTCCACTCCACAGTATGCCACTACACTCTACTCTATTCCATTCTATACCACTCCACTCTACGCCACTCCCCTCTATGATATGCTACTCTAAGCTACTCCACCATATAATATTCCTCTCTACGCCACTCCACTCTACACCATTCCACTCTGTCATTTCACTCTATACCACTCCACCCTGCAATACTTGACTCTACTCCACTCTACAGTAATTCACTCTACCCTATTCTGCTCTAAGCCACTCCACTGTACGGTATTCCACTCCACTCCACTGTATGTCACTCCATTCTATGCTGTTCCACTCTTGCCACTCTTTGCCACTCAACTTTACACTATTCCACTCTATGCCACTTGGTCAGCCGAAGGTGGATGGGGAGGGAGTTCCAGGTCTTGGCTGCCAGGTAGGAGAAGGATCTTCCTCCGGTGGTGGCTCTGTGGATGCGTGGTACGGCGGCGAGGGCGAGGCTGGTCGATCGTAGCTGGCGGGTGGGCATGTAGAAGGTCAGGCAGCTGTTGAGGTACGTTGGGCCCAGGTTGTGGAGAGCCTTGTGTGCGTGGGTGAGGAGTCTGAACGTGATCCTCTTGCTGACGGGGAGCCAGTGCAGGTCTCTCAGGTGGCCGGAGAGGTGGCTGGGTCGGGGTATGTCCAGGACGAGTCGTGCGGAGGCGTTCTGGATGCGTTGGAGTTTTTTCTGAAGTTTGGCTGTGGTTCCGGCATAGAGGGTGTTCCCGTAGTCCAGTCGGCTGGTGACGAGTGCCTGGGTGACCGTCTTCCTGGTTTCGGTGGGGATCCATCGGAAGATCTTGCGGAGCATGCGAAGGGTGTTGAAGCATGATGATGAGACGGCGTTGACTTGTCTGTTCATCGAGAGGGAGGAGTCCAGGATGAAGCCCAGGTTGCGTGCGTGGTCCGTTGGCTTGGGAGTGGCGCCCAGGGCAGGGGGCCACCAGGAGTCGTCCCAGGCAGAGGGCGATGATCCCAGGATGAGGACTTCTGTCTTGTCTGAGTTTAGTTTCAGGCGGCTGTTCTTCATCCATTCGGCAACGTCTTTCATCCCTTCCTGGAGGCTGGTTCTGGCGGTGGCGGGGTCGTTGGTGAGGGAGAGGATCAGCTGGGTGTCATCGGCGTAGGAGATGATGTTGAGGTTGTGTTGGCGTGCGATGGCTGTGAGGGGGCTCATGTAGATGTTGACGAGGGTTGGGCTGAGGGATGATCCTTGTGGTACGCCGCAGATGACTTTGGTGGCCTCCGATCTGAATGGGGGAGGCGGACTCTGAGTTCTTCCGGCGAGGAACGAGATGATCCCCTTAGGTGCCTTCTCTTGGATCCCGATGTTGCGGAGGGGCTGTACTAGGGTGCGGTGGCAGACAATGTCGAACGCTGCAGAGAGGTCCAGGAGGATGAGGGCTGCTGTTTCCCCGTTGTTGAGCAGGGATCTGATGTCATCGGTGGCTGCGATCAGTGTGGTCTCGGTGCTGTGGTTGGCTCGGAAACCGGACTGTGAGGGGTCGAGGGATCCGTTCGTCTCGAGGAAGGCGGCGAGCTGTCTGTTGACGGAAAAGGGAGGAGCGAGATGGGGCGGAAGTTCTTGAGGTCGGTGGGGTCCGCTGTTGGTTTCTTCAGGAGGGCGCTGAGCTCGGCGTGCTTCCAGCTCTCCGGGAAGGTGGTGGTGTGGAAGGAGGTGTTGATGATGTCCCGTAGTTGGGGTGCGATGATGGAGTCGGCCTTGTTGAAGACGTGGTGGGGGCAAGGGTCGGCAGGTGATCCGGAGTGGATGGTGTTCATCGTGCGGGTGGTGTCTTCGGTGCTGACCGGGGTCCAGACGCAGAGGGTGGTGGTGGGGGGCGTTGGTTCGGCGGTTGGGTGCGTGGTTGGTGCGCCGAAGCTGTTGTGTATGTCGGCGATCTTGCGGTGGAAGAACGAGGCGAGAGAGTCGCAGAGGTCTTGTGAGGGAGTGATGTCATTGTTTCCGGCGCTGGGTTTGGAGAGCTCTTTGATGATGCTGAATAGTTCCTTGCTGTTGTGGGGGTTGTTGTCCAGTCTCTTTGTATGCTGTCTTCTTGGTGGTGCGGATCAGCTGGTGAGGCCTGCGGGTGGCGTGCTTGAGGGCGGTCATGTTGTCTGCGGTCTGGTCATGGCGCCAGGCTTTCTCGAGGGGGCGGCAGTTCTTCTTGGAGTCCTTGAGTTCGTCGGTGAACCAGGGGGCTTTCTTGCTGCCGGGTCTGCTGGGAGGGTTCTTCAGTGGTGCGAGGTCGTCGGCGCAGGCGGTCAGCCACTGTGTGAGGTTGCTGGCTGCTTCGACTAGTGTGTTGGAATGGAGAATTTGGGCAGGACTGTCAGACCATTCCCATTTAACCTTGATATATGAATTAGTGAGAACTCGGCCTAATGTACCCAGATGATGACTCAGAGTTGAGGCCCTGGGGGATTGAGCCTTCCAAACAATTCTTAATGAGGAGCTGAGTGTACATTTTTACATGAAAAGTAATAGGGTAGGGTAGGGTACTAAAATATCATAATTACATATTGTCCTATCTTAGTATTGAAGCACAAATATGGACAGAAATATCAAAAGGCAAGTATATATAGGTAATTATAGGTTTATTATTCTTAACTCTACAGTTCAACTAAATGTATGGCAATTAAAAATTATAAGTACAGTCACCTGCCCATAATCAGGGTTTTCAAGACTTTTCAGACACTGAATTTGCACCAATCACCCCAAAAATCATTGATTATTAAGATAATCTAGGCAAAATCAATCTTCATGGCCTCATGGGTGAACAGAGAAATGTTAGATTCCTGGCTCATGATGGAAGAGCTGAATGCCTCATTAAATTGGCCTATAAATAGTCTTCTATGTGGATAGATTTGAATTCCCTATGTAGGAAATCTGATGCTATTAGATCCATCACCCATTCAGAAACTATTCGTTCGGTTTGTCACAATACCCCACTGCAACCAAAGACAGAGAATGCAAGCTCCCATTAGAAGGTAGTTTTAAGTCGAAGACAGGAAAATAGGCCCGGGGCATGGCCACAGATCGGCGCACTAGATTGAATACTACTAAACATATGCTACTTTTGTTTCTTAGACATGTATATTTTAGAAAGATTTTGTCAGAGTCTAAACAGCGATCTCAAAATAATTTGGTTAATTTTTCTAGCTTCCCCCATGTAACTTCATGGCCCACCCAGGCTTCTTCATAGCCTTCCTAGATGTAGAATCCTGGAGCTGGGCCTGATGCAGCAGCAGAATTGTCACGCCATACCATTCCTGTGGTGGACTTATTTTCGCTTGAAGATTCTCTACTGGCAGCCAATCCCCAAAGTGCATATGAACTGGTCCAGAAGAAAATATACCCCATGGGGCAGATTTAAAATAAATACATAAAATGCAGCGCAGCACCCAAAGAGGTTGCAGTACGCTGCGTGACAGGGAGGGAGCAGGAGATCTCCATATCTTTTATATGGCTATTTCCTCCCCTCTCCTTAGCGCCGGCACTGATTTTAGCTGCCGAGTGCCAAGCACACACCTCTGCGCCATAGCACGAGGGTGTGTGCATGAGTCTAGCATAGGTTTTATACAGGAATGGTACCCTTCCTGTACAAACACCATGCCTAGACAAGTTTAAACGTTTTTCCCACTGTGTATGTGTGCTGCACAGTGCAGCACGTATGCAACGTCGGAAAAGAAGAAATTAAAACATTTCTCCTGTTAGCGCCTCCTATGAGGTGTTCTTAACTTTTAGCGCAAAACCCTGTCTGCAATTATTTGTAGATAGGGTTTTGCCTCAAAAGGCATTGGTGGTTGTATGAGAATGCCCATGTACCCCCCATGTAACGCCCTGTTGGGGCTAAGTAAAGCTAAGTAGTGCTTCTCGCGGATTTGCACCACTTTTAGGGCACTTTCCAGCACATACCAAGTTTTGCGGAGGAAAGTAAATTCCCCCCAAAAAACTTTTGTGCTGGTTAGCATCACTTTTGTGATGGTAATCCAGCCCAAAATGTTTGAAAATTTAGCCCAATGGAGCAAATGTTTTAAAACACATAAGCAACGCAGCACCCAAAGAGGCTGTGCTGCGTTGCATGACAGGGATGAAGCAGGAGAGTACCATATCTTCAGAGATATGTCTCTCTCCACCCTCTTCCTAGCACTGGTGCTGATTTCAGCTGCTGAGCACAACGCACATACCTTAGCGTCATAGCGCTAGGGTGTGCGCCTGTGTCTAACATAGGTTTTGTATAGAAAGGGTACCTTCCTGTACAAAATACCATGCATAGACAAGTTTAAAGGCTCTTTCCACTACAAAGTCGGAAAAGAAAGGAAAAAATAAAATTAATTCTCCTGTTAGCGCCTCCTTTGAAGCTTTTGGTGCAAACCTGTGTCTACAATTCTTTGTATGTAGGGCTATGCGTCAAAAGGCATGGATGTTTACATGGGAATTCCCATGTACCACCCCTTTAAGGCCCCCTTGGCGCTAAGTTACGCAAAACAGTGCTTTGCACATCTTTCACTTCTTTTAGTGTACTTTCCAGCACAAAACAAGTTTTACGCTGGAAAGTAACTTTCCCCAAAAACATTTTTTGCTGGTTAGTGTCAATTTTGTGATGCTAACCAGTGCAAAATGTTCTATCCCTATGGGAAGATTTTCAAAAAATACACGCAATGCAGCACCCAAAGAGGCTGTGCTCCGTTGCGTGACAGGGAGGGAGAAGGAGAACACAATATCTTCAGAGATATGCAGGGCTTGAAGTGGGATGAAATAACTGGGGTGTCCCTTAAAGGGGCGGGCCAAGAACGTGGCTTAAAAGACTTAAGCTTAAATTCTGTGCTTAGTGTAGCGCCCGACTTGTATTTTGCTGTTTCTGTCATTGCAGCCAGATATATGATGCAATAAGTAACATCACACCTACAACAAGTCAGGACTATTGGCTGTGTCAATGGTTGTTAGTTGCATAGGATAAATAAGCAGCAACTATGACTTGTATAGAATATTGAAAAACCTTCCACTTAAAGCTCTGGTGACACCACAACAATGTTGCTGCTCCCGAGTTTAAAAAAGAAAAGGGAAATCCAGAGAGAAAATGACTCTCTTTAAAGGATTTCCCTTCCCCAACAACGCTCACCTGGCATGACATCATGCTGTAACTTCTCCACTAGTGAGCAGTTTGAGCACGCGCACATCGATGTGCTGCTGTCACTGCAGTCCGGGAAAAACAGACCGCCTGTGCCAGAGCACAAAACAGAGACTGATAGAGACCCGTTTCGAGCCCCCCTTTAAAAAAATGCAGGTGATCAGCACCTGTGAGACACGGCCAACTTAAAGCCCTGGAGATATGGCTGATTCCTCCTCTCTCCCTAGTGCCAGTGCTAATTTCAGCTACTGAGTGCTACGAACACACTTTAGTGCCACAGATCCAGGGGGTGTGCGTGAGTCTAGCATAGGTTTTGTATAGGAAGGATACCCTTCCTATACAACCTACCAGGCTAGACATTTCTCTTGTTAGCGCCTATCTTGGAGTGGTGTTAACTTTTGGCGCAAAACCCTGTCTACTATTCTTTGTGGATAGGATTTTGCGTCAAAAGACAGGGATGGTTGCACAGGAATGCCCATGTAACGCCCCCTTGGCGCTAAGTAATGCGAAACAGTGTTTCGTGCTTCTTTGCGCTACTTTTAGGGTATTTTCCAGCGCAAAACTACTTTTACGCTTTCAAGTACATTTGGAAAAAAACATTTTGTGCTGGTTAGCGTCACTTTTGTGATGCTAACCCACAACAAAATGTTTGAAAATCTATTCCTAAGTGTCCTTGCAACACAAAAGAAGAACAAACCACTTGTTAAAAGGACAGACAAAACCCGAATGCAGTGACAGTGACGATACACTGGCCTCTAACAGAGAAAAATCACTATTTAAACAGAGTTTTCGTTTATTTGGATTTCTATCGTGCAATGTAATTGTAGCAATTTAAGAAACAACCTGTACAAAACCATAGTTAAAGATAAAAAGCTATTGAAAAAATAACCAGCATGTCAAATAACTGAAAATTTACAATCTGAGAAGGGCTTAAAATTATCAGACCCTTCCTGTGCAGCGTTTTTAATATTCTCTGCAAATGATTGACATGTGCTTCTAAATATATCCAGATATTCGGTTGTTTTGCAGACATTTAGTTTAAAATTACATGGTTCTTTCGATTCCTGTTAAAAGAATTCGAAAGGCTCTGACCAGCCTTCCTGTGCAAAGAAAAAAGAAAGGGCTCAGGGCGTTTCCATGGTCAGCCAAAGATGTGCAGATTCACATATCTGCATAACAAAGGGCCAAGTAATCAACGTTGCTGATACCTGCTGGCCGTGACTGTCGGAGATTGGGGGATGGGCGCTCCTGCAGCCTAATACACACACCTTAGCTGTGTGAGCAGACAGAGCAGGAGGCCAAGAGCAAGTAGCAGTGGGTGCGCCTTGCTGAAAGGCTGAAGATCTTGTCAAAGCTTTTTTCTCTCTGCTCACAGTAAAGATGCATGTCTGTGATTACAGCAAACACGTTTGTCCAAGCTCACGAAAAACACGTAAAAAGTATTGTTTTCAACTGCAGTAAATGATGAGCAGTAGCATTCCTATAAAGGCTACAGCAGCCTACTTTGGACATTAGTATCCTGGTTCGAGTCCCATGGTTTGCTAAACCGCCCATGATTATGGGAAATGTATTTATTCTCTTGGTAGTGAAAAAAACACAGCCCAGCCATGTAATGTCCTTGAGTCAAGTTCGCGCTAGAAAATAAAAATGCCAATAGCTGAGGCACCCTCGTGATTTAATAAGGGCTAAGCACCTTGTACAACTGCATTTATTGAACGGAACAGCACAGGGATTTCAGATGCACAGGCATGCAGAAAGTTTAACACCAATCCTTGTTTTGTTTTTATTAGAAAGCACCAATGCTTTCTTTCGTTTTAAATTCATATTTCAGCTTCTAGTCATTATTTTTCCTTGAGCATTTCAAATCCTCACCATCTTCTTTTTTGGGTCTTTTTGAAGGGGGATGATTTTTTTTTAAATTAATCAAACTCCTACTTGCAAAAATTTGCTGCTATTTCAAACAAGCATTGGCATAGCCAATAGGCCTCACCTTTGGGACCTTACGTTTAGCCAGAGCTTTTGTCTTTCCCAATGTCTTTAAGCTATGTTAAAGAGCAGCATAGCTGCTGTGCAGCATGTTGAAAAGTTATTACAAAAAAGTGTTATAAGCATTTTTGTTCCCTTATATATAACCAAGAAGACATTATGTACAACTGAACACCATATTAAAAAAAGAACTAACATAAAAAAGTTTTCTGTTTTGTTTGTCTTTGGAATGCTGCCAAATGTTTCCTGCCTGCTCTAAAGTTGGTTTGTTATAGCTTTTTTTGTTGGGGGCGGGGGGGGGGGGGGGGTCAGAAACACAAAAAGGCTTAATGAGGATAGAGAATGCTGCTGCACCAGCGAATGTCATGAAGCCCTGTGCGCCGAGAGCCGGAGCACAATACTGAGCAGGCACTCTAAGGTAGTCAGTCGAGCCCCGCCAGGGAGATTTATCTCAGGGGTACACATTTTTCATATATACACCCGCCACGGTATGAGGGCTTGCGTTTCACTCTTGCACAGATTGATACCTTTATAGCTGTGAGGTGGAGTTGCCACACGTGATGCTTTCACCCAGTGCTTTTAAGATACAAACAGAATGTTTTGATTACTAATACTTGTAGAACTATTAGAAGTAATGTAACATTTCCTGTAATTATTGTGTAGTTGTCTGAAAACAGCATAGCAAAGGTGTTGTTAAACATGACATTGAACCTTGTAGGGACCTATATTTTGGTGATGGAGGCTTGCCATTGAAGGCCCCTGCTCAGGGTACCGCACCTATCATACACACAAGGGCACCACTGAAAGAGCAGCATTAACATATAATTGTGCCAGGGCACCACCACACACAGTAACACCCAGGACACACTATAACACCACCAACCCCGTACTAATGGGCACGGTTAAACCAGTGCCACACCAGTGTTCTACCAAAAGCAGAGAAGTTCAATTACAGAATAGCACGAGCCACTACCAGACACAGACACACCCATAGAAACCTACCATAACACTATAGCACCATGACACAAGTAGACCCTGTGGATTGCCAGACCCAGTGCAATAACTGGGCACCACCATAAACACTGAAGCAGAAACACAGTAGCGCCAGTTCACATACAGACCGAGCAGCAGGCTAATCCTGCAGTATCTGCAGGGCATTGACAGACCAAAAGTACCAGCAAGGCACGGCCTGAGCACAGTGGGACCCTGAGTAGCATCAAACCATAACCAAAACAAGGCAGTGCTTGGCTTTAACCCAGAACGATACGATGAAGCTGACAGAATTGGCAAAAAGGTAAACCAATAACAGCACAAAGGCCGAACGTCACCCAAAACTCCACCAGGGCATGGCCAGAACTTCACCAGGCCATGGCAGAGCTCCACTGGGCACGGCGAGGTGCAGGTTGCACCAAGCATACTGCCATACTACCCTGTGATCCAGACCTGCACCAGTGTAGGGCCAGCACAGCAATATGGCACAGCGGAAAGTAAAGTTGCAAGGCACAAGCCAGTAGTGCCAAGGTAAGGCAGACCCAATACTTGTGAGAACCTCACGTGATAGCAGGGCAAAGCAAGACCTAGCGCAGGGCAAATCAAGACCTATCGCAGCACCAGAGCAGCCAGATCTGCCAACAAACAGATCAAGGGAAGGGCAAATGCCACAGGTGGCAGGGAGCGGGCAAAACACTAGCAGGACAGGACCTCCTGGGTAACAGCAGCTGGGTGCTGTGACCATTGGCAGTCCGAGGCTGTGTGCGGCTGGGGAAGGCTGCCTGCCATTCATTCTCAAGAGTGTCCTTGTGTAGGGGTTGGGGGTTGTGGTCAGTTTCTACTGCTCTTCACCATCCCTTCTAGCTGTGCTCCCTCCAGAGCTCTGAAGCATGCCCAACGCCATGCTTGGCAGCTGCATCAATGCACCTTCAAGTGTCACATTTTATCCATCTGTACAGCCCCTGAAGTCTGCCATCCAGACCGACCCCGTGGCTCCATCATGCACAGCTCACTATCTGCCGTGTGATCTCGGTGGCCGCCATAATGTTCAGGCTCAGAGGCCAGCAGCAGCCACAAAAAGACACTGTTCCAGGGGGGTTGACACCAAGTCAGTAGCTGGGAGGGGCCAAGCAGGGGTTGGGCTGTGTGTAGTGAAGAGCAGCCTCACAGGCCTCAGTGCACAGTTGGACTGCACGCATTGAGCCTGTTTTAAAGTCAAAGGAATGAGCTGTATGTCTTTCTTTGATCTCCATAATGATAAAAGAAAGGCACCTGTCCACCTTGCTTAAATATAAAGCAGGTGCCATCTGATTAAGGTGTTCATGACCATGTCATGAATGATGTAATATGTGCAGTCATAAGCAGTGCATTGCGGGGGCGCAAGTTATAGTTATCTCAGCTAACTATAACTGATGAATGTCTCCGGTTTTGTATGAGTGAAATGTCAGCCTAACTATAATGTCCCTGTAACCTTTGTTTTTTTTCAGTGAAAATATATATATAAATATATAATCTACTGGCAGTCGCCAGTAGATAGTTATAGTTAGGACCTATTTTCCATAGAAAATCCGCAACATTCTATTGGGAATATCTTTGGCGCCGGTTGATGAATCTTCGCAAAATTTTCGAAACTTTTGGCCAGCTCCGCTCCGCTCCTACCCCGAAAGTTTCGTGGTGATTCGTCAAGCGGGGGCCGAGAAAAAAAGCGGGGTCCCAAAACGCGTTTTCCCCATGCAATTTCCCATAGGATCTGTTGTCGCAGCTACAGCCCGAACCGCTGAACGGAATGACACCAAATTTGCCAAAGAGGTAGTCCTCAGTTTGGGCTCGTGCCTTTTGCATATATGGTGTGAATCTGTTCAGTAGTTTCTGAGAAAATTAGGGTAAAAAAGTTAGTGACTAGGACAGTGGCGTACCACATGCACCCGCAGCCCCGGTGGTGCGGGGGGCCCCGAGCTGCAGGGGGGCCCCGAGCTGCAGGGAACCCCCTCAGCACAGTACTCTGGCCTGGGAGCTCTGGAGTAAATCCGGAGCGGGGCCCCTCCATGTACCTTGCAGGGGGGCCCCCTCAAGTTTCATTACCTACGTGGACTAGGATTGATTGCTGCTTGACCCCAGTCAACCAGGAACCCAATTTCCAACACACACACATACACACACACATAAATATATATAACAAGTATTGGTATAGCCAATAGGTCTCGCCTTTGGGACCTTATAAGTGTTTAGCCATGCAACAGCAGAGGGGTAGAAGGGTGCAAGGCAGAGCATGAGGAGCGTCTAGCAGCACCGGGCATGTCAGCATTTTTTTACGGACCCCTATACAAACAACTATGCTGGGCCCCAAGTCACAAGCGCCTGTTCTGAAGTTTTAAAATAAAGTGTTATGGGAAAGAAAAAACACAGTAGCTCAAGTCTCCGCCACCAACTAATGATTTCAAATGCATCAGCTGAGATGAAAAAACACAAAATGCTAGCTTCGAAACCTATGCATAGATTTTATAGCACAAGCACCGGTGCTGTCAAAGCACAGGGTCTGAGGAAAAGAGTCCCTTTGGCAGTCCTAAGCATTAGTGCTTTCAGTGGGATGAGAATGGTAAGGGTTATCTTTAAAAGGGGCATGGTTAATGAAGCTTTATCTCGAAATCCTTTACAAGAGACGTGGTCTTAGATGAGCAAAACAAATCAAATAAAAATTGGAAATATCTATGTACGTGAGTCACACAGAGCACCAACAGAAGTGTCAAAGGAACTTCAAAAAAGTCACAAAGTACCAATTATCAGAGTTCCCTAGCTCAGAATCCTCTCCTAACTTGGTAGGTCTGGTCTAGAAAAATTCAAAGCAGCTCATATTGCAGTGGGCTGGATTTTTCATCTTCTCAGGATGAGGTCAGCAGCCTATGAAAAGAGAGCTCGGTGAAAGACTACACCACAGCCGGCCCAACTGGGACTTATAGTCTTTCCAATGTCCTTCAATTTGAGGATGAAATTCCTCCAAGCTCATTCAAAGAAAAAAAAAAAAGCTCCCTGCACAGATTCGCAGGGCGGAAAGCTCCATGCAAGGGCATGAAATGTAATCTCGGTCCCTGCCAGGCAATGCAGCCCTGGTTACACTGCCTGAAGGTCACCAACCTAGTGGAGAAGTCAGATAAGCTTGGTGAACTTCCAAGGCAGACGAGTCCGATACTGTGAGCGCGGGGCACACAAGAGTTCTCGAGCTCACAGAGAGGGGGGTGACACTAGCTGTTTATAGCGCAGGTGGAAATGCTACGAGGTACAGTCGAGTTATTGTGATCTGCGCACAAGCTGTAGATACTGCCTGTTCTCACTTTAAATTAAAAAGAAAAAGGCTGGTAAAATGTCATCAGGTAAATGTCAACTACGGGATACATAATAGAATATTTCCAATGGTGCATTGAAAGAAACACGTTTTGCCTCATTGGATATTAATTATATATTTTATTATTATATAAACTGAAGCAGTTTGTGCTTTGCCCAGGAGTGAATATCATTTGCTAAATTCCTGTTACACAAGCAGAAAAACCAGGAAACAAATGCACATACACAAACAGCATATTTAATAAGTGATATTTTAAAAGATAGCCATGACCTGATTTCCTGCACTTACACCGATGCATAACACGCTAGGTTGGGTCAAAACGGTATTGGACTTTTTCACCGTTATAGGTGTGGAATTAAAAAACAAAGCATGTAATGGTGGAGTCAAAGAAAAAAAACAGGGCTAAGCAAAAGTGTCGAAAGACACCACTGACTTGAAGGCATGAATAGGAGGCATTGCTGCAGAAGTACCTTCTTTCTTTAAAAAATAAAACCTCTTAATATATAGGGAAAAAAACACAAAATCAATGTGGGACTGGCGCATTAATGGAGAGGCAAAATGAGAGCGAGTGAGTGGGCGATGAGAGAGGCACGTGAAAGTGAACGCGATTGCGTGCTGTAAGGGTGCCCAGGAGCAATGCGCCTAATGAGCCATGATGAGAAGAAAGCCAGATGGCACCTGTGCGTGTAACTGTGCACGTAACCGCACGCTCTAGGCCACACAAAGCGTGTGGTGAGATTTTTGAAGCCCACTTACTAAAAGTCTCAACAGTACAGTGCATGCGCTGGCTCAGGCGAGACCTAAAAACAAGGTTAAAGGGACATTAGGAATTGTAATTATATCTTACTTTACATTAAAAAACGAAAACCTTAGAAATTCACTGACTAAACCAAAGGCTAAAGCTACATTATATTTAGGTGAAAAAGACAGTTCACATGCCATTTTAAACTAAAAACAACACTGCAATTCACCAGTTATAGTCAATTATAAGTTGAGCTGAGTGGAAACACCAGGATTCAAACTGTGAGTGGGAGGTCAAACACTGATCCTTCAAGTGAATACATGAGTGTACAGATCCATCAGACTAATATAATCTGTTTGGTATCTTCAACATAGCATCATTGCACACATTATTGTGGAGACTTGAATTTGACTATGGTCACACACTATCAGGGTGGGGACCGTGACATCCCTATAATCACACACCATCTCTCTGGGGACCTGAGCATCCCTATCTCTGTGGAGACCTGGCATCTCTATGATCACACACTATCTCAGTGGAGACCTGAGCATGCCTATAATCACAAACTATCACTGTAGAAACCTGGCCATCAATATAATCAAATACTATTTCTGTCGGGACATGGCATTCCTATAATCACACACTATCTGTGTGGGGACCTGGGCATCCCTATAATACTGTAATAACACACTATCTCTGCCTGTGGAGACCAGGCATCTCTATAATCACACACTATCTCTGTGGAAACCTGACCATCAATATAATCACACACTATCTCTGTGGAAACCTGACCATCAATATAATCACACACTATCTCTGTGGAAACCTGACCATTCCTATAATCACACACTATCTCTGTGGAAACCTGGCCATTCCTATAATCACACACTATCTCAGTGGGGACCTGGCCATTCCTATAATCACACACTATCTCAGTGGGGACCTGGCCATTCCTATAATCACACACTATCTCAGTGGGGACCTGGCCATTCCTATAATCACACACTATCTCTGTGGAAACCTGGCCATTCCTATAATCACACACTATCTCTGTGGAAACCTGGCCATTCCTATAATCACACACTATCTCAGTGGGGACCTGGCCATTCCTATAATCACACACTATCTCAGTGGGGACATGGCATTCCTATAATCACACACTATCTGTGTGGGGACCTGGGCATCCCTATAATACTGTAATAACACACTATCTCTGCCTGTGGAGACCAGGCATCTCTATAATCACACACTATCTCTGTGGAAACCTGACCATCAATATAATCACACACTATCTCTGTGGAAACCTGACCATCAATATAATCACACACTATCTCTGTGGAAACCTGACCATTCCTATAATCACACACTATCTCTGTGGAAACCTGGCCATTCCTATAATCACACACTATCTCAGTGGGGACCTGGCCATTCCTATAATCACACACTATCTCAGTGGGGACCTGGGTATCCCTATTATCACACACAATATCTGTGGGGACTTGAACATTACTATAATCACATACTATCTCTGTGGGGACTGGCATACTTATTATCACACACCATCTCTGTGGAAACCCGGCCATCAACATAATCACACATTATCTCTGTGGGGACCTGGCCAGTACAATAATCACACACTATCTTTGTTTGGACCTGGGCATCAATATAAACAATCACATGTTATCTTTGCAGTAGGACACTGCACCTGCCTTCTCTATGGGGAACCTGGTAACACCATTCTCACACACCATCTCAGTGAGGACCTAGACATCCTCAAAATCATCACACACTATCTCTGTGGGGAGCTGGACATTCCTACAATCACACACTATCTCTGTGGGGAGCTGGACAACAATATCATTCATCACACACTATCTTCTTGAGGACTTGATCATGGCTATCATCACACACTATCTCACTGGTGACCTTGCCATGTGTATAATCACACAGTGTCTCTTTTGGGACCTGGGCATCAATGTAATTACACTACTGCTTTGTGGGAATTTGAACATTATCATCATCACACACTATCTCTGCAGGGACATGAGTGTGTCTCTCATATAATTTTTCCATAGAGAGACTTGTACTTGACAGTTGTCACACACTTTCGCTGCAGGTCTACAGTCACTATTGTGGGGATGTGGGCAACCCTATTATCACACATTATCTCTATGGGGGCCTAGGCTTCATTATAATCATACAACACAACAATCCCTGCAGGACTTGAGCAAGACTATAATCTGTGCACGCAACTGGGTATGACTATAATAACCTACTATCACTACAGGGACCTGAGCATTACTATTATAACATTCTCTATGTGGGGACTTGAACATAACTATGCTCACTCACTATCTCTGTGGGGTTTTGAACATAACTATAATCACACAATATATTTGAGGGACCTTCAACTTGAATATACCCACACACTATCTCAATATGGTCTTCAAGGTGAGTATAATTAAACGCTTTATTTGTGGGGACCTGAGCATTAATGTAATGACACACTATTTCTACATGAACATTAGTATGACTATTATCGTATCCTATCTCTACATGGACTTGAATATGACTATTATAACATTTTCTATGTGGGGACTTATGACACACTCTCTCTGCACGAACCTGAACCTGACAATCTCACACTATCTCTGGGGGAACTTGAACATGCCAATAATCACGCACTATCTCTGCGGGGACTTCAGCATGACAATCACACACTATCTCTGAGGGGACTTGAACATGACAATAATCACACACTATCTTTGCGGGGACTTGAACATGACAATAATCACACACTATCTTTGCGGGGACTTGAACGTGACAATAATCACACACTATCTTTGCGGGGACTTGAACATGCCAATAATCACACACTATCTTTGCGGGGACTTGAACACACCAATAATCACACACTATCTTTGCGGGGACTTGAATACACCAATAATCACACACTATCTTTGTGGGGACTTGAACATGCCAATATTCACACACTCTCTATGGGGACCTGGGCACTTCTTGAATAACACTCTATATTTGCATGAATTGCAGCATGACTGTCATTGAACACTATCTGTAGAGGGACCTGAACCTGACTATAATCAAACATGATTAAAATCGAACACTGTTTTGGAGGATTTCAACATGTCTATAATCACACACTATCTGTGTGAGAACCTGGCATCCCTATAATGACAAACTATCTCACGTGACTAAAACGGAACTAGCATCAAATACCACCTCATTGGGGACTTAAGCATTAGTAAAACCACACATAATCTAGGCAGGACTTGAACATAAATATAAATACACACTATGCCTATAGGAACTTGGGACTGACTACATTGAAACACAATTTTAATAAAATCACGCCCTATCTCTGCAGTGGCTTAAAAATGATTATCATCAATTACTCTCTCTGTCAGCTGTAGAACATTCCTATAATACCATACAAAATCTTTGGGGCTTATCATTGCATAACATGCAAAGAAAATGATGCCTAGTGGTGAGGTTGATGAAAATGAACTAGGTAATCTCAACTTGACTTTCCTATCCAACCACATTGCAGGATGTTTGGCCTCTAAATAATCTTAACGTTGTGTTGTTTACTTATTCTTGAAAGTTTGTGAGCACTCAGTAACAGGCTAAATATCTGTAAATCTCTTTCCAGGGACTTCATATGCTATAGGCGTCCGCTGAGAAATTCATTATCATCACAGTCCATGTTCTGTGTGCTCGTAGGACACAATGAGCTATTTATATATGACTAAACTATCATGTAATTTAAGTAGAGCATTGAAAAATTACATTTAGCCATTTGTTTATGAAGGCATTCAATCACAAATGATAATTATTGAGTAAGTCCCCACAAGGATGGTAACACATGTTCAAGACCCCACAAGGATGGTTCTGTGCGCACGATTAAAAAACAATATTTTTGCAAATTTGAAGCAGGATCCTGTATTATGAATTTTTTCTTAACATATTTCTGTTATTGGTATAGTTTTAAACCATTGGGGAAGGTTAGTCCCCACAAGGCAGGTGTTCACACATAGTCCCCACAAGGATGGTAACACGTGTATGTGTGTGTGTGTGTGTGTGTGTGTGTGTGTGTGTGTGTGTGTGTGTGTGTGTGTGTGTGTGTGTGTGTGTGTGTGTGTGTGTGTGTGTGCGCAGATGGGTCAGTGGGTAGCGGCCTTGTTTAAGCAGTTAAAGGGTGAATATAACAGACAACTTCTTCACACACAGCATAACATACACATCAATGTGCATAGGAACAATGTGAGGGTTGAAGGCGCACAACTATGTAGCAGACAGGAGGCGTGTGTTGAAATATCTTTGGGACATGCAGGTTTGCGTACATGACGAAGCCACTAGGATCACTCTGAGGTTCCGTGTGGGACGGAACGACACTTTTTGGGTGATGACGAATATGGGTGAGTTGGGTATCTACGAACCGCAAATGACGAGTATAGCGGGTGTACGCAGTTTCGCTACGCAACCACGTATGGTTCGTCTGATTTTTGGGTTTGTTCATCTGACCCCTCGGGTTCCATTTTAGATACGGCATCCATTTTGTCTCTTGCCCTCAAGTAGCCAGCGAGCGGACTTCGTCCGCTTCGTGACCCTGGGACTCCCAAGCTTACACGAGGGACATCTGTTCTTTGGAGTATGACTTTTATGACGAGGGGAACGACACGACGAAGGCAGATGGCCCCGCTCAAGGCTCATCTTGCCGTGCCGGTCTATTGTTTCAGCCATGCATACATTAGACACGGTGTCTCTGATCCCGTTATCAAGTTCCCTTTATTACTCCTAACACTCTTCTCTAATCTGTTGTGCATCCTTGTCCTTTCTTTGCATCTGTTCTTGTCCCTTCTCCTAATGTGTTTATGGTCAGGATGGAATGTGTTTTATTGCAGAGAAGATATGTTTTTATAGTTGGGAACTGGCAATACTGTTGTAATTATGTTCCGGCCTCCTGAAACATGAACGCGACCCTTTTGAAGTTTATTATGGGAACTGAGTTGTAATCTTTGTTCACTATACTGTTCTATGGGAAAAACGTGTATAAAAGGAGCGATCCACTTTTGCAAATTGAAGCAGTCTCCGAGAACCTACACGCTGTGTACTTCTTGTGACCTCTGTATCCCTGCAGTTAATAAACGCTGATCTCTGACGTCGCTGGAAGTGTCCCGTGTCTCTGTGTTTGGTACGCCAGAACAGGTAACCCGCGAAGGTTTCAGGTGTTGTTCCCTGGCACCGCTGGGTCTTAGAAAAACCCAGTCCTTCAGTTGGCGCCCAACGTAGGGCGACATCAGCGGTACTGGTCCAAAGCCCGACGATCGTGAGGAACTTCGTGTGAAATCTCCGAGGGAAGGTGCACCCCGCTTCATCGATCCAGTTGTCGAAATAAGTGGCCCGACGTCTTTTCCCGCGAAGATCCCCGCCTCCTGATGGCTGCGACGGACTGATGCCCTGACTGTCGACCTGTTTTGGCGCCTGGCGTAGTCCTTTGTACGGCGAGACGATAGACGGGCCTTCCTGGTGACGCCATTGTTCTTTCAGTTAAGTATTTGTGGGTCGCTCCCAGTGTTCCTTTGTTGTTTGCATGGTACCATAGCATTTGTGGTGCTTAGTTGTTGGGTTTTATTTGACGATTGCAATTGCCAAAAACCGAGGGTCTCGCAAACTTTTTGCGAGGATATCATAAATTCGATAGCCCTTGAAGTTTGTAAACTCGGTTAGTGTGCGCGATGCCTAGCCGTAGTACTTTGTTTAGGTTTCTCAAATGTTGCAGAATGGATTCCCGGCTGGAGGATTCATGTCCGATACCTCCGGTTGGAACTCCAATTTATGAGCTCTATAGTCGCCATGGCGTGGGTCCTATCGTGTATAATGAATATTGGGTCCGCTACACTAAAAATGATGGTGTTCTTAGTTGGCCATCTCATGGTAGTTTCGAAACTGCCGTTTTAGATAATTTGGAAGCTAAACTGTTTAAAAAGAAGGCTAGGCCGGCCATGTTTGATTCCTTCCGGTTGTGGCGGAAAGAGGCCAAGCAGAAAGAAATCAAACAGAGTAAGAAAAATAAAAGGGACGGTGTTATTGCGGTGATGCAAGATGCTGAACAGTATCAGCGAGATAAAAATGAGAAAGAGCAGGAAGTTAGTGCTCGACTTCATCATATGGCGGTGGATAAATGTTATCCGGTGCTACCGTCTAATGTCGATAAGTCGGGAGAAGAAGCGGTAGAGGATTCGCTATTGTCTTATCTGTTGAAATCACCACCTCTCTATGCTCCTGATACTCTGGGTCCTGTGATTCTACCTCTTCCTCCACCTGCTGTTTTGGCGGCCGCTGGTCAGCCTGCTGTTCCTCCCGCTCTCCCGCAACCCCTTGTGCCACAAATCGTTCCTCCTCTTTTACCGGCTTCTCTTCCTACTGCGCCTTTTCAAGTCCCTCCTCAGTCTGTCGTTCCCACTACTCCTGGTGCCGCGTCTACTTCTATTGCCTCTACCCCTACTGTTGTTGCGCCTGCATCTTCTTCCTCTTCTCCTTCTGTTCGTAGTCGTCTCCTGACTGCTGTTGCTACTCTTTATTCTCCGCTTTTTGGGCCAATACCCGTCTCGACCCTTTCTGATGCCGCTCAGCGGCGCAGTCAGCTTCCTGATGATAGGGAACGTGAATCGCTGGTAAAAATGGCACGTAAATGGATACGTAATCCCGTTAAATACTCTTCGCGTGTAGTGTTTGAGACATTTTCTCAGTTTAATGCGCCCACTGAACGATTCGTGTTTGAGGAATTGTGTAAATCGTTGAAGGAGGAGTGGGATTACGATGTGGTAGATAATGTACCGTCGGAGGTTTCTGATCTCCAGCATCGGTTCACAACCGGTGTGATCGTGGGTGATAAGGTTCGAGAAGCTCTAGAACGTCTGTTATCATTTCGATGTACAGTGCAACTTCGAGCATTGTTTAAGGAAGAGACTGCAGCGTGGATGGCACAACCTGGTCAATATCCGATGCGGGAAGTTCCCCCAGTATGGATGCCAGGTGATCCTACTGCTAACCCTGCTGTCCCAGGCCGTTTTCAGAGAGTGTGGATACACCTCCCTTGGAAACGATCGGAAGTCTTACAGGTGAAGCAAACTTTGCCTGATCCCCGTAAAAATCCAGCGGGTTATTATAAGGAGTTGTCCCAATTGGTGGATGCTACTGTTATGAACCTTGCTGATATTGATATGTTGTTTGGCAATGTAGTGCCTCAGCCGATTTGGGCGAAAATTCGTCACGAGAATCACGCGGCCGAGTTGGGCAGTGATTGGGCTGCCCTTACAGCGGCAGACGCTCAGCAAGTTGGTGGGGCTAAGCCTGAGCAGCTTATTGTGGAATTGCCCCAGAGGATAATTACCCTCATGAAAACGCTTATGCCGGCGATGCGCGTCAATTGGGACAAGTTGTCCGCGTGCAAGCAAAAGAGGGATGAAAGCGTATCCGACTTCTTTACGAGATTCGAGGAAGCATTTGTCGATCATAGTGGCCAGGACATGGGTTCAGAAGGTGGTCAGCGGTTGTTTGTTGATAAGTTTGTATCGAACTTGTTGCCCGAACTTAGCAATAAGTTGAAAAATTCTGAGAGTTCATGGGCTGTTTCTACCACTGCTCAAATATTGGCTATGGCCCAATATTACGAAAATAGGGAAAAGGAGGAAAGTGAACGTGCAGATAAGAAAACAAAGGATCTTAAAACTAAGGTCCTATTGCAGCAAGCGTATCCTCCGCGCTCAAATTTCAATGATTCGCAACAGCCAAATAGATCGCAATCACAGTTCTCTAGATCGCAGACACGGAATGACTCTCCCGCACCTCGTTTTGTGTTGGGATATAATCAATGTGCGTACTGTCGAGGGGAGGGCCATTTGAAGTTTCATTGTCCGGTTCCCCGTGATAAGAATAATGGTGTGTCAGCTCGAGGAGGTCGTGGTGGTCCTCAACAAGCTTCACGTGGTAGAGGTTGTGGAGTTACTCAGAATCAGGCCGAGCGTTTTGCCACTTCCTCAGACTCGCAGAATTGTTTCGATCGACGTGAACAATTGTCCGGTAGATCTGCACAGTATCATGTGGATGACCATTACGTTGAGCATGATGTTGATACGGATGGTATCTACTAGGACAGCCATAGACAAAGGAAGGGAGAAGTATCAGTTCCGGTTGATCAGAGAGGACCTTATGTTGCAGTAGCCACATTGGGCGTCGTTGAGCCTTTTCTGTTGGACACTGGTACAGCAAAAAGTTCCATTATGCATTCGAAACTCCCTGGCGCGCCTTTGTCTGGCTTAACGAATGTTTCCGTTGGATTCTCTGGCGCCCCCGTTAGCAATCCAGTCTCTCGCCCCTTGCCCCTTACGATTGGGTCTCACGAGTTAGAAGCTCCTTTGATTTTGACTACTAGTTGTGGTGAGAATCTTTTGGGCTTGGATTTGTTGAAGAGGTTACATGCGACTTTATACTGCTCTCCTACGGGTGTGGAGCTTACATTGGGTGAGAATGTGATTTCCCCTATGTATCTCTCGATCGATAAGCTCCCGCCGGAATGGAGTTCTCTTCCGGTCTCTTTGTGGGCAACAGGTCCCAATGATGTGGGCCTACTGAGCATCCCACCTTATGTTGTTCAATTGAAAGCTGATGCGCGCTTATCACGCATACCCCAGTATCGTATTTCCCTTGATGGTGAACGGGCACTTTTAGCGATCATTTATGATCTGATCGGTAAAGATGTTATCGAAGAGACACGAGGTAACGTGTGTAATAGTCCCGTGTTGCCTATTCTGAAACGAACTGATCCGTCCAAGCCTCCCGTGTACCGTCTAGTTATTGACTTACGGGAAGTAAATAAAATTGTTGTCCCACAGTTTCCTGTGGTTCAAGACATTACAGCTTTACTGACTCTGATTCCAGCCTCTGCATCATGGTTCTCGGTAATCGATCTGAAGAATGCGTTCTTTAGCATTCCGATTGCTGAGGTAAGTCGTGATTTGTTCGGATTTTCGTTAGGAGGTCGCAGTTTCCGGTTTAAACGCGCACCTCAAGGCTACTGTGAGAGCCCATCGATCTATAGCCAAGCTCTTAAAAGTCAACTAGACGCATTTGTGCTGCCAACTGGTGCGGCTTTGATTCAGTACGTTGACGATCTGTTGGTAGCTGCAGATACTGAGCGAGTTTGCAAGACTGCTACTGTGTCACTATTGCAGCATCTTTGTGACTTACACCACAAAGTGTCACCTTCTAAGTTACAATATTGTTGTCAAGAAGTGACCTACTTAGGTCACTTATTGTCAAAGGCGGGAAGAAGGTTGACCCCTGAAAGAATTGCAGCAATTGCTCGAATGACTGTGCCGACGACCCAGAGAGATGTGCGTGCCTTTTTAGGTATCACGTCATACTGCAGACAGTGGATTCCAAATTTTTCACTGTTAGCGAAGCCATTGATAGCTCTCACATGCAAGGATGTTTCGACTCCTTTGCCATGGACGGAGGAATGTCAGAAAAGTTTTTCTGAACTACGTGATGCATTGTGTTCGGCTCCTGTGTTAGGTACTCCTGATTACAGCAAGCCATTCACATTATACGTTCACGAGAGGGAAGGTTGTGCGTTGAGTGTTTTAACGCAACAATTTGGTGACAAGCAGCGCCCGTGTGCATATTTTTCCTCCACCTTAGACCCGGTAGCTAGAGCGTTGCCAAGTTGCTTGAGGGCGACGGCGGCAGCAGCGGCGTCTATTCGGCAGTCCGCAGGTCTTGTTATGGATCATATGCTCATGGTGATGGTTCCGCATGCAGTTGATACTCTTTTGAATCGGACAAAGACTCAACATCTGACGAGTGCAAGGTTGTCTGGGTACGAGCTGACCCTTTTGGCAAGTCATATACAGATCAAACGTTGTAATGTACTGAATCCGGCGACATTGTTGCCGATTAATATGGAATCAGATGTGCCACCACATGATTGTTATTTACGAACTGAGGAAGAAACAAAAGGTCGTGTGGACCTGAAAAACACTCCCTTGACAGATCCCGATGGTACTTTGTATGTGGATGGTTCGTGCTTTAAATTGCCGAATGGTGATGTGACGACTGCGTATGCTGTAGTGACGTTGAGCACGGTTGTGGAAACTGCGAGATTGAATCAGAATTCAGCGCAAGCTGCAGAGTTGATTGCATTGACAAGAGCGTGTGTTTTGTCTAAAGGAAAGCGAGTGAATGTGTTTACCGACAGTCAGTATGCATTCGGTGTTGCGCATAACTTTGGAAGATTGTGGAGAGAAAGAGGATTTATGACATCGCATGGTACGAAGATTCAGCATGGGCAGCTTGTGAATGACCTTTTGGATGCACTTACGCTGCCTAAACAAGTGGCGATTGTTAAATGTAGTGCACATCGGAAAGTGACGGATGATGTTGGTCGTGGTAATGCGTTTGCGGATGAGATTGCTAAGGAAACGGCTAAGGATCTTGCGACTCGAATGTATGTCACGAGTTCAGTGAGGTGGCCGATGGAGACTGGTATGTGTGAAAATACTATTGAGAGTGTGAAAGCAATTCAGAACGAAGCTACTAAAGCCGAAAAGACTAAGTGGAAAGAAAGTACGGGAAAGTTGGACATGCATGGATGTTGGGTTGACCTGACGGAATGTCAGAGGTGGATGTTACCAGATGCGTACGTATTAGCTGTTGTAACGATGGCTCATGGGTTGTCACATATCAGTGCGAAAGGAATATGTAGGTTTTTGTCCCCTGTATGGAGAAATGAGGGTATTGCTAAGTGTGCCGAGAGAGTGGTTAAGAACTGTATGGTGTGTTTGATGCACAATCCTGGCAAGGGCACTCCCACTCCACCTGGTCATTTTGCTCCTCCGGTTTGTCCCTTTGAGGTTATCCAGCTGGACTTAATCCATATGGAGAGATGCAATAACCTAAAGTATGTTTTGGTTGTGGTTTGTGCGTTCTCCAGATGGATTGAGGCCTATCCTCTTAAGGATAACACTGCCCTGTCCACAGCAAAAATCCTGCTGAAGGAATATTTTCCTCGGTATGGAATGCCACGGATTGTATGGTCGGATAATGGAAGTGAGTTTGTGGGAAGTGTAATGCAGAGTGTGTGCAAGGGTCTTGGAATTCGTCAAAAATTCCATAGCGCTAATCATCCACAGGCAGCGGGTTTGGTTGAAGGGTACAATGGTACCCTAAAACTAAAACTCGCCAAGATCCAGGCTACGACTGGTCTATCATGGCCTGATGCCTTGCCTCTGGCTCTCCTATCGACCAGAGCGACCGTACACTCTCGAGTAGGGCTTAGCCCATATGAGATTGTGTTCGGCCGCCCTGCGAATATTTGGGGGGTCCCGAGACCAAGGGCTTTTGATAGTCTTGAGTATCCAATGTTAATTGATTACCTGCATGATTTGACCACTAAACTACGGTTAATCCATCAACAGGTCTTTGAAGCTCTACCGGCGCAGACAGAGGGCCCTGGACACCAGCTCCGGCCAGGAGACTGGGTTGTTACCCGAAATTTTGGTCGGAAGCGTAACTTGGAGCCAAGATTTGTAGGACCCTTTCAAGTCTTATTAACGACGAGGACTGCGGTTCGACTGGAGGGCCGGAAGAATTGGGTGCACGCCAGCCATACGAAAAAGGTACCGATTCCCTTACCAACGGATGGTTGGGTGAGGACTGGGATTTCGGCAACAGAAACTGAGACTCCTTTGCACTTTGTGCCGTTTAGCGACGCTCAACCTGTGGGGAATGATTTGTCACTGCCAAACCCACATGTGGAGTCATCGGTAGCAGAGAGCCCAAGGTCTGACTCGTTGCCCGCTTCATCGAATACTGTTGCGCCAGCTGAACAATTGTTTGTAGAGCAAACTCGACCTGGGAGAAGTCGATACTTTCTTCGTTCAAGGACTAATAAAAATTAGTTGTATATTTGCTTTTGATGTTATGAACATTATGGACAATTATATCCTTTCTTTAAGTTTTTATGTGCTGTCCCACGGCTCAGATTTGTAATCTGAACTTTGAGGGAACCTCTCCATCCGGGTTACCGTAGGGCCGTGCGGGTACTTCTTTCTGTTTAGCAGGTTTCTGACGCTAGGTCGGTTACTTTTGTCGATTCCTGGGAACTCCTGGGGATTGATAATCGCTACTCAGAACGAAGTGCGTCAAGTACGTCACGGACGGTTTGTAGAGGATGGTATTCTCTAAGCTGTTGGAGGTAGAAAGGATGTCGGCGCAGAGATCGGAATTAAGAAGAGTTGTATGTACCAAATGCTTTTTGTTTCAGGTGTTCCTATTGTTCCTGACTGTATCTATGTTATTGGTGGGTGGAGTGTATTTAGGAGTACAGTTGTTATTACCTTCTGTTTCACCTACCTCTTCTCCTAAACTGAGCTCCCTCACCACTGTTTCCCCACATTCTTTTCATCCCCTGCCTCAACATGAACAGGTTAGGCGGGCGGAATTTATGAATAACTCCTTCGTTCAACTTCTACATTAGCATCAGTTGGTGATGAATACTACCAATTGTTGGGTGTGTGGGTTAATGCCACATACCATGGATAGGGGTATTCCATATTTGGTCCTTCCTTACAGCTCCCAGGGTTCGGCTCGAGCATTCCAAACTATGTTCCGTAGTGCACTAGATTCCTACCCCAGTCGAGAGCCACGTTCTGCCAATTTTGGTCCTGGGCCGTATCACAAACCTTTGGCGATAGCGGATTTAGATAGAGATGTTTTTGATGCATCGCTTATCCCAAATGAAGAGGTACAGGCTTATAAGGATCTGAGCGAGGCTGAGTATAGTACGTCAGTGGGTGATAGACAGCTTAAGAGCTCGTCCCCAATATGGATTGTACCACACCTCGGTAATTTCTGCTTGAAAGGTATGGGTCGAAATCCGAGAGCACAACTTGGGAACAGTGCTTGCACTGACACGTATGTTCTGCCGATGCTCTCCTCCCCTGTTTTTCTGACCGCTAAGGGCACTTATTTTGTATGTTATGAACGCGCATATACATGGTTACCCCGTGATTTTTCGGGTACCTGTTATATTGCGAATCTTTTACCGCCGACTTTCACAGTTGCCTCAGATTATCACAAGACTAGAGTTGTGAGAGGCGTTATTAGCAAAGAGGATACTGCCGGTCAAGAAGCAGGAGACTTCTTTAAGGGTTTCTTGCCGTTTTGGGGACCTATGGTTAATAGTAGGAACCTAAGGCAGTTGACACGTGTAGTAGAGTCGACTGCTAATATTACTGCAAGTGCCCTTGGTAATCTCACAGCTGAACTTCAGGCGGATAGACTCATGACGTTGCAGAACCGTATGGTTCTAGATGTTGTTCTCGCAGATAGAGGTGGTGTGTGCAAAGTTATCCATTCGAGTTGTTGCATTTTTATTCCTGACAATGCTCCAACTGTCTACCAAGCCATCTCGAAGTTGCACAAGATCTCCGAGTCCATACACGTGGACGAAGGTAATTGGACGCTTCTAGGATGGTTTTGGGGCCTGATGTCAACTTGGGGTTGGAAGATTCTGATGATCGTAGGAGTGGTTGTAACGTTTCTGTTCACGTGTTGTCTTTGTGTACAGTGTGGTCCTGCCTTATGTGGCCTATGTGCTACAACGTGTATAAGACGACCATCTGTTACCAAGGAGACGTTGATGAATAGAATGATGTTCCAGCAGCAATTGAACGATCTGATGAATATTGAAATAGATTCTGATCTTGACTAGTGCTTGCCTACATGAGGGCAAAAGGAGCATCTGAGGTTCCGTGTGGGACGGAACGACACTTTTTGGGTGATGACGAATATGGGTGAGTTGGGTATCTACGAACCGCAAATGACGAGTATAGCGGGTGTACGCAGTTTCGCTACGCAACCACGTATGGTTCGTCTGATTTTTGGGTTTGTTCATCTGACCCCTCGGGTTCCATTTTAGATACGGCATCCATTTTGTCTCTTGCCCTCAAGTAGCCAGCGAGCGGACTTCGTCCGCTTCGTGACCCTGGGACTCCCAAGCTTACACGAGGGACATGTGTTCTTTGGAGCATGACTTTTATGACGAGGGGAACGACACGACGAAGGCAGATGGCCCCGCTCAAGGCTCATCTTGCCGTGCCGGTCTATTGTTTCAGCCATGCATACATTAGACACGGTGTCTCTGATCCCGTTATCAAGTTCCCTTTATTACTCCTAACACTCTTCTCTAATCTGTTGTGCATCCTTGTCCTTTCTTTGCATCTGTTCTTGTCCCTTCTCCTAATGTGTTTATGGTCAGGATGGAATGTGTTTTATTGCAGAGAAGATATGTTTTTATAGTTGGGAACTGGCAATACTGTTGTAATTATGTTCCGGCCTCCTGAAACATGAACGCGACCCTTTTGAAGTTTATTATGAGAACTGAGTTGTAATCTTTGTTCACTATACTGTTCTATGGGAAAAACGTGTATAAAAGGAGCGATCCACTTTTGCAAATTGAAGCAGTCTCCGAGAACCTACACGCTGTGTACTTCTTGTGACCTCTGTATCCCTGCAGTTAATAAACGCTGATCTCTGACGTCGCTGGAAGTGTCCCGTGTCTCTGTGTTTGGTACGCCAGAACAGGTAACCCGCGAAGGTTTCAGGTGTTGTTCCCTGGCACCGCTGGGTCTTAGAAAAACCCAGTCCTTCAACACCCCCTCGATACATGCGCGATGCGTGGGTTACACATCTCCGGAGTGACTGTGTGGAGGTGGATATGTGTGGGTGTGTATTCGACTACGTGCATGGCGAAGGGACATAGTGTGTCACACACAGATTTGTACTTGTGCTGTAAACTACACATGCTGGGGTTGTGCTCGGCTGTGCATGAATGAGTTCTGCAGCAGTCAGTGGCATCACGGAACCTCTATTCACGCCTTATTTTTTTTAAAAAGATGTATTTTACCAATGCGCCATGGTGTCCCGTCACCAAAGATATCTGGCAAAGCCAATAGGTCCTAAGGGGAGACCCATTTGCATTTGCCAATGCTTTATGTTAAAAGGTCTCTGATCCTTCAACTGAGCCCCGTTGACTCAGTGTCACCTCTCCTCACTCTGCCAAGGATCATTCACTTAAACAACCCACACCTCACCCCCCACCCCGCCCCACCCACTGATGATGTGAAGCAGGCGCGTTCGACCCCTGTGCAGGTCTCCTGTCCCCTCATACCTCACTGAGCCCCTTCCCTAGAGCAAGTAAAAACATTTCAAGCTTCTGTACCTCGATGCAGTTTCTTTCACACCCAACATACCAAGGCTTCAAATGCAACAGAGCCAGGATCCCAACAAGATCCTAGCAGGAGAACTGGGGGAAAGTCCATCATAGAGGGTCGCCTCCAGTGCGACAATTTAGGAGTAGACCCCCTCCAATCCCACACTGCTGATCCCAGACAAGACCTCTCCCTGCACCCGGGACAGTGAGTTGTGAAGGCTTCAGACACCGACACCATCATAGGTCACATTATCTGCGGTGCATCGCAACTTGGTTATTCATTACACTAAATGACGCGATCGATCGGCCCCGGATGTAAATAAAAAGGTGCAAATTCCATACAGTAAGAAGTTGATTAAATAAAAAAAAAAAGCCCCCGCTCGTTTGTTGCAGAAACTGCTGAGGTTTCCTTGCAGAAGCGTGGGTGGATCTTTTTCCAATAACCAATAGATAATGAATTTAAAATCTGTGACTAAGACATATGGCTGGAGATGCTGCGATGACCAAGATGAGCTAAAAGCAAAAACACAGGTTCGGATGGAAAGCAGCCTTGGGTCACTGCATGCCCACCACGAGGACTGCTAGTAAAAGCATCAACGTCATAGCAAACGACGCAACCTGCAAGGAAAATGGACCTCAATTATCCGAGACGGACACCTGGCCTTCTTCTGATTCATTACAACGCTTATTGTTCAATTTATTTGATAGATGCGTCCGAGCAATTGAAAGCAATCCCTCATGTGCATGCACTACACACTGTCCTGTAATACATAAATAAAAGGAAGTTGTGACAGATTCACTGTCCAAGCAAAGATCACAGTAAATTTTCCGCCTAGCAGCCATGACCGCTCCTGCCGAGGATCGCACGCGCCCAGGACAGGACCACAGAGGGCTGAGCCCTCTCACGAGGGATGAAACACTAAATCCATCCAGGTGAAGTGGAAACCACAGTGTGGTAATCGCACCAGTGACACACTGAACAGCATCTTAAGGACAGAAAAACACCAGTACAACAGAAAAACACCAGTGCAACAGAAAAACACCAGTGCAACAGAAAAACACCAGTGCAACAGAAAAACACGTGCAACAGAAAAACACCAGTGCAACAGAAAAACACCAGTGCAACAGAAAAACACCAGTGCAACAGAAAAACACCAGTGCAACAGAAAAACACCAGTGCAACAGAAAGGTTGGGTCCTTGGCGAACTGGCAGTGGTAGATACGACTTCTTTTGTCGTCTGGAGTTTTTTTAAAGTTTTTTAAATTTAAAGTGGATTATGCATGGACTTTGCCTTAGCCATCCTTGGCCATTCGCTTCTTTGGATCAAGAAAAGTCAGCAATTGGCTTGAGAAATAGTCAATCACATCTGCGATCAGATAACTTGAGTATTTTAGTCTCACTGACTTTCTATTGGCTGTTCGGATGCATCCTTCCACCTCCACTAGGATGCATGAGGACCTATTTGAGATTTGGAAATTTCAGCCACTCATCACATACACATTTCATACACAATGTTCCTCTCCCTTGCTGCTGGGCCCTGCTTCTTTCTGTATGCCTCAGAGCCAGCATTCGCTCATGCTCAGTGGCTCCTTACCCAGTAGCCACTGGCATGGCTTGCTGAGGGGGAGGGGGGGGTCAATAATTAAAAGAAAATAAACCTACCTTTTCGCCGTCCCGGGTCCAGTCTCTTTACTGCTCCTGGTCTCCTGCCTCCGACAGGAACAGGAAGCAGGCAGCCAGGCTCTCTTCCCTAAGCCAATCACAACGCTCCAGTGGAGCGTTGTGATTGGTCGGGACGCCGCCCAGCCAGGGGCTGTAGGAGATTGCCCTTCTTCATGCAGCCTGCATGAAGAACATGCCGAGTGCGCATGACTGGTTTGGGCGGTCCGAGAGGGCCGACAAAACAGTCTTTGGGCACTCAGGAACGGGCAAACCACTCCTACCCTGCCTGTAAAGCAGGGTAGCTCCACCCGCCCTCAATGCACAAAGAAACATAAAATGGTAATAACTGAAACTTATTCCCATTTTATGTTTTGGCTCTCGCACTGCGAGAAAGCAGTGGAGCGAGGCTCCTCCGCCCTAGTGGAGTAGCCGCCTTGGTCCTTAGCCGTTGCCAGGGTAGAGGAGCTGCTTCACACCAAGTATACCCTACAGCTCGTCTGACCAGGTGCTGAGACATGGCTCACGAGCACCCAGCTCAGGTCAGTACTTAAGCACTGGCCACCTAGCGGCTCTGCTTTGGCCTCCGACCAGGGGCTCATCTCCCCTGCCTCAAGGACACCGCTCACAGCGAGTGTGCTTGGCATCTCTTCTCCCCTGCCGATGGGGTGCAGTTCCCTCCGTGATCACAGACAACAGCTCTTCTCCCCTGCTGCCAGGTCCCTGTTGGTGCCACGCACATGCGTGGGCATCTCCAGCTACACATGAACAATGCAAAAGCCAATATACAAGACTTGTAAAATCACAATGAGAGCCAGATCTCTTGGCTTTGCTTATGCTTGTTAACAGTGTATGAAGGTGTGATGGTACTTTTACGTCTAGCGTGGAAGGGACCACCAGAACAAGTCACCTTCTGTACAACAAAGGCAGGGGATCAACCGGAGGTGTTCAGGTCTTAAGTCACACACACCCCCTTCCAGGCACTAAGCAGCCAGTGGGGTCTGGAAGGTGCGAGACAAAAACGTAGATTCTTAAAAAATGTATTTTCTCCAAAGCAGGAGTCAAGCCATGTCGCTAACTTAAGTTAACTAATGGTGTTGGGTTAAGATTCAAAGTCCCGATCTACAAAACAGGGTTGAGCAAATTTTATTCTTGAAAATGGCATTTACAAACTACAACTTCAGGCATTTTGGTGGAATTTCCACAGCTGTAAATGTAGGGTTAGGGGAGATGCACCAGCGGAATATGGTCCATTCGAGGACAGAGGTTCCACTCACATACCAGGAACATTTATACTAGCACCCTACCCCATACAAGAAGAGTAAGATTAGGCCCGCTCGGAGGAGAAGGGGCAACATGGCCGATATTAGCGGCTTACACACCACATCCTGACATTGACACAAGGACACTTACTCCTACAACACAAAGATTTAATTAAAATCTATAGAAACCGGACGCAGTTCGTCATGAGGACATTCACTGTCCAACCAGCAATAGTTGCAACAAATGGAACTCAAGCTCAGGGTACGGCAACTAAAGTCACACAGACGCGGTGATGGGCAAAATGCCCTCTAAAACGGGAACAAATGCCATTCCTGGTAGCTCAGAAAATAATGCAGCTAGAGGCAGTATTCCCGTATACTACCCCATATGAAAAACACAAGGCTACCAAAAGTAGTCGAACATACAAACTAAAGCTGTAGTTATCGGCATTAGTCTCTCAACCAGTAAACAACTCCAAATGTACTCTGGGTAAAGACCGAGGTAGGAGTAAGCACACTTCCAAGGTGGGAAGGAGAAATGCTGCGTGTGTAAATTTCACACAGGTGAGAACCCCAGGTTACCTGTGACGAACACGGATTTATTTGTAAACAGGGCGCACACCCCTGACCCTAGATGACAAATTAATATTTGCACGGATGCCCCTTAGAGCATCAGGGGTGTAGGGTTTGTGGGGCTTTCTTTGAGGCAGAACTAGCCTGGCTCCTGTCCCAGCAGCTAAACTTTACACCAAGACTGAACAGACTCCTGCAAATAGTTCCAAGTCCTTCCTGCTGCAGCAGGTAAGAGGCAGCCCGGGTGGGGGTTGGGATTATCCGTACAAAAAGATCAGAGGAAAGAAATGTCTACCTACCACGTGGCCAATGCAGAGAAGCAGTGCTTAATTTGCATGAAAAAAAAAAAGGCCAGATCTCTTCTCAGGAGGCCACTGCAGCTTGCACCGCCCATTGCCCCTGCCTGTGCTGCTAGTGACAGTAACACAACTACCAACCATCACACTCCTACAAGTGTGACAGTTCGCACTATTCCAGGGCCCCAAAACTAAGAATGGCTTGGGCGGCAGGTAATAGTCATTTTTAATGTATATTGAATTAATGCTTTATTTTGTGGCAGTCTCTAAATTAGCCAGACAGTGCCACCTTGTGGCAGACTGTCACAAACGCAGGTATTGACACTGCCGAGCACCGGAAACCACCGGCTCAAATTAAGCACTCAAAAGAAGTTAAAAGCACCGACTTTAAGAGCCCTGGGGCTTGTGGTCGGCTGTTTCCACTCAGGCCTTTGCAGAACATGGACGTGAAGTTGGGGTCCCTGCCTTGAGGGCACCGAAGCCCGACCTCTCAGCGCCAGGGCACTGCTCTAGAACCTTCGAGGGTCGAGGCTACAAATCAAATATTTTGGTTCTCAATCACATCAGCCTATAGACCAGTTATAAAACATGCTTTGTTTAGGATGTTAGAATTTAAATAAAGGGCGGATTGGAGATCTTTGCTGATTGGATCAGCATGGCTCTTGAAACAACTGACAATCCGAGAACCCGCCTTGCCTTTGCCCCTCCCTGTTCAGATAGTCAACCGGCTCACATCACAAGATGAAGGCGCTGTCACTTGTATGTCAGGACTACAATGGGGCGAGGTGGGCCTGGGGTATGATCACTTGGATACAGCTTTTAGCAATTGGTACTTGAGTGAAAGCGCGCATAATTAAGATGCATAAAGGAAAATGACGATCGAACATTAAATATAAAATCAGGACAAAGGATCGGGCGACGTGGCTTGGTTTTGTCCTCAAGTATTATAAGAACATCTACTCATGGCTCCGAATTACTACTACACCCTACATCCCTAAAGCCTGCACACTATGGCTTAGAGCTACTGGACTCTGCTACAAAACTCTACTACCCGAGACTCTAGGCACTCCACCCCCTACCTGCCGCAAGATCCTCCCACTTAGATACTACGGACAGTTCACACTTGTAACTAGCTGCGCCACACTGATGGAGGCTCCAGTTGTCAGCACCACACTTGAAAGTATATACTACAAGGCAGTGCAGAGTAGTAGGTGCAACACTTCGCTAAACACTACACACTCCTCAACACCAAAGCAACAACCATCTTTCAACCGCTGAAAAGAGTTATTTTAAACAGAACACGCCATTACAACCGAGCGATTTACCTGGCTGATAATGCAGTCTAGAAAACCCTCGAAGCCCAACTGCCACTAAATGCCAAAGGCACTTGGATTCACCTTGGACACCAACCCCACACTCTAGAACACATTGCTAGAAAGAAAAAAAAAGGCGGACTGGTCTAAAGATTGGGACAGTTTCTTCCAGAAAGTGATTTAAGGACAGTTGCTTAAGCCCGCTACACTTGCATCCGGATTCAGGCAATGCCCTGCTCGGTGGAAGATGATGGTAACTCCCTGCTCGGTGGCCTCCAAGACTCAATACTGCCCCCCCCCCCCCTCCAAGTGAGCCCCTCATGGCTCCGTGTGTCCTGATGGCACCCCATTACATCCCCTGTCAGCCCAAGCCATCTTCAAAACCAGCTGCATCATTTACAAAGCAAAAGACAGACAACTGGGGAAGACCTGGGCTGGCAGTTCAAGCTGGACTGTTCCCATGAGGCACAGGGTCAGGACTGATTTGCATATGGCTGTGTTCAAACTGGAATGGCATGGTGAGTGAAATAACGATGGATTTAGGCCCAGATCTCTGTACTGGGGTGAATGTATGACATTGTTGTGCATTCTGTCCATCAACTGTTGTTTTTGCTTTTGTCACCCCGAGTGGGACGGGTATGCTCAGACGTGGGTCCCGTGCTCTCCATGCCACTGGAATCAAGCTATCCTGGCTGAAGAGGGGTGAAACCCCCAAAACCGGTCCTAGGATGCTAGTTTCCAGTCCAGGGAGGACCTGGCTTGGCAGTTCGGGCTGGACTGTTCCCATGAGGCACAGGGTCAAGACTGATTTGCATATGGCTGTCACCCCGAGTGGGACAGGGATGCCCAGACGTGGGTCCCGTTCTCTCCAGGCCACTGGAGACCAGCTATCCTGGCTGATGAGGCAGCAACCCAAAAAAGTCAGTCCTTGGGTACACTGCAAATGTTCAGAGCACTCCAAGATCTTCAACATGATCCAAAACATACTAATGTCACTTTAACCAGCAACAACCTCTGCTACACCAAGTATTTCACACATCTCTGGGTCAAAATAACCGATAGCGCTTTACTAAGGACAACAAGCATTGGCATAGCCAATAGGTCTTGCCTTTGGGACCTTATTAGTGTTTAGTTATGCAGCACAATATCGTTGGTACAACAACATCAACTGTTGCATGGCTAAGCACTTATAAGGTCCCAAAAGCAAGACCTATTGGCTATGCCAAAGCTTGTTTTGTATATTGGTGAGTGAAGGACAGCCCCCACAACAATGTTTTACAAAAACCATATCAATGCACGCGCTAACAAAGGCTGTCACTGTATGCCAGACCTATTGGGTTTGCCAATGCTTGTTTGAGTGTTTCTCAATCTTGCTGAAATTGGTTTTACACCGATTCGCCATTATTAATCTTTACTAGAAATATTGGATTTTATGTAACAGGCTTTACTAGATAATGCTTCAAACGGTACCGTCAATTGCATAATAGTTCAGCAAAACATTTTTCCCAGGCTCAATTTGTGTACATTTGGTTTTGAGAGCAAATCATGAATTTGGCTTCCAAAGCTTTTGCACCAGTTTGCATCTAATCCGGGAGCATTTTAAGCAGCCTCAAATTGCTAAACTTTGCATATATGTGAACTCATTTTGCTACGATAACGACAGTTAGTAATGCAAGCCAAGCTCCCGCTGTTTCTTTAGCGCGCTCACCCGGATAATAAAGGCTTCGCATTACTGAACCATATATACAAGTTTAAAAAGCGTATACATACGAATACAAATCTTACTTTAGTTGTGAATAATGCTCCCACAGATCCATAAAGTTGTACTGTAAACTGACAGCCAAAGGGATTGTCATGCAGGGGTTTGGGCCTAGTTGCCTAAAGAACAGAATAACCTGAAAACGTGTTTTTCTTGACTCCAAAACATAGCCTGGGCATCTATACAGGGATAACAGAACATCTGTGCTCTTTATCCACAAAGTCAGTTTCCCCTTTGGCCTGGGTGTCAGGCTATTGGAATTCCACAACCCTGTAACACCACCACGTATACTACATATGGTGGGCTAAAGTACATGCCTATACACATCCTTTGTGGGTTGGAGGACAGACCGCATTGAAT